>NC_138193.1:87844733-89183900 GCF_964194105.1 Spermophilus citellus
TTCTATACACAATAGTTTCTGGTCAGGATATTACCAGCAGCTCTAAGAAAGGGCCCAGGAAAGAGGCTGGTGGTATAACAAGTCCAGAATTCCATATAATAATTTTTTGAATAGTTTCCAAAGATTCTGGTTAAACATGGCTCCCTGAATTGTGCTCGAGTCAATAGGGATAATAAAGGGGAAATGCCTTCAGTGGAGCCTTGAGCTCTCAGTATCCAGGTATTCTCCATAGACAGGTGGAGGGGATGGGCAGGGGCATGGTTGCAATTAAGTGAGACAGGTGTCACTTCACAGACATGAGGGAACAGAGACTGTGGAACAGTGATTACCATGGATTCATTGCTTGTGTGCCAGGAACTGCATTGAGGGTTTCACCTTCATTATTTCATGTACTCCTAACCACAACCTTCATTTTGTGGATGAGCAAATTTAAGTGAAACAAGTCATGCCTGTGGTGAGAGGGAACCATACCCCAGAGGAGACCTGTGGTTCAACATTGAGAACATAGGACCAGTGATAACAAAGGTTATAAAGTGTTTATGATTGCCCATCACTGAATCAGATATTGGGGATAAACAAGAAACAAAAATCAAGAAATTAGCAGTATGAACCAGAAAGTCCTAGTTCACAGTGTTTGGACCTTAGCTGGTACAAGGCTGAGGGCATAGGACAGGAATCAGATGACTAGAATATGTTTTGGAAAGAGTTATGATCTGGAAGGACAAGGGTGCTCTGGGGGCACAGAAGGGCAAGTGACATGGGCAGGAGGCAGCATGGGGAAATGAAGTTTTAAAAGAGGAGGTGATCTAAGAACTGAAGGATGAGCAGCAGTGGGCAGGTGCAGTGGAGTGGGTCTCAGAGAGTGAGTAGTATGTGCCAGAGACCTGCTGTTGAGAGGATTCCTGGCAAATAATTTCACTGGGACTGATGGGAGAGGTCATAGGGAAGTGGAAGGCGTGAGACTGAAAGACTGTCAGGACAGTGTGAGTGGAGCCAGTCGGTCATGTAAAGGGATTTGAATTTGTTTTCCCCTCAGAGCATGAGAGAGACACTGAGGGCTTTAAATAAGACAATGACATGACCAGATTTTCAGGGGTCACCAATTCTTGGACAGAGACTATTCTCTGTCCTGGTGGATGAAAAGCCTGAGCTCGGTTTAGGGCTGGCCAGCAAGGCAGCCAGCATGAGGTTGAGCTCACAGGGGCCTGTAGGTGTTAATTATCCTTGACTGAGAGCCAGGTCCCCCAGAGATCACAATGGTTCTGTCACCGGCAGTGTTTCTGTTTGCCAATCTATTCAACACTCTGCCCAGCTCCAATAATTTGTGTTTGCTCTTTCATCTTGCTTCCTTTAGGGTTTTATTTTTTTGCTTTATTTATTTATTTCACACATGTTGTATATGTGTATTGGAATATCATAGTGCTTCCCCATAAATATGTCTAATGATTATGCATTCATTAAAAATAAAGATAAAAAGAATTTCGACCAACAACCAAATTATACCTTTTCTGTATAGATTTATATGACCACATTGCTTTCCTTTACCCTTTTACTGTGTAGGTTACTTTGTGTATTCCTGATGTTTTTGTATTCTCGGATGAAACTCCTATTTGATAATGATGTATACCTCTTTGATATCTTGCCAAATTCTATTTGCTACTACTGAAACCAAGGGAAAACCACTGAATAAACCTTTTAGACTTAAACTGCCTAAACTCTGTCTATTGTAAAACTAGTCCTTTCAGTGGTATATTGTGTGGTGGCTAAAAGGAGTCTGGGTTGGTCACAATTTGGAGGGCCAGGCAGCAGGCAAGTCCCAATATAATTTTGCTGGTGTCTGACTGGGCAGTTCCTGGTATTCAGAGCCTGTGGACCAGTTGGAGCTGTTATCTGGTCTGTTAGTCACAGGGATCATCCCTAGGACTTGCCCCAGCTCAGCTTTGCTGACCTTCAGAGCATAATTTCACTTTGGCGAGAGAGAAACAGCTTCTAGGTTGGGAAGATGTTTTCTCTGGAAAGTTGCTATGGTACAAGTGACAGGATTCTGACTCTTATTTCTTCTTTCCCTCTGATTTGGACTTCATTAGGAGGCTCAGGTTTGGCAACACCCATATTTGACTTCTGAAAGGAAGCCTTAGTGTGGTCTTCATTATGGATTTGTTAACAGATGCTCAATGTTAGGAAAGGATTAGGGAATCTCTGTTCACAGAGGTTCTCTTGGGGTGGTTTTGGTTCTGAGATCTGGTTCCAGTTGCAGCAAAAGTAACAAAAGCATATTCGTTTGACTGTGTCTGACTTTTTTTTTTTCATTCTTTTTTGAGGGGGTGGGAGTGGGATGGGGTGCCAGGGATTGAACTCAGGGGCATTTGGCCACTGAGCCACATCCCCAGCCCTATTTTGTATTTTATTTAGAGACACGGTCTCACTGAGTTGCTGAATGCCTTGCTGTTACTGAGGCTGGCTTTAAACTTGTGATCCTCTTGCCTCAGCCTTCTGGGATTACAGGCATGTACTACGGTGCCCAGCCTGTGTCTGACTTTCAAAGCAATGGGAAATATTAATTCTATTCCCACATGCATCCAATTGAATTGCATTCTCCAAAATTGGAAGTTGTTCAGCTACTGTTTGACCCTCATATTCTTAGGATTCCAGAGAGAAATGGTGGGAAAATGAGTCCTGGAAACAGCATTGGGCAGAATTTAATTCAAACCCACTGTTATGGTTTAGATATGAGGTGTCCCCCAAAAACACATGTGAGAGGAAAAAAATCAAAGTTTAGAGATGAAAGCATTGGGTTATGAGGGTTTTAACCTTAATCCCTGATAGAGGATTAACTGGGTGGTAACTGTAGGAAGGTAGCCTGTGGCTGGAGGAGGAGGGTCACAGGGGGGTGTGGGCGGGCCTTCGGGGTTTACATTTTTTTTTTTAGAGAGAGAGAGAGAGGAGAGAGAGAGAGAGAGAGAGAGAGAGAGAGAGAGAGAGAGAGAGAGAAAAT
Organism: Spermophilus citellus; assembly: GCF_964194105.1. NCBI lineage: Eukaryota > Metazoa > Chordata > Mammalia > Rodentia > Sciuridae > Spermophilus > Spermophilus citellus. Next base: position 87,847,729 of record NC_138193.1, read on the forward strand.
TATTTTAATATTTATTTTTTAGTTCTCGGCGGACACAACATCTTTGTTGGTATGTGGTGCTGAGGATCGAACCCGGGCCGCACGCATGCCAGACGAGCGCGCTACCGCTCGAGCCACATCCCCAGCCCTACATTTTTTTTTATTGTTGGTCGTTCAAAACATTACATACTTCTTAATATATCATATTTCACAGTTTGATTCAAGTGGGTTATGAACTCCCATTTTTACCCCATATACAGATTGCTGTATCACATCGGTTACACTTCCATTGATTTACATATTACCATTCTAGTATCTGATGTATTCTGCTGTCTATCCTATTCTCTACTATCCCCCCTCCCCTCCCCTCTCCTCTCCTCCCCTCTTCTCTCTCTACCCCCTCTACTGTAAATCATTTCTTCCACTTGTATTATTCTTCTCTTACCCCTCATTTCCTCTTATATGTAATTTTGTATAACCCTGAGGATCACCTTCCATTTCCATGCAATTTCCCTTCTCTCTCCCTTTCTCTCCCACCTCTCATCCCTGTTTAATGTTGATCTTCTTCTCAACCTCTTCGTCTCTACCCTGTCCTTGGTTACTCCCCTTATATCAAAGAAGTCATTAGGCATTTGTTTTTTAAGGATTGGCTAGCTTCACTTAGGAAAATCTGCTCTAATGCCATCCATTTCCCTCCAAATTCTATGATTTTGTCATTTTTTAATGCAGAGTAATACTCCATTGTGTATAAATGCCACATTTTTTTTTATCCATTCGTCTATTGAAGGGCATCTAGGTTGGTTCCACAATCTTGCTATCATGAATTGTGCGGCTATGAACATCGATGTAGCAGTGTCCCTGTAGCATGCTCTTATTAGGTCTTTAGGGAATAGACCGAGAAGGGGAATAGCTGGGTCAAATGGTGGTTCCATTCCCAGCTTTCCCAGGAATCTCCATACTGCTTTCCAAATTGGCTGCACCAATTTGCAGTCCCACCAACAATGAACAAGTGTACCCTTTTCCCCGCATCCTCTCCAGCACTTGTTGTTGTTGGACTTCATAATGGCTGCCAATCTTACTGGAGTGAGATGGTATCTTAGGGTGGTTTTGATTTGCATTTCTCTGACTGCTAGCGATGGTGAGCATTTTTTCATGTACTTATTGATTGATTGTATGTCCTCCTCTGAGAAGTGTCTGTTCAGGTCCTTGGCCCATTTGTTGATTGGGTTATTTGTTATCTTATTGTCTAATTTTTTGAGTTCTTTGTATACTCTGGATATTAGGGCTCTATCTGAAGTGTGTGGAGTAAAGATTTGTTCCCAGGATGTAGGCTCCCTGTTTACCTCTCTTATTGTTTCTTTTGCTGAGAAAAAACTTTTTAGTTTGAGTAAGTCCCAATTGTTGATTCTAGTTGTTAACTCTTGCGCTATGGGTGTCCTATTGAGGAATTTGGAGCCCGACCCCACAGTATGTAGATCATAGCCAACTTTTTCTTCTATCAGACGCCGTTTCTCTGATTTAATATCAAGCTCCTTGATCCATTTTGAGTTAACTTTTGTGCATGGCGAGAGAAAGGGATTCAGTTTCATTTTGATGCAAATGGATTTCCAATTTTCCCAGCACCATTTGTTGAAGATGCTATCCTTCCTCCATTGCATGCTTTTAGCCCCTTTATCAAATATAAGATAGTTGTAGTTTTGTGGATTGGTTACTGTGTCCTCTATTCTGTACCATTGGTCCACCCGCCTGTTTTGGTACCAGTACCATGCTGTTTTTGTTACTATTGCTCTGTAGTATAGTTTGAAGTCTGGTATTCCTATACCACCTGATTCATACTTCCTGCTTAGCATTGTTTTTGCTATTCTGGGTCTTTTATTATTCCATATAAATTTCATGATTGTTTTATCTATTTCTACAAGAAATGCTGTTGGGATTTTGATTGGCATTGCATTGAACTTATAGAGAACTTTTGGTAATATCACCATTTTGATGATGTTAGTTCTGCCTATCCATGAACAGGGTATATTTTTCCATCTTCTAAGGTCTTCTTCTATATCTCTCTTTAGGGTTCTGTAGTTTTCATTGTATAAGTCTTTCACCTCTTTTGTTAGGTTGATTCACAAGTATTTTATTTTGGGGGGGGATATTGTGAATGGAGTAGTTGTCCTCATTTCCGTTTCAGAGGATTTGTCGCTGATATACAGGAATGCATTTGATTTATGCGTGTTGATTTTATATCCTGTCACTTTGCTGAATTCATTTATTAGCTCTAATAGTTTCTTTGTAGACCCTTTTGGGTCTGCTAGGTATAGAATCATGTCATCTGCAAATAGTGATAATTTAAGTTCTTCTTTTCCTATTTTTATGCCTTTAATTTCTTTCGTCTGTCTAATTGCTCTGGCCAGTGTTTCGAGGACTATGTTGAACAGAAGTGGTGAGAGAGGGCATCCCTGTCTTGTTCCAGATTTTAGAGGGAATGCCTTCAATTTTTCTCCATTCAGAATGATGCTGGCCTGTGGCTTATCATAGATTGCTTTTACAATGTTGAGGTATGATCCTGTTATCCCTAATTTTTCTAGAGTTTTGAACATAAAGGGATGCTTTACTTTGTCGAATGCTTTTTCTGCATCTATCGAGATGATCATATGGTTCTTATTTTTAAGTCTATTGATGTGGTGAATAACATTTATTGATTTCCGTATATTGAATCAGCCTTGCATCCCAGGGATGAATCCTACTTGATCATGGTGTATAATTTTTTTGATATGTTTTTGAATCCGATTCGCCAGAATTTTATTGAGGATTTTTGTATCTAGGTTCATTAGAGATATTGGTCTGTAGTTTTCTTTCTTTGAAGTGTCTTTGTCTGGTTTAGGTATCAGGGTTATGTTGGCCTTGTAGAATGTATTTGGAAGTTCTCCCTCTTTTTCTATTTCCTGAAATAGCTTGAAAAGTATTGGTGTTAGTTCCTCTTTAAAGGTTTTGTAAAACTCTGCTGTATACCCATCCGGTCCTGGGCTTTTCTTGGTTGGTAGTCTTTTGATGGTTTCTTCTATTTCCTCTATTGTTATTGTTCTGTTTAGGTTGTCTATATCTTCCTGACTCAATCTGGGCAGATCATATGACTTAAGAAATTTATCTATGCCTTCACTATCTTCTATTTTATTGGAGTATAAGGATTCAAAATAATTTCTGATTATCTTCTGTATTTCTGAAGTGTCTGTTGTGATATTGCCTTTTTCATCCCGTATGCTAGTAATTTGAGTTCTCTCTCTTCTTCTCTTCATTAGCATGGCTAAGGGTCTGTCGATTTTATTTATTTTTTCAAAGAACCAACTTTTAGTTTTGTCAATTTTTCAATTGTTTCTTTTGTTTCGATTTCATTAATTTCAGCTCTGATTTTAATTATTTCTTGCCTTCTACTTCTTTTGCTGTTGTTTTTCTCTTCTTTTTCTAGGATTTTGAGATGAAGTATGAGATCATTTATTTGTTGGTTTTTTCTTTTTTTAAGGAATGAACTCCAAGCAATGAATTTTCCTCTTAGAACTGCTTTCAATGTGTCCCATAGATTCCGATATGTTGTGTCTGTGTTTTCATTTAACTCTAAGAAGTTTTTAATTTCCTCCTTAATGTCTTCTAAAACCCATTGATCATTCAGTAACCTATTGTTCATTCTCCATGTGATGCATGATTTTTCCTTCTTTCTTTTAACGTTGATTTTCAGTTTCATTCCATTATGATCAGATAAGATGCATGGTATTATCTCTACTCCTTTATATTGTCTAAGAGTTGCCCTGTGACATAATATATGATCTATTTTTGAGAAGGATCCATGTGCTGCTGAGAAAAAAGTGTAACTGCTTGATGTTGGGTGGTATATTCTATATATGTCAATTAAGTCTAGGTTGTTAATTGTGTTATTGAGTTCTATAGTTTCCTTATTTAACTTTTGTTTGGAAGATCTGTCCAGTGGTGAGAGAGGTGTGTTGAAGTCTCCCATGATTATTGTATGGTGGTCTATTAGACTCTTGAACTTGAGAAGAGTTTGCTTGATGAACATAGCTGCACCATTGTTTGGGGCATATATATTTATGATTGTTATGTCTTGTTGGTATATGGTTCCCTTGAGCAGTATGTAGTGTCCCTATTTTTCCCTTTTGATTAACTTTGGCTTGAAATCTATTTTATTAGATATGAGTATGGACATTCCTGCTTGTTTCCGCAGTCCATATGAATGATATGATTTTTCCCAACCTTTCCCCTTTAGTCTATGTATATCTTTTCCTATCAGATGCGTCTCCTGTAGGCAGCATATTGTTGGGTCTTGTTTTGTGATCCATTCAACTAGCCTGTGTCTCTTAATTGGTGAGTTTAAGCCATTAACATTTAGGGTTATTATTGAGATATGGTTTGTTCTTCCAGCCATATTTGTTTATTAATGTTACTAAACCTGATTTGTTTTCCTCTTTGATTACTTTCCCCCCTTTACTGTCCTACCTCCCACTGTTGGTTTTCATTGTTATTTTCCATTTCCTCTTCCTGTAATGTTTTGCCAAGGATTTTTTGAAGAGATGGTTTTCTAGCTGCAAATTCTTTTAACTTTTGTTTATCGTGGAAGGTTTTAATTTCATCTTCCATCCTGAAGCTTAATTTCGCTGGATACACGATTCTTGGTTGGAACCCATTTTCTTTCAGTGTTTGAAATATGTTATTCCAGGATCTTCTAGCTTTCAGAGTCTGTGTTGAGAGATCAGCTGTTATCCTGATTGGTTTACCCCTAAATGTAATCTGCTTCCTTTCTCTTGTAGCTTTTAAAATTCTCTCCTTATTCTGTATGTTGGGCATCTTCATTATAATGTGTCTAGGTGTGGATCTCTTATGATTTTGTACATTCGGCATCCTGTAGGCTTCTAGGATTTGGGATTCTGTCTCATTCTTCAAGTCTGGGAACTTTTCTCGTATTATTTCATTGAATAGATTGTTTATTCCTTTGGTTTGGAGCTCTGTGCCTTCCTGTATCCCAATGACTCTTAAGTTTGGTCTTTTAATGTTATCCCATATTTCTTGCATGTTCTGCTCATGTTTTCTTAGCAGTCTTGCTGAGCTGTCTATGTTCTTTTCAAGTTGAAATACTTGGTCTTCATTGTCTGATGTTCTATCTTCTAAGTGATCTATTCTGCTGATAGTATTCTCAATTGAGTTTTTAAGTTGGTTTATTGCTTCCTGTATTTCTAGGATTTCTATTTGTTTGTTTTTTATTACCTCTATCTCCCTGTGTAATTGATCTTTTGCTTCCTGGATTTGTTTATGTAGTTCCTTGTCAAAGTGATCTTTCATTGTCTGATTTTGCTGTCTCATGTCTTCCTTGAGACTCCAGATCATCTGAAGCATGTATATCCCGAACGCTTTATCTGACATTCCATCTGTTGCAGCTATTACATCTTCTAAAGTTGAGTTGACCTGCATTGCTTGTGGTCCTTTCTTGCCTTGTCTTTTCATACTGCTCGCGTTTCTTTCGGCTTGGTGAAACTGTTGTGTTTTTGAAATTTTCCCCCTATTTATTTATATTGCTCTTGTATAGTTGGAAAATCTCCCTTGCAGGGCGGGTAGTGGCTGTGCTCCTCCTCTAATTAGGGTGATCTGTCTACCACGCTGGCCGGTCGCATTTCTGCCCACCCTGCGGGCACGGGTGACAGCTCTGCTCTGCCTCCACTCCAATTGTGGTGAAGTAACTACCACGCCCTCAGGTCATTGGTCCTGATCTGGATGTGGGCGGCGGCTCTGCTCGGCCCCTACTCCAATTGGTGTGACGTGTCTACCACGCTGGCAGGCCTCTAGGCCTGTTCCGCCGGTGGGTCGCAGGTCTGCCTACCTTGCGGGTTTGGGTGGCATTTCTGCTCAGCCCCCACTCCAAATGGGGCTACCTGACTGCCTCTCCAACGGGTCGCTGGGCCTTTTCTGGACACAGGCGGGCGGCGGCTCTGCTCCACCCCCACTCCAACCAGTGTGACGTGACTGCCTCGGTGCTACGTGTCCACCACGCTGGCAGGCTTCCGGGCCTGTCCTGCCAGTGGGTCGCAGGCCTGCCTACCTTGCAGGCTCAGATGGCGGTTCTACACAGCCCCTACTCCAAATGGGGTGACTTGGCTACTGCGCTGTCGGGTCGCTGGTCCTGTTCCAGGCGTAGGCGGCTACTCTCTTTGGCCCCAGCTGCAGTTGGGGTGTCGTGATACCACGCCGGCGGGTCACTTGGCCTGTTCTGGGTGCAGGCGGCAGCTCTCCTCTGCCCCTCTGGCCCCCACTGCACCCAGCGGGACCTGGACTGAGAAGCAGTTACCGCGGGTTCCCCATCCCTGGGCCAAAGCCGCTCCGGGAGCCAGAACCCGGCCTCTCCGAGCCCGGTGCACGCTCCACTAGGAGCAGGCTCCAAGGAGGGATCTCCGCGGGTTCCCCAGCCCTAGGCCAAAGCAGCTCCGGGAGCCAGAGCCCGGCCGCTCCAAGCTCTCTGAGCTCGGTGCACGCTCTGCTGGGAGCAGGCTCAAAGACGCAGTTCCCGCGTGTTCCCTAGCCCTGGGCCAAAACTGTTCCGGGGGTCAGAACCCAGCCGCTTCGAGCTCGATGCACGCTCCACTAGGAGCTGGCTTCAATACGCAGTCTCCGCGGGTTCCCCAGCCCTGGGCCAAAGCAGCTGCGGGAACCAGAACCCGGCTGCTCAGAGCTTGGTGCATGCTTTGCTAGGAGTGAGCCCCAAGGAGTATTCTCCACAGGTTCTCTAGCCCTGAGCCTGAGCGATCTGTCTCCGGGGTTTACATTTTGTCCCTGGTGAGCGGAGTTCTCTGTGCCATGTCTTGAGCTGCTTTCCTCCTTCATACCCTTCTGTCCCATGTTCTGTATCACTTTGGGCACAGAGCAATGGAATTGGCCGTTTATGGACTGATAGCTCTGAAAACGTGAACCCCCCTAAAGCTTTTCCTCCTCTAAAAACTGTCCTTGTCAGGTCTTTTGGTTGCAGCAATGAAAAAAGCTGACTAAAAGGTCCACCAAGGTAAACTGTTCCTAGAATTCCTTGGAATAGCTTTGGCAGGCATTCCTGTGGCCACTCTGCTCCTACTTGGCAGGGACATCTGCACCCTTTAAAGTTTTATGATCTTTTTCTGTTGAATTCACTTTGGGCTCTGCATGGGTAGTTTTAATATTTAATTTGATCAGCATGCCTAATTTAAAGATTTCTTATGAACACCTTTAAGTTAATTCTTAAATTGCAATTATAGGATTAACATGAAAAAGGCTTTTAGTTCTTTGCCTATTTTATTTAAAAATATTGTTAAATGTATTTTTTGATTTATATATCTTTATGGGGTACATTATGGTAATTCAACACATGTATGCAATGTGTAATAATCATATCAAGGTAATAAGCATTGCCATTTATTCAACCAGTAATCATTTTATGTGCTGGGGATTTTGTACTCCCTTTTTCGAGTCATTTTGAAATATGTCATAGTTTGTTTTAACCAATAGTTACCCAGTAACCTTACTATGCTAAAGAATACCCATAAGTGATTCCTCCACTCTGTGTATTTGTTCTGTCTCCCCTCCTCTTTCCAGTCTCTGGAGACCACTTTTCCAATCTGTTCTGTTACAGGGTTCCCTTATTGATTCTCATAAATGAGAATTTGTATTTCTATCTCTTGCTTTTTCCAGCTTAACATGATGACTTCCAGTTTTATCCACATGGCAGGAAATGACAGGATTTCATTCTTTTCTTTACTTTATCTACTCATCTTCTGAAGGACATCTGATTTTACATTGATTATTAAAATCCATATTTTGGCTATTGTGAATGCTACTGCCATAAACATAGGAGTACAGAAATCTTTTTGGTTCAATGATTTCATCTGCTTTAAATATATATCTAGTAGTGGAATTGCTGGATCCTATGATAGTTATATCTTTTGAAAAATCTCCTTATTGTTTTCCATAATAACTGTATGCATTTACATTTCTACCAACAATATACAATAGTTCCCTTTGCTCTGCATTCTTGCCAGCATTCATTGTTATCATCATCACCATCATCATCATCATCACCATCATCATCATCATCATTCATCTTTTTGGTGATGGCTGTTCTGACTGCGGTGAGATATCTCCTTGTGGTTTTGATTTGCATGTCTTGCATGATTGGTGAAGTTGGCCATTTTTTTTCATGAATTTGTTGGCCATTTGTACATCTTCTTTTGAGAAGTGTCTGTTTAGTTCTTAACTTTTTTTTAATTGTTGTTGTTGTTCTTAGGGATTGAACCCACGGGGGCTTTAGCACTTTTGATTTTTAATTTTCTTATGTTGTGACAGGGCCTTGCTAAGTTTCGTGAGGTCTGGCTAAAGTTTGAAGACTGTCCTTGAACTTGTGGTCTTGCTGCCTCAGACTACTGAGGGCTGAGATTATAGTTGTATGCTACCATGCCTGGCTTTAGCTCATTTTTAATTAGGCTTTTTGTGTGTGTGTGTGTGTGTGTGTGATCAGCTTTTTAAATTTCTTATATATTCAGGACATCAATTCTTGTCAGATGTACAATTTTCAAATATTTTTTCCCACACTGTAAATTGTCTCAGAAATCTGTTTATTGGTTCCTTTGATGTGCAGAAGCTTCCTAATTTGATGTAATTTCATTTGTCTATTTTTACTTTTGTTGCTTGTGGTTTTCAGGTTCCATCTGAAAAATTGTTGGCCAGGCCAACATCTTAAAGATTTTCTTCTTTGTTTTCTTGTAGCAACTCCATAATTTCAGGTTTAAGATTTGAGTCTTTGATCCATTTTGAGTTGATTTTTTCTATGTGGTGAGAGGAAGGGATCTAGTTTCCTTCTCCTGCAAGTCCATATCTAATTTTGTCATTGACGTTTATTAGACTATTTTTTTTTCCTCTTTCATCCACTATGTGTTCTTGGTGCCTTTGTCAAAACTTAGCTGGCCATACAAGCATAGTCTAATATCTGGGTACTCTGTTTCATTGGTTTGTGCCTATTTTTATGCAAATACAATGATATTTTAGTTACTGTTGCTTTGCAGTATGTTTAGAAGTCTGGTATTTTATAGATGCCCCAGGTATATTTTTGTTTTAGCTCAAGATTGCTTTGGCTATTCTGGGAATTTTGTGGTTTCATATGAATTTTAGGATTTTTTTCCAATTTCCGTGAAGAAAGACATTGGTATTTTCCTGGGATTTTCATTGAATGTGTAGATAACTTTGAGTAGTGTGGCCATTTTAACAACGCTGCTGCTTCTAAGCCACAAATATGGAAAAGTTTCCATAGTGTGTGTGTGTGTGTCCTCTGCAATTTCTTTTGTGTTTTGAGTTTCTGTTGCAAAGGTCTTTTACTTCTTCAGTTAAATTCATCCTTAAATACCTTTCTTGGTAGCTGTGGTAAAATGGAATTGCTTTCTTAATTTATTTTTCAGCAAGTTCATTTTTGGTATAACAATGCTATTGTTTTTTTGCATGCTGATTATATATCCTGCAATTTTACTGAATTCATCTATAAGTTACAACAAATTTTTGATGGAGTACTCATGTTTTTCCATGTATAGAATTATTTAATCTTCAATCAGGGATATTATTGTCTTGTTACTGATCTTAGCAGAAATAGTTTCAGCTTTTCCACAATTCAGTATGACATTGGCTGTGATTTTAGTATTTTGAGGTAAATTCCTTCTACAACTAATTTAATAAGAACTTTTATCGTGAATGGATGTTTAATCCTATCAAATGCCTCTTCTGCACCTATAAAAATGATCATATGGTTTTTGTCTTTTAGTCTGTTGATTTTTTCACATTTATTGATTTGTATCTGGTGAATGATCTTTGCACACCTGGGATGAATCCCACTTGATCATGGTGCATGATCTTTTTTGATGTTTCTGTTGAATTTGGTTAGCTGGTATTTTATCAAAAATTTTGCATCTATGTTCAGGGATATGGGCCTGTAGTTTTCTTTTGTTGTTGTTGTTGTATCTTTGTCTGATTTTGATATTGGTAATGCTGGTCTTACAAAAAAAAGTTTGATGGAAGTCCTTTTATTTTATTTTATTGCAAAATTTAAGAATGATTAGAATGAGTTCTTCTTTAATTTTTTTTTTTTTTTTTTTTTTTTTTTTTTTTTTTTTTTTTTTTTTTTAGAATTCAATGTAAAGCCTTCAGGTCCCAGACTATTATTAGATGGGATATTTTAACTTTTTTCTTTAATCTTACTACTGATTTTTCTGTTTAGAATTTTTAGTTCTTTTAGATTCAATTGGGGACATATGTTTTTCGGACATGTGTTTTTAGGAATTCTCCATCTCTCCTAGATTTTCCAGTTTTTTAACATATAGTTGTTAATAGGAGTTTTTTTTTTTAAATGTGCTTTTCTATTTCTGTGGTGTCAATTGTAATGCTTTCTTTTTCATCTCTGATTTTGTTTATTTGACTCTTCTCTTTTTTTTCAGTCTTGCTTGCCAATTTTTTTTAACCTTTCAAATAAAAATAACTGTTAATTTTGTTGATCTTTTGTATTTTCAGTTTTGATTGTATTTATTTCAACTCTGATATTTATTATTTCCTTACTTCTAACTTTAGGTTTGGCTTGTTCTTGTCTTTATAAGTCTTTGAGATACACTGTTAGATTCTTTGAGATAGTCTAGTTTTTTTTTTCAAGTATGTATTTATTGCTACAAACTTCCCTCTCTGTACTGTTTCTGTTATATCCCATGGGTTTTGGTATGCTGTGTTGTCATTTTTATTAGTTCATAGAATTTTTAAAAATTCTGTTTTAATTTCTTCCATTACTCTAATTTGGGAGTATGTTATTAAGTTGCCCTGTATTTGTATATTTTTAATTCTTCCTGTTATTGTGGTCTGAGAAGATGCATGATGTGATTTTAGTTTTAGAAAATTTGTGGAGACCTGATATATGACCTAGATATGATATATCTTAGAGAATGCTCCATGTGTTCATGAGAAGAATGTATATCATACTGTTTTGGGATGAAATGTTCTGTAAATGTCTGTTATGTCCATTTGCTTTATAGTAGGTTCAACTTAGTTGTTTCTTTGTTGATTTTCAGCCTGGATAGTCTCTGTCTACTGAGGAAAGTGGGGTGTTGAAGTCTTCCACCATTGTTATATTAGGGTCTATCTTTCTCTTTATAATATTTGCTTTATGCGTTTTGGTGGTCCCATGTTGGGTATAAAAGTTTATATATCTCCATGATAGCACATGAAAAATTCACTCTTCTTATTCGTTTATTTCCAGAACTGAAATAGAATGAACAATAATGTTGAATCTAACTGCTCCCTTCAATAGATTCTGAAAAAATGCTTGCTTCAGTTACTTTAGAAAATAAGAATGAAACTTTTTCCTAAGTGTCTAACCCTGCAGCTTTCTCTCTCTGATCTAAGCATTCTAAATTCTAGTCAGCTGTTTTTGGAGTTAGTGATCAGCAACAAATATGTCCACCATGTCATTTGTTTTGGTCAAAGGAATAACTCTCTGATTAGAGTTTGAGCTGGAAATAGATTTCTTGTGGGAACAAAAAGACATTAAATAGCTATCAAACACTACTAAACACCTTCCCACATACAGGAGGTTTTGAGAATTTACCATCTCATATCCACATGAAGAGATGGCTTTTTTAAGCAACACTATTTCTTACCCTTCTAATGAGTCAAGAGTCTCTGTGAAAATCTTCACCAATTCTCAGTCACCTTTAAGCAATCAGGCAGAACTTTTGTAACTTCATAGTTAGGTACAATTGGATTCTTTGCCATAGTGAGATTCTATGAAAACAACAACAACAACAACATTTTGGTTAAATCTTCTATAATAGTGTTTCTCAAACTGCAGGTTATAACCCAATCATTAGTGCCTTTTGAAATCAACTCTAGGTTTTTAACCAATATTCTCTTTTTAAGTAGAGTGAAATGGAAGGGAAGAGAAAAGGAGAGGAAAGAAAAGGAAAAAAAGATTGCACCAGTGCAAATAGACAGATGCTATTTTGTGAAGCCCTGTTTTACTAAACTAGCATTTAAAATCCAAAATATTTTAAGGAAATGAGAGTGAATGCATTTTTATTCTAGGTATGCCCCTTACAATATTTTAGACATACTTATACAAAGAAAATATTCATTGTTTATCTGAAATTCAAATTCAAATTTAACTGGTTGTCTTGTATTTTTATTTGTTAAATCTCACAACCCTGGAAAATGTTGAGGCACTGCACACTGTAATGGAGTGATGTGACATCTCTTACTCATTTAGGACAAAATAAAAGACATATTCTGCCAGCATGCAGTAAACAGGTATTGTGAGATCTAGACATTTTGTCAGTAGCATGTCATAAATTCTTCAAAAATCGTCCAATCCATGAGCTCAGAAAGGCTCCTGGCTTTCTCCCAAAGCACACATGTATCATGAATCATGTGTGACCCATGCATCTTCTTCTACTCCCCAAAGCTCCCTTGCCAGCTAACAGTTTTGCAATGTGAGATTCAAATTAATACCTTAAAACATGACAAATTATTACTTGTCATAGACCTTTCCAGTGGGTTACAAACTGTCAAAACCATAAACAGGGAAAAGATGTGCTCATCATAGTAGTTGTGTGTTCTGCTCAGCACTCTGTTCTGTGGAGCCCTAGGGTTCCTCTGAAGTGTTTCTAAGGCCATCAGAGTAAAGTGCTCAGTCTCTGATGGAATGTAGGTAGCCTTGTTGTTTTGTCTGTGATAAGTATTTAGCCTCTGTAAACTATTTCATTTCAAGAAAGTGTTCTGCTGTTAAAAAATAATTTGAAAACCAGTAATTTGCAAACAAAGAAGTGTGGGTGTGAGAAAAATGCCTGCCTTTCTCCAGTTCAGACATTCACCTGATTATTTAGCTTCTCTAAGCCTTTTTCTGAAACAAGAAAAAGAGAGAGTAATAGAACTTTCCTCACAGGTTTGTTGCAAGGAAAAAATTAGATAATTTGTGTAAAAATGTTTAGTAAACAAAAATAAATGTTAACTATGTAATTATTACCTATTTGATGCTAAAAGTAATGCTTAATTCACTCAATAATTAGTTGAATTAATACATTTGTGGCTTCGATATAGAGACAATGATGAATATACTTTATCTTATTTAATCTTCACAACAATATACTGAAGGTCAGTGATTCTCAATCTATAGAGAAAAATATGGAGACTTTTTGAATAGTAGTGTCTATTTAAATAGCAAAGTGGAGTTTTGAACTTGGGTATCCTGAGTACAAGTATGATATTCTTTTCTTTAGGTTCAAACTATTTTCTCCAGAGTCAATGACAAACATGTTGCTCATGATTTGCAATATCACTTGTTGGATCTGTGTGTTTTTGTAGTTTTGCAGAGGAGTCATACTATAAAATAATCATCCAATGTCTTCTGAGAGTTGAAGTTAATGTGATTAATATAAGTGACCAGAAGACTGTTTTTGAGGGCATTTGTTTCAGGTTTTCTCTGATTACTTACTTTCTTGAATTCAGAAGACCACCATCTGCTGCCTTAGTCAATGTAGCCTTTAGGAGTGAAGGAAGCCCTGTGTTGCCTCACCACTTGAATACTTTTGCATTACTTTCCTATCATTATTTCTGCAGGTTAATGACTTCAAAAAGCATTCAGCAGCAGATAAAGTGAGCTGTTTCTGATAAATAGACCATTATAGCAAATCATACCAAGCGGGGCTCTTTTTCTACGCTGCTGAAATACACAAATGACTTATTTTTTTTCAAGTACTAAAATATTTTATAATTCACACCATCATCTTGCAGTCGTTGGGAATAGCAACATAGAATCACTTCACTAGGGATTTTCATCTGCTTGGTGAACTGGCATAAAATTGAAATATTATTTCTTTGCTTGAATTTCCATTTTAATATATCCCAATAAAATATCATGAAACAGGGCTGGGGATGTGGCTCAAGCGGTAGCGCGCTCGCCTGGCATGCGTGCGGCCCGGGTTCGACCCTCAGCACCACATACAAACAAAGATGTTGTGTCCGCCGAAAACTAAAAAATAAATATTAAATTCTTTAAAAAAAAAAATATCATGAAACATTTGTCTCTTTTTAGTTCTTATAATATTGGTGGTATTTATGAGACATCATTTTGTGTTTGGCACTTTACACAGATATTTTTTTCCACTTAATCTTTATTACAACCCAGCAATGTAGGTCTTATTCTATCTTAAAGATGAGGAAACTGAAGCCAAGAAAGTTTAAACTGCCATCTACAGTTTTTTAAATTAATTAATTTATTTTTATTGGTTGTTCAAAACATTACAAAGCTCCTGACATATCATATTTTATACATAAGCTTCAAGTGAGTTATGAACTCCCATTTTTACCCCAAACACAGATTGCAAAATCATATCAGTTACACATCCACATTTTTACATAATGCCATATTAGTAACTGTTGTATTCTGCTACCTTTCCTCTCCTATACTATCCCCCCTCCCCTCCCCTCCCCTCCCATCTTCTGTATCTACCCCATCTACTGTAATTCATTTCTCTCCTTGTTTATTTTCCCATTCCCCTCACAGCCTCTTATATGTAATTTTGTATAACAATGAGGGTCTGCCTCCATTTCCATGCAATTCCCCTTTTCTCTCCCTTTCCCTCCCATCTCATGTCTCTGTTTAATGTTAATCTTTTCTTCCTGCTCTTCCTCCCTGCTCTATTCTTAGTTGCTCTCATTATATCAAAGAAGACATTTGGTATTTGTTTTTTAGGGATTGGCTAGCTTCACTAAGCATAATCTGCTCTAGTGCCATCCATTTCCCTGCGAATTCCATGATTTTGTCATTTTTTAGTGCTGCGTAATACTCCATGGTGTATAGATGCCACATTTTTTTTATCCATTCATCTATTGAAGGGCATCTGGGTTGGTTCCACAGTCTAGCTATTGTGAATTGTGCTGATATGAACATTGATGTGGCAGTATCCCTGTAGTATGCTCTTTTAAGGTCTTCAGGGAATAGTCCGAGAAGGGCAATAGCTGGGTCAAATGGTGGTTCCATTCCCAGCTTTCCCAGGAATCTCCATACTGCTTTCCAAAGTCGCCGAACCAATTTGCAGTCCCACCAGCAATGTAAAAGAGTACCATTTTCCCCACATCCTCTCCAGCATTTGTTGTTGTTTGACTTCATAATGGCTGCCAATCTTACTGGAGTGAGATGGTATCTTAGGGTGGTTTTGATTTGCATTTCTCTGACTGCTAGAGATGGTGAGCATTTTTTCATGTACTTGTTGATTGATTGTATGTCCTCCTCTGAGAAGTGTCTGTTTAGGTCCTTGGCCCATTTGTTGATTGGGTTATTTGTTATCTTGTTGTCTAATTTTTTGAGTTCTTTGTATACTCTGGATATTAGGGCTCTATCTGAAGTGTGAGGAGTAAAAATTTGTTCCCACTAAAAGAACCAACTTTTAGTTTTGTTAATTTTTTCAATAGTTTCTTTTGTTTCAATTTCGTTGATTTCTGTTCTGATTTTAATTATTTCTTGCCTTCTGCTGCATTTGTTGTTGTTTTGTTCTTCCTTTTCTAGGGCTTTGAGATGAAGTGTGAGCTCATTTATTTGTTGGTTTTTCTTTTTTTTGAGGAATGACCTCCAGGCGATGAATTTCCCTCTTAAAACTGCTTTCATTGTGTCCCATAGATTCCGATATGTTGTGTCTGTATTTTCATTTATCTCTAAGAATTTTTTGATTTGCTCCTTTATGTCTTCTGTAACCCTTTGATCATTCAGTAACATATTGTTCATTTTCCATGTGATATAGGATTTTCCCTTCCTTCTTTTATCATTGATTTCCAGTTTCATTCCACTATGATCGGATAAAGTGCATGGTATTATCTCCACCCCTTTATATTTACTAAGGGTTGCCCTATGGCATAATATATGGTCTATTTTTGAGAAGGATCCATGTGTTGCTGAGAAAAACGTATATCCACTTGAAGATGGTTGATATATTCTATATATGTCAGTTAAGTCTAGGTTATTAATTGTGATATTGAGTTCTATAGTTTCTTTATTCAACTTTTGTTTGGAGGATCTGTCCAATGGTGAGAGAGGTGTGTTGAAGTCACCCATAATTATTGTGTTGTGGTCTATTTGATTCTTGAACTTGAGGAGAATTTGTTTTATGAACGTCGCAGCACCATTATTTGGTGCATAAATATTGATAATTGTTACATCTTGTTGGTGAATGGTTCCTTTTAACAATATATAATGTCCTTCCTTATCCCTTTGGATTAATTTAGTCTTGAAGTCGATTTTATTCGATATGAGGATGGCTACCCCTGCTTGCTTGCGAGGACCGTGTGCGTGGTATATTTTTTCCCAACCTTTCACCTTCAGCCTGTGTACGTCTTTTCCAGTCAGATGTGTCTCCTGGAGGCAGCATATTGTTGGATTTGTTTTTTTAATCCATGTTACCAGCCTATGTTGCTTTATTGGAGAGTTTAAACCATTAACGTTTAGAGTTACTATTGATGTATGTTTTGTACTTCCAGCCATGTTTGATTATTTATCTCTTTTTTTAAAATTTAATTTGTTTCTCCATGGTTAGCTTTCCCCCCACCATCTGTCCTTACTGAGGTACTTCCCACTGTTGGCTTTGGTTATTGTTATTCATTTCTTCCTTATGTAGTGTTTTGTTCAAGATGCTTTGCAATGCTGGTTTTCTGGCTGCAAATTCTTTTAGCTTTTGTTTATCATGAAAGATTTTTATTTCGTTGTCGTACCTGAAGCTTAATTTTGCTGGATACAGAATTCTTGGTTGGCATCCATTGTCTTTCAGTGTTTGAAATACGATGTTCCACGATCTTCTCGCTTTCAGCGTCTGTGATAAAAAATCCGTTGTTAACCTTATTGGTTTACCCCTAAATGTAATCTGCCTCTTTTCTCTTGTAGCTTTTAATATTTTCTCTTTGTTCTGTATATTGGATATCTTCATAAAAATGTGTCTTGGCGTTGGTCTACTGTGATTTTGTATGCTCGGTGTCCTGTATGCATCTACAATTTGTATATCTGTTTCCTTTTTTATTTCTGGGAAGTTTTCTGTAATTATTTCATTTAGCAGGTTACTCATTCCCTTGGTTTGAATCTCTATCCCTTCCTCTATCCCAATGACTCTTAAATTTGTTTTTTTTTATGTTATCACATATCTCTTGGATGTTTCTCTTGTGATTTTTAACCAGCCTATCTGAGTTGGCTAGACTCTTTTCAAGATGATATATTTTGTCTTCATTATCTGACGTTCTGGCTTCTACTTGCTCCACTCTATTAGTGATACTCTCATTTGAGTTTTTAATTTGGTTTATAATTTCCTTCATTTCTAAGATTCTTGTTTGATTCTTTTTTATAATCTCTATCTCCTGATAAAGATGCTTAACTTCTTCTTTTATCTGTTTATGTAATTCATTCTCAATGTGTTCTTTCGCTGCTTGAATTTGCTGTCTCGTATCCTCTTTAAGGTTCCATTCCATCTGTCTAAGGTGTTCCTTGAGTTCTTTCTATGACCATTTTTCTGATGACTCTATATCCTCCTGAATATTTAGGCTGCCCTGCATTGTTTGCACTCCTTTTCTTCCTTGCTTTTTCATGCTGCTCATGTTGCTTCTTGTTCTGTTTGACTGCTGAGTTACTGTTTACTCCTATAAATTTATCTGATGCTTGGGAGGAAAGGTATTAGAAGGGAAGGGAGGAAGTCACTAAAGAGAATGAGAGTAAGCAGGTAGAATTCAAGGAAGGGTGAATAAGAAAATTGAAAAGAAATCTAAAGACAGAAGAAAAGAAGGAAAGAGAAAAAATAGAATATTAAAACGAATTTAAAGAAAAATAATAATAATAGAAATGAAAAATGAAATTAAAATATAATAAAATAAAATGGATTAAAAAAACATTTAAAAAGACAGCAAAAAAAAAAAATTTATAAATGCAGTCCTAGAGTTCAATTAACTGTTCTTCCAGTAGATGGAGCTATGCCCACCGGGTCAAGTTTCTCCTCTCAGTAGGCGGGAGTCAATCACTGTGCAGCAGTTCTTCCTCCCGGACTGGGCGGGTCTCCACTCCTGCTGTTCGCCGTGTGGGCGGGGCCTTTCGCAGAGCCCATCGGGGGTCGTTTGCAGCTCCGGGCTGGCAGGTGCGGGGTGGTCGTTTGCAGCTCCGAACAGCCAGAGGCGGTTCACAGAGCCAGGCCGGCAGGGGCCGGGCAGGCAGCGCCCGCTCCCACACTCACTGCAACGTTTGGGCGGTGGCCGCTTGGCGGCAGCTGGTGGCGGTTCACAGAGCAGGACGGGCGGGGGCCCAGGCAGGCAGCGCCCGTCCCCATGTTCGCTGCAATGCGTGGGCAACGGGCATTTGGCGGCAGCTGACGGCTGCTCACAGAGCCGGGCCGGCGGGGGCCCAGGCAGGCAGCTCCCGCTCCTAAGCTCGCTGCAATGTGTGGGCAGCTGCCAGCGGCGGTTCACAGAGCCGGGCCAGCGGGGGCCCAGGCAGGCAGCGCCCGCTACCACGTTCGCTGCAACGTGTGGGCAGTGGCCATCCGGTGGTGGCTGGCGGCGGTTCACAGAGCTGGGCTGGCATGGGCCCAGGCAGGCAGCGCCCGTTCCTAAGTTCGCTGCAACGTGTGGGCGGCGGCCGGCGGCGGTTCACAGAGCTGGGCTGGCATGGGCCCAGGCAGGCAGCGCCCGTTCCTAAGTTCGCTGCAACGTGTGGGCGGTGGCCGGCGGCGGTTCACAGAGCTGGGCTGGCATGGGCCCAGGCAGGCAGCGCCCGTTCCTAAGTTCGCTGCAACGTGTGGGCGGCGGCCGGCGGTGGTTCACAGAGCCGGGCCGGCGTGGGCTCAGACAGGCGGCGCCTGTTCCTAAGTTCACTGCAACGTGTGGGCAGCGGCCAGCGGCCAGCGGCGGTTCTCAGAGCCGGGCCGGCGGGGGCCCAGGCGGTCAGCGCCCGCTCCTACATTCGCTGCAATGTGTGGGCAGCTGCCGCTCGGCGGCGGCTGGCGGTGGTTCACAGAGCCGAGCCGGTGGGGGCCCAGGCAGGCAGCGCCTGCTCCTACGTTCGCTGCAACGTGTGGGCTGCAGCCATTTGGCGTCGGCCAGTGGGACTGTGCCCCTGCTCTGCGTTGCCGAGATTCAGTTGTCTGGGACAAGCTGACACCTCCAATTAAACTTACTAGTTCCCGGTAGGTCTCCTTTCAGCAGAATTTTGCTAGAAGTTTCTCAGCAGGACGCATGTAGGTGTATTGATGAGTCTCTCTGATCCCATTACCGCGGAGGCATTGAAAGTGCTGCCTCCTCGCTGGTCGCCATGTTGAATCCCTCCCATCTACAGTTTTGCTACCTAGAAATAAGGAAGCTGGAATTGATTCCCAAGTTTTCGTAACTCCAAACCTGAAGTTCCTTCCCAACATAAATGTAAGTAAATCCAAATCTCAAACCACTCCAGGAATTATGTACCTATTTGTAGGTACACAGAAAGTATGCATGCTATGGAAATAAATGTGATAAATAAGGCAGTAGTTTAACATTTATTGAAGGCCTATTATGTGTTAGGTATTGTGTAGCTGATATGAACTAACTTATACAGAATAACTCAACATAAATATGTTTTATACTCAAATTACAGATAAGAAAACTAAGGTATAGGAAATTAAGTTGCTTACAACATTTCACATCTAGTAGAATCGGGATCTGTCTGACTTTGTGCCACCAAAGGTATCTTCTTCGTCCATAGATAACATGGTAACCTTGGTTGGCGTCATGCCTTTCTTACTCAAATCTTGTTGGGTTCTGATTCTGTGCCACATTTGGGATGCCAGTAGAAACTGAATTTTGATCTAACTGAAGAGGCTTGATTCAAGTTTATCATCCTCATGTCTTCTGGAAGTTAGGAAAAATATCTCTATTCAAATTCTGTTAATCCAGTAGATTTGCAGCATTAAGTTATATGTAATGTTTATTTTTAGTATGAAAAATGCCTTATATATCATTTAAAACAAGTCATCTTGATTTCATTTTTAGAAAAGTTATTTTCCATGTATTTTTCATTTTATTTATATAGTTTACAGTTTAAAAATATTTCTGGTTGGAGAAGTTTCTTTTCCATCATAAAGTCAGATTTTTTTTCATAAATTTTTTAAATCATGAATTGTAATCCTTCTCTTACGATAAGCCAATTTTCAATTACTTTCTAAATTTTACTATCCATTTTGTTTTGTTTTGGTCATTTAAAATTTTAAGTATTTTACATTTATTTTAAAATAGTAAGATATTGTTCCAGGTTTTTAAAATGAGCTTTTAAGAACATGGTACCCATTTCCTTTGTACTGTGTCTGTCCTCATCCAGGACAGAATATAAGGCAACCAAAAGAACAGATATAGGACATAAAGGCATTACGGGAAAATGCTAAGCTGAACACATTCTCTGTTTTCCCTCTTCCTATGACTTAAGTTCCTGTCAGAACAAATGTGGTGCTTGGGAGGAGTCATGCACAGCCCGAAACAATGCACAATCTCCACACTCAAAAACTCCCTGTATCTATGGTGAGACGTGGGAAGCCCTGTGAAGGAGGCATCCGGGTTTCTGGTTGCAGAACCAGAGTGCAAATCATGCACATGGCCCATGAAAAAGTCCTGGAGGTTGGTCATTACCACTTATCCTCTGCTGAGGGTAACTTGGAAACAGGCACCACTGATGCATTCTTGGGATCAAAGGGAGATGCTGCTCCTAATGGTGCCCAGAGAGCAGGCTTAGTCTGGACAGTCATGGAACCTTTGCCCAGATGATGTTATTTTCTATTTTGTCCCCTTTCCGAAATTTCTTACATTTCAGATCTATTTCTAATGATCAAGGGAGTTCATAAAGGCAAGTATCTTATTTAAATGAAGATATCACAATAATAATAATAATAATAATAATAATAATAATAATAATGGTTCTCATTTATAATGTTTCTGTAATTTGTGCCAGGCCCTAATCGAGGTGATTTATACAGACTGTCTCATTTATTCTTGAGCATGATCTATCATAGATGGAAAAAGAGAAGTACAGGGAAGCTCATGGCTGCCCAAGGCACACAATGAGGCAGGGAGCCGCTGGTTTTTAGAGCACAGGCTTCATCTGAAGGTTTTTTCTGACCTCAATGATTACAGCGGCTAGCATCACATGTGAATCTATTAACACTAGTTGAATGCATTAAAATCAGTTCATGATGTTTCTGATTATAAAAGAATAAACATAACAGGGTAGAGTTTATTATTATTATAGCAGTAATCCATTCATCTAGTTAGCAAATTTTTATTGAGTCCCTGCTGTGCATGTCACTATATGAGTCATAGAGGGTGTAAAATGGTGTCCTTAACGTTGTAGATCATTCATTCTCTTTAGGAATACAGACCTATAGGAGTAATTACGGGGGGCGGGGGGCGAGCATGATATGTGACATGATGGGGCTACTCAAGGGAGCAGAAGATCTAACCATGTCTATGTGTTAGAGTGGCTTGGTTGAGGAGGTGGCATTCCCACTGAGGTCTTGGATGAGTAGAAGTTTGTCAGGGCAAAGTGTATGAAGAGACCAGTTTCTAGGTTCAGGAAGCAAGGGGCGGGGAAGGTGTTAGGCCAGAAAGGATCAGCTGCAGCCTCAAGAGTGTGTAGAAATAGCATGAGTGAGGCCAAGAACCAGGCAGACCAGATCACAGATGGGCATGGCTGTGGCTATGTTTAAGACTTCTCTTTTATCTCAAGGACCAAAAGAACCCATGTGAAAGGTTTACAGTGGGAAGCAGTATGATTAGATTAGCGTTTTAAAAAAGAACATTCTGGCTTCTAGATAGAGTATAGGCTGAAAAGCATAAACTGTGTATAAATCTGGAGGTAGGAAGTTGAGTTTAGGAGGCTGTGTGGGTGACCTGATCTAGGCTTGCAAAGGTCTAAAAAATATTTCAAAGCAGAATCAGTAGGACATAGAGATTGACTGGATGTGAGGATGAGTGGACAAAAGCCAGGCATTTCTGACCCTAGCAGTGGAGAGGAGGACCCTGGCATTTACTGAGATGGAGAAGGCTGGAATCCTGTAGACCGAGGAGGAAGGGTGAAGACAATGGCATTATCTTCTGTGTGGGGGTTTTAAGTGCCTCAGCGACATGTAAATGAAGTTGCTAGAGCCTAGAACAGAGCATGTAATAGTGCAGAGCAGGTGCTCCGTAAATACCGCTCAGTTGCACAGATGTATGTTGACAGTGAGGTGTGTGTGTTTGGAACTCAAGTCAGGCTTACAGAGATGCAGATAAAGATCTTTAAAGTTTTAGTGTAGAGTCAAAAACTGCAGCCAAGGCAATGCTGAGATATGGGCATGTGAAGAGTGAGAAGAGAAGGTCTAGGAATGATCTGTGGGCTGTGCCAATGTTCAAGAAATGAGCAGAAGAAGAGAAGGCTGTGCAGAAACTGGAGAAGTAGTGAGCAAGGTGGGAAGAGTATCAGGAGAGTGGTGTGTCATGGAAGCCAAAGCCCAATTTATTTTCAGGTCTCATGTTAACTCCCTTGGGCAGATTAGAAACATAAGAACAGAAGAAACATCTTTGAGCTTAAAAATGGGGAAGCACTGGAAAGCGATGAGGGCTGAAGCCCGGAGGAAGAGGGCTGAGGAATTAATAAAGATTGAGAAAATAGGACCATCAAATGGAAGATCAATTTTTGAGAGATTTTTGAGTGTGGATGAAAGAAATAACAAAAAAAGGATCAATAAAAATGAAATCTTCTTTTATCTTCTCCCTTCCTGAATAATTCAGTCCTAAAATCCTGGGTGGGACTGAACAAGAGCAAAGTCCAGTGGAAGCCTGGTGAATTTGGGGTGTTGTAGCCCATGCAGGGCGAGGGGTGTGTCTGGGATATATATGATCAATCCTTCTGTGTGTGGTCCATCACCCATCACCACTAAAGCCCTCTCTCCTCTGATACTACCCTTTTTATGTTACATTCCAGACTTCTCTCACATATGGAGATCATCTTCACCCCAACTCAGGTGCTAACACCCATGCTGGGTGTGCTCAAACTCTGATAAATGACCTACATGCATCAATGCCCTTTTTACCCTGGGTTCCTATGCCCTGTGCCAAGTTTCCCCCAATGTGAGCATGCCTTATCCTTCATGGGCTCTCTTGCCCTTCACCAAGCCACTTCTCAGTGTGTCTCTGCTGTGACACCTATGCCAGACTATCCCCATGCATGACCTTCTCATGCCGGTGGACTCTCTGTCCCATGTGGACACACCTACTCCTCTCTTTGTTGGGCCCTAACATTACACACTAGGCTGGCCCTCTTTGAGGACAACTGTCTTGTTTTGCCCCCATTTAAAAGATTTAGGACTAATTTATTCAGAAAGGAAAAAAGGAAAGAGTTGTATTATATTTATTGATCTTGCTTTTTGTTATTTCTTCTTCTATTCACTCCCAATATTCTCTTACAACGTGTCCATATTGGGATGTTTTTACACAGAAAAGAATGCTAAAGGAAGACAAGATATTTCCAAATGAACTTTTGTTTCCACTGGCTAATTTTTAACTATTTGGGCTTCCAAATTAATGAACCAGTGAATAAATAGAAGAAGAAATTATTAGTCTATACTGATATTAATAAATAATGAACTGAAAGTTTGATGTTTATATAGTTTTATAATATCTCTTCCACAAGGTATTGTTTCCACAAAATGTGTATTAGCGATGCAAGGTGGGGAGTCAGTCCATAGGGCACAATGATCAAAGTTAACATCATTGATAAGGGGACAAATCAAAATCATGTACTACCTAAGAGCATGCAACGAGAAGAACACAATGTTACCTCTGTGATACTTCTGCCAAAGCCTCAAACCAGAATCTAATTCTAGGCAACAGCAGACTATTGATGGATTTTCACAAAATCACTGTCTTTTACCCTTCAAATATACCAGTGCCATGTAACTAGAAGAAAAGCTCAGGAATGGTTCCAGAGTGAGGGAGATTAAAGAGACATAGTAGTTAAATGTAATGTGTGATTCTGAACTGGATCATTTGCTACAAGAACAGTCCTGGGACATCTGGAAATCCTAGAGTGGTCTGAAGTTTACAGGTTAAATTGTCCTGATTTTATTGAGCAATGTTATTGATCATAGGAAATATACACACTAAAGTACCAGGGAGTATTTAGAGTATAAGTTTGACATCAGATTCTCAAAGGGTTCAAAATTTTTTCCTTTTAGTTTGCTATTGTCTCAAAATCAATCTCTCTCTCTCTCTCTCTCTCTCTCTCTCTCACACACACACACACACACACACACACACACACACACATTCACACACTTCACAAAGCCATACCAATATGTGAATGGCTCCTCAGAGTTTCTGGTCTAACTCCATATGTGATATATTAATTAATTCTTACACAGTAAAGTAAGAGGATAGATATTATTTATATATTATAGATGAGGATCTATGGTCTAGAAAAATCAAGTGCCCATGATCATGCAGTGGTAGGTGACCAAGCATGGAAATGATGGAAAGAGAAAGAAGAGGCAAAGTCCCAGGGCCCCAGATGCTCTCTTGGGAAAACAGTGAGCACAAGGGTGCTAGGGTGAGAGTGGGGTGGGGGAAGCCTGATGGCATCAGAGTATTTGGAAGGTAGATATGATCCAGTGGGGAATAGGTAGATGGGGGAGTCTTCACCAACTCAGAGAAGGTAAAGCGCTTGTTTAAGATCTTGAAGCTAGAGAGGAACCGAGGAAAGGGATAACTGGGTCAAATGGTGGTTCCATTCCCAGATTTCCAAGGAATCTAAGATTTGGGAACTTTAGATGCAACTTTAGATACAAGTTGGTGTGACCCAAGCACTAAGCCTTTGTAATTGATTATGTCCAAACACAACAACCATAATATTTTCCATTGCCCAGAGCTAAACAGAAAGTCTAACTGGGCAGAACTGTTGTTGCAATCAGCGCAGCTTATGTCTGATCCCATCTTCGGTTGATTTTTCTGCCTCAAAAGTCCTGGCGAGGCACCTCTCTGTGGCACTGTGCCTCCCTAGCAGATGGGAATGAGTGTAGTTAGTTATTCAGTGATTTGGTATGTGCATCAATTTTAATGATCAAAGCAGGATTTTCTGTGCAGAGTGTCTAGGAATGAGGTTAAAAGGATAAAATGCCATTACATCTCCTGCACGGAAATGGATTCATGCTGAAAACTTAACAATTGCTTATGAAAGTTAAAAGTTGGTTAAATTTCACTCTGGATTTGTGTTTATCTGGGAACTTATGATAATGAAGCCTTTCCGTCCCAATTCAGCTCTCTAGAGGAAGAAAACATACAAATCCATTTAATAACCTGGACTGACTTTTATCTCTGAACAGATGAATCAGGCGTAAAAAAAAGTACAACATAGATCTTTGTGTGTGCTTCATATCACATCTCTTCTTCAGAAGACAGCACAATTTAGAGTTTCTCTAAAGATAATGGTAAATATAAAATTAAAGGAAATATATTAAGAACTTTCAGTACATAAAATATGCTAAAGTTTGAAACACATAAACGATAACAAAATTTTGACTCCAGAATCAGAATTCTATGACTTTCTATATTTGTTTAAAAGGAAAATGAAAATTCAAGAAAATTTCCAGATAATTACAGGAGAAAAATATTTTTATTCAATTACCTTGATTTTTGGCTAAAATTCCATTCTATATAAGGCATTCAATTTTTCATTTTGCTTTCAGTATATAATATGTATTTTAATGTGCAATTGAAATTATGTGTGGTAGTGTGTTCAGTTATTTATTGCTCTATAACAAATTACTCCAAAATGTAGGTTTTAAAATAAACAGTTATTTGGCTTATAATTTGGTGGACTGGGAGCTGAGGAAGGAGGAGATGCCTCTCTGTGATATGCTTTCCTGGGGTGGTGATGTCAGAGAATGCATCCTGAGGTAGCATCCTTGCTGGTTTCTAGTTAATTGGCTGTTTTTTTTGTTGTTGTTGTTGTTGTTGTTGTTTGTTTGTTTAAAGATGTGAAGCAATTGACTCCAGGTTACTTAAGGGTTATGTCTACCCCTAGCAAAGTATCAGTTCTGCCAAATTCTTCTTGTCAAAGTGCAGCCAAGGCCTGCAGTGTTGAAGAATGCAAAGAAATAAAGAAACCTTCTCTAGGTGGTAGCTAGGTATACTAAAATTACTGAAGAACAATTCTGAATGTGGCTCTGGAGACATAAAGGCCTGGGTTCAAGTCTGATTCTGCTTTCTCTGTGGTCTAGGGAGTTATTTCCTTGACTCAGCAAAGGGATCCTCATCTGTAAATCGTGCCTAGTAATGGCATCTGCTTTGTTATGCTGTTTGTGAAAATAAAACGTGTATGCATGCAAAGCCTATAGCATCATGTCCAAAATACTCTGAATAATGTTAATAATGAAAGTTTAGTTCATTAGTAGGTCTCTCTCACAAAACAGAAGAAATTTTGACTCTCAAGTGTGTGTTGAGGCTTGATCCACATGGATGGCTTGGATCTGAATTGTGATCACAAATTCACCAGTGTGTCCATCCACCAAGTGTGTGTATAAGTTTCCTCACTAGAGACCTTCACATGAACAAATGTCAATATTTGTATATGTTTAGGAGGTTGAATTGATGTATGTTTGATAGAGAACTAATGTACACATCAGAAAGTAGCTCACGAGCTGACAATAACCTTGAAATTGTTTGAAAACAGTTCAGTGAAATGGTACTCCAATTTGAAACTTGGGAGTTTCATGGTTAGGTGAATTTCAAATATATGTTCACATGGCCCTTATGAGTGTAAGTCCTGATAATACATGGCAGAGCTAAACTATTTGATCCTGTTCTGTACATCAGCTGCTATGGGTATGCAACTATGGCATCTGAAAAATGGGCGCTGTGCGTCTGTGGCAATGAAAGAAGAGTGTTCAGAAGATGAAAAGTGCCAGCTCCTGTTTCTCATCTTGCTGTAGTCCCTGAAGAGCTCCTCCTTAAAAATCAACATACTTGAAGTCCTCTACTTAAATGTGTTCTGCATAGCTCAGAATGAAATAAGAAACAGGCCCCAGGAGAGGTCTTTTTATAATGACAGACTGAATTTTTATACATCCTGTGAATTTTCTGTGTGTTGTCCCTTAAGAAAAAAAGAAAACAACCTCTTATTTATCAGTAGATGCTCTTCTAAAGCACTCAGGGACTTATGGATGACATTGATCTATACTTACCATTCTAATAAAATTCTTAATTACCTAATTTTGATTTCTGTTATGTTTTTCCTTTCTGTAATTTTTTTTACCTTTTCTCGCATTTTTTTTCTATTTCTCTTTTCCTCTATCCATTTTGACTCCACCTATTCAACTTATCCAGTATCCATCCTTGGTATTGATGACAACGTACAATGACAACAATAAAACAAGAAAAGTTCAATTTGCTGAACATTTATTATGAATCAGTTAGTATACTTCCTTTCTTTCTCCCTCTCACCTGGGCCTTCTCCCTGGACAGAGCATCTTTGTATTGTATTTTGAACTGTGGACATACAACGTATGTCATGACATATCATCCTCTCATCAGAGCCCTGAACATAGATCATGGGCTCTCTCTCATTCTGTTCCCATGTTCAATTCATAGGAGGAAGGGGCCATCTTGGAGTGAAGGACAAATCTACTCACTGTGTATGTCATATCTGAGAGATGAGTCATTATTTTATGTTATTATTAATAATATTATTATAAGTAAAATAGCAATATTAATAAAATAAAATAATTTTTATTTTATTGTAAGTAGATTTTAAAGAAGAAAGGAAGAAAAGTTCCCTTTTGCTTTCTTTCTGCTTAAATAGAAGATCAGAATTCTTAGATAAGCATGGAGTACCTCTTACAGATTCACCTGAGGCCCACATTGGCTCACTTTGTACCTTTCCTTCTATAGAAGTAAAGTCCAAGCGATGACATGGGTGATGGGGCCCTGGTGAAAGATTAGCACCAAGAACCCTCCAACTGCCTTCCCACATGCCTGGAACCTCCAGGGGTTGAGGATTTTGTGGGGGAAGTTGGGCAGGGGATACCCTTCCTTGTGCTATGTTCATAGTGAGGTTGGAGGTTGTGTTTTAGTTCTTTAAAATCAGACAGAATGCCCTAGCATCATCTTGGCATGAAAACTACAGAAGTGAGAATTTCCTGCTTCTCTTGGAGGGTCCATCCACATCCACAGCATTTCTTTTATGCCTGAAATTTTCATGAAACAGCATTCTCAAAAAAACACATTTACATCTTTCCTATAAAGCATGATTATAGGATTAAAGAGAGGTTTTTGTTTAATCAAAAGCTTTAAAAACTGAATCAGAGGTGGTAATCTTTTAAACAACTTTTTGAAAATGGTAAAATTTAAGCCAATTTAAGGAGTGGTATTTTCTCTGCTGTTGCTTGAGTACAACCCACTTCTGCATGAAACTTTTATCTTAGCTGTCAGGACTGGACGTGAGCATGACTCAGGGAATTCGTATTCCAGGCAGAAACATAAATTCATCTCTAAAGAGTCAGAAAATAGAAAGAAGCTGAAATGAAGGTGGCCTGGATGAAATGAACAGGAAACCATGTGGGAGGCTGTACAACACAGCCTAGCTGAAGGCCAACTGCTTCCATAATTGATCCCTTAGGGGTGTGAAAGAGACTGACTTCAGGGAGAAAATAAGGAGGAAGAGAGATGCAAATGGACACGAATTAGGTCAGGTGTTTTCCACTTGTAACCTTTGCCCAGTGAACCCAATATAGTTTTCCAGAAGTTACAATCAGGGAAATCATATTTATATTAATGCAGTTGAGACAGGATTTACAATTCACATCTGTCTCTTAAGCTTGTGTTTATTCTGCTGCTCCTTTGAGAAGTGAGATATTTAAGATATCTTCCTTGAATAACTGGAATTACTAGGTCAGATAATTTTGGACAGATAATTTTCTAGGACTAGTTCAAGTCTAGAATAGTTCTCACCTGTTCTTTTTAATATGTGTGTAACCCAATGTACGTGGCTTATTCATTGTTAGATAAACATTTTAGCTATGTTTTGCCTAATTTTTGCTAACATAAAGGAACTTGAACTTTCTAACATTTTCCCTGTATTTCTAGATTTACTGATTTATTCTCCTACAGAACTTTTATATATTTAAAAAGTATTCTTGGAGGAAGGGGATTTTAAATCTAGTTATTATTTTAAGTATTTTATCAGAAATTTCCCGGTTGTGGAAATGATGATCCCAAACACATCTTGCAGGAACCGTCAGCTTGTCTGAGCAGCTCTTCACTTTCAGTCAGCATGAAGTTTCTACTCTTGAAAGATGGCTCAGCTTCATTTTGGTCCACTCTGTTTCATGATGTAACAGCTCAAATAAAGAAGTGCGGCTGTTCCCTAGAATCTGTGCCAGCCTCTATCCACATCATGTGGTTACTTCATAATGATGCCCTGTCACTTAAAATGGGATTTTGCATGAGTGCATCATATAAATGAATTACTCTGTTGCAAACAGATTATTTTCTCCAGGTCCAGAGTCCAAAAAATGACACAAGAAATGACATATTAAAAACCCCACTACCTTGATTTCATATTTTGGCTTTGCCACAATTTGCATATAATTACAGATGGTAGAAAATTAAAGTGCCCAGATTCCATTTCTTTTTTATGATTATCATCTTATTTGTGCAGAAAGGGACTTACCAAGAAGCCAGCACTGGTTTCCTCTGCACTTTATAACAGTGAGTGAGGAGTCTGGGAATTAAAGGATCAGAAAACCTGGGCAGCTAAACCTATTTACAATATCCATGGACTTTGGACTTCTTGCAGCACCTGAAGCTGGATCTGTGGATGAGTCAATATTCAAAATATGATGTGATCTGTCAGCCTACATTGTGACAAACTACTATTGGAGGAACTGAGAAGCACTTAAAGGCCTCGTTTCAGGAAAAACCCTGTAATACTTGTCTATTTTAGCAACTCAACATTTGGTATTTGGATTTATCTGGCTACTCAAACTCTCTGCTCTTTACAGTATCTTTTCTCAGTATTGATATTGTTTCTGTAAGAAAATATTTTTTTTATTTTCTTTTGGGAAAGTTAGGAATCAAACCCAGGGCCTCAGACATACCAGGCAAATACTTTATCATTGAGTTACACTTGCAACCCAGGAAATAACTTTTTATGAAAATATTCTGTCCAGAGGAGACTTTCTTTTTTCCCTTTTTTTTTATCATTTCAAACTCACAGATAGGCAAATAGAGTCAGGGGAACAATTTGCAGTGTTCATTGTCTTTCCTGGCACTAGAATTTTGCTGGCTGTGGTTCACATCTACTGCTTTTCCACAGAGGGGAACAGACATCTATGTCTGTAGAATTAAAATTCTAATAAATGTTTTTAAAAAGATTCTTTAAAAGCCAGTTTCCTGCAATATACATAGTTTAACACTCTTTGTAGTCCAACAATCCAATTCTAGGGTGTCTTTCAAAACACTTAGAATTTGACCTCCAGTCTTCATCCCTACTTCTTCTATCTCCGTGCCAATACTGTAATGCACAGATTGTATGATTATTGGCATAGTTCCTTAGACCTCATCCCTCTGTCAATACTAGTCCATCTTCCCTTTTTTGGGTTACTTTATGGGAAACAAATCTTATCAAGTAAGTCCCCTACCTCATATAATTATGAGGATCCCTTTGTCTAAGGATAGAGTGTGAACTTCATAGCTTGATATGACAGTCATATGTATCTGTCCACAACTTACCTTTCTCTGATCATTTTTTTCTGTTTTCATGCCATTCTATTTTGGTGGCTCTTAGAAATACATACAACCTAATAAGCTAAAAACGAGAGAAGAAAGGAATCAAGTCAAAGGGATTAATGATATTTTCTTTTCTTTTTTGCTTTGCCAAGTAGAAAAAATTGCCTTGTCAAAGTGGTGTGAAAGTCGTTGCTGTATTGAGGGAGGCAGTCAAAGGAAGCTTTACATGAGCACTCTGTAATTAGTTAGGAGATTTTTCTTGCCCATTTTCCCTTCTTAAATCCTATGTTTTCTGTCTTGGAATCCTGTTGAAAGAACAGCATCTTCTACGTGCAGATGTTTATGTTTTTGTTAGGATAATGTCAGCATTATTATGTAGACTTTGCTTTTCTAGCAAATGAGGAAATGTATTTTCAAACTTGAGAAGTTTGGAAAGAATTTAGGCAGTTCTGTTGTCTACTCCTATCTACACTCCAGCAGAACCAGAAATTAGATTAGGCTAGTAGGGTCTAATGTAGATGCAGGGAAAAGCTAGACAGTTTTTGACAGTGGATATAATTCATACGGGCAGAGAATTTTATGTAGTGGAAACAGTGTAAGAAGTTGGAAAAAAACCCTGGAAAACAGTGAATATGTTTTAATTATGGTGGATAAAAATATATAGATAAGGA
Organism: Spermophilus citellus; assembly: GCF_964194105.1. Classification (NCBI taxonomy): domain Eukaryota; kingdom Metazoa; phylum Chordata; class Mammalia; order Rodentia; family Sciuridae; genus Spermophilus; species Spermophilus citellus. Next base: position 87,879,210 of record NC_138193.1, read on the forward strand.
GAAAATTATATATCTGGAAACAGAGAGTAATGGGGTCAGTAATGATCTTGAGGATGGAGCATAGATCTAAAATGTTAGGGTAAAGGGTCTGAATGTGATTCAACAGGTGGTGAGTACAATTGAATGAGTCCCTACAAGTTTAGTTTGAGATACTATTTATATATGCAGGTGGAGATGTTGCACAGGACACTGGATATCTGTCTTTGTCCTGAACTCAATCCTTTCCAGGATAAACTAAAAAATTTCAAAGTCTCCGTTGTTTTGTGAATGGAAAGCTGGACTCTGATGACAAATGGAATCTTCGATGTTTTCACTGAAGATTAATGCACCTGTGTAACTTTGCCAGCAATCTCATTGTCTGTGTTTCCATTCATAAAATGAACAAGTAGGAGAGGCACACGTGGGATGTGTGAATAGGCCACAATATTACAACTGAGGGGCTTGACACAGGTTAAGAAGCTGATTTCAGAAGCTCTCCCTGGGACTTACTTAGGTAAAGAGGGAAACCAAACCCCTCAATGCATGAATATTGCAGAAGAAATGGTCATCAGTGGGCAGTCAGGCAGTACCTTGATAGTTTTTATAAAATGTACTATATTAAATACTTAATATAATGATAATAACAACTGTGTTGAATTTTTGAAAATTGCAGGATAAGTATTAAGATGAAATAAAAATATTTGTAACACAATCATGCTGTGATACTCAATTATTAATATTTTGGTGAATTTGTAGACAGTTTTTTTTCCCCATGCACTCAAGGTATCATCTTAAACATACATAAGGGTTTATGGCCTGCTTAGCTTCTTCTTAAAAATGTTCACAACCCTTTTTCCAGGTCAACAAATCTTTTTCTCTAAAGAAATAACAGAATGACTATCTCAGATCAGCTTAGTTCCAGCATAGGCAGTCGAGGATAAAATGGCAATCATAATTTAAGTATTTAGTGGATATTTTACTTTTTTAATAAAATCACAGGCCAGGACATGCCAGCTACATTGTAAGAAACAATACTGTGACAACCATAAATTATTTTGTATTTTATTTGTTTCTTTGGGTTGAATTTCAAGAAATGGAAATTCTGGGTGAAAAAGTTGTGAGCAAGGTTAAGAATGTTAATGAACATTTGCAAATTATCCTCTGGGAGGTTTTTATAATTTACATTTATTTATTTCTCATGTGCAGGTCAATCTTAAAATTTGGGAGATAAATACTTAGTGGGTTGATTGATAAATTCTATGAATGTACAATAGTACTGGAATGTGTCAAGTATCAAGGCTTGGCTGTTTGCTGTGGCTGGATATGATTGTCACTTCTTTTGATATTTTAGAAATATTTAAGTAGTTTCTTAATAGATGTTAAATCACATGCTTTATAGCTTTTGATTAAACATAAACATTTATTCTAACTCCTGAAGGTATTGGAAAAAATCAGCAAAGCATATGAAAATACTTAATCTTGCTCGTTACACATTTATAATGTAAGAGGTACTTTTCATGTGTTTATTAAAGTAGAATCAGATTGCAGAATCCTCAATAATTTAAATGAAATGTTCCCATGGAAGGTACCATATGCTGCCATCTGAATTTTGTATGTTTTATTAATTTAGGGTAAAAAATTCTTAGGAGCTACAGGCAAAGCACAGTTAAGTCTAACTAAGGCATTTATTTTGTTGAGTCATTCAAGGAATACGTACTTACAGGTTTAAAATGAATACTATTATGTTTTTAAATCCATAAATAATCCAGGAGGGCAAGGCCCATTTTCTACATTGGAAAAAGAATGCTAAGTGGTTATCTCTACAGAAAATACAGAAGATGGATTAAGTGGGGATGTAATTAACTTGGAGGGTTTTTTTGGGGAGTTATGATATTAGCTACAGGTTGTTCCATTTATCAAGAATACCTCATTATTAAACTGATAAATTTATTCCATTACAACAGGTTGTTACCACTCAAATATCACTACCATACTGGAAATCTCTAGGATATCCAATCGGCAGAGAATTACTTTCCTTCTTTCCATTGACAACAGAGTTACTGGGTATTGTGGTCTAGAGTGAGGTTCTCTATTGTTTAAATACTGGTTTTTAAACATTTATCAGATATCTTAACTATTGGGTTGATTAGTGGACTCTTTTTTTTTTTTTGTAAACGTGTCTTCCTGGATTTTGAAGGCTTTAGGATTATGTACTTCCCTTGGAAACTGTATTCTCATTATTTAGTAAAGAAAGGGGAGTGATCCTATGCACATAAAACTTCTAGAGCTGTATCTGTGTACTGTAATGTTAGCTGTTTTTAATTTAAAAATAATAATATAGTTGATGTTGCTATTATTGTTTCACGATTGTTGTTATTGCAGTTAGGAAAGCAGAGTTAACTTTTTCCTCTCACTCTTTCAGGGAATTGCTGCCTGGGATTGTAGGTTAGGGAGATCTTCAAATCAGCGCAGGGGAGAATTGTCTACTGAGAATTGTTCAAGTTGAGATCGATAGCAATAGACCTCTTTCAATTCTCAAAATGATCCAGAACATGCTTAATCCTTAATACCATATCTGTTGGGGGTGTGTTCTCCTGTACAGAGTAAAACCAGTCTTGGTTTAATGTTTCATTTAGTATGAAGACCAAGAGGGCATCTATGGAATTACCTCTCTGGCAGCTCCTTTTCTTGCCCACTGTCTTCTCCATGAGAGTCTTATGTGGCTATTTCAGGGGATGTTATATTTTCTTACATGACCTTGTTTTTCAGTTGGAGAGAAAGGATCCAATATGAGAAAGCTACAAAAAGAGAAATAAAGAGAGGGGGGAAGCATTTGTGACATTCATGACCCTGGTTCTAGCCCTGGCTGTTCCCAGGGCCCAATATATCACTGACCTTCTTGTTTTTTTATCAACTGTACTTTGGATTCCCTGAGCCATCCAACTTCCTTTGGATGTTGAGGCTGGTTTGGGTTTGCTTGGGAATTCTGCCTTTGCAACAGAATGAGCCCTGTCTTCTTGTTGACACTACATTCTCAGATTTCTCCTTCCATTCATATTCAGGCTCTTGAGAAATTAAGTATTGTCCATGATGTGGGCTGTGCTGATTCTGCCAAGCATTAGATCCAACTAGTCTCAACCCAAGCTTAATTTCATTAAAACATTAGATGGATATTATTGCTCAGTTTAGTGCATGGTGCTGGTAGAGTTAAATGCCCCAACTCAAGCAGCATTGCTTATCCCAAAGAGAAGCCACATTATAGTCTAGTCTATATTTCAAAAGCTCAAAAGCTACATATCCTAGCAAATGATCATATGTGAGATGTGCCTTTCTGCCAGTTCTCTCATTTACTTATTACTCTGTTCCATTTGTCATGTGGCAAAAGCACTGAGTAGTTTTTCCCTTTTAAAGGTAATTACTTTTTCCCATAATTTAGGTGACAGAATTGTATTTTAAATTAAATTTAAAACTCATAGGTAAAGTATATTGAAATTTGGTCACGTCTAAAAGTAAATCTGCTAAAGATGTGATTACATTAGGTTTAGAATACTAAAGATAGATTTTTTTTTCATAGTTCTTAGTCATAGGTACTCTATCTCTCTTTTGCTAGTACAATCAGCACCCAGGGAAGAGTGATGAATTCAATTAGGGATACATTTTGTATATGCCTATTTTTTTTGGCTAATTATTTGAATAACAGGCTCCCTAATTCTCTATCTCGACCTGTATTATAAGTAAATCAGGTACCACAGCCAAACCTGTTGAAATGCAAGGCTGGGTCTAAGGTGGATAACTCAGTAAGGATCTAAAATTTAGGTAAGACAGTCACTATTAAGATCACACAAGGCATCTGCTTTGCCTCACCTCTGTCCTGGTTGTTGAAATGATATGAATTAGTTTAGGAAAGGTTCACATGTATCAAACTAGAAATTAGGCAGCATCTGGGAAATTAAGAATAATTACTGTTAGAAAAAAACTGGTCCTTCAGCATCCTTGAGCAAAGCTGTTGGGTTTACCTCCTTACCTCCACCAGGAAGATCATCACCCACGGCTTTTAGCACAGGTGGGTCCCAAGAAGCATTATATGGTATCAGAGCACCTGAGGCTGAAGCTCATGGCCTTGAGAGTGTTACTTTCGACTCTGAAAAATTCAAACACTCAGATGATCCCTGAGGTTCTTTTCAACTAGGGTGGTTCTGGGTCTAAGATTTTCCCGTATTGGTAATTACTCAGTAGGTTCTGGATTAGTTGGAGCAGAGCAGAGGGTTGCCCTGGCAACCATGTGAGTGAGGTTTGTTTTCCTGTCTGTTCTGGCCCCCTTCTCATTGGTGGTGGTTCTTTCCAGCTCTTTCAAATTTCAGGTGCTTTCTCAGGCTTCCTCTTTCCTTTCCTCATATAAAGAGATCTGAGTCCTATTTTTCACCAGTCCAGAAATGACTAATGCAATTTGAACTTGCAGTTCTTCACAAAAAAAGTGTGCAACTGGGGAGGTACAAGCCAGAGGTGATGTGAGTGGATAGAGTGGCTGGCATTTTGGACATGGATTTAGGGAAGGCTCCACATTCATCTGGAAAGGAACATATTTTTGTTTCTGTGATCAAGATACCTGACAAAAAACAACTTAGAAGAGGAAAAATTTATTTGGGTGGCTTCAGAGGTTCAGTCGATGGTTGGCTATCTTCATTCCTCGGGGCCTGAGGGTGGCAGAACATTATGGTGGAAGGGTGCAGGGGAGGACAGCTTCTCTACTCATGGCAGCTAGGAAGCTGAGAACTTTTGAAGAGTCATGGACAAAATGTAATCTAAAAAGGTGTGTCCTCGGTGACATACTTCCTCCAGTCCTGCCCCACCTACTATATTTATCAACCCAGAACCATTCAAATTATTGATTCATTAATTGGTTCCAGCTCTGATATTCTAATCATTCCACCTCTTAATATTCCTACATTGCTACATGAGCTTTTGGGGGGGCATCTCATATCCAAACCATAATAACTTTGATCAAAAGACAAAGACTAGATGCCCTCTGATTGGCAAAAGCCTGGCAGTCAGAGGTAAGGCTCACCTCAGATCTCCAGAAGGATCTTATTTGGGAGTAGAGTTACTGAGTTTACCCATCGTAGCTCATGCTCTTACAATATATTATTCCATTTTTAGCCCTGTTTTATGCCTTTAAACTTTGTTTTCTCTAACTAAATGATAGGCAAATTGGGGTCATGTATCTCCCATTTCACCTGGCACAGTGGTAGGAATGAAGCAAGTAGTCAATATTTATTCACTTTAATTAAATTTTGTTCCAAGGAGGGTGTATTTCACTCCAAACACATATTCTTCTCATGTAGTATACTATTCATGTTGTTATCACATATAGAAATCATAATATCATTCTTTTAACACTTATTTTTCCTTAAAAGAAGCTGTATTCAAATTTCCCCTCCACTAAACAAAAAAACTTTTCCTGCTCTTGAATTCTGGTCATTCAATTTAATGATCCAGGTACTTTGTTCTCTTTCCTGAGACAATCCTGTGTGTGTGTGTGTGTGTGTGTGTGTGTGTGTGTGTGTTTTCCCTCAGCTGGGTCTACCTGCGTTAACCAACATAGGATTTTTTTTTTTTTTTAACAACAGGTTTGGGGCTGGGGATGTGGCTCAAGTGGTAGCGCGCTCGCCTGGCATGCGTGCGGCCCGGGTTCGATCCTCAGCACCACATACCAACAAAGATGTTGTGTCCGCCGAGAACTAAAAAATAAATATTAAAAAAAAATTCTCTCTCTCTCTCTCTCTCTCTCTCTCTCTCTCTCTCTCTCTATCTCCTCTCTCACTCTCTCTTAAAAAAAAATAAACAACAGGTTTAAGTTCTTTAGAAGCTCTGCTTGGGCCACACTTCAGACATCAACACCATTGAATGTTGAACTCAACATTCTCAACAACTCCACAAGATGCACCCTTCCCTTGCCAAAACAACTAAAAATGAAACAGCTCTAACAAAAAGCATTCTGGTCTTTTAAAGTATCACGTGGTGATAACAAAACCACATGACCAAATGTTCCCTCCAGTAAAGTGGTTGCCGCAGAATTGAATTCTGAGTGTTTGTTTTAACCATGCAGGGCATATGCCATCTGGCACATTTCTCATAAAAATGAAACTGCTTTCATGGGTGAGTAGATGCCAAAATGGAATTGTATAACAGTAATAAGGTCTTTCCTGGTTCATGAATATACCTTAGGTGCTATTTCAAGCATGAAACTATAGATGATACTAAAATAGTCGTTTTTTGGGTTTCTTTTGTGTCTCTTCTGAGGTGAAGTATATCCTAAAAAAAAAAAAAAAAAAAACGAAGTCATTCATTTTTATGAGCTTGGATCTTAGATCCAGTTTTTAATGTGGAACAAAATAATCCTAGACCAAATCTTTGTTCATGATTTTGAAATGTAATTCAAGGCTATAACTTAACTTTGGGTTTAGGCCTCTCCAAAATAGCTGGGTGGTAAGGGAAATAAATGTTCAGACTCTAAACAGGATTTTTTTTTTTTTGGCTTCAGAATGAAAAAAAAATTTTTTTTCTAAGTGTTCAGAGGCTTGTTGTTTTTAGACTATATCAAGTACAGAGATGATTGACAGAATTTCTTCCCTCTTTCTATTACTTTAATGTTACACTTCCATGTCCCCTTTTTCACCCTCCCTAAGTATCCTAATTACCTAAAGAAAATGAGTCTTCCCTATGCCAACCTCTGGGGTGCTGATGTAGGTTTAAAGAATTTTAAAACATTGTATTAATTTCTATGGAACCTGGTTCCACATTGGTTGACGGGGTGCCAGGAATGAAAAAAATAATGCTTCATGTCTAAAGGCATTTGTAGACAATTTTGTGCATCTCTGCCATGTTGTACAACCTAATGGCATATTCTCCTCTGTCTATTATGATTTATTTTCTGGCAAACTTGGGACCCAACATTTGTCATGCTTGATATTCGACTTTACACTAGAGCGTTCTCTTAATACATCTTTATGCATCTCATACATATTTGTATTCTTTCCAGCATAATTTTAAGCCCAGTAGAGTTTAGTAATAAACCTTTCCTTCTGATACCAGCACCAATATCTACAACATCTAAGCAGTTTTCAAATCATTCAAGTCATTTTTTTTCTAAGACCTTGCTGGAGTAAAAACATGTATGCTTGGAAACTTGTACTTGCAAACACAAGTTTCTCACTTGCTTCATAACCTAACTCTGAGAAGTTGGTTGAGGGATTGCCCCCACAACACTTACTGTCTCTTTCCAGAGGGGACAATTCACCTCTATGCCCACAGGCATTTTCTGACTTCTGTTGCTAAAGAAAGCTCCACGTGCTGATACATAATAGTATTTATCTGCACAGGATTTGTGACTATAATTTTTACTAAGTATGTCTCTGAACCAAATACAGATGGACTGAGAAGTCGCTTCATTTGCAATCAAATTGCAATCTGTGTGAAGCAACTGGGCAATAGAGGAGGAGGGAATTGGAATTTAGTAAATGTTCTTACAGGGATTGATTTAAATCTCAGAAATCTTTGAAGAGGTATCACTAAGCCTGCTCTTTCCTCCACAGTATTCTATGCAGGAAACAGTATGCTGCTTACAGCACCTAGAAAGGGATGAAACCTCGTGTAAAGCTTCTTGAGTGGGCTTTTATAGCTCAGTGTGAAAACTTACAGAAAAACAAAACTTTAAATAATTTATTCATCATTTTGTCATTCATAGGCAACTTCTCATCTTCAATTAGGTTTTTAGGCTATAAAGATTAAAGAAAGCTGATTGGCAGAGCCCAGTTTTTATCCTGCTTTTCTAAAATTCCATCCCTTTTAGAAAATCTATTCCACTCTTGCAAACAGAAATGACCTTGCTTACGAGGAATAGCAATGAGACTCCACTGAGAGATAGGTATGTGTTAGAGCTGTCATCTGCCGCCTTTTGCAACTTTTAGACAGCCTTGTAGATAAAATTCTCAGTATGAAGTTGATCATATCCATAGATATGTAGATTGCCCCATAGACAAAATGGCTGTTTTTTTATCTGATTTTGCACTGATGGAATCACGTCTGCCTGAGCACCAAATATTATTGTGGGTAGAGGAGAGTAGACATGGATTGTACAATGTGGCACAGATCGAAAGAGATTTGGCTCTGAAAATTATTTACTTAGATTTCTCCTGCTACCTCCTCAACTGATATGGGCTAAAGATAAGCTTGAGCTAATCTGCTAAAATTGATCAAGAGTTTTGAAAGCCTGAAGACTACATCAGATCCCCATTCACTGGCTCTTAAAAGTTTAAAATTAAATGTCTCAAAAATGCTCAGGGAGTCTAAGGAATAGACCAGAGACTGAGGAGGTGGAGTATTGGTTGAGTTTGGTCAGGAAAACATCCAAGTTGGATGTAAGAACACGAGAAGAGAGAACTACTGTCAAGACTTGAATGATCTGCAGAAACCCAAATCCCTATAGGTCAATATCTCAGCTTTGGCATTAAGTACAATTTTTTTTTTCTAATGGGCTGAATGTTTCATTTTTTTCTGAAGATGTTTAGAGATGTATGGTGCCAGAGTTAAACTAAAACCTCCAGAGAGTTATAAAAATTCTACCAGCCATTATTGAATATACCATTATTCCTTCATTTAGCAGCCAGCTTTATAGACACAACTCTGCCAACCCCTAACTTTGTCAAGTGTTTTGTATTTAGCCCAACAGAGTCCTTTTACATCCATTTTCCCAATTATGTCTAGTCTGCTATTTAATTCATTTGTTGACTTTCTAATTTCATTTTAAAAATATCATTTTATTTTTTCCTATAAGCTCTACTTAATTCTTTTCTAGGTACATCTAATTATTTTCATAGTCTTCTGTCTCCTTGTTATAGTTTAGACACATACTTTAGTTTCTATAATTATATTAAGCATAATTATTTTAGGCTATGCATTTGATAATTCTAACATGTGTAGTGTTTCTGTTGTGGTTTTCATGTGTGTGAGCACAAATTTTATGGAACATAATTTGTGGAAAGTTTTTGAGGGACAGTTTTAAAGTACTTTCCTCTAAAGAGAATTTTCATTTGCTTACAAAAAGTAAATATTTACTTTAAGCCAATTTTTAAGCCTTACTTCCCAGCTTCCTCAATGTGGGTAAAATATATCCTACCTAAAGCCTGTGAGTTCAGAATTATAAATTATCAGGGAAGCATTTCTACCTCCTCCTTTATTCCACCCAGAAATTTTGTTTTTGTTTTTTTCTTTTTTGAACTGAGGTCTTGCTCTGTTGCTCATATTGGCTATAAACTCCTGAGTTCAAATGATCCTCCTGCCTCAGCCTCCTGAGTAGCTGAGATTACAGGTATACACAATTTTCCTGGCTCTATCCCAAGCTGAGATGGAATAGTTAAGTTTCTTCATTATTAAAATAGTATAACCTCAGTAAAGAAAATATTCCAAATGAACAGAAAAAAATAGAAGGAAACGTAACTATAATCTAGCAACTCTGTCAAAGTTAAATATATTTATTTTCAGTCTTTTTATACGTTTAATTTTATGTTTTTCCACTGTACGTATGATTACAATGTATGTACCACTTTGAATCATGATTTTTTTCAACTACTATTATTTTTGTCTTTTAAAACACTTTTGGATGCAGTCATAATGGCTGCATAGTATTCCAGTTAATGAATATACTTTAGTTTGCTCAGTAATTGACCTACTGTGAGCATTTGCACTGTTTCATAATCACATGTTAATAAAAATTTTGTAGCACTGTTACATAATTCACACCATGTATCATGTTTGTCCTCACTGAACTGACCTAACAAAACCCGTTGCTAGTTCAGGCCAGAGCTGACTGTGAGATGCTCTAAGGAATTGTGTTTTGTACTGGAAAACATCCTTGAGGCCAGTGGAGAACTGACAGGGTCACTTACACAGGGCTGGCTGTGTGCAGACTTAAGGGTATGCATTGGGCCTTGAAGGTCTTCCTTTATAAGGATTCATTTGAGGAATGCAATCTCACAGAATATAATAGGAATCCATTCTCTGAGGCAAGGGAAACACATAGCCATGCTTTCCTAAGCAAAATGTTGTCGTTCATGTAAACTTCAAAATTGCAATTTATTGGGTAGTAAAATGGAAATAAAAATAAAATGAAAGTAGTTGGAAATTCCTTTTGTACCTCTAATAAATTCTACAAGTATTATGTTCAGTTATGTTCAAGGGTTATTTGCAAACTTGTGAAGGAAAGCAATACTTTAAAGAGATATTCTTTCTGTGTTAGGGATATCATTGTTGCTTTGGTGTTCATTATAAAAAGTAAGGTGTGTGATTCTTAAAAGCGTGAGGCCAGATTTGGCACTGCTTCTCCTGTACATGATACATATATTTGAGGGACTAAGTTTGGAAGTAAATAGCTTTAAGAGACATACATTGTGAAAGTAAGATTAGATTGACCTTTATTTTAGGAATGTTCTATGGGTATCCTAAGTAAGCCATGGCTTTGGCTAAGTAAGGCCCCCGGAAAAACCAAAACCAAAACCAACAAAACCCAAAACAACAACAAAACCCAAAACCAAAACCCCCCAAACTAAATCATTTTAGTAACTTTTTTTTTGTCAAATAAACACACACACACACACACACACACACACACACACATACACACACAAAGAAAATTAAATCTGTAGGGGGCAATAATTTGGTCCTGATGGGAAAAAGAAGCACAACTATGTTTTATGAAATGTCTTTGCTGTACTGACGTGGAAATGACATCATGAAGCTTTAAAAATATCCTTCCGGAGTAGTATAAACGAAAACATATTTTCCTCTTACTTCCTTCATTCTAACTGCTCTTCACTTTGTCTTTGGTCTTTTTTGCTTTTATCTCCTATTTCTTTGTCCCTTCTTCTCCCCTTAACTCTATCACTTTGATCTGTCTTTCCTCACAATTTCCATTCCACTGTTCTTTAATTTGAAACTTCCTTCTTCACTTTTCTAAGTATCTTTGTTTTCTACTGCACGTGAATCCTTTTTTCCAATCAAATAGTCACATTGATTGTGGAAAAAAAAAAGAAAGAAAAGAAAACTTTGTCATATGTTGCCCTCTGCCCATAGAAAACAAAAATCAGAGTCAAGTTAAAAATTTTTTTTTCATTTTAAAGAAAGTACTGCTGGTTGTCTTTGGTGTGGTTTTTATCATAGACTATTTGTTTTTGGAGAATAAAAAAGATGACAATGCATAGTGCTGTTTGCACTTATGAATTTATATTTTTATTTAAATAGCTTTTCTCACTGAGTAAGTAAACTTACAGGTCTGACTTCTCTGTTCCCTTAAGGGAACATACCATTTAGTTTCTATCAACCATGGCTTCATGGAGGAAGGAGATGGTAACTGACATAGTCTCTTGAAAGTTAAAAAAATAAATAACGCCATATCAGGAGTGAATTTATATGTCACTAATATTTCTACTTCAGTACTCAGTTCTCATGGCAGACATCACTGTTTAACAATAGTACTCTTTCTTGCTCAACAGGGCTGTGGCTTCCTTCCTTCTAAGCATTATTCATAGTCCTTATGATTTCAGGATAATTTAACATGTGTTTGTTGAGTTGAAGTCAGTTTGCCCTCTTGCTGTAGGTTGTGTGATTGATGGCCTTCCATCTCGAAGTTGCTAGGATGCATGACCTCTGGGATAAGCATTAGAAACTGTAGGCCCAGTTCTCTAGCATCTGGGCACAGGAACTGACTTCCTTAGCAGGACTCTTAAAGTGCAAGAAATAAAATAAAAGATCAATAAGTGGAATGGCATCAAATTTAAAAGCTCTGCACAACAAAGGAAACAATCAAGAGCATGAAGAGAAAGCCTACAGAATGGGTGAAAAATATTTGCTACCTGCACCTCAGATAGGGCATTACATACTTCTCAAAAGAAGAAATACAGTCAAAAAATACATGAGAAAATGTCCAACATCTGTAGCTAGGGAAATGCAAATCAAAACTACCCTGAGATTTCATCTCACTCCAGTCAGGTTGGCAACTATCAAGAATACAAGTAGTAATAAATTTGGTGAAGATGTGGGGAAAAGGGTACACTCTTACACTGTTTGGGGGGCTGCATATTAATCCAACCACTCTGGATAACAGAATGGAGATTCCTCAAAAATCTAGGAATGGAACAACCATATGACTCAGCTACCTCAGTCCTCTGTATATATCCAAAAGAGTTAAAATCAGCATACTACAGTAACACAGCCACCTCAGTGTTTATAGCAGCACAATTCACAATTGGCAAACTATGGAGCCAACCTAGGTGCCCTTCATCAGATGAATGGATAAAAAAAACGCATTAAATACACACCTTAGAATATTACTCAGCCATAAAGAAGAAATTATGGCATTTGCCTGTATAGGGATGAAACTGGAGACTATCATACTAAATGAAATAAACCAGTCCCAAAAAACCAGAGTCTAAATGCTTTCTCTGATATGTTGAAGCTAATTCAAAACAAAGAGGAAGGGATTGGGAAAAAAATCATAAAGAGAAAGAAAAAAACAGGAGAGGGAATTTCATCAAAATAGAGGAAAGATAAGTATAGAATATGAATGGGATTGAGAAGGAGGAAGAAGGGATTGGAAAAGGGAAGAAAAGTGGAATGAATCTGACTATGCATGCGTGGTTGTGGCACGGTGGGTCCTAGCACTGGGTGTATCTACAGGATACTAACTAAAAAAAAAAAGTGAGCTATAAAAGGGTTGAAGAGGGATGGGTGGTGTAGAGGGAGGCGAGCAGGGTGGGGAGAAGTACTGGGGACTGAATTGGAGCAGGTTGGTTCCATGAATTTGTGTTTATGTCAGGGTGTATTCTCATGTTGCATATAACTAAAAAGAATTTTTTAAAAAAGCATTGAATGTCATAGCTATTACAGTTTTAGATTTTTATAATATAAAACTTGAGCTGGGCATGATGGACCTGAAATCCCACTACATGGGAGATTGGGGCAGGTGGATTGCAAGTTTGAGGTCAGTCTCAGCTACTTAGTGAGACCCTATCTCAAAATTTTAAAAAAGGAGTCGGGGGATAAAAAAAGATTGGGGATATAGCTCAGTGGTAAAGCACCACTGGGTCCAATCACCAGTATGAAATAAAATAATTGTATGAAATAAAATAATTGTATGAAATAAAATAAAATAAAATAATTGTATGGGAAGGGACTATGCAACTCAGAAGGATTTTAGTAATTCATTCAGGTCACACAGCTGGTAATGGGGATCATTCAGAATTACAAATGGCAAAATCAGTATTCTGTTCTCTATGCTACAGTTGCTTTAAGAGCTAACTACAAATGTGCACTTCAGAAATCTCCTAAAGAAATTTCTAGCAAATGATAGGAAATGATTGCATATATATTGGGGGATATTCTTGTCGAAAGGTCACAGTCTGGTGATATTAAATGTTAGGTTGAATGTAAACAAAACAAGCCACCATCTATTTGGGGCAGATAAGAAACGCCCAGAAAGGAATCTACTATTCCCCTGAAACTCCATCTTCCATCAACATGTGCTCCATCACACAGACACAGCTCACTGCTGCAATGCCTGGAATCTCACATAGATACAATATAAACATTAATATGAATTAGTATTAGTTATGTGTTATAAATTAATGAACATATTTGATTATATATGCTAATGTTATATATTCTATATATTGATTTGGGGTCTCTTTACAGGTGTATATGTACAAAAGCTGGTCACCATCAAGGAACTAATTTGCAGCACTTAATGGAAGTGGGTGTATCAAGTCATTTATTGTACATTGGGAATCTATAACAGTGCCTTAAGGGAAGGGAAGAATCAGAAAAGCGACAGCATTTTAAAGCTAGGAGGGTTACTGAAGAGGACAGTCTTAGATGTTAGTGATTCCAAAATGTCATTATAATGCATCTAAGAGAAATATAGAGCTTTTTAGTTTTTAAAGGAGGTAAGTCCTGCAGCAGCCTAGGGAAGATTCTCCACTAAGATCCTTTCTTCCATGTTCCCACCTCCTCCTGCCTTTTCATATCATATTGACAGAAAGATTGTTTTCCTCAAACAATTGGGTAGAGACTTTGCACACTAGCATTTAAAAGATGAGGTGTATATCCTTTCAAATATATTAACAAGTTTTATAAATTGGAGAAAAATAATAACATTCATTCAGTTATTTTCTTAAATGAGCTGAAAAATATGAACATGAAATGGAATCAGTATAGTGCAGATTGCCAATCTGGGCTTCACTTTAATTCACTGTTATTTTACCTGAATTATAACTCTAAGTACTTTTCTGCTCCATTGTGACACATTAACAACGACAAAACAATATTGTGATAGTTTAGATGTGAGGTGTCCCCCAAAAGCTCATGTGTGAGACAATGCAAGAAGACTTAGAGGTGAAATGATTGGGTTATGAGAGCCCTAACACCAATTGTACCAATGGGTGAATTAGTCTCCTGAGAAGGATTAGCTGAGTGATAGTGTAGGATTTTAGGGTGTGCCTTTTCGAGTATATATTTTATTGTTGTTGAGCAGGGCTCTCTCTCTAACTTCCTCATGTGATGTCCTGAGCCACTTCCCTCTGCCACTCTTCTACCATAATGCTCTGCCTCACTTTCAACCCCAAAGAATGTTGCCAGCTGTCCTCTGAAGACCTCTGAAACCAGGAGCCCCCAAATAAACTCTTCCTGCTCTAAAATTGTTCTTATAAGGTCTTTTATTCACAGAAGCAAAAAAGTTGACTAAAACAAACAAACAAACAAAACCAAAAACAAATGTCTTAGGATACATGTCGTATTTCAAGAGGCACCCCATTATGCTTCATACTACAACACACCTCCTTTCTCATCCTATTTTTCTTAATACAAGCTCTGGCTGGGAGGGAAGCACCTTACGCTCTGGAGGTAGCACTATGATCTACCACCTGATCCTCTTAAAACACTAGGCAGAATTCTGAGTGTTTGTTGGGTCATTTGAGTGGTTATTTGATTCTGCAATTGTGCCTGGAACTTGTTTCAAAATTTTTGTCTTGAGTCTAACAGTGCCAAATACTATGTACACCCTACTTATATGTTGATGACTCAATATCATTTCTACATAATTTTAATTAATACTTTACCCAAAAATTATTTGTACAAATGGGTTGTTTAAAAATCAGTGATGTGAAAATTTGGGTTCTCTCTGCGTCTTCTTCTACTCAAAATCAAGAAAGTTGAAAAAAATAATATCTTCATTATTCATCATCTTTAAAGAGATGGAAACTAAAATTTAAGTTTAGAATACTGGATAATTCTTTTCTCCAGGGTGACTTATTAAGGAAGAGAGAATATAAGTAGGTTAAAAAAATGACATGAGTGTTGTAGATTTTTTAAAAAAAATATTTATTTTTTAGTTTTCAGTGGACACAACATCTTTGTTTTTGTATATGGTGCTGAGGATCGAAGCTGGGCCATATGAATGCCAGGTGAGCATGCTACCACTTGAGTCACATCCCCAGCCCAGAGTGTTGTAAATTTATGAAAATTAATATTATCCAATAACTGTCATATATTTTGAGTGCTTGTTTTAGTCACTCCTGTAACTTTTCAAATTAAGAATAATATTTATGTTTATCAATATGAATATTAGAATTCAATATGCTCTTGAAAATAAATAATTACTAGGCTTTCCCAGATCTGGAAATATTAATACAGGAACTAAATCCAAAGCTTTGGTATTCTCATGAGTCCATCTAAGTCTTTCATTTCTGGGAGAATGAACAATATCATGTGACAGGCTGTAAATGAGCAAATGTTTGTTGTGTCCTTTAAGGTCCCGAGCTGGGGAGTTGGCATATATTCCTCAGAATCAGAAATAGCTTCATCTCTCCCACAGAGAGCCCAGTCAAAGAAGCTGAGCAAAGACAAGTCAATATGCAACTTTCACAGGTAATTAGAGAGGAGAAAAACCATGTTTTGGGCAGCAAAGAGGTCAGTGAATGTTTCTTTTATTGAACAGATTAGCTTTTCTCTGCTTTCCAGATCTCTTTGGAAGAAAACCCATACCCGAGCCACAGCTGCTTGACTCTCCTTGTCTTCTTGATCAGTTTGAGAGCTTGTCTCCTTGCTTTCAAGGCTCTGTAGTTTTCTATTCTTATCGACCATGTGGAGGATCTGTATAGCAGATGTACTTCTGGTCTAAATCCATGAGTCTGGAATTATTTTACCCCTCTGCTTCCTGTTTTCCCCCACCCCACAGTAAGTCATCCTTCTCCATTCCCTTTCCTGTAAGAACTCTTTTTGGAAAATGAGCCACATTTGACCATGACACATTAGGAATGGTGGGAGAATCAGGGGCAGAACATGTCCCTGCAACCTTCAGTGCTTCTCCCCTCTGCTGCCCGTAGGGCCACCTACTTCTTTGCTCTTTGAAATGAACCAATCAAAAAAATATCCTTTCACAGTGAAACAAACAAACAAACAAACAAACAAACAAACAAACAAGAGAAGGTCCTTGAGAGGCTAAGCGGCATATAAGATATGTAAGAACAGAATCAATAACTGGTCTGTTTAAGCAGAGCCTGCTGGGACCTACCTGCCCCCTCTGAGCCCACCAGGCGCTTCCAGCAGAAGAGGTGTGAGCTCACAGATGCCTTCATTGCTCCTCAATGGAGGATCAATTGAGAAAGAATGTCTCCCCCATTCCTGGTCCTGCCCCACTAGCAGTCTCCCATCCCTTTGCTCATAGTCCCATAAAACCCAATATTTTAGTATTTTTCTGTAGGACATAAAATAAAGAGTCTGCTAAAAACTTTAGAACTTGTGGGAACAAAGGTGCTCTCGGTTCGCCAGATAAACTTCTCACTTGCTGGAAAACGATCTGACTCTTAATTTCACTCTCACAGGGTGGCTGTTGCCACTATCTGCCGGGTGCGCTGGAAAACCTAATTAGACACACAGGGGTGAACATTTTACGTTCAGCCAAGGGAATATTCCTTCTGGATAAATCACTGTGGGGCCCTGAAAAATAATGGTGGCTGACTGGTTTGATTTTAAAAGAACTTAAAGCCCGCAGATTGTTTGGCTTTAGTTGATACTTTAACATAGGATACAATCTCCTAGATATATAGTTGGGAAATTTTCTTTCTTTCTTTCTTTCTTTCTTTCTTTCTTTCTTTCTTTCTTTCTTTCTTTCTTTCTTTCTTCCTTGAGGGCAATTTTTAAACGAATGCTCTAAACAACTAGGCTCTGTTTTACCAAAATTAGAGTGCAGCTATGTATCCTCTCCCAATTTTCTATAGCTCCCTTTATGTGATGAAAGACATCAATTTCCCCCCTTTGCTTCTTGTAGGACTGTTTTACAGACAATATTCTTCTTCCAGCAAGACAGACTCAGGACATTCATTATTTGAAAATCTATGTTCTATCTCTGTTTTCTAGAATCCTACTGTATATTCATTTCATGTAGCTCTCATCCAGGTAGGCACTTGGGAAAAGCTACAGATTTAGAATGGCCACAGAATCTCTCAGTGTAAGTCACTGTGCCTACTCAGGACCCACCATTCTGTGTCTGCAGACCTGTTGGTCAACCCCTGATCTCTCTGGCTTTGACCAACTGTGGACAGAAGATGACATTTCTTCAGGTTTGTTTGACCCTACCAGAAATTGGTCTGGTGCTGAACAGACCAAAAAATAGATATGAAGTCTCTTGTCCAGCCATGGACAGGGTCTAGACTTAGATATGTTTAAGAAGTCTAATATTCTTGGTAATTGAAGCAAAGTCACAGCTACATCTCCATGAAAGCTTAGTCTTTCCCTAATAATGCCTGTTTTGTTGGTCTACTTAAATACCAGTTTCTGGTTTGGTATTTAAGTTTTTCTGTAGGACCTGGAAGCCTGTTTCAACTCTTATTGGCTTAAATGGGGCTCTCACTTTCTCTGGTCTCAGGTGGTTCTCCCCCTGAGAAGCTTGAGTGGTCCTCAGCATCATCTAGTCCAGTGTTTTCATCCCAATTTCCTTCAAATATGGCCATATATATGCTTGTAAATTTTCTGTGTCAGATTGAATTGATGTAGATTTTGATGACAAACATCATTCAGCCCAAATTTACTCACTCTCAGGCAATTGTGTTGAGTAGGTGGACAACATTTTTATTTACCTCTTTAGGCAGATCTGACATGATCTGTCTTTCCACTTCCCAAAATCTGATGTCCCATTAGGGCTGAAGGCTTGATCTCCTAGTGTTACTAATTCTTAAAACTTTCTCTATCAACACTTATTTTGCCTCTGTCTAGGATGGATTGATGGTAGACCAGCTGAGCTGATGTTATTGAAGAAGAAAGGGGAAGAAATGTGTTAAATAATTTTATTAAAAAAAAACAGAGTTAAGAGAAGCAGGTTCTCATCCCAGTCTTCTACTTGATAATTAGGAATATTGGGCACATAGTGGTTGATCCCCCACTTCCAGGACTAGCTATATTGGCAGCAAACACGATTCCCATCTAATTGTCTTACCTTGTTTGAAAGCAGTGAAAAACACTATGATTTTGTTTGGGGAGAATGTTTGGGCCATGTCCTCATATGGGTATGAGTTGGAAGGTTTTCAGTGAGGGAAAAATTTTTCTTCTCAAGTTCTACTGACTTACAAACCAAGCCATTTGTAACAGAAATTTGTGCTGTGCATGGTGCATTAGCAGCTACCTGACAGTCTTGGTAAGCTTGGGCTGCTATAATAAAACATCATAGACTGAATGTCTTAACCAACACTTACTTTCTGAAGTTCTAAAGGCTGAGAAGCCCAAGATCAGGGTTCCAGTATGGTCAGGTTCTTGGTATGGTCCTTTTCCTGGTTTGTGGACAGATGCTTTCTTGCTGTGTCCTCACATGGAGGAGAAAGAGATCTGGTCTTTTCTTCCTACAAGGACACTGATTCCACTATGAGATCTCTGCTTTCCTGATCCCATCTAAACCTAACTCCTAAAGGCTCACTTCCAAATACCATTTCTCTGGGAGTTAGGACTTTTTCTGGGGGGAAATATCTTTCAGGAAATAACATTGATTTTAATCATTTGTGAATTGAGTCATGTTTTAGCTGGTGGGCAATTTTGCAGGGGAAAATGATATTGTTTACTCACTTGCATGATCTGTGCAAATTTTGTTATGTTTTATTATTCTAGTTTTATTTCTTCCCTGCTCCAAGGGAAGTGTCTCTGCCTTGTAGGCTTAAGTAAAAGTCAGATATACATTGTAAAGTAGATGTAGTTTCTCTCAATTCCTTCCTCTCCAGCATTGTGCTCTAACACCCAGCCAGAAGCAACTTCACCTTGCTCTTCACTCCCATTGCATTCAGTTAACAGTTTAAATTTTGCATTATGTTCCATATGCATCCTTCATTTTCTCTTGGTACTCAGTATCTGGCAAAGTGATTATAAAAATATGAACATTAAAAAAATTCCATTGAATGAATGAAAAATGTTTTACTTTTAAAATGAAACTTTTACTTTAGCATAGTTTTACATTTGAATAAACCAGTTTTTTTTTAACCAGTTGAGCTGGTTAAAAAAAAGACATATATCCTGCATTCGATTTCTGCTACTATTATCATATTAATAAGCTAATATGGTATATTAATATATTCCTTGCTGTTAGTGAACCAATATTACTGCATTTTTATTAACAAGAGTCTAATATATTATTTTTTTTCTGTATTTTTTTTGTTTCTTATTGTAGTATGATGATTGGCACATAATTTATATAAATTTAAGGTATACAAAGTAGCATCTTTATATATATATATATACACACTGTGAAAGGATTACCACAATCAAGCTAACATGTCCATCACTTCATCTGGTAACTATTTGTGTGTGTTGAGAATACTTGAGATCTATTCTTTGTTAGGAGAACAGATCTATTTATTGCTAAAAGGGAGACATTAGTCAAAGGGTATAAACTTGAAGTTATAGGAGGAATGGAGAACTAATATCTCCTGACATTAGGCTGAAGACTATAGTCAATCATGAAATACTCCATATTTGAAATTTGCTAATTTTTTAAAAATATTTTTATCAGATAACTTTTTTCTTTTCCAGATCTCATCCAGATTCCACTTTACATTTACTCGTATCTCCTTAGGCTCCTCTTGATTCTTACAGCTCCCCAGAGTTCCCCAGTTTTCTGTCACCTTGATAGTTTTGAGAAGTACTAACTAGTAAGGTATTTTATAGCTTTCCTTAATTGGATTTTTCTGCTATTTAAATGGTGAGACTAGGGTTGTAGGTTTGGGGAAGACGACCATGGAAATGAAATGCCATTTTCATCACATTATATTAAAAGTGACTTATCTTTGCTGATGTTAACCTTGATCATCTGGCTGAAGTAGCTTTGTCAGTTTTCTCCATTGTCAACTTACTCTTTCCCTGCATCTTGTCAGGCTGTGCTCTTTGGAAGTAAGTCACAAGAGTTATTCTCCATCTACGTGAGGGAAAGTATGTACATGCAGTATTTAGAATTATTCTGCATGAAAGATTGATCTGTCCTATTTATTGATTTATTTTTTATGTAAATAGTACAGACTATAGATGTTTTCTATCTTGGGTAACAATCCAATCTGTTTTTCTCACAACTAGATAAAAAAATTCTTAGGCAATTAGAACTGATTTCTGCTTTTACTTATCCCCTGGATTGCACCTAGTTGACCTTTATCTGTTGATAGAATTAAAGATATGAATTAAGCTCCCAGTATCTGTGATGATATCCTGAAGCAGTCTATTGGCATTATCTTACTGTATTTAACTGTTCTTTTGAAAAAGATGCCAGATACTGAAAAGCCCTTAGAGATCTCCCAATTTTACACTCTCATTTACAGATACAAAGCCTAGGCCTGGAGAGAAAACTTATGGATGAGAACCTGTTTTTCCCAACTCCCAGTATGGTGCCTTGCAGACACACCATATGCCATGGCATCTGCTACAATGTCCAGTAGGTCTCACGTGTTCAGGTTAGTAGAATCTGTGTGTCCTTTGGCAAAAATGAGCCATCAAGATATTTTCTGTGTTCAGTTTTTCTTCTGCAAGGTGAATTTTAAAAGATCTCTGTGACATACATGCAGGGAGAGTGAATGGGTTTAGTAAATGATGATGAGGTGACCAGTCATTGGCAGCGGAAAGAGAAGAGCAGATACATTGAGAGGCATCTTAGGAACCTAATCAGTGTAACCTGAATAACAATCCATGTAGACAGTGAGGACATAGGAGATGCTGGAGGTGATCCTAGACTCCTGTCTTGGCAACAAGGTGGAAAGTGGTACCAGGAATCGAGACAAAGCAAGTTTGGAAGGGAAGAGGAATTTGTAAGGTGTGAGGTTCCGGTTAGACTCTTGGCACTTCGGGTAGGCAACAGGAAACGTGTGAAGTTAAAGCCTAACATATCAATCCACGAGGTAGTAGCAACTTGTTGATGAAGCCACTGGAGGTGGTGATATAATCTAAGGAAAGCAGAGAAAAGATGGGGACTGAACACTTGTGTCCACTGGGGAGCAAGGATGGAAAAAATGAAAGTAAATAAGAAGAAACAACCAGAGAACCCATTGTGGAGTGCTCAGGGAGACCAGACTAAAAGGTGTGGTGAGTTCAAAGGATGCTGTTGAGGTTAACAGTGCTTAGGTCACAGGTAACCTTAATAAAAGTCCTTCCTGTAGAGAGGCAGAGGGCTTTATGTAAAACAGCTGAAGATCACAGAAACAGAGGGCTGGGTAGACACATAGCATTTTCATCATGCTTCCTCTGGCCCAGATTCTCTTCATTTCCAAAAATTAAGGACAATTACATGAAAAAGACTTTAAGTTAACCAAGAAGAATGCCTTGATTGTTTCTATGAAATAAGGATAGGTGAATGGGGTTTTGGAATCTTTACTGTGAGAGAGTTTCAGAACTAAAGTATAGGCATTTAATTTTTATTTAGTTGTAAAATGGACACAATATCTTTTTATGTGTTTATTTTTATATGGTGCTGAGGATCGAACCCAGTGCCTCACGCATGTGAGGCCAGAGCTCTACCCCTGAGCCCTTGCCCCAGTATAGGTATTTTTAAGGGAAACAGGTTAGTCTCACCTATATGAAGAATGTCTCTGGATTTCCAATGAAACCTTTTGGCTCTTATTTCATACATTTGTACATATAAGACTACAAGAAGATAGCTTTTATTTTTGCATTATACATATAGGATGAATTTTCCCAGTCTGAAAATATTGAATTTTCTAACTAGTTGATTTATTCAGAGGTCTCTGAATATTTCAGTATGCAATCAATTGTACTTTTAATAAACCGTAAACTATGTTTATTGCCTTATTTATTGAATTTAATCAAAATGACTTGATGGCTAACTGGTCCCGTGTTTTCTACAAACCCCTGATACTGGGCCGAATTATGGGAGACCATAGAATGGCGAGATGATAAGGTGATTTTGTACTTGAAAAATGGAACAAAGAAAGCAAAATGAAAAGATCGCTTTTTATTTGTTTGGAGGCAGACTTGGCCTGGATGGTAGAAGGCCAACATTATGAATACTTTCCTGTGGCTTTTGGCATCTTACAAGCAGGTGTGGGAGATGCAAGACTCCTATTAAAAAGCAGCTTCTGCAGCTCCTCGCAGCCTCACTGCTGTTTTTGCCTAGAGGTGCAAATAGATTCAAAGGTCATCTGCTTCTTAACATACCATTTCTCTCCTTTTGGAGTGGCTTCAGTTTGAATTAGAGGCATTAAGATGAGGCAGCTCCCCAGTCAATCTGAGTGCATCAAAAGAGTGCTTACACCCCCTATCGCGCCTTTTCCAATCCTCTGGGTCTTAACACTCCAAATGATTTGATTACGTTTGGTTATAGTTGCAATATTGATTTGAGTTTGAGGTGGCCAGGAGGGGTCGAACTGTGCTTTGTATTTCCTTGAGGTCATATAGATCAGAGTCTGTTACTTCTACATCACTGTAGAAAAGAATCACCATCATCTTTCTAAGAAACAAAATGCTCTGCAAAACATTTTTATAGACCTTAAGAGAGCTTTGAAAATAAAGAAGGGTGGGCACAATAATAATTTGTTTTTCATGAAATGGTTTCCTTTGGTGAATAAATACCACTGTATTTACACACAGAATAAAGCTTGCTGAAAATCCCTGTATTCAGTTTTGACAAGTTCACTGAAAAAAATTGACAAAAGAAACATTTATTTTAGACAGTGCTAGTCAATCCAATAACGATCCCAGTGAACTAAATTTTAAAGTTTTATTTTAAATACAACACAGGGCTACAGACGGGGGGGGGGGGGGGGGGCGTGGTATTTTCAATGCTTCTTTATATTTACACATCAAACACCCATAGATGAGTTGCAATTTGTAATACATAACCCTGGGTTAGAGAAGACTCAGGCGTGAAAAAGCAAGTCCATGTCTCATTCTTGTACTCAGCGTGAGTCCATCAATATTGGGGGAAATACACCCCCGTGAATGGTCCACTGCTATTCTACTCCCACATTGTAAACAGTTAGTACAATATTATAGAAAGAATTTCACTTAAAAGAAGTCATCCGATATACTATGCTCATGTGATTATTAAGTGACCCACAGCATTTCCATTTCTAGGAACTTCAAAACATGCATCCTCCCCAGACTATTTGCTATCTCTGGAGGGAAAGTGGGAAATAAGCATGTCCAGGAGACCAGGAGATCTCCCGCAGTAGTGTTCACACTGGAGTAATTCTGCATCCAGCCAGGGCACCCAGGGTGGTCTTTGGCATGCATTTCTGTTTCTGTGTAGGGAAAAGAGCCATAGGCCAGCAGCCCTGAGAAAAATTAAAAAGAAAGAAATGAAATGCTTTGCTGGAAGGCCATACTTTCTTAGGGAAAGTAGGAGATAAAATAAAAATGTATTTTATGTCATTTTATTCTGAAAATATACTTAACATATTTATTAACTTTCATAATAATATAATAACTTTGACGTGACGGTTATTGTGTATAAAAGCAAATGTGGTTTAACTAAAATGACATTGCACTAGCTTTAAATAAAACAAACATTTGACAAAAAGAAGAAAGAGAAAATCCTTTTCTTTTTTTGCTGCCACACATAAATCACAGCACACTGGAAATAGAATTTGCTTTTAGTGAGAGAGTAATGAAGTAATAAATGCAAAAAGATCCTCATTGAACTGTAAGATCTTTTATAAGTACAAGTACTGCAAGGACAGGAATTATGTTTGAGATCTTCTTATTTTCCAGAGAGCCTAGCATTTGGTGAATATTCAACAAATACTTTCTGAATGAATAAACTGCATTCCAGAAAGTTCTAATAATGGTTCCCTTGTTTAGGTGGATTTTTTCAAAGCAGATTCATTTCACACACTGAAAAGGAGATTGGGAACCAGATTATAGGGTGCAATGGAATTGGAGTCAGAAGAGTGTCAGGGACAAGGAGTACACAGGAGGCTGAGTGTTCCAGGAGATTTGTGGCTCCAGGCCCAATACACTCAAGGTGTGGAACCAAATGACCCATGGCATATGATGCCTGGATACAGGCATCTCCAGCATGGGTCCCACTTTTTCCTGAAGAGCACTTCTCAAGTCCTGAGTGGTACTTTCTGAGAATAAAGACTAGTTTGGGACCCTGCCCAATCTACCACCCCCTAAAATAACTGAACTTTAGTGTTGGCTTGGGAAAAATTTTCAGGGTCAAGAGAGAATTTTCCAACATCCTTCCCAACCCCATCTGCAATTTTTAAAACCTTTCTCTGGCATTTAAGTTCTATTCAATAAGATTTCATTAAAGTTAAAGATCTGGTAAAACAAACTTGCCTGAGTGGAGGGAGGCCTATGTTGTTTCACTGCAGCTGCATGCATCAATGATGCTTCTGAGATGTTTGCATCGTGAAAAGGAAACCTGGAGGGTTTTGGATTACTAGAGGAGTGGAAGAAGAAATGTGAGGGCTCAGAAAATCCTAAGCCTTTAAAGTTTTGCACAGATCTCACCATAAGCACTAAGAATGATTAGAAGACAGTCCAGGAGGAGACATTTTTGCCAAGTAGAGGTAGCTGAACAGAACTCCTTTACACTAATATACTGCAAATTTCTTAAAATACCCACTGATACAATCAAGAAACAAAATTTGCTTTATTCTCTAAGTGGGTGCTTGTAAAAGGGAGAATAGTTTCTTTATATCAAACTTCAAGCTTAAACCTTCCATTTCTTTCTCCTTCTTTCCCTCCTTTCCTTCCCTCTTCCTTTCCTTCTTTCCATTTATTCCTAAACACTTCCAGAAAACCTACTGTGTAGATAGATGTTAGATAGCTGGAGGTATATAGGACACTACTCCTATCTTTAGGGTAATAAATAATGCAAATAGATATTCAAAATATGCACAGATGTGTTATAGTCTTCATTCAGAACAGGCTTGCAGAGTGGGCAGTGGGAGCACTTGGGAAGGGAGCTCCAGACTGAGGGATGGACAGTGCAGGCAGGAGGGCAGATGGACCTTTCATGTGCAAGGGGTTGAGTATTTTTCATAGAGAAACATGGAACACTGAGTTCACGACAGGTATCTCCATGAGCTATAAAAGTTTGTGTTGAGTAATTTCAAAAGAAAGATATTCATCTCCAAACAGGCAAAGCTAACACTGTCCTAGGAGTAGGGCAAATTTCATCTTCATCTTTTCAATTAACCCTCAGGATAACCCTAAAAGGCATGAATTTATCTTATTTCTTTTCAGTTGTAAAAGCTGAGGCTCAGAGAGGGCTTTACAAATTGTCTGTTACATTGTGACTATAAATACTGGTCTGCGTGGCTTGGCTTATGTTTCTTTGTGTTTAGAAAGGTTACAAAACATGTTGAGGAAAAATTAAAAAGGATTAGATGAGGATTTATTTTGGATGTCTTTTCACAATGTTGGGAAAATGCTAGAATGGCTTTCTTATTTCCAGTGTTCTATTAGCACACAATAAATCTCATTATGAAAAAAACTTAGAGAAGTTTCTTTAATATTGTTTAGAGAGGCCAAATAGTTATTTTCCATGGCAATCTTCAAACTTCTCCAAATCCCAACTATCTCCAGGCAGATTAAGGTATAAGCGGATATCCATCAAACTGAAAATAGAGAATAACCTGTCAAAGAAGCAGTTATAAATTCACTCTAAGTCAAATTTGATATATGCCCTTTATCAATAAATAAGGTGAAATTTTTTTTACTATCTTGCTAAATAGTTAATTGAATATTTTAGAAGAATTTCTTATTGCAAAGTCATTGTTTTGCCTTTCCTTAGTGCTTAGCCCTCTAATTTGAGATCTACTGGAGGGCAACATTTGCAAATTAGAAACATAATTGAAATCTACTGCTGAATAAATTGATGTTTACCGCTACATAAAATTAGTGCACTCGTTTTAAATGGTATGGAATCTATTTTCTTTTCACTTCACTGACTTCTTGTTTTTCCTGGAAGGAATTGTAGTTGGAGATGACCCTCAGAAGAAGTGAACATTTTCCTTTCATATACTCCCCAAAAAACAGCATGGGAAGAGAATTGGTGATGTAGTTGGGCAACCACAGGATGCTGAGGCTTTCCATGATAGTGGGTCCTCCCTGGTCCCCTGAATTTTGAATCAAATTGAATTAAGGATGTTATGGGAGGACTAACTTCATCTGAATAGTTTTCTTTTTTCCAAATTGATTAATTGAAGGATATAAACAAAATACAAATTAATATCTAGAGCAGTACAAAAAGAAGGCTGAATTCATCAGTTGAAATATTGATTAAATTTAAAGTTCTTAAAGCAAATGAACTCTGTAAGACACACTGTTAAGAGAATTAAAAGATAAGCCAAAAACCAAGAGAAAAATATTTGAAAGTAACATATTGGATAAATATCCAGATTGTATGCCTAAAACATACCCCAAAGTTTTTAAACAGAAAGAAAAAAAATCCCCAATGAAAAATGGGCAAAGATCTGAATAGGCACCTCCCCAAATAAGACAGACAGATGGAAAATAAATACCTGAGAAAATTCCTAACATGACTTGTCACTAAAGAATCTGAAAAATGAATGTCATTACACATAGATTAGAATTGCTAAAATTCAAAACTCTAAGTACATCAGTTACTTAGGAGGACAGAGAACAACAGGAAATCTCATCACTGCTGATTGGGCTGCAAAATGGTGAGCAATTCTGGAAGACAGGTTAGCAGTTTTGACAAAGGAAAATCTTACCATTCATGCTTCCAGATTTTTATTCAACTTACTTAAAAATTTACATAAAGGAATGTTTATGTAAATTTTATTCATAATCACCCCAAATTGGAAGCAGTTCAGATGTCTTTTAATAGGGGAAGGATAAATTGGAGTCCATTTGTATAATGGAACATTATTTAGTGGTAAAAAGAAATGAAATATAAAGTCAAAGAGGGAC
The DNA here is from genome assembly GCF_964194105.1 of Spermophilus citellus. Lineage (NCBI taxonomy): Eukaryota > Metazoa > Chordata > Mammalia > Rodentia > Sciuridae > Spermophilus > Spermophilus citellus. The sequence goes on from NC_138193.1 coordinate 87,906,657, forward strand.
ATGAATGAATCTTAAATGCATATTGCTAACAGAAAGAAACAAGTTGGAACAGGCTACATACTCTATGATTTCATTTTTACATTTTTTGATATTCTAAGAAAGGCAAAAGTAGAAGGCCATTAAGTAGTTCAGTAGTCACCAGAGCTTTGGGGAAGAGCAGGATTGAATAGGTCCAGTATATGTGATTTTTTTAAAAAAAGTGATGCATTCCCTAATAAAAGGAGTAGAAGAGGGAGCTTAGACCATATGATAGTACCATGAAATAACAAAGGACTGAAAAAAAATTGATAGAAGTATGTCAAAGATATGCCAAAGGGAACCAATTAAAGGAGCTCCTACCGGCCAACATGGAATAGTTTGAGCAACAAAATAAATACCCTGGATTATAACCTTAAGTACAAAATAAATACCCATTAGTGCCTCCTCGTGTCCATATATGATTGAAGAAACAAACGAGTGAGAAAAGAAGATGTGTACAGGAGTCCAATGTAGGTACTTTACTTTCTAGAAGATGGACCATGACTCCTTCCATCCCATAAATCTGCACTAGCCATCGTGACTTCCTTCCAAGAGTAAAACATGGAAAAGGGACAAAGAGTTACTTTACAGTGCAGAAACTTGGGAAGCACTGTCTCAGCCACGTGATGAAACTTAACATCTATAGCCATGTTATACTGTGTACCGCGGATGGCATGCAACAAAATGGCAGCTACCCCAGAGCTTTCCTCTCAGTCTAATGATGAGGAAATCCCCAGACAGAACCAAATTGAGGGACAATCTCCAAAATGCCTGACTACAATTGCTTGAAGTCATCAAAAACAAAGGAATTCTGTGAAACTAGAATAGCCTACGGAGACATGAAGATGAAATATAGCATGGCTTACTGAATAAATTCATGAAATAGAAAAAGAGACATTAAGTAAGAACTAACTCTGGTTATATTGTAGACTTTAGTTAATAACAATCTGTTGGTATTGGCTGTGACATCACTTGTAACAGAAATGCCATATTGATAGAAGATTTTAACAGAATAAACCAGTTGCACTATCTTTGTAACTTTTCTGCAATTATAAAAAGTCTCTAAAATGCTTATTTAAAAGATGTACAAACCAAAAACAAAGAGTATGGATGTGAATATAATATGAAACTAGGGCATAAAATGCTCAGGGAATGATTGTGATGGTATGAACTGAAAGGCAAAGAAAATAGAAAAAAAATCAAGATGGAAATGTTTAGGTTCTTGTGGAATGACTGGGAATATTTTGGTTTTACACCTGCTTGGGGACATACTACAAGTTTGAAATTGTTTTAAGTACATTTGAAAAAAAAAACAAGTTTAACAGCTCCCCTTATGTAGATTCCTCTTTTTGACTTTACCACCATTGCTCTATTTCTGGCCTTTTATTTTTTTAACCTTACATATTCCATAATTACCTTTCCAATATAATTTCCTCTCATGTAAACAAACTTGTTTGCTAGGCTATCTGTTCTACTCACTTTTTTAGTAAGTTTTTTTTTTTTTTTTTTGCTGCTGTGACTAAAAGACCTGACAAGAATAATTTTAGAGGAGGAAAAGTTTATTTGGGGGCTCACGTTTTCAGATGTCTCAGTCCATAGACAGCCAGCTCCATTCTCTGGGTTTCAAGGCAAGGTGGAAGGAAGTGGCTTAACACATCATACCAGGATGCAGAGGGAGGGGAAGAGGGACTCCACTGGACAGTACATAAACCAAAGGCATGTCCTCTATGTCCCACCTCCTCCAGCCATACCCTACCTGCTTTCAGTTACCACTCAGTTGATTCTTAAGAGGGAATTAATTCACTGATTGGATTAAGGCTCTCATAACCCGATTATTTCACCTCTAAGCTTTCTTGCATTGTCTCACACATGAACTTTTGGGGGACACCTCACATCCAAACCATAACACTCACCATCTGACAAATGTACATGAAATAGCCCTTATGCTTAAGTTACTCTCCAAATGCACTTTCTTCTTGTCATTCCAACCATCCATCCTGAAAGTCTACCTACCCAAGAAGTGTTCTTTAGCTTTCTCTGATTTCTCCGCCTGAAAGGGATCTCACCTTCCTCTGATTCACAAAGTCCCTTTGCATTTTTCACTTCAACCATAAACTGTTTTGTATTACAATGTTTTATCTGTAGCTTCCCTGTTGGCTATTAAATATTTGGAGGGTCAGGCCCTGGTTTGTACATCTTTGCATTTCCCTTGGCTCTCTTTGCAGGTCTTTATAAAAGGTTGATCTAATGAATGTTATCAATGTTAGTCATTTTCAGTTAAGGAAAAATTTTGAAACTAATATCAATTGAACTAAATTAAAAATAAAAACTTAAATTATTAATAGGTAATTTGAGGGGAAAGGGCTGGTATGTTTCCCCACATCTGTTGTTATTGTGCTTTCTCCATTTGTGGCTGATAATATACTGAGTCAATGCATGTCAGGTAATGCCTCTTGTGTGTGAACCGTTATTACAATAATTAATAACAATGGCAGCTCCATTGATAGGAACTTGGCAATGTTCATATCCTTATCTTCAAAGCTCCAAATGGCTTGGAATTTGGCTCTTTGTGAAGCCATTTAATAGGAAAGTTGTGTTTAGAATCTGTTCCCAGCTCAAAGACTGACCCTTATCTCTAAAGTCCTTAATGAGAAAGCACCTGACAAATTGACTGGCACTTTTCTCTCCTCCACATCATTTCCCTTCCTGCCAAATGAGTTTCTTACAGTCTCCACTTCTAACCTGGAAACTGTTGAATGATAAACAATCTGAGCCTGATGTGTGGAGTTTCAGAAAGCTTTCTTCAAAAGGTGATTTTACAAAGGAAAATGAATTTATCAAAAAGGTGGAAAATCAATCTTTTTATTCTTTGGGCCAATTAACTCTTTGATGAGTTCTACTTGACTGAATTGACTGATAGTTTTAGTTCTTCACGTCTTCAGAATGACTGCATGCTCTTCTGTTTAATGAAATACAGTTCCACAGAATAATAATGCAAATAAACAAAAATCAAATATACTATCAGTCCTCACAAGTATTGAGTCTATTCCAAAAGCTCCTAATTAGAATTTATTATTAATCTGTTTATTATCCTAAAAATATCCAATAAATACCTAAAGTGTGTAGGATTTCCAGGGTGGCAAAAATTTAAAAATGAAAACAGCTGGCCTCATCTCATTGAAAATAAATTTAAAAGTAAAAGCAAAATTGTTCAAGTGAAAAGAAACTGTCAAACACTGACTCTACTGTCCTTATCAAGAGCCTCGTGTATGCTGGGGAAGTGCTCCGCTACTGAGCGTTACTCCCAGCCCAAGTGTTCAATAATATTTATGATTTGAGGAAACTGCTCAAAGTATAAGTTGATGCAGTTAAGAGTTTAATGGGAAATCAAGAATTGATAATGTGAGACAGGACCACTCTTTTAAGAAGTGTGGCTGGAAAGAATGAGATCATGAGGATGGGAGCTAAGTTGGATTACAGAGTAAAGAAAATGTAAAAACAAAACAATGCCTACCCCCCCCCAATAAAACTACAGAAAAAGCCTGATTGTTTTAGTAAGCTGAAAAATAATGCCAGTTATGACGAAGAGTGAAGAAAAGATGAAGGACTAGGGGAGAGAAGTGACGGATAAGAGTGGAACAAGTTGTCCTCTAATAAATTGATCATTCCTCATCTTAGAGACAGGAAGTAGAGGAGAAATACAGCAAGAAACATGGATACTCTTAGGAGTTAAGTGCTTCTAAGTGTTAAGACAGTGAAGATTTGCAATAAAGTTCAGCAAGAGGAGAGGGGGATGCAACTCTGCAAATGTACAGCCAAGCAGGATTTGCAAGGACACTAACCTGTTTGTGATTTTACTTACTTTTGCAGTGCTTAACCACTTGAATATGATAGCAGTAATAGTAACTCACTGTAATAAGAACTTTATTTACTCTTCAGTTCATTTACTCTTCAGAAGTAGCCTCTGAAATAATAATTATTTCCATTATACCAACAAGGAAATTGAGGTTTGGGGTTGAGAAATTTGCCCAAATGTACAGAGCTGGAAAGAGTTAAAGTCAGTATTTATTGGAACCCAGGAAGTCTGATTTAGAGACTGGGCTTAAGCTAGCACTGCTTAAGTTTGCAAGTTCATTGTTTTAAGTCAGGAATTTGTATGATTAAAGGTAAACAAACAAACAAACAAGCAAAAACAAAACAAACAAACAAACAAAGAACCCCCCAAAAACAGACAAATAAGGTGGGTCCTGGAACTAACTGTTCAGGGGAGCAATCATGAAGCCCAGTGTGCGAGTGGAAAAAGTCTGAGAAAATGGCCAAATCCCCGGAGGACAAGGAGATCATGGCCCAAAGACAGGATGCTGCAGGCTTCCTAGGTCAACCATTTCTGAGTGGTGACCATTGGTATGAGAAATGAAGTGGATGAAGTAGAGAGGAAAGGAAGGACTCAGGGCTTTTGAGGAGCTGAAGGAATTAGGATGGCTTCCTATTGATGAAGAAGGCTACATGTTAAGGAAGATCTGTTTCTGAAAGACAGTTTTCATTGAGCAGATATTTATGCACCTGATGTAAGACAGGCAGAGTTCCAGGCTGTTAGGATACTGAACTAGACAAAAAAGGACTGAGTTGCTGCCTCATGAAGTTTGTATTATAATGCCTATATGTCAGGTAGTAATGAGCACCTAAAAGAAAAATTAAGCAGAGGAAGGTGTGAAGGTTAATTTTATGGGTTAACTTAATTGGTTCCTAAGATGCCCAGATTTCTGCCAAAACATTATTTCTGGGTGTGTTTGTGTGTGTTTATGGATGAATTAGTATTTGAATCACTGAACTGAGTGAAGTCCATTAATCTCTCCAACATGGGTGGTAATCATACAATCCATTGAGGGTCTGGACAGAACCAAGAGGTGGAGGAAGGGTGGATTTGCCCTCTTTGCTGACTACTTGAGCAGGAACATCAATCTCTGCTCTCATGGGTTGTGGTTCTCAGACCTTGATTGACACTTGGACTCTACATCATTGACTCTTTGGCTCCAGGCCTTTGAACTGTATTACTGGCTTTCCTACATCTCCAGTGTGCAGATTGCTGATCATAGAACTTTACCTCTATAATCATGTGAGCCAATGCTTTAAATTAAACCTCTTTCTCATATCTCTCATCTATGTCTATGTATGTAAATATCAATTACCATTGGTTTGGTTTCTCTGTTGAACTTGATTAACACAGAAGGAGACTAGGGCAAAGGGTGTGACTGCTACAAGGGTGATTAGGAACCAATGAGGAACCTGTGTGGCTAAAATGATAATTATTTGCAGACATTGTGAAAAGTGTGGCAGAGTCATGCAGTTTTGTTGAAATCAAAGAATAAGGAGTTAGATTTTTGTCCAGTGATTTTGTGACACTGTTCAGACAAAAGGAATATTAAGTGTAAGTAAAGTTTGGACATAAGATTTTGTATTTCACATAGAAATTCCCAAGTCTGGGGTAGATAGAGACATTAATTTGGGAATCATGCAGACATTAATTTTGGGAATCAAAATGAGTGGGATCATTAAGGAGAAAGCATTTCACAGATATGAAATACTCAGATAACTATATGCAGAGAAACCACTCAAAGATAGGAATATTATAAACATTCAGCAAAGAGATTGAGAAAACCACCAGAGAAAAAGGAGAAAAAAATCCGGGAGTTCTGTCCTGGCAGCCATTCAAAGAATGTGTTTTAAGATGAAGGATTAATCAATTCAGTCCAAAATTGCTGAGAAGTAAAAGAAATTAAGACTGAGAATTGACCACTAGGTTTAGTAATGTGGAGATTGTTGGTGCCCTTGATGGAGCATTTTTATGATTGATGGGTCAGTGGAGTAGGGAGGAAATGAAGTGGAGAAAGTATCAACACATCTTGATACTTGAGTTTTTCTGTCAAGCAGAGCAGAAAAATGTAACAGTTGGGAGGATTGTGGTATCAAAGGAATGTTTTAATGGTTAAGGTGAAAACAGGTGCAACATGTTCATGGGTTGATGAAAAAAAATCAGGAATGAAGCAGAAATTGATGATGCAGGAGAGAGGGGGAATTGTTGGAGCATGACTGAGACCTAAGTGAACAGAGATGAGATGCAAGCATAGGTGGAGTGGTTATCCTTGGGGGCATACCCTCCTTCCATAGCTAGAACTCCAAAGGTGTTAAGGGGCCTTGAATTCTAGCTGATGGATGACAAGAACACAACTTATTCTGGATCTCTGTACACTGAATAATGCTAAATATAGCATAAATCCCAGCAAGTTAAGGTTGGTTAAATTGATCATGGAAACTTGACACAGCAGAATTGAACTTCTGCTGCCTAGGAACAGACAACCCAGTTATTGAGTGAACAATGCTAAGAAGCTGTGACAATTAAAAATCTGTGGTAACCTAAAAAATGGATATTTAGTATGACTTTCACTTCCAGAAATGAGATTCCTTTATTGAAAAAATAGTCTGTGAAATGGGAATTATCACCTCCTCACAACCTCCCCATTTCTTCCACTGAAGAAGGAAAAATACCTGCTTTTCATCCATACCAGTGTTCTACTATCATATTTCGTGATGGTTTAAAACTTCTCCTTTATATCTTATGGCTGTAAATAGAGCCTATTTCTGCAAACAGAGTGAAACTGTATATTCCTTTACCTTTTTATTTTCAGAAAATAAGGTATGTGATAATAGAAAGCTATCTGAAATGGGAATCAGGACCCTGTGTTTCTTGCCCTGTTCTGTCACTAACTCACTAGGAATTGGTTTCCTCTCTGGAAAAATGAAGTAGCTGGTCCAAAGGATCCATAAAGTGCCTTCTGGACCCGAGTAATGAAATCATAATAACAATCTAAATAATTCAGAAATTCACAGCTGATGCCCTTTATTTTTATATGCCCATAATATTCTATGTCAAGATAAGTCACATTTATATTGTTGAGAGGTTACCAATCACCCATGCATTAATATCTTACAGGGTTATTGTGGAGATTAAAAGAGAAAATGTGAAAGAAATTCACAAACTGTAAAGTGAAATCTGTCAGTCATTAATAACACATAGGCTCTGAAATATGACATCTATTACTATCATCCAGACCCTTCTTTTACTATTTGGCTTTGGGATATCAAATAAAGTCCATCTGCAAGGAATGCAAATGGGAAGGAGGAGGTTTTATTTTGAAGGAAGCCTTTTAAACGTTTTTTGTTGCTGTTGAAAAATGCCCTTAAGATAACTACAGAAACAAAGACCCAGGCAAGGGCTTTGAGAGAAGTGTAAGGGCTGGGTGTTAATTTAGCCTCACACAGTAGGTCTGCATCAGAATAGCATAGAAAGAAATACTGTCAGGTTTTACAAAATGCCCATCACTGTTTGAAAAATAAAACAAAACCTAAGTAAATTGAAAATCTTAATTAATGTGATTATTTTTAAGTTATAAGGTCAAACTAATAAGCAATCTTAATTCTAGTTTATTATGATTATATTTGTACTTTCTATCAAAGTTATTCTGTTGTATTTCTCTCGAATATTCTTGTTAAGATACATTTTCTATTTGTATGTAGGAAGAAACTTTAACAATAAGCATATATCTGCTAATCTTCATTTTTTGTAATAAGAATTATACATTTCTGATAAATTATTAGAATGAATATGCTTAGCATAAATACTAACAGTAACAACATGTTTTAGATTTTCATGGTTTGTAACTTTTTCAGAGAAGCTTCACAATTGTCTCACTCTGTTCTAACAATGGCACTTATTAGCCAAAAAAAAAAAAAAATCAAAATCAGTTAAGTACCAGTTCTTTGACGATCCCTTTATCACACAGGGGGACTCTTAGATAATTGAAAAGGGGCAAGTCATGACCGGGCAAGTCATGACCGGGCAAGTCACTTAATCTCTCTGTGCTGTGGTTCTCTTGTACAGCAGAGATCATACCAGTACTTTTTCTGAAAGGATAATGTGATTATTAATGTTATTCTATGTAAAACATTTAAGAAAGTTCCTGGCCTACAGAAAACATCCAATAAATGTTTATTATGATTACAGTTAGTATTATTCCTTATCAGTGGTTTTGAGGTTATACAAACGTATCTTAGGTCCTAGGCACTTTTGAAGAAGTCCCAAGGATTCTTCAACTAAAAGTCTATAAACTCACCATCTGAAGGTATTCAGCAATAATATAAATGAATAAAACATGTTAGTGGTGATGGTGGTAAATTAAATAGCCCACATCTCTAAAAACCAGAGCTTCTAGGTCTCAGCAATGTTGCCAACATAGGAATATAGACTTAGTATTGCCACCTTCTCAAGAAGGTAGAAATTTACATTTTTTAAATCTCTTAACTTAAAAGAAAATTAAAACTTATTTATTTATTTTTTTGTGTGAATTAGAGTGTGAACCAAATATATATAAGTCTGTGAAAGGATTTAGAGCCATGGGCAGGAATTTCCCTATGGGTTCTCATCACTGTAGTGTATAAAATAGGTTCTTTTAGAACCTTGATTAATTATGAAAATTAGGGATTTATAGATAATTGGAAGATTAAGGAAAGATTAAAAATAGATATCAAACTGGTAATGTCAAAGAGAAATCTGAACTCCATGTTCATGTAGGGATTAGTGATGCTCTGCTCGTGCTTAGGACAATAGAGGTTAAATGTACCGTTTTAGAGCCAAATAAATATGGTTCTCTGACTCAGTAGGAAAAGGAGCTTGCCAGTGATGTAGACAAGTGACTCACCTTTGATGTGATCTAACTTTATGAAATCTTGAATTTTTTATGACTCAAAAAAAAAATTAAAATCAGTTAAGTACCAGTTCTTTGATGATCCCTTTATCACAGAGGGGGACTCTTAGATAATTGAAAAGGGGCAAGACATAATGAGTTTTCACTGGTGCCTGTTGCCTCTTATCACTAATTTCATTGATACCCTACAGGGAGCACAAGGCCCACATCTGACACCTAGAGCTGAATTCTGCTCTTTCTGAACTGGCCTTGCTTAGAGACACAAAGGAAAAGGGCTTTGTTTCCTGACCTCTCCTCCCCTACAGGAGCTCTAATCCAATCAATTTTATTCCTGATGGATTGGAGAATACCCAGATGCCATACTCCATCATTATCCTCCCAGATATTTGTCCCACATTCGCACCTGCTCTCTGTTGCTATTCCACTGGGACAGTAAGAAGACAAAGATAAATCCGGTCGAATCCCATATTTATTGCAAAAGGCCTCTTTGTTCTTGAAATAATAGCTATTCCATCATCAATTCACCTGATATTTAATCATAAAACTGAGTTTACAATTCAATCTCACAGGTAATTGAGAAATGGGTACCTTAAAATATTTTAAACAACACGGGGATCTTTTTCTTCAATTTTATACCTTTAAATCCTTGATGACTATAAAGTGCTCAGTAGTTTACCAAGCTAAACAAAATCTTCAGTAAGTGGCATTCCGGAGGTGTTTATATACATGTCTGAACTTCGAAGAAACATTTACACTTAGGTTGCTCTATGGATTTAGGTGGTCTGATTAGGATGCTGTTGAATTAATATAATACTCTGCTGATATAGAATGGAGGATTCTGGTAATTATAACTGACTTCCAGAAAATCCTATATAAGTGAACAAAGACTTGGAAAACACAGAAGGGAATGAAAAGCTGACACAAAGCCTATGAACATTACAAAGTAGGTCCAAGGTGCTGAAGCCATTGAATGAAAGAGCTTGGCTTTTGTTTTGCTTCATTAGTCTATCATCCTGGTCAAGAGAAGAGATTTGTTCTATTATGAAAGAGACAACAGCAGTAATAACACAGGGGTGTGTTGAGCTATGTTGGAGCCTGAAGCAAAATAAAAATCAGTAAGACTGACCCCGAGTTTAGTTGAAATTTTGGTATTTTATTCATCATGAATTTGTCTGCTTTAATTTAAAAAATGTCATAAAAATATATTTTTATTTATCTGGATTACTTAATTATTTTTACCCAGGGTGAGTGTCTCACTAACTTTTACCCTAGTCTCAGTCCAGATGTGAGAATATAAATACTTTGATCTGGCTAGTATAATTTAGGAAAAAAGTTAATTTCACATCTTAATGTATTCAGAATCATTATGGGAAATATGCAAAAAAATTCAATGTGTTATTTCTAATAAGGAAGGAAAAATGTATTTTAGAAAGATTTCTATCACATGTGAATAAAATTTTAAAGGTTATATATTTCTAACCTTTAGTTAGAAATACTTTCAGCTGTAAGTAATGGCATATTCTTTCTACAGAGCCTTAAATTTATAAATAATCTATTTTCCTCATATAACAAGTACTGTGGAGGGAGGTGGTATGGAATCCCTCTCCTTGTCTTCTGGGACTTACTGTCTTATGGTAATAAAATATCTACTCCAGTTTTATCAATTGCATGCTTTTTAATGCACTAAGAAAGGAATAAAGCTTTTCTAATTTTATATGTCCCATTTAGGAAGAGGTGCCCATGCCTTCCCAGAGGACAAAATCTTTGTTCATGTCCACCTTCATAATAATGCACCAACCCTGTCTCCTAAGGAGGCTGGAGAAGCCTCCTTAGGAGTCTCACATGGACCTTCCCTGACACTCCTGCCTTAAACCAAGTCTCGGTCTTAAGTAAGTATGAAGAATGAAGCAGATAGTAGCTCATGAGCTATTTGTGTCTATGAGAGTTCCAATGTGAACAAAATTGTATTGAATTTGTGTACCTGCCAGGTGTCAGGTTGCATACCTGTCATCCTAGCAATTCAGAAGGAGAATAGCAAGTCTGAGGTCAGCCTGGGCAATTTAGCAAGACCAGTCTCAAAATAGAAAGTAAAAAGGAAAAGTGATATAGTTCCATGGTAGAGCACCCTGGGTTCAATCCCTAGTAACACAAATTAAAATAAAAAGAAGATGGTATAGGTGTACTATTGTGTTAACAAGGACATTTGTAGGGGTCTGGGGGTATGGCTGGGCAGTAAGTGATTGCCTGGCATGTGTGAAGCCCTGTGTTCAAGTATGATGTTCTTGAAAAATATTTATTTCTTGAAAAATACTTTTTAAGGGATTTTTTTTGGTTTTTACTCATTAGAAGTTAGCACCAATTGCCATCTTCCTAACAATCCCATCAATCAATCTTGAAATGTAAATGATGTATGCCTGTGTACAGATCTGTCAGGAAGAAGAGGTGGATGGAATGGCTCAGCCACTCACTTTCACATATGCAGTATCTGTGCAACAATTTTCTTATTTTTTACTTTTTAAATCTCTTAATTGTACATAGAATAAAAATAAACTGGTCAACAATTTTATAACAAAGCAAATGTTCATGGAACTATCACACAGGCTAAGAAGTAGTACATGGTCAAAATTCTAGAAATGAAACTTGTGAACGTAGCTTCCTCCTCCATCTGGAGTTCATATCATTGTCCCCTTTGTTCTTCTTGCCCAGGGACAGGAATGGCATGCCACTTTTTTCATATCTGGATGCTTCCTCATTTCTTAACGGTCCCCCTAACACTGCTAACTGTAGTTCATTCAACTTTTTTTTCAACTGAAGTGCTTGTGTGTACTGTATGTTTCCTGCCATTCATCTGAATGACATGAAACCCCATTATAAAGTTTCATAAAAGTGGTATTAACAGTATCACTAGGAAGCACCTTAGCATTCCATGATTAAAGTATGATACTTGCTGAGATTTTTTTAAAAAATTGATAAAATTTATCAGATTAAGATGTTTCCTTCTCTTCCTAATTTGCTATGTACATTTTATCATGAATGGATGGTGAATTTTATTGAATCACCTTTCTATATCTATTGAGATCATCATGTGATTTCTTTCCTTGATTGTTTGAATTATGTTAATTGATTTTTAAATGCAAAATTTTGCTGAATTCTGAAAGCAGCTTGTTATAGCTAATTTCCTTTTAAAAATAATATGGAATTTGGTTTGCATATATCTCATTTGGAATTTTTTCATCCATATATATTTTTTTCTTTTTTTTTATTGGTTGTTCACAACATTACAAAGCTCTTGACATATCATATTTCATACATTAGATTCAAGTTGGTTATGAACTCCCAATTTTACCCCAAATGCAGATTGCAGAATCACGTCAGTTACACATCCACAATTTTACATAATGCCCTATTAGAAATTGGTGTATTCTGCTACCTTTCCTATCCTCCCTCCCCTTCCCTCACATCTTCTCTCTCTATCCCATCTACTGTAATTCATTTCTCTCCTTGTTTATTTTCCCATTCCCCTCACAACCTCTTATATGTAATTTTGTATAACAATGAGGGTCTCCCTTCATTTCCATGCAATTTCCCTTTTCTCTCCCTTTCCCTCCCATTTCATGTCTCTATTTAATGTTAATCTTTTCTTCCTGCTCTTCCTCCCTGCTCTGTTCATAGTTGCTCTCATTATATCAAAGAAGACATTTGGTATTTGTTTTTTAGGGATTGGATAGCTTCACTAAGCATAATCTGCTCTAGTGCCATCCATTTCCCTGCAAATTCCATGATTTTGTCATTTTTTAGTGCTGCGTAATATTCCATGGTGTATAAATGCCACATTTTTTTTTTATCCATTCATCTATTGAAGGGCATCTGGGTTGGTTCCACAGTCTAGCTATTGTGAATTGTGCTGCTATGAACATCGATGTGGCAGTATCCCTGTAGCATGCTCTTTTAAGATCATCAGGGAATAGTCCGAGAAGGGCAATAGCAGGGTCAAATGGTGGTTCCATTCCCAGCTTTCCCTGGAATCTCCATACTGCTTTCCAAATTGGCCGCACCAATTTGCAGTCCCACCAGCAATGTACAAGTGTACCCTTTCCCCCACATCCTTGAAATTGAAGAAGCAATCAAAAGACTACCAACCAAGAAAAGCCCAGGACTGGATGGGTATACAGCGGGAGTTTTATAAAACCTTTAAAGAAGAATTAATACCAATACTTTTCAAGTTATTTCAGGAAATAGAAAAAGAGGGAGCTCTTCCAAATTCATTCTATGAGGCCAACATCACCCTGATTCCGAAACCAGACAAAGACACCTCAAAGAAAGAAAACTACAGACCAATATCTCTAATGAACCTAGATGCAAAAATCCTCAATAAAATTCTGGCGAATCGACTACAAAAACACATCAAAAAAATTGTGCACCATGATCAAGTAGGATTCATCCCTGGGATGCAAGGATGGTTCAACATACGGAAATCAATAAATGTTATTCACCACATCAATAGACTTAAAGATAAGAACCATATGATCATCTCGATAGATGCAGAGAAAGCATTCGACAAAGTACAGCATCCCTTTATGTTCAAAACATTAGAAAAACTAGGGATAACAGGAACTTTCCTCGACATTGTAAAAGCTATCTGTGCTAAGCCTCAGGCTAGCATTATTCTGAATGGAGAAAAGTTGAAGGCATTCCCTCTAAAATCTGGAACAAGACAGGGATGCCCTCTCTCACCACTTCTATTTAATTTAGTCCTTGAAATACTAGCCAGAGCAATTAGACAGACAAAAGAAATTAAAGGCATAAAAATAGGAAAAGAAGAACTTAAATTATCACTATTTGCGGACGATATGATTCTATACCTAGAAGACCCAAAAGGGTCTACAAAGAAACTACTAGAACTAATAAATGAATTCAGCAAAGTGGCAGGATATAAAATCAACATGCATAAATCAAAGGCATTTCTGTATATCAGTGACAGACAAAACTTCTGAAACAGAAATGAGGACAAACACTCCATTCACAATATCCTCAAAAAAAAAAAAATACTTGGGAATCAACCTAACAAAAGAGGTGAAAGATTTATACAATGAAAACTACAGAACCCTAAAGAGAGAAGTAGAAGAAGATCTTAGAAGATGGAAATATATACCCTGTTCATGGATAGGCAGAACTAACATTATCAAAATGGCGATATTATCAAAAGTTCTCTGTAGGTTTAATGCAATGCCAATCAAAATCCCAATGGCATTTCTTGTAGAAATAGATAAATCAATCATGAAATTCATATGGAAAAAGAAAATACCCAGAATAGCAAAAGCAATTCTAAGCAGGAAGTGTGAATCAGGCGGTATAGCAATACCAGATTTCAAACTATATTACAGAGCAATAGTGACAAAAACAGCATGGTACTGGTACCAAAACAGGAGGGTGGACCAATGGTATAGAATAGAGGACACAGAGACTAATCCACAAAATTACAACTATCTTATATTTGATAAAGGGGCTAAAAGCATGCAATGGAGGAAGGATAGCATCTTCAACAAATGGTGTTGGGAAAACTGGAAATCCATATGCAAAAAAATGAAACTGAATCCCTTTCTCTCGCCATGCACAAAAGTTAACTCAAAATGGATCAAGGAGCTTGATATCAAATCAGAGACTCTGCGTCTGATAGAAGAAAATGTTGGCTCCGATCTAGATATTGTGGGGTCGGGCTCCAAATTCCTTAATAGGACACCCATAGCACAAGAGTTAATAACAAGAATCAACAAATGGGACTTACTTAAACTAAAAAGTTTTTTCTCAGCAAGAGAAACAATAAGAGAGGTAAATAGGGAACCTACATCCTGGGAACAAATTTTTACTCCTCACACTTCAGATAGAGCCCTAATATCATCCATATATTAAGTGAGATTTATTCATCATTTTTACTTCTTGTAATGTCTTTGTTGAATCTGGGAATTGCAATAAAAATTAAAAGTGTTAAAAATACAGTATCCTCTGTTTAAATGCCTGTGAGATTGATAATGATGTTCCCTTTTTTATTTTTAATTGGGGTGACTTGTACTTTCTCTTTCTTTTTCTTTATCATTCTCAGAAGGAATGTACCAGTATCTTCAAAGAACCAACTTTGGCTAATTGATCCTATTGTACAGTATTTTTTTTTTCTATTTCATTAAAATCTGGTATTTCACTTGTTAGTATTTTTAAGCTTTCATGAGATGGATACTTAGATTGCTGTTTTTTTTTTTTTTTTTACTTTCTTTTAGCTTGATATATGCAGTTAATGATCTATGTTAATCTTTAGTTGTATTATGCAGGTTTTGACACATGGTGTACTTGTCATTATCATTGTGTTTGTTAATTTGGGCTGTTCTAACAAAATGTCATTAACTAGGTAGTTACACAGTACAGAAATTTAATTCCCACAGTATTAGAGGCTAGGAAGTCAAGATTAAGGCACAGAGAGATTTGGCCTCTGGTGAGGGCAGCTTTCTGGTTCATAGATGGCACCCCTGGTTGGGTCCCCACATAGTGAAAGGTGCAGCACAGCTCTCTAGATCCCCTTTTATAAAGACACTAATTGCATTCATGAGAGCTCTTCTCTCATGACCTCAGAACCTCCCTAAATGTTCCCACCTCTTAATAGTGCTGCCTTCGTGTTAGAATGTTAACATGAATTTTGAGGAGGACATGAACATTCAGATCATAGTAATCATTTAGTTTAAATATTTTCTAATTCATTGTTTTTTTCATAGACACATGGATTATTTAGAATTGCATTCCTCATTTTCAAAATATTAAGATTCTCTATTTTATATTTTTGTTATTAAGTTCTAATTAAGTAGAACTGATGTCAGAGAAACTATATCATACAATTTTATTTATTTGAATTTTGTTGATACTTGTTTATTTTAAAATATGGCTAATTTTTACAAATGATCTGTATGTTTTAAAAATATTTTTCAGTTACTAGGTAAATTGTTCTCTCTATATTCATTTTATTAAATTAATTAATTATGCTAATACAATATTTTATGCACTTAACCCATTTTTTTGTCAGCATTTAAAAAGTCAATTACTAATCGTAGCAGCTCTGGAGGCTGAGGCAGGAGGATTATGAGTTCAAAGCCAGCTTCAGCAAAAGTGAGGCATAAGCAACTCAATGAGACCCTGTCTCTAAATAAAATACAAAATACGGCTAGGGATGTGGCTCAGTGTTCGAGTGCCCCTGAGTTCAATGCCTGGTTACAAAAAAAAAAAAAATCAATTACTAAGATAAATATTAAAATTCCCTCAATATGCTTGTGGAATTGTTTATTTCTTATTTTATTTCTGTGAAGATTTTGCATTGGAGGGTTGAACATATTTTATGAGGTGTCAAAATTTAGGATTTTTGTATCTTCCTGGTAAATCAAACTTAATTTTTTTAAATATTTATGTTCTAGTTGTAATTGGACACAATACCTTTATTTATTTATTTATTTATTTTTATGTGGTGCTGAGGATCGAACCCAGGGCCCCGCACGTGCTAGGAGAACGATCTACTGCTGAGCCATGACCCCAGCCCTCAAACTTAATTTTTATGGTGTGTTATTTCTTTCTTTCTCGCACTGTTTTTCCCCCTTAAAATTGGCTTTGATATTAACGTAGTGACACCAGCTTTCTTTGTTTTGGTTTTTGCATGATTTTCTCCCTTTCTTTGATTTCAAATTCATTATATTCTTATAAACTTACAAACAAAATGTAATGTCATTTTAAAATGCAATCTGACAATATATACCTCTGAATTGGAATATTTGTTTCATTTACTTTCATGTAATTACTGATATGTTTTGGTTTAAATTTATAATCATATACATTCCTGTTTATTTGATTTCTTATCTGTTTGCATCATTCTATTATTGATGGCCAGAAAGCAGAGAGAGAGAAGGAAAGATAGACCTTTTGGGGGCTCACCCCTAGGACCCAAATCCTTCAGCCACACCTCACCTGCCAACAGTTGCCATCCAGTCAGTCCATTAAAACTAGAATGGACTGATTCCATTACAGCTCTCATAATCTAATAATTTCACAACTGAATATTCTGAATGTATATGCAAGAATATATAGGAGCTTTGGGGGTACACCTCATATCTAAAATAAATGGGGGACGGGAGAGGTATTTGGTAATTTTAATGTGATGTGCTGATGTATAGCTCTATTTATTTTATTATAGTCTTCTTTGAAGTTCTCAGGCTTTCTTGAATGTGTGGTTTGATATTTTTCTTTAGTTAAAAAAAATTCAGCTAATTTTTCTCTACAAGTCGTTCTGCCTCACCCTCTCTTCTCTGCCTTTTCAAATCTGTATAAATTGAACTTTATATTTTCTGTATTTCATTTCTTTATCTTATCATTTCCCTGTAGGTTTTTGCTCTCTGTTTCCTTCAAAGTATTCAATTGTTTGGATCCGTTTTCTACTCACCCATTATCTCTTCAGCTATATCTAATCTGCTTTTAAATCCATTTATTGATTTCTTATTTTTAGTTATTTTATATCAGTTCTAGAATATCCAGTCATTGCTTTTTCAATACATTTTAATTTTTATACTAAAATATTTAATCTAGTCATGCACTGCTCAGATGCAGTCAGTGTAGTTGTTTAAGAGTTTGTAAGACAATCCAAATACATTGAGCTCCTGTTTTTGTCTTCTGTTGTTTTGGTCTCCTCATCCTTATGTATTTAGTATTTATGATTGTATGCCACAATTATATTCACATTTTTAAAATAAAAGTAATGTATAGACTAGATAATGTTCTTCTCTCTCTCTCTCTCTCTCTCTCTCTCTCTCTCTCTCTCTCTCTCTCTCTCTCGTGCTGGGGATTAAACCAGTAGTGCTTAACCACTCAGCCACATCCCCAGCCCTTTTTACATTTAATTTTTAGACAGGATCTCACTAAGTTGCTAGGACCTCACTGAGTTGCTGTGGCTGACTTTGAACTTGGGATCCCCCCACCTCAGCCTCCTGAGCCTCTAGGATTACAGTACGTGCCACTGCACCCAGCAATAATGTTCTTTTATTATTATTATTATTGGTTGTTCAAAACATTACAAAGCTCTTGACATATCATATTTCATACATTAGATTCAAGTTGGTTATGAACTCCCAATTTTACCCCAAATACAGACTGCAGAATCACATTGGTTACACAACCACATTTTTACATAATGCCATACTAGTGACTGTTGTATTCTGCTACCTTTCCTAACCTCTACTATCCCCCCTCCCCTCCCCTCCCATCTTCTCTCTCTACCCCATCTACTGTAATTCATTTCTCTCCTTGTTTATTTTCCCGTTCCCCTCACAACCTCTTATATGTAACTTTGTATAACAATGAGGGTCTCCCTCCATTACCATGCAATTTCCCTTTTCTCTCCCTTTACCTCCCACCTAATGTATCTGTTTAATGTTGATCTTTTCTTCCTGCTCTTCCTCCCTGCTCTGTTCTTAGTTGTTCTCATTATATCAAAGAAGACATTTGGTATTTGTTTTTTAGGGATTGGCTAGCTTCACTAAGCATAATCTGCTCTAGTGCCATCCATTTCCCTGCAAAAACAATAAGAAAACAAATAACCCAATCAACAAATGGGCCAAGGACCTGAACAGACACTTCTCAGAGGAGGACATACAATCAATCAACAAGTACATGAAAAAATGCTCACCATCTCTAGCAGTCAGAGAAATGCAAATCAAAACCACCCTAAGATACCATCTCACTCCAGTAAGATTGGCGGCCACTATGAAGTCAAACAACAACAAGTGCCGGCGAGGATGTGGGGAAAAGGGTACTCTTGCACATTGCTGGTGGGGCTGCAAACGGGTGCAGCCAATTTGGAAAGCAGTATGGAGATTCCAGGGAAAGCTGGGAATGGAACCACCATTCCACCCAGCTATTGCCCTTCTCGGACTATTCCCTGAAGACCTTAAAAGAGTGTACTACAGGGATACTGCCACATTGATGTTCATAGCAGCACAATTCGCAATAGTTAGACTGTGGAACCAACCCAGATGCCCTTCAATAGATGAATGCATAAAAAAATGTGGCATTTATACACAATGGAATATTATGCAGCACTAAAAAATGACAAAATCATGGAATTTGTAGGGAAATAATGTTCTTTTAAAGAAAGATTTATTGTTTCTTCTGCCAGGAACCTGACGGCACTGGCAAGTTAGGAACACTTTCATCCAACTTTAAAGATAAATATGATTTGAGATTCAATTTTGGTCCCTATGAAGTCCTACCTCTGTCTTCCTTCGTGTTCCCTCTTATTCCTAGCACCATGCATTTTGTTCTCATCCCAAGGGAAGCGGGTGGTCACCAGGGCCTCCGTTAGCAGGTTGCAACCTCCCATCTCTAGTCCCATAGCCCCAGAGAATGACCTCAAGCACTTCTCGCTTACTTAGTCACCCTCTGTGAAATTGACAAAAGCTGCCGAAGGAAAGGGTCTTGAAAAGCTGGCACACTTTCCTGTGTCTGTGCTCTCCTGTATCACATCCCGACTGTCCTTCAAGATGTTTGTTGGTAGGTCTCTGATGTCTAATTTTTTCCTATCATTCCAGTGAGAAGAACAGTTTAAATTTGTCTACTCTGCTGTTATCAGAGGCCATTGTCTCAATGGTATGTGGATATAGATTTTTGCCCAGGTAGCTTTTTTTGTGGTTTATTCCTGAAACCTCATAGTCTATTGGTATTCTTAGTAATATATATGAAATATTAGGCATACTTTGATCAAGTATGATCAAGAATTACTTTTTATTTTTTAATCAGTGCATTATAGTTATGCATAACAGTGGGGTTCATTTTGACATATTCATAATATATATATAACATAGTTTTGTTCATCTTTCCCAGTGTTTTCCTCTCCTCCTTCTTCCCCTGATCCCATTCCTCTATCCTATTGACCTTACATTTATTTGTTTTTGATTTGATACATTACACTTATATATAAAAGTAAAATGAATTGTGATATATTCATATATGCACATAGCATCCCGAGTTATTTTAAAATATTCTATTGCTAGGCCTGATGGTGCCACACCTGTAATCCCAGCTTCTTGGGATGTTTAGGCAGGACAATCACAAATTCAAGTCCAACCTGAGAAGCTTAGCAAGACCCTGTCTCCAGATTAAAAATATAAAGGGCCGGAGACATTGTCAGTGATAGAGTCCCTCTGGATTTGACTCCCAGTACCTCTAAAACAAAATTATTTTACTAATATTGAGTAAACTTAGTTATGGGACATAAATTCTATAGGTTGTATCTGGATTCATGAGAATTCCTGGAAACCTGGGATGAACTCTGTTCATCTCACCTTGAAGTGATTAAGTAAGCCCTCTTAACTTAGTATGTTAAAGTGTGAGGTACACCTGTTTCTGTTTCCAGAATGCCCATCCTCCCCAATTCCCCATATTCCTCTATATACACTGACTTTTGCTCAGTTCAGTAGTTAAGTCAAATATATTTTCAAAGGGGCAAATAATACAACAATCTCAAGGCTAGCCTTCACACATGTGACAGATATTAGCATGGGAATATACACTGAAATCTGTCCTGGCTGAATTTATTCCTCTTTCTACTATAACTGATTTGAATTCCTCATGACCTTTTGGAGCTCTCAGTTCACTATTATTCCTTATGCCCTGGATTCATACCTAATGTAGTAGCTACCGCTTGTCCACGCTGGCTTTGAATGAATCCCCAGTATCCTCAGAATTTTGCCAGAAGAGAGGACAACTTTCCGTATTTTTTACTGTCTTTTACCACTTTGCTTTAGCTTAGAAAGGCTTTTTTTTTTTTTTTTTTTCGGGCCCGGATTTCATCTTCTTCTCTTTATTTGTTGGCCAGTTTTGTGATACTCTTATTTCAAAAATTCCTCTGACACTCACTTTTTTTTTTTTTTTAGAAACTCAAGGGAAAAAAAAAACTCAAAGTACAAAATTTAGCCAATCTCCTTCATTTCCTTTATTGTCCTTATGTTTTAGGTAGCCAGTGTTAAAGCATAAAAGCTGAGGCACATAGCCCTTCAGTGTAATTTCACCTGGGAAACTCCATTGATACTGTTAGCATCCAATACCACTCATTTTGAAATTATTACAATTTTAATCTCCAGCTCAGACCTTTGTATTAAACTCTAGACCTATAGATTCAACTGCTCTTTGACATATCCTTTGGGTGTTCCGAAGTAACATCAACTTCACATGTCTGAAAACAAAATAATGATCTGACTTCAAACTTGGTTCTTTTCCAAGTCATTCTTACTTACTTAAATATCATTACCTTTCATCTCCTTTTTAAAAAGTGTATTTGAAAAAAAAATTAATACACTCTATTTCTCAGAGTAATTTCAGGTTCACAGAAAAATTGAAGAGAAAGTACAGAGTTTGCATATACCCCTCTCCTGCTGTGCTGTTTACTCCATTATTTATATTTTGCTTTGGTTATATTTATTAAAATTGATAAACCAATATTGATAATCATTGAGTAAAGTCAATGCTTTACATTAGGGTTCCCTTTTTACATTGTATAGTGTCATGGGTTTTTCCAAATGTATAGGGTCATGCATCCACCATAACAGTACCACATAGAACAGCTTAATTTCTCTGAAGACCACCTGTGTTCCTACTATTTATTGCTTTACCCCTCCTTCTGAATCTCGGTAACCAATTGTCTTTTTAGTGTCTTCATAATTTTGTCACTTCCAGAATGTCATATAATGGAAATCATACAGTATAGAGCTTTTAAAGATTGGTTTCTTTTACTTAGCTATATGCATTTAAATTTCACTATCTCTCTTTTTGTGTGTGTGTGGCCTAAAAGATTATTTCTTTTTATTAATAAATAATATGTGTAACTGTGTCAGTTTATCTGTTGATCTACTGAAGGATATTTTGGTTGCTTCCAAATTTTGACAATTATGAATAAGAGATGTTACAAATGTTAGTGTGCAGATTTTTGTGTGGGCATATTTTTTAATTTATTTGCATAAATCCTAGTTGTATAATCCTGGGTCCTATGTTAAAACCATGTCTAGTTTTGTAAGAACTGCCAAACTGTCTTCCAAAGTGACTATATCAGTTTTCATCCCTATTAGTAATGAGTGCCAGTTCCTGTTGCTCCCCACCTTTGCTAGCATTTAGTGTTGTCAGAATTTTGGATTTTAACCATTCTAAGAAGTGTGCCGTGTTATCTCATTATTGACGTCCATCTACTTTTTCAAAGCAGAATCTTTAGTCTTCTTTGACATTTTTATATCAGCTACTATCATCAGTCTTCTGTAGATTTGTCTTCTCTATAGCTTCCCATTTCATCTGCTTTTCATCTTCAAAGATATGGCCCTAGTTCAATAGGGTCATTACTTCAAAGCTTTCTTACACCCTGAATAATGCATCCAAAGCAAATCTCATCATGTTAACCTCATTCTCGATGCTTGATAGAAACTTTGCTGTGGATTTTCACTGCACTTAAAATGAAAAACAATGATGTGAACTACAATGCTCCACATAATTGTCTCCAACTAACTTTTTCCATCTTTTCTGGAACCATGTCACTCCCTCAACTTTTTGCATTAGCTCCATTGGCCCTATTCAGTCTTGAAAGCTGCATCTTCTGACACCCTATCTCTCTGCCCATTATAACATTCATCCTCATCATGCCCTGTTCTTCTGCACTCTTTGTCTCGTTTATCCTACTCATCCTTCCACTCTGAGCACAAATGTTTGATCTTAGAGAAGACTCTTGTGAATTCACCAAAGAGGTAGATTTCCCTATCATTCTGCATGATGCTGAATATCCCACGTAGAAGTTGTAACATTATATTTGTTTTAATGACTATTGAATTGATGTCTGTTTTCCATACTATTCTTGGTGTTTCACGGGGAGTAAAAATTCTGCATATTTGTCTATTTATTTATTTTCCAATCATTCACTTAGAATCAGTTCATCCTTAGCAATTAAGATTCTGTCTGGTATCAAGTAGATGCCTCACAAAAAAAATGTTAAATGCGTACTTTGTCCTAATTGGTAATAAGATTGATTAGTTAGAAATAAAAATTTAAGGACCTATTAGATATATAGTCAGAGAAATCCAAATGCATATACCATAAGAGAAAAAGAGAGCATTACAAAAACTGTACTTTTATATGCATGACCTTTTCTTTTTGTTTTTGTACATAAGAAAACTGTAGAAGGATAGCGCTACTTGGGGATACTTTAGGTATCTTAAAAATGATGACAGTCTTTTTAATTTTTTTTTTAAATCAAATTACTGCTTGCTTTTCTTTCTTTTACAAATTCAGGAGGTTTTAATTTTTTTCTATTTGAATGAAATATAGAAACCAGTGGTTTTGATTGGTCCTGTCCTCCTGCACAAATTCCCCCTTAATAATAATGCCTCTTTACTTGTATTATCCCCAAGATAAGAGGGACACAAATATATATATATGTCTATGACCCAACAGGTAACAAGAACGTAATAGAAAAAATTGTCACCTTTGAAGCTTCCTCCCAGATGTCTCTTTCACACACTAAGGTTATTTGCATGTGCTGAGATTTTGACTGGACTTCTGAGCACACTGTGCCTGAAGAGTATTTCTCATTCTTAATAAAGATTTGCTTTTCCCCTAAGATTTATAAAGTAGGCAGCACAGGGTTCTGCACCCTGAGGAAGCTTGTAAAGTATTAATTGGGCATTGGGAAATAAACGTGCTTTTCTTTTAGGAACGTTTCTTTTCTTTTAGAAAACATTGTAAAGTCTTGGATGTGCATCCTTCAACTCTAATATATGTGCAGTAGGGGTGGAGTCTTCTGGGAAGGGTGGTTTATCATAAAGTTATGCATTTACATTCAAAGCTTAATTCCCTTTCGGACATGAGTGGTGATAAACTAAATGGTAGAAAGTTACTGACAAAGATTTTGAGAAGATTTACTGTGTGTTTCAGTGGCAGCTGGTGTTCACTTAGCTATCCACTTGTCCAGTCATTTCAAAATTTCTAAAATATTTTTGGCCACCAGATGTTTGCAAAGCATGGAACTAGCCACGTGGACATTAAAAAAATATTTCTTTAACTTAGAAATTATAAAGAATGTGCATGTGAAAAAGATATACTATGTGAAAAAGAGAACTGAATTGAGTGTATGTCCTGGGGTCTGGTCCCCATTATACTTATTTGACCTTTCTTTCTGTTTCTCACTTGGCTTGACTGAGAACAGCTCAGGGGAGGGTGCTCTGGGACTGTGGAAGGGGGATGTCAAGATGCCTCAGCAGAAAGACCTTCATCTTTCACTGTTCTCCTGTTTCACTCTAGTAGCTCCAGTTTTGTTTTATGCCCCTTCACCCAATTTCTCTGGATGGACTTAGTGACAAATACATATTCTTATTGCAGAATGAGACATCTCTTCTGGTCAGACTTCTCACCTGATGGCCTCTGGCCTTCAAGAATATTCATTACGGTTGTTTGCTCGGTGTTTCTTTTCCCTTCTTCATGTTGGAAAGTCTTTTCCATTTTCTTCATATATCCATGTATCTTTCTATGGCAGGTGCCTTTTCCAGGGCTCAGTTCTGTGGAAACTTCCTGAATAACTCTCACTTGAGCCTGTATTCTGTTTTCTTTTAATCCCTAACATATTGAGCATCATTTCTCATATTGAACAAATCTGAGAAAGGACAGCAATGAAAAGAAAATGAGATATTATCTGGAAGACAGCCTCTGCATGTTTAGCTGTAAGAAGCATACAAATTTTCATGTTTTAATCTGTTTTTCATGCAATTCCAGCTTTTTGCTTAAATGAAATAAAAAGAGTAGAGGAAGTAGTAGAGGAAAAGTTAGGATTCACAAGGGAAAAATGATGCTAATTCCTAAGAGCTATATGACACTCAGGAGTCCCAAGTGTCTGTCTAGCTTTAAAGAAGGACATTAATCTACCACCCTTGCCAGAGCTATTCCCAGCATCTTACCATTTCTAAGGAAAGACCTCCTTCTGTTACCATCTAGCTTCTTCTATTTCAACAACAGAGTAACCGTCCCTGAACATCTGCCTGCTCTGAGGGAATACTCTAAGGGATTTGAAGTTAAAAGAGACATGACTTCTACTTCTCAAAGCTCCCAATTTAGTGGAGAGACTGTTAGGGAGAAGCCGCTCTGTAACCTACAGAGAGAATTGGAGCTGAGGTAGAGAGTGTAATCGGAAATGAAGGAGGGAGACATTAGTTTTACGGAAGGGGATCCCTAGCAGACTTGAGAGAAGAAGCATTGTCTGAACACTGCAGAAACTCCACAGGGGGAAATGAAGTCAGAATTCCGCAGGCTCAAGGGACATCATGGGAAAGGCACAGAGTCAGGAAATTGTTGGAAACATTTGGGATGCAGTAGCATGCATTTGTGACCACAGCGCCAGTTATAGCAGGGTCAGCAGAGTGAGAGGTAACATGGAATATTTGCAGCAGCCCATTTGTAAGGCATATTTGATTTTTTCTGTGTAGTGAAGACATTGTTATGAGAAAAGGAATGATATAAAGTGATTAGGCTTGGGTTTAGAATGGAATGGAAGAGAACAGAGTGTTCAGGAAACTGGAAACTGGTGTATGCTCCTGATACACTTTTTTTTTCCTTTTCGGGGTGTGTGTGTGTGTGTGTGTGTGTGTGTGTGTGTGTGTGTGTTACCAGGGAACCAGGGATTAAACCCAGGGCTGCTCAACCACTGAACCACACCCCTAGCTGCTACTTTTTAAAATTTTTTATTTTGACATTGGTCCTCACTAAATTGCGATGGTTAGCTTTGAACTTGGGATCCTCCTTTCCGCAGCTTCCAAGCTGCTGAGATTACAGGCATGTGCCAAAGTTTTCTTGATGGCCGTACCTGAGATGATGGTGAGATCAGATGTAAGGACTGAGGTGAGATTCTTCTCAATTTGGTGCTGCTTGGGAGTAGCAAAGAAAAAGATGCTTTGATACAAAAATAAAGCACTTGAAGACACCTCCAGTATTTTAAGACTGAGGGCATGATGGTGAGCTTATTTAATAGGATGCAGAATATAACAGAGGTAGTCTGGGGGTAGAGAGGAAGAACTTGTGGAGGAACATGGTTTGTTTAGTAGTATACAATTGTCCTTGATATCTGCAGGATATTGTTTCCAGGACCCTTGATAGATACCAAATCTGTGGATGCTCAAGTCCCCTATATAAAATGCTGAATTATTTGCATATAACCTACACATATCTTCCCATATACTTTACATTTCTGGATTACTTATAATACTTAATACACAGTGAATTTTACATAAATAAGAATCATAATGTATTTATTATTTGGGGAACAATGACAAGACAGAAATGTCTGTCTATGTTCAGTACAATTTCTGGTTTTTGCCAAAATGGTTTAATCCAAGGTTGGTTGAATCCATGGATATAGAACCCAGAAAATGAGAATCACTTGTTGATATTAACTTTAAAATGCCTTTTAAGTTAACTTCATGGAATGATGCTCCACATTGATTAAAGATGCATAATTTAGTAAGGAATGGAGAAAAAAACTGAGAATTATTATTACAGAGTGGTAATTAAGTCACAGAGAATGGAAGGCAAAGAGAGAGGCTAGAATTCTTCAAAATCCCCAGAGAAAGTGTGGGTGAAGAAAAGGTGAAGAAAAGAAAATTCTAAAACTGGGAAAATTTTCTATCAAGAAAGTCAAAGGAGGCAGCTGTGAAAAGGAGACAGAATAAGTAAACAAAGAATGCAAAAGCAGCCTTATAATTGCCAACTAGGTAGACATTCATGATCCCAATTTCCATAGAGGGATGAAGGTGGACATATGTTTGCATGAGGTGTAAAATTAATGAAAGGGAGAGATGGGATAGCAACTTGAGGAGGAGACAGGTCAGAAGAACTTGGAACATGCTTTAAACGTGTTTGGAGCTGAAGGAGAAGGACTGACAAGATCATCATAGAGAATAAATGACACATACATTTCGTCACAATCATGCTGGAGAAATAAGTAGAGATATGAACACATGAAACTAATAGATCTCTGTTGGAAAACAGACCCAAAGTATAAGAACAGTGGAAATTAGGGCAATTTAACATCAGTGGGCATCAGACAACTCTGCCAGCAGAGAATATCCGGCTCTTGGGTAGTTCTCAGGTCCAAGCAGATCACAGCAGCTTTGGTCACATATGGTGTGCACACACTTGGAGAGAAACCAACTAGCAACAGGGTTATCACTGAGGAAGGACTGAAGAGGGGCTAGACAAGGGAGCCTGAGCACCAGCCACTCCCCATGTTATGGTGACATGATAAAAGCAGGATGTGTAGGCCTGATATGGTTCCAGCAGAGGAATCTGAGGCAGAGGAGTGGAGGGCAGAAGCCTGGAGAGAATAAAGCAAGAGAAAAAAGGAGGGACAGGTTTGGAGTTTTGCAAAAACACATTAACTGTGATCTTATATTGTGAGATTATCTGGGGTTTGAAAGCTTGCTACCTCACCAATTTTGGTTAAATTCGGTATTAAATTAGAATCATGTAATTGTGAAATCAGCTCACTTATTGTTTTACAAATCAGCACCACTGACTATAGGAAAGCTTGAATTACAGTTTGGGGCCCTATGACTCTCTTGGCAGTCTGGTTGGGGGATATGGGCTCAGAGAACCCAAAGAAGCTTCTTTTTGAGGTCACTCTCCCTGCCCTACTCAGAGTCCAGAAGGGTTGTAGGGAAGGTAATGAATAGTGGAGAAAGCTGAAGTAATGAGAGGTTGAGGGGAGATGGTTGATTAAACTGAATCACCTAGGTTGAGAAAGGAGATTCCATCCAAAGTGTGGGTGAAAAGCAAGTCTCTGAATTTTAACTGAAGGGGACAACATGCAAAGAACAAATGTAGTGAAGGAATGATGCAGAGATCCATTGGCTTTGAATTTCTCTCAAAATGGTGATATGGGTATAGATCTGGGGACTTGGGACGAGGTGAAAAAGGTTTTCACCAGTTTCTATAAGGAGTTCAGTGGCATAACTGAGAGTGGGTTAATAGGACTCCTGAGTTGGGGGCTAGGAATGGAAAATGCCGGAGAGGGCAGCTGAACATAATGGAGGCCAGGAAAGGGTCAAGAGACCGAGAGGACAAAAGTCTAGATGCCGAAGGATGGGCTCATCTCTGGTATGATGTGGACCAATGGTGAGAGGACAGAGGGAGTGCATGACCACTCTTCAGGTCATCATTACATTACATTGTATTCTTGAGCTGGGTGAAGAGCTCCCTGGCAGACCGCAGTGACTCCTGTGATCAAGGGGAAATGAAATTCAGCCCCCAAACAGCTGTCACATATGATATAGGCTGCAGAAATATTATTAGAATTGTCTAATAGCCACATTAAGTTAAACTTATCTTAGATAGGTTACGAATAGTAACATAGGTTATGAATAGTAATTCATTTTGTCTAACCTATCTAAAACACTATCATCATTTCAATTTATAATCAATATAAAGTCATTAACATGATACTTTCCAACTTTTTCTTACTAATTCCTTCAAATCTTGTGTGCTCTGTTTTACTTTTGGCACATTTCAACCTGGGTGCTACATTCTTACCAGAAATACTTAATTTGCAAGTTTTTTTTTTTCCTGTATTTTGATTTTATAATAAATTCTAGTTTAAAAAAATTGGATTCACTTATCGTTAATGAAAACATTATTGAAAGTTTTTCAATATGGAACTGAGTATCACTTCTTAAGTGTAAATTTAATTAAAATGAAATAAAATCAGGGGCCACATGTGGCCTGTGGCTGCCACATTGGGCAGCACAACCCCAGCATATCAGATAATTGCTAGCATAGTTAAGCAGTTATTGACCACTGTTGGGGTTTATGTACTATTTTATTGAGATTAAGAAGTGAAAATTTGGCTCTGTACTTTGAAAAATAAAACTATAAAGGAGTGGGAGCACCAACATCTGGTTCTCATTGTGTGGGAAAGCGCCATGAGACACGTGCACACCAGCATTGCTGTGGCTGCCAGGTACAAAGTTCCTGCATATTCTCTCTTATTCTGATGACTTAAAAATCTGACCCTTCTTCTCAAGGGTCTTAATCATTGAAATGCAAGTGACGATAACTAAAATATCAACTTATTTTGTTTCCCAAGTTCTTTTGCTAGACGGTGAAGATAAGGGCTTCTTACAATTATTTTACATTTTTGTTATTCTAAAAACCATTTGACTCTCATTCTCACACCAATTAGTAAACTTGGATAAAAGGAAGGGGTGGAAAGAAGAGAGAACTGCATTATTGTTAATGTAATTTACACTTCCTGCTTTGTCTTACCTGTATAGAGCTCATAACCAATTTGCACATAAAGTTGATTGAGCTCTATAGGAATATTTAGATGAAAGAAACTCTGTAAATGCCAGGTATTTATTATCTTCATTATAATCATATAATGTGGTAATAACAGAAATGGTGCAATTGATTTAATGGAGCTTTGTAATTTGAAGCAAGCTTTTAGTGTTATTATCGTGAACTTCTTTCTTGCATTTTTATATTATTTCAGGCGTGTTGCTTCATCTGTGAGGGTTGTCATCTAGTGACCAGATGTTATATCTGCTTTCTTTTAGCAGCATCCTGTATATACAGTTTATAAAGGACAATTGCATATACTGTCTGTTGTTAGTTGTTCATAAAATAAGAGGGGTTGTATGATTTACCTCACTTTAGCGATGGGGAAAGTGAGGCGAAGAGATGGCAGTAAAGATTACTCAATTAGGTGGCCTTGTGAAGACTAGTAATCACTCTTTTTTAAAATCTCAAATGCACAATTTTTAAATTATGTGTTAGTGAATAATGTTCCAGAAAAACAGAGTAAAAGAATAACTGAAAGCACTTCAAAGAAAGTAACAATATTTTCTGAGTACTCCCTTCTCCTTGGTTTATGTTTTCTTTATCACACATCCTACTCTCATGTATCTATGAAGGCTAGATGTCACCTACATAATTGCAGCAGGTTTAAATTATACTTTAGTATCTACTAAGTCAATTCCCACTCTCCTTTAAATGTTTTTCACCATTATTACTTGTTTATACTTAAAAATAAATTTTAAAAACTATCTCTTTAAGCTTAGTGGCTATAAATAAAGACCCTCAAAAAAATCCAGGACTCTATCTTGGGGCAGCCAGTGAATGCTGCTTAACATGGCAGAAGTAACTAAATTAAGGGGTTTGGCTTTGGGAAGCTCTCCTGGGTTATTTAGATGTGTCCTTGACCTAATCAAAAGAAAGAAGGAAACAGTGCCATTTGATGACAAAGAAGAAAGCCATGTGAGGAGGGTGGAGAGAGAAATTGGAAGGTGCTATGTTGCTGCTGTTCTTGAAGTTGGAGTCAGTGGCATGTACCAATGAATCCAGCTCTGGAAGATGGAAAAAGTAAGAAAAAGGATTCTCCCTTATGGACTGCCCAGCAAGCACAGCCTGGCTACCACCCTGATTTCTGCCTAATGGAGCTGGATTTGGACTTCTACAGACAGAAGAATATGAAAATAAATGTAGATTCTTTTAACCCATTAAGTATGTGGTAATTTGTGACAGCAGTGATAGGAAATTAATACATCAGTTTAATAACAAATGCTCATGAGATATTTGTTTCAGCATTCATTAATGCTGCCCAGCAATTTTTGAAGAATTGGTATATGTAAATATTCAATATTCTCTTTCAAGAAAGCATTTTTCTTTTTTTTGAGCAAAATTTTGTAGTTCCTTTGAGAAATCCCTTGCACTAATATTAGCAATGAAAGAGATTTTCTCTTTTCAGAGAATAAGCAGCATATTTTCTATAAAGTAATTTTCTTGTGGATACACATAGAGGGAAAACGAATGTCATTAAGATTGGCAGGAGCTGGGATTTAACAGGTCAACTTCTATAATATTATATAAGAAGCAACAATTTAGCTTCTTAAAAGAGGATAGTTTAAAGAATAAAGTTAACAATTTTCCCCAAATTATCTTATTCTTTGAAATGCTCTTCTGTGAGCAGGTTTTGTTCACTATGTGATTATAGAAGATGAATAAATGGAAATATAAAGCTGTGTTATCTCCCAAAAATACTATAAATTTTTTTTACAATGTTTGGATCAGAATATACTCAAAACAATTCTTAAAAAACTGAAATTTCATGAAGATATCGAAACTATGAAAAAAGCAGATGCCCTTGGACTTAGCATGACCAAGGAGGACTAGAGCATTTGTGTTTTTAAGAGGCTCTAGACATGATTCAGACGGGCACAACATTTTTCTTCTTTGGACTACATAGCAAGCTCTCAGGACTTAATGAGATTTTTTTTCCCCCCTGAGCTGTTGAATGACCCCGAAGTTGGCCATTTGTAATCTTCCTGAAGTCACCATGTGAATGTGTCCGATTCTCTGAGCTAGGAAGAGGTTCAAGTGTTCAACCTCCTTCCCTGCAGGGTTCCTCTATGTAATAAAACATATTAAGGACCAGAAAGGGCAACTTAAAATATTTCATCAATTTTTCTTTATCTTATGGTGAAATCATATGCTAATACAGCATTTTTGAACTGAAGCTTATAAAGTTCTCCTGGTATCTCTTTCAAATGTCAAGGATATATTATTTCTAGTTGACAATTATATTATGAATATAAGTTTTATGGAAGAGTAGAAAATATACAATGAAAGTGGTTATTTTGAGGGGAAGAAGCATACCATGTTTTCTTTCTGATCTTCTTGTCCTAAATTGCTTTCAAGGAACTGTTTGAGTCTTCTCCTTAAAGACTCCATATTCAATTTTCTTAGTAAGCTCTTGCGTTTTGAATTATGAGACATCTGCAATTATTTTGGTGCCTGAATATTTTGGTTTCTGTTGTTCTTTAATTATTTCATTCTTAATTTTCCTCAGTAAGTTGGAGATTCATAAGAATTGAGATCTTTAATATTCTTTATAGCATTGAAAATATTGTCTGGTTCATTTCTATGAAACTTACACAGTGAATTAAAGGAAGTAAAAACATCTTTGTCAACAACAACAAAAATAAAATTAAAAAAAAAGGATTTTTTTTTCATTTCAACTAACCAAACTCTCACTTCCATATTTTTCCCTTTATAGTTAGAAAAGTTAGGAACACTCAAGAGAAAGACCACTTTCTTCATGCCATTAATCCTCAAAAATATGATTGCTTAGTGATTTGAACAACTCTCTCTCTCTCTTTTTTTAATGAGAATACATTTCAAAAGCTATCATAGTCATCTGTAAATAGAAAACCAAAATTTTAGCTATAGTAGTATGCTTCTAGAGAGTATGTATGCATTCTTACATCTGTGTGGTTTTTGTTTTGTTTATTTGTTTTTGTTTTAGTACTGAGGATTGAACCCAGGAGCACTTAAACATTGAGCCACATCCCCCACATCCTTAGCCCTTTTTTATTTTGATGCAGGGTCTTGTTAAGTTGCTTAGGGCCTCTGCAAGTTGCTAAAGCTTGTCTGAATTTGTAATCTTCCTACCTCAGCCTCATACATTGCTGGGATTACAGGCATGCCTAGCTGTGTGTTTTTCTCATATGTGTGCGAGAAGGTAGGAGGGCATATTTTCTATATTATAATTATCAAAGCAATGGTTTGATGGGAAACATACAACAGGCATGAGATTAAAAATAATTTAAATTTGTGTCTGGGTGACTTTGCCTAACATGATAGTAATGCATCACATAGGTAGACAATTACGTGGCAACTCCAGCTGAATTTAACATTTATCTTAGATGCAGTGTTTTCTGTAGAAATGACATCATAAATGCTCTTCTACAACTTTATGAAAGTGGAATTGAAACATCTTTACAGAATGCAAAATTCTTCTCATTAAATTGCATAGGAGGCCTTGATGAAATAGGCATTCAACAGATGTTCTCTCACCTTATCTTTCTTTCCAGCTGCTCCGTCCCCTAAAAATCAACTTCTCTTGGTGGTTTCTGTTAATAGGTAATAAGACCAGTGATTTAAATCACTGATTACTCTCTTTTGCCTTTCAAACCATTCTAGTGTGCTTCTGGTTAGAATAATGATTGCAGTGATAAGTCGATATGAGAGGATGGTAATTTTATACATTAATGCTCATTGAGCTTCTTAGATTTACATTAGCTCTTGCAATAATGAAAAGGGGTAATAGCAGAAGAAATATTTATGAATATCTGAAATATATTTGTACCCTTTAGCAAAACTGGAGGTCTGCACGTCCCTTGTTGAGATTCATTATTGTGCAATAAAACATTTATTTCCAGCACTGGTAATTGGTAAACTTAGATTACTCTAGCACTTTTGTATATGAATTTCAAAATGTCATATATTGATCAAATCTATTTCCTGTTGCTGTAGAACCTCTCAAAAGATATCCACTTAAATTTATAAGAAGAATTCTTAAAATAATTGGAAATCCCTTTCTCTTTTATCTGTCCTCCTGCAGCTGCGGAAATCCACACAGACACTTTTGTATTTACTACTTCAGTCCACGGAGTCTTGGTGAACTGGTGACTTGCTCTGACATGTCTGGTTTCAACTCTGACATAGAAGAAGATGGATACTTTTTAATTGGGAGTAGCTAGGTTCTCCAATTCTTTCACGAGCCGTTACTTAGCATAAAGTCACTTTGGAATCAATTAAATATGAACCTTTGTCACATCAGTATTCATAGAAAAGCACTTAGGTGATTAAAGACCCTTGGCCTCTAAATATTTGACTACTTACCAGCACCGACCACTTAGAAAGACTTATTAGCTCTTTTATACTTTCAGGGATGGCAGCCTGAAAAGGTAAAACAAAATTAGAGGAAACGTAATTGTCTCCAAATGAATGTTCCCTTACCATTGTCCTGGCTTGTGCTTATCTAAGGGAGAACTATTCTCTCTGACCTCATCAAACCTTTTTCTGCCAACTTCTGGTTGTTGCAGGCACTCTTCTTCTAAATCTTGGCTTCTTTTTATAACCAAACAAAATACATCCATCATCTAAGTAGAATTGGGCTGATATGTATTTTCTCATTTAGTAAATGAAGCAAGTTTAAATGTTTTGCACATATATAATATGATCTTACTATTAGCTCTGTAAAGAAGTTTCAACTCTACTTTCATAAAAGTGGGGAAAAAAGCACTTATGATGTCATTTCTGTAAAAAACACTGACTTTAATTTAAAAAAATGCTTTTTTTAACTAAAAAAATATAGTGGATCACATGTAAACAAGGTATATGTAAATGATGCTAGTTCTAAATAATTATTTATAGCAATTCTAATCATAATAGTTTGATTTACTGAGAGAATTATGTGCTAAGCTACATGGTGAACACGAACTCATTTCAACCTCATGGCACCAATGCTATGAGGTCAGTATTTTCAACCCTGTTTTTATGTGCAAAACTGAGGCTCAGAGAGAGAATTAAAGTAATTTAAATAATCTATAGAAGGGCATACAGGGTGCAAGTGACCTATTTGTAATTAGAATCCAGGTTTGTCTAACTTCAAAGCACTTTTTCTTGGCTACCAAGCCAATGTGACTCCTCACATAGGCTCCCTAAGGATTGACAAAGAGATTTCCAGAAACCGTTGAAGGCAGGAACAAATGTTATTTTTTATTCCCTACATGGTCACTGGATGAAATTAAAACTTTCATAAAAACAACCCTTGCTCAAATTGTTTATTCATAATGTTACTTGTTCAAATAGAGCTTTCTTGTCATCATTTAACTTATGCTTTAGTAGAATCCAGTCTTTTAATATTTAAAGACTAAATATAGTCTTTGTATTCACAAACACATAGGACATTGGGATATTTAGCTAAAATTTTCAAAATGTTTACCTGTGCTTTTTTTTGGATAATCACGATACATTTAAAAATATTCAACATCATATGTATCTTATTTCAAATAGGAAAATAGATTTTGATACATTGAAGCAAGTAATTATTAAGTGGTATTTTTCCTTCTAATAGCATAATAATGACCACTAGTGGTCTTTAGTGAGTGGGTAATGGTCAAAAGAAAATGTTAAACAATTGTCATCATACCATAAAATTGATTTCTAATAAATATATCTGATACTCTTGCTAAAAATAAAACTGCACTTTGATGTATCTGGAAATGATGTGTTTAGAAATAACAAATCCCACTCTTCCAAGTTTATGATGCTACATTTTCCTTTCTATTAATTGCTTATTTTCTTAAATGTCACAAAATTATTTTTATCCCAAATAATATAAAATCTATAAATGTATTACTTATAACTTAGGTTTAACAAGAACCAAGATTTTGCTGGTCCTGCTATTTGTAAAGCCCTCCTATTGTCTCAGTTCTATAAAATTACCACAAATGTCATTCTGAAAAGGCATTGAGAGTTTGAATGCTTGTTCATGATATCATTCTGTAAGTTTATTTCCATCTGCAATATATTGAAGCTCAGTATTTTAGGTGTGGGGCTATTGTGAAATTTCACATCTTTCCTCCTTTCTCCTTTCCATGTGCAGTTTCCTTCTCTTCATGTGTCTTCTAGGTCAGACACACATTAAACTTCCATGTGTTTCAGTTCCCTGGGTACTTGATGCATTGTTATTGGGGTGATCATGTGGCATCTAGCCAGCTCATGGAGTCCAGATGGGAGACAGAAGAAACATACTAGCAGAAAGGAAGAGGATGTTTTAGGTCTGTCAGAAGTTGTGGTCAAGAAGGGTCGGGGAGAACGTTGCTAGCAGATTTCTAATTTCCCTGTGGTATATGGGGCAGTATGATGATATGTGGTAAAGATCTGGAAAAGCAAGTTTAAAACAAATGATAACATCTTAGCATAGCAGCCTCTGGAAATATCTTGAGAGCTAAATAGGGACATGGTTTAAGGAATGATCCTCAAGCCCCTAGACCAACATAGCCTGGGCAGGTTTGCAGCATGGCCAAGATATGATTCAAGATGAAGACTAATAAAATGACCTCTGGCCTGCCAATGCCTAAATATGCCCAAAAGTTAATTTAGGAAACTAAAAAAATGATGTTTTTATCAGTTAGATCATTCTGGTAAATTAAATACATGTAGCAAGATTATTTCCCCAAAGACTATTAAAAAAGCTTTGTTAATTTTGAATTTTAAAATAATGCCAAATAAACTATGGCATATCAATTGAGCATCTGTATTGAAAGGAATAAGATGAGACTATATGTCCTTACATAAGATTTAGCAAAGATATTAAGTCAAATAACAAAATACTATGCATAGCATGATCTTATTATAAATAAGGTGTGGTCCAAACATATCCTGGAAATGTTACCAATCTAGGCATTAGATAGAACTTACTGGGTGCCATGGTTTCAGAAGAGCATGGCCCTTTGTTTTATGATTGAAAGCCTAACTTGAAGGGTAGATGATTGTGGGAGGTTGTGCTCCCACGTGATTTGAGTTACCTCCCTGGCTGGGTGAGAGGTGCTTAGACACAGCTGTGTCAGAGCTTTCCCCACCCTTTCTCAGGTCCGAGGACTTATCCCTGCCGAGGCGTGTCTGGCCACTGCCCCGAAGACCCAATCATTGCCCCTGACCTTGGGAAGCTGCCCCCCCCTTAAACTTCATTGGATGGGATTTTCCCCAGGATTTTTTGTTCCCCAATAAAAGTCCACTCCCTGGCCTGTTCTCTCTCTCTCTCTCTCTCTCTCTCTCTCTCTCTCTCTCTCTCTCTCTCTCTCTCGCCTCTTCAGCAAACCTCGCTACCGCATTAAGTGGCTGGAGGCTGGAGCTGCTTTTAAAGGTAATTAGAGTCTTGTCCCTTTCATTTAAAACTCCCTAGCTTTTTCTCATGGTTTGAACCTTCTTTCATGAAGCCAGCACGGGTCGCAGGCTAGAGATGATACAGCAAAAGGTTGCCCACCTGAACTGTGTCATATAGCAACAGTGCTCTGGATAGAGCCATTTGTATATGTGTGGAGTGCAGTTTGGAGTCTAGTTCTAGCTAGAACAGGCCAAAGAACTACTGGAAAAATTCATACTTTACCAGAAATTGGGGGAGTCCATAAGTTCTCACTGTTATCGGAACATTATGGGGAGGGAGAGGAGGCTTTGTTGATGATTCTGGGGAATGAAAGTTTCACTCAGGGAGTTGGAAGTTGTCCAGAGGTGACTCATCTCTGATTCTGGCTGCCACACAGAAGGTTCCTTGGAGGTAACTTCCTTTAATCAGAAGGCTTCAGAGCCAGCACTGGTGCTGGAGTGGGGCCTGAAATCTTGTTTTGCTCCTAGGATGGTAATTTTGAAAACAAAACAAAACAAAACAAAACAAAAACTCCTGAGATCATCCGGGTAGTAACCCTTTGACAATTTGTAAGCCACAGTATGAGACAGGTCTATAAACAAACAAGGATATTTTGTTTCCTGATTCAGTGGGAATTTATGTCAACTCTCTCTGAGTTCAACTAAACGCTAGATAAAATATACTTAAAATATCTTTGAATGTACTGAAAAACAAACTAATGCTGAATTACCAAACCAGAATCCTGTGGAGGATAGGAGCACACGGTAGAGAGCCTGGTTTGGGGGAATATTTATCCTTAGGGCTAATGTTGTTGAGAGTGAAGAATGGCCAAGAGGCTTCTTGCCCTTTCAAAATGATAGTTGCAAAGATTCCCGGTAAAATACAGGATGGCTCAGGAAAATCTAAGTCTTCAATAAACAGTGAGCAGTTTTTCAGTATTGGTGAAGGAAAAACCGAATATGCACAACAGTCTTCGCACATCTGGTAATGCAGCAATGAACGCTGATATGGCTCATTGCTGTGTAAGGTTTTAATTTGTGGTAGGTTAATACTTTGATGCCAATAATTTGTTATGACAACAGCTAGTTTTGTTCTTTGCTAGTGTGAAAGCACAGACATTTGTAAAGCTTGAAAGGAGGGTGGCTTGAGTTTGTCAGGGAAAGGAGGTAAGATTGAAAAAAAAATGGGGTATTTAAGTAGGTTTCTTTCTCCTCTCCTCCCCTCCCCTCCCCTCCCCTCCCCTCCCCTCCCCTCCCCTCCCCTCTCTCTCTCTCTCTCTCTCTCTCTCTCTCACACACACACACACACACACACACACACACACACACACACAATCAATGGAAGTGGAAGAGAAGAAAGCCAGATTTACCCTGGTTCTGAGAAGATCTAAGAGTAAAGAAATCTGTCTAATTCTTCAAGTAGGAAGCTGGTTGAAGTAGAAGTAATGGCTGTATGGCATGTGGAGATAGGAGAAAGAGAAAGGAGAACATTTCTCATGGCTTCCAAAAGGAGTAGAAAGTCAAATTGTTTCTGGGCGGAGCATGGAAACAGTGGAAGGTAAAAGCCAGGAAGCCTCCCAAGAATTTGCAGAAGCAGAGAGTGAGGGAAGATCCCAAAGCCGCAGTGAAGAGCAGACAGCCCCTGTCAGGCATGCTCAGCCACGTGGTGGAAGTCTCCCCGGAAGCTCTGGGCAGGGAACACCACCTGGGCTGAGAGCTGAGGGAGCTCTAGGAAGGGTGGGTGGGGTCAGATGGGGGCGGGCATTTCTGCAGTCCTCTTAACTATGGCCTACATCTAAAGAATGGGCTTTTATTTTTTTTTCCACTAACTCCAATGAGCAGAAGTCATAGGAACCTATAATAATACAAGTCAGGGAATAAGCAGAGATAGAGGAAAAACCTTGGAATAAGCATTAAGCTAATGTGACCAAATCATAAACCTGAATCCATCAGAAAATGAAGTGCACTGCCTTGGAGAAATCCTCAAATTGATCAGAGTAAAAATGTTTATATTAGATAGGCTGTGGCTTCACATCCAGGTATAAATTGATTATAACAATAAAGATAATTCACTTTTTTTTACGATTTTAAATGTAAAATTTTGACTATAAAATTTGTACTTTTTATATAAATTTGTGCATAGAAAGAGAACATGAGGGGAAAAAAGAGCATACCAAATTGCTAATGATTATTTGAGGCTGGGGTGCCGTGAAATAGAAGGAGAATGTGAGAGCGAGATTCCAGTAATATTCTATTAGTAGACTAGGTATTTCTTCCTTTCTCTTCTCCCTCCCTTCCTTTCTCCCTCCCTCCCTCCCTTTCTTCCTTCCTTTCCCCCCCCCCTCTCTCTCTCTCTCTCTCTTCTATTTTTTAGTTGTGAATGGACCTTTATTTTATTTATTTTTATGTGGTGCTGAGAATTGAACCCAGTGCCTCACACTTGCTAAGCAAGTACTCTACCACTGAGCTACAACTCCTCCCTCCCTCCCTCCTCTTCTCTCTCACTCCTTCCCTTTTCCCTCCTTCCCTCCCTTCCTTCATTCCTACCTTCCTTCCTTCCCCTCTCTTTTTCTTTTGGTAGCAGGGATTGAACTCAGTGGTGCTTAAACATGAGCCACAAATCCCCAGTGTCTACCCCACACCCCTCTGCTTTTTTTTTTCTTATTTAGATACAGGGAGGGTCTTGCTGAACTGCTTTAGCACCTCACTAAATTGCTGAGGCTGCTTTGAACTAGTGATCCTCCTGCCCCAGCCTCCTGAGTTGCTGGGATTACATGCATGCACAGTGGTGCCTAGTGGCGTTTCTTAAATGTTTGAACTTTGTATAAAAGGATAATATTTGTGGAGAATAAATTCTTTCAAACACAATAAAGATTGATATTGATATGTGAAAATGGCTTGGGCATAGACTTGGGCATGATCTTCCTTCTAGAGAGACCTTGAAATGTTATTCTAAAAAAGAAAATTATTAAATAAAATGCTACATATTCCAGATGAGGCCTGAGGTTCACTGATGAGAAGATGCAAGCTCAGAGTACCAATGTTATTAATGCTGAGATGATTGGGGGCCCAGGCATTTCAATGTGGCTCTGCTTCTTTGGCAAAGTCCAGGTTGACAGTTCTTGATGCATGGCAAACCCATGTGGAACACCTCAGCTTTGCAGGTAGAACCATTGACCTCTCTTCTTGGAAGACATAATTTTGTTGCTGATTTCTTTTCCACATGGTTGAGAGCGGGTAGTTCTCCATACTGGAGGAGCCTCCTGGCTAAGCCTCAGTTGAAAGGATGTGGTTCAGCCCTGGCAGTCCACCTTCTGTTGGAGACAGCCTCATCATATCCTTCCTGCCTGGCCATGGCTGCTGTAGGAGAGCTGGGGTGGAAGCACATGCGTAGGAAACTCCAATAAAGAAAG
Organism: Spermophilus citellus; assembly: GCF_964194105.1. NCBI lineage: Eukaryota > Metazoa > Chordata > Mammalia > Rodentia > Sciuridae > Spermophilus > Spermophilus citellus. The sequence goes on from NC_138193.1 coordinate 87,946,651, forward strand.
CCCAACAAGACTCCCCAAAGAAAACTCAGGAAAGAGACAAAGCTGAAATGTAAAAGCAGGTGGCTCTCACTGAGGAGGCTGCACCATTAAAAGTGTAGAGTAGAATCAATACTGTTAAAAATTGAGTTTGTGATCAGAAGATTAAATGGGAGAACTATCTTTCAAGGCAGAGGAGAAATACTGAGAAATATAAATCATGGTGGAAAGATAAGAGCATGGAGGACCCTCCTAGGAGAAATGATATGCAAATAATCAACATTCCCAGAAAGAGAAAAAGGAGCAGATGGAGGTGAAATCAATAATCAAAGCAACAATCTTCAGCTCCTCAATTTGAAAAAAAAAAAAAAAGATCAAAAGGATTCACAAATGCCAGGAAGCACTGATGAAAAAGAAGCATATCTAGATATATCTTCGTGAAATTTCTGGCCTCTGTGGTTAGAAGGAAAATATATACCTTTTCAGGCAGAAGAGTTCACATAAAATGGAAAAGGGATAAATGAACTTTTTTAGGTCACACTAGAAGTTAGTAGAATAATGTTTATAAATTTGTAAGAGAAGATACTATGGTATAAAAATCCTAGTCTTTGAAATGTTATTGGTCATTTCAAAAAGTAAGAATGTCTTTCTGAATATGTAGGAATTCAAATTATTCTATTTATGTTTCCATTCAAAACTACTTATGGACATATTCCAGCATAAATGAACATAAATTTAAATAGAGATAAAAAACAAGAGAAGAAAAAACATAATAAATAGCCGTGGATAATCAGGCTAATAAAATGCTATAGGTAACACCTTTTGAATGATAATGAAGTGGTTGCAAATTATTATATCATTGTTAAGTAACTATACTAAAAAAAGAGACATAAGAAAAATGAAAAAATGATATGGAATTATATTTCTGAAAATGTTTTAAAAATTTAGGATTTGAAAGTAGTATGAAGAAGTGAGAGAATAAAATATTCTTAAGATTCTGTTGTGCAGAATGGTCAAAATACTACTAATTTTAATTAAATAGCAGAGAAAAACAGGTTTTTGTATAACTGTTAATATAAGTGGATAAAATAGCCAGTAGAGAAACATACTGTTTTTTAAATTATTGGTAGAAAGTTAATGGAAATGCAAATCAAAATAAATAGAACCAAAAATAACTTGTTCAAGTCAGAGAAAGTAAAAAAAAATTAAGGGATGACTATAATAATGAAATTAGATAAGAATGAAAATAAACATTTCATTTTTAACAATAAATGTAATAGATTAAAAGCTAAAAATGATGATGAGAAATTTGCTTCAGTCACCTGTTAATATAGAAGAAAGTATCCTAGTCATGATTTTAGCAAATTTAATTCAGCATTGTTTTAAAATATTAATAATATATTGTGGCAAAACAATTTATTCTACAGATGCAAGAATGTTTTAAATTAAAATGCTATTAAATTATAGGGGAAAATTCTTGTTAACAGATTCTTCAAAATAATTAAAATAAATGATTTTATGTAAAAGAATAAATTGGGAATAAAAATGGTAAATGTTGTTTTCCAGGGGAAAAAGTTAAATAAATCCTAAGGACTAATGAATACTAAAATTAAACACTAGAGAGGAATGCTTCAGACAAATCACTATTTTAGATTTTATTTTGCATTTTCAAATCTAAACCACAGCTAGAGAACAAAATAAATGGCATCAGTTTTTTAAGACAATAATTAAAATTACCAGGATTTGCATTATTTCATTGTATATCTAGAAAATCTTATGAATTAAGAAAAATCTGCTAAAAAGAACAAGACAGTACAGGAAGTAAACTGGATACATGATAAATACACAATCCCATTACTTTCTTAATAGTAACAAAAACATGTTAGAATGGAAATCAAACCTCCCTAATAGCAATAGCCACATTAATCGTAAACTCCCTAAGAGTAAACTAACAAAGATACAAAAAGACCTCTTTAAAGAAAACATTCACCAAGGGAGGAAAGGAAGAGTGATCATGTTGCTGAGAGGAAGATTTGCTGTTAAACATATAGTGGTTAAATATATGTAGCTTTAATCCCTCATAAAAAAAATACAAACCAATCAAATAAAAAACAAACAAATGGATGAACAAATATACAAATACCTTCCCTAATCATTATGTACAATTAACATTGGTCCAATAGAAACCCAAATGATATCTCTTGAGTGCAGTTCAACAGTTTTCTTGCATATCATTATCTTCCTGGCAAAAGGCTGACGGCATATTAAATAGGAGTAATTGAGGAAAGTTTGATGAAGGGATAACCCACAAAGAAGAGGGACCCATGACAGATGGTGAAGCCCACTAGGACTCTCGTTACCCTCTCCCTGTCTCAAGGCAAACAGGGAGGAAGTGTGGACCATAGAGTTCCAACTCTAGATGTTAAAAGGAACCATTCAAAGAGAGAACACGGCCTACAGGAGGGAAGGCAGGAAAGATCAGTAGTCCCCTTGGGGAGGAGCTGAGGGAACAAATACCAAATCTGTCCTTCAGTCATCTGTCAGTGCTTTTTGGTGAAAAAAATGAAGCAAGAGATTTTGGAGGAAGCAGGCCACAGACATCAGCCTCCCAACACAGAGAACAGAGTGGTAAAGAGGGGCCAAAGGAGCCAGAGAGGCAAATGTGGATGTCTAGCACCAGAGTAAAGAACCATGTATAAGTTGATAAGGAGATATTGAAAAGCAGATGCAATAAAAGGGGACCTGTCCTTCCAGCATATTAAACTTGTCAATCAATGTACTGCTTAAAACGAGGAATAAATAGGAGGATGTGGTGGGGTGGTGGGAATATCTGTAATCCCAGTGACTCAGGAGGCTGACGCAAGAGATTGCAATTTCAAGGTCAGCCTCAGCAATTTAGTGAGGCCCTAAACAACTTAGCGAGACCCTGTTTAAAAAATAAAAAAGGGCTGTCTCAATGGGTTATGCACTCCTAGGTTCCATTCCCAGTAGCAAACAAACAAAACTAAAAGAAAAAGGAGAGATTCTATTTCATTACATAGAGGAAAGTAATTTATTTGATAAACATTTTTGACTATTTGACCATTGATTTGGAAGAAAATAAAGTCTAATAGTGAGCTAAAAACTACATTCCAGACTAATGAAAAGGCAAATTAAAAAAATACAATGTTTAAAAAAAAACTATAGATGACATTTTAAATGACTACTGGCTTTAATCTCATTTTCTAAATAAGATAGGAAATACCATAGTGGAAAAGTGTAGCAAATTTGAGTATGAAAAAATCCTCTTCAATTGCAAGAGGTAACATCAATAAAACAAATACATGATAGCAAGAACTATCTGTAGGGCTGAGGTTGTGGCTCAGTGATAAAGTGCTTGCCTAGCATATGTGAGGCACTGGGTTTGATCCTCAGCACCACATAAAATAAATAAATAAATAAATAAATAAAATAAAGATATTGTGTCTGTCTACAACTAAAAATTGTTTTAAAAAAGAACATATCTGTAATAAAATAATAAACATCAGGCCAATTCCTATAAAATAAGTAAATAAAGATATTCCCTAAAAATAAGAAAAACTCATACCATAAAAAAATAGAAACAGGAAAAACTATATATACAAGTGATTCCAGAAGGAGGGATACAAACTATAAATACATGAAGAAATGCTAAACTTAACTAACAGAAAAATTTAAAGCTAAAAATATCACCCTCAAAATGGAAAAAAATTTAAATGTTAGTGATATCCTGTGACGATAAGCACATGCAGGACCAAATACTTTCCTTCTGTTGTTAGGAGTGAAATTGCTGCACACTTCCAGAATTACTTTTCAAATATGGATTAAATTTAAAATGTCAATAGAGTTTGCCTCATCATTCTATTTAGGAATATATCCTATAGCAATAAAATCCTTAGACTATGAAGAATATCCTCTTTCCAACCCTTTCTCTCTCCTTCCCTCCTTCTCTCTCTCTTTTTCTTCTAGAAACTTTTAAAAAGAAACATGCACTTATCACAGTTTTATTAAATGCCCTTCCAGTAGCAGAAGTTTGTATGGAAGGATATGATGGTGCTTTTTGAATATCCAAATTCTCTTCTCCACTTCCCCAATTCTCCTGTCATTGAATTGGGAGCCGTGTCAATATCTCTGGCCAATTAATGTCAAGCAGGATATGTGAAGAAAGTTCAGAGAAATGTTCCTCCTTCCATCCCTCATCCCCCTGTCCTGTTGTCCTAGGAGGCCACATGTTCCAGAGATTGCAGGACCCATGTCAGATTTACATGATCAAGAAATAAGCATTTGTTGTGTCATGAAACTAAGATTTGGGGGATTATTTATTATGATAGGTATTTGTCATTTTGGCTCTAAGTAAGACCTTCACCTGATTGGGTGAGTACACCCACATTATTGAGGATAATTGCCTTAAAATCAATTGAAGATGTTAACCACATCCAGAAATATCTTCACAGCAACACCTTGATTAATGTTTGAGTAAATAACTAGGTATGCACTATAGTCTGGCCAAGTTGACACACAAAATTAACCACCCCATAGATCTAATGTGTACTGATTGAGAAAAACATCCTTATTAAGTGAAAAAAGAAAATTGCCAACAGAGTATGCAGAATGTGAAGCAGATGTTTTGGGAGAGATCAAGGTCTCCTCTATTCTTGGTTCAAGGTCTATTCTGACTTTGTTTTAGCATGCCTCAGCACCCTTCTGATACTGGAAAGGTACAAATTATATTCCCCAGGCTTTCTTGAATCTTGAGGCACAGAGGTGGCCCAGGTCCTCTCCCAGGCTGAAATGATGACAGAAGGAGGTTAGCAAAGGTGAGACACAGCTTTGTATGGAAAGGTCATCTTCTCTTGAATGCACAGAGGTGAAACACTGTTTCTGCTGGGGTAGCTCTGATAGAGGCTCAAGTCTCAAACCCCAGTATTCCTGCTGTCCAGTTATATACTGGTAGTCGTAGATTCTTCCTAGAATAGAGGAGCCTTTCTTTTGGTCTGCATATGACAAAAATCTATCTCTACAGCCTTGCTAGAATTTCTGTATGTTACTTGCTATTCTTCAATAATTCTTTTCTGCTTAAACCAGCCATATTTAATAATGTTTTAAGTTCCTAAAAGTTTTAGCCAATCATGTATAATCTATTACTATTAAAAATAGCTCTTTCTTTTTCACTTTTCAGTATGAAGACGTGTAAAATTTTAGACCTGCCTAAGTAAACCTATTAAACAAATGACAAATATACAGATAGTGATGCAGGTAGCATGGGAGTGGCAGAGGGAGAATTTATTTCTATATCAATCAGTGTACAATCCAGTCAGGAAAAATTCAGACCACTCGAAGCTGGAGCTGCCATACCCTATAGGACTTATTACTATTTATCATAAAAAATTTCTTTTGCTTAGGTAACTTTGAATAGAGCTTTCTCTTACTTTCAACACATATTTTAAATTTTAGAATTGTAAATTTTGAGTGTATATACACATTCAGAATCCTAAAAAGTCATGATACATGCAACTAACCAAAACACAATGAATCTAGCAACATATATTTATTTAGTTTACTCTTGGCATCCTAGAGGCAATCAAAGTTTCTTTTACAGTAAATGTCACACATTTATTTAAAGCATGCTATGTCTATGCTGAAATGGAAAGAAGATTCTTAGAAGCAATTGACTTTATCGCTTCGATTTTTTCATTTGTTATATTTGGTTTCTTAGTTATCTTTGTGTGAGTGTTCTTGCATGTTTTTAAAGCCCTGAAATACTGTGGATAAAAAAGGAAATAAATAATAAATAGTAATAATAAATAATTACCTTCTAAACAATATCCTGTAGTGAACAGTTACTGCTTTACTTACTCAGCATCCATTCACTCTTCCCACCTACTGAGAAGTTCTCCTGCTCCCCTGCAGGAACAGTGGCAGCTGCCGAGGTCCTACAGACCCCAGGTCATCCCTTTCTCTTGGATTTTTTTCTTCTTCTGGTAAGGGACAAAAAGCTCATGACTCACAATGGACATGGGGATGTTTAAACTAGGAACTAGAGAAAGTAGGGGTCGGTATTGTCTCTGATGAAAAAGCTGTGAGGTTTCTTACCAAGTGCATCATAAATAGGAGATAATGAAGCTGGTTTGCAGAAAGAAGTAGAGATGGGATGGTGGACCAAAATCTTGGTAATGATCATTTTGGTCATCTGAACCAAAATGGAGATATGCATTTCAGTCTCTTCAGCAACCTAAAGAGACTCAGGAATGGAATCTCCTTCATTTTCCTTGAAGTGAGTTCTGCAGAAAACAAAGCTACTTAATGGAAAAGATTTATGAATGAATTTCCTATGAGAGGTGAATTTTTGGTGGTAGTGTTCAAAGTCTTGGGTATTCAGAGGTGCAGTATCCACAGGTTGGTGAGACAGGGAATCTTGGGTCAAGGTCAAGGAAACACTGAGCCCATGTCACCCAGTTTCATCAGTCCGTAGTTGGAAGTTCTCCCCTGTGGTACTTCTGGGACTCCCAGACTTTCCATTCTGGGAGATTGCTACTCTCCCTTCACTGCTGTGTCTACCAGATTCCTTACTCCCTTCTCCCATCTCTTTTCTTATTGGTTTTCGGGAACAGAGAACTCCCTGAAACATTAAACAGCTATTTGACTGTGAACATGGCCTCACTTCAATCAGGCTCAACCTTCCTAATTTATTAAACGCAAGAGGGTGGCAAGATTATTCTGACTACTTTTATCTTGAAAATATTATTTTATGGATTCTGAGGTAGAAAAGACAGATTTGGAATGAGAGGTAGTATTCTAAAAGTAGGTAATTGTCTTAAAAAGAAGATTTTAACTTATGCTTTAAAATAAAACAGGAACAGGAATTAGTAAAATTAAGGCAACTTGGAGATGTAAAATAACCAACTTCTAGGAGAAGCAAGAAGATATAAGTGGTTGCAGAGCTAGGTATGATGTGTATGAGCCAGAACTGTGAGAGATAAAAAGTGACAGAAGGCTTGTCTACTTGCAAAGGGATTTGTTATGCAAAAGAAAAACAAAAGACATTACATATAAATAAAGTGCTCTCTTTATATAGAAGGTCTCAATTCAACATTTGGAATCAGAATGTCTTAATATGTCTCAATATTATGCAATTACATAAATTCCCAATTATTCATCTAAGTCTGTATTTTAGGACAGTGATTGACCAATTTGGAAAATAAGAGAAAAATGACATTTTTTTGGTGGAAGTATTTGAACAATTTAGAAAATGACAGAGAAAAAGTTACAACTTATCTGTAAATAATTTTTCACTCAAAACAGGTAGATGGTGAAGAGTTTGGAAAAGATGAAATTTTTAAGAGAAAATAGAAAATATATGTAACATCTATAAAGAACAATGGAAAAGGATTATGTAAAATAGAGTAAAATATTATGGATTGAAATTGAATTTGACTCTTTAGCACTACATCATAATTATTTAAGCATAATAACCAAATATTATTCATTTGACTCACAAATTTCTATTTAATAAAATCCACTAAAATTATCATAGGTAGAATTTTTTCATTACTTACAATATATAGAATCCATGGTGTATTTTCATAACAGCATAAGAGATTAAACACTACCCACAGGTGAAACAAAATCTGAAAAATACAGGAGAGTTGAATATAAAATTAAAAGATAAATGTATAGGACATACAGGTGGTCAGCTGTACGACAATTTATTCCCTTCATTTCCTTATTAGTAGACTTTTGTCTTTCAGAGTTTGAATAAGTAGCCATGTACCGAGGGTGGGGTTGGTGGGCTTCTCCGCCTCCATGGACTAAATTACAGTTAGACTGAACTAGGCAGGACAGTCTTATTCTACCATACCAAGGACCGATTAAGGGAGGAGAAGGCAGTGACCCAGATCTGACCCAGTACTTAGAAGTAAGTGCCTGTTGGGGAATTCTCAGAAGTACTTTTTTTTTTTTTTCCTGTGTAAAATAGACTCATTTAGGAAGAGACGCTGTCCCAATTTATTTTCTCCTTTTGAATGTTTTCATCTGAACTAATGATATTTGGCAACATGTGATCCTGATGATAAAGGCAAGAACATCTTGGAGAATATGACTCAGCACCCTGGAGAGCTCAAGATTTAACTAACCCTAGAGACAAGTCGCCTAGGCTTTCTCAATATTTGAAATGGCCCATCTTGTCTAAGGTATTTTCATATTTGCAGGCAGGCTCACCTTCTCTGATATAAAATTAACCGAATCCTATTTAAGAGTATGCACTATGGAATCAAACAGTCCTGAGTTTGAATCTCAGTGTTGTTAATTAATATCCACATGTTGTCTTAGCTGAGGAACATAACCCCACTAAGCCTCAGTTTTCTCATCTTTACAGTGGAGATAATAAGGGAGTTCAATTCAGGGGATTTTTGAATGGATTTACTAGCATTCTACATTTAAAGTAGTCAACATAGTGCCAGCCACATAGTGAACACACAGTGGAATTTAGCCATTTCTTTTTTATTAGAGTTAACTTTGCTTACTATTAAGAGGATTGTGACTGTAACATATGCAGCTATGTGTATGAGAAAACACAGGAAGCATTTTCATCAGGGTTGCTTGCCCTGAACAGCACTATTCCACTAACAAAATGGCCCTTTAGTTCTCTTCTTAATTGCTACAGATGACTGAGGAACAAAAGAAGACTCAGGACCTGCTGATCATTGGATAGGATGAACAGAGCATCAAAGCTGGCACTGTGGGAAACTGTGCATTGGAATGAACCATGAAAGTGGGGATTATGGGTGGTTCTGGAGTTGAGTGAGATATGAGGCCATCTTGGGGTGAGTTGGAGGTTAAACTTTCAAGACAGTCAGAGGACTGAAAAGACTGAGTTAGAAGAGTTTGAGGAAGTAACTGAGAGCTAAGGAGATCAAAGTCAGATTTGGCGGCTGGGGAATGGGAGAGTTTGAAAAGCTGTATTTATCTTTCCCCACTCTCATTTTTGAGTTCAGTCCAGACTAAATGGCTTGAAGTAAAATGGTACAAGGAGGGAGATTTAAAGACAGTTCTTTCTTGCATTCAGGTACCCATGAAAACATTTTTCTCATAAACTACTGAAATATGTTAACCCCAGCAGAGCTGCTTGATTTGAAGATCTTATTCCACTAAACACATTATAAAGAAGGCAGGAGTGTGGGACAGTGTAATCTGGAGCCTTACAACCCACAGCATTTGCTTCAAGACAGGGTTTAGTCAGGGACTCTGGAAGTCATGTGGCAGTAGAGGCCACTCCAGCTCCTTCCTCTAGTCTACATCTGCCCCTTTTGTTCTTGAGGTTGTAAGGGGACAATGGGCACTAGAAATATGACTGGACAACCTATAGCAATCGGCTATGAGTGCTCCAGGTTTAGAATTCCACTATAAAATCTAGTTTCAGATATTCCCAGCCATCTAAGCCACCTTGAAATTGCAGAAGGATCACCAGAGAGCCGGTTAATATTGCAGTTCCGTGGAGAATTTGGTTCTGAGCATTTGTGTGGAGCCAAGATAATCTGCAATCTTCAGCAAGCATTCTTGGTGATTCCAATGTCAGTAGTCCATGAACTGCATTTTAAAATATTCTGTAAATACCAGACCAGCCTGCCAAATGTCTTTCTTTTCTTTTTTCTCCTAACTCCCCAGATAGGCAGCAATATTAGATACTACTTTTGAATAACTGTTGTGAAATGCTCTTTAAAAATTAAACTTAACTGAGCAATGTTCTGAAACTAGAGCTTTACTTTGGAAGACTGGACTCCTATTAGAAGGAACATGCCTCTCCTGGGTAAAGCAGACACTACTGAAATACTCAAGAACTGACTAATATAGCAAAGTCAGCCCGTGGTGCTCATTCAAAAGGAGTGCATTCTTTGAAGTGAATGGGAACTGAGCTCAGATACACTCTCGGCTAGAGAGAAAAGTGGGCATGGGACTCGTGAGCCAAGGAGTTTAGAAACATCATTTTCATGCACATTAAGAAATTCATGAAAATTTTGTAGTAATTTGTTAGGAATAAGCAAAATTTTAATGCACAATGAAAGAATAGATCCATTGTCTCCTGTTTTGGGAGGCTCTGTTGTAACATTAAGTTGGATGCAGTGTCTGGTGTTTGCAGATTTCCGATTGGTAATCTGCAGTGTATTCCAAAGAGATCTAGGAAAGAGGGTAGGAAAGGAGAGGGACTTCCATTCTAACGATCATGACCAAACTCACACACAGGAAGTTTCCCCTACAAATTTCACTGAACCTGTGACAAAATGGATTAAATCAGTTTCTAAATTCTTCCTTAGCCTAGAATCATTTTACTAGAGCTATAGATTTTTTCAACATATTAAGTATTCTGCTTTCCAACACATTCTTCTTCTTCAGGGAGATTGCAAGGAAATATACCAAGATATATGGCCTCCAAAAACTCATCTGTAGACCCCAAGTGAAGAATGTCTGCTCCACAATAAATATTGAGGAGCATGGGGTGGGAGTCAGGGGGAGGGTAATCCAACAAGAAGAGATTTGGGCTGAGTAGTGTTGACTTCACTATAGGCTTTCTCTAGATCCAGACTTCTGGTTCATATGTGGCTCCATTGGACAATCCCCCCTGCCCCCCACCCGAATTCAACTGTGACACCAGAGCAGTGAATTTCCTTCCCTGAGCTGCAGTTTCCAGCTTTATAAAAGATGGGTGATGATACAGGTATCGTTATGGAGCAGAACTCATTTAGTATCTATGAAGATGGGTGAAGTGTATATCTGGCAAATAAAGATTTGAGAGAGCTATCATCATATTCCCCATTTTAATGAATGGTGCCAACATCAACCTCTTACCCAGCCTGTCTTGCTAGAAAGCTTAGTGTATTACTTTAATTCTTCCTTTTCCATAATCCTGTATTTTGTCAGATTAACAGCTCTGTGAGGATTAATTTTGCCATTTTATACCTTGTGCCTCATACAGAGCAGGTTCTTAATAAAAATGTGTTGAAAGAATTAATTTATGAAATGAATTTTTCTGGCCCCTAAATCTTTCTGTTTCTTTACATCTTCATTGCCAGTGCTTTAATTCAGAACTTCCTCAGGTTTTTAGGACTTTCATAACAGCCATTGCTTATCAGAGCATTTTTTTATTGGTTATTTTTAGTTATACGTGACAAGAGAATCCACTTTGACATAACTATACAAGCATGAAATATAACTTGTTGTAATTTAGTCCCCAGTACTTCTCCTTACCCTTCCCTTTACCCATTCCCGGCTCATTTCCCTTTATTGATTTTTCTGCCATTTACCTGTAGCTGGTTTTTAAAATTAATTTCTTGTGGACGTACACAATGGTGAAATTCACAGTGGTATATTCATATAAGTACATAGGAAGGTTATGTCAGATTCATTCCACTGTCTTTCCTATTCCAATCCCTTTCTCTTCCCTTTGTACTTCACGGAATGTCAATTCTTCCCCCACTCCTTTATTTTGGGTTAGCTTCTACATATCAGAGAAAACATTTGACTTTTTTTTTTTAATGGGGGTGGGAGGGATTGGCTTATTTCACTTAGCATGATAGTCTCCAGTTCCATCCATTTACTGGCAAATGTCATAAAGTTATTCTTCTTTATGGCTGAGTAACATTCCATTGTGTGTATATACTATATTTTCTGTATCCATTCATCTGTTGAAGGGAACCTAGATTGTGAATTGTGCTGCTATGAACATTAATGTGGCTGTGTCACTGTAGTATACTGATTTTAAATTCTTTGAATATATACCAAGGAGTGGGAAAACTGGGTCAAATGGTATTTCAATTTCTAGTTTTTTGGGGGGAATCTTCATACTGCTTTCCAGGGTAGTTGCATCAATTTGCATTCCCACCAGCATTGTATGAGTGTACCCTTTTCCTCACATTCTCAGCAATATTTATTGTTATTTGTATTATTGATAATTGCCATTCTGACTGGAGTGACATGAAATCTCAGTGCAATTTTAATTTGCATTTTTTTAATTGCCAGAGATGTTTTTCATATATTTTTTGGCTGTTCATATTTCTTCTTTTGAGAAATGTCTATTTAGTTCTTCTTGCCCATTTGTTGACTTTTTTTTCTTTGTTTTGTTTTTTTGGTGTTAAGTGTTTTGAGTTCTTTGTATATCCTGGAGATTAGTGCTCTATGTGAGGTGCAGGTGACAAAGATTTTGTCCTATTCTGTAGATTCTCTCTTCATGCTCTTGATTGCTTTCTTTGATGTGAAGAAGCTTTTAAATTTGTCTTCCCATTTATTATTTTTTTAGTTTTACTTCTTGAGCTTTAGGAGTCTTGTTAAGGAAGTCCATTCCTGAGCCAATATGTTGGAGTGTTGGGCCTACATTTTCTTCTAGCAGGTGCAGGATTTCTGGTCTAATTCCTAGGTCTTTGATCCACTTTGAATTAAATTTTGCATAGGGAGAGAGAGAGAGAGAAGTTAAATTTCATTCTACTACATATAGATTTTCCAGTTTTTCCAGCTCCATTTGTCAAAGAATCTATCTTTTCTTCAATGTGTGTTTTTGGCACCTTTATCTAGCACGAGATAATTGTATTTATGTGAGTTTGTCTCCTAACCAGGCACATTTAGGATCTGGGTAGACCTTGAAAATCACCTGGGAGTATGTTAAATACAGATTTCCTGCTTCTTTGAGATGTATAGAATCACTACCAACTTTGAAGTGGTAGTACTGAGGAAAGTGGAAGTACCTGAAGGAAAGTGGAATACTTTCAAAAGTTTCTCAAGTGATTATTAAGAAATGCTAGTCTTAGAACTACTTGGTCTATATGAAAATGTCTAATTTCACTCATCCTATCACAAAAAGATCTTTGTTTTTATTTCCAAATAACTGCCTGTCAATCCCCCAAATGCACCAGACACTCCAACCATACAAAACACCTTGTGTTCCCTTGTCTCATGGGTGTTCCTTTGCTTTTTGCACTCTGAAAGCAGAGGTCCACATTTTTGTTTGTTTATATTAAGATCAGATCCTAAAAAAAGTATTTTATTTATCATATTCATCCCTCCATAGGAGTTTCCAACAAAGTTCCAGTTTTTGGCTTTCAACTTTGGGATCATTGGTGTAGCAAGCATTTGGAGTCATACCTTGAGTTGAATAAATCATATTTTCCCACAAATTTGAGATATAATTTGCATACCATAAATTTTACTTTATTAAATTATACAATTTGCTGATTTTAAGTATGTTCACAAAATTGTTTAACCATTACTGCCACAGTCTGGCTGGGCACAATTCATGAGCCACTTGTCAAGCAGAAACAAACTTTATTTTTAGAACACACACTATGCACCATATGAGCTCTTCAGGAATTCCCTCAGAGTCCAACTGCCACTACCAGCTGCCAGCGCCTCTCAACCCACCACTCCTCCTGCTCTTGAGGCCGATTGGCTGGGTCGCATGGGTGGAGCCAAAAGAGTCCCCCAATGAGCATCACCACAGAGGAGCCAATCAGCTGGCAGCTGGAAGTTTGCTGGGGCACCTTCGGCTGTGGCTCTCAACACATTACCATTATTTGTTTCAGAACATTTTTCTCTCTCCAAATAGAAACATCTTACAAATCACTTCCTCTTCCTTGCCTTCTACCTCCAAGCCTCTGGCAACCACTAATCTAATTTTTGTCTCTATTAAGTTTCTATTGTGGTCATTGCATATAAACAAGATCATATAATTTGTGGTATCTTCTGTCTGGCATCCTTCATTTTGCATAAGGGCTTCAAGGATCATTCATGATGTACATTATCAATATTTCATTTATTTCAATGGATAAGTGATATCTAATTATTGATTTATCACATTTTCCATGTCTGTCCATCCATCACTGGTAAACATTTGGTTTGTTTCCAACTTTTGGCCCTTATTCATAGTGGCTTCATTGTCATTGTGTACAAAATGTTGTGTGCTGATGTTTTTGACTCTCTCATGGAACATCTGGGCAATATGGTAAATATGTCTAATTTTCTGAGGAACTGTCAAACTGTTTTCCTAAATAACTACACCCATTTATACTTCTGTAAGCAGTGTCTGAGTGTTCTAATATCTTTACACAGTTATGAATATTTTTTATTTTTAATTTCTTACACAGTATCCTACTGTGAAGTTATGTCTCATTATGGTTTTTATTTGCATTTTTCTAATGATTTATGATGCTCAGAATGAACTAATTACTAGTGAACTCTTTAAGATTTTCTATACAAAGGCTAGGTGCACTGATGCTTGCCTATAATCCCAATGAGTTCTGGATTAAATCTCCAGCAGTGGAAAGCAACAACAACACAACAACAAACCACAGACTTTTTGTATACAACATCATGATATCTGTGAAACATCTGTATTTAATTCACATGGGATTTTGATCAATGTGGATCCTATATTATTTGCTGTTTTATTTTTATAATATTGACCAACTTTCATGAGAATACTTTTGTTCACCTGTAAAATGATAATAATACCAAAATCCAGGATTATTATTATGGATACATGTACCAACACTAATCAAAAAATTACCCATTTAAAGATTTAATGCATGAAACATAAGAACTGGTTCACTGGATTATAATGAATAGATTATTTTCTGAATAATTTTTTCAAACTTTTTGAGCTACTCTAGTTAGTTGAGAAAGAGATTACTAGGTAATATCAGGTTATTCAGGGGGATTGTAAAACAGTAAATGAGAATTTGAATGATAGATGAAAATTCTGTGTAAATATTTTACTGACTATAATAAAAATTATTGAACTGGAACAAAGGGACTACTAATGTTTTTTCTTTAGAGTATGTATTGGAAGAGTGAGGACTTAAGAACAGGGGAAACTGTAGGTCACTGAAGAACTTACGAGAAACTTAACTAGACAATATCTGGGAATATGAAGAGGTAAGAATATATTTTGAATATGCTGAAATACACTAAAATGAATTTAGTATACTTTGGTAGGAGGATAAGAGCCATAACTTCCAGGTTCTGAATTATAAACTTTTAATGAAAGGGATAAAAAGAGGAGGAGAATATTTGAGGTCAATGATGGTTTTTTTTCCTCATAATATTGCTTAAGGAAACTGCAGTGTATCTAAAAAGCCATATTAATGGGTGATAGAAAATCAGTTTAGAGATCTAAAGACAGTGGAGGACTTGAGATACAGAATTTTAAAATTTGATTTCTGTGATAACCTCTGTTCTTCCTTGGTATAGATTCTATGGCTCATAATAGCATAACTTTCTTGTATGTTCCTCATCTCTCTTTCTCTCTCTCCCTCCCTCCTTCCCTTTTCCTCTTTTTTTATCCTCTTCCTCCTTCTCTTCTGTTAAAAAAAAGAGAAAGTTCAGCTCTAGAACATCTCTGTGCAGAATTCCTCACAACTGTATCTCAGACTTCCTTCTCCTGGGACTTCCTTCCTGTGAATTTCTTTTACTGTGAACTGAAATGATTACTCTCCAGGATTATAGCATCCCTGTTATTTTGGAACTTTTATTTTATTTTCTTCTGTATGGGAACTCCTATTTCTTGAATCATATAATTTTTAATTTCTTGGAAGGTAACATTAAATGTGAATTTTGAAATTTTTGCTTGTGTGAAACTATTTTTAGTATAGATCATTTGAATCAGATTAGAATTTTAGAAGGAAAATAATTTCCCCCTAAACTGTGAAGACATTTCAAGATCTAGGATTCCAAGTGGGAAACTTGACATCATTCAGATGTGTTTCACTGTTTATGATCTTTGTTCTGCACAGAAGGGCTTCTGAAATCCATTGGTTGTCCACTTTATTCCTTGTCTTCTGAAATTTCATAGTGATATGTGTATGTTTTATAGTCTATTCTTTGGGCATTTGATGTGTCCTTTCCAACTGGAAATTTATTTGCAGCAGTTTTGGGTAATTATTCTGTATTATTTTTTGACAATGTCTTCCCTAATATTTTCACATTTATTTTTTCCTAAAACATAGAGGAAAGAGTTTCATGAATGATTTAATTTTCTTTTCTCTCCTATTAACTTTTGTCATAATATCTGAAAACATATGTTAATTTTTAACCACTGTTCATTCAAATGAGTTTTCCATACAATTAATTTTATATGTTTAACTATTATATTTTTCATTTCAAAGACTCCTTTTAAAAAATATTAATAGTGTATTTTTATTTTTTATGGATGTAAAATATTTCTTTTCTTTCCAATAATGTTAGATTTTACAAAGTGATTATTTTACCCCTTGTGTTATTTATAAATTTCAACTTAATTTTCTTTTTGTTTATTTATCTCTGACATTCATATTTAGACTGATGCTCAATTTTGTTTGGTTAGTATAATATTTATAAAACAGCAGATTTCACATTTTTTAAAAAAGCAGTAAATTTATCCATCTTTGAAAAAATTGTCAGATCTAGCCATACTAGGGTTTTCCTGGTGAACAGAGACTATCTCTTTTAGATAGGTCAAGCCTGCTACTGATTTTCTATTCTGTTTACTTATCAATGAGACCCTGTAGCCTTTTGGGTAGGCCACCTTCCCTATCCTCTGTCATTCCTGAATTTCCAGTCCACTCAGAAATCCCCTCGTTTATTCCTCTGAAAACGCAACTTGTTTGTGAATACATAAGAGCTTGTTGGGTTTTGCTTTCATAAACTCCTCTTCTGTCATCAAATTCTTTAGTAATTCAGTTGTTCTTTTAACAAGACAGCAAGAACAAGTTTTATGATCATTGAAATTCACTAAAGAGAGGTTATTGTTTGATATGTCCAAGATACTCATTAGTAGGAATAATTTAGTGTTTTATCTCATAAATCTACTAATGTGCAAATTTTAAAAATTAAAGCTTTATGTTATACACATTATTTTATGAGAGTTGAGCCAATTAACTACTAAAGTTATAATATTTTTCGGTATTTGGGATTAAACCCAAGGATGCTGAACTTATCCCCAGCCCTTTTAAAAAAATATTTCATTTGGAGACAGGAGCTTGCTAAATTGCCAAGGCTGGTCTTGAAGTTTTGATTCTCCTGCCTCAGCTTCCTCAGTAGGTAGAATTATAGGCATGTGCTAATATGTCCAGCTTAGATAAGGTTTTCTTTTCAGGTGTGGATATTGTCAGGATTACATGTCAATGGCTTGGTGCTTATTTACATAACTCAGTAAATGCCTGTCTTGTTTAAATCAAATAATATGTCATATCTTCTGGAAGACCTTGTTTGAAGGGCTCAGGAGCTAGATTTTAGTTCATTGATTCATTGTTCAAGTACATCTATTAATTGAACATCTGCTATGTGGCAGCACTCTTCAAGGTGCCATAAGCAATCAATCAAACAAATAGGTAAAATTTCTGTTTTCATGGAGCTTATTAACATGATATAGAGAAAATAAGTAGTAATGGCTTTGGGGAAGATAGGTTTGTTTCTGAGACTTTATATTTTTAATGTCTAAAATTAAAATATTGAACTCTAATATTCTCCCACTTCTAAAATTGTGTTATATTTTAGATTTTGTTTTTAAACCATCTAGAAAAGCTGAGACCGGATGGTGGGTAAATATGATATAAAAGTGGAAAAAATGACTTGTTTGTTGTTTGAGAAGTTTTCTTGAGGAACAATCTCACATTGATTTCTCAATTATCTGAGCCTATATGATGTGAATATTGTTGTATTGCTCTAGGAGTGTTCTATGTGCAAAATGTAAGAAAGAACCATGGATGTGGTAATTTTACATAACTGTGTGGCACCCATTCATTATATATATTTTTTCTGCATCTATTGTGTGTTGAGCATTGAGAATAGAGTTTAATAAGACACATTTTCTGTCTTTCTAAAAACCTACATTGTAGATACAAACATTTTTCTATAAACATAACATTTCAGTAGTGGAAAGTACTATGAAGAAAAATAAAGCAGGGTTGGAAAATAGTGACAGATCAAGGGAGACATATATTTTATCTGTGGTAGCCAGAGAAGACCTCTCTGAAGAGATAATTCTAAGGCTATCAGAAAACAATGCAGAAAGAACAATTGAATTGGAATTTCAGATAAATTATAAATAGTTTTTTAGTATAAGTATGTCTCATGCGATATTTGGGACATGGAATACACAATTTTTCAGTGTTTATCTGAAATTCAAATTTAACTGGGTGGCTGGCACTTTTATATTATAATCTGACATGCCTACATTTGAGCCAAGACCTGAAAATAATAAGAAAATGGTGCAGATATTGTATCTAGAGAGAAAATCTTTCAGGATAAAAAGAAGAACAAATGCAAAGTCTTATGCTAAGAATAAACGTCTGTTTAAGGAAAGGTAGGTAAGCCAATGTGGCAGTTATGCATTGAGGGAGGAAGTGAATGAAGGAGACATAGAAAAAATCATATTGTGGAGGTTCATTAAGTTGGGTTTCATCTGATGGAAAGCTGTTGTACAGGAATGATGAGATCTATTTAAGCTTAAAATGTCTACTCTGGCAGCTCTATGGACAGAATAAATGAAGGCAAGAAGTGAAGCAGGAAGATGTGTTGGGAGCTAATAAAACAGAGATAAAGGAGTGAGAGATGAAGGTTTGGAATGTGATATTAGCAGTGGAGGTGGTACACAAGGGTCTGAATGTGTTATTTTTTAAAGGAAGAGCCACAGATCTTGCTGGTGAGTTGTATGAGAAAGGAGAATCCAGGATGCCTTCTTTTTCTTTGTCCTGAGCAACAGGACAATTGGTCATTAGCAACTTTTATGACAATTATGTAGGAGCAAATTAAATTTGTTTAAGCAGATGTTTATTGAAACACAAACCCTTATGTATACACCTTGCAAATTCCTTGCCAGGGTGATCTAATCAAATTACCATTCTACTTCATCATTCTCATTTTCATGTGCTTATTACAGTGGGGAACATTACTAGTCCATTGTATCTCAATTATCACAACAAGCCTATGACATAGGTACTATTGTTATTGTTGTTCTTATACTACAAATGAAGCCCACTGAAACTGAGTGACTTGCTCAAAGTCATACAGCTACAGAATGCAAAGCATGACTCTAAACATGACCTGATGAATCTGACACACTTTTACTTAATAATTGTGTTTTGCGCAACCAAAGGGAAAAAGTAAGTAACTTAAGTCATTTGGAATATTAGTAAAAGAATACTTATTCAGCTCTTAGACTCTTATTCAAGGATTCAGAAAAATGTAAAATGAAAAAAGTACAGAGCAAATATAAAAGAATAAAGTTTACTATGTGATAAAAAGGATTTGACAAATTTAAGGTCAAGTCTTTGTTCTTAGATGTGGAGATCAAATTAATAAAGAACTGAGTTTTTTTCAAATTAATTTATACTAAAATCTCCATCAAAATCAATGTGTACATATGTGTATACATTTATATATATTCTTTTGTATTTCAACAAATCATAAAATGAATAAATCATAATCTAACTTAATAAAGAATAAAATGAGAAAGCATAAATATAGAATGCAGGAAAAATAAAGTAATATGAGAAACATTCACATTAGAAGATGATAATAGGCTATGTTTTTCTTATTCTGAATTAATTTACAAATATCTAAAAATACTGTTTATATGTAAAGATTTCCAAGATATGTGTTTACTGATAAAAATAAGGTGAGGAACAATGACTATCAAATATTTTTGTGTGTAAAGAGAGAGAAAACACTATTTATATGTTCATATATGTTCATATTCACTTTTTTCCCCTGGTACCAGGCATTGAACCCAGTAGTGCTTAGCGACTGAGCCACATCCCTAACACTTTTCATTTTTTTTAAATTTTGAGCCAGGTCTCGCTAAGTTGCTGACATACTCACTTTTATCTTCATAGAAATATCACGAAAAGATATACAACAAGAAATTCAAAGTTGTATTTGGATGAGAGACAGAGAAGGCAAGAAGGCTTTCCCCTGTATCATCTCATAGTGAACAATGTGAATGTATTACCAATTCAAAATGTGTACTTACAATATCAATACGTCTATCGTAGAACCAGAAAGGCAGTCATTTCTGGGGTAAAGAGCCTGTTGAGCATAAGCACACAACAGTTGGCTGGCTTCACTAAGAGCTGCCTTGACTGGGAAGCCATGTGGCTTTGATCAAATAAATCTCGAAATGATTTTCTAAGTTTTTCATCACCTATTGATTTTGAAAATAATAAAAATCTTTTTGGCATCATAGTCCATGTTTGATCCAATTCCATAGTACTAGCTTAATTTTCTTTCTCACAGTCTCTGGAGCAATCTGCTTCCATGCCTGAGTAGGGTTTTGGTCCAGAGATAAAATAGAAAAATTATTAACTAAATTCAGTGCATTATTTATACTATTCTGCTTCTTGCTGTCTGAATCTACAGTTCTGTGTTCAATATATTTTTAAAAGGAATATAAATATTTCTAGAAATAATTCTTTTAGACTGGATTTTATGAGTGTTACTTGTTTAATCATCTTTCCTACTCCACAACAAGCAGCAAAATAGTTTTGGGTAGATTTTAACAAACTTGATAATATTGTTCTGCTCTAGAGCTTTTATATTTTGCATAATTCTTTCTAATTCTGATATTTAATTAATATTTTTAATTCATTCAAAAATTTTGGCTCATGCATTTTTAGCAAAAAAAATATCTTATATTCTGTCATTTTAGTTTGTGAAGACATTATTTAGCTGAATTTGGATATTATACAATGTATCTTTTTTTATTTTTACTTTTATTTTCTTTCAATAAAGGCTGATAATTTGAGAGATTATTATTACTATTTTTTTTCCTTGACCATTGCAGCACCTCTTGGGAGAAAATATTTGCAAGTTCTATGTCTGACAAGGGGTTAATATCCAGAGTATACAGGAAACTCAAAAGTTCAATAGCAAAAGAAAAAGACTTGATTAAAAATGGGAATCTGACCTAAATGGACATTTCTCAGAAGAAGATGTATATGTGGCTAGGAGATATGTGAAAAAATACTCAACTTCACTCATCACCAAGGAGAAAACAACGCCACAGTGAGAGATCACCACATTCTAGTAAGAATGGCCACCATCAAAACTACTGAAGTTAATAAGTGCTAGTGAAAGTAAGAAGAAAACCCTGGCACACTGTTTGTGAGAATGTAAATTACTATAGCCACTATGAAAAACTATGGAGTTTTCTCAAAAAATTAAATATAGGACTGGGGGTGTAGCTCAGTGGTAGAGCTTACATGTACAAGTCCTTTGGTTGAATCCCAGTCCCCAAAATGGAAAGAAAGAATGAGTGAAAGAAAGAAGAAAAGAAAGACAGACAGAAAGAAAGATCATATGATTCTGCAATCCTGCTATTCAGTGCACGTCTAGGAAAATGAAGTACATATGTCAAAGAGACTTCTGCACTCCTATGTTTACTGAAACACCACTCAAAATAGAGAAAAATGGAAACACTCTAAATGCCCATGAATTGATGAATGAAGGAAAAAAATGTGGTGCAAACACACAATAGAATACTATTTAGCCATAAAAGAGAAGATATCTGTCCTTTGCAAGAACATATATGGGACTGGATATATTAAGTGAAATAAGCCAGATAGAGAAAGACAAGTACCACATGATGTCTTTCATATGTGGAACATAAAAATGTTGTTTTCCTAGAATTTACAAGTAGAATGGTGGTTACCATAGGCTGGGAAGAGTAGTGGTAAAGGAGGAATTCAGAAAGATTGCTCAATGAGTATTAAGTTATAGTTTGGCAGAAATAAGTTCTGAAGTGCACAGTAGGATCACTATAGATGAAAATAATGTACTGCATATACATAGAAAAACTAGAAGAAAGGATTGCAAATGTTTTCACTATATAGAAATGACAAATATTTGGGAATATGTGTCTGTGTGTACATAGATGTTTATCCTGGTTTTAAATATTATACAATGTATGCCTATTGGTATATCACATGGTACTCCATAAATGTGTATAATTTGCAATTTTCTATGTATAAGTTAATTAAGCTTTAGAAAGAGGGGAAGACTTGTCATTATTTACTCTCAGATTCTTATTTCCTATAATTTCTTTTCCTTCAATTCCATTTTCAATGTAGGAACTCATAATACTTCTAAAGTTTATCTCTCACTGCTTCCTGACAGCTGATAACGGTTCTGAGATGTGGGGAAAACCCAGTAAATGACTTCAAGTTGACGTACAGAACTATCTGTGTTATGAAAGTGAGCTCCACAGCTCATTTCTAATGTTGTGTGGCACTACAGGTCTTCTCTACTTAACATTAGAAATAACCTAAAAATTGTAATGTGGTGAACATAGTGCTTTTATGAGATCTCTCTTTGCTATGGAAATATGAGATTCTTGTGATTTTCTATTTTCATAGATACTTATGAGAATGATGATGAAATAAGTCTTTGTTAACTATGATTTCTGAGAAATTTGTCTCTCTAGAAAGAAAATGTAATGAAGTCATTTTAGGAAAGAATGTGTTTGGATTTGTGCTATATGGTTGCCACACCATAACTACAGGGAACACTAGTACTAGGACTACCAGTGCATCATGTTCTTTTTAGCCTCTTATCATGGGCCTTCAGAGACCTGATGCTGTCCTATGAATGGGTGTGGTAAGAAAGGAGAGTGGCTAGAGTAAGTCTCTGCTTGAAACATATGTCATTTTCCATTTAAAAGTAATAAAACCTTTTTATTGTTTAAAAAAAGAGCTCAGAGTGTTAGAGCCTTCTCTGTTACATAGGAGGAGAAAGATGTCAGGGGAGGCTTTGGAAAGGTGACTTGAATGGATCATAAAATAATGTGGAGGAGTTTGTCAAGGAGAAATGGTGTGGAAGGTGAAGCAGTGCATACAGAGGAAAGCATCACATTTAAAAACGGGAGGCACTCTGGTACTTTTGGACAATGTATGGAAATAGGATGAGATGCTGGGGGAAGTAATCAAAGAGGAAGGAATCCGTTAATAAAAGGGAAAATTCAAAGAGGTTCTTATAATCCATTTAAGGATTCTGAAAGGATTTTTTCTAACCACTTTTAGATATGTAAAATAGTAGTTAACTCTTCCATAAATTTTGATCTTGATTGAGAATTTATGTCGTCTTAGAGAAACAACTAACAGTAATACAACACGCAGTGTAAAAAGTGAAGAAAAATTAGAGGTAACTGGAAGAGGTATCTCCGCTTGTTGTGTTCATCTTCTTATTTTCCATTCACTATGACTTGATTCTGACTCTATCATATCATTGCAATTCTTTACGTTGCCAATGACCTTTATTTATGAACAAAATACCCCATATTTCATTCCTGCTCTTGTTTGGTCACGTAAGAGCATGTAACATTATATACCACTAACTGCTCTTATAAATTCTTCCTTCCCATGTCTTCCAAAGTGCCCAGTTCTCTTGATTTTCCTTTCATTCCTTTGTTACCTCATTTAAGTTTAATGAGACAGCTTTTGTTTTATTCAACTTTTAAATGTTAGTACTTCTTGGAGCTATTTAGGCTCTTTCGTATTTCATCATGTCTTCTTTTTTTTTAAAAAAAGAAGGACAAGTCTACCTAATTCTGTAACTGTAATAATAATATCTTTGTACATGTGGTTTACCTTCATCAAATTTTTTCTCTTGAGATTCAGATTAGCATATTTTTCTACTTGCATATTCAATATTTCAGGTTCAACACAAACATCAAGATATAATCTTTTGCATATATGTTCTTCTTATATTGATATTAAAGTAGTATGTTCATTCACTAGTTCAAGTCTAATGACTACCTGCCATTTCTCTTTCTCAGGCCTACCAAGTCATATTATTGTTTGGACCTCTCAAATATTTACTCAATCTCTTTGCTTCTCTCCAGTCCCACTGCTCTTAGATAAGGCCAAGTCACCGAAAAATCTTTTTCTAGTTTATTGTAGTAGCTTCTTCGTCTTTAGCCATAGTACTCATGATGACTTCAAATGCAGCCTAATTATATCACTCGGTAAAATCCTTCAGTAGTTCTAAATTTTCTCCTTGATAATATCCATGCTTCATGCAGAAATTACCTATCAAAAATATTGCAACTCCTCATTTCATTGGCTATTTATCCTCTAGACTGGAATCATTTATACAATAGAGGCAAAATAGGAAATTATCTTGTGTGCAATGGTAGTGATGGACACATTCCAATCTACTAGTCAGTACATATATATTCAAACCTGCTATGTTCCCTCAGCTATAATAGTTGCTATATAGAGAATAGAAATAATAGTATTTACCCTCTCTAATTTTACTATCTGAGAGCTATGCAACTTTTAAGGTATAAATCAAAAGAAAACCACTCAGGAAGTAAATTGTATTGCACTGCCTGCTAGTGAAGAGATAAGGAGGAAATGACGCTAAAATACTTGAAGGAATCTAACCAAAGTTGCGATTGGAGTTCAGACTTGGAAAACAAATAGAATTTGACTATATGAAAGAAGAACACAATTTATTTTACAAAGGGAAAATAATGTGAAAAAAATAAAAACAAAAACTTTTTTTTAAAAAAATTAACATACTGGGAAGCCTGCATGAATTTTAAAGCTGATTGGGAATTATACTGCCTTAGGATCAATAAACTTTTCCTCCTGGTGACTGTTAACTGGGTTGCTTGTGATGGTTAATGATAGCCATACTTGGTTTTGATCTCTGTGTAGGCTGCATGAGGTCGATGGGACAAGACCCTGACTCCCCCAACACCCCCCACCCCCAGCCTGCTCTGTTGCTAAGGCACATCCTGTCTCAGAGGACACATGCTGGGGGTTGCTTTTCTTATGGTTCTGTGGAGGCATCTCTTTGGTTCTGTCCCATTAGATACTTAGGACCCTCTGGCTTACCCACTCCCTAGTCAACAACTGCAGGTATGGAATAGGTCTGCTTACTTTTCTTTGAGAAATGTCATGCTGTAGGTTAATTGATTTCTATAAGTTAATATTGGTCTCTTTTCCTCCCTCTGCATTCCAATTTTTATGTTGAAGTTGTAACCCCCAGTACTTCAGAATGTGACTATATTTGTAGAAAGAGTCTTTAAAGGGGATTTCATTTAAAATGAGACCATTAGAGTGGGTGCTAATCAAAGATGACTGGTGTCCTTAAAAGAATAGAAGACCTGAGCATAGATGAGTTCAGAGGGAAGAGGATGTGAAACTGGAGAAAAGACTATCATCTCCAAGCCCAAGAGAGAGGCCTCAAAGAAACCAGCCCTACAGACATCGTGATTCCAGACTTCCAGCCCCATCATTGAGAGAAAATACATTTGTGTTCTTTATGACACCCAATCTTTGGCACTGTGTTATGGCAGCTCTAGCAAACTAATACAGTGATGAAGAGTAGAAGTTTATCTTTCAAAGCAAATTTCCAACTCATAGGATAATGCTTCTGACTCATATCTCTAGGTTAATCATCTTTAAATAACTTAAAAATAAATGAGACTGATTTTTTATTAGGTGCAATAAAATAACAGTGTGATTTTAATACTCATTGATAGGTCCTCATGAGTTTTCAGATGCTGTTTCACTGGGAGGACTATTACTATATTAAACAACCCTAGTGTACACAATGGGACGTTGGGTTGTATTCATGTATATGGCATTGCATATCTGGTACAACTCATAATTCATTTTTAGGAGATAAGAAAAATGCTGTTTGAAACCAGTGTAAACCATGAATGATAAAGTTCTTTTATGTTACCCAAGAATGTTAAATGGATTGTACAATAATATGAAAGTGTCAATCCTATATTTAATGTTGAAAAAGTCAATTCAATTTAAAACTCCTATTTTCCTTTTCCATATATATATATATATGCCTATCTGTCTATCTATATGGAAATATATGTATAAATAATATGGAAACACACACATATACTTAAATAACATTTGCTGAAATTTTTCATGCTTCATCTCAATTTCAACCACATATGGTGAGGTTACACAAAAATTTATTTGACCAATTCTGAGGCATCCAAATGTGAAAGGGCATTTTTCGGTTAGAAGTTTTTAAAATAGTTTTAAGATTTGATCATTTAAAATGATTTGACCTTTACTTTAAGTAATGCTTTTACCTGACTTGAAATAATTTGAATTTGAAGGAGCAAAGAAGTGGCCTTTTGGTTACAGGGATAACCACTGGCTCATGCATGGTGCTATCCAAGTCAATGCTGGGATTTCTCCTGTGAAGGTACCCATCAGCCACTGTGAAGCATCGTCCTCTGGGGGATGGCAGTTCACATGCTCTTCCTGTGGCTAGCAATGACCCAGAGCAGCTCAGCTCTGTCCTTTATGTCCACCCAAGCCTTTCTAAAGCTTGTCTAATTGTTTTCATTGTTTCTTATGGTAGGTCAAAATTTTCAAT
This sequence comes from Spermophilus citellus, assembly GCF_964194105.1. NCBI lineage: Eukaryota > Metazoa > Chordata > Mammalia > Rodentia > Sciuridae > Spermophilus > Spermophilus citellus. Next base: position 87,973,015 of record NC_138193.1, read on the forward strand.
GTATCACATATAGCAATTTTGTTATATTATCCTGTGGAAATGAAGTCATGTGTAATTACTCTCTCTCTCTCTCTCTCTCTCTCTCTCTCTCTCTCTCTCTCTCTCTCATACACACACAGAGAATCATGACATAAGATTATCAAAGTGTCTCACATTAAAGCTGGGTACAAATAATATTCTATAAAACAGTGAACGAGGACCCCAGATGCTGGCTGGACAAATTGGGGATAAGATGGGAAGAATGCTTTCCAGTTTCCAATTGACAGTAGTTCACAAGGGACTTAACACTGAGACTGATGTAATTTGCTTATTTCTATTTACACACGTTAATGCAAAATGTCTCTTGCTTTCCTTCTCTCCCTCTCTCTAATATATTTTGACTCATTTATATTCATACTTTCATGTTCTGTTTAAAAATGTATCATGCCATGATCATTTTGCCATTTTATTAAGTATTCTTTAAGAAGTAGGTATTTGATGGTTATGTGCTATTTTTAACTATTTAATAATTAAGTTGTTTCAGTTTTGTTATATAATTAACTCCATGAATAATACACCTGTTGCAAAAATGTCATTAAATGTTGGGAAATTCAGTGCTAGAACAATGACTGGCAGGTGTCCAGATACAACTGCACAGGAACTTTGCCTCTGGAGGGACAACACTGAGGTATGACTTCAATTTCAGAGTTCCCCTGAGGGATCAGCAGAAGCTTGCCTGAAGCGTTACTGAAATCACACCCTTGCTTTGCATGCTCTCTTTTTCTATTCTTGCTTTCTCCACTTCCTTACCACTTTTTCCTGGTAGCCCTTCTTTAGTCAATCACTTGCAATAAATTCTTATCTTAAAGCCTTCTGGGGAACTGAATCTAAGATATCTTTTTATGAATCAGTGATTATTCTCATTGGAAATTTTCTTATGCTTATTCTATCACAGGATACACACCCTTTAAAAGTGTTTGACAGCTACTACCTATTTGCTGTCTAGAAAAGTTATATGGACATATGTTTCTACCATCAATGTATGCATCCCTTGTCTTGTTAATAAGATATATATATATATATATATATATATATATATATATATATATATATATATAGCCAAATAGTTTTGGGTTTTGTTTTAGTGAGCTGGTTCAAAGAAGAATTTAGTTTAACTCATGCAATTGAGAATGGCTGCAGAATCATGCTTCTAAACATTCCCTAAAAGACATCCAATAGCCTCCTCCAACAATTTTGGAACTGCTTTACCTTCTCTGGATGTAGAGGTGAGCCCGAGTGGTAGTATCTGTGCTAGGTGGATACCCTGATTCTCTAGCACAGCTGACTTGGAGTAGACACTTGGTTGACTGGGGCCTATCTGATTCTCTCTCAAACACAGAAAGTCTAAAAAGCCACAGAAATTAATCAATGTAGGAAGTGAGACTATACTTATAATAGCACCCTAAAAAGGAGGTCCATTGTCTCACATGGAATAGTGGAATAGAATAGTGGGCCTAAAATTTGACTCCTGCTCACATTAAGAAATCTGATTATTGAAGGAGTTGGTGTGGTAGAATAGATATCTAAAGAAAGGACTCTTCAATAAATGATGCCAGGAAAGCTGATTTTCAGTAAGGAAGAATAAATGTGGATCTATACTTAATACCAGATATAAAAACCAAGTTCAGTTGATACAAGGACTAAAATGAGAAAGGTAAAATTGTAAAACTTTCAGAAAATAACATGAGATAAGAAAGTTAAATACTTGGGGTATCAAAAAATGCTTATGTAAAATACAAATAATTTTTATCATGAAGAAAAGACTGAGAATTTGGTCACATTCAAATTAACAATTTCTACTTTTCAAATTTACCATTAAGTGAAAAAACAAGAGACCCTGACCAGAGTTCAGGCCTGCGTGGGAGCCAGGGCCCAGAATAGGACTGGGTTCACCCCTCTTATCACCTGGGAGCCGAGGACTATCCCATGTACATCTTGAGACACTGCAGCCATCCCCATAACCTTCCCCATGCATTAGACTCTACCTTGGGACAACAGACAGGGCCTAGAAGCAGCTGCATCTTGGAGCAGGCCTCCCAAAGCCAGGGAAGGACTACCCATTTAGCCCCATCTCAGAAAGACGTTACATCCTTTCTGTGACACTCACACTGCTATCTGGAGTTGCCTCTTGCTATTGCCACCACCAATTTTAGTTGTAGTAGCATCCATCCAGGGACACCAGAAGGGTGTGGAAACACAGCACCAAGGTGAGGCAAAGATAATCTGCACAGATACTACAAGATTATAGGGTAGAAACTGTAAAACCTCAGATCCCCACTGCAAGAAATCACATACACAACATGAAAAAACAAGGGAGGAAAGTGCCCCAAACAAACTAGGATACTACAGTAACAGAACTCATGGACAGCAGCAGTTGATGAAATGTCAGAGAAGGAGTTCAGAATTTTCATAACTAAAATGATCTGTGAATTAAATAATGAGCTAAATGAGCAAATACAGGTAAAAATTGATCACTCCAACAAAGAGATAAGAGAGCAATACAGGCAAGCATTTATGACACCAATAAACACATTAGGGAGCACAAAAATGCATTCATTGATCACATCAACAAAGAGATAAGGGAACAAATACAGGTAGCAAAAGATTACTTCAAGAAAGAGAGATTCTGGGAAACAACAAAAACAACAACAACAAGAAATCCTTGAAATGAAGGAAACAATAAACCAAATAAAAAGTTCAATAGAAAGTATCACCAATAGACTAGATCACTTGGAAAACAGAATGTTAGATAATGAAGGCAAGGTATACAACCTGGAAAATAAAGTTGATCACACAGTGAAGATGGTAAAAAACCATAAGCATCACATCCAAGAATTATGAGATAGCATCAAAAGACAAAATCTAAGAGTTATTGGGATGAGGAAGGCACAGAGTTTTAAACTAAAGGAATGCACAATCTCTTCAATGAGAAAATATCTGAAAATTTCCCAAACATGAAGAATTAAATGGGAAATCAAATACAAGAGGCTTATGGGACACCAAATGTACAAAATTACAAGTGATCTGCACCAAAGCACATTACAATGAAAATGCCTAGCATACAAATAAGGATAGAATCTTAAGGGCCACAAGAGAGAGGAAACAGATCATATATAGGGGGAGACCAATTCATATCTCAGCAGATTTTTCAACCCAGACCCTCAAAGCTAGGAGATTCTGGAACAACATATAACAAGCTCTGAAATAAAATTATGCCAAACAAGAACCTTATATCCAGCAAAAATAAGCTTTAGATTTGATGATAAAATAAAAACCTTCCATGATAAACAAAAGTTAAAAGAATTTACAACTAGAAAGCCTGCACTACAGAACATCCTCGACAAAATATATTCCATGAAGAGGAAATGAAAAACAATGATAAAAATCATCAGAGGGAGGTATTACATGAAAGGAAAAACTAATCAAAGGAGAAACCAAGTCATGTTAAATTCCAAAAATAATAAAAAAATGGCTAGGAATACAAATCATGTCTCAATAATAACCCTGAATGTTAATGGCCTAAAATTACCAATCAAAAGACATAGACTGTCAGATTGGATTAAAAAAAGACCCAACAATATGCTGCCTCCAAGAGACTCATCTCATGGGAAAAGACATCCACAGACTGAAGATGAAAAGTTGGGAAAGATAATACCACTCACATGGATTATGGAAACAAGCAAGGGTTTCCATTCTCATAGCAAATAAAGTAGACTTCAAGCCAAAGTTAACCAAAAGAGATACAGATGGATATTTCATATTATTTAAGGGAAACATACATCCACAAGACATAACAATAATAAATATATATGCCCCAAACAATGAAGCGTCCACATTCAAACAAACTGTTCTCAAGTTCGACAGACAAATAGACCACAACACAATAATTTTGGGTGACTTTAACACACCTCTATCACCACTGGATAGATCTTCCAAACAAAAGCTAACAAACTATAGAACTCAATCATACAATCAATAACTTATACTTAACTGACATATATAGAATAGTTTATCCTTCAATGAGCGAATATACATTCTTTGCAGCAGCACATGGATCCTTCTCTAAAATAGATCATATATTAAGTCACAAAGCAACTCTTAGCATATATAAAAAAGTAGAGATACTATCCTGTATTCTATCAGATCATAATGAAATGAAATTAAAAATCAATGATAAAATAAAAAATAAAGCTATTCCAGCCCCTGAAGACTAAATAATATGCTACTGAATGAACAATGGGTTGCAAAACACATCAAGAAGGAGATTTAAAAATTCTTAGAAGTGAATGAGAATACAGATAAAATTTATCAAAATACCTGGGGCAGTATGAAGACAGTACTAAGAGAAAAGTTCATTGCATGGAGTTGATTCCTTAAAAGAAGAAAAAGTCAACAAATAAATGACTTAACATTACTTCTTGAAGCCTTAGAAAAAGAACAAATCAAAACCAAAAGCAGCAAAATACAGGATATAATAAGAATCAGAGCTGTAATCAATGAAATTGAAACAAAAGAAATAATTGAAAACATTGACAGGACAAAAAATTGGTTCTTTTAAAAAATAAATAAAATTGACAGACCCTTAACCAAGCCAATGAAGAGAAGGAGAGAGAAAACTCAAATTACTAGCATATGTGATGAAAAATGAAATATCACAACAGACACTACAGAAATACAGAAGAAAATTAGAAATTATTTTGAGAATTTGTACTCTAGTAAAAGAGAAACTATTGAAGGCATCAACAAATTTGTAGAGTCATATGATTTGCCCAAATTGAATCAGGATGATATACACAATTTAAAAAGATTAATTTTAAGTGATGAAATAGAAGACACCATCAGAAGCCTACCAACCAATAAAAGTCCAGGACCAGATGGATACACAGCTGAGGTCTACAAGATCTTTAAAGAAAAACTAATGCCAATTCTTTTAAATTTATTTCAGGAAATAGGAAAAGAGGGAGCACTTCCAAACTCATTCTATGAAGCCAATATCATTCTGATTCCAAAACCAGGCAAAGAAGAAGAAGAAGAAGGAGAAGGAGAAGGAGAAGGAGAAGGAGAAGGAGAAGGAGAAGGAGAAGGAGAAGGAGAAGGAGAAGGAGAAGGAGAAGGAGGAGGAGGAGGAGGAGGAGAAGGAGAAGGAGAAGGAGAAGGAGAAGGAGAAGAAGAAAGAAAGAAAGAAAGAAAAAAAAGAAAACTTCAGACCAATATCTCTAATGAAAACATAGATGCAAAAATTCTTAACAAAATTTTGGCAAATTGAATACAAAAACATATCAAAAGAAATCATCAGTGAATTGAATAGAGAGCATACAATTGAATAGAGATCCTACAATTTTTACCACATGCACATAAGAAGAATAATCTCTAGGATATACAAAGATCTCAAAAATCCTAATACCAAAAAAACAAATAACCCAATCAATAAATGGTCCAAGGAACTGAACAGACACTTCTCTGCCACAGTCTGGGCTGGGCAAAATAACCCGGGGGGGCGGGGGGTGACGAGCAACTTGTAAGATTGATAAGATTGATACAGCGGGAGCCGCTTTATTGTAGGACAGTAGAGGTATATATACATTACTGAATACACAGCTTGACTCAATTTAGCATCATCCAGTTACAGCAATCAGTCATTAAGGAATTCTCATCATCTTAATTATACACAGCTTAACTTAATTAACATCATTGGATACAGCAGCCAGTTATTAAGGAATCTCTATCATCTTAATGGCTCGCTAGAGTTACTTCTCAAACCACTCCTTCTGGCAAAGTGCCAGGCACCATCTTGACTTGTCTGTGGCCCTCATCACTTCTCAGAAGAAGATATATGATCAGTCAACAATATTTGAAAAATGTTCAACATCTCTAGCAATTAGAGAAATGCAAATCAAAAGTCCTCTAAGATTTCGTCTCACTCCAGTCAGAATGGCAGCTATTAAGAATACAAACAACAATAAGTGTTGGTGAGGATGAGGGGAAAAAGGTACACTCCTACATTGCTGGTGGGACTGCAAATTGGTGTAGAAATATGGAAAGCTGTATGGAGAATTTTTGGAAAAGTGGGAATTAATTCACTATTTGACCCAGCTATCCCACTCCTTGGTCTATACCCAAAAGACTTAAAAACATCATACTACAGGGACATAGCCACATCACATCACACCACATCACATCACAGCAGCACAATTCACAATAACTAAACAGTGGAACAAACCTAGATGCCCTTCAGTAGATGAATGGATTAAAAAAGTGGCATATATACACAATGGAATATTATTATTCAACATTAAAAGAGAATAAAATCATGACATTTGTAGGTAAATGGATGGAGTCGGAGAATATAATGCTAAGTGAAGTTAGCCAATCCCAGAAAACCAAATGCTGGATGTTTTCTCTGATTTAAGGATGCTGATTCATAATGTGGTTGAGTTGAAGGGCATGGGAGGATTAGATGAATTCTAGATAGGGCAATGGGGAGGGAGGAGAAGGGAGGAAGCATGGTGTAGAAAAGACTGTGGAATGAGATGGACATCATTACCCTGTGTACATGTACTAAGACAGAAATAGTGTGATTCTTCTTTGTGTACAACCAGAGATATGAAAAATTGTGGTCTATATGTGTAATATGAATTGTAATGCATTCTGCTGTCATATATAACAAATTTAAAAAAGTTAATTAACATTTTTTAATTTGTTAAATTATTATATATATTAAGTATTATATATATATATATAAATACACATACATATAAATATATAAATGAATATTTTCATATAAATAAACATATGAAAAAACAAGCCCCAAACTGGGAGACACTATATAATAAACATCATATTTGGGAGATTACTAGTATTCATACTGTATTTTTGAGAGTCATCCATGGACTATGTGTGGACCAAACTGGCTTCACAACAGTGAAAAGGAAAATCTGGTATCTGGCAACTTCCAGTGGCAATCCTGCTGGTTAAAGACCTCCCAGATACATGAGAATTTCTATTCATCTGTACCAAAGAGGTCCTACACAGCACCAGAGATGGGGTGATCTGCTGTAGCCACACAGCTTCTCAGAGATGGGTGTGGCTTGCCACTAAGGCAATCCACCTGTTGACTACAAGACATCATGAAGCAAGACTCCACCCCTGAAACCATATCCCTGCCTTTGAAGCTCTCCCTCACAAAACAAATCAGAGCCATTTTTTTTTAAACTGGTCTGTTCCAGTTTCTACCAGAAGAATCTATCAGAGGCTCCCTTAAAACAATAATTCAGACTTTGCCTTTTGTTTCTTCACTAATAATTTCAGACTTTATTTTCTCAGGTGGCTTATCCCCTCCTGAGCAGGAAAGGTTATCCTGGTGATGTGCTGGCTGTCTTTTCATACTATATAAAGAATGTCTATGGAGAAAATGGACAATAGGTGTATAAAGACATTATGCATTGAGGGAAATATTCCTGGCTCATGGAAATAAAAACCAAAATATGCTTAACTTCATTAGTAATCCAGAAAAGATAAACTAAACAGAGAAAAATAAGATTACATATACCAGAACAGCTAAAAGTTATAAGTCAGACACTACTATATGTTGATAAATATGTCAACTGCTTGATTTATAGGTGCAATTTGGGAGTATACTTTGGAAAGTTATTTTAGATTATAACTACTAAAATTTCCAATCAAAGACTTCAAAAATTCTACTTATAGATATACATATCTTATAAAGACTTAGTTATTTGTATGCCTGAAGATATTTGTATGATCATCTTGAGCAGAATTTTTATAATAGCAAAAAGTGAAAGCAGCCTGAATGTTCATTAGCAGTAAGATGGGTAACTATGTTGTAGTATGTTTACATATTCATTCATCATAGAAATGAAGATTAAAATACATGTATCAACATTATGATTCCTCAAATACTGTTTAATAGAAAATCATAGATTATATACAGTAAATATGTTAGTTTAAAATTAGAAGAAAATAAAAGATACATAGAAAATAAAAGATTTGTGTGTGTATGTGTGTGTGTGTGTGTGTGTGTGTGTGTGTGTGTGTGTTCATGTATAACAAAAACTAGGAAGAAAAACAAAACAATAATTAACACTAAAATCTGGATTGTAGTCAAATCAACCTACAGGATAGGAACAGTGATAAAATTGGGGAGGGCACAGAGAGTCTTCAAAGTCAATAGTAGTGTGTGATTTCATAGTTTGGATGGTAAGTTCACAGGCTTTGTTTTGCTATTCTTGAAACTGTACAAAATATTATGAACATAGTACATGTCTATTCATATTCATAAGCATGATATATTTCACATAACAAACTTGTACCAAATTGGCCTGTCAATGGATGTCTATTAATTGAGCAAAGCATATGAAGTAACTGTTTTCAATTTTTAAGCAAAAAGTCAAGCAAACACACAAGATGGCCCCAATGATTGGTCAGGAATTTGGGGGATTTCTATTGGATTTCTATTGAATTTGGGAAGAAATCTATTGGAGAGCAGGAGTTCAAGTCCAAGCACCAAGTGGTATTTCTGGGTTGATGAAGCAGGGAATCAACATTCTTTGTTGCTACAACTGCTGTAATTAATTGTAGGGTGGGTGGCTTACCTAAAAAGAGGTAACTGAAGAAGGGGGATCCTATAAGTCCATTATGAGAGCTTCTCATATATAATCAGCCAAGGACTAAGCTGCTCCTATTCAGGGAAGTGTTCAAGGGTAAATGGAAATTTCCTTCTCCAGGGTTGACAGATAGGTGAAGTTAGCTGATAACAGAAGTCCAACACACACGTTTGGGCACTGAGAACATAAACATTAAATCTGTAACAAAAGAAAACAAAACTGAGTCATATCAATAGCATTAAACAAAATGGATTAAAGATATCAATTGAAAGACAGAATGTCAGATTGGATCAAAACCAAAAACTGTCACTATGCTCTTCATGAGAGACTATTATTTTTCCTTAAATATTCTGAAATCTTTATTTATTTTGTTATTTAATCTCTGCCTTTGATATGTTGCTTTAAAATAGAAATCATCTTCATTTACCTTTAGTTGTATTGATGATGACTTCAAAAGTTGTGCCTCTTACTACTTCTTTTTTAAGCTGTTATAGTATTTCCAATTACATACTTCTCTTAAAGTCTGTTATCTCAGATGAAATTTTACTAAAGTTGACTTAATCATTTATCTCCAAACCAAATTTCCCATTTCAAACTTCTTTTTTCACCAGTGAAATGGCCCATTTTACCAATGTTCAAGATTTAAAACCTTGAAGTCAATTAGACTCCATCATCTTTTAATCATTAACTCACATTTGTTTTTCTCCAAAATATTTCTTTCCACTGCTCTAACCACTTAAGTCATTATTATTTCATATATTTTGTACAGTGCCTACAAAATGTTTAAGCAGATAGACATATTTGTATGTGTCTCTCTAATTTCTACACATATTTTCATTTTCTTTCATGTTCTTGACATATTCTTCTACATTAATGGATGAAAATCATTAAAAGAGCTCTTGATAACTTTTCCTAGGTCTTTAATTGATTTAAATAAATTTTAATCTAAAAGACTTTATAGACAGTGCCAAAACTTCTTTAAAAATCCTACTTATTGTGGGAAAACATTACACGAGCATCAGAAGACATACAAACACATCTATAATTCCTCTGTACCTAAAAATTGTAATGTTTAAATAATAAACTTTTAGATATGCAATTTTACATTTTGCTCTTAAAATGAAGCATATATTTCATTTCTGTTGGAAATTCTTCACATTTTATTCTCAATATTTATATTTCAAGTCATTATACCATGACTTACTTAAGCTTTCATTGTTAAACATTAGTCCTAATTAAAAATTATATATGTTTCAGCAATAAATATTTTATGCATATTTTATTATGATAAATATTAAGGCAAACTTCAAAGAATTGGATTATTAATCAAAAAGAGTGGGTATTTTTTTATAATTCAGGATATATTTTACCAAAATTATTTCCAAGTGTGTCACAATTACTTCTGAAATGAACTATCCCTTACAAACACAATATATCTTGCATGCCACTCCACTTAATTCTATTCTATAATCAATTATTTTGAAATGATTTCAAATGTACAGAAAAGTTGCATGATTAAAATGAAGAATTCCTATATCCAATCTCCAATTCAACAGCATTTCTTAGCTGTTAACATTTTATTGCATTTATTCTATCACCTTCTCCAACTCTCATTGTTATCATGAACTTTGAGAGCAAATTGCCCCACTGCATATATTCTTGAGTAAGGAACATTACCATATACCCATTTGAAGTCAGAAAATCAACACCGATACAATGTTATTGTTTAAGCCAGATATGTCTTTCCAATTCTATCAAGTTATCTAAAAGAATCTCTTTTCCTTTATATCCCAGAATTCCATCCAGGATTATGTGTTAAACTGTGATTGATTTACAGTCTCCTCCAATCTGGAATGGCTCTCAGCTTTTCCCTGTACCATACATTCTTGAGAGCTTACCTCTGTAAGATGCCATTTGTCTTGCATCCATTCAGTGTTTCCTGATGACCAAACCCAGTTCAAGTAATTATTTTAGGTACAAATACAAAAGGAATGAATTTGTGTACTTAGTGAAATTCAAGAGAGAAAAGAAAGTCTTTTCAGTGACTGGAACAGTTGAATAAATAATATGCAAAGAGATGAACTTCAACTCTTCATTGAATGCCATACACCAAAAGTAATTTGAGATAAATGATAAAACTAAAGATAAAACCCTCTGGAAGAAAACAGAGCAGAATATATTTGTGAATGGGGGGGTAGGTAAAGTTTTCTTAGGACAGAGAAAGCAATCATTATAAAAGAAACAATAAGTAGATATTATTTTTACTTTGGTAGATCAAAACACACTATCAAAATAAAACATCTATTCATATAAAGATAGCCTTAAGGACTCTGTGATAAAATATTCACAAGACATTCATTCCAGCAGATTTAAAAAAAAAGGACAACAAAAATTGGCAAAATACTTTTAACAAGCACTTTATATCACAAAGGAAAATGAGCACATGGAAAAGTATAATTATTGGTCATTATTGAAATGAAAATTAACACTAAAGTGAGATAGTATTGCCATTCCACCAATATAGATGGAACAAAAAGACTGGTAATATCTAATATTGTTGAGAATGCAGAGCTATTAGAACATACTTTTTTTAAGACTCTTAGAAGTGTTTAAAGCCATATCACCATACAAATTTTACCCTTAAAGAAATGATAACCTAAACAAAAGTAACAATAATGTATATTAACCAGGAATCCGTATTAGGAAATTGTTAATTATCTTAAATACAATGACAATCTATAATTAAATAAGACAAAAGTTGAAAGAATACAGGAATAAAATGTTACGATGTCTAGATTTTTTAAAGGATAAAATTCATCAAGCATTATATCAGTATATAAATTAATATCCATGTTAATTCCTTAGAATATATTCCAGAATTCTTAGGTGATAAGTATATACAAGTTTTGTTATACTTTATTTTTTTTTAACATTGGATACTTTTGATACCTCTGGTTACCTTGATGAGTCTTGCTTCCCTGAATGCTGAAGTACAACACCTGAGAAGCACCTGCCATGGCAAGTGTGGAATAGAAAGTAAGAAGCTTTATTTAAAAGATAGTAGAACAGACTTCTTCCTGGAGGAAGAAGGAGACCCAAAAGGGGGAATCCACAGGATGAGTAAGTCTCATCCCTTTTATATCTAAAGTTTTCTTTGTTCCTCTGTCTCCAAGGTCAAAAGGTGGGAAATAGGTGGGTCGCTGGGGCACGGGGAGGGGTGATCAGGGCAGGAAGGGAGCCCAGGGCAAATTAATTAGCAGTTTTCTATTTGCTGGGAGTGGAATGGGCTGTGTAGAATGGGCTGTGTGGGCCCATTTGAGGATATTAACATTTCAATCTCCCAGGTGCAGTTTCTGATTTCCCAGACTCAGATTGGACTCCATTTTTTCTATTAGAACAGATATCAGACCCAATTTACCTAGCTACGCTAAATACCTATCTTTAAATCTGGCTTCATTTTCATAATAAGAACTAAAATATAATCTAAGAGAGAAAAATGAAATCAGAGTAACATGACAAAGAACGGGAGATTCTATATGCTGTTTAACACAGGTGAACCGAGAAAGCATCTTAGATTAAGTGAGATCTGAGCAGTCCCCAGAACGAAGTGAGGGAGGGAGCCCAGGTTCAGGTGGCCTGTGGTGAAACACACGAGTTTTTTTGGTCACTTGTGTATTTCCATGCAGTCCTCAATATAGCCTGTGTCATGTGTATGGATGGTGGTGGAGGCTACTGGCCTCTCATCCTCTAGAAGTCTAGATCTGGATTCTTCACATTAGAAATTTTTTAAGTGTTCAATTTTTGGATTCCCTTATCTTCTTAAACTCATTGAGGATACCAAAGAACACCAAAGATAGATATATTTGAGCTATATCAATCAATACCAATCATATGGGAAGTTAACAACCCTATTAAATGATAGCATGAATAACATGCTTTATAAAAAATAAGCTATATTTTCTCAAATTAAAGAAAGGGGTTGTTTTAAATCATTGCAAAACTCCTTTCTTTTTAGAAAACATATTTTCACCTTTGCTTCCCAATCCAATCAATTGTGATAAGTTATGTGATTTAAAGTATTTGAAGAAAATTCAGCCTCTCCTAGATAATCTATTTGGAAAGGAGACATATTTTATTAGCTTTTTAAGATAATTGTCAATATTTTTTGATATGACACTAAAACTCTACAACTGGATTGCTTAAGGGTTAGTTGCAATGTGAAGTATGAAATCATATTAGTGTATACCTCATGTTCTTTTATGCTAAAATCCATTAGACTATCTTGCACTTTGAATATGACTTTATAATATCATGTATTGTTCTTTTGGAAAATATCTGTTCCCTGAGCTATACAGATCATTCAAACATTGGTGCATGTTGTTATGTATTATTTAAAAATTCTATTTATTAATATCACCACTATTTTCTTCAGTAGAGTTCTGAAGTATCAGAAAGTCGTCTACCTCACAATGGTAAATGCAAGTTTTCCAAAATTCTAAGTATTGCTTGTAAACTCAAATTTTATCATGGCATCAAGTGCTGTCACTTTTCGTCCTTGAAGTGTCAAACCTTTTGTTTATTTTTTACAAAATATCTTGCCAAATACCCAAGTCTGTATAACCATGTTTGTCAGATATGCTTTCAAGTTAAAATATTGTTTCATGATAGCAGCAACTGGTTGCTTCACAACACAAAGAATATTACAGGTGCTTTTCCACAAAAGAAGTATTGTGATTAGTCTTGAGCAAAGCAAGTTATAACTCTCAGGCGTAGGAAACAGATTTTGCTTGTCGAAAGAAGGAGGCAGAAGTCACATTGCAAAGGAGCATGAACTCAGGGAACCATGATTGATTAAGGCTCACTAGGCAGCATCTCTTGCAGGTGGTGAGGACAAAAATAAGAGAAAGCAGTTGAACCCAGGAAATAACTTGAAAGCAAGAGCCAGCAGGACTTCTTGATTGATTGAGAAAGAAATGAGTCAATGATAATACCTCATTCTCATCCTAAGAATATAGCTGAATGTTTTCGCCTTTTATTGATATGTAAAGGATGGGAAGAACAAGTTTGTAGAAGAAATTGAGACACTTTTAAAGCATAATAAGTTTGAGAAGTTTGTGAGACATACAGGTAAATGTATTGTGTAGGCAGTTAGGTGCAAGTCTAGAGTCTAGGGGGGAATGTGAAATAGATGATAAATGTGTGAGTTTTCAGCGTACCGATGTCATTTAAAACTACTGAACTAAATAATATTTTCTAAGGAATAATAAGGTGAAATAAGGAACATAGGGAAAGGGGACAAAGACATTAGTAAGGGTTCTACAGAGAAAAACAAAATGTATATATACAGAATGTGTATATATATGTACACATTCTGTAGTGTATGTGTTTGTGTTTGTGTGTGTGTGTGTGTGTGTGTATTGACCCACCTAATTACAGAGGTTGAGAAGTCCCATGATCTGCTTTCTGTGAACTAGAGACCCAGGAAATCTGGTGGTCTAAGTCCCAGTCTGAGGGAAGGAAAAGACTGATGTTCAAATCAAGCTGAGACAGAAAAATTGAGTCCCTCCTTCCTCTATTTTTCCCCCCCAGGTCTTCAGTGGATTGATTGGATACTCATCTATAGCAGGGAGGGCAGTTTGCTTAACTTAGTCTACTAATTCAAATGTTGATATCAACAGAGAACACCCTCCCAGACACACGTAGTGATATGTTTAATATCTGTGTGCCTTTGACCTGGTTTGCTGACACATGAAATTGCCCATCACAGGCAGTGAGCTGTAGTTTATCTGTAGAGAGTGGACTACAAGCTGAAGAAATCAGTAAAGGAAACTGAGATGAAATATATGAGCACTATATGCAGTTAAAGACTATTATTATTTAATATCATATTTAAGAAAATATGTGGTATTTTCATATATTTTCTGAGAACTCCTGAAATTCTTAATTGTATGTAACTAAAAGCAGTATCGTGTTTTAGCTGGTGTCTTCTCTTCTGAGACTAGAGTATATTTTGTCTGATGAATCATTTGAGCCAGGGAATTCTCAGCCACATGAACTGCACTTGCTAAGCCTCTGGGTTTCAACAGAATCCTCATCCATTGTATATTCTGGGCTTTATTGTAGAGAACTTAAGGAAGTTGTCTTTGTACAAGACACTACAAAACTTTTGCCAGGTCTCTTTCTTCTTTCTCACTCTTCCCTTTCCCTTTTGGTACTCAAGAAATTTATTTTTGGAAGACTATTTTCCCCTGCCCTATCTCTGGCTTCGAAGTGAAAATAAATTATCCTAATGTTCCTGAAACCTTTGGGCTGAATGATCCTTTCTATGTAGTTCAGGAAACATTCCCCTTCGAATAAAATTCAGAATTTTGCATCTTAATTCTTGTATAAACCAAATCCACCAAATGACGATAGCAGACAGGGAAAGCTAGACCCAGACCATAACTTCTGACACCTTTGGAATTAGCGAGTATTATTTTTATGATCAGAGACTTTGGAAACTTGTCTGTAAATAGTTGATCTCTATTTATTTGAGACCAACTATTTTTCTTGTTGTATTGTTTTCTTGTATTATCCTGGCGTATGGTACTGTTATATCTGGGGAGAAAGCTAGCCTGCCACAGCCATGATAATGGGAATTAGGTAAGGGGCTTTCTGTGGAAACGGCCTGCTCCTGGAGAGAGATGTGGAGCCAACAAGAGGACCTGAGATGCAGAGTCAGGGTCTGATTGTTCTGTCAGTCAAAAAGCAGGGCAGGTCCATGTAAGGAGAGTCTGTCAGTGTGATCGCCTAAATGTATACGTCTGAGAATAGCTTTACCTTTTCCATCTTTGCACCACGCCTCCAAAATGTGTTTTTAACTTCCCAGGCTTCCTGCAATTAGGCTATAAGTCTCTTTTTTGTTCCTTTAGAACCAGATCTAAATCCCAAGGGACAACTTTTCCAGCTCAGGCAGAAATGCAAAATGAGTGAGACTAACGCTAGAGCTAGAGGTTAAAGTGAGAGGAGCAGGTTTGGAGAGAAAATGAGAGGACAAGATAGATCAGTTAAAAGTCAATGCCTTATGCACAAAAGGACAGAGCCCAGAGCAAGGATCCAAATGGCGGCTGCCTACAGCTCTCCATGCCACTAGGTGGATTCCACATTCAAAAGGCAGGTTCCTCTCAGCTCAGCAACTTTTCCTGCAGAAAAATCTTTGAATTTAAGAATAATTCTTTGAATGATAATATATGCTTTTTTTAAAAAAAGTTATTACATTTATGTAATAGGGAGCTGAGTACCATTAATACACTCCAGGGTAGGAGAGTTATTAATACTGAATGTGATTCTGGTCTTTTATTTATGATCACTTCTCTTTTAACTCTGCACTAGAATTAACTCAGCACTCCGTTTCAGGTATTGATTTGGAATCCAAAAGCTTAATTTATTACCTTCATTGGAATCTGGAGTATTTAGACACATGTGCCTTTCCTCTGTGGAATGTCACCATGAGGTTGTTCTCAGGGATCTCTTTTCTTTTTCTTTCATTTCCTTTCTTGGGGTGTTTAACAGCTCCCTCAGGGCATTGCCAATTATTTATGACATACTTCTCCTTGTAAGATCTAGTTGGGAAACCTGTTCCTATGGAAACTGCTGTTTTCATACAGGGTGGTTCTAACTTCAAAACAATATCATCAAATATGCAATAGCACATATATCTTTTAAGGACAAGCGTAATGATTTGTCTAGCCAAATCTGAAAATCTGAACATTAAAACAAACCAGAAAAGAACAGAAAATAAACAGCATAAAATGTGTGGAAAGCCCATCTTGATTGAGTGGGAACTGAGGAGATGATAAAAATTTCTGGGAATTAATTTGACTTGGTATATTTAGGGAAGCCTAGTGAGAGAATGGCAGAGGTTTTTAAATTACGTTCAGCAGAGAACAGTGACTATTGTGGACCAGGTTTAACACAGATAACCGAAACCTGGGTTTTAACATTTCTGTTTTAGGTACTTTTTAGTATTAAACCCCTAGGGAGAGTGATTCAAAGCCCAGTCACTGGCAACATAGAACCACACACTATTTATACTCATCACTGGGATGGACAGTGTGTTTTCTTTGTCCTGCTGCTTATTCATTTCAAAGGCAAGGAAATGAAGGACAACGTCACCACTGAGTAATGCTCCTTCCAGAGAGCTCTGTTAATCAGGTTACTAAGGCAAAATCATTCCATGTACTCCACTGATATTTTTTCTTTTGTTTGTTGAAAGACAGTCATTTTATCTCATTGCATTCAAAGCCAAATTTTGCTAGTTACCATGGCAATATTTTTGAAGTCAGTATCACGCTAATATTCCATCGTGACCTATTATGACATAGCTTGGATTTGCTGTAGACTACATTTGTCCATCAATCATACCAGAGAATTTTGAGGAAGAAAGAGTTATTCAGAATCCTGAGGAATTGAGGGAGAGGGAGAGAGAGATAGATGGATAGATGGATAGATAGATAGATAGATAGAGAATAATGAATCAAGGGCAGTCATATTATTACATAAAATATAAAAATGAGGCTAGATAATTTCAGAGTGACATGCTGAGCTGCTGAGAGAAATTGTTATTTTTAATCCTTATTCAATTGCAATGCAATATAAATTCAGTCACAGATTATTAATTATATCCACTATTAAAAATATGTTTGCTCCTTGATGTTAAACCAAGAGACCCTGAAGATTTATTTAAATTCTTAGGGGAAAAAAAATCAGAATGATCAGGTTGAAGATAGGATGGTAGCGCCCCTGCTGAGGAATTCACATTTAGAGATTTTGATGTGTTCAATCTAGGTCTTGATTCATCAGTGGCAGCTTCTCCTTTAATTTACTTAATTTCTGAGTGAGGCATGGGGGACACTGGGAAAAGAAAGCAATACCATGAGAAGATTTCTACCTGTACCCTGATCCTTGGTCAAAAGGCAACATCCTGTTTAGAATGGAAGGAGCCTGATTATATACAATCAGAATAAGTTTCATCTTGCCCTGATTTTATACTTTTTACTGTCAATCACCACTTATGGTCTTCACTCAGCCCCCCACTTCCCTGAAGACTAAATTGCCATTTTTGATAATTTGTAAAATTAAGTATATCAAATAATATATTTTGTAGTTCAGATGAGCTTCAGCCATGTAGTACATGCATCCTCAGTGAGAGGAATATTGGTTCTTGGGGACAGAAAATCTTTCTCTTTTTATGATAAAACATAGGTATACGAACATTAAAGAAGACCACATACACTCTATGTGTGGTGGGATTTCATGGGGGAGTGACTTTAATAAAAGCCTAAAAAGGCTACTTAGGGGAATACAATGACACAAAAACCATTGAGAAGCACTGTCCTAGGCCAATCTCTCATTGTGTAACAGCCCTGGGTAGGTTTACTGATCTGATTTCCATAGCTATTAAGTGCAGATTCATTTCTCTGTTTTGAAACTCTTTTCTTATGAAATTTCTACATTCATTTATTGTCTATCTATAATATATTGCAAAGTGTGTTAAGATTTTGGATACAAAAACAAGAATGTCATGTTTCCTAACATCAAGGGAATACTGAAATTATCTGATGATTGCAGAACAATGTGGCAAGACCCATGGTAGCAGTAAAATATATAGATTCCCTGCTCCAGCTAGTACTCTGCGACTCTAGTACTTTGGAGGTACTAACTTAATTCATAAGTTGATTTGATTAACATGTCTCACATTTCTATAAATTTGACATTGGATTTCTCTATGAATTTATTCTTTCGGAAACAAACCACACTCTCTGTTTAGCTGAACAGAATCAGACAGTCTGGGTATGTCCTTATTAGTCATTTGGCTGTGAATGTGTTCATGTTCAGTAAGCAAGAGATCACTTGTTCTGTTTAATCAGTTAAATTTCTTTGCCACTTGTGTTCTGGTGCCTGAGTTCTACTTGGAGATACATTTTTGAACTCAAGAAGATCCATCAATGGATTTTCCATGCAAATTTTGCCGATTGAAGTGATGGGAAAGTTTTGCATGTTAATCTCTGGCTTCTGACAAGATCTAGTGGGGTAAAGTGTGCCTTACTCCTTTGACTGCAGTGAATTCAGGGAGAGCTGGAAGAAAAGAGGAGACCAGGTGTCCCCATTCTCATAATCATCTCAGAACATGGATTTCTGGACGTTAAGAGGGATGCCGTGTAGACCACATAAGTGAGAGCAAGTAGACAGAGGCTGTTGATTCAGAGCTTACTATAGCAAGGAAATAGAGAAGAATTATAGTAAGAAAAGAAAAAGACAAAAACTGTAATTATACTCTGATTTGGGTGCTATCATAGGGAAGTTGGAGGTGGGCTTATTAAAAGTGTGGCATCTTATATAATTAGTTTGAGGAACATATTTGAAATTTTTTGAGCTATTCCAAGTTGGAGTTGGGTTAACAATTAGGGAAGCCATCAGTCATTGACCAAGTACTGACCTTGTTGTGCAAAGGTTGCTGCATGTGTCTGCAGAGGTTTTGGTTGGCAGAAGTTTTGGTGGTTGCTTGGGATGGTGGGTCAGAGTTCTGTTGTCATAAATGGTCAGCTCACTGTCTTTTTTTGTATTCGGCCTTTCAGTTGATATGCACATTTCCCTGCTACAGGTGACATGTTGAGCCATGAGGGCCACTTTTTAAAAAATATAATTCAACCACCTTGGAAGACTTCTAAAAAAGGAGTTGGCCAGGCTGAATAAGAGAGAGGCTTGGCCTGAGTGTTTCAATAAATCTAAGAATAACTATGACACAAATTTCCTGAGTTATCTGGAACTTGCACAAGTTTTTCACATCTATTTCCTCCAAGATGATTAAAATTAAAGTTCAAAATGAAAACGATCTCATACACTATTTACCACAACACCCAGCAAAAGAACAGTTGGAAGCGTTGTGTCATTATTCGTCATTATTTACAGCAACCCCGGGAAGGCAAGAAACTTAAGTTAGATTTAAAGGCTGACTGAATCCTTGGAGCCAGAGTCCAGAAATTAGAAAACAGGGGAGGAAAATTGGTATTTGTTGAAGATCTGTTTTGTGTTAGGTAATATGCCTGGAATTTAACAAAAATCTCATTTAGTTCTTGCAAGCAAACTGCAAGGTAAATAGTATTCCTACTTTATAGATACAGAAAATGAGACAGAGAGAGGGTAAATGATTTGCCAGTTTATAGAGATTGTAAATGTAGGATTTGGTATTTTTACTGTCTCTACCATCATGATTTAACTATTCCCACAATCCTCTTACCCAGGGAGGTAAAAATTACAGATAACTTTATCATCTATCCAGGAATTTGTATTTAAGTCTTCTGGTAGAAAGTATTGGCAGAGTACTTCTCCTCTAGCATTCTTTGAGCCTTTCACTTCAAAACCCTCACCTTGCTGTTTCTACAAATCCTAAACTCTTACACAGATGTATTTCCTCAATCCCATTCAAGCACCCATATTGAAAAAGTTGCCTAAAACCAGACTTCAAAATTTTAAGAAGTCAGACTTTGCTCTTTTACCCTTTGAGATTTCTGTAACTCTAACAGCTATGATTATTCTCTATGTGATTGACTCATTCATTCAACACCCATATAATGCATCTGCAGCACTAAATATTATACATCTTCTCTCAGTACTTTATTGATACATACGTTATTGACATTTTCAGCGTTAGTCAGCTTTTTGTTGTTGTGACAAATACCCAGGAAAAATGACATAGAGGAGGAAAGTTTTATTTTGGCTCATAGTTTCAGAGGTCTTGATCCATGGTCTACTGGCTCCATTGCTGTGGGGCTGAGGTGAGGCAGAACATAATGGCAGAAGAACATGGTAAAGGAAAGCTCCTCAGCTCATAGTAGTCAGGGAGCGGAGAGAAACAGAGTAAAGAGGTGGACGTAAGAAATATCCTTCCAAGAATGTGCTCAATGGCCTGCTTCCTCCAACTAGATCTTATTTCCCTCAGTTACCATCACCTCTGAATAATCCATTCAAATGATTCAGCCAACAAATGAATTAATCCACTGATGAAGTTAGAGCTCATTTCCTAAAAGCCTTACCTCTGAACATCACTACATGGGGACCAAGTTCAATGTTGTCTTTGGGGGGAACACTTCATATCCAAGCTATAACAATTTCTTTTGTCTACCTCTGCTTGCTTTGTCACTTAGAGCCAGTAGATGTTCCCCCTCTGACACACAGGCAGGCATCCACATGCACGCACATGGGCACATACACACTGAGTCAAAACCCTCACCTATACCTCAGTGGGACTTCAAATAGGAAGGTCTCAGCCATCAATCTTTTCCTGGTTTATGTAGGTGAGACATTAATAGCAAAGGACCCATAGCATTTGCTTCACAACAATTCATCTGAGAAGGTTACTAAGAAATATATATATAATCTATAATTTCTTGTTTGTAGAGAAAGAATATTGCATTGACTTCACGTCTAAATTGTAGAGTACTACTAACACACGTTTATTTCGATTATTCATTATGAGGATAAAATAACAGACCTAGAAAAGTAGAGAAGGGGAGTGAATGGAGTGGATATGAAAGGACCTTTCAACATGGTTCATGAATGACTATGATCATGCCGACTAGGGTCCGGTAGAGAGGATCAGAAAGCAAGTGAGGAAGAAAAAGTGATGTGACTTCTATCCTAACCTTTCATCTTAGGTAAAATAGTTGCAACAGCCCTGGTTCTGCCTTCTAGAACCCCTACTTCTCAGTAACAGAGACTGGAAAGCAGGATGGAAGGTGTGTGAAAACTCAGAAGTAACTGATAGAATATAGATGGGAATGATGAAAATCGCTGGGTGATGAAAGGTTTTGAAAGGCTTTTGAGAAAATTGAATGTGTGAACTAGAGTAAAAGTTTCTATATTTCAATATCGTCTATAATACTACAGGCTGCATATCCTTCCAAAATCAGACAAATGAGCCAGCCCTCAGGCAATAGCAGGTTACAGTTTTTTTGGAAGAAACAGAATGCTCGTCTCTCTGGAGGCTTCCCAAAAGAGCCATGGTGAATCAGAACAACGGAATCTGAGTTATAAGCAATTCCACAGTGTGTAAGAAGAAATGGGTATTGAAAACGGTTTGTTTATGCTGATAAATTAAGGACATAAAATTATATTTTAGATGAAAGGAAATCAGTGGTAAATATCAGGTAATGAGATTCTAATATCACAACACTTCAAGGTTGTTTTGAAATCCATTGTGGGCAATGCACAATGCAAACAGGAAGATGAGAAATTAGGTGCTCTGAGGCAAGCCATTTCCCTTTGTGGTGTGCAGTTGAGGCGGGGGAGCAGTCTTCTCCAATTTTCGGTTGGAAAGTACTTGTTTCCTTAGAATGATGAAGCAGGGAACTGAATAGTAAATGACAATCCAAATGTCAAACAGAATTGCACAGCTTTGAATCTCCTAGTGTTTTAATCCTTAGAAATTTCTGGATTCTGAACTCAGAGTAAGTTATGGCATCAAATTCTCATCTATTCAATTTGTGCTTTCAGCATAAAATTATGCAGTTTATGTTGAAAAAATTAGGGCATTTTTAATTTACATTTCTCAGCTTCATTTTCAGACACAGCATTACATATTTTGGGAGTTAGGATAACATAAGTATTTTTTATACTGTTGTAATTTGTATCGTAATTAATATGCAGTTTCTGCTGCTCTCCATTCTCATTCTTATCCTGTCCTCCCACCTTGTTTTTTCCCCAAATCAACATCATGTGAGAGGGATAAATCAGTAGGCTAAAATATACCTGCTAATAACCAATCAGATTGACATCTGACAATGTGACTTCATGAAATAATTGGCATTTTGATAAGTAAAATAAATTTGGAATATGAACCTCATTTGTATTCATAATATCCCAGTCACATGTATAATTTCTTCATGGAAGAACTGTGAAGATTAAATCCTTAAAGGTCCTTTTGTCCTCATTCTCATTTTAAACAATGACAATTATATCATTCAGCCACCTAAGACATCTTCCAAACTAAAACCTGCGGATATATCTTGATTATTCTACAAATAATTTTCCATATATGATTATGTGGAAGGAAAGCTTTACTCTTAAACTTGACCCATATTTGTAAACTTCCAATGAGAAATGAGGAAATTTTACTGAATGTAATTACAGTAGCATTGGTCTTATTTTTCTATTAAAATATATTTGCTCTTCTCCCTTCCTGGATATCCTGAAGCATTATTAGGGTTTCTGGTTGACTCAGACACATAAACAGAGATGGTGATTATAAATCTAACATACATCCCATAGTTTCCTACAACAAAGTAATGGAACAAGCAAGCTGGAGATTTGTCACTGTACACCCAAGAGAATTTTGAGAGTATTCAGTATCCTCATGTTGGGGTGTGAACTGATAAATGTTATCTGTAAGAGTGTAAGTTATAGGTTATATATTAGTAAAAATATATGTTATACATATAATATTTTTGATAAGTGAGATTAAGGCAAATTATAAAGCAAGAACTGTCATAGATAGGCCTGACTCCGTTTTGCTGCCTTCTATAAATAAACTGTTATGAGAGCTGTTTCTGAGAAACTGAGATGAAAGCTGTTTTCTTATATTGTTTTCTGTACCTTGTACCCACAAAATGTACTCAAACCAGGATATGGTGGTCTTGGTAACCCAAAACATTGAAGTAGATTCTTGCCCCTGCTAACCACCTGCTTGAATCAGGATACAGTGTCTAACACCTGCTCAGACCCAATCCAAATGTCAAACAGAATTGCAATTGTCTTGAGTTGGTGTGCTAATTGCTGTCTTAGCTTCTATGACTGGCTTGCTTGCATGATGCTAAGGAAAGTCCCTGAACTGTGGTTTTGGTCCTTCAATTCCCAAGATACAAGCCAGGAAATGGCTGTTCTCCCACAGAGCTTCAGTCTCTATGGATGGATGACAGTCCCTGGACAGGTAAATAAAGCTCTCTTTGATTTGAATTTGGACTTAGGAGTGTTTTCTGAAGTGGCTCTTTATAACACTCATTCCTAGAAGAAAGGGAAGAGTAAGTTAACAGAAGAGAATGCAACAATTTAACTCAGCAATTCTACATGAAATTAGTGAGTTGCATTTAGTTCGAAGAATGGTGCAAAGTATAAAAATAAACACAGTTTGGTCAGTGCCCTAAAAATTCCTCTCTTTTCCCCCCTTTCTTAGTAAGACACAGATTTTCTTTAATCCTCTTTCGATATGCAGCAGTTAAATATTTTGAGGCTTCCCTAAGACCAGTTTAAAGAAGAGCCTTAGTTTAAACTATCAAGGACCAGTGTGTAAATATTTTAGGCTTCGTGGAGCCATAATCACTGTCACAATTACTCACCTTATCCCCGTAGCAGCTATCGTGAAAACCTAAACAAACGGGGATGACTGTGTTTCTGTAAAACTTTATTTATGAAAACAGGTTGTGGGCCAGATTTGTTCTCAGTGCCATAGTTTGTGGGTGGTGCTGACCACTGCTGTAATGCTGACGTAAATGCTACAGTGATTGATTCAGGTCAAAGCTGTTCACTGCATGATGTCTTCTTTATTAAAGGGATTCTTGGGAAATGTGTTCAGTCAGCAGGAGAAAAAATAATTTTTTTTTTCAATTATTATGAGATCTTATTTCCTGTATCTGCCACATGCAAGAAAGGAAGTTACTGTTTCTGCAGAAAGCCAACTTACTATTACAAAGGAAGCCAGCTCTGACGATGAAGCCAAGATGAAGAATGAAGGGACAAGAATTGAAAAATCACGACATTTAGAACTCAAGCTCTGCTTTAACCATGTCTGAAAGTCTGCCTACTTCTCAACTTCTCCATTGAATGTTTTGTTATTTTAGCAACTCTGAGTCTGTTTTATGATACTTGTGACAAAAAGATCCCAACTGTCACCAACCTTCACGTACATGGAGTAAAATAGCATGATAAAAATTGCAAATATCACAGAGGCTCAGAGAGAGAGAATCATAATTGGAAAAGTTTTATTACATGATGACATTTGAGGCAAACCTGTTAGATTAGATTTTTGTAGCAGAGCTGGAAGATAAGAACCAGCATGATAAAATGTTCACAGGTAGCAAATAGTGGATTGAATTTGTGGATCATGAAATATTATCAGAGCATGAAAGAGACATGGGGTTTCCAAGAAAGAGTATTGTACTGAATCAGTGTGAAAAATCTGAGGAATGTCTCAGAATGGAAAGCTTGCTGGTGAATACGAGGACCAGGCAATGGAATTGGGATGTCGGATGGGACCAGAAAATGTCTGAGCTTCTGCCATGCAGTGTGCTGATATAGACAGTTAATCAGGAAAGTGAGCTGGGTTCAGAGACGTGCTAGCCTCAGGGTACCAACCTATTCAGTGCACAGGTATATCCCTGGGAAACCGAAGGAATGTAAGTTGCATCAAATTATTTTTATCTCCAGGGTTCTTTTGAGGGAAAACACTGACATAGTAGGAATATTGCTCAAACTCTTGGAGGTGATGAAGGTGATACTTCAGTGACACCTGATTCTCACTACAATTACTTTGAGTGAAGTAGATCAGTTCACCTTAGGGCTTTGGTTTTGCAAAGTACTCACATTCTGAATGAGAACCAGCTTGCTCTCTGTCAAACCACAACAGAGTCTTTGACCTTTCTTCTAAACAATGACCAGTTAACTATTAAGCAAATAATAGTTTTAAGGGGCCCCAAATTAATAGTCAGTCTCATGTGGCCTCAGGCCTTTAACCAGCCTACTCTGGAAGTGCCCGCTGAAGAGATGCTGGTTTTCAGTAGGAAAACCCTCTACAATGGACAAACTCAGATGATAATAATAATAATAATAATAATTGCTTCTCATCCATTTCGGCTGTGGAGTTGCCTTGAGCCTGCTGTGTACAGACACTCCTGTGATCCCAAGAGGAGTCAAAGGTGAACAAAACCCTGCCTGTTCTCAGGAGCGTGGATGCTTCCCACCCACCTCCAGCAAACCTTATTCCCTTGCATTCTTCTCCGCCTTCTGCCATTGTCACTTTATAAATTAGCACCTGGCTGGGATCTCCAAAAATGCAGTGAGACAAAGCCTGGGGTTAATTCTCCATTTCAGCAGCCTTGATTAGCTACTAATTAAATGTTTTGTTAGAAAACCACCCTTAATAAGCAACTAGATTATATTAATTATCTGTTCCTTGGATCTTCTAGAACAATAGTTCTCACCCCTGGCTGCATTATTATAATTACCTAAGGAGGTTTTTCTTTTTGTTTAATTTTATTTTTTTATAATACAGGGGCCAACCCTCGCCCTCAGAGAGTCTGATTTGATTAGGTGGGGTAAACCTGAGCGTGGGTTTGTTTTTAAAGTTCCCCAGGTGATTCTAACAAATAGCCACGATGCAGTGGGACCGTTCTGGACTTTTATTTCATAATGTCAAGAAGCTTCTTGGCGCCAGCTTGCCTCTTTCTAGTGTCACTCTGAGAAGGCAGTTGTTATTATATTCAAGGAGTGGTTCAGAATTCAGCCAATCCTTGTGGCTGGCCATTCTGCCAGTTACCCTCTGGTTTCTGCCACAGGTTTATTGAGTAAAGAGGTGCTGGATGAACTTGGGTGACATCTGAGGAGGAAGTGGAAACACTGAGGAGTTTCCCTGTGTTGCTCTCCCCCTAAGCCCGACGGGGAAGCAAAGTGAGCTAATACCTTATGTATGAGCAGAATGGAAAGCTGCTAAAAATAGGCTATTCATGGAGTGTGGGGGAAAGTGGAGCGGCATAAAGTAAGAGCTTTTGTGGAAAGTTCCGTTAAGCTTTAAATTTTATGAAGACAACCTCCTTTTGATTGCAAGGGCCATATATTTTTAGAGGTATGGCTATCTCCCATGTTTTATCTTTTAAAAACGGCCACCTAAAAATTAAACCTGCTGATGAACTTTCTGAATGTATAAGCTTGTTCTGCAAAGAAAAAACTCCTTGCTGGCTAAAGAGTGCCATGTCTTTCCTATTGTTTGGCCTCAAGTTTCCTCTGCCCTCTTGCTCTTAAGGGTTTCAACTTAGACTTCATTTGAGGTTCCTCTCATTTGCCTGGGTTTTCCTGCTTGAATGTAGTCATTTACAGCATTCTCCACTTGAAGAGAACCTGCCCTCAAAAAAAAAAAAAAAAAAACTTTTATAAAAATCATACAATTTAAGAATTTACTGTAAATTTTTATCAAGGACCAAATAACCCTGATTCCCTGATTCCCGGGGCCCTTATGTAGTCAGGATAAGTGAAGCCGTGCATGATGAGGTGGTGTTTCTTGTAATGAAATATTACTTCTGTTATTACTAACCTATCCACACAGAAGTATTTTTTTTACTTTATTTTTGTTGTTGTTTATATCCATTATCTTCTATCCAATTCCCTTATCTAGCCACATGAACACATTCTAATGTGTTTAATATGTGTCTTTTAAAATGTGTTCTTGAAAGGACTATCTTTTTGTTTGGGGCATAGGGAATTTTAATTTAATTTTTAATTTTCTCTGTAAATTTGTATGTATTCTCATTTCCTCAAGTGTACTTTTTCCCTCTATGGAGTGGGCCCTTGTAATCTTCTTTAAAGGAAGGGGGAAACTCAATGCTTACTGACCTTTCCTTAAAGTTCAATATGTCCAAGTATTCTCAAGAGTAACAATGTTTGCTGAGAAAAATCATTATCAAGGGACCGCTGCATTTCTAGAGTTAGGTTTCTGGGTTTGGGGCCTGGTGTCAGCCTTGTTTAATCCCATAAGCACAAAAGGGTAAGGATATTCTTGCAGGCAGCAGAAGTACCTGGAGACTGGTAGTTTAGGGAACAGCATTGAGTTCTCTATATTGGGTATTTACCAAGAAGCGCCTAGAGAACATTGCTTTCTTTTAACTTTCAGGCCTCTGTGAGTGAGGTCTTTCACAGTGACTGTGTGTGTCTATAGCAGCATCAGATTCCAAGAAAGTTTACAGTGTGGGCTGGTATTTGCCCCATAACACACACGTGGTGAAGAGTCTGCGGGGTGCTCTGTCCTTGTCACTTCATCTAGTTTTACATTCTAATTACCACACTGGCTCAAACTCTAAGAAAAATGGGAACAAACTTCATTTTAAGAAGATCATTTCTTGTAAGTATAAACAATAGCTCTGATTATAACAAGCTTCTTTGTTATGAGAAATAATCACTTATTAATAACCTGTCTTATGACTTGTACTATGATTAAATGCTTTTTGAGAATATGCTGTCCTAACATATGCTGCCACATTGTAATTCACTGGGAATAAGAAATGGGAGAAGGAATTTAGTTTGCTGAATTGAGTGGGGGCTAGCAACAGAGGAAAACATATTTTTACAGGTTGGTCACAGGTTATTCCTCAGGCTACTGGAGACCTACTAAATTTTCAGTTTCTAACCTTATAAGAAACATACAAAATTGAACATACTACGTTGTTAAATGCTCAAATGATGTTTTAGAGAGCCAAAAAGCATAAAGATCTTAGCTATCGAGAGAAGTTAAAATTTTCAGTGACAAATTTTTAAGGCCAAAATATCAGATTAATTAATAAACTATATGAGTAATATTGATTTCAATTTTCCTAATTCTTTTAGTAGTTTATGTTTACCAAATTGATATACATCGCTCTATTTGCTCTTCTCATCTACCCAAGAACATGGTAGAGAAAGCATTAATATCTCCATTTAGTCTCGGGGGGTAAAGGTGAATTGCTCAGTATTGCACAGTTTGACGGGAAAGTAATTGGAATTGAACTCCAGATTGTTCTACTTCAAATCTGGCATGAACTCTGTGCTACCAACTTCGGAAAGCTATGAAGATTGGGCACTGGAGAGTGTCCTGGAAAAATAAGTCACTGGAGTCTTCATACTCCCGTGTGTACACACCCATCATAGATGCTGAGAAGTCATAGCGAAAGCAATCACCAGAGGTCATATCCAAAATCCAGCCAGGAGCTCACACTGGATTCAGTCCAATGCCACTTCTACTATTTTCACATCTCTGTGAATCACAGATTATTCATGGTACAGATAACAGAGTGGTATCCTCTTGTTTGGAATGAGGAATGAGGCCTGAAAGAAGAAGAGCTTAGCCATGATGACCAGGAAGAAACCAATACCAAAATCAAAACCAAAACAAGGGTACACCAGTGGTGGGAAAAAACCCCTACATTTGTTTGTTTGTAGTGCTGGAGCTTGAATCAGGTCCTTATGCATGTCAGGCAAGTGTTCTACCGCTAAGCTACACCCCGAGTCCTGAAATCTTCTTATCATTAATAAACACAAACCCTAATCTCCCAAAATGACAGGAGAAGGAGGGTCTCCATGCAGCTTCAGCCTCACCAGCACTTTGAAGGTGACTTTCCCTCTGAAAAGACCTTTCCCTTTTGACTTTTGACCTCCTTGCCACCAGTCAGATTCCCTTCCTTTTTTTTTTTTTTTTTCCTTTTCTTTGATTATTTTTCTTTATCTCTTTTGAAGTTCTGGGGATTACAATTAGGGGCTCACGTACTTTGCCACTGAGCTACACTCTCAGCTCTTTTTGTTTTTCAATCTGAGATAGGGTCTCACTAAGTTTCCCAGGCTGGCCAACCACTTGCCTTCCTCCTGCTTCAGCCTCCCACAGAGCTGGGATTACAGATGTGCACCACCCCACCCAACTCTTGCTTTTTCTTCTATGTTCTTTCCTGAGATGTCTTTCCAGGAGAACACTGGGGCCCCAAGGGGCATTCAGATACAACTTTAGCCAAGTCTCTGGAAGAGCCAATAGAGAGTAACACAGGAAAAAGTGACCAGAGAGTCAGGACTTTTCTGAAGTTCTTCTCCCTTATCGTATGGTAATAATGAGCAAATTGGAGCCTGAGGGCCAAGCCTGGCTTGTTGCCACAATTTTTTTACACAGCACAAGCTAAAAGTGATTTTTACATTTTTAAACAGATGAAAAAAAAAAATCAAAGAATAATATTTTGTGACATTTGAAAATTATACACAGTTCTGATTTCAGTCTCCATAGCTGTATCAGATCACCACTATACCCATTTATTCACATATTTTCTATGGCTATTTCCAGACGTGAGGGAAGAGTTGAATAGTTATAATAGAGACCTCAAACCTATACTATTTGCTCTCTGGACTTTTACTGAAGATATTTTTTTCTGATTCCTAGTGTGTAGCCTTTAGTGTTCTCAATTTTAGGCCCAATTGTTGATCAATAGAAAATGTTCTTCTGCGAGATTCACAGCATTAAATTGTGCAGGAAAGAGAGGAGGACATGAACTATTAGCTTCAAGTCTACCCCACCTGGTGTAGAGGGAAGAGAGAGATTGTTCTACATAGAAAGTTGGAATAGTAAAAAAGAAAAGAAAGGATGAGAGTTAAAGAGACATAAGATATCCTTATACCAAAAATGAATATAGAAAATGGTTGTTCATATTTAGAATAGAGGGCATCAGATACAATATCCATCATTCTTAAATGGGCAGTTTCCTGGAGAAAAAAAAAAAAGTCCTATTTTCTGAGGAAGATCCCATTACCAACTGAGTTGTATCACTCTTCCCCCAGATTTATAAGTTGAAGCCTTAACTAACTTTCAATGTAATTGTATTTAGAGATGGGGACTTTGAGAGATAATTAATCTCTTTATATAAGGCCATCTTTTCTTAAAATCTCATCCTGATGTTCCCATGGGATTAATGCTCTTGTCAGAAGAGACATCAGGGAGCCTGATCTACCTGCCATATGAGGACTCAGAAAAATGCTAACCATGTACAAACCAGGATGCCAGCCCTCAACAGAACCAAACCAGGCTGGCACCCTGATCTCAGACCTGTGACCTCCATTAACTGTGAGAAAATAAATCTCTGTGATGTAAGCCATCTAGTCTGTGGTATTTTGTTAAGGCAGCCTGAGCTAACAGACTCCATGCCAGGAAAGGAAAGGTAGGGAGCTCAAAATTCCTTATATCTGATTTTTTTTTTCTTTTTGCTAGAAAGCCAGGAGAAAGAGCAAAGAAGAACTTTACAGCTTGGAGATGGTGGTGTCAGTCATAATGATAATACATATGCTGGGAACAATAGCATATGTAGCAAAGGTTGGGCCCCCCAAGTAGAAGCCGTGCACTGGTAGACAAAAGGTTGTTGTAGCTACTACAACAAAGAGGTCACAGGGTCGGGTGGTGGGGCAGTCTCAGGCAGTAATGAGTAAGCAGAGCACCTACTGAAGACCCAGAAGTTCACCTGGAGCAGAGGTCCTCATGGCTCAGTAGTAAGAAGTTCAGTGACCTCTACTGAAATAGCAGGAAGTGTTTATTGGTCAGAAAGTAATGCATCACCTTGCAGCTGAATGTGAAGGTGTATGTTCATGGATGTTTCCTAAGGACAGTATTGGAGGGAATTACTGTCCTTGGTATTGGGTTTTAAAGGAATACCTTGATGTGGTCTTCCTTCTGTAGTATATTAGCTTTTCGGTTCTGCATAGCAAATTACCATTTGTGTTGTGGCTTAAAGGAACACAGATTTACTTCACCATTGCTAGGTCAGAAGCCTAAAAGGTCCAGCTGAGTCAAGAAAGCCCAAATCAATGCATCAGAGAGGCTGGGTTCTTGTCTGGAGGCTTAAGGATGAATTAACACCAAGTCTATTCAGGTTGTTTCTGGAATTGGGCTCCTTAAGCTGGTAATACTGAAGCCCAGTTCCCTTGCTGACTATCAGAAAGTGCCCCTCTCAATCCCTAGAGGCCACCTGCATTTCTTCCTTCTCATATAGTCTCTTTCTTCTTTAAGGAGCAGCACATCGTTCGGAGGCTTCCGATGTCAATGATGGAAGGTAATTTGGTGAATGGATGGGATTCATTATTTTATTATAAAACTTGATTCTTGTTTTTAATTTTCAAACCTGATTGTATCTGGTTTTATTTATTTAGTTTTTTCTCCTTTTGCATTTTGATCACTGGCATTGATGTTTCTGAAAGACCAGGAGTCAATTCTGCTATCAGAACGCTTCACTCTTATCATCTTCAGCTTATATTGATTTTTAATTTCAATCACTAAGAGTTTTTGTATGAGCTTGTTTCTTCCCAAGCACATTGCTCGGCCCTTGCACAGTAATGTCTATTTTTTTTTTTTTTTGCATGGTTTAACCTTTCTCAGACTGTCACATTCTTGGGATCCTACAGTAGGTAGTATTTTTAAATTGACTTCTATCATTTAGTAATACATATTTAAGGTTCCCTGTCTTTCTTTGGCTTCTTGGACTATTGGAATTGCTTTATCTTTCTCTCTCTTTTTCATATCAATTTGAATTGCTTAACATTTTTTTCTTTTTTCTTTTTGGTACTGGGGATTAAATCCAAGGGTGCTTAACCACTGAGCCATATCCCCTGTTCTATTTATTTATTTATTTTATTTTGAGAAACAGTCTTACTAAGTTGCTTTGTGTCTCACTAAGTTGTTGAGGTTGGCTTTGAACTTATTATGATCCACTTGCCTTAGCCTTCTGAGTTGCTGGGATTAAAGGCATGCACCCCTGTGCTCAGCTGAATTGCTTATTAACTTTTGTTTAGATTTTAAAAAGTTTCACCTTAATGTCTCAAACATTTTTACTCTATTTAAGTTTTCTTTATCATTTTACTTATTATACATATACTTAGATTTTCCAGCTGATGTTTAGAAGATTCTCTATTTTTCAAATAGTCCTTTCATGATCTTTTAAAGTTAAAAGTCTCATTAGCTTGGCATGCATTGAGTTTTTATATCACTTTCTGTCCACACAGTTTTATCATTTTAGCCATGATTTTTTATGTGTGCTCTTTTCAGTCCTTCTGCTCATTACATGGGGACTATTATTTGTATAGAACCCCCGTAAAGGACTAGGTTTCCTGCAGACCCAAGGTTAGAAATAGAACTATATGTTTGAGGCACTTCTATGTCATTTTCTGTGAACTTTTTCTTCGTGCCTTTGACCTATTTTTATACCAGGTTATAGACCTTTGTCTACTTGAATCTTAAAAGGTCTTTGCATACTAGAGATATTAGTTGAGAACATTTTCTTCAGTTTCTTGGGTTTTTAACATTTTTTTCTTACGTGGTTTTTAGTTCATGAAAATCATGAATGCATTTCAACATCAATCTTTCCTAAAGATTCTGAGATTTTGAATTATAGTCCACAAGGTTTTCTCTATACCCAGTTACAATATTTGTATAATTGCAGATATACGCTTATGTTTGTGATATATAAGGAGTTTATTCTAATGTAGAATAAAGGTATCATTTGCAAAGTGCTGACATAACTTCATTCTCCATAAATAAAATAAAATTAAAACTATCCTGAGATGTCATCTCTCACCTATCAGGTCAACACACTTATAAAAGCTTTACAGCATATACTATTGGAAAAAGTGTGGAGAGATAAACTCTGTCATAAATAATCAGAGTGCAGAATGTTACTACCCCAGTGGAGGGATATTTTTGTAGAAGACAGTTATACCCACATACACATATAATGGGATGTTATTTCTTTGAGATCCTTTCAGTAGAAATAATTGTGTGCACACACATATATACATAGCTGTACATCCCATTACCAAGGAACACACCTAGCTTCCGAACTTGGTTTCTAAGTTTCACTTTCCTTTAAAAGAATTACAATTTATTTGAGAAATGGCAGACTTCAGTTCTTAGGCAAGTGAAGCACAAAAGTGAGCCTTGATAATCATCTTGCAGAAAGCAAAGAAGTGCTTAGAAACATTAGGGTCATGTCAAGATTATATGGAAGTCAGCTTGAAGGGGCTTCCCTGGTCACATGTTGGACAATTGAGCACTAAAAAAAAAAAATTATGGCAAACATAGAAAACACATTGACACAAACATATATGAGTTGGTGGTGCTGATACTTGGGAGATGATGAGGGATACAGATTAAATCACTTTTCTCACAAACATATCTATTAGGAAGTATAGAAGGAATGGTAGGATTAAAAAAATCACAATTGACAACCCTAAATGTAGTAACTGAATTATACAAGGTTCTTAATGGATACTAAGATTTTTAGGTGAAATGTGATTAGAAAAATAGATTAGAGTGAATCAATCGAACTCAGTTGATTAATTTACTATTTTTTTGATAACTTTATTTATTAATTTATGGGGGAAAAGTTACATTTATTAATGAAGACATCTGGAAGCCATTCTCTAACCAAACAATGAGACTTATCATCATCATTATCAGTGTGAAAACCTGATATCTTATGCCTGTTAATGACACAGGACCAATGACACCTATGTTATTTTTCTGAAATATGGTTAACATGAATCCATTTATGGGTAAGCAGTCAGAAACCCAAAATGTTATATGTTCTTCAAGATTAACTTACTTGGACTCCTAAAAAAAAAATCCATGTCTTGAAAAACAAAAACAAACAAACATAAATCATAAACATATATGACTTTTAAGTTAAGAAAGTATAATAATCAAATGCAATCTTTGACATCCATTGAATACCATATTTTAAAACTTACAAACTACATTTTTAGAATAACTGGTGACATTCTGGGTGATAAATGGTATTATGATTTTCTTGCCTAGAACGATGTTCTTATCCTTATGAGATGATGATGAAATATTAAGGGTTGAGATGTGATTATTGTGTTTAATTTTTTTCATTGGAAAAAAGCCTGACATAACACATAAGCAGAAAAAAATGTGATAAAATGCTAACAATTGTTGAATATAGGTGAAGGATATTTAAATGTTCATTGTATTAGGCTTTTAGCTTTTATGTCAGGTTATAAATTTTCAAAATATGAGGCTAGGAGTAAAAAGATAGCCAGAGGCAGATATAATAAAGATGTCTGATGCAATAGGTGGGTCCAAACTGTTGACTGACACATCTTAGAATTGCTGGGTAGGAGATGGATGATTAGATGTTTTTAAATATAATCAGCCCTTCATATCTGTGAGTTCTGTACCCATGGATTGAAAATATTTGCAAAAGAAATAATTTTGTCTGTACTGAGTGTGAGTCAGCTTTTTATTACTCTAACAAATATACCTGACATAATCAACTTGTAAAAATAAAAGGTTTATTTTAGCTCATAGTTTCATAGATTGCAGTCTTGTGATTGGCTGGCCTTATTGCTTTTAGGCCTGTGATGTGGCAGAATATCATGGAGGGAGGATATGGCAGAGCCAAACCATTTACCTCATGTCCAGGGAGCAAAAGAAAAAAAGAAGGAATTTGGGTCTCATTATCCCATTCAAATGCATACCACCAATGATATAACCTCCTAGTAGGCCCCACCTCATAAAAGCTCAATGATCTCTCAGCAGCAATACCTTGAGGAGCAAATCTTTACCACATGGATCTTTGAGGAGCATAGAAGTTTCAAACTAGCATGTACTGACATTTCTCTTATTATTTCCTAAACAGTACAGTATAACAATTATTTACTTCCATTTGCATTGTATTAGGTATTAAGTAATTTAGAGAAGATTTAAAGCATATGGGAGGATTGGATAGTTTATAAATAAATATTACACCATTTTACAAAAGGTGTTTGAGCATCTTGGGTTTTGGTGTATGGTGGTCTTCGAACCAATCTCTGGAGGATACCAAGGGACAACTAAACATACATTCTCTTCTGTGATGGAGATGACTGGAACGGAGTTCCCAGGATACTAAGGAAAAGGCTTCAATCTGCTCTTACTAGTTGGATCTAGAAATTGGCTAAAAGGAGTAAGGATTTTTAAAGAATAGGAAAAGTACTAAATATAAATTAAATGATCTGCTGTGGTGATTTAAAACAATTTAAGGTGATCAGACTAAAATATGGAATCAGTTTATTTACTCATACAAAATTTAAATCAACCTTGAAATAAGCTTTACTATCTCATCATTTTTCATTTGAAAGAAAATACAGGGAATGTATTTATAACACTGGGATGAAGAAATGGTCATCATTTTTGTGTGCTGTCAATTGTTATACATGGGCATTGCTCTTGTGAGCATGCTGCCTGAGGCAATTTCATTATGTAATTTATTTAATGTTTCTTGGGATTTTAATTTGCCCAATAATGTATTCAAAATCCATTTAATGTTAGGTTGCATTCATTTAAGGATCTAGTGAGCCCTTGTCTATGCTTATAAACATGAAACTCCATCTACTTAGTAAATTCCTAGTCTTATACTCTAGAAAAGAGAAGAAACTTGAAATAACAAGACAATGATACAAAGGCTGTATTCTTTTATATGCCTCTAGATATTGATTATAGTTCAATGCAAGTGTTACATATTTTAATCCAATTAAATCAACTACTTTTAAAATGGGTATAGGAAAAACCACATGCTGATTCACACAGTGTTTCTAGAAGTGTACAAGACATAACTTGAAGCAGTAAGGAACTTGAAGTCTTACAGAAATATAAAGCTGAGCATCTTTCATCTGACTGTGATTCCCAGCAGAGGTGTCAACATAAGTCAAATTTCTGTAGACTAAGAATTTACCAGTGACTTTGAGTAACATCTAGCATTCAATAAATGTTTGTTGACTTCAATCAGTACATAGAAGTAAGTATAATGCATGGTCACATCTAGTTAAAATGCTATTGAGAATGATAGCGGGGGAATAATTGCACGTGCTTGAGGATAAAAGGGAAGGCTTCATGGAAGAGGACCACTTGAATTGAATCTTGAAAAATGAGCAAGGCTGAAAGCCTCAGGGATGCCAAAGTGAGATGGGAACACTGCTGCAGAAATGAATGTATGCACAATGGATCAGACCCTGGGGAACAGAATGATTCAGATTGTGTCTGGGGCGGTAAGCTGCAAGTGGGTGAACACTCACACACAGTGGGTGTACAATCAGTGTCATGTAAGGATACCTATGCATACAATGATCAGGCCATCTTTTCAAAATTCAGCTTGGTTAGACCTGAGGAATGATAACTCCAAAAGAGCTTTCCTATAAAAGGTGTGGTCTGGTGAAATAGTTCTCTGCAGATGTGGAGATTAAACTGGTTTTATGTATCCAAAATTGTTCAAATTTCTTTGTAGGAGCACGTGGGTAGGTTTTAATTTGCAACTGATGGCTTGCTAAGCATGTCCAAGTGCCTTGAAGAAAGTGCCTCTTGGTCTGAAGTTGGCCTGAATATAAGTATTGCTTCAGAAAAAATAAGATTTGAGATGTTTACTAAGAACAGAGTGCTCTTTGGCTTAGAGATGAGAAGTCTCAGAGAAACTAGATGAGGAGTCTACAAAATATGGGGGGAGACCTGGCTTCAAATCCTGGTTCTGATTGTCACTAACAATGCTATTTTTAGACGTTAAACATTTCACCCCCCCCCCTTTGGAAAACGGTACAAAATGCCTCTTAAGACTGTGTTGAGGATTAAATGGGGGTAATGTTTATACCAAGACTCTGACCCCTGGTGAGTGCTCAATACACCCTAGTGGGCAAACTTTGAACCAATTATGTCATAAAGTTTCCCTTAGAAAATGGAATACAAACACATTGAATTCTTTCCATGTTGCAGTTCTGTCAGTTTATCCTTGTATACAATATTTTTCAGAGATGTTTATAATTTGTCTGTCTCTCCAGGGTCTTATTCAAGACTCTGTGCCCAGGAGGAGCCTAATAAGTACTTCTTAAAAATAATTTCCATCAACACTTCATTCTGAGCCTACTTTGATTCCAAACAACTCTGAACCATATCAATATCACTGACAAGTTTCATCTGTATATTGAATTACCAATTTGAATTGATAATGTGTCAACTCTGAAAATATTATCCCTAACAGCTTTATTAAATAAGCAAACACCAATCTTGTGTTTTGCTGTTGAAAAAAATGTCCTAAAAACTTCTCCGTTCAATAGGCTCCTATTGTTTCACTGATTCTGCCGGTGCTGTTTCAGAGTCTTATTTGCGTTATAATCACGTTACCAGAATTGGCAAGAATCAAGCAGGTATTTGCAGTACATTGAGTCTTGCTGAAATTTGAACTTGATCTGCTTACTCCTGGATCTCAATAGTCTCCTTTCCTAGTGTATTTAATGACTTCAAATCACTACTTTTTAAATTGCTTTGTTCTTTTGTGCTCTTTGGGTATCCTCATGCACCAAGAGACTACTACTATTGCCAGCATATTAGAAATATAAGTGACATTTTTCTTTATACTGAACAAAAGGAAGCCCCTGTTTTTTAAATCTGGAAGAAAAAATACTGGAATTTGATCCTTTAATATATGTTAAGTAGCTTGCACCAAAAGGCAGTGCTCCTCTGGAGGGTAAATGAGTCAAGGACATTTTGTTGGATCTAAGGACAATATGCTGCTTTTCCTTTGTAGGACAGGATCCTCATTTCTAAAACGTGAATAGACTGCTTCTCACAAAGGAAAAACAAACATTCTCCCCACGGTTTAACTTTGAGATGTTGAGTGAGGTTCCTTACAATGCCTATAGCTCTTTAATTTGATCCTGGAGGCGTTTTCACATTATTGAAGCTTTTGTTTCTCAAGGCTTTGTGGAGCTATCCAAGCAATTATTTAAAGCTATATTGGGGACAGTAGGTTTAAATATCCTTATCCTTAAATATTAATTCATTTATGTTGCTAGTTCAACATAACTTGTATTTGTTGACATTTAGTCAAATATTAATTATGTGAGCAATAGGAAATCAAACATCTTCCTATGAATTGCTGTAGCTAATTGGGGAGTCAAGGGTAGAATGAAAGAAATATTAGCAAGAAAGTACTCAAAGCTGCTCTGGAGGCAATAAGAGGAGATTAAAAAGGGGAAAAAATATGCAGAACTCAAACCTGAGGAAAACTCAGGATGACGACAAATGCTTCTCTTGCAGAGGTAAGAAAGATAGTTAAGTTCTCTGGACTATGTAATCTGTTTGTCCTGATTTCCTCACCTACTTATTTCAACCTTTATATATCTCATGTCCTTTTTGTATTTTGGGATATATCTTAAAGAATAAAAGAGAGATACAAATGGAAAAGTTAAAAGTAAGTTTGCATTGTTCAATAAAGGAAAGTAATTAGCAAAGAAGGGTCAAACTCTTTCCTATATATTCTGTGAAAGTATTTTAAGTGCAGACCTCTTTATATATACCTCAAAATAACAACAACAATAACAAAAATAACATCCTACTTCCATTTTGCAAGGTAAGAGAAGGATAATTTTTACTTTGACTTTGGATAAATGTTTTTGGAAAATGTTACAGTTTTGAGAGGCGATTTCACTA
This sequence comes from Spermophilus citellus, assembly GCF_964194105.1. NCBI lineage: Eukaryota > Metazoa > Chordata > Mammalia > Rodentia > Sciuridae > Spermophilus > Spermophilus citellus. The sequence continues at coordinate 88,011,946 of NC_138193.1, forward strand.
CAAAATACTACACATAGAGAACTTTTTGATAAATTGATTGGTAGATGTATAAAACCTTGAGCATCATGAGGAATGAAAGTTAACAATCTTGTAAAACAATAGTACTCAAAGTGTGGTCCCCAGATCAGCATTACTTACATAATCTGTTATATCATCCTTAAAAAGGTGAGGGAGTGCCCCGTATGGTGGTGCACACCTATAATCCCAGTGGCTTGGGAGGTAGAGGCAGGAAGATCACAAGTTCAAAGTCAGCCTCCACATAAGCAAGGCACTAGGCAACTCAGTGAGACCCTGTCTCTAAAACTAAAATACAAAACGGGTCTGGAGATGTGGCTCAGTGGTCAAGTGCCCCTGAGTTCAATCCCTGGTACCCACCCCACCTCAAAAAAAAAAAAAAAAAAAAAGGAGAGGAGACAGTGAAACACTATGTTCTGAATGCCCCTTTTCTATTCCCCTAATCCTAGCCAAGTTAAGGGAGCAATGAGAGCAAGCCTGGGCTGGAGTGTCCAAATACATATTCTCTTGAAGGACACTGGTTTCTCTTGTGCACAGGAGGAACTAGGGCAAGCTAGCGTTGTTTGTGGAAAGCTACTTTCTTGCATGCACACCAGGACAGTTGCTCCTTGGGATGCGCTCATACAGGCAAGCTAATGCTGATGATTTTACTGTTTCTGCAAACTAACATATAAAATGCCCCTTTCAGTGGTGACTGGGAAGAACTAAGGACACTGTGGAGAGGATATAAGTCACTTGTCCACATGGACACTACTAGACAAAGTGCCTGGAAGAATGGAGGCACTGTTTCCTGGAGCAGGGTCATGAGAGATGGAGGGATGGTTCAGCTGAATCTTTTTTGAAGTAGCCACTGATCTCTTGTGATCTTTCCCCAACAAATCCTGTGTCTCGCATGATATCACAGGGCACTTTCTTTGGCGTTTCAGCAACTTTTCCCACTGCCCTGGCACAGCTGGGCTGCAGAGGTGCCATCTGGGAACATGTGAGAAATGCAAAATCGCTGATTCTTCTCCAACTTACAGACTAAATCATGGATTTGCAATAATTCTGAGGCATGCTTAAGTAGGATATCCACATCTTAAACTGTTCACTCTCTGTAGGAGTAAGCTTTTACATCCATCCTACTTTTAAAACTCATTAAAAAACTAATACAAGTTGGAACTGGCATCAAAATAGACATGTAGACCAATGGAATAGTATAAAAGACACGAGACAAATCCACATAAATCTAGCCAACTGATATGTGACAAAGGTGGCAAAAACATATGTTGGAAGAAAGATAGCCTTTTTAATAAATAGTGCTGAGAAAATTGGTTATCCATGTGTAGAAGAATGAAAATAGATCCCTATCTCTCACCCTGTACAAAAATAAAGTCAAAGTAGATCAAAGACTTCGAAATTAGATCAGAAACTTTGAACTGCCAAAATAAAACATAGGGTAAATACTATATCACATAGGTTCTGGCACCAACTTCTTTAACAAGACCCTTAAAGCTCAAGAAATAAAACCAAGAATCAATAAGCGGTATGCCATCAAATTAAAAAAGCTTCTGCCAGCAAAGGAAATGATTAAGAACATGAAAAGAGAGCCTTGGGAATGGGAGACCATTTTTGCCAGGTAGTCTCTGAGAGGGACTTAATACCCAGAATATATGAAAAAATCAAAAAGTTTAAACAAAACAACAACAACAAAACTAATTTCCTAATAGCCCAATCAATAAATGGACAAAACAACTAAATAGCCATTTCTCAAAAGAAGAAACACAAATGACCAAGAAATATATAAAAATCTGTTCAACATCTCTAGCAATCAGGAGAATGCAGATCAAAACTACACTAAGATTTCATCTCACTACAGTCAGATTAGCAATTATTAAGACTACAAAAATAATAAAAGCTGGTGTGTGGGAAAAGGTATTCTCATACATTTGTTGGTGGCACTGTAAATTAGTATAGTTACTCTGAAAAACAGTTTGGAGAGTCCTCAAAAAATTAGGAATGGAAACTCCATGTGACCCAGTTATACCACTCCTTGTAACTTATCTAAAAAAAAAAAAAAAAAAAAAACTATTGTCAGTATACTACAGTCACAACAATGTTTAAAACAGCAAGATTCAAAATGGCTAAATTATGAACCATCCTAGATGCCCATCATTAGATAAATGGATAAAGAAAATGTTTTATATGTGTGTGTGGGGGGGTTGTATAAAACATATATATATATATACACACACACGTGCACACACACATACACAATGAAGTTTTTTAGACCACAAAGAAGAATGAAATTATGGTATTTGCTAGTAAGTGAATGGAAATGGAGAACATCATGCTAAGTGAAATAAGCAAAATTCATAAAATCAAGGGTTGAACGTTTTCTCTCATGCGTGGAAGCTAAAACAAAATAAGGCAAAAGGGGGCAGGAAAGATTGGATATTATAAAGACATAGGAAGAATCAATGGAGTAGAAATGGAGAAATGGAGTAGAGGGAAGGAGGAGAGTCAGAAAAGAGGAGGAAATGCAGAATAAACTTAACAAAGTCATGCTATGCACATGTATAAAGATACCACTGTGGGCTCCATCTTTATACATATCTGTAAGTTACCAATCAAAAATAAGTAAATGAATGGGTGAAAGAAAGGCCATCAGAGTAGAGGAAAAAGAATAGGAGAAAGAAATAAGGGAGAAAAACAAAAGCTAGGGGACCAGGTACTGAAATGAAGTAAATCAAATTTGATGCATGTATGATTTTTGTCAAAATGAACCCAACTATTACATATAACAATAATGTACTAATGAAAAATTTTAAAAATGATGCAATCTTATTAAATTAAACTTGAAAATTAAAAGAAAAAAATAGAAGATGAGAAAGCTGAAGAGAAAGGGGAGAAGATGAATGATTATGACAAAAATCTGTGGTCCCACCATCTGTGTGTAAGAATTTTGGCGTACGACATGAAAAGTGCTTTTTTTTATTGCTTAGAATTGTTTTTTTAACCCCCCTCACAATACTAAATATTTTTAAATGTCTTACATTACATGCTGAATTGTAAACGGAACATGTTTTCATGATGTTGTCTGGATGTGTAAATCTCATTTTCGGATCTTCCAAATATTTCCATTCGTGTAACTGTCTGCCTATTGTTGGACATTTAGACAATTATAGATAATCCTTTGGTAAGTAAATGGTTTTTAAAGCATTCCCTACATTTTAAAAATGTATTCATTAGTAGTATGATGCATGTAGACTTCCTGGGTTAAACTGAATGATTATGTTCTAAGATAGTTTAAGCAGTTAATTCTGAACATAATCTTGACTCTAAGACCTATTTACTTCTGAAGCATATAGGTTTTGCCCAGGAGGCAATCTTGAATCAGCTTTCAGGGATTGCTTTTTCTTTTATTCATCCTGTTGACATTTCTTCTAAAGTTTGTAGTAAATTTTCCTAAATGTTGTAGCAAGCCCAAACTTACTCTGAGTTTATCATATTACCTGTCTCATGCCCATGTGCAGGTCTTCATGGGGGACTTTAAAGGGAAGTTGGGTACAGAGTCAGAACCTCAGTAGCTGATGAGTAACTATGACTGGACCTGCATGTTCTCACATTATTTTTTAAACAACCCTTCAACCATGTTCACATTTCCCTCCTTTGCTTCCCCAAGTTACTTCTGTGTTCATATTTAAAGCCTTCTTTTGGTGCAGTGAAGATCCACCTAACACCTTTTCTACTCTTGGCTTACTCCTGTGATCTGGTCCTTTCTCTCCTTTAAATATATTTGCAAAAGACCTATGTCTGTAATTAAGGGAGGGCTGTGTATTCAGTCTCCTAGCCTGGATTTGATACTTTTGTTAGACCTACTTATTCATTGGTGGGTTTGCAAGTCGCATAATTGTCTTGTTTCAGTGCATTTTCTTGATCTTCCTCCTTATTTCTTGATGCCCTTTTATCCCAGCTTCACTGTGCTCTGCCCAGGCATTTCTCCATTGCTGGTATTTTACGCAGGAACTCAGAAGATAAAGATGGCCAACATATCCATATTACCTCTCCCTGTATTATTCTTGTGATACTTTATCTAGGTTTGCTTCCTCCTGAGCAATGTGGCTGTAGGTGAGAAGTCTGGAGTGAGAGAGGGGTATTCAGCAAGCAAAGGACCCTGTACTTATTCTTTCTGTAAATGGATTCAGAATGGTTGACAAATCAATGAACTTTTAAAAAGTCATCCTTCCTTTACTTAAAGAGCACTTAATGAAGCTACATTCAGTCTTTCATATTAGTGGGGAAGTCCAATTTAATGAATTTACTTCCACAGAAGCCTGAGAGTACATGTAGTTTTGAAAGTGTTTAATGTACACACAGGGAATAGTTTACATGCCCACAGAACTTCTATCAAGATGTACCAGAATTTAGAAAATTGACCCAGTGCTAAATTGATATTAACAATAATCTAGTTAGCATTTTATACCCTATTTTCATGTATTTACCATCATCTCTATGTAGTACTTTCTTTGTAACATAGCTCCAGGTTGTACCCCTAGAAAGAACCAAATTTCAAATATAAATGCAGAAGTCATTTCATCTTTTCCCTTTAAATGTAACAGTGAGAAAGCCAGTAAGAGAAGAAAAAGAAAGAAATGGCTCATGTAATAAATTAAGAGATTGATTCCCTTAGTAGCACCTTAACACCTTCTCCAATACCTAAAAAGTAGAAATTGGTCTTAATTAATCCATGGATGCTCATGTCTCACTCTAAGTAAAGGTAAGAACACAGATGGGCTTCAAAGTTCAGAAGAGGCCTGCCAGTGAACTAATAGTGTCAGGCAAAAACACATTACCATAACTGAAAGTCCAGGCAAAAATCAATTGATTCATTGTTTCAAACAGCAGCTTTACACAAATCTATTTTAGAAAGCACTTCATTTAAAACTGAGGGCTGTCACATGTTCAGGAATATTGAAACTGGGATCTGAAAATCCTCCCATTTTAAAATAGAAATGCTGTATGTTATACAACAAACACCTCCAACATTAAAAAGGAAATTTAAAATCAGAAAGATGTGAGCCGAGAACAGTTGGCTTCATGGGGGTATTGTGGTGTGAACTGATAAATACCATCAATAAGAGTGTAAGTTATAGGTTATAGATTAGTAAAAAATATAGATTATAGATATAAGATTTTGATAAGTGAGATAAGATAATTATAAAGCAAGAACTGTCATAGACAGGCCTAAGACTCCATTTTGCTGCCTTCTACAAGAAAACTGTTACAAGAGCTGTTTATGAGAAACTGAAATGAATGCTGTGTTCTTATATTGTTTTCTGTATTTTGTACCCCACAAAATGTACTCAAGGATATGGTGGTCTTGGTAACCTAAGTCATTGAATTAGATTCTTGCCCCTGCTAACCACCTGCTTAATTCAGGATATGGGTGCCTCACACCTGCTTGGACCCAAGATGCAGGTTACTGAGTTGCAAGCTAACTGCTTTTTTAGCTTCTGTAACTTGCTTGTTAACTGGAAAATTCCAGTCCTGCTTAGGGCTCACAGGTAACTAGTGTTTTAGCTTCTGTGATTGGCTTACTTGCATGATGCTGAGAAAAGCCCATGAACTGTGGTTTTCATCCTTAAATTCCCAAGACACAGGCCAGGAAATTGCTGTTTTCCCACAGAGCTTCATTCTCTATGGGTGGGTGAGTCCCTGGCCAGGTAAATAAAGCTGTCTTTGATTTGAATTTGGACTTAAGAGTGTTTTCTGAAGCAGCTCTTCATAATAAGGGCATTTGTCAATCTTTGCAAAATCTGGTTCCTAGCAGATGTTAAGGACAGGACATGATACTTTGGGTCTCTGTTAAGTTTAACTGGACACTCTTTGCACAACCCCAGAACTTTTTTGGATATTTACTCATAATATCCTTATTTTTAAACTTTAGCTGCCCACCACTATGTTCTGAAGGGGATCCTATAACAAAGGCGCTAAAGCCCCTAGTTTCATAAACTCTTCTATTTTACCTACCAGCTGGCATAGGAATAATGGGGATGGGATTACATGCAGTCTTCCACCTAACACCAACAACTCGTTTTTCCCAGCGTGTAGGCAAAATGAGTTTGAGAAGCTTTTATCTTAGGCCTTCCTTTCTGCCATGACCATTCATGTCTACTGTGCTTCATCAGACATGTCTATGTATAAGGCTTTACTGAGGGTTATGAGATTGTTTTGCTCATTGAGCATGTAGGTCACAGAAAAGCAAGGACTGCAGCTCAACACCAGTTTTTGTTATCTCTGAACATGTCAAATCTAATTACATTGGCTTTGTCTATCCAGAGTACACAAGAATAACTGATTGTAGAGGGGAATGAAAGACAAGGAATGGATCTGCATGCATCTATCTATCTTGAATCTTCTGGGTTCATACTAGACTCACACAAAGTTTGCATACACACACACAGGTCACTGGATATGGATCCTTTTAGTTAATATCAGTCACTTTCCCTATGTTTAAAAGCTAAGGGAGATGATAGCATGATTACCATGTTGTCATGCTCTGTCTGCCTAAACATCACTTATTGTTATGTGACTATGATGTATAAAGAATAACAGTGCTGTAATAAATGCACGTCATTATGAGCAGTCCCGTATGTGCTCTTTGAATAGTTGGGGTAAAGAAATGAAGTAAGAAGGAGAAAGGCAAGTTTTGGTTTTGGATTTATAAGGAAGCCTCACTAGTGTTTTACCCTAAGAGGAAAGAAGATGTGTATATGGTAATAGTTGGAGGGGGGCTATTACAACTTGTAGTCACATTGCATTCCTCATTAAAAATGAAAATAAATAAATAAATAAATAAAGGTAGAGAAAATGAAGAGAGAGATTAAGAATGAAAAACTGGTTCCAGACATTGTAAAGCCTTTATGTCATGAACCTACTGATTTATTCATTCAACAGTGCGTTCATAGTCAATGTGGTTAGGGATGACTGGAGGAATAATCCATTATGCACCTCAGCACATGTAACACCAGACTCCGTATCCATTTCATCAATTTCTTTACATGCCTCTCAGTGAAGACCTTGGGCAACAGCCTCTTGCTCTTTCTCCAGGTAGGCTATTACTATGCCATTGCTTTTATTGTTTGGCTGCTCCTCCCAACAGTAAATAAAAACCTATAAATCTGAATCTAGACAAATGATCTATTCCATCAGTTTTCTTCCAGTGAGTCCCACAGTTAGGTAGCTTTTTCTAAAGGAATATGTGTTTAACAAATCTTGACATTTGGGTTTAGCGCATGAATTAGCGATTTGGAGCACAGCTTTGATCTGCATGGATGCTAGCTCAGCACAGAGAAGCTGTGTGGACTGTGATTCACCAAGGCAGTTCTTGGCAGAGCCAATGACCTAGAAAATTTCTGGACCTTTCCAGCCTTGGGTATGCTCACGTCTTACATTGGTTATAATCTTAGTTCTCACTGCTCAAGTAAATATTATGAAATATCCAAATCCTATCTCAGATTGGTGTTAACTATTAATATAAGGGTTTCCAAAAGATAAAAGTTGAGTATTAGTAAATAATAAATGCAAGCCTGTAAAACAGTAAAAATAGTTAGACTCTTTCCTAAAAAGTTTGAAAGAATTCAGAAGTCATGGTGGGTTAGAAAAGTTTTTCTAGGTCTAAAATGTAAGATGTCAGTAATTCCACGAGTGCTTGTTGGAGGCAGGGCAGCCACTACACTGAGAGTCAGACACACTGGAGTTTACACGCTGGCTCAGATGCTAAGTCTCGCCTTTCTCATCAGTAACATGGGGAAAACAAATAGGACCGCCTGTGTAAGAACGCTCTGAAGATTAGATGAGCATGTATGTGAAATAACTACTACAGAGCCTCACTCTACCCAGATGCATGACCGAGCAAGTAGTTGTACCATTATTAATATACTTGTTTACAATCTGTGGTGCTTTGCCTTCCCCTCTGAAATGCTCAACGGGGTGCTATGTATTCTCTCTTTAAACTCGACTTCTCAATTTCTGCAGCAGGAAAGAATGTGTTGTTTAAAAATAAAACCACAGCAGACAGCTTTGCATGAAAACTGCGAGTCTGGGAGAACAGGCTTGTCGCCAAGGCTGTAACAGGTCAGAGTTGCAGCAGGTTCGATGTTAAGAACTGCTTCTCCTGCCTCACCAGATTATCAGTAAACCTGAGCTCTTCTTAATGTGCTGGTGATGAGTACTGTGAATAGTACAGACATGGGTTCATTTTGTATTTGCTAATCCAAATCTAAACAATTATTAAATTTTTCCTAGGAGTAAAACACATGCTTCCCACCAGAGGGCTACAAAGGCGATAGAAATAGAGCCCTGGCTTCCACTTTCCTTGTTCATCACCATCAGCATAGGCATGATTCTTCTTTTTCCAAAGACAATTATTTTCTAACATTTGCTAACATTCATCTCGGTAGATAAAGAAATATCCCATGATGTCATTCATAGAGCCCTTCTTTGAATAATCCAGAGTGATGATTGACAGGCAGAAGATAAATCCTTATTTATGGTGGCACAAGGTCCTTCCATCACCACCCCCAATGGAAAAGAAAAATGTACAAATAAGAAACCAGCTGCTCCCTTGCAGTCAGTAAATTTTACAGTGGTCTCATCCTGCTGAGGCCACATAGCTTTGATTAAACACCACTTTGATAATCAGGCAGTGAAGCCCATTATTAATGGGGGTTGCTTTTAGGTGTTGAAGTTCTAAGTTCTTTGAAAAAAGGTAAACAGACCTTTCAAGACATCAAAGACAGCAATGGTAATTTCAGCCACAATTCTTTTTCCTGTGGCTTGTGTTGACAAACCATTATAAATGTGGCGAATGTCATTTCGGTATGATTTTGGCTCACCCTTTGGTCCTGAAGTAGCCCTTCTAACTTAGACTGGAAATCTGAATCCTCCGCTCATTCTCTTACTGAATGAACTCACACACTGTTTTTAGGGACATTCCAAGTGGTGTTACAATTTTCCTTCAAAGAATTGAAGCTTTATTGATCTCATATTGAGGGACCGGAGGGAGGCTGTTCTTGTCAGTAGTGCTTGTCTCTATGCAGGAATCAGACCTTGAGAGAATGGGGTTTGAAATGCCACTGGGAAATCTTGACTGTCTGAAAAAGTCTGCACATGAGAGGCAAATGGATTTACCCATGGCATTCACGTTTCCCAAGTGCTTCCCAGACTTTATGCATGTCAAAGCACACATAGAAAATGAAAATGAAAACACTACTGGTGTAAATGAGAGAGAATTTGACAATATACAGGGTGTAGTGATGAAAATAATTCCATTTCTTTATAAACCAAAGTGTTGAAAATATATAAAATATTTAATTGGAAGAATACATTTAAATAAAGTCTTCAAATTTTAAGGAAAAACTTGATCAGGCTTCAATGAATATAACTGTTATTTTGTGTCAGACATTTATATTTGAAATGACCACAAACAATTTCTAAGACTTTTTAAGGAAGATGTCTTTAAATTTCTGATAGTCATCATTAATAATAAATTTTATTTCCAAAAACAAGTATTAAGAATTTAAAAACTGTTCTTATAGCATAGCATTTTTTAAAAAGAAATCACATCCATTGAAATTAGATTTAAAGAATATAACTAGTCTTGCCTTTCTTTTTATTGACAAATACAATAATAAAATTCTGGTGCTAATGAAAAAGTATTTTGTATCTGAGAATTTTTAAATAATGATGAAGCTCTGGTTTGTAGAACATGCCTCTGTGGTTAGGACAGCCACCCTGTGTTACCCTGAACACCACTAAAAAGATACAAATAGCCAGAGGTTAGATATAGTTTATGTGATAACTTTAATTGTTAGCCATCTCCTCTCTTGGGACGTCCCAGTCAGCTGTAGTTTGGTCTGCTGCTCTGGGAGGTTCTTCTTTGAGTGCCCTGAGCTTTTACATTTTCCTTTTGTCCAGGGGGTAGCAATCCTTGGGTCTAAACACAAGTATCCAAGCAAGCAGTGAGCATTGGGTAGAGTTTGTTGTATCTACCTCCTGAGGAGTCTGTGAAGAGTGCTTCCATACCCCACTCTTAGGCTGCTCTTAGAGGAGAAATATCTCAGAGCCTGAGATACTTTGCCTTGGGACCCCAACCAGCCTCATACCTTCTTAAAAGCTGCTCAAAGCCAGAGATGATTGTCTCACAGTACCAACATAAGTCTTTTGTAGGGGGCTGGGGATGTGGCATGCGCAGGGCGCTGGGTTTGATCCTCAGCACCGCATAAAAATAAAATAAAGATGTTTTGTCCCCCAAAAAATAAAAAAATAAAAAAATTCTTTTGTAGGATATACAATTTGCAAACATTTAATGAAGATTCTCCCTATGGTCTGTAATAATGATTGACTATATAGACTAAACAGAGGATGGCACAGGAGTGTCCCCTCCTTCCCTAAGAACTGAGATATGACTTTGAGTGTATAACACATTTATCTGAATAATTATTATATTTTCCACTCCTAATGAAAAGAAAGAACTCAAAAAGTAGGTTCTAAATGAATGAGTGAATAATGAAAGAAGAAAAGTTGCCTCTGATTGTTACAACTAATCAAGGCAATGTAGAGCAACTGGAAAGAAAATGAACCTCAAAACCATGAAAAAGTGTGAGTAGAATACTAGCTTCATTCATTAATTCAACAAATAATTGCTGAAGTTTTACCATGTACCAGACACTCTTCTAAGTACTAGGGAATTTCATAGTGAACAGAAGTGTCATAAATTCTTTGAAGCAAAGAGTAAGAGGGCAAAGAAATAAGCAATATAAATAAGTGCAATGTGTATTTGTTGGATGTTTGTGAGAGATATAAGAAAAAAAAATAAGACATTGAAGAAGAATAGAGAGAGCTAGAAAATTTAATATTAAAAAAGGATTCTGGGAAGATGACATTTAAACAAGGAAGTAAGGACAGAGCCCAATGGGTACACTGGGAAGTTCATGGCTGGCAAGTGGAACAGGAGTAGCAAAGGCCCTGAGACCGGAACATCTTATGTCTGAGAGATAGTATGGAGGCCAGTCCCGTTGAAATGGAGACAGTGAAGAGGAGATTAAAAGGAGATGGGAGTAGTCCACATCACATAAAACCTGGGAGGTATATTTAAGTTCTTTTCTTTTAATGAGGACCCATGTGAGAGGAGACACCATGGAGTAGCAGAGATGATAAGCAAAGTTGTGGCATGAATTCAATATTTATATAGACTTAATTGTACTCCTTTGGCTGCCCTGTCAAGCATTAGCCAAAAGAGAAAAAAGACAGAAGCAGGGATAATACGTGTTTGTTTTTTCCTGCAAAAATTCAGGCAAGAGAGTGAGACAATGCAAGAAAGTTTAGAGGTGAATGATTTGATCACAAGAGCTAAGAGTTTCGCCGATGGAGTTGATTGGAATATGAAAGAAAAAGAGGTATCTAGGGTGATATCCAGGTTCTTGTCCTGAGCAACTGAAAGAAGCTTCCATGAAGACTCAAGCAGTATAAACCCATCCAATGGGATTATTTACCAAAATGGAATTAGACACACAAACTTTGACTATATATCTCTAGCATGTTCTTCTTCTTTTGAAAAATATTTTATTAAGGATGATAGACACATAAACATAAAAAGTAATATAATAAACTAGATTCAATATATTCTATTTCCCCTTGACACACAGTTTTAATTTTTTTGCAGTATTTTAAAGCATGTTATTCTTCTCCTAAGTCATTTGGTATGCTTCACTAATTGACAATGAATTTTTTTAAAAAGAGAGAGAGAGAGAGAGAGAGAGAGAGAGAGAGAGAGAGAGAGAATTTTTTAATATTTTATTTTTTTATTTTTTTTTTGGTGGACACAACACCTTTATTTTATTTTTATGTGGTGCTGAGGATCGAACCCAGCGCCCTGCACATGCCAGGCGAGTGCACTACCACTTGAACCACATCCCCAGCCCATGAATTTTTAGTGTATCCCTAATGCATCATTATGCCCCCTCAAAGTTTAGATTTTTAAATATCACCTAATACTCAAGCTGTACTCAAATTTCCCCCAATACTTTAAAATTATCTACTGACATTTATGTTTCAGTCAGCTTTTATACTGCTGTGACCAAAAGATCAGACAAGTACAATTTTAGAGGAAGAAATGTTTATTTGGCATCCATGATTTCAAAGGTCCCAGTCCATAGTGGCCAATTCCATTGTTCTGGGCCTACGATGAAGCAGAACATCATGGTGGAAGGATGGGGAGGAGGGAAGCAGTTCAGGACATGGCCACCAGGAATGGGAGAGAGAGAAAGATAGTGCTCTGCTCACAAATGACAACATATAAATTCCAAAGGCACACCCCCAATAACCCACCTCCTTCAGCCACAATCTAGATGACTACAGATGCCACTCAGTCAACACATTCAGGAAGATTAACGTATTAGTTAAGTTAAGGCTCTTGTAACCCAATCATTCACCTCTAAACTTTCTTGCATTGTCTCACACATGAACCACTGGGGGATACTTCATCTCTAAACCACGATAACTTGGTTTATTCAAAATAAGATGCAAAGAAGAGCTTCACATCACATTGATTAACATGCCTTTTAAGTCTCTTATTCTATGGCAGTCTCTTTCTTTCCTTCTCTTCATGTTTCTTATTGATTATTTACTTATTTATATTTGTTGCAGAAAGTGATTTGTTTGTATACCCCACATTATGAATTTGGCTGATCACTTTTTTCTTCCTGAGAGGATTTCTAAAAAATGACCCTCTACCTGCCTGTTTTATTAAAGTGATAGGTTTTTCTGCTTAAGATGGGATTTAATTTAACTTTAGTAATTTAGAACAGAAAGAACATAGGTGGAACCAATTACTTCCTGTTTCATCTTTAGGTTTTAGCATCCACTGATGAATATTGCTTAGATCAATTATTAATAAAATTGGGCTTACAAAATAGTGATTTTTTCCAATTTCATCATTCCTTCAATACTTCTTACCAGGAATTCTCTAGAAAAGGATTTTCCCTTGTCAAATATTTGGTTACCCTGAAATAAAATGTGTAGGAGAAAGGCAAGGTAAAAATCTGATTTTTACACTTTATCTGTTAGTTTGCAGAATATTGAATTGCTCCATTATGGAAAACAACAACTCCTTTAAAAAATCATGATTTTGAACTTTTGTGTTTTATGGTTTTTTTTTAAAAAGAGAGAGTGAGAGAGGGGAGAGAGAGAGAGAGAGAGAGAGAGAGAGAGAGAGAGAGAGAGAGAGAGAGAGAGAGAATTTTTAATATTTATTTTTTTAGTTCTCGGCGGACACAACATCTTTGTTGGTATGTGGTGCTGAGGATCGAACCCGGGCCGCACACATGCCAGGCGAGCGCGCTACCACTTGAGCCACATCCCCAGCCCGTGTTTTATGTTTTTGACCATTTGTAATCATTACAATTACTTTCTTCTTCCCTCCCTCCTTCCCTCCCTTCCTCTTTTTCTTCCATGCTTCATGGATTTTATCCAAGGCCAGTGGAGGCCACTTCAGTTTGGTTCTTCCATTTCTTTGGCATGAGCTCATTCGTCTTTGATTAGCTTCTTTGCTCTCTGGCACAAGATGTAGAAGGTTCATCTTGTACTTTTCTGTACTTGACAGAATCAACTCCTTTTCTTAAGGTCTTTAATTGCTGTTAGCATGAATTGATGTTAAGAGACCACAAGCTGTATGCTAGTGAGCCTCATTGATGTAGATTGTCTTTGCTTCTACAGCCAGGATATTTTTAGGATTAAAAAGGTGCTGAATCTTGACATCTGCATATTTTTGACTGGCCTTATTATAGACTTGATATGCATTGGCATTTTGTTCAGGACTGACTTGTAAATAGTATACTACTATGTGAATAGGATTCTACTCTTGTCACTAAGCTCCAATAATATACCACAAAATAATATCAATCACTGTAAATGCAAACTTTTTTTTGCAACCTTCCTTTCTTTATTTGAGAACCATTAAAATATGTCCCAAGATTATTTTCTTCCTTTCTTACCTTCATTTCTGTGCTCATGAACAGAAGAAGAAGAAGGGGGTAGGAGAAAGAGGGAAGAAAGGGGAAAGACAGGGGAGTGAGGAGGGGGATGAGGAGGAAGAGAAAGAAAAAAAAGTTAAGATGTATGAGTACTATTTTAACATTACAGTAGTGTTAATGGAAATAGACGCCATGAACACAGAATTTAAACACTTGGAAATTAAATGGATAGGTTATTCATTAGAAAATTGGCACGAACTTTCTTATATTAGCTTAGTTTGAACTTGTTGGATATTGTTACTTACAGAAATACTAACAAGGATTTACAGATACATTTTATTTCAATTCTGGATATGTAAGGCTGAGAACAAGCACTTGGATTTTGGTGATTTTAGCAAGGTAATTTCACCTTTGCAGACTAGTTATATTTTCCATAATGATTCCCCATTTAACTTTTCCTGGACATATTTTTATTCATTTCATTTATGGTAAAAAGTTAGTGAGGCAACATAAACACTCTAGAAGGAGTGAAAATGATAACTGTGTTTGGAATTTCCTATTTGCTTATTTTTAATGAAGAGCTAATGCTACCCCATTATGCCTTGGATCAATGGCAGATTTCCCTTTGGTTTCAGTTAGTATTCAATTGGCTGATGGCCAGAAGAACTAACTGAGCTGGCCTAAACTTAAAAGGGAATTTATTAGGTTACAAAACTGACAGTCTAGGTTCAAGACAAGCTTCTGGCATGGCTTAATTCCAATGATTAAATAAGCTTGTTAGAATCAGATTCTCTGAGTTTGTTGTCTCTGCATTCCTCAACGATTACTAGAATTTTTTTAGGTTGTTTCCATTTACTCTAATAAAATGGATGGACTTAGCCCTTCCAAATCCTGGTTGTGGAGGAAAAAATAATCTGAAAACCCAGCAAGCATGCCTCATTGGCTCTGGTTGGGTTACTTGCCCAATACTGAACTGACCACCTGGGCCAAGGAGACTGGATCCCTGAATTATTTAAATAAATCAAAATCTCTCCAAGGAGAAAATCACATGGAGGCAGAGGAAGAGGGAACAGAGAATGATTTTTTTAGTGGATGATTACAATATATAGGGGGAGATTGATGCTGAAAGCAAACAGTAACTAATCTCTAAGCTTCCTGAAACCAGCTTCTAAAACCTTGAGAATAAAAACAAAAACAAAAATAATTGCTATAGTCTGAAAAAGTTGATTTATTTCAAAATTAAGGTTATCTATGGCCTATAGGTATACAATGAATACAGGGCCAAGGGCTTTAATAAACAATTGACATCATTATTCTATATGTAATAAGAACTACTTTTTTTATACTGAAAACGATGGATATGGCAAATCTGGAGAATTGCAGTATGTTTATTTAATGATAACCCTTAACCATACCATAGACTAAATCATAGTTATGTATTAACCCATGAAAGTTCCTTCAGTTTTATGTTATATACATGCATTTTAAAAAAGAAAATCTTTAAAGAAAGCCCACTAAAACTTTTATTATTTTTTTAGGTTTGCTTATTTACCATATCAGAAAAACTACATAGATAATAAGTGAATGATTCTGATGATAGGTAAGAAATCATAAAAGAATCAATAACTTGGTTATAAATATTATACAGAAAGAGATCAAGGGTTAGAACATAATATATTTAAGGGTATGGATATAATGATCAGGATCCCATTAGAAGAAATATTGGAAAACTGAGAACAAGAAAAGTCAATTTTGAGACATGTAAATGAATATATGAGAGTGAACACAAAAGAGATGAGAGTGAACACAAAGAATAAAGATCATATATAGCATGTTAATACCCAATAGGTAGGATTTATCAAGCAATACACACTTAAGTATTATGTAGACAAAATATTTTAATCTGTTCATATCAGTAAGGCTGTTAGCCACAGCAATGTGAGCCCAAGGGACACAGGATTAAAGCCATGGTGAGCAGAATAGAGAAGCATATGGGCCCAGCATTGTGAAATATTATATATCAACTAACTACTGATATATATATATATCAGTATGTATATGTATGTATGTATGAATGCCAAGAGTTTCTTTGTGGCCAACAATATTGTCTATTTTTTTGGAGAATGTTCTATGAACAGCTGTTAGAGTTTGTAAACAAGTCAGTATGGCGCCTGGCATTTTGCCAGAGGGAGTGGTTTGTGAAGTAACGCCAGCGAGCCATTAAGTGTGGAGATTCCTTATTGGTTGACTGCTGTATCTAGTTTATGCTAATTAAGATAAGCTGTGTGGAATGTATAAATATCCCTCTGGTCCTACAATAAACGGCTCCCACTCCTGCTGTATCAATGTACACAAGTTGTTCGTCACCCCCCCCCCCCCCCCGGTTATTTTGCTGCAGCCAGACTGTGGCAAACAGCTGAGAAGAAAGTGTATTTATCTGTTTTGGGATGAAATATTCTATAGATGTCTGTTAATTCCATTTGACTCATACTATTTTTTAGGTCTTAAGAGCCTTTAATGAGGTATGTCTGTATGACCAATCTATTGGTAAGAGAGGTGCATTGAAATTACCTAGTATTATTGTATTGAGGGTCTCTTTGAGTTTTTAATTTGTTTAGTGTATACTTTATGTAATTAGGTACACCAGCATTTGGGGTATAAATATTTAATATCAATGTATCCTCTCATTTTATTATTCCCTTTACTAGTATGAAGTTTTCTTCTTTGTCATTCTGATTAATTAAAGTCCTCTGTTTTTTGATATGACAGTAGCTACTCCTGCTTGTTTTCCAGGTCCATTTGCATGGTATGTCAATTTTCATTCTTTAACTTTCAGTTGTAACTTGTTTTGCCTAGGTGAGACTCTTGACTCTAGTTGGGTCTTATATTTTTTAATCCATATGCCAGCCTATCTTTTAATTGCAAAGTTGAGACCATACACATTAAGCATTATTATAAAGAGATGTTTATTAATTCCTACCACTTTTATTCATTTCTGATGTTTAATTTAGTCTTGTTTCTCATTTTTTAAGCTACTCTTCAAATGTGATATGTCTATTTGTTAGCTCTGGAATCTGTTTTTTATTTCCTCTGTTAAAATTTTGTTTTTTATACTGCTGGCTTAGTAGTCATGAATTATTTTAGTTTTTAGTTATCTTGGAAGTTTTTTATTCCCAATTTGATTCTGAAGAATAGCTTTGCTGGATATAGCAATCTTGGTTTACAGTCATTTTCTATCAGGATTTGGAATACATCATTCCAAGTTTTCCTGGATTTTAGAGTTTAAGATTTAGAAATAATTCTGATTGACTTTCCTCTAAATATGAACTGATATTTTTCTCTTGAGGCTTTTAAAATTCCTTGTTCTGTGTTAGGCATTTTAATTATAATGTGTTGTGCAGACTTTTTTTGATATAGTCTATTTGGGATTCTAAATGCATCCTGTATCTGGATGTTCCTCTCATTCTTAAGGTTTGGAAGACTTTCTATTATTATTTCCCTGAGAAGTTTATCCCTGTCATTAGCCAGTATCACAATACTCTTAAATTCCAATGATTATTAAATTTGGTCTCAACGTTTTCCCAGAATTCCTGTATATTCTGGCCATGGTTACTTATTTTCTTTTCCTCAATACTGTCTGAATTTTCAAAGTCAGCAACTTTGTCTTTCAGTTCTGAGATTCTGTCTTCAGGAGAAAAAAAAATGAAAGAAATTACTTAATTAAAAAGGAAAGAATTGTCTCCATTGAGGTCATCAAAATTGTTGGTGAAAATGTATGGTCACTGTTCATACTTGACAGTTCTTTCTTCTGTTTCTTGGGATATGTAACAAGAGGGGAGAGAGTAGGAGGAGGGGTGAAAGAGAAGAAGTGATTGTTAACCCCTTCCTGTTTTTGTGGTGCTCACTGAGCTGCCAGGTGGAGTGGCCTAACTGGTTGAAATAGCTTTCAGCCTCCCTACTCACTAGTACAAGTTAGTATGGAAAGGGAAGTACTGTCAATTGAAGTTTTTGTCCAGATGGACCAGATCATTACACTCCCATAGTAAGGCTGCTGCAGAGTTCTCAGAGGCAAATTCTGGTGACTGGATCTTAGAATTAATCAGATTTGGGGGACTTTGTTAAGTTATATCTGCTCCAGAGAGATTAAGTCAATTCACTCTTAGGATTGAGCAGATGCTGATCTCTGCTGTTAGTCTGTAATATCTCAAGAGCCTTCTGAGACTTCTACTCATAGGGCAGAGGACACAAATCTTCACAGATCTCACACACTTGCCTTACCTTGGAGCAGCTGGAAATGCATCTTTCTTCTAATCCATTATTTTGAATCTCCTGGCTGAGGTTTTATTAGGATTGTATCACTGTTCTTCTTCCTACTGCTAACTACAAATCCAGAATTTTTTCTCTATCTTAATCTTTGCATTTCATAAAATGGCCCTCTACATTGTAGGTAGCAACATCTTAACTTCTCAGCATTCTGTCAAATATCAGAATGCTAACATCAGAAAAACTGTTATCTGAATATTTTTCAGTATAGTGAGTGAAAGAACATGAGACTGTCTTCTCTGTGGAAGAGGGTGGAAGCCCCTAGTTTGTGCAGGATAGCTGGATCAAAATATGTTTACATTCCACTCCCAGTTAAAGGAATGCTTTCAGATTCTATCATGAAGGCCAATGTTTACTCCTGCAGTGGATGGATTATACTGTTTGGGGATTTTTTAGTGTGTTAGTCAGCTTTGTTTCACTGTGATCAAAATACTTGACAAGAACAGCTTAGAGGAAGAAAATTTTATTTTGGTTCATGGTTTCAGAGATTTGGTCCAACGTGTGTTGATTTCATGGCTCTGGGCCCAAGGTGAGACAGAGCAACATGGTGGAAGGGCACAAGAGAAGGATGCTTCTCTGTTAATGATAGCCATGACTGATTAGGTTATAGCTCTCATAATCTAACAATTTCACTTCCAAACATTGCTCCATTAACACAGGGAATTTTATGGGACACCTCATAACATTTAGAAACATATTCTGCTTAAAAAAATAGTTCTTTGGGGGAATTAAAAACACATCCTCTCACAACGCCAAGGAAAGTGATTTTTACTTGATAGTCACCCAGAAAATGTTGGCTAAGTGCACACATGTATGATTATAGTGAGAAATTAAATCACTATAAATAAATTATGTTAAAATTAGTGGCAGAATAGATGTTCTTCCATGGAGAATGATTTATGTTAATTAAATAAGAAATGATTAATTTTGTTTAATTCAGTTTAGTAACTTTTTTCCTAAAGTTTTTATTAGTCAGGTTCAAGCAACCTCACTTATTAGTTTTTTAATATTGATCAAATTTTCTGACCTTCCTGAGCTTTATCATCCTCATTTTGTTAGAATAACAGTAGAACCTTCCTTATTAATGTGAAAATTGAGAATGATAAAATTTTCATAGTGTTCTCCATAGAGTAGACATTTTATGAGTGTTTACTGTTGCTATAATTAGTATTAAAACAGAAGTAGAGGGCTTTTTAAGACCATTTACCCTTCAGATGCTATTTCTCATTTTCTTGACCCTGTCCATATGTCTCTTGCTCTCTTTCTCTCTGTTTTTGAACCAGTGGCTCAGTGTTCTATCATTGTGTGGTTTCTCTTCGATATGTGGTCTTGCCCTTTTAATAAGGATTGCTTTTCTCTCAGAGTGATATATTAAGCTCTTCTCTGAGGGCAATGGCTTCTCCCTTAAGGGCCCAGACTGCTTTATTTGTATGCCCAATAATGTCATAATGCCATTTCCTAAACTGCACTTTTCTTTTTCTAATAGCCTTTGTCAAAAAAAAAAAATTCTAGTGTAAGTGACATTCAAAGCCTCTGAATTATCCTGAGGGGATCAAATTGCATCAGGTTATTCGGACTAACAGATTCAGATGCTTTT
Organism: Spermophilus citellus; assembly: GCF_964194105.1. Taxonomy (NCBI): domain Eukaryota; kingdom Metazoa; phylum Chordata; class Mammalia; order Rodentia; family Sciuridae; genus Spermophilus; species Spermophilus citellus. Next base: position 88,031,896 of record NC_138193.1, read on the forward strand.
TTAGTCTAAAAGGAGACACCATTAGCAAACCTGAAAAGTGTTGGAGGCAGAATCACTTGAGTTCAGTTATGGATTTGCTTATAAAGTTTCCTGTGCAATAATTCTTCTCATCTTTATGTTTTCACAACTCTGTGTGTGTGTGTGTGAGAGAGAGAGTAATTTCACACCCTTTCTTTCTGACATGCCTGCATTCTGAGATTAGAGCAGTAAGTCCCATGGCTTACATGGTGGACTTTCCACATTAGTTGGAGGAATGGCCATGAGTGTCACATGCAGTTGCTGTACATCTGGGCACTGGGACCATTTCTCAAGTCTTTTAATTTGTTCAACATGCAGATTTTGCAGGAATTTCAACAAGCATTGTTAACTTTATAATCTTATGGGCTCTACTATAAAGTCTTGTCCACATGTTACTCAAGAGGAACCAGTCTTCGCAATCATCACTTTAATCGATTTGCCATATGGTTATTTCTTTTCACATCCTGATCATACCTTGACCATATCTTAAATAAATGTTTTATAAAATTTTATTTTAATTACAAATATCTTCTCTATTTTTCTGCATTGATAAAGTTTTAACATATAATTTTTATTTTTATTTTAGTCATTTCAGGAAAGAAAATTTAATTGGACATCAGTAGCTATCCTGTGACTTACATATTCAGCTCATTTACACAGAATTAACTGTTTTAGTCTCCAGTCTTAAGAGATAAAGCTTATTTTTAAAAAATTTATTTTTTAGTTTTCACATTTCTTTTAGGAAGAAATTCAGCTCCATGGAGATTATGCGGCTGTTTGAGGGTCATGTGACTGATGAGCTGTCTTGACTTAGGTTTCTCATACTGTCCTCCACTGAGAGATTTATAAAGAGGTGGCATAGGCCCGCCCTCTGGTGTTATTGGAAGTGGTCCTAAAAATATTCCTTACCTGAAACGTTAACTGCACTACCTTCCCTTTCACCATCATTACAAAACTATTGGATATTAAATTCTAGCACTTAGGTTGCAGTGAGAGTGTTAATTTTCTTTACTGCAACCAATTTAAGAGAATTGATCCAGACTCCATTGGGGTGTGCACCTTCTGATCTGTTGGTATCTGACTTCATTCATTTGATCCCCTTACAGCTCAAATGTATCCTATTTCCACAACTTGTAGTTTAAAAGGCAAGTGATTTGTATCCATCAGCTCAGCAGTGACAATGGGGATAAATCCATCATTTGGTATTACTTAGTCTTCCTGCACAGGCTGCCAAATGCCTTCCAAAACCACTGAAATTGATGGTGACAATTTTCCACATTCTTCATTTGTGGTTTACACTGTGATTCTCTACAACTTCAATCTCAAGGGATGAAGTCCAGTCTGATTTGTGTTAGATTTTTATATTTACAATCTAGTTCAATTTTTCGAGGTTGCACCTTAGAAGAGCCTTCTCTTATGTAAGTGAATTAGTAAACCACTTGCATGTAGAAAGACTCCCCTTTCAGTCTTCTATTACCTCTTACTGTTTTCCTAACTGGATGAGAGGAGTATATTATAATTTGGTGGTGTCAAATGCTTCCTGTATGTCTGCTTTTATTTGATCATATCCCTTTTGGGTTTATTTTCCAGTGACTTATACTTGCAATGTACATATCCTGGACCCACTCTGCTCAATTAGACTGGTTATATTGAAAGCATGTCTGGTGGCACAGCATTAAGTAAGTAAGTAGCACCTGCTTGGGCTGTAGGAGTGAGCTGACCCCAAAGAGAGGAAGTAGAAACATCCAAGAGGCAGTAAGGACGATTTTAACCATGAAATATTGATGCTGACAACTATTGTCGATGTCACTAATGAGAGATGGGCTTTCTGTTATCTGCAAAAGCTTCACAAGATTTATTAAGGAAAGAGAAAGCACTCCAAAAGGACAGAAGTTACTGAGACTACCTAAGGTGTAAGATTTCCTAATTCACTTAAAAAATACCATAAAAATCATGACTTCTTTTTTAACCTGTACATGTTGAATTTGTTTTCCAGTTGTAGTATTGATGAATATGGAAGCTATTTTAATTGTATTATTGTTTCTGCATAAGAATTTGATTGCTTTTAAATTTGTTTTCTGAGATTAATCAATAATTGAATTTTTCAACTTTGAAATTTTGGGGACTTTCCCTACTATATTTTTCTCCCTTGACACCCCATTTCCCTATTTATGTTTAGGGCTTACATAAAAATAATGTGACAGATAAAATTATTTCCATAAAACTCAAACAATATCATCTAGACCTTTTAATATATATTCTGTTGGAAGCAAACATCTTTTACTGAAAATCTTTCCTATCCAAAACTCTTAGAAATCTGCTTCCAGTTCAAGGTGATGCCAAGAGTAAAATATTCCTAAATGTGAAGGATAGATCTTCCCAAATGAGAAAATCTGGCACACCATGTATAAACAGATTAAAGCATTAAAGCTAGTGGATCATAATCTCAGATTTAGTTTGAATGCATTTTGTGGATAAACTTGATATAAAGGGAAAGAAGATAGGCTATAGTTGAATTATTATATAGACAATTGACTTTACCAAAACAAGTAAGTATGTTAGATATGTTTTTCATTTATTACAGTGGAAATAGTCTTCAAGCAAAAGAGACCCAAGCCATGCCACACTTCCTCTCTGACAAACTTTTATTTCTTCTTTCTGCACCCTCCCCCAGTATACAATTTGAGCACATGAAGTCCCATGGAGATGATCAAGGAGAACTTTTAGCTTATAGATGCCTTTGTGTCATACCTATTGTTGCTTCACCCTGACCCTGCTGATAATTTCCTGTGAATTGCATTAGAGATACTTGGGAACCTCTTTTGTAAATGGATTTTGAATTTGCCTTCTTTCTTCTATCACTCACAAAGTGTTTGAGAGTGATAGAAGAAGAATCTCCCCTCCACGCCGCCCCGCCACATCTACACTGCTAAACCTAAATTCTTCTTTTGTCTTTTTAAATCTCTTATTTTTTTACATAATTTTTTTTCTTTCAATTGTTTCATTACTCCGTGAGATGCCATAACATGGCATGGTATATCCTATTATGGCTCCTTCAATAGCCATATTCACTGTGGATTGCTGAAAACTGAATAATCTCTGAGGAGTTTCAAAGAGGGAGAAACAATTCTAAAAAGTATCTAGACTCCAAACTTGAAACCCTGGGTGGCTAATGGCAGTAGGATTGCCACACACAGAACAAGAGGAAGATTTTTAATTAGAACTAAGTGAGGACAAATTTTAAGATGTGGATAGCTATCCATGCCAGAACTCTGGGTATACCCTTTCAGTTGCTCCAGACACTTTATGGGATTTTGATCAGGCTTCTTGTTAGTGCGTGCAAGAGCCTTCAGGACCCAACTCTGGTCATTGCTTCTGTTTCTCCTTTGAGAACTTGTTCCCCACACACCAGGCTGTTTCATATTGACATGCCTCTTCTTATGCTATCTTTTTACTTAGGAATGAAACTTCTCATATTTGCTAGGCTAAATGCTTTACATCTAACAAATCAGCTTAGGCATGATCTTCTTAAAAAGCTTTTCCAAACGTGCTTTGGTCCATGTTGGTCTAAGTGAGCCTTGACTGTCCTCCTTAACAACCTGTGCCTACTTCTTAAATGGAATGCATACATCATACTGAATGAATGCTGTTGGTTTTCACATTCTGTTTCTGTTCCTTCTTAATATTCAAGAGAATCAACTCAGTGATATTTACATATGTATGTTAGTTAGGGTTCTCTAGAGAAGCAGAACCAATAGAATATATATGGTTATTAAAAGGGCATTTATTAGAGTGGCTCACACAACCAGAAGCTGGATAGTCTACAATGGTTGTCTATAGGCTGGAGATGCATAGTCCAAGATGCTGAAGACTCAGAACAAGAGGAATCAACAATATTACCCCAGTCCAGGACCAAAGGCTTCTGGAAATTCCCTGGAGAATCACTGGCAGAGTCCACTTTGGAGGAGTGAAGGAGCTGGAGTCTGATGTCCTCAGGCGATTGCAGCAACAATTGAGAACCCATTCAGGAAGAATCCAGCTTGCATCTGCTGCTCCAAACTTGTTCTTCCATCCAAGCATCCAACCTATTGGATGTTGCTGCCCACACTTAGGAAGGGTCTCCACTTTAGTTTGCTATCGCACATGCCAATCAGACACACCCTCAATGACATACCAGGAAGCTTTTAATCTTAGGCATCTCTTAATCCAATCAAGTTGATAATTCATGGGTTTGCTACAACACTACAAAGAGGACAACAAAGAGATAAAACAACAGCCACAAATAGTCTAATGTGACTCAGTCTAATGAGAAAAGGCACAGGAACGAAATCTCAATTCAACTTTAACTATATGGAAATTTCCTCATGCTTACCACAATGAGATTTCTCTTCTGTATACGTGAATTTGGTTACTTCTTTCCTTAAAAGTGAAGTTTATGTGGTTTGCTTCGTATGCTGAATAAACGAGTTGTCTTATGTAAGCATCAAAATTTTGAATTATACTCTTTAGTTCCTTGTCTCACTTTCTTCTACTATTCACTCTGTACTTTCAAAGTTTTAGCATTTCTTAGCCGTATGATTATGAGGTAATTATTTTTTGTGGAGTCTATTTTATCATTTATGAATGGTAAAATAATATTTACTTTATAATATTACATGAAATAATTATATAGACCATTTATTCCAGAATACTTATTCAAAATTTTAGCTATAATTACTATTGAGGGAGGCACCATGAATCTCCAACATTTTACTCTGAGCAGATATATTTATCAGCAGGTCTTTGGATATATTTTTGCTTTTTGCCTTTTTTGCTTTTGCTTCCATAATTTCAATTTTTGGGTCTAAATCATAATTAGCATTCAAGATTCAGGCTTCTATACTGTTATGGTTTGGGTATGAAGTGTCCCCCAGAAGCTCCTTTGTTAATACAGGAATATTCAGAAGTGAAATGATTAGAGTATGAGAGCTATAACCTAACCAGTCCATCTTAGTTTGAATGGACTGACAGGATGGAGATTGTCCACAGGTGGGGCCTGATGGGAGGAGATGGGTCACTGGACCATGCCCTGGAAGGGTTCATCTTTTCTGCAGACCCTTCCCCTCTTGTTCTCAGTTTCCTGGCTACTATGAATGGAGCAGCACTCCTCTGCCACAACCTTCTGCAATTGTGTTCTGCCTTATCTTGGGCCCAGAGCAATGAAGTCAGCCCACCATGGAATGAACCTCTGAAAACATGAGTCAAAACATGTTTTCAGAGGTTCATTTTCCTCCTCTAAGTTATTCTTGTTAGGCATTTTGGCCACAGCAATGGAAAATGGACTAACACATACCTTAACTCAGAATCTAACAGATTTGTGAAGTACTCTCTGACCATGCATACTAATATAATTGTTATGGTTTAGATGTAGTGCCCCTCAAAAGCTAACATGTGAGACAATGCAAGAACATTTGGAGGAGAAGGGATTGGGTTATAACCTTAACCTAATCAGTGAATTAATCCCTGATTAACTGGAGGCAGGTGAGGTATAGCTGGAGGAAGTGGTTCACTGGGGTATGGCTATGGGGTATATTTTTGTAGCTGGAGAGTGGAGTCTCTCTCTCTGCTTTCTGATCATCATATGAGATGCTTCTTTCCACCACACTCTTCCACCATGATGTTCTACTTTACCTTAAGCCCCAATAAATGGAGCCTGCTGTCTTGGATTGAGAAGTCTGAAACCATGAGCCCTTAAATAAACTTTTCTTCCTCTACAATTGTTCTGGTAAGCTCTTTTTGTTCCAGCAGTAAAAAAGCTGACTAAAGTAATAAACTTTCTCTCATTTTGTAAAAATAACCATGTATATTATACATGTGAAAAACTTTGAACTCATTCATGTAGTCATACAGCAAATGAATATATAATTTCTGTATATAAATCAATGGGTTGGTAATGGAGATAGGTGGTAAATGAGATACCACCATCACTGCTTCCAAGGAAATTATATGCAATATTTACAGGATGAAATATGGAGCTACAAAGTTTAGATTTGTGTCCAGGCCCCATGATTTACTAACTATATGACCTAGGAAAAGCTTCCCAAACACTGAGCCTTGCAAATGTAAATTGTTAAGTAGAGTATCTAGAACTGAATAAAGACTAAAATATTTTAATTATTTTCTTATTATGGTTATTGATATTGCATGTTAATAAGAATGAATAACCTTAAACAATTCTACAATTTGTTTTTATTACAACTACTGTTATAAAATATTTTAATAATTAAGTGATAATTCAAGAGAATATATATGATGTTGCAGTTTGAAACTCAAACATACTGAAAAATGGATGGGGAATTTGCGTGCAGATGAAATATTTTCATGGCCTTCAGTAAAAAGCAGACTTTAAAGTAGAGGATAAAATGTAGCCTGGAAGAATCCTACTTCTAGTGATAAATGACTAGATGAGTTGGGCCAATCTTTCCTATATGATAACTAAAAGAACAGGTCAAAATTTAAAAGAAAAAATTATTTTTTGTGCCCCAAATCTATAAGATAGAAAGTTATTACAAGATCAAGGGGAAAAAAGGGAGAATAATAGCCAACAAATTAAACTGGATTGGTTTTACTAAGGGGAATTCTTTCAGAGCAGGTAAGAGAGGGAACTCTGTGAGTGACCAACAGGGGTTTAAGAAGATGCAATCCTGTAGCCTTCCATGAGCAGAGTCCAGAGACCCACCTGTTGAGCTTGTGCTTCACTTTTCAATCCTAAGAAAGTTGTTAGGAAGCAAACAGAACTTTGAGACAAATTTCTAAAATTGAAGAGAAAGGATCACATTTCAGTCCTCATCAGAGATTGAATAGCTTGTTAGGTGGCCCCTGTTCTTAGCAGCACTCCTGAAAGGTATGCTATAGGGTGGTGACAGGAATGGTATCTTGGTCATCTCTGTCCTGTAAAATTCTGAAAGTTTTGTCTTGGATCTTAAGCTTCTTGGAACCCAATCATTATTCCCGTTGACATAATCTACACTTTTCTGCTTTTAAAGATTGCTATTTTATTATGTACTTCTACTATATATGTTCAAACATAGGTTTCTCCTTAATTATCCGTTCTGACTTTTTTCAGCTTATTACTTACTTTTTGAAAATACAAAATAAAATAATTTTTGACACAAGATAAAATCAGAGGTCTCAAACTATTTGTAAACATAATGTATCAAATATAATATCCATCAAGAAATTGAGTTTTATGAAGTTTATAAGGCAATAAAAAATAAACTAAAACCAATAGAAATGATTACCAGCTGAAACAAAAGCACAAGAGCAAGAACATGGAAATTATACACAAAGAATATAATAGCCCTGTTTATTTATCTCAGAAATAAAAAATTAAACATTAAAAGTTTATGTAAGGTCCTAGGAACAACAAAATATGATATTGCATATTTTAAAGGGATCTAATTAAAAACAATGTAAGTGAAAAATACTATAATTGAAATTAAAATCTAAGAGGTGAACACTGTGGCAAATGAAACACAGCTGAAGAGAGAATTAATGAATAAGAAGACTTATCATAAGAAATCAGAATTAAATATAAAGAATTAAAAAGATGGGTTGGTAATCAATATAATGGATAGAGTAAGAATGTCAAAATCATTTATAAGTTAGAGGGCCATAGGAGAAGAGAAAGAAAATGAGGAAGAAGAAACATATAATGAAATAATAGTTGACAATTATCAAAAGTAATTAATAAGCTGAAAAAAGTCAAAAGGGATAATGAAAGAAAAATATGTTTGGACATACATAAAAGTACCTAAAGATAAAAATCTTTGAAAGCAGAAAAGTCTAGATTATCTTAATGAGAATAACAATTAGATTGAATTGGCTGATTTCTTAATAGAAAAAAAAATAGAAAAAGAAGGGGAAAAAGAAAATTCAGGAAAAAAGAAAATTCAGGAAAAAATTTCATTCAAGAAATAAGTGTAAATAAAAATGTTGTCAACAAAAAATGCAAAAATTTATTATTTGCAAAGTCACATTAATAGAAATTCTAAAGAAGTTTCTTCAGACAGAAAGGAATGATTCCATTTAGGATATTGGAGATGGAAGGACTGAAGAAGACGAGAAAAAAAAAAGGTAAATAAAAGACAAATCTAAACTAACACTGACTGACTTATGAATTGTAATACAGAGAAAATTAAAATATACCAGGCAGTGCCATGAATGTTAGATAGGATGAAAGGAGTTAAAGTATAGAGCATTAACTGAGACTATAATAAAATTACACATAAAATCAGTCTTTTAAAATAAAAGATACATGTAGACTAATCACTAGGGTAGTCTCTAAAGAATATAAAGGTGTGCATAATTTTAAAATATGAAAAACATGGGATTAAAAAAAACACATCTTCTGGTGGCTTTGTGATTAATCAGTGTGGCTAGGCTAAACTACAGAATTCCTATCTGGTAAGTTTCTGATTGGAGTGGAGATGCCATCAGATAATTCTGTGAGCGATTTGGAGGGTGGAGAAAAGCAGCAGTGTGTCTGTACACCCTATCCTGCTGTATGATGCCCTTCACCAGCTGGCCTACCCTGTAAGTCTGAGTCCATGGCTGAGCCTGACATTGTTCCATATTTCTTTGGGTCGTCCTTCAACTTCTCTGATTCCTCAGCTTGGGGAGTGCATGCTTAATGTTATAATGAAGTTTCTGGGCTTCTGCAAAACACTTCGCACCTTCAAGGTGTCTCTCTGTATCACCACCTCTTCTAGTGGTACTGATTCTCTAATTGAACCCTGAGGGTTCAGTTCTCAGGTATGGTAATTAAATGCAAGAAAAGAGGAAAGGAACATAGAGCAATTGTTACATATAAAAGATGTTTGGTATAAACTCAAATATATTAGTAATTACATAAAGTGTAAATAGCCTATAAGCTCTCTATAAAATACAAAGATTATTTAACTGTATTTAAAAATACAAAACTCGAAATATATGATCTTCATAAGAGGCAGATGTGTACTACACAAAAAAGGCTGAAAGTAAACAAAAGAAATGAGAACTCTACACACACAACAAAGAACTCCATTTGCTATATTAGAAAAAATAATTGACATTAATGCAAAAAAGACTTAAAGAATCTTTATAAAAGGTAAAGGGAGGTACTTTGTAATGATATACATTTTCACCACCAGGACAATGTAATAATTAAAAATTTTATGGCCACAAAAACATTTGAAAATAAGCAACTTAACTGAAGAGCAATAGACAAATTCAAGCCTGATGCAATGGGTACATGCCTGTAAACCCAGCTGAGATTACTGACTCAAAAATAATTCATTTATATATCAAAAACAAAAGGAAAAATAGGAAATTCTAATATATTTGAAGGTAAGCAAACACTTCTAAATAACTCATGGATTGGGTAAGAAATCATGTTGTGAATTATATAATATCTGTAACTGAAAATAAAATTATCAAATATGAGGCCTTATGTGTTGCACCTAAATCTATACTTAGAAATTGATAGCACAGGAAATAAAATAGAAAAATATACAACATAAAAGGGGGAGCTGATCAAGGTGGCATACACCTGTAATCCTAGCAACCAGGAGGCTGAGGCAGGAGGATGACAACTTTAAGGCGAGTCTGGGCAATTTAGTAAGAGTCTCAGTGACTTAGCAAGACCCTGTCTCAAAATTTAAAAAATGAAATAAAAAACAACTAGGGATATAGTTTAGTGGTAAAGAGATTCTGAATTCAATCACCAGTATCAAAAAAAAAAAAACCACAACAAAACAAAAAATAAAGAAAATAACATAACTCATTACATACATTTAATCATATCATAGAGATTTGAAAACAGGTATAAGGGGGAATATTAAAGAAACTTCAAAGAAAACATAAGAATCTTATTGAAAACTTCATACTAATAAATATTTAGATGAAATGAACACATTTCAAGGAAAAAGCAGCTTAAATCTGACACAACAATACGTATTATGAATCATATACTTTTATTTTATTTGTTTATTTTTATGTCATGCTGAGGATCTAATCCAGTGCCTCATGCATGCTAGACAAGCACTCTACCACTGAGATACAGCCCCATCCCTGAATCATACATTTTTTAAGGAACCCTAATTTAAAGTCTTCACACACACACACACACACACACACACACACACACACACACAGAGAGAATAGAGTCCTTTGTTTTTTGGGGGGTATAGGGATGAAACTTGGGCACTTGACCACTGAGCCACATCCCCAGCCCTATTTTGCGGTAACAAATTCTACCAAATATTTTAGGAAGAACAAATTCTGGCTCTTATGCAAATTCTTCCAGATTGAAAAAGATAGAAACTTCTCAGCTTATATTTTGAAGACAGCATAACCTTAGTTCTAAAACTGAGAAAACTTTATAAGAAAGAAAAATTATAGACCAATCTCTGTCATGAACATAGATATTAAAGCTCTAAGATATTATTAGTAAGCCAAATCTGTCTATCAAAAAAAAAATAATACTTCACAACTAAGTTTGATTTATTTCAGGGTGCATGGTTGGTTTTGCAACATATGAAAAGATGTGGTTTATCACATTAGTCTAATAAAGAAAGAAAATTCTGTGATTATTTCACTAGATGCAGAAGAAACGTTTGCTAAAATTCAATATCCAGTTACATTTGGAATTCACAAACTAGGAAAATAAGAGAATTTTAATTTAATAAAATATATCTTACACAAAACTTAGAGCAAAAATTATATATAACAAGTAGAACCGAGGAAGCATTTTCTTTTTGGTGAGAAAATAGAAGGCTGTGTTCTACTATCACTTAAACTTCTAATATTGTACAAATGGAAATTAAATGTGTAATTGTTGAGAAAGAATAATTAAAAATGCAAAAGCAACAACAACTAAAGAACACCTTTGATATCACCGTACAATCACCAACCAACCAATTCTGGGAGCAGAATTTTAAAGTTGAAAACATAAAATATTGGTGAAAATGTGATGTAACAAAATCTCATAACTTAATGATGAGGATGTGAAATGGTAATAGCCACTTTAGAAAACAGTTTCACAGTATCTGGAAGATGCTGAAAACATGAATATAATATGATCTAACAATTTCATTTCTATGTGTGCATAAGGACACTAGAAAACATGGACCAGAATATTTGTTGCAAATCTGGTCATTATAACCCCAACCTGGAAACACCCAAATAAATTTCCATCAACATTAGAATGGATAAACAAATTATTGATTATTCATCCAAAATGCTAGACCTCAATATATACAGATATATGCAAATACATAAATAAATAAATTAAATCAATAAGTAAGTAAACCTTCAATATGCTGGGTAAAAGAAGATAGATATAAAGAGTTCCATACTGATTCTATTTATACAAATTTGAACATAGGAAACAAATTGAACCACCTTGCTTTGAGATCTACAGCTAGATAGTAAATCTAGAAAGAAGAGAAAAGCCAAAAAAAAAAAAAAAAGATAAAAAGGGAATTTCAGACTAGTTAGTAGCATGATTACCAATGTACCAATGGGATGAAAGGGTGTTATACTCTAGAAGGAGTTACCCAGGGACCTGCTGAATGCTAGTCACACAGTGGTTCTTGACATTAGTAGGGGGCACAGAGATGTTGATTTTTTACTTTGTTGGAATGTATAATCGTCTTTTTGAATTTTTTGTATATTTGTTACATATTGTTATTTAAAAAAATAAGGCAGTTCAGAGAGACAAAAGAAATAAAATAAATAACAAATGATAAGGAAAAAATATCAATCTTACTATTAGGGGATGCCATATGATTATATATGCAGAGAATTTTTAGTAACCCACAAATTCTCCACCATGGAATGGCGAGATGTGAAGGTGAAGAGGTAGTCAGAGGTCAGGAATAGAGGATTTCGTTGAAGGGATTTCAATAAGAGAGTGACTTGATCAAACTTGGATTTTGCTTGAAACCACTTTGGAGGGCGGAAGGCAGGGTGTACTAGGGGTAAAAGCCAGGGGTGCTCTACCACTGAGTTATATCTCCAGACTTTTTTATTTTTTATTTTGAGACAGTGTTTCCCTAAATTGCTGAGGCTGGCCTCAAACTTGTGATCCTCTTATCTCAGGTTCCTGAATCATTGGATTTCAGGGGTGAGCCACTATGCTAGGCAAAACCACTATTTTTAAACTAAGTTGAAAAGCATTAAGACTTTGTCCTTTAAGTGATATTAGATGCTATATTTTAGATATTAGATGTTAGATTTTAGATATTAGAAACTGGCTGCTTCTAGTTACTCTCTGGTTTTAGACTGTGGTATGGTATCCTTTCCATTGAATGGTCTCACTAATTATTTGAGTTGATTTTACTAAAATATAGGACCACCATAAATATTGTATTTATTGAACAAAATATTTTTCTTCAACAGTGTAACATAAGCATAATAATATGAAGCTTCAGAAAATTACTGGGATTGTTATTTGTAACTCAACATACAAATATAATTAGCATGGATGTTGTGTCTACATATCTAATGTGAAGTGATGACTATAGATTAATACCTTTGGTGGAATTCAGGCTGAATGTAATTTTAGCACAAAAAATAACCAACCAAACAATCAGGAAAAATAAACAAACAAAAGAAGTATCTTAAATAAAATTTTGCCTAATTATCTAGAAAATGGTTTTTATTCTTCATTTAATATTGCCTATATAGATGCATGTTTGATTGATCATAAAACAATTTTGAGTCTGCATATAAGTGCTCTCATCTAGTAAATGACTTCAAACCAGTTATTTCCAAGCTAACATTTTAGCATCACTCTTATGTTTTCTAAATAAGAGATGCATGAAAATGCACAGTAATTCAAAGCTTCATAATAATGTTTATAATACACAATGCATTAAATATTACTAGAATGTTAATGAAATTGTAAAGATATGATCTGGAATAAAAATAACACAAGAAGTACTAAAATTAGCATTGTGATATTATCTTTAGATACTTTGTGTAGCAAAACATTCAATTGTAGTCAAAATATTTAATAACAATACTGTTTGCATTGGGAACCTTATCTGTAAAGAGTTATGATCTGCACTTTGTTTTAAGAGAGAAGGTAAGATAATAGAGGATGGAAAAGGGAGACTGACTAAACCAAATAAATTTTTTTTAATAGAATTATAGGTCAAGAAACCTATCAAAGCATATATTTTTGCCTAACATTATTTGAAGTTTACACACATGAACAGACACACACACACACACACACACACACACACAGGATCACATCTACTTGAAGTATTGTGTCTAATGGTTTTATGTTGTTCCAGCTCACATTTGGACCTTCAAAAGCAGCAGGTTTCCAAAGGCACCTACATTAGAGGGCAGTTTTATAATTCTTAAGATGTACTAGCTGATTGCCTAAAGAAACAGCCAACAGATTCCACATGACTCCAAGCTCTGGATGAATTTCCCAGCCATTGCTCTCTTCTAGGTTCTGGCTCCAGAGAAGGAAAATGAAACCTGACTGTTGCTATCTAGACTTTGGTCCAGAAGTGTTGTAGGGCTCCTGTGATCACTTTTGATGCCATTTCCGGGGTTTTGTGAGAAGGAAGGGCTAAAGCTCTATGCTGGTGCTCAGCAGGCAGGCACTGTAAGCAGCATACACTTTGCCTTGGCCTTTATTTGCATGTTTAACATCCTCTCTTACTTGAAAGCTTCATTCCCCACATGCTTATCTGTGCTGTGCTGAGTTGTATCCTTGCTTATGTGCTAACAGTCTCAGAAATGTGAATATCCATCCTCTTTACCCACAGGGGGTGATCCTGCCAGCCTCTAAAGCTCAAATTAAATTATAATTTTCCTATGAAACGTTTTCTAATGATTCCTCTCTGGAGAGAGTGAATCTTTCTGGTTTTATTTTCCCCTTTATGTTGAACAGTCTTCGTTTATGGTCTCGTGAAGTCACGAAAGTTCTTCCAAATGAAATGTAAATTCCCTAAAAGCAAAAACTACCACCATTTTTCAAATCTTTTGCCCAAAGCCTTCCTCAGAGAAAATGCCTATCCATCCTGATCTGATGTCTCTGTGGTTTCAATCCTGTCTTGATGAAGTTCACAAACAGAAAGGAATTCCTAGTGGATGCTGAATGCTCCAGTTTGATTTCACTCAGTCAGACTGCAGTGAGGGTTTTCAAATACCACTGGCTCACAGTCCAGGTGTATTTTACATTCATGGTATTTTCTGACTATGACGGCTTCAGTGGTCATGGATTTGCACAGCTCGGTGTCTTCTTCATTCAAAAACCCAGCCCGAGGAAGCAGTCCCTGATCGTGATTTACCCATCTGATGGTAGAGAAAAAAGCAAAAGTATTGACAGAAGCATGCAGTGGTCTGTAAATCTAAGAATGGGCCAGTGTGTCTCCTGCTCACAGTTCAAGTGCAGTAGCCTAGGCTGACAACCAGGTGAGGAAATAGATGCTGCCTGTAGAGACACACTGAAAGCACCCGGCCACCCGTGAGGACCTACAGGCTACTGCAGGACAGGTGGATGGCTAGACAGGCTTCCTCACACAGGATTCACAGAACTGTTCTTCTCGTTCTCTGCTTGTTTCTGGACTGGTAAAGCACCCTGTGCTTGGTCTAGCTCTGAGGGATTTCCCTCCTTTGCCTTAAATATCTTATCAGTGACTATTGTGTAAACTCCAGAAAATGTTCAATAACTATCAAATCATTGTTTAAGAATCAGATTATTGTTTAACTAGTAGCATTAATTTTGATCTGGATCATTTGCTGTGGAGTTAAAGGACTCACTTTACCATTGAGCACTAAGCTTATAGCATCACTTTTGTTAAGAGTGACCTTTGCCACCACTGAGTGTGGCAATTGTGAGATTCTAATTCAACAGAACCATCTCCACTACTTTTCTGGAAGGTTCTTCTCTACTAACATAGTCTGGGAAGAGGAGGAGTCAGGATGTACATCCTATATTCTATAGCTCTTTTAAAAGTCTTCTTAATTTACCAAGAGGTAAATTCTGGTCAAAATGACTTTTGTAAATTTATAGTGAGAAAGGAAAAATTTGAGAGCGAAGCTAAATCCCCAGTGTCATTTAAATTAAGCAAATTTTTTGTGACCAAATTTTCACTTTTTTTTCAATTTAAAAATTTTATAGTTTAGGTTTGAGGAGAAAATAACCTATATAGGAGGCTGACATGGGAGGATCATAAGTTCAAGACCCTCCTCAGCAATTTAGTGAAGCCTTAAGCAACTTAATGAGAACTTGTCTCAAAAAATAAACAAGCAAGGGGTTGGGATATAGCTCAGTGGTAAATTACCCCTAGATTAAATCCTCAGTACCAAAATTTTTTTTAAAAAGTTTTTAAATAGAAATAACCTATCCTCCTAGTACTAAGGAAAGTGATTGTTTTTTTTTCCAAAGCTATTACTAGCTTCACCTTCTTGATCTATAGGCTTACATTTATTTTTCTGTAGTTTTTCTTTATAGGATCTAAAAGTTCCAATGCATACTTTTGTATAAGATGGAGTGTTGGCATGTAATTATGTATAATATCAAATTGTTTTCTTTCAAAAAACATTCATTGATATTCTACAAAAGTGTGACAGTTTAAAACATAAACATTGAAGATATATTGGTGAGCAAAGAAATTTTGCTTTCCTGGAACTTAAGGTAGATCAAGGAGGTCAGCCATTTAAAAAGTGACTACAAAACAAATACATAATTATTTTGATAAGTTTTCTGAAGGAAAAAAACAGCTCAGTAAGATATATAATCAAGAAATATCACATAGGGTTTATAGTCCAGGCAATTTTCCTTACAAAGGGTCTCAGGTGAAGGTTTACCAAATAAGTTGGAACCAAACAATGTGTAAGGTGAGTATGAGGAAAGTGTAAAGAATAGCAAGTGCAAAGGCTCTGTGGTTGGTGTCTGCAAGATGAACTCTAGGAACTTTACAAGTTCAGAATGGCAAAAAGCCACAAGTGAGAAGTAAGGAATGTGACATGAATATGGGAAGGTTGTCTATAAGCAGCACAGTTAGAGACTGGAGCATGTGTTCAAGATTTTGGTCTCTATTTAAGTTCAATGAGGAACCACTGAAGGATTTTTAAGTTGGGATATAAGGCCATATTTAAATGATTGAGTTTTCTTCAACATAAGGGTAAAAATCATCTGCAGTATGGTGGATGGGCCAAGTGAACACAGGGACACAAGTGAGGAGGGTAACATGGTAGTTCATGTAGGTCTAGAGCATGGAGAGTGGGTATGGAGAGGAGTTAATGGATTAAGTGAGACACAGAATTCAAACATGATGCCAATTCTTTACTCTTTCAGTCAGATGAATAAATGATAGTACCATTTATTGATTTATGGGACTTTAAAGGATAAATAGATTTTATATCTTATTGAAGATTTTAAATTTTTATCTCAGGAATGTTGAACTTGAGGAATTATTAGACACTGAAAGCACAAGAGAGTAAACTACTTGACCCAAGTATCCGGTCTCAAAAGAGAGGTTTTGGCTAGCATTGCTAATTTGTAAATCATCAACATAATTGTTAAGGAGCTCCCATGTCTACATGATAAATCTGAAACAAAGTTGGAACCATACTGGCCAGAAGGACAGGAGGAAAATCTGGAAAATGAGGGATCTAGAGGCTCAGTGGAAAGATCATTGAGAGAATGAGCAGAAGGCTCAATAGTGTCAATTGCTACATGCTGATCAAGTGTTCAGTCAAAGATGTCACTGGATTGAGCCAATGACTTTTAAAGTTGTTAATTTGACCAGAGTAGTTTGGAATGGTATATGGAATGCAAGATAGATTAGAGTGAATAAAGAGTGAAGGTAGGTAAGGGAATGGACAGAGCAAATTAGGATAACTCAGGAGGAAAAAAGTAAAAGATGATATTTGGTCTTATTCTTTTAAATGATAAGAGAGTTCTGAGCATGTTTAAATAATTATGGAATAATTTATCTAATTGCTGTTAAGAGGGAGTGAGGGGATGTGAGGTCATAAAAGCCAGTTGTTTCCAGAGTGGGAAGCACACATTCCAGAGAATGATGGAGGCCTATTAGAAACTAGCATATGTAAAAAATGTATATCTATATCTGTAAGAATAAATTAATTTTCAATTTATAGTACTCCTATGGTTTGTAAGTGAGGTATCCCCCAAAAGCTCATGTGTTTGGGGCTGGGGTGTGGCTCAGTGGCAGAGCACTTGCCTAGCATATGTGAAGCACTGGGTTCAATTCTCAGCAACTCATATAAAAATAAATAAAGGGGCTGGGGATGTGGCTCAAGCGGTAGCGCGCTCGCCTGGCATGCGTGAGGCCCAGGTTCGATCCTCAGCACCACATACCAACAAAGATGTTGTGTCCGCCGAGAACTAAAAAATAAATATTAAAAATTCTCTCACTCTCCTCTCTCACTCTCTCTTAAAAAAATAAAAAAATAAAAATAAAAATAAAAATAAATAAAGGTCCATTGACAACTTAAAAAATATTTAAGAAAAAAAGCTCATGTGTGAGACAATGCAAAAAATTTTGGAGGAGAAATGTTTGGATTATAGCCTTAACCTAATCAATGAATTAACCCCCCTGATGGGATTAATTGAAAGGTAACTGAAGGCTGGTAGAGTGTGGTGAAGCATTGGGGAGCATGGCTTTGGGTTATATATTTGTATGTGGCAAGTGGAGTCTCTCTCTCTCTGTTCTCCTGATCATCATGTGAGCCACTTCCCTCTGCCACAATCTTCTGCCATGATATTCTACCTCATCTTGAGTCCCAAGGAATGGGGCTGGCCTTCTATGGACTAAGACTGTTAGCCCATAAATAAACCATTCCTCCCCTACAATTGTGTTGGCTAGGTCCTTTAGTTATAGATGTGAAAAAGCTGACTAAAACAGAAATTGGTACTAAGAAGCAAGATTTTGCCTGTGACTAACCTAACCATGTGGTTCAGAACATTTTGGAGCATTTTGCATTGGTGGGAGGAATTTTGAGATGCTGGAAGTACAAGCTGTAAATCCTTTAGGTTATTGTAACCTGATCTTAATGGTGGATTCTTCTGGGAGCTCAGAAGACCAGAATGCCAATAGGACCGTGGACAGTAAAGGCAGAGCTCAAGAGAGTTCAGAAAAAGAGGACTTTATTAGAATTTGGAATAGAGGCCATTTGTTTTATGTTCTGGCTGAGAAGTTGCCTGGATTTTGCCTGTGTCCTGAGGATTTCTGTGAAGGCAATTTTAAAAGCAATGGGCTTCTTAATCTGGCAGGAAAAAATATCTAGGCAGCATAGCATTCAGGTGGTGGCATGGATCTTGCTGGTGGCTTTTAGACAAATTCATTGTAATAATCAAGAGCAGAAAGCCAAGCAGAAAGATTTGAAAAACTTGGACTTGAAAATTGATAATAAAACTGGGGCTAAGGAAGTTGCAGTTGTTGAAGACATTACTGCCACTGAAGAAATGCTAAAAACTTTGCTCAGAAGCAATGAGAAAGATGGCTTGAGGGCATCTCAGGAGCTGGCAAGACCACATACATTTCAAGCTCAAAGGAATATAAATGAAAATTCTCTTGAGACTAGTAGGACACCCTTCTTACACAAGGGGTCCTAGGAAGTTATTTTCAATATGCTCAGCTACCCAGGCAGTCAGAGGTTGCTGCAGCCAGGGTCCTTAGAGACTTGGCTACTGCTCAAAATGTCACCAGACCTTGGTGTCAACCATGTGGTGCTTGTTTACAGGAATGCAGGATGCTGAAGTTTGGGTGTCATGGAGGCTTCCACTAAGATTTCTAATGTAGTCCTTGGAGGCCGGGCAAGATCCAGCAGGGTAGGAGTCCCTACATGCACACTGTGAGAAGGCAAAATATGGAGATTTGAGGAGGAAGCTGAAGCCTAAGTGGAGACTTCAGAGATTAAGAAATTCCAGTAATGTGGAACATAGTCCTAGGAAAGCTGCAGGAATCAAGCAGAGACAAGTCAACTGGAAAGCCACTTGGGATGCAATCAACAAAGCCACAGGGGTGGAGTTACACAAGCCCTTTGGAGAGAACATCATGATTTCATGGGCCCCAAATACCAGACATGGAGCTACAGGACTTGTTTTCCCAGCTGGGTTTTGGTCTTGCTTGGTCCTATCCTTTCTTTCTGTACCCCTAATTTTGTAAATGGAAATATTTGCTTGCCTCAGTCTGGCTGGGCACAAATCACGAGCCACTTGAAGATTCAAGCAGGAACAAACTTTACTTTTAGAACTCACAATGCATGCCGCCCACGCGAACTCTCCAGGAAATCCCTGAGAGCTCCACCGGAACTCAACCCACGAACTCCACCCACACAAACTCTCTAGGAACTCCGCGAGAGCCCAACCGGAACTCAACCAACCCACGAGAACTCTCTAGGAACTCCGCGAGAGCCCAGCCGGAACTCAACCAACCCACGAGAACTCTCTAGGAACTCCGCGAGTTCAAAAATAGCGGGCACCCGAGGCAGCAGGAACCGCTCCTTCTGGCAAAATGCCAGGCACCATCTTGACCTGGCCGTGGCTCTCAACATCTCCCCCCTTTTGTTTAATTAAACAAGTATGTGGCTTAGGGACCATGCCTGTCTTAGGTTGTCCAATACTACATATGGTCCTTACCCGTCATTGGATGAGCTGACCTCAAGGCGTCAGCCTCCTGTCCAAGGTTGGTACCATCGCAGTTGGATCTTACCCGTCATTGACTACTGGCCCAGCATTTAGCCACACTTGTGGATAGTGGGTTTTACCCAAACACTATGAACATCCAGCTACAAGCAGAAAGGGGAGGATATAAAACGCCATGACACCAAGCCAATTGACGGCCCCTTTTGGAAAAATTGTACCACCGATGACATCATCAGCAAAGATACCCCGGCACTACTACAATTCACTGCACCAACAGATAGTTCACAATGCATACAAGTGATACATAGTCCAGGCAAGTTCTGCAAGCAGTTCAAAGCAGAGGAATCCATTAATATGTCATTTTCCTCCCAAAGTAAATCGACTCCTTGATTGAGCATCACTTGATGAGTTATACTATTCAGTGATGCATCAGTTTATACAGTTTGTTGTGATAGCTATCACAGAAGTTGTAGTTTGGTTTTATCTTTGTCTTCACTGGCACTGGGATGAAGATAGGAATTCTGTCAGTGATGGCTAAAAAAAATTATGTAACATTCCAGCAGGCACTAAAAAAAAAGCAATTTTCTAAACAATTTAGTATCCTGAATAGAATTAGATATAATGAAAAGGAAAGGTGAAAGTAAACAAACAGATCTGTTAACCTCCTTTTTTGTTCACATTTTAAAACAATCCTCAACAGGTGTTTATCTAATTTAAATTAAACCATTTAAATCACGTGAATAATAAAAAAAAATTTGGATCCATTTTTTCATGAGCACTCCTCATATATGATATATGGACATACGCACATACAGACATGCAACACAAAACACAAGTGTGCACACATAACACAATACATACAACACATAACATAATAGGAAAGGCCTTGTAGCTTTTTACAGGTGAAATCCTCATTGCAATGCTCAAAAACTCCACAGTCAAAAAATAAAACTGATCAGAAAAACATTAACCTAGGCTTGTATGAGCTCAAAAAAAAAAAAAAAACAAAAAAAACAAAAAAAAACAAAAAAAAAACCCAAAACTTCATGATGTGGGAAAGGGCAATAATAAAATAGATATTGAAAAAAGCATCCTGGTTACCACCTGGGTTTGACTCTCCTTTTGATATCCCATCCTTTTTCCTGTAACTTGCATATGGGTCTGAAGGTATTCCCACAACCACCCCCAAGGTTTCTTACATTTGAAATAGGCCTTAATGGTGTTCATTATTCATTAGCCCCCTGGTGTGGGAGAACCACTGTTGCAGATGTAAGGATAGCCAAACTGGAGTTCTGGATATCAGCTGTTATGGATTTGAGCCAAATCATCTTATTTTTGGTCTGTAGAAATTGCTTTAGTTAGTCTCTCTGGAATCCAAATCAGCTGCTGTTCTCCCTGTGGAAACACACAAACAGACCCCGACTCCAGACAATCACTGGGTCAGGACCTTTCCATTGTCCTGTTAGAATATCCTTCCAAAGTACCCTGGGCTTATGTACATTTTTTGGACACATATATCTTTCCGCAGCACTAAGCCCTGATGAATCCAAATTTAAAAAGTTTAGAGTAAAAAGGGTTATTTTAAGTTTATCTTTGGGGGATATATACCTCTTCCCAATTCCCTCTTTTTGCTTTAATAAGTACATTTTAATAGTTTGATGAGCTCTTTCAACTATGCCTTTTCCCTGTGGATTGTATGGAATTCCTGTTATATGAGTATCGCCAAATGATGAGCAAAATTGTTTAAAAGAGGTAGAAGTATAGCCAGGGCCATTATCTGTTTTTAACTGTTTTGGAATGCCCACAGTGGCAAAATTTTGTAAGCAATGAGCTATAATATCTTTAGTTTTTTTTTTCTCCGGCATGAAGGGAGCCCATCAAAAATCCGGAAGAAGTATCAACTGTAACATGCAAATATTTTAATTTTTCAAATTCTGGAAAGTGTGTGACGTCCATCTGCCAAATGTGGTTAGGTATCAGTCCTCTAGGATTGACTCCAAGATTAACTTGTGGTAAAAAGGTCACACAATTTTGACATTGTTTTATTATATGTCTGGCTTGTTGCTTAGTTATTTTAAAACACTTTTTAAAAGTATTTGCATTGACATGGAAGGATTTATTAAAATTTGTAGCTTCTTCTAGCATAGAAAAAATATGTATGTTGTGTGTAGTTTTATCTGCTAAATCATTGCCCAAACTAAGGGCTCCAGGCAATCCTGTATGTGCCCTGATATGTCCTATAAAGAATGGATCTTTTCTGTCCCAGATTAGACTCTGTATAGTGGAAAACAAAGAGAAAACAGTAGAGGAAGGGGAAATCCTACCAGCATCTTCAAGGGATACTATAGCATTAACTATATACTGACTATTGGAAAATAAATTAAATATAGAATCTTTAAACATCACAAAAGCTTGTAATACTGCATTAAGCTCTACCTTTTGAGCTGATTGTTTGGGTACTAAAAATGTAAAAGTTTGATCAGGTGTAACTATTGCTGCTCTACCATTATTTGACCCATCAGTGAATATATTTGGAGCATTCATGATAGGTGTTTTTCTTCTCATTTTTGGAAAAACTACAGGATGTGAAGACCAAAAAGACAACAAAGGATTAGATGGTAATTGGTTATCAAATTAAACATTAGATTTGCACATGATTATTGCCCAAGTATTTAACTCATTAGCTAACTCATCAATTTGATCCATAGTATATGGAGTAATAATTTTATTGGGAGAAATTCCAAACAATTCTTTGCTGCTTTTATTCCTTTGAGTATTAATTGTCCTACAGCCTCAGGATACCTAGTAAGAATAGTGTTAGGAGAATAAGATAAATGTATCCATAATAATGAAACTTCTTGCCAAAATACTCCTGTAGGAATATTTTTTGTTGGTATTTCAATAAATAAGAAAGGCAAACTTATATCAATTCTATCCAAATGCAAATTTTCCATATATGTTTCAATGATTTTTAATGTCTTTCTTGCTTCAGGCGTTAACATGCGGGGTGAATTTGGATCTAATGGACCTTTTAGGATATCAAATAAAGGTCCCAACTCTCCTGTTTGTATGCCTAGATAAGGGCTTAACCAATTTATGTCTCCTAATAACTTTTGAAAGTCATTAAGTGATTTGAGATCATCTACTCATATTTGAATTTTTGGTGGACAGACCATGGTCGAGGCTAATAGAACTCCTAAATAATTAATTGGAAAATTTAATTGTACTTTATATATTGCTATCTCTAGATTATAATTTTTTAATAAATTTGTAAGTGTGGCATAACATTTTAGCAATGTCTTTTTATCTTTGTGTGCCAATAATACATCGTCCATATAGTGAAATATTTGTAGTTCAGGATTTTGATTTCTGAGTGGCTGGATTGCTTTGTTAACATAAATTTGACACATATTTGGACTGTTAGCCATCCCTTGAGGGAGTACTTTCCATTCATATCTCTGATCGGGACCTTCATGATTCAGCGCAGGGATAGTAAATGCAAAACGTGGACTATCCTCAGGATAAATTGGAATTGAAAAAAAAACAATCTTTAATATCTATAACCTAAAACATACCAGGTTTTTAGCAAAGCAGACAATTGGGGAATCCTCGATTGAGCAGGTCCCATTATAACCATCTCATTATTAAAGGCTCTTAAATCTTGCAATAATCTCCATTTACCAAATTTCTTTTTGATGACAAAAATGAGAGTATTATGGGGAGATATGGAAGGTTGTATATGTCCCTCCGCTAATTGTTGTTTGACCAGGTCATGGGATGCTTGTATCTTTTCTTTAGTCAAGGGCCACTGAGGAACCCATACTGGCCTTCCTGATTTCCAAGTAATTTTTATTGTTTCAGTGACCCCTCCTGAAAACCCAATCCATGTCTATCTGTTTTTTGATCTATTTGTATTGGTGCCACTATACCTTGTTCTTGTTCTCCTAATCCTTTTTCTTTCTTAAAACCTGTCTAGCCATAATAGTGGGTGCATTTGAATTGATGTTATTTGTTAATGTTAGACCTAATTGATCTAGAATATCTCATCCCCATAAATTTATAGGAAGATGATCCAATACATATGCCTGTATAGTTCCTTCACATCCTTCAGGATCCTTCCAATCTAATATCATCACACTTCTATGGGGATTAGTTGCCACTCCTAGGCCTCGAAGCATTTGAGTGGCTTGTTGTAATGGCCAATGTTTTGGCCATTCTTGACGAGAGATAATGCTAAGGTCTGCACCTGTATCCAGTAGCCCATTAAATTCATGTCCTTGAATATTTAGTTTTAGTATTGGGCAAGAATCTAAATTTAAAGAAAGCATAGCCCAGTCTACACCTGTGGAGCCTAATCCCCTGGAACCTCTTTCTATAGTACGACTGGAAAATTTATCATGTAGGCTGGGTATTATTAATAACTGTGCTATTCTATCTCCTGTTGAAATTACTGATATACTCCTTGGAGAACTGGCTATAATTTTTATTTCACCTTCATAATTGGGATCAATTACCCCAGGACTTATCATAAGTCCTTTTAGAGTAGAAGAACTGCATCCCAATAATAAGCCTATTGTTCCTTGGGGAAGAGGCCCTTTTACCCCTGTGGGAATGATTTGAATTCCCATCTCTGGAGTTAGTACTGCTCTGGCAGAGGTGCAGATGTCCAATCCTATGCTCCCTCTGGTTTGTCTAGGGAGGGATCTAATGGATAATGTGTCCTGGGCACTACCCTGATGGTGTTGCTGGGTTCCTCCAGTGCCCCGTATATTTGTGGTCGTGGGTCCTGGAGCATGGGGCCCCCCTGTCCATTTTTTGGCAATGGAACCCAATGTTTTTCTCCATGATATCGTGGGTAAACACCTGGTCCTTTTCTGTTTTTTGATAATGGAGTACCCTCTATAGTGGTTTGAGAACGACATTCATTAGCCCAATGTCTCCCTCTATGGAATCATGGGCAAATACCCGGTATTCTACTCCTTTGATACCTAGTTTTGTTAAACCCTCCTCCTATGGGGCAACTCCTTTGAAAATGTCCTGTTTGTTCACAATTGTAGCATGATTTTGGCCTGGCACCTAAAGCCTGTTGTACTGAAGCTGCCAAGACTTGCCCTTGTTCATTAATGCCTCTACATAATTTAATATATGTGTTTAAATCTCCATGTTTCCATGGTCTAATGGCCTCCCTACACCATCTATTTGCTTGTTGGTAGGCTAGTTGCTTTATTAACAGCATCGTTTGTTCTATATCCCCAAAGATTCTGGTAGCTGTTTGTATAAGCCTCTCTACAAATTCAGCGTAAGGTTCATTAGCTCCTTGTATTACCTTAGATAATTGACCTTGTAAATCTCCATGTCCTTGTAAAGTCTTCTATGTCCTAACCGCATCTGCAGCAATTTGTGAGTATATGGCAGGATCATATCCAATTTGTTGCTGCTGACCCTCATAAGATCCCTTTCCTAACAACATATCTAGATTTCTCTGAGGATAACAGGCCACTGCATTTTGCCTAGCTGTCTCCGTGCAAAATTCCTGATTGGTAACCTTCCATAATAGATATTGTCCTCCATTTAGCACAGCTTTGCACATACTAGCCCAATCTACTGGCGTCGTGTTCAAATTGGTAATGGATTTGACCATACTTATAGTGAAGGGTGCCTGAGGACCATAGGTTGTTACAGCCTCTTTTAGCTGCTTCACTGTTTTGAAATCTAAAGCATGGTGAATTTGCTGCCCTCCTGCCGTCTCAAATACAGGGCATGCGAATCTTTGAGGTCCTGTCTCAGGATCCCATCTGTCAACTTTGGGGGTTGAGGGCCACTCAGCATATGTTGTCTCCATAGGTGGAGCTATTGGTTGGACACCCACGCCCCCCGGTGATAGAAAGGGGTTAGTATCAACCTCCCACTGTAATTTCTCCCGATAGCCCTTCCTCCTCTAAACTTTTTTCCTTTGTCTGACTAACTCGAGAGACTTCCTCTTTTACTTGATGTAAGATGTCTTCTCCTAGACTAAGCAAACAAGATTGTACCAACGTCCATAATGGTAATGTCCCAACTGGCAGAGTTTCTGGCTTCATTTTTTATCTTTTTTAAATCTTCATCATGATGGTTCCATTGTGATATATTTACCAACCTCTCTTTAATGAAACATGGGCTACACCTTTGTATTGTCTTAATGTATGACCTAACTGTTCCTGATTTTACTGAGATACCTCCTTCCTCTAGCACTTTACTTAATGCCCTTTTATTAATTTTTAATTCCATATTTCCGTGACGAAGATACCCCTCACTAAAATAATGCAAAAGAAAACTGAGACAAAATGAAACAAAAATGGAATAAAAATTCATTATATCAGCCTTTCTATCTCCTGAAATGTCCATCCATCCTTTCTCCCTATCTGTTCCTCAGATGCAAATAGTTTTTCCTCAGATGTGAGTGGTTTTTCGTCTATCCCACCCATCTCCAGGGACAGGCAACTTAAAACAAAAGCGAAACAAAACGAAAAAAGAATCTTTAAATGGTTATCCATCCTCTGGCACTGCCCTCAGGGGCAAGCAGTTTACCTTATCACTTACCCTCAGGAGTTCCCCGTACAGGCCATCATATGCCGCAGTCAGGCTGGGCACAAATCATGAGCCACTTGAAGATTCAAGCAGGAACAAACTTTATTTTTAGAACTCATGCCGCATGCCGCCCATGCGAACTCTCCAGGAACTCCCCGAGAGCTCCACCGGAACTTCGGAACTTCGGGAACTTCGCGAGCACTCAACCAGAACTCAACCCTTGAACTCCACCCACGCGAACTCTCTAGGAACTCCGTGAGAGCCCAACCAGAACTCAACCAACCCACTTGAACTCTTAGGAGCTCCGCAAGAGCTCAAAAATAGTGGGCACCCGAGGCAGCAGGAACCGCTCCTTCTGGCAAAATGCCAGGCACCATCTTGACCTGGCCGTGGCTCTCAACATTTACTCTGTACCATTATATATTGGATACTTTTAAATTGCTTTTAATTGTACAGGAGCTCACAATGCAAGATTGCCTTGAGCCACAGAGAAGACTTTGGACTTGAATTTTAAGCTATCTCAGAACTGTTGATGAAGTAGGGACTTTTGGGAATGAACTAAGTGTATTTTTTATTTTCAAATGAGTGTGAGCCGGGTGGAATGTTATAGGTTGGATGTGAGATATCCCCCAAAAGCTCATGTATGAGACAATGCAAGAAGGTTTGGAGGAGAAATGATTGGGTTATAGCCTTAACCTAATCAGTAAATCAATCCCTGATGGGATTAACTGAGTGCTGCCTAAAGGCAGTTGGAGGATGGCTAAAGGAAGTGGTTCACTGGAGGTGTGGCTTTGGGGTATATATTTGTGTCTGAGTCTCTCTCTCTCTCTCTCTCTCTCTCTCTCTTTCTCTCTGTCTCTCTCTCTCTCTCTCTCTGCTTCTGATCATCATGTGAGCTGCTTCCTTTTGCCATAGTCTTCCATCATGATGTACTGCCTCACCTCAAGCCCTGAGGAATGGAGCCAGACTTCTATGGACTCAGACCTCTGAAACCATGAGCCCTCAAATAAACTTTTCCTCCCCTAAAATTGTTATGATAGGGTCTTTTAGTCAGCAAAAAAAAAAAAAAAAAAAAAAAAAAAAAAGCTGACTAAAGTATGCAAGATGAAAAATTCTCATTCCTGAGAGGCTACATTAAATGAGGTGTTTAAGGAATCTGAAGGGGGGGAAAAACTTTTTCCAAAATCTTTGTTATAGCAACTGAATACATCAAAATGGGCCATCTAAACTTACAAATTAATAAGTATTCAGTTCCTTCATCTCCTATTTTATTCATTCAAATTCTTTCCAATATATTCAAGAAAATGATCTCACCTGACTTGTATACATGATAAAAGCTGATCCTATAATCAAAGTCTTTTCTAAGAAAACAGATTTTATTTTTATTTTGCTAACAGAGGCAATAAAGTATATGGAAAAGGTAATTATTGATGTTCAACTTTCTGGAACAAGAAGGGGAAAAGTATTCATTATTTATGTTATTCACCTTTATTTAAATTAATTTTTTAGCGTATATATTAAAAAACGTACATATTTGTGGGGTACCATGTGATGTTCCCATGGAGCTCTATACTGTATAATGTTCAAATTAAAGTGAACATATCTCCTCAAACTTTCACCATGTATGTAGTTTATCACTTTAGAGTGTATTTAAAAAATACACTTTAGACATTTTTCATTTTTTTATAGTTGTAAGTCTCTTTATTCTCCATGTGACCTAAACAGGTATTTTTTGCCTTCTTTAGTGTAAATCCAAAATTCAGAAAAAAAGCAAGCTCAGGCCACCATCTGCATTTGTTGTTTAATTATTCTTCTTCAGAGTCAAGAATATTTTAGAATGAATAGCTAAATAAAAACATCACCATGAAATCCCTTATATGGATATCATATCTCTTTTCTGTTCTGGAAAACATCTCTTGCTGTCTCCCATACATGCACAGAACAATACTTCTTTATTAAAGAATATTTACAACCTAAGATGTGTGGCTTTTTTTCTTTTCTTTTCAAAAATATTTTTTAATTGTTGATGGACCTTTATTTTATTTATTCATTTACTTACTTATTTATATGTAGTTCTGAGAATCAAACTCAGGGCCTCACACATGCTAGGCAAATTGTACCACTGACCAACAATCTCAGCCTGAGAACTTTTTCTTAATAGAGATTTTTTTCCCTTAATGGCTGTTTTTTTTTTTCTCCTGTAGTTTTGAGTGAGATTTCCACATCATATAAGTTATGGTTTTCCATGGAGCTCTTATGTCCTGCTGGACAGCCATTGTGGAAAAGAGCATGGAGACTTCTCCAAAAACGAGAAATAAATATGCCATATGGGCCTGCTATCCCACTTGTGGGTATGTATCCAAAGGAAATGATATCAGCATATCAGAGACATACCTGCACTCCCATGTTTATTACAGATCTATTTATAATAGATAAGATATGAATTCAACATAGGTGCTCATCAACTGGGGAATAAATAAAGAAAATGTGGCATACATACACAATAGAATATTATTCAGCCATGAAAATAAAATCCTGTCATTTGAGGCAAAATGGATGAAACTAGAGGGCATTACATTAAGTGATAACCCAAGATGTGTCTTGTAGAAGAACTACATAAGAAAAACTTGAAGTAACTAAACCTAAAGAAATCATAAGGAAATGTAAATGCTAATTATGCTGATTTGATCAGAATATCTGTAGTATGTATGTATTAAAATATCACACTGTACCTCATAAATATGTGCAGTTGTTATGTATTAACTAAAACAATAAAAAATTTAAAAGTACATTTTTCAACAATAAAACTATGTTTTTCTTGTTGCAGTGAGAAAACTATGGCAGACTATGCCTCAAATACATAACTCCACTTTGGGTCATGTTTTAGAGTAGACAAAAAGTGTAATAAATATAATTAAATAATAATTTGATTTTAATAATTCTAATAATTATGATAATTAAAGTGAACTTTATGTTTTCTCTAATAGAATGCACATAGTAAAATTCTACAGGATTCCTTCATTTACTCGTAATAAAAACAGTATAATAAAATCAGCAAATATATGATTAGCTAAAAGAAGTGTCATTTTCTGGATAATTTACCTCCAGCTATTTTTTTTTTTTTTACTGATATTTATATTTCAAAGAACAGCTTCAGGGAAAAGAAAGTGATTCATTTCCATTTTAATTAACTTTAAAGGATGCTGAGTGGGAACTTCTTAGCTAAACAATGAAAGAATAAGAGTCAGAAATGGTAGCGCATACCTGTAATCCCCATGATTCCAAAGCTGAGGCAGGAGGATCCCAAATTAGGAACCAGCCTCAATGATTTAGCAAAACACTGTCTCAAAAATAAAATTAAGATAGGGAAGATGGCGGCGATGGGAGTGCATCACCCCAGTGCGCCGCATCACCGTGCAGGAGAAAGACAAGGTGAAACGGCTGAAGGCTACCTTGTTGGGAATTTCCAGTGAAATTGAGGTGCTCCAGAATCTAGAGGATGGATTTCCAGCGTGTGGGATTCGGCTGCGGGGGCTCGGTCACGGGCAATTTCTCCGCACGGAGGGTAGCAGAGCAGAGCTTGGTCGGAGGACCGCCCCGCGGATGGAGTCTGGGGCGCGCACTGGGTAGCGGCGAGGTACCGGAGCGGGAGTACAGCGATGCGGATTCTGGGGGCTCCTGCCAGCAGTGCACTGGCCATGCTTAGTGCTGAGTTCCGGCTTTGAGACAGAGGAGAGAAGTGGTCCAGTTCGATTCTCGACACCAGTCGGACCACGGAGGAGGACAGCAGCCGCCATCTTGGAGAGCTGATGTAATGATCCCTGTTTTCTACTGATCTCAGCTCATTCAACTACGGAACAGGTGATTTCAGGCTGGTACTTGCCTGCGTCTCGCAGACAGATAGCTCAGGCTCGGGACCAGAGAACCTGAGGAGAATACTCTTCGGGGCTCACTCCTGGCAAGGTGTGCGCCGGTCTTTGAGCGGCCGGATTCTGGCTCCCTGGGCTTCTTTGGCCCAGGATTGGGAAACCTGTGGGGACTGCATGCTGAAGCCAGCTCCAAGTGGAACGTGTGCTGATGGGCGGCTGGGCTCTGACTCCCGGAACACTTTTGGCCCTGGGCTGGGGAGCCCGTGGGGACTGTGTCTTTGACCCTGCTCCTAGCGGAGCGTGCACCGAGCTGGGAGAGTTTGGAATGGCCGGGATTGGGCTCCCGGGGCTGCTTTGGCCTGGGGCTGGGGAACCCGCGGGGGTCGCTCTGTGGAGCCTGCTCCTAGCAGAGCATGGCTGGGATCGGAGAGGCCGGGTTCTGGCTCCCGAAGCTGCCTTAGCCCAGGGCTGGGGAACCTGCGGGGACTGCGTGCTGAGGCCAGCTCCAAGTGGAACGTGCGCTGAGGGGCGGCTGGGCTCTGACTCCCGGAACACTTTTGGCCCGGGGCTGGGGAGCCAGCGGGGACTGCGTCTATGACTCTGCTCCTAGCGGAGCGTGTACCGAGCTGGGAGAGTTTGGAGCGGCCAGGCTCGGGCTCCGGGGCTGCTTTGGCCTGGGGCTGGGGGACCCGCGGCGGTTGCTCTGTGGAGCCTGCTCTTAGCAGAGCGTGGCTGGGATCGGAGAGGCCGGGTTCTAGCTCCCGAAGCTGCTTTGGCCCAGGGCTGGGGAACCTGCAGGGACTGCTTCTCGGTCCGGGTCCTGCTGGGTGCTGAAGGGGCCTGGGGGGCAGAGTGGAGCTGCCACCTGCGCCCAGAGTAGGCCAAGTGACCCGCCGGCGTGGTATCACGACACCCCAACTGCAGCTGGGGCCGAGGAGAGTAGCCGCCCACGCCTGGAACAGGACCAGCGACCCGACGGCGCGGTAACCAAGTCATCCCATTTGGAGTGGGGGCTGTGAAGATCTGCCATCTGGGCCTGCAAGGTAGGCAGACCTGCGACCCACTGGCAGGACAGGCTCGGCAGCCTGCCAGTGTGGTGGACAAGTAGCATCGAGGCAGTCATGTCACACTGGTTGGAGTGGGGGTGGAGCAGAGCCACTGCCCGTATCCAGAAAAGGCCCAGCGACCCGTTGGAGAGGCAGTTAGGTACCCCCACTGAGAGTGGGGGCTGAGCAGAACTGCCGCCCGAGCCTGCAAGGTAGGCAGATCTGCGACCCACCGGCGGAACAGGCTTAGAGGCCGACCAGTGTGGTAGACACGTCACACCAATTGGAGTAGGGGCGGAGCAGAGCTGCTGCCCACATCCGGATCAGGACCAACGACCCGAGGGCGGGGTAGTTACGTCACCACAATTGGAGTGGGGCCAGAGTAGAGCCGCCACCCGCGCCCGCAGGGTGGGCAGACCTGCGACTAACCAGCGTGGTAGATAGATCACCCTAATTAGAGGAGGAGCACAGCCACTACCCGCCCTGCAAGAGAGATCTCCCAACTATACAAGAGCAATATAAATAAATAGGGGGAAAATTTCAAAAACACAACAGTTTCACCAAGCAGAAAGAAACGCAAGCAGTATGAAAAGACAAGGAAAGAAAGGACCACAAGCAATGCAGGTTAACTCAAATTTAGAAGAGGTAATAGCTGCAACAGATGGAATTTCAGATAAAGAGTTCAGGATATACATGCTTCAGATGATCTGGAGTCTCAAGGAAGACATGAGACAGCAAAATCAGACAATGAAAGATCACTTTGACAAGGAACTACACAAACAAATCCAGGAAGTAAAAGATCAATTTCACAGGGAGATAGAGGTAATAAAAAACAAACAAATAGAAATCCTAGAAAGGCAGGAAGCAATAAACCAGCTTAAAACCTCAATTGACAATACTACCAGCAGAGTAGATCACTTAGAAGATAGAACATCAGACAATGAAGACAAAGTATTTCAACTTGAAAAGAACATAGACAGCTCAGCAAGTCTGCTAAGAAACCACGAACAGAACATGCAAGAAATATGGGATAACATTAAAAGACCAAACTTAAGAGTCATTGGGATACAGGAAGGCACAGAGCTCCAAACCAAAGGAATAAACAATGTATTCAATGAAATAATATGAGAAAAATTCCCAGACTTGAAGAATGAAACAGAAACCCAAATCCTAGAAGCCTACAGGACGCCGAAAGTGCAAAATCATAAGAGATCCACACCTAGACACATTATAATGAAGATGCCCAACATACAGAATAAGGAGAGAATTTTAAAAGCTACAAGAGACAGAAAGCAGATCACATTTAGGGGGAAAACCAATCAGGATAACAGCTGATCTCTCAACACAGACTCTGAAAGCTAGAAGATCCTGGAATAACATATTTCAAACACTGAAAAAAAATGGGTTCCAACCAAGAATCGTGTATCCGGCGAAATTAAGCTTCAGGATGGAAGATGAAATTAAAACCTTCCACGATAAACAAAAGTTAAAAGAATTCACAGCTAGAAAACCATCTCTTCAAAAAATCCTTGGCAAAACATTACAGGAAGAGGAAATCGAAAATAACATTGAAAACCAACAGTGGGAGGTAGGACAGTAAAGGGGGGAAAGTAATCAAAGAGGAAAACAAATCAGGTTTAGTAACATTAATAAACAAATATGGCTGGAGGAACAAACCATATCTCAATAATAACCCTAAATGTTAATGGCTTAAACTCACCAATTAAGAGACACAGGCTAGTTGAATGGATCACAAAACAAGACCCAAAAATATGCTGCCTACAGGAGACACATTTGATAGGAAAAGATATACATAGACTGAAGGTGAAAGGCTGGGAAAAATCATTCCACTCATATGGACTGCGGAAACAAGCAAGAGTGTCCATACTCATATCAAATAAAATAGATTTCAAGCCAAAGTTAATCAAAAGGGATAATGAGGGACACTGCATACTGCTCAAGGGAACCATACACCAACAAGACATAACAATCATAAATATATATGCCCCAAACAATGGAGCAGCTATGTTCATCAAGCAAACTCTTCTCAAGTTCAAGAGTCTAATAGACCACCATACAATAATCATGGGAGACTTCAACACACCTCTCTCACCACTGGACAGATCTTCCAAACAAAAGTTAAATAAGGAAACTATAGAACACAATAACACAATTAACAACCTAGACTTAATTGACATATATAGAATATACCACCCAACATCAAGTAGTTACACTTTTTTCTCAGCACCATATGGATCCTTCTCAAAAATAGATCATATATTATGTCACAGGGCAATTCTTAGACAATATAAAGGAGTAGAGATAATGCCATGCATCTTATCTGATCATAATGGATTGAAACTGAAAATCAACGATAAAAGAAGGAAGGAAAAATCATGCATCACTTGGAGAATGAACAATAGGTTACTGAATGATGAATGGGTTATAGAAGACATTAAGGAGGAAATTAAAAACTTCTTAGAGTTAAATGAAAACACAGACACAACATATCGGAATCTATGGGACACATTGAAAGCAGTTCTAAGAGGAAAATTCATTGCTTGGAGCTCATTCCTTAAAAAAAGAAAAAAACCAACAAATAAATGATCTCATACTTCATCTCAAAATCCTAGAAAAAGAAGAGCAAAACAACAGCAAAAGCAGTAGAAGGCAAGAAATAATTAAAGTCAAAGCTGAAATTAATGAAATCGAAACAAAAGAAACAATTGAAAAAATTGACAAAACTAAAAGTTGGTTCTTTGAAAAAATAAATAAAATCGACAAACCCTTAGCCATGCTAACGAAGAGAAGAAGAGAGAGAACCCAAATTACTAGCATACGGGATGAAAAAGGCAATATCACAACAGACACTTCAGAAATACAGACGATAATCAGAAACTATTTTGAATCCTTATACTTCAAAAAATAGAAGATAGTGAAGGCATCGATAAATTTCTTAAGTCATATGATCTGCCCAGATTGAGTCAGGAAGATATAGACAACCTAAACAGACCAATAACAATAGAGGAAATAGAAGAAACCATCAAAAGACTACCAACTAAGAAAAGCCCAGGACCGGATGGGTATACAGCAGAGTTTTACAAAACCTTTAAAGAGGAACTAACACCAATACTTTTCAAGCTATTTCAGGAAATAGAAAAAGAGGGATAACTTCCAAATACATTCTACGAGGCCAACATCACCCTGATGCCTAAACCAGACAGAGACACTTCAAAGAAAGAAAACTACAGACCAATATCTCTAATGAACATAGATGCAAAAATCCTCAATAAAATTCTGGCGAATCGGATTCAAAAACATATCAAAAAAATTATACACCATGATCAAGTAGGATTCATCCCTGGGATGCAAGGCTGGTTCAATATACGGAAATCAATAAATGTTATTCACCACATCAATAGACTTAAAAATAAGAACCATATGATCATCTCGATAGATGCAGAAAAAGCATTCGACAAAGTAAAGCATCCCTTTATGTTCAAAACTCTAGAAAAATTAGGGATAACAGGATCATACCTCAACATTGTAAAAGCAATCTATGATAAGCCACAGGCCAGCATCATTCTGAATGGAGAAAAATTGAAGGCATTCCCTCTAAGATCTGGTACAAGACAGGGATGCCCTCTCTCACCACTTCTGTTCAACATAGTCCTCGAAACACTGGCCAGAGCAATTAGACAGACGAAAGAAATTAAAGGCATAAAAATAGGAAAAGAAGAACTTAAATTATCACTATTTGCAGATGATATGATTCTATACCTAACAGACCCAAAAGGGTCTACAAAGAAACTATTAGAGCTAATAAATGAATTCAGCAAAGTGGCAGGATATAAAATCAACACGCATAAATCAAATGCATTCCTGTATATCAGCGACAAATCCTCTGAAACGGAAATGAGGACAACTACTCCATTCACAATATCCCCCCAAAAAATAAAATACTTGGGAATCAACCTAACAAAAGAGGTGAAAGACCTATACAATGAAAACTACAGAACCCTAAAGAAAGATATAGAAGAAGACCTCAGAAGATGGAAAAATATACCCTGTTCATGGATAGGCAGAACTAACATCATCAAAATGGCGATATTACCAAAAGTTCTCTATAAGTTCAATGCTATGCCAATCAAAATCCCAACAGCATTTCTTGTAGAAATAGATAAAACAATCATGAAATTCATATGGAATAATAAAAGACCCAGAATAGCAAAAACAATGCTAAGCAGGAAAAGTGAATCAGGCGGTATAGCGATACCAGACTTCAAACTATACTACAGAGGAATAGTAACAAAAACAGCATGGTACTGGTACCAAAACAGGTGGGTGGACCAATGGTACAGAATAGAGGACACAGTAACCAATCCACAAAACTACAACTATCTTATATTTGATAAAGGAGCTAAAAGCATGCAATGGAGGAAGGATAGCATCTTCAACAAATGGTGCTGGGAAAACTGGAAATCCATATTCATCAAAATGAAACTGAATCCCTTTCTCTCGCCATGCACAAAAGTTAACTCAAAATGGATCAAGGAACTTGATATTAAATCAGAGACACGGCGTTTGATAGAAGAAAAAGTTGGCTATGATTTACATACTGTGGGGTCGGCCTCCAAATTCCTCAATAGGACATCCATAGTGCAAGAGTTAACAACTAGAATCAACAAATGGGACTTACTCAAACTAAAAAGTTTTTTCTCAGCAAAAGAAACAATAAGAGAGGTAAACAGGGAGCCTACATCCTGGGAAAAAATCTTTACTCCACACAGTTCAGATAGAGCCCTAATATCCAGAGTATACAAAGAACTCAAAAAATTAGACAATAAGATAACAAATAACCCAATCAATAAATGGGCCAAGGACCTGAACAGACACTTCTCAGAGGAGGACATACAATCAATCAACAAGTACATGAAAAAATGCTCACCATCTCTAGCAGTCAGAGAAATGCAAATCAAAACCACCCTAAGATACCATCTCACTCCAGTAAGATTGGCAGCCATTAGGAAGTCCAACAACAACAAGTGCTGGCGAGGATGCGGGGAAAAGGGTACACTTGTTCATTGTTGGTGGGACTGCAAATTGGTGCAGCCAATTTGGAAAGCAGTATGGAGATTTCTTGGAAAGTTGGGAATGGAACCACCATTTGACCCAGCTATTCCCCTTCTCGGTCTATTCCCTAAAGACCTAATAAGAGCATGCTACAGGGACACTGCTACATCAATGTTCATAGCAGCACAATTCACGATAGCAAGATTGTGGAACCAACCTAGATGCCCTTCAATAGATGAATGGATAAAAAAATGTGGCATTTATACACAATGGAGTATTACTCTGCATTAAGAAATGACAAAATCATAGAATTTGGAGGGAAATGGATGGCATTAGAGCAGATTATGCTAAGCGAAGCTAGCCAATCCTTAAAAAACAAATGCCAAATGACTTCTTTGATATAAGGGGAGTAACCAAGGACAGGGTAGGGACGAAGAGCTTGAGAAGAAGATTAACATTAAACAGGGATGATAGGTGGGAGGGAAAGGGAGAGAAAATGGAAACTGCATGGAATTGGAAGGTGATCCTCAGGGTTATACATAATTACATATAAGAGGAAAGGAGGGGTAAGAGAAAAATGATACAAGTGGAAGAAATAATTTACAGTAGAGGGGGTAGAGAGAGAAAAGGGGAGGGGAGGGGAGGGGAGGGGGATAGTAGAGAATAGGATAGACAGCAGAATACATCAGTCACTAGAATGGCAATATGTAAATCAATGGAAGTGTAACTGATGTGATACAGCAGTCTGTATACGGGGTAAAAATGGGAGTTCATAACTCACTTGAATCAAACTGTGAAATATGATATATTAAGAACTATGTAATGTTTTGAATGACCAACAATAAAAAAAAATCAGGAGAGGAAAAAAAAATAAAATTAAAAAGGTGGGAAATGTAGCTCAGGGGTTCTATCCCTGGTCCCTCCCGCCCTCCACACACATAAAGAGTTAGGACTTCCAGATAAACAGGAAATGTAAAACAAGTAGTCATGTACATGTACTTAGAGAATTGACAGAAAGAAAACATATATGGGGCAGGCTAAACTAAATTACTTGGGTTGATGACTCCATAGAGGAGACAGGTTTAAATGTGCTTGGGAGAAACAGTCCATGAAGGTGGCCACCTTGCAAATACCCAGCTAGATGCCTTGTGGCTGTGGGCTCTGTGGAATAAAGTGTGAAGGGACCCTTCTGGGCACGGTGGCATATGCCTGTGGTCCTAGCAGCTTGGGAGGCTGAGACAGGAGGATCACAAGTTCAAAGGCAGCTTCAACAAAAGTGCTGTGCTAAGCAACTTATAATAATAATAATAAAAAAAAAACTGTTGAAGACCTTACTTAACTCATCTTGACATACATTTAAGTTTTTGCCCTATAGAAAGAGTGAGACTTAATGACATACATATAATAATGCACGATTGTTTCAGTTGCTTGTAATTTGGACAGCATAATAAAATTAGCAAGCATGTAATTAGCTAGGGAAGTATCTTTTTTTTTTTCTGAAAATGTACCTCCAGCTATTTATTCCCCTGATATTTACATTTCAAAGAACATCTTCAAAGAAAAGAAAGTTAAGATTCAAAGGGGACCTTGAAGTCCCACAAACAGCCACTGCTACCTGTGGCTGTCAAACATCTGGAATGTGACTAATCCAAACTGAAACATGCTAGAAGTATAAAATACATATCCGATATCAAAGACGTTGCTTGAACCAAGTGTGGCTGCACACAACTTTAATCCTATGGGTTCAGGAGGCTGAGACAGGAGCATCAGAAGTTCATGATCATCCTCAGCAACTTAATGAGGCCCTGAACAACTTAGCGAGATTGTATCTCAAAATAAAAAATGAAGAAGGCTGAGGAGGTGGTTTAGTGGTTAAGCGCTCCCTGGTACAGAAAGAGAGAGAGAGAGAGAGAGAGAGAGAGAGAGAGAGAGAGAGAGAGAGAGAGAAACTTTGCATGACAAAATGAAAAATAATTCAGTTTTAGGCACATTGACTAAATATGTTTTACCCTGGCCCTTCTCCCTTTTGCAATATATACTCTAGAATATTTAGTTACAAATGTGGCTCCTATTATATTTCTATCAGAGAAGACTGCTCTAAATTAACCTTCTCATTTCACAGGTTAGAAAACTGAGCACTGTACTAAGTGACTAGATTTCCTAATTTTAGTCCAGTGATGGTCACACTGTACTGTATTTGTGAATAGCTTCAATAGTTTGATATACATTGCATTTTGACTTTTATAGTAGCTTTGAGGGGAACATAGATTAGGAATTATAAATTCCAATTTACAGAGTAAACAAGAAATTTTAAGTGAATTAGTGAAGGTTGGATGCCTGCTGAACATAAGGCATGAGTCTGGACCTAATCCCTCCGGAGCCCTAGATCATGTCATTTATTAACACCAGCCATTAGAAATACAGGGATTACTACAGGTGGAACAGCAAGTTCTGTTTATTGTAAACTGTCATCAATGACGAACTAGTAAAAGAGTATCCGCCATACTCTAGGAAGGGCTGGGGCTGTAGCTCAGTGGTAGAGTGCTTGCCCAGCATTTTTGGGGCACTGGGTTCAATCCTTAGCACCACTTAAAAATAAATAAAATAAAGGCATTCTGTCCATCTACAAAAAAAAAAAGACTTTATGAAGTCAGACATTACTTATATAAAAAGTAGAAGAGCTGGACAAATTCCTACAATTCCAGTGGCTGGAGAGGCTGAGGCAGGAGGATTGGAAGTTCAAAGCCAGCCTTAGCAAAAGCAAGGGGCTAAGCAACTCAGTGAAACTCTGCCTCTAAATAAAATACAAAATAAGAAAAAAAGGGGGGGATGCTGGGGATGTGGCTCAGTGGTTGAGTGTCGCTGAGTTTAATGCCTGGTACCCCTTCCACTCCCTCACCAAAAAACAAAAACAAAAACAAACAACAACAACAAAAACAAAAAACTAGAAGAGGTGAAAAATACACCGGATCCAAATTTCTACAAATTACTTGATAAAATTTCCGAAATACATTTTGAGGAAAACATGGTGAAGTATTTGATTGAAATCTGAATTTCTAGTCTGTCTTTAAAAGTTGAATATTTACAGACACCAGGGTGGCATAATGATAGGAGTAATTGCTTGGAACAGAGTCATAGCTGCTCTCAGTGCACAGTCTAGTTGGAAACCCTCCCTATCACTCCCTACTAGAAATATTCTGCTTCCCTCTCTGCCTGATCCCTGACTTAATGCTTTCAAAAGTACTTTCTAACTCCCAGGGCTGGTGTTCCATCTATCATCCTACAATCATCTAATTGGCTTGTGAGCTTCATAATTGAAAGCTATTCAGTGGCTAGTTAGATGATACTCTCTTTTTTTCACATCATGCATCAGATCTAATTTTTCCCTGCTTTGATTTATATATCTTTATGTATTTGCTGAATACCTTATGCTTACTACAATTTTCATGTTTATTAATGCCGTTCATACTCTTCCTTTGGTGCTACATTTTCTTTTTTTTTTCTTTTTTTTTATTGGTTGTTCACAACATTACAAAGCTCTTGACATATCATATTTCATACATTAGAATCAAGTGGGTTATGAACTCCCATTTTTACCCCAAATACAGATCGCAGAATCGCATTGGTTACACATCCACATTTTTACATACTGCCATAATAGTAACTGTTGTATTCTGCTACCTTTCCTATCCTCTACTATCCCCCCTCCCCTCCCCTCCCATCTTCTCTCTCTATCCCATCTACTGTAATTCATTTCCCTCCTTGTTTATTATCCCATTCCCCTCACAACCTCTTATATGTAATTTTGTATGACAATGAGGGTCTCCCTCCATTTCCATGCAATTTCCCTTTTTTCTCCCTTTCCCTCCCACCTCATGTCTCTGTTTAATGTTAATCTTTTCTTCCTGCTCTTCCTCCCTACTCTGTTCTTAGTTGCTCTCATTATATCAAAGAAGACATTTGGTATTTGTTTTTTAGGGATTGGCTAGCTTCACTATGCATAATCTGCTCTAGTGCCATCCATTTCCCTGCAAATTCCATGATTTTGTCATTTTTTAGTGCTGCATAATACTCCATGGTGTATAAATGCCACAATTTTTAATCCATTCATCTATTGAAGGGCATCTGGGTTGGTTCCACAGTCTAGCAATTGTGAATTGTGCTGCTATGAACATCGATGTGGCAGTATCCCTGTAGTGTGCTCTTTTAAGGTCTTCAGGGAATAGTCCGAGAAGGGCAATAGCAGGGTCAAATGGTGGTTCCATTCCCAGATTTCCCAGGAATGTCCATACTGCTTTCCAAATTGGCTGCACCAATTTGCAGTCCCACCAGCAATGTACAAGAGTACCCTTTTCCCCACATCCTCGCCAGCACTCGTTGTTGTTTGACTTCATAATGGTTGCCAATCTTACTGGGGTGAGATGGTATCTTAGGGTGTTTTTGATTTGCATTTCCCTGACTGCTAGAGATGGTGAGCATTTTTTCATGTACTTGTTGATTGATTGTATGTCCTCCTCTGTGAAGTGTTTGTTCAGGTCCTTGGCCCATTTGTTGATTGGGTTATTTGTTTTCTTATTGTCTAATTTTTTGAGTTCTTTGTGTACTCTGGATATTAGGGCTCTATCTGAATACATAGTTCCCTAGTAGTCATTTTTTAAAAGCGATGTGACCTGAATTAGCCTGAATTCAAGGTTGTGCATGAATTGTTCTCCACCCACTTACTTCCACTTCCTCATTACACTCAACACAGAGATGCAAGTCTAGCTGTACACGCCTCCTGTTGCTCTAAGATATGCTACAGTGCTGTGGTTCTCAAACACTAAGTCAGTGCACTCCTCAGTATAGGTGAGTCTTGCTCAAATACCTATAGGTTTCTCAGCGCTTATCTCAGATTTACTGAATTCAAACCAATGTGGATAGGTTCTAGATGTCTGCTGCATACTGTGGTGTTTAGCATTTATCCTGAAACCAAAACACAGATTTGAATTTTGGCTTCCCTATTCTTTAGTAGTGTATGAGGGTAAATCGCTTCACATCTCAGTGTTCAAGTTTCCTAATCTACAAAATGGAAATAACAAGGATGTTTACCTTAAAAGTCTGTTTATGTGGATTAAATGAGAAAGTATCTTTCAGGCATAATTAGAACTATGCAAATGCGTGTTAAATAGAAAATTAGAAGTTTTCCATATGATTTTGACACAAACAAGGTTTAAGATCCCATGGAAGTGAAAGAAGGCAGTCTGTGATTTTTTAGTCCACTTATCATTAAAGATCTTATCTCTCTTCTACTTGGAGTTATTGAGAACAGGCACAGTGAGTCCCCAAGGGATGAGGTGTGTTCAGTTGTCACATGATTGGGCAGGGAAGTGAGGGCAAGGTACTAGACACCCTTCAGAGTAAAGACAGCATTATACAATAAATGTCCCTGGTCTTCCATCTTATTTGAATAACCACTGTTCTTCCTAATAATTCAGGCCAGAATTTAACCCTTTTAACATAAAAAAAACTAACAATTTGTTTGGAAGTGTATTTGATTTACAGTTCTAATGCATACTGGATTTTCTCATGAGTATGACTCATGTATAAACTAAGGGGAATTTTTTTTTTCTTTGAGTCTTACCAAATGTCAGTCAACTCTTTGGAAACCACATTGCTGCCCTTGATTTTCATGTCATCGACACATTTGTAGTCATCACATGTAGGACCAGTATCTAATTCTACTTAATCTTGTCTTTTAGTGTGCATATACCTGATCGATTTTATCTTATTTAATTACAAATTATTTGGCTGTATTCTCACATTGCAGATGAGGTATTAATTTCTTCTGACAATGAAATTAACAACTATTAATTTCATTTTAGCATAATAATGAGGAAATCATAAAATATTTGTTATTTAAAAATGTACAATGCCTGAAAGATGAGATTCAAAACTCTCTGATCTAAAAGGAAATTCCTAAACAATCTCATTCAGTACTAAATAGCATTGCATGCTTTCAGACTACACATAATGGTTTTGCTAAATTAATACTTGCTTATTTCAGGTTATTTTGGTACACTTTAGGTGCTTTTAATGGGAATGTATGTTTTGTCTCACCAAGTAGATTTTACATTCTTCAAGAAAAGAAAATGTTGCCTTGATTCCTTTTGTATCTTTTCACAGCAGGCATTCAATAAGTGGGGTTGACAGCTTGACTGAAGTTTAAAGAGAAGCACGAAAATTCAGAAAGTAGAGTCAGAAGTTTAAGGTAAATTGAAAATGGAGTGCCTGAAAAATACTAGTTTACCAGAAGAAAACCAGAAAACATAAAGCAAACACAGAAACAAAGAATGCCTCATGGTCTGAAATAGGAAATATGATGTAGGCACAGTGGGTCCCCAAGGGACCCAACTTTCCAAGTTCGGTTGGGAAGTCACATAGTGTGGGCCAGACCTTGATAAAACCCCCAATAAGCATCAAGTGTTTAAAATTGAAAATAAACAAATGCAGATAAATTAGAGGATTTTTCCAGGGTACGGGGAGGAGAAGCATCAATCATAAATATTACAACTGGGTATTTGCTGTGTCTACAATACTGTATTAAAAAGTGTAGACTTTTTAGCAGTTTTAAGACTATCCACTTAAAATGAATGTTGGTACACTTAAAGTAGAGTGCTGTTGGCAAAATACTTATTTAAGCTTTTTGGTAGCATGATGACTTAAAATATTAAATGGATCACTGTATTGGATAAAACTAAGTAATGATGTTATGGGAAGACCTTAAGATCAGGAAATATCAAATTTACCACAATAAATAGATACCATCCTATCTTTTGTTGTTCTATCCCAGACAAGTCTTTAAATACACACACGAACAAAAAGAGACTTAACACATTGCAGATCACTTCAGTTAAAAATTCATTTTCTAAATGAGGAACTCCGTGGCATGATTTGGGATGGAATATTTACCTGGTTGATTGACAATGAATGTAACTTGAAAGCAACCTGACTGGCTCAATCATGACGATGCAGAGTCTGATCAATGTAACAATATGGGACATGCTGGGCTTTGCCTGTTTTCTGTCATCATTATGTTAGATTATGTTAGATTCCCTTCAAATTATTTATAGAGCTTACACACACATATGCATATACTCATATACAAAGATATAAATATGTAAATAAAAAATTAACTGCATTTATATAGTAATTGTTTTCAAAATGAAGCAGGATGAAAATGTAGAAAATAAAATAGTTTAGTTTGACAGATCTTCCTAAATATTCATCAGTTTTCAAATTATTTAAAGATCAATATTAAGGTTTGGTAAAATTTTGAGAAATAGATATATTCATACTATTTTGGTCTGTCTAGTACATGTCAAAGAAACCTACAAAATACTTATCCAAACAAATAAAAATATGTGAGTTAGGTACTTTATAATCCCATTCTTCCTGAAATTTAGGATTATGAAATTCTCTGTAGCTGTTAAAAATTGAAGTACATTTTTATATATGGATGTGTAAAGCTGTCTGATAAATGCAGCTTAAAACAAGCAAACCCGTAGCTGGGCGCAGTGGCACAAACCTGTAATCCTAGAGTCTCAGGAGGCTGAGGCAGGAGGATCAAGAGTTCATAAGCCAGCCTTGGCAAAAGTGAGGCGCTAAGCAACTTAGTGAGACCCTATTTCTAAATAAAATACAAAATAGGGCTGGGGATGTGGCTCAGTGGTTGAGTGCCCCTGAGTTCAATTCCTGGCACCAAAAGAAGAATAGCAGAAGAGATGAAGAGCTTCATTATAATTTTTATCATCTAGTCTACATTTTAAAATAGTATAAGCATTTTTTTAGAAAATATTATTTTAATTAATAAAAAGAAATGCTAAATAATATTCAATGAGTTTTTCTTTAATTTATTTCTTAACCAACAATTATTGGCTGAGTACCTATTATATTCCCAAACATTTTCTGAATTTAGTGATGATGATTCTGCTGAGAAAGGCACTTAATAAACCTCTGTGGGTTGTACAAATTAAACATTCTAGAAATGTTTAACCAGAAGACACACTCCTTTTCACAAGACAGGTATGCCTAGGTGTGTGTGTAAGAACATACAGGTACAGATACAGAAGTGTTTAAATCTTAAATAAGCATTTCAATTATTTTTATAATACTAAAAGAAATAGTCATTGATATTCTCAGAAGTGGTTGATGGCCCATACAACAAGCATGCTGTTGTTCTAAGATCCAATTCTTTAGCCTTACCATTTTATTATGG
Organism: Spermophilus citellus; assembly: GCF_964194105.1. Lineage (NCBI taxonomy): Eukaryota > Metazoa > Chordata > Mammalia > Rodentia > Sciuridae > Spermophilus > Spermophilus citellus. Next base: position 88,076,383 of record NC_138193.1, read on the forward strand.
TAAAATATACAAGTTGTGAAAGAGTTTTAATTTTTATTCTCACAGTTAAGATTAAAATTCTGTGTTTAGAAGAAAGAAAAAAACTGTTAGGTGAAGAAACACTTTTGAAATAAAAAATAATTCAAGATGATGAAAAAGAAAAAGGAAAAATCATATTAAGAGAAAAGAGATTATTTAGAGATACGTTAGTATATGGTTGAATTCATCATACAAAAGGAAGTCAAAGAGCAAAGAAAATTCTGAGACAGGAATATTTCTTTTTTTTCTTTCAAGGTGCCAATCTTTCCAGTTTTAATTAGCTAAGTTATACAAAAAGTTCCTTAATTCTAGAATATTTGACATTAGTTATTTTCATTTCTTTTCTTGCAATCTTATTCTTAGTCTTAAAAGTATTTATATCTATCTACTGTATATTATCTGTTTTTCATATGTAATATGGTCATATGTAGTATCTGTTTTGAAAAACAATTTCCTTCCATATAATATTGTTATATTAAGAAATAATTTTAGCATGAAGTTCAATTTGCTTTTGGTTATGTACAGTTTCACATGTGGGAAAGAGTAGGTGGACAAAGAAAAATGTGCCCAGCTGAACTGATTCAGGTGGTAATACACAATGCATGTGTGTGCATACAACACACATGTACACACACACATACATACACATACATGCCGTTAGATCATCTTTCAGCTACTTCAGTTCATTCCGTGTTATAAGCCACACCCAACTATATCCGGTAGAACTGCTGCAACTCCTCTGTTGCCCACTTCCACAAGTGAACATCAGTTCTTTTTCAAGTTCTTTTTCTCAAGAATCATTCTCATGTATTAAAAAAAATGTTAAATATGTATTGTATTAATTTTGTATTTCTTAACTATGTGATATATGTGAACCTAATATTCATTAAGTTTCTATCTTTTTTTAAAAATGTGTTGCTGATGAAATTTTGAAATATTAGGCCTCTAACCTATTTTTTTTTTGCATAAACCTTGTTTTTTTTTTTAATTGCATAATTTGAAGAATGCAGTTATTTCTAGGAGCATTTATACTGTGTTACTTTAGAACTGATTGGTGTGCTTTATTAGTCAAGCCTCTCAAGCCTCTCAGAGCGTCTCCCCCCCGACTGTCTTTTCACCAGACTTACAGATTAAAATCTTGACTGAGATTCTTGCGCAAAACAATTTTAAGACTTTTGGCATTCCTCCACTCTTCATTTTAGCTACTAAACCATCCTGAGGAATGTTTTCTTATTTATGCTTGTAATTCAAGATTCTTTATATAGTTAGCCATTGTTTCAAAAGAGAGTTCATTTAACAGCCCAAAGACTCAGCATTTAAAAACAAGTTATGCTTTGAGAGTGTACATTATGAGTATTTGTAGAACCCTATATTTAGAGGGTTTATGATTTCTAATAAAAATGATGGGAAAGCTGCCTGCCCAACACTCATATGAAGAGCCCTGCACCACTCACAGCAAACAAATGCCTGTTGTAAAGGTCAAAAATTCACAAGTTCAATGCAGTCATGATTGCAAGGTAGTGGTAGTATTCCCTGATGGTGCTCACCTCAAGAGTCATTCTCATGTATTAAAAAAATGTTAAATATCTGTAGTTATATTATTTCCTGCCTTAAATCCATCTGGTGATGAATTAAATAAGCAATTTTAAAATCAGTATTTTATGCTGATATTTTAATAGTTATCCAAAAAAATAATATTAGAAATATTAGAATATGTCAGATACCATGAGATTTGGGAGACAATAATAACTTACATTGCCTGGGTAGTATCACAAAAATTGTTCAAAAATCCTGAGGTGGTTAGCAATCCCCGCTTCTCAATTGTAATTGAGAAGCTCAAGGCATCTTAACATAATTTGCTTGAATTCACATAACTAGTGGTGAAATCTGGGGTTTGAACCCATATGTTCTGACTTCTGAATCTGTGTGCTTAATCATTATAGTGTGTCTTTTTCCTGGAAGAACTGAATGTATTATTCCCTGGATTAGAAGAGGAATCTTGCTCTCTGGTGTTATGCTATTGTAAGAGGAATTCCTGCAAGAAAATTTTCAAGTAACTAGGATGTAAGTGTTAATCTCTTTTCTCCAAAAGTCTAGGGATTCATCTACCGTTAGCATCTTCTTTCCCTCACCCAGGGCTGGGACAAAATTAAACTAATCCACTCTCAAGAACTGTTTCTTGTTTGTATCTGTATTCACCTTCCTCTCACTAAATTTTATCAGTGTGAAGATGAGGGCTGATGGTCTAGATTCATCTTTTAGTTGTACAAATTTGTTCTTTGACCTTCTCCTCTCTAGACTTTACAACCCCAATTCCTTTATTTGCCATAACAAACGTTCTCAGCTTTCTCTTTTTTTGTTTATTCTTACATTTATTGTTCATCTCTGTAGCATCTCATGTTTTACTCTAAACAATGTTCTACTTAAATCATATAGATCTGGAATTGTCTTTTTGAAACTTTATTTAATTGCATATTAAACTATACGGGCTACCAGGAGAATCTGTCAATTATTTATCACCTAGAGATTTAAATTGTAATTTAATTGAGTGTCTCATCATAGGACCATTTACTATATATAGGGAGAACATTGAAGTTTGTGGGACTAAAGAGAGTAAGAATTGGATCTTAGAACAACAGCATGCTTGCTGTATGGGCCACCAACCACTTCTGAGAACATCATTGACTCTTTTTTTTTTTTTTTGGTCTTATAAAAATAAGGATTGTACTAAATGTCCTGTACCATTCTCTTCAGTGACAGTACCATCTAATGCAGAAGTGCCTTCCCTTGTCCTGTCATTCAGTTGTAATGTGGTGCAATTGTATTATTTGAGAAGGTATTTTATTATTAACTCAATCCTGATTCACTATTTTGCCCTTCCTATATCTCACCACTTCTCTACTGCTAAGAGCTTTTTAACTTGGATTTGTTTGCAGGGACTTATTTTACTTAAAGATCATTTGGCCTATTTCTAATCCACATGATCATTCCTTTCTTGCTCTCTCTCTTGCTCCCTCCTTAAAAACTCTGCCCATATATGAAGTTCTTTTCTTTCCATATTTTCATTTAAAATATTGATTAGGATTATAGCATGTCACTGTGGACTGGAAGAAATGTGGGTGGGAGGCATGCATTTTCAGAATAATGTGTCCTTGGTAGACAAAAAATTGTACAATATATCGTGTGCTCTCAATTTTCACAAGCACTCCAAGGTTGTGTGATCAGAGGCCAGAAACTGGGTTTTCCCTAGCTTATTGAAGAACATCAACAATTTTACATAATTACATATTGTCCCAGTCTTGATGTTCATAAAATAAAACTTTTCAACTTGTAACTCTTACAGTTTAGCTTTTAACAAAAACATGGGAATTGTGAAATATGTTTCAATACAATTATTTGATCTTTAGAGAGGTGGGAATGAATATTAAATAAAAGCCTTGTATTACATTTTCTGGTCATCACAATAAGTGGAAATATTGCATCTATTAAAGAGAACAGAATACCATATATAATGAAAAGAGTAGAGCAACAAACTATTAGAACGAACAGAGAAATTGCAGATATTTTCTGTGAACTAATAGAAGTGTGATACTTAAAAAATGTTTTGACAGACAAGAATTTTCAGAATGAAAGGATCCATTGACTCACATAATGACTGGAAAAAAAAAAAACAATACCAAAGCCTATAGTTGTGAAATTTTAGGGGAGAGAGAGAGAGAGAGAGAGAGAGAGAGAGAGAGAGAGAGAGAGAGACACACTAAGTGAAGACCTTAAAAAAGTTTCCAAAGCAGGAAAAAGTAGGTCACATACAAAAGGTAAACCCCACAGCTGGGGAGTGTGACTCAATTCCACATTCCACTTCTTCCAGGTAAAGAGGACAGGCATTATAGAAATATGGACTTGGCTCATTGTCAGCTCTGTGTGTGTTTTTGTGTGTGTTTGGGGATTTGGGTGGCTGCAGTGCATTGTTAAATGAAGAAACCCATTAAGGGAATGTGTATAAAGCAGGGTTGGTTCCTTGGTTGAACATGGAGGAAGATGGAAATCTTGAGAACATCTTATAAAGGAGGAGAGGAGAAGGGACAGTCAGTGCTCACCCTAAACCCTGCCTAGTAAATCTGGATGATTTGGCCATGCAAAGGAAAGCTCCAGCAAATTCAAGAATGAACAGCTAAATAGAGGACTACAGTGGGAATAGAAATCATCATCATCATCACCATCATAATCATAATAACAATAACAACAACCACACAGAGAAGAACAAAAATGAAAGGAGACTAGCCAGACAGCAGGGTTCATCATAAGTTAACTCTTGAAGGAGCCCTTCAAAGGGTTTAAAGGCTGAGTGTGGAGCTGCAGTGAAGTGGACTCCCAGGGTGGGTGCTCACCAGAGTGGCCAGCTCAACCCTGCCCTTCCTTGGGCTCTAATATGTCTGTGTACAAAGTAAAAGAAGATAAAATTTTAGATTTAATTCTTCTAAGAATTAATGGGTGGTACATATGAGTTTAGTTTAAAAAAATTAGACTGTTCTAGATTTTCCTATTCAGGAGGTTTGCCTTTTGATCCTCTTTGGACCTCCATGCCATACAGAACCATCACTATCATTAGAAATCAAATACCCCCATCAAAACTAGGCATTGACATGGAGACTCTGTGCTATGTCTTCCTCTTATGGTTTCCTCTGGTCCATGCTTCATTATCTTTTGAAATTTCAAAGGATGCAATTCATTTTCATAAATACAAGATGTGACATAAATTCAACAAAGACCCTATGACATTGGCTGCTGTCAGAGAAATACCTAATTGGCCTGCTAACGAATATGTTCAGAATACAGCTGTAAAGTGAAATCTCAGAGGCTGATGTTGAAAGATCTGCTGAGCTAGGGGATTTGGCAATGTATCTTTTAAGAAGATAACACAAAAGTAGAAATTGAGGCACAATTTGAACTTGGATTTCAGTGTTTCCCTTTTCTTTCTCATAAAGAAAATGTACTTGGGAGTTCATAACCCACTTCAATCTAATGTTTGAAATATGATATGTCAAGAGCTTTGTAATGTTGTGAACAACCAATAAAAAAAATAAAATGAAAAAAAAAAAGAAAATGTATAATCTCTTCCTGGATATGACTGCCACTTTTCCATCATCAACACTGTTGAGACTTGATGCCATAATTTTCCATCATTTAATTTACCACAGCATTCCAGCATTTTGAAACACAGGATAATTAACTCTCTATACTGCCTCTTCATTTCATGTCCCACATGGGATTAACTGGTAATAATATTTTTAAAATTTGAATGTCAGGAAAAGTAACAAAAGAAAATGAAATACTACTTAGAAAAGCAGGTTAATGTCTTTGATAGGAAATAAATGATAAAAAAAAATTTCAAATGGGCATTGGGAAGATAGAATTGTAGAGAAGTAATGCAGTAGGGCAGACATAAATGAGAAATAAATTAGATATTGAAATGAACATTCTTTCCAAAGGGCAATTGCAAGTTGGAATGTATGTCATATCTCTCTTTGTGGTTGTGCCTATTGTTTTCAATGTCACTGATAAGACTTAAAACAGACTATCACTACTTTTAATAGATTCAAGTCTGTATAACCTTGGAGCTTTTAATCCGTTTGCGTTTACCATCTGCTTTGCATGCTTCTTAACTTAATATGCATATCTCAGAGTTGATTCAACTTCAAGCTGCTTCAGGAAGCAATATGCTAGTATTTATTGCAGAAATGATGATATTCACTAGTCTGTACAACATAAATCTGAAAGGACAACACAGAACAAACACTAGACAAAGAGGTAGGTGACTTAAATTCAGACGCATCATAATTATTAATGCACTTCGTGACCTTGAACACAGCATCTAAACCCCCCTCCAGGCTTCAGTTTTCTCGTGTGTACGATGGATTAGGCAGCCTCTACAAAATTCCTTCCAGAGTCAAAATTCTCACAACTATACCATCTCCTTTTTGAGAGGAGAACTGGTAATTCCAAATAAGAAACAGACTTCTCCTAGAGACTGTTCTCCTCATTTTGATATGTGCATTTTAAAAAGGCTTCTCAAGAGTTTCAGATAAAAAAATTGCAGGTGGTCCTGTAAAGAAGACAACTAGAGAAAAGTATTACAAATTGGATTTTAAAGCTCCATATTTAGAAAAGGTCATGAATAATGAAATTTAAAATGAGTTTAAATGTATTGGTAATCAAGACAGTTAAAAAATATGAGAAACTTCCTTGCTGGGAGACTTACAAAAGCAAGAACTAAATCTAGCTGTAAATTCTTTGCAAGACTCATCCCCTATAATATGAAGACATAGAAAGATTGAAAGACATGTTATAATATATATGTGTGTGTGTATATATACATTTCAAACAAAAAAAAAAGTTGGTGCAGCAATATTATCAAAAGGATGGATTTCAGAGACAAATGAATTCTTAGAGAAACTGAGTATTATTAGTTAATAATAAAAATAAATTCACCATGAAGTTATGATAGTTTGAACCCTGAATTTACTCAACAATGCAGCCTTAAATGTATGAGACATTGGCAGAATTACCAAGATAATTTGCCCAAACTGAATTTTTATAGGACCTTTGTGTGCACTGATAAGATCGAGCAGACAATCCAGTAAAAATCCTGAACTAATGGATGTACATGGCACTCTGCAGCCAGCGTTATGAACATACTTACATTTTTCCAAGGCAACATAACCCAGTGCAGAAATCTATATAGCATCTTTGCATGGCCTCTTTAATAGGAATGACAAATGTGGATATTCATGACCTGTTATTGATTTTAGAGGCAAGCATTAATCTGTTATCATTGATAATGAAATTAAGTAATAGAGATAGGCTTCACATTGATCTCTTTATCAGGTTGAAGAAGAAATTCTTCCTTACTCTTATTTCCCCAACAGTTCCATGAATGTATCTTAAAATTGTATTAAATGAGTTTTTTGTTTCCTTTGAGATGATGATATGGCATTTCTATTAATTCTTTAAATATAGTGAATTATATCACTTTATTTATTTGTAACGGGGATTAAACCCAGGGGTACTTAACCACTAAGCCACATCCCAGCTCTATTTATTTATTTATTTTTATTGTGAGACAGGGTCTCATTGTTACTGAGGGCTTTGCTAGGTTGCTGAGGCTAATCTTGAACTTGCAATTCTCCTGACTCAGTCTCCTAAGTCATTGGGATTACAGCTGTGCATAATTGGAATTACAGTTAAAGGTGTAACTGTAATTCCAATTATGTTAACTCATTTAGGGTTTTTACATTCATACGTATGACGAATATTGGTCTATAATTCCTTTATTAGTAATGTGTACACCTGATTGTGCATTTGGGTGATGCTGGCCACATAAAATGATTTGGGAAGTGGTCTGTCCTCCTGTTTCCTGAAAGTGTGTGTTTATGACTGGTGTTATTTTTTTCCATAGATTTCTGCCTAAATTTACCACCAAACTGTAAGGTCCCATATGTGTTTGAAAGAAGATATTTATTACAAACTGTAAGGTCCCATATGTGTTTGAAAGAAGATATTTATTATTTTATTGCATGTAATTAATGTGTACAATATGATGTTTTGATATACATAGTATAATTTTTCTGGCTATGTTTTTATTGAAGGTAAAATATATTGTGATCAGGTTGTTAAAACTGTAATGTATTATATCTTTCATATATGTGAGGTTACTGCTGTGAATCAAATTAACATACCCATCATGTAGTTAGCCTTTTGTGTGTGTGTGTGTGTGTGTATAAGAGCACCTAAAATATGCTTACTCTTAGCAAATTTCCAGTATGTCTTTAATGTAACAATATAATATTAACTATATTCATGGTATACATTAACTCTCTAGACTTTTTCATTCTACATAACTACAACATTATGCCCCTTGAACTATATCTGCCCTCTATTCTACTGTTTCTTTGTGTTCAATTTTCTTTCTTTTCTTTTTTTTCTAGATTCTACATGTGAGTGAGACAATGCAGTGTTTATGTGTCTGGCATATTTCACTTAGCACAGTATCTTCCAGTTTCATTCATGCTGTGGCAAATGACAAGATCTCTTTATTTAAGCCTGGATGAGATTAATGTGCCTGTATATCACAGTTTCTGCTTTCATACATCCTTTGATGGACACCTAAGTTTTTTCCGTAGTTTGGCTGTTGTGAATAGTGCTGAAACAAACACAGGAGCTAAGATATTTCTAGTAGATAATGAGCTATGTCAAACTGAAAAGCTTCTGTATAACAAAGGATATAATTAAAAGGCAATCTGTGGATTTGAAAATTATTTGCCAAAAAACTATTTGTGGAAAGGTAACTATACAAATATAAGTGTGTGTATATGTAAATATTTATATAAAACCCATACAACTCAATATATAAAAAATAAATTACATTATTTTAAAAGTACATAAAGGACTTCAATAGGTATTTCTTCAAAGAAGACACACAAATTGCCAACAGGTATATGTAAAAGTGCTCAACATCACTAACCACGGTTGAGATCTAAAAACAGTGAGATATCATTTTGTATCATGTCAGGATGACTCTGTTGAAAAAGATAGTAGATACCATGTATTGGTGAGTTTTTGGAGAAAGTAGAATCCTTGTACCCCATTAGTGGGTATGTAAGTTAGTAGCCAATATGGAAAGAGTATTGAAGTTACTCAGTAAAATTAAAAATAGAAATAACATGAAACCCAGCCATTCTTCTGGTCTTCTAGGTATATTGTATATTCAAAGGAAGTGAGGTACCTCTCAGAGATACCTGCAGGAAGATATTTGAAAGAAAAAATCAAAGTTTTCAATGACTACCAGGCTAATGAGATTTTCTATGTCATCTATGTAGATTTTGGTTTGTTGTGATTTTTCTAGCTATGTTTTTATTGAAGGTAAAATATATTGTGATCATACATGCACACATATATATTATAACATGCCTTTCAATCTTTCTATGTCTTTATATTATAGGGGATGAGTCTTGCAAAGAATTTACAGCTAGATTTAGTTCTTGCTTTTGTAAGTCTCCCAGCAAGGAAGTTTCTCATATTTTTTAACTGTCATGATTACCAATACATTTAAATTCATTTTAATTTTCATTTTTCATGACCTTTTCTAAATATGGAGCTTTAAAATCCAATTTTTTTTTATTGGTTGTTCACAACATTACAAAGCTCTTGACATAACATACTTCATACATTGGACTGAAGTGGGTTATGAACCCCCAATTTTACCCCAAATGCAGATTGCAGAGTCACATCGGTTACACTTCCACAATTTTACATAATGTCCTATTGGTCATTGTTGTATTCTGCTACCTTTCCTATCCCCTACTATCCCCCCTCCCCTCCCCTCCCAACTTCTCTCTCTACCCCATCTACTGTATTTCATTTCTCTCCTTGTTTATTTTCCCATTCCCTCACAACCTCTTGTATGTAATTTTGTATAGCAATGAGGGTCTCCCTTCATTTCCATGCAATTTCCCTTTTCTCACCCTTTCCCTCCCATCTCATGTCTCTGTTTAATGTTAATCTTTTCTTCCTACTCTTCCTCCCTGCTCTGTTCATAGTTGCTCTCATTATATCAAAGAAGACATTTGGTATTTGTTTTTTAGGGATTGGCTAGCTTCACTAAGCATAATCTGCTCTAGTGCCATCCATTTCCCTGTAAATTCTATGATTTTGTCATTTTTTATTGCTGCATAGTACTCCATTGTGTATAGATGCCACATTTTTTTTATCCATTCATCTACTGAGGGGCATCTGGGTTGGTTCCACAGTCTAGCAATTGTGAATTGTGCTGCTATGAACATTGATGTGGCAGTATCCTTGTAGCATGCTCTTTTAAGGTCTTCAGGGAATAGTCCAAGAAGGGCAATAGCAGGGTCAAATGGTGGTTCCATTCCCATCTTTCCCAGGAATCTCCAAACTGCTTTCCAAATTGGCCGCACCGATTTGCAGTCCCACCAGCAATGTACAAGTGTACCCTTTTCTCCACAACCTCTCCAGCACTTGTTGTTGTTTGACTTCATAGTGGCTGCCAATCTTACTGGAGTGAGATGGTATCTTAGGGTGGTTTTGATTTGCATTTCTCTGACTGCTAGAGATGGTGAGCATTTTTTCATGTACTTATTGATTGATTGTATATCCTCCTCTGAGAAGTGTCTGTTCAGGTCCTTGGCCCATTTGTTGATTGGGTTATTTGTTATCTTATTGTCTAATTTTTTGAGTTCTTTGTATACTCTGGATATTAGGGCTCTATCTGAAGTGTGAGGAGTAAAGATTTGTTCCCAGGATGTAGGCTCCCCGTTTACCTCTCTTATTGTTTCTCTTGCTGAGAAAAAACTTTTAAGTTTAATTAAGTCCCATTTGTTGATTCTTGTTGTTAACTCTTGTGCTATGGGTGTCCTATTGAGGAATTTGGAGCCCGACCCCACAATTTGTAGATCGGATGCAACTTTGTCTTCTATCAGACGCAGAGTCTCTGGTTTGATATCAAGTTCCTTGATCCATTTTGAGTTAACTTTTGTGCATGGCGAGAGAAAGGGGTTCAGTTTCATTTTGTTGCATATGGATTTCCAGTTTTCCCAACACCATTTGTTGAAGATGCTATCCTTCCTCCATTGCATGCTTTTAGCCCCTTTATCAAATATAAGATAGTTGTAACTTTGTGGATTAGTCTCTGTGTCCTCTATTCTATACCAGTGGTCCACCCGCCTGTTTTGGTACCAGTACCATGCTGTTTTTGTCACTATTGCTTTGTAATATAGTTTGAAATCTGGTATTGCTATACCGCCTGATTCACACTTCCTGTTTAGAATTGCTTTTGCTATTCTGGGTCTTTTATTTTTCCATATGAATTTCATGATTGCTTTGTCAATTTCTACAAGATATGCCGTTGGGATTTTGATTGGCATTGCATTAAACCTATAGAGAACTTTTGGTAATATCGCCATTTTGATGATGTTAGTTCTGCCTATCCATGAACAGGGTATGTTTTTCCATCTTCTAAGATCTTCATCAACTTCTCTCTTTAGGGTTCTGTAGTTTTCATTATATAAATCTTTCACCTCTTTTGTTAGGTTAATTCCCAAGTATTTTATTTTTTTTTTGAGGATATCGTGAATGGAGTGTTTTTCCTCATTTCCGTTTCCGAAGTTTTGTCGCTGATATACAGAAATGCCTTTGATTTATGCGTGTTGATTTTATATCCTGCCACTTTGCTGAATTCATTTATTAGTTCTAGTAGTTTCTTTGTAGACCCTTTTGGGTCTTCTAGGTATAGAATCATGTCATCTGCAAATAGTGATAATTTAAGTTCTTCTTTTCCAATTTTTATGCCTTTAATTTCTTTCGTCTGTCTAATTGCTCTGGCCAGTGTTTCGAGAACTATATTGAATAGAAGTGGAGATAGAGGGCATCCCTGTCTTGTTCCGCATTTTAGAGGGAATGCCTTCAACTTTTGTCCATTCAGAATGATGCTAGCCTGAGGCTTAGCATATATAGCTTTTACAATGTCAAGGTAGGTTCCTGTTATCCCTAATTTTTCTAATGTTTTGAACATAAAGGGATGCTGTACTTTGTCAAATGCTTTCTCTGCATCTATCGAGATGATCATATGGTTCTTATCTTTAAGTCTATTGATGTGGTGAATAACATTTATTGATTTCCGTATGTTGAACCATCCTTGCATCCCAGGGATGAATCCTACTTGGTCATGGTGCACAATTTTTTTGATGTGTTTTTGTATTCGATTTGCCAGAATTTTATTGAGGATTTTTGCATCTAGGTTCATTAGAGATATTGGTCTGTAGTTTTCTTTCTTTGAGGCGTCTTTGTCTGGTTTCGGAATCAGGGTGATGTTGGCCTCATAGAATGAATTTGGAAGAGCTCCCTCTTTTTCTATTTCCTGAAATAACTTGAAAAGTATTGGTTTTAATTCTTCTTTAAAGGTTTTGTAAAACTCCGCTGTATATCCATCCGGTCCTGGGCTTTTCTTGGTTGGTAGTCTTTTGATGGCTTCTTCAATTTCATCCATTGATATTGGTCTATTCAAATTGTGTGTATCCTCCTGACTCAGTCTGGGCAAATCATATGACTTAAGAAATTTATCGATGTCTTCACTATCTTCTATTTTGTTGGAATATAGGTTTTCAAAATAATTTCTAATTGTCTTCTGTATTTCTGTAGGATCTGTTGTAATATTGCCTTTTTCATCCCGTATGTTAGTAATTTGAGTTCTCTCTCTTCTTCTCTTCGTTAGCATGGCTAAAGGTCTGTCGATCTTATTTATTTTTTCGAAGAACCAACTTTTAGTTTTGTTAATTTTTTCAATAGTTTCTTTTGTTTCAATTTCATTGATTTCCGCTCTAATTTTAATTATTTCTAGTCTTCTGCTACATTTGCTGTTGTTTTGCTCTTCCTTTTCTAGGGCTTTGAGATGAAGTGTGAGCTCATTTATTTGTTGGTTTTTTCTTTTTTTGAGGGATGACCACCAGGCGATGAATTTTCCTCTTAAAACTGCTTTCATTGTGTCCCATAGATTCCGATATGTTGTGTCTGTATTTTCATTTATCTCTAAAAATTTTTTAATTTCCTCCTTTATGTCTTCTGTAACCCATTGATCATTCAGTAACATATTGTTCATTTTCCATGTGATGTAGGATTTTTCCTTCCTTCTTTTATCATTGATTTCCAGTTTCATTCCATTATGATCAGATAAAATGCATGGTATTATCTCCACCCCTTTATATTTACTGAGGGTTGCCCTATGGCATAATATATGGTCTATTTTTGAGAAGGATCCATGTGCTGCTGAGAAAAAGGTATATCCATTTGATGATGGTTGATATATTCTATATATGTCAGTTAAGTCTAGGTTGTTGATTGTGATATTGAGTTCTATAGTTTCTTTATTCAATTTTTGTTTGGAGGATCTGTCCAACGGTGAAAGAGGAGTGTTGAAGTCACCCATAATTATTGTGTTGTGGTCTATTTGATTCTTGAACTTGAGGAGAGTTTGTTTTATGAATGTCGCAGCACCATTGTTTGGTGCATAAATATTGATAATTGTTATGTCTTGTTGGTGAATGGATCCTTTTAACAGTATATAATGACCTTCTTTATCCCTTTTGATTAACTTCGTCTTGAAGTCGATTTTATTCGATATGAGGATGGCCACTCCTGCTTGCTTACGAGAACTGTGTGCGTGGTATATTTTTTCCCATCCTTTCACCTTCAGCCTGTGTATGTCTTTTCCAATCAGATGTGTCTCCTGGAGGCAGCATATTGTTGGATTTGTCTTTTTAATCCATGATACCAGCCTATGTCGCTTTATTGGAGAGTTTAGGCCGTTAACATTCAGAGTTACTATTGATATATGGTTTGAACTTCCATCCATGTTTGAATGCTTATCCTTTTTTTTTTTTTTTAAATATTTAGTTTGTTTCTCCGTGATTATCTTTCCCCTCGCCCTCTGTCTTTACTGAGGCACTTCCCACTGATGGTTTTGGTTATTGTTTTTCATTTCTTCCTCGTGTAGTGTTTTGCTCAAAATGCTTTGCAATGCAGGTTTTCTGGCTGCAAATTCTTTTAACTTTTGTTCATCATGAAAGATCTTTATTTCGTTGTCATACCTGAAGCTTAATTTTGCTGGATACAGAATTCTTGGTTGGCATCCATTGTCTTTCAGTGTTTGAAATACATTGTTCCATGACCTTCTTGCTTTCAGTGTCTGTGATGAAAAGTCCGTTGTTAACCGTATTGGTTTACCCCTAAATGTAATCTGTCTCCTTTCTCTTGTAGCTTTTAATATTTTCTCTTTGTTCTGTATATTGGATATCTTCATAACAATGTGTCTTGGCGTTGGTCTACTGTGATTTTGTGTGCTCGGTGTCCTGTATGCATCTTCAATTTGTATATCTGTTTCCTTTTTTATTTCTGGAAAGTTTTCTGTAATTGTTTCATTCAGTAGGTTTCTCATTCCCTTGGTGTGAATCTCTGTACCTTCCTCTATCCCGATGACTCGTAAGTTTGGTTTCTTTATGTTATCGCATAACTCTTGGATGATTTTCTCGTGATTTTTTACCAGCCTTTCTGAGTTGGCTAGACTCTTTTCAAGATGGTATATTTTGTCTTCATTATCTGACGTTCTGGTTTCTACTTGTTCCACTCTGTTAGTGATACTCTCAATTGAGTTTTTAATTTGGTTTATAGTTTCCTTCATTTCTAGAATTATTGTTTGATTATTTTTTATAATCTCTATCTCCTTATAAAGATGCTTAACTTCTTCTTTTAGCTGTTTATGTAACTCATTCTCAATGTGTTCTTTCGCTGCTTGAATTTGCTGTCTTGTATCCTCTTTGAGGTTCCATTCCATCTGTCTAAGGTGTTCCTTGAGGTCTTTATATGACCATTTTTCTGATGACTCTAGGTCCTCCTGAATATTTAGGCTGTCCTGCATTGCTTGTACTCCTCTTCTTCCTTGCTTCTTGAAGCTGCTCATTTTGCTTCTTGTTCTGGTTGACTGCTGGGTTACTGTTTATTCCTATAAATTTATTTGATGCTAGGGAGGAAAGGTATTAGAAGGGAAGGGAAGAAGTCACTAAGGAGAATGAGAGTAGGAAGGTAGAATTCAAGGAAGGGGGGATAAGAAAAATGAAAAGACAAAAGAAGAAAGAAATAGGAACTAAAAAAGAACAAAAATTTAAAAAAATATTAATAATAATTAAAAAAATTAAAATTGAGATTAGAAGAGAAAGAAGAAAAAAAAGAGAAAAGAAAGAAAAAAAAGATAGAAAAATGAAGATGAAAGAAAAACCCCCAATCAGAAAAACAAACAAACAAACAAACAAAAAAAACAAAAAAAAAAAACAACAACAATAATAAAAAAGACTAATAAATGCCGTCTTAGAGTTTGATTAACTTCTCTTCCACTAGGTGGCGCTGTGCCCCCCAGGTCAAGTCTTTCCCGTCAGTACGCGGGAACCAATCACTGTGCAGCAGCTCCTCCCAGACTGGGCGAGTCTCCAATCCTGAGTGCCTAGGGCCTCCTCTTGTGTCCAAACACTTCCACTTTTCCTCTAGCCAGGCCCCTCTCACTACAATACTGACTATAGGCCAGGTCTGCTGCTCCCGGGAGCCCTGTTTTCATGAACGACTGGGCTCACTCCTCCAGATTGCCATTCCCTCAGACCCTAAGCTTGTAGAGCTTGGTGCTGAGAATCCTCAGCAAATTTTGCTTGCCCTCCGGTAGCCACACCCCCGTAGCTGGTGCAAGAGACCTCAGCAGCCAGCCCTGGCGGGAGCGGCAGTCCCACACCACCTCTGACTCCCTCGGGCTGGCTATAGCATTCTCGGGAGAGCTGGGAGGGGCTCTTAAGGTTTCCCTGATGCGTGGAGAGGGAGAACCAGGAGACCACACACCTGCTGCAGCAGGCTTCAATGAAGTTATCTCCTCCGCTGCAGTCCTGTCACGCCAGCCCTCCGCCTCAGTGGTGTTCTCCGCAAACGGCTACAGTTCGCCTCCCCCTGCCAGGCGACCAACGCCACGGGCGGGTCCCCATTGTCACCCGATCCCCGCCTGGACCCTGCGGCCACTACCCACGAAGGCCCGGCAGGCATCCACCTCCGGGGAATGAGAAGTGCTGACCAGCCGCCTCAGCCGGATAGCTTAATGCTGAGTCGCAGCTGTCTGTCTTAGCTTTTCAGACGCGGTGGTGCGGGGCACGGACCATGGAGGGGCTTACTCACTTCCCGCCGCCATCTTTCTCCTCTCGCTATTTCGGGATGATGGCGGGGTGCTGGCTCGCTCTGTCCGGTGCGTCTCTGCCTCGAGCTCCCACGCCTCTCTCTGCTGCGGTTTCTACAGCATGCGCTGCCCTGTTGGCTCTCTCCGCCCCCGGCGTTCCCGGCTTCTAGCCACACCGCGGCCCGGTCCGTGTCTTTATGGCTCGCGGCTCCAGCGGCGCCCGGGGCCGGGGAGGCGACGGCCTGACTCCGGCAAGTACCGCAGTCCCCAGGCCCCGAGTCCCGGCGGCCACAAACCGACACTTCTAGTAGACCTCCCAGATCCCTGCAGGACCCCTCTTCATGGAATTCTGCTAGAGGTTCCTCAGTGTGAAGACTGCCGCTGTTCCAAAGGGTCTTTTTGATCTCGTTAGTGCGGAGACATTAGAGTCGCTGCTTACTCCTCGGCGGCCATGCTCCCTCCCTTAAAATCCAATTTGTAATACTTTTCTCTAGTTGTCTTCTTTACAGGACCACCTGCAATTCTTTATCTGAAACTCTTGAGAAGCCTTTTTAAAATGCATATATCAAATATATTGTGATCAGTTTGTTAAAACTATAATTTACTATATCTTTCATATATGTGAGATATAATATTTCCTCTCTAATTTCTGGTGATTCATGTCTTCTCCTTTTTTTCCTTGATCAGACGAGTGAGATAGTTATCAAACTTTTTCTTTGGCCTCCTTAAAGAAACAACTTTTAACTGTATTTTCTCTCTTTTTTGTTTCTATTTTACTGATTTTCAGTTGTTTACTATTTTCTTCATTAATATTTTTAAAAAGTTTTATGAATTAATTTTTTAAATTTATATATGACAGTGGAATGCATTACAATTCTTATTACACATATAGAGCACCATTTTTTCATATCTCTGGTTGTATACAAAGTATATTCACACCAATTCGTGTCTTCATACATGCACTTGGGATAATAATGTCCATACATGCCACCATCATTTTTAACCCCGTACCCCCTCCTTTCCCCTCCCACCCTTCATTACACTAATCCACATTTATTTTCCTCTCCTTTTCCTAGTTTCTTAACTAGAAAAAGTTAAAACATTTTCTCATTTCTTATTAAACTTTCTTATTTCCTAAAGGTAAGTACATCTAGTTATACCTGTCTGCTTAAGCATCATTTTAACTGCATTTTACAAATCTTGATATTTTGCTGATTTCCTTTTTTATGTAGTTCAAAGTGTTTTCTAGATATTTCTGCAATTCTTTCTTTGATATATTTATTTAGATATATGTTGTTTGAGGTCCAAACTGTTAAGAGAATTTTCTGCTATCCTTCAGGTGTTGATTTCTTTATTAATTCTGTTGTTGTCAAAGAATATGCTGTGCATTTAAATCTTTTAAAATTTATTAAGACTTGTTTCATGGTTCAAAATATAGTATTTTTGTTGGATTTGGCATGCGTACTTGAAAATAACACATATTCTGCTGTTCTTAGGTAAAGTATTATATAAATGTCAATTAGGTCAAGTTGTTTACGCAATAGTATTCTGTGCCTCCACTGATATTTTGCCTATGTGTTCCATCAAAACTAAGATAAGAATGTTGAAATCTTCAATTGTTAGTCTAGATTTCTCTCTGTCTTTCAATTCTGCCAGGTTTTGCTTCATGAATTTTGAAATTCTGTTGAGGCAATTTAGTGCAGTATAATTATTTGTTCAAAAGGTATTTACTGTTAATATTCCTTGATTTGAAGTTTATTTTCTATAGCCACTATAGCCACTATGAGTTTCTTAATCTTAGTGTTTGCACTGTATATGTTCTTTCATTCTTTCCCCTTTTCCTACTATTATCTTTGTACTTGAGTTGTAGACAGAATATAGTTCATTATTACATTTTTTTCTTTCTGATAATCTGATTTTTAGAGTGCTTAGACCATTTATGTAAGCAATTTTTATATAAATTTGTCATTATGTCATTTGATTTTTATTTCAATTTCTTTTCTTTTTCTTCTTTCTTTTCTTTTTCTTCTTTCTTTGGATCAGTCAAATTTCGTATTCTTCTGTTTTGTTAAAATTCCATTTTATATGCACAATTAGCTTATTAGCTATCTACATTTCTATATATTTTTGTGGTTGTTCTAAATTTTATATGATATATCTTTAACTTAACATATTTAAATTATATATTTTACTTAGAGACTTAAAACACTTCACATACCATTTCCCTCCTAATCTTTTGTGCTGTTTTTTTTTTTTTTTTTTTGTGGTGCACTTTCTAATTATTTATTTTTGGTAAGAGGGATTGAATCCAGGGATGTTTAACCACTAAGCCACATCCCCAGCTCATTTTATTTGTTTATTATTATTTAGTTTGTGAAAAAACAGGAACTCACCAAGTGGCTGAAGCTGGCTTTGAACTTGCAATCCTCAAGCCCCAGCCTCCCAAGCTACTGAGATTGTGGGTGTGAGTCACCGTGCCCAGTTTTGGTGCCTTTATATGTATGCATGTGTATATGGGTGTAGTGTGTGCATGGAAAAGTGTGTATGTGTGTATGTATGCGTGTGTGTGTGTGTGTGTGTGTGTGTGTGAGTATACATAGTTTATTGACTGTTATGGTAGTGCAAAAGTGGTATGCATATACTAGAAATCATGCTTTAAATTTTGACTATTAATCTTTTCCCAGGCAGATATTCTCTTGATGCTGAGCAGTTGTAATAAGCTTCCTGCTCCCAATCATTCACAGGTGTGATACTCCACAATGTACTATGTTGTGAAGCTATTAGATTTTCAACTTACCAGGGGTTTGTAAAGATGTAAACCTATCATAAGTTAAGGAATGTGTGTTTGTGTGTGTGTGTGTGTGTGTGTGTGTGTGTTTGCACATATGTATGTATGTATGTATGTATTGCTGTAAATGGCCATTATTTTTAAAAATGTTTTAAATGAATTAAATATATTTTTACATCTATCTATGTATTTAAAACCTTTGAAGACTTTCTTTTGTTTTTGTTGTGGTGGATTTTCCAATGTATCATTTCCTTGTATCTGAAGATCTTCCTTCAGTATTTCTTTTGGTGCACATGTTCTGGCAAAACAATCTTTCAGGTTTGCTTGCTTGTCAAAGTTGTCTTTGCTCAATTTTGGTAAGGTCTTTTCACTGATTATATTATAGTTGGGCAGTTGCTTTTCATTCCATCATTTTAAAGATTTAATTTCACTCACTCTGGCTCAGTGTTTTTTAATATCTGATCATGTTTTACACCCTCTTTGCAAAATATATCCTTTTTTCTGGTTATCTTTTAAGATGTTTCTATTTATTGCTAGTTATCAGTAAGTTGTTGTGAAGTACTTAGTTATGGTTTTATTTGTTCATCCAGTTTGGTATTTATTGATCTTTAATCTGTGAATTCAGAGTTTTCACAAAATTTGGAAAATTTTGGACAATTTGAGAATTTTAATTTCTCCAAATAGTGTTCTTTCTTTTCTAGTTTTCCTATTACATATTTGTTACATGACTTACTGTTAACTCAGGAATCACTGAGATTTTTAATTTAAAAAAAAAAATCTTTTCTTCCCTCTCAGTATTTTATTTTGAGGAGTTTTGTGGCTATATCTTCAAGTCCACAGATCTTTCTTTCTGCAGGGTCTAAATTGTTGTTAGTTTCACCCAGTGGTTTGTTGTTATATCACATATTGCATATACATTTCTAGAAGCTTCACTTGATTATATTTATAGTTAAATCTCCAAGGATATTGAACATATAAATGGTCTTAGCATCCCTTTTGGCTAATTCAATCATTGTAACTTCTATATCTGCCCACATTACTGGTTTTTTTTCTCCTAGCTTTATGTTGTATCTTTCTGCCTCTGCACAATTTAGTAGATTTAATTGGCTGGTGAACATTATGATTTTACATTTTGCGTACTAGATTTCTTGAATTTACTGAGAGTAGTTTAGTTTGTTCTAATAGGGAATAGAGTTACTTGTGGACCATTTTGATACCTTTGTGCTTTGCTCTCAAGTTTTGGGGTGGAACAGTTATTCCACGTCCTCACTCTAAGCTTGTTTAGCTTCCTATTACACCATGAATCTTCTGAGGCAGTATGGTTTGAATATGAGGTGTCCCCTCCAAAAGTTCCTGTTAATGCAGAAATATTCAGAGGTAAAGTGATTGGATTGTGAGATCTGTAACCTAATCAGTCCATCCTAGTTTGAATGGACTGACTGGGTAGTAACCACAAACAGTCAGGGCATGGCTGGAGGAGGTGGGTTCTTGAGGGTGTGTCCTAACAGGGTGAAAGAGTGCACCTCCCCGCTTTGCTCCCTCTGTTTCCTGCCCAGCTATACCATGAGCTGAGCAGCTTTCCTTCCATTATGATGTTCTGCTTAATTTTGGACCTATAGCAGTAGAGCCAGCCATCTACGGACTAAGACCTCTGAGACCTGAAACCTGTGAGCCCCAAATAAAATTTTCCTCTTCTAAATTGTTCTTGTTTGGTGTTTTGGTCATAATGATGAAAAACCTAGGCATCTATTGAATCCCCTCTATATGAACAAAGAGATCTTTTCATTCTGGCTGATAAATCAAATTATTTCTTTCTGTGTGAGCTCCAGAAATTATTTGCTGTACAGATCCACAATATTCTTCTTTTCCTTAAAGCTGTTCTTTACCTGATCCAAAACAAACCTTTGCTCTCACTCTACCCACCCTCAATGCCAAATTTTAGCTGCCTTGATCACAATGATCTTAAATATCAATCCCTCAACTCAGAGAGCAGAGTAGATTTCTCCTCTTTTTGTGTCGTCCTGAATCTCCATAGAGACAGAAGGCCAAGGGCTACTTTGGTCAGTGACCAAGGTCTGTGATATCTGTTTTCCAGTGATTAACAGGAGTAGTTTCATATATTCTGTCCACTGTTTTGTTCATGAGAATATCATTCTTGGCATTATTACTACATCATTACTACTACATCATAGGCAGGGGTTGAAATTTCTTTTGAAATATATTTAAATACATTTTGCTGCTGAGTAAAAACTGTTTATTCTAAAAATGTCAGCAATGGCAAATTGACTATACATGAGAATAATAATTTAATCTTATAAAAATCATTTCCAAAACTCTATGAAAAATCTGAAGGTCAGGTCATGAATATAGATGCACTTTGAAATATGAACTCCTTTTCCCTTATCTGCTTCATTTCTGTTGTCTATCACAACTCCGATTGCTCAATCATTGGACAATATCAGGTACTTTGTGGAGCATGAGTTTAAAAATATTTTAAAATAGGGGCTGGCGTTATGGCTTAGCGGTAGAGTGCTCGCCTCGCACATGCAAGGCCCTGGGTTCAATCCTCAGCACCAAATAAAAATAAATAAATAAATAAAATAAAGTTATAAAAAATATTTTAAAATATTGTTTTCCTTGGGTAGGTGATAGTCTGGTTTTAAAAACACCAAGACATAAAACATTATAATTAACTGAGTGAGTGAAATGAAATCTTTAAAATGAAGTACTAGAATTTTTTAGAGTCTGGAGATAGCACTGTTGACCAGTGTGGGCGGAGAGAATTCCATGACTTGATTTTAATGCTAGACAATTTCACCCATCATTCTATGGACAAATCACTCTACATGTTCATGTTAAAGCCAAGTGATGACTTAGAAGTGCCATATAGTATATGAATCCCTAGACAAAAATTTATACACTAGATTTATTGTATTCTTACAGAATAATAAGCTTTTTTTTTCTTTCTTTTTTTTCTTGCATGTTTTCTCATGTTCTTTCTGTTGTGAATATGCTATGTCATTAACATGGATGAGACATGTTTGTCTTTACACAATGTCAGAATTTACTGAATAACAATAAATTTACAGGCAACATCACTTTCATCAGTGGTAGTTCACCAAATACTTGTGGGTCACCCTGTTGTCATAAGCTGGGCAAAAAAAAAAAGTAAGTTCTTTTGCTCCAATCTTAATTTATACTATCTGTATCATTCAAGTCACATATCACACACACACACACACACACACACACACAATATATATATATATATATATATATATATATATATATATATATATATATGCCAGAAAGGCTAAGAAAGGGTTAAGGCAGCAATAGGGATTTAGAAGAATAAACTGAGAGCAAAAGCAGAGAGCACATATAATAGTAAAGTCATTGTAGGTGGTCTGATAAGATTAGGTACCAGCCCAAAGAACTTGTTCAGGGCTCAGAGCTGTCAAAATGCAGGAAATTATTTTAGGCCAGGATCCAGGTGGGCAGTTTTACACAGTTAACTTGACATGTCAGTTGTCATCACCAGCAGGAGAAACCACCCTCTGCTGAAGTCTGAGGACAGAGATTCAGAGGCTCATATTGCTTTGGCGATTTTCCTGGGAAAGACTCATGACAAGTGACCAGGTCATAGGGTCATGGTGCTGCAATGTCTAAACTTGGGACTACTCTCCTTTTATGGCTCTTGAATGAGGGGATTGCATCCTTAAGTGGTAAGCTCATGGGCCTGGTTTTTCTGATATGAGTTTGATGTACCCATACCTCTGTGTGTTTCTGATTAATTTGATGAGTTCACAGGTAGTCATTCTCATCAGCACAGTTGGTTTACTTATCAGTTTATGCCTTATGGTTGTAAATAGCAGTTATTTATTTGTACACAGTATGGAGTTGTTCCACCTCATCACTTAAAACAGAGTAGCTTATGGTAAACTACTGCCTCAAGAAATGGAGTAACAAAGGTTAGGAACAGCCTGAAATCTGCTGTTCTACACAACACGGACAGAGTGACTCAGAACAAAGCACAGCCAGCTCTCCACACTTTCTTACTCATGGACATGTGTATACTGCAAATAACTATATGTACTTCGTGTTTTCAATTAATTGCTTATATTTTGCATCTCCTTTTGGTCACAAAGTTCTAATAACTGGCATCAATGAAGGAGTCCATGAGTGTCTTTTGGTCATCATAACTTTGCTGAGTTTTTAACTGATTAATTTCATGTGTGATTTGATTTCTTTAAATATTAGTGAGTGAAATAAAATCACAATATCATTGCACTGAGGTAATGTACCACATAATCTTACATGATAAATAAAAATCATTGTTTGTTTTCATTGCGTATCTGAGACAATTCACTTCAGTTCGGTCTGTAGATGCAGTGCCAAATAGCAAAATTCTCTGAAAATATGCGTACACAAATTAATGTAGAAGGAACAGGAGTGATTCCACCTTCTCAGAAGACTGGGAGGGATGTTTACTATAGTGTAGTTCAAGGTCAATGATTTGGAGAGATGTCTATACATGAAGCCTCAGGTAGCCAGATCATGGACTTTGTGAAGAGCTGTTTACCTGGATAACCTTCAAATCGGCAAGACAGGATTATGTCAATTTCCATATTTTAAAGTTCCTTTAAGAGAAAATGTCTCTCTCATAGGATTTTGCCTTCGTTCCGGGCTTCAAAACAGACTGAGAATTGAAGTCAGCAAAGAAACTAAATTTATATGGACTTCAAGGCACATGATGGAAGATGTGGATGAAACACCTTAAATGGTTATTAAGAAATTAATTTCCTGATTAGGAAAGGAGAACTCCAGCAATTTCTGCTTTGCTTGTGCATCTTGATCTCCTCTATTATGTCTTATAATTTATAGTTTGCCAGGAGGGGAGAAGGAAGTTAATGCTGTTATCTACAAACTTTGGAGAATTCACTACTGGGAGTTAGGAGAATTGATTTTATTTCTTATTCTTCTATCAACCAACTAGATGACCTGAAGTAAGTCAAAATGACTCTAGGACTTAAGTTTCCTATGAATAATATGAGAAAGTTAAACTAGATAATCTCTAAATTTTCTGCCAGCTTCTTTCACAACATTGTAAGTTTTAAATTAGGAGGATAAAGCTTAGAAACTTAGAAATAAGTATGACGGGTCTGGATTAATGTTTCATCCAGCCCCCAAATCTGTGCAAACAATAGCCCTGGGGAACAAACCATGAGTGGATGCAATTTTTCATCCTGACATCAACCTTAGAGGTAAAGCATGCATCAGCTCCTTATAATCTCCACTGATGACACTGTGGTGTATAAATTCAACCAACCCCCTTTGAAATCCACTTATATTTGCTGTCATTGCCTCGCTCTTGGGGGTTGAGAGTTTCATAAGGTGATTATCCTCTGTGTAGAGAAGTACTCCCCTCACTTGTGTCTGGCCCAAGTTTACCTTGCTCAGTTTTGAAAAGTATCTCCTTTAAGAGAAGACGATTGCTGATTTTGAAAGTTAAGTCTGTGCTTGTTTTAGTCACATCAATCATCACTGTTTTTATATTTTTAAGATTCTAATCTGCTTGGAATCCTTTGATTTTTGTCTTTCCAAGTTGAAGAATTTTACTCTTTGGAGTCTCTCTTGGCATTGCTGGCCATCTTCCCTAGCATTACTCCTATTCCAGATCTCTGTGATTTTAGTTTTCCTTTTTCTGAAATTTTATCAGTTCTATTTAGCGTTCCTGAAAGTGCTGCAATAACAAAATATACATAGGATTCCATAGGAGGAAGTGGAGGGAAGGACCGAGGGTCACTCTGGAGCCTTTCTCATAAGTTGCGATGATCCCATTCACAAGAGTTCTACCTTCAGAGCCTAATCACTTCCTAAAGGATGCACCTCCTTGCACCATCACCTCCAGGGTTAAGTATTTGACGTGTGAATTTGAGGGGACACAAATACTTAGACCACAGCTACATTCTAGAATGAGAAATTCTACTCTCTTGTTACTTAAATTTCAGGTGAAGGCACTAAGTAATAAGAAACATTATCACGCACAAATGTAAATCCATATCCCTTACATTATTGAAAACATCATAAGCCTAATTTAAACACACAATATCAAAATAAAAGACAAAAACTTTCTGGAACATAATGGGGAATACTTAAGAGACTATAGAATCAGGAGAAATTTTAAAAAGCCCTCAGATATTCAAACTAAGAAGAACCAAAGACAGTTAAGCTCCTGCTTTTTAATGACTCCTTTGAGATGGATTTCTTTGCTGTTCTGCCTCTTTCCTTTGCTCTACTCAGACTTAGGCTCTTTTCAAATTCAATCACTTTAAATTTATATTTGCTTTTCTCCTAGATTTTATCTCACCTGAAATCAATACTCATATCATTTGCTCTTCTATGTGCTGCTCAGTCTGATGGTCAGTAGGAATTGAAAGGAAGAAAGAAAGAAAGAAAGAAAGAAAGAAAGAAAGAAAGAAAGAAAGAAAGAAAGAAAGAAAGAAAGAAAAAAAGAAAGAAAGGAAGGAAGGAAGGAAGGAAGGAAGGAAGGAAGGAAGGAAGGAAGGAAGGAAGGAAGGAAGGAAGGACCAAAAAGTAGTAGAAGAAGGCAGTTTATTGTGCACCTGCTATGGGCCAGGAACTTTACTGGGGACTACTCTTTTATTGTTTTCTGAAATCTTTACCACATCCCCCTGAGAGAACTGTGAGGTTTTTCCTTTCACATTTAATCTCTGGATCCTCAAGGCATGTATCTTTACCCTGTCAGTTAGCAGCTTTCAAACACCTACATTAAACATGTCATTAAGTACTTGTTGGATAAAGTTATTTTTTTTCATCATTTAATTAACCTTTATTTCAACATTACAATGTAGAGTGATTTTCTTCATAAGAAATTTTTTTCTTCATTCTTATTTTTCAGGAGAACAAATTTTGATATGGAATTTTGTATATCAAATAGAATAAGTTCAAACTAAGATGGGTCTTTAGTGATATTGAGGACATGCTTTATGCACTGTGAGCTATTCTTCTTTACAGGATTCAATGCCTTCACAGAACCAAGAGCCAAGCTTTGAGTATTTCTATGTTAAGAAAGTTGTCACAGTTGGTCTTGCTTTATCTGGACTGGTTTCTCTTGTAGTTATTGATGATAACTTTTATTATTTGTAGAATAATGCTATAGATTACATTGTTAATTGCAGGGAACTTTAGGGGACCCAGTGATATTCTCCTTTTGTGCCTAAACTTCTAAGAGATTCTAAAACTGATCAGAGGTAGTAGATTTAATGCAAATGAAAAAATATGAAATTGAATAAAACATTATCTCAATAAGCCTCAATTGAAATATTCATTTGCATTTGGAACAGAAATTTATTTTAAAAGTCTACCTACTGATGAACAT
The DNA here is from genome assembly GCF_964194105.1 of Spermophilus citellus. Lineage (NCBI taxonomy): Eukaryota > Metazoa > Chordata > Mammalia > Rodentia > Sciuridae > Spermophilus > Spermophilus citellus. Next base: position 88,102,366 of record NC_138193.1, read on the forward strand.
GCATGCTTCTAATGTTAATAAGTTATCAATTAGCTAATTTTATAATTGCGTATGGCCTGATGAACACTGAATTTCCTCAGTAGGAAAATGCTATACTTTCCTTCTCAGGGGCCCTCAAGGGGAAAAGAAGTAATTACTGTCAATGGTACTTCACTTCCTAAGTGTCATAAGTTGCAAACCCATTCATTTATAATTCTAGCCACATATTATTTTTCTCAAGTTAGTTTAGATTATAACTGGAAGCTGAAAAAAATGCTTATTTAAAACATTATATGTATATATGTATACATATTATATACACATATAATCTTAAAATGCCTGAAATATTTCTTCATAAGAGATAAAAAGTTTAATAGGGCAAATTTACATTTTTTTCAATTACGGTTTGCAAATTCAGTAGAGCATATATTTATGTCCCTTAACTGATAGTCAACTTGACACATTTAACTTGGTATAAGATTGTTCTCTGTACAACATCAATTTTGCTCTGCATCCCTAAACTATATGCTTCCTTAAAATGTACCTTTCTGGGTGCAGTGGTGCATTCCTGTAATCCTGGTGGCTCTACAGCCTGAGGCAGGAATAATGTGAGTTCAAAACCAGCCTCAGCAACTTAATGAGGCCCTAAGAAACTCTCTAAATAAAATACAAAAAAAAAAAAAAAGGCTGGGGATGTTGCTTAGTGGTTAAGCACCCCTGGGTTCAATCCCTAGTACAAACAAATAAAAAACAAACAAATTCCTTTTTTTTCTGGCAGCTTCTGGCCTTGTTCAGAGATTTCAGTGATTTCCTGATAGGCAATAAATATAGTAGCAGCCCACAGAAATTCTACTATTAATGAGTGAAATAGGACAGAGAAACTTGACAGTTTAAATGCACGTGCAAAACTTTTTCACCCTTTTCTAGAAAGATTCATTCAATTTCTCAAAGCACATGTGCCTGTTAAACTGTGTTGCAAACAACTTCTATGAGCTTTTTCAAGTGGAATTTTCTTAAAATTGCTCAGTCTAGTAACTTCACATGCCACTTTCTATATGCTCAGCTTTCCATTTGACACCACTCAGCAGTGTGAGTCATTTCCAGAACTGTGCTTTGACTTTGAGTGGTATTCCCAGAACAATCAGATCTTGTGTCTGGTCAGGCTGCCCCATGTCCTGATTCAGTTTTTTTTTTTTCAACAGACTTCACACAAGGCAAGAATATTCACAACCTTGATTGGGTTTTTGAACGGAGGATTGCATACAAGATGTAGCAGATCAACACCTGCTAGATCACAAGATGATCTCAGGCCATGAGAAGTTTATATAAACGTGATTCAAACCTCCAACAGACTGTTATTTTACTTTTGTGCCTTTCTCCTTGCCATCATCTGACTGTATCTATACCTTCTGTCATAATTTTTACCCCTGCCATTATTTGTACAAATTTCAACTTTCAAAATGTTTGCTCATGGAATCATTTCATGAGTTTATTCATGATATTCATCAATACATTGTGTGGGTCACATTTTAAATCACTGACTCGCCATCAACCATCACCATTTCCTCTGTCTTGTGACCTGTTCCTTCCCATCCTAGAGGAGAAACCAACAAACTATTTCTTCTTCTATAGGAAAGATGATGAGGTGGTTCTGCTCCTACTCAGGCCCCTTGGTGTTACCCTTTCTATTGGAAAAGAGTTTGCATGTCAAAGTATGCCAAACACACAGCATACTTCTGGAAACATATGAGACAGAAAAAATCATACCTTTTGCCAGGTATGATTGTATGTATGTTTATACCAAATAATATGAGGTAAACGTGAGTGGCGTAGTGAGGGCTTTGGTAACCAGATGAAAGCATAATTGATTCCCATGTGGATAGTTGGGATAAAGAGATGCAAAAGAACTGGGCAACTCAGGACTCCACACAGATGATATGATATGCTGTGTTTCAATACAGCTGAACAGAAAGGCACTGGCATAAAGAATAGAGAGAAGAGAGGAGGATCGTTGTGAAATGCTGGAAAAAGAGAAAGAGATGCTGCTTTTGCACATATAAATGTCTTTGAGGGTCTTCTGAAGGATTTGAATAGGCGGCAGAACCGTATCATTATCCTCAAAGCTTTTCCCTCCTTAAAATTTCTGCTTCAAGCAGCAAAGTGTGAATTTGAAATGATGTAGAGCAAAGTAACTAAGCAACACGATAGAAAATGTTAAGTCAAGAAACAGTGGCATTTTATTTAATATTTCACGATAGTGCACGTTGCACTTAGGATGTACAAAAGTAACACAATCTCATATTCTGAAAATTTTCTCTGTGCGTATGTAGCCTTAGTAAACCAATAAGAGTTTGCTCAAGCATTACTTGACAGCCAGAAAAAAATGATTTCCCTCTCTTTCTTAAGCTTGAATGCAAAGACTAAATTATACATGATCTAACAGAATTGATGAAGTGCTTCTATTTTAATATATTTCATGTTGAAATTCTGGCTATCTTTGTGAAGTTGAAAAGAAGGCAGGGGATATTATGAAGGTGGATTGACCAGAGGTAGGTAGAAAAGGGCTCCTTCTTCCCTCCCCATCTCTCTCCCATGACTCCTTTCTTCCTTCTATGTCTGTCCATGAACATGTGTTGAGTGCCTCCTATGTGCCAGGGACTGTGCTAGGCACTGAGACTAATGAGGGTCTCATGGAGTAGATATTCTCGAAAAAGGATGTTCTTAATGTATGTAAATGTATGCAGTAAGAAACTTAACTCAGACTTGAGGGAAGAGGAGAGCATTCCAAAGAATGGGAATCTGAAGAATAAAGAAATTCAAAGAGGGCCTAAGGGAGGACTTTGAAAATTGAAAAGGTTATTTGCGGTAAATAAATATTGAATTTATTAAAAAGAGTGCATGAAACCTTTAAGTTCAATTTATAGATTCTGAACTAGTATTTTAAAATGGGTTAACATTTCAAAACAATCATGTTGACTTGTGATTGCTAATTTGAATAAATTCAAGTTGAACATACTGAAGCCCCTTATTTTATCAGTCCCATTTATTACCTTACCTAATAAAATCTCCGTAAATGTTAAAGTGTTATGAAGAAAAATTAAGCAAGAGAGGTGGGTCACTATTTTATAGAGGAGTCATGGGTGGCTTTTCTGATGAAATAACTTCTGATAACTAAACTGAAGGAAATGAGGAAAAAAAATAGGGAAGGTGTCTTACATGAGGAACTTTCAGGAAAGCACAGGCCAAGCCTGCACTGTCCAGGCCTATGCAAGGCATGCTTTCTGAAAGCGGATTGAAAATTAAGGTTGCAGAAAAAATAAAAGAAGAATAGCTAAAACATCAGTAGAGGACATAAAATGGAATTTAAAAATACTTGATTCTGCACCTCCCACTACACCCCACAAAAGGCAATGGAGGAAGAACAAAAGAACAAAGAGCTTCAGGACACAGCAAATACCATGCTCACAGACTTAGAGATAGTCGTCTCAATGATGGGTTAAACATCCATCGATAAAGGACCCACATAAAAGGCAGTGATCATCAGGCAAGGTTAAAAACAAATAAGAGCGCTTGCACTGGGTTAAATTCTCAGCACCTCCTATAAGTAAATAAAAATAAAGGTCCATCAACCACTAAAACAAATAAGAATGATCTACATGTGTGTTTGTGAGAAATACTCTAAAACAAATGTGTAGCAACATGGGCAGGGTGTTAATTAACAGATAGAAATTTATACATTCTCTGCAAACACTAAGTATAAGAAATGAATAAGATGGTGTTACTATCCGATAAAATGAATTCAAGGAGGTGTATTATGCTTAAATGCATGTGAATCAAATATAAAAAGCTTCCACATTATAGAAAAATTGTCAGAACTAAAAAGAAAACAGATAAATCTGCAATCATGCTTGGAGTTTTAAATGATTAAAAAATGAGTTTACAAAGATCAATTAGTATATAAAAGAACTAATACTATCAACCAAACAAGCCCAATTGACATTAGCAGAACACTGTCACCAAAACCAACACAATAAACCCCCAATTGCATGTGGAATTTTTACAAAATCACATGGTCCACACCCTGGACCGTGTAAAGAGACTTAGTACATTTCAATGGAACAAAATAACATTAGTGAATGATATGCTTATAATAAAATATCTGCTCCTAAACTAGAAATCAGCCATAAAAATTCAATACACTTCCCCAGATGTTTTAAAACCAAGCATAGTACTTGCAAATAAGTCCTATATCGAAGAAGAAACTGTAAGAGAATTTGAAAACTATTTGGAACTTACTGATAACATGTGTGCGCACACACACACTTACATACACACACACACACCACAAACACACATCATGTCAAAATTAGTGGGCTATAGCTGAAGCAATCTGCAGGAGGAAGTACATAGACTTCTGTGCTATGTTACGAAAGCAGAAGAATGTGAAATGAATGATCTGGAATGATTTGGTCTGTTACATTAAGGTGTACTAAAAAGAACATTAGCAAGACCCTGTCTCAAAATAAAAAATAAGATTGGCTGGGGATGTGGTTCAGAGGTTTGGGGTGGGGGGGTTGGGAGAAAGAAAAGCTAATGCAAAAAAATAGGAAATAAAGAATGAGAAATAGAAAAGTCGCAATAGAGAAAACCATGAAAGTCAAGTCACTTCTTTGAAACATAAAATTGATACACCTAATAGTAAGACTGATTAAAAAGGGGGGGGGGATACTTTCTAAAATGAACTATTATAGCCAGTAATAAAAAAGGCAACATTGCTGCACAAAGAAAGTCCAAGATCAATGGCTTAACTAGTGAATTCTACCAAACATTTAAAAGGAAAAAAAAAAAAAAAGACAAACTAATATTACATAAGCACTTCACAAAGTAGAAGAGGAAGAACATTTTGTGAGGGCAGCGTAACCCAGATACCAAAATAAAACAAGGGCATCGCAAGGGAAAAATCTGCTGACCGACCAGCATGCCTCATGAATGTAAATGTAAAACTCTTTAACAACATGTAACTAAAAGAGCACAGCAATATATAACAAGGAAATACATGACCAAAAAGGGTTTGTCCAGGAATTCAAAGGGAGTTCCTAGATCCACTCAATCAATCTAACTCACCACCTTAATGTATAATGATAATGATAATCATGATTATTTAAGTAGCACAGAAAATTATCACATTTAATGACCATTTATGATTAAAAACATTCCCAATAAGATGTAATGAATAGAAAGAAACTTCTTCAATCCCATAAAGATTACCTACAAAGACTTCATAGCTAGCAAAAGTTTAAAGATGAAAAATCAACTCCTTTTTACTTAGATCAATGACAAAGCAAGATCTGCTGTTATTTTTTTCCCTCACTATTTTATTATGAGTCCCAGGACAGTAATAAAGCAAGAAAATTAAGTAAAAGAAATATGTTTATAAAAGATGAACAGAGCTGCTATTATTCATAGACAACCCAACCATAAATAATATATGCAAAGGAACACACAAAAATATGAGCTAATAAGGGAATGTTCAAGATTTCATAGTATGAAGTCAATACACAAAAATCAATTGTTTTTCTTTAAATTTTCAAAGACAAATTAAGAAGTAATTTTTTAAAAAATATTCCAGGGAGCAATAAAATAACATGCTTAGGAAAAACACAAAATATTGCAAAAAGAGATTAAAACTGTAAGTGATGGAAAATATATGTTAGGCTCATGGATTGAAATACTTGATAGTGTTAAGAGATCAATTCTTCGAAACTGGTCTAAAAATTTTATGAGATCCCAATAAAATTGCATTATAGTTTTTTTTCTTTTTTTTCCTCCTTGATTCAAAAATGACAAATAGATTCAAGTCTATGTAGAAAATGAAAGAACTCAAAATTTAACAAATAATCTTGAATGAAAGGAACAAAGTTGGCAAGTTTAGTTCACTAGATTTCAAAACTTACTGTTATTCTGTGTAATCAAGATGGGGTGATATTAGTAAAAGCACAGATAAAACAAAGTTCAAAATTGAAAGTATAGAAGTAACACCCAGTAGCATGAAGTCAAATGACTGTTGACTAAAGTATCCAATCAATTCAAAGGGGAAATAAAAATCATTTTAGCAAATGTTGTTGGATCAAATGGATAGAGAAAAGAAAAGAAGGAAGGAAGGAAGGAAGGAAGGAAGGAAGGAAGGAAGGGAGGGAGGGAGGGAGGGAGGGAGGGAGGGAGGGAGGGAGGGAGGGAGGGAAGGAAGAGGAACCACATATCATAAACTTGAGTTGCAGCTAACATTCACTGATACTTTAAAGTTAAAACTCTCATACTATAATAGAGGACACATCTAATTATATATTTTCCAAACCCATAAAATGTGTAACACCAAGAGTGAAGCCTATGTGAACTTGGATTGTAGGTAGTAATGACATATCAACGAAGGTTCAGCAATTACAGCAAATGTTACCCCCATTGGTGGAGACATTTCACATGGGAAAGCTATGAACGTGTGGATGCAGAGGTATTTCTGTACTTTCCTGTCAATTTTCTGTGTGATTTTATTTTTTATTAAAAAAAATGAAGTATTTTTTGTTAAAAAAATAAAAGAAAAAAATTAGAATGCTTTCCAGAAGAAAACAAAAAAAGGAATGTCTTCCCAACCTTGGGGTAAGTAAAGATTTCTTAGAAAGCAGCCAGATGGTAATAAATATAAAAGGAAAAACAACAAAAAGATCAATTAGATTTCATAAAATTTTGAAAATTTTTGCTCAATTTGAGCAACAAAACAAAGTATTGGATTAAAACCTAAATAATTCAATGAATCTTTCTGAGTCAATACTGAAATAAATAAGAAGTGAAGTAGTGACAACTTTTCTTTACAAAATAATCACATTTGACAACTCTAAACAAATGAAGAAAACAGAAAACCATTAGTAGACACCATAGTAATAACCTCCACAGGTAAATTCTACTAATGAATGGTACAATTATTGGGTAAAAATTTAAGGAAAAATAAGATATTTGGGTATTCTCAAAGTACTTCTCACAATTATTTATAGTTTTCATATCAAGAGCTAGTCACTTTACAGTGAAGAAACCTTACAGACACTACTTTAAGCTAAGTGATCAATGTTCACATTACCAGTGATACGTATCAATATCATTTACCTCCTGCTGTGATCTGCTGAAAAGATTCTACCCCCGCTGTGGTGTATTTCTTAATAATGTGCAGTATTACCTCAGTCTCATTATGAGAAAACATTGGACAAACTGGAACTGAGGGGAATTCTAAAACTATGTGATCCATATTCTACAAAGAGTCAAGGTCATGAATGAAAGGAAATAACGAGAAATTGTTGCAAATTGGAGAAAACCTCAAACAAGTCTGAGGATGAAGAGCAATGTGCGATCTTCAGTGAGATTCTGGAACAGAAAATAACATTGATGGAAAAACTGGTGAAATCTAAATGGCTTGATTCTATGCTAGTATATCAAGGTTAACTTAGTAGTTTTAATTAATAGTGCATGATGATGTTAAATGTTAACACAGGGGAAAATGAGTGAAAAGTATGTGGGAGGTATCTGCACTATTTTAAATTTCTTTCTGAGAGTCTAAATTCATCTAATAAGACAATTTTAAATAAAACAATGGCCTAAACCAAGACCTCATTTCAAAGCTGCTTCTCCCCATGGACTAGATCACATTTCTCAGGCCTCATTCTGCATATGATTTCCTCAACATACCTGCCTATTTGAGGGACATTTTGAGTGTTGGCCAAATTCATAGCTTCTATTGAGGAAAGTAGTTTTATGGAGTTTGATGTGTTTAAGATTGCTATGTTTCAGGTCATATGACCTTGTAAACTTATTAAAATTGTAAAATTTGGCTATTTTTATATGTTTTTATTAGACAAAATATTTCCCTCCTGCTAAGCATTTAATGTTGCTTCTCTACATGTAAAAGAATTACACAATGATTTCAATAGTCTTGGTTTATACTAGTAGTGTTCATTTGAATATCTACTTTTTAGAAAACATTAGTTATTCGAATAATAATAAGTAGTCTTTAGTCCAAAGAAGCTCTGAATGTTAACTTTCATGTACCAGTGGGCAAAGGAACAAGTTATCCTGAGAGGAATGAGACATTGATAGCTGGGTCGCTGAAATCAAATTACTAGACAGTCATCTACTGTATTTTGCTTATGGACTGAGTTTAGATAATCTTTATAGTATTTAAGAATTCTTGTAAATATTCTATAGCTTTAAGATCAAAATGCTTGATTTTAAAAACTCAGTTCAGTATAGAACTATGAGAATTACTGAGAGAGTACTCATATTGTCCAAAGCTCCGTACATCAGAAATGCATAAGGCTAAATCAGAATAGCAAAAAATAAGTACAGAATTCAAGTGGAATTAATAAAGCAAAGTGAATATCTATGAATTTAGCCCTTAGGTAAACTTTCTCCTGAACTGAAAACAGAGGCAACTTAGTAAACACTTTTAACAGTGCCCTTGAGTAAACTGTATTTGATTCACAAGGTCACATCCTCAGAAATGTTATATAAAGATGCACAATGTTTATTCATTTTCATGTTTCCTCTGTCCTTCTCAGTAGTGTCAACTAATGATCAAATATGTCCATTATCTTTTCCTTGTAGCTGCTTTTCAACCAGGGAAATAAAAATACTGTGCTAAAGTTAGAGATAAATTTCACCCTATGTTACAGGCTATAAATTGCTTGTTGATTCAGTGATTTTCATTGTTGATAAATATGGTATTCTGTCAACTGTTGGTAGCAATGTCTCCCTTGTCATTAACGGTAATGTTGAAATGCCTTGTACCTAAAGGACATGGGGAAGTACTGATACTTTGTGTTTAGACATTTTTAAGAGAAGAACTCAATTCTCCCATGAGAGGCCTACCCCGGCGTTGTGGAACAGGTATACTACATTAACTTCGAACAGCCACTGGGGAATGTTTAATGAACTGCAAACTTGAGAGTGAATGTAGTGCTGAGTGTACATCGTATCATCCTCCAAAGAGTTTCCTGGGTCCCTGTTTCTGGTGGTGAGGGCTGGGATACCTCATGTATTTGCTTCATAATGCTTGAAGGTGGTGGTTTTTGTAATGGTGCAACATGCAAGGGCAGATCAATCTAAAAGGGCATAGAAGGCCAATGTCCTTTGTCTAGGTTATTTTCTTACTACTTCCTTGCCGCTACTTATTTGGTAATTTACTCAACCTATTCTCAGTATCACTCTATTTATTAAAAAGAAATAGAATTTGTAAAGTTTTATTTTTATATTCCACATGGATCCAATAAGAATAGGTATAGAGTACTTTATGCAAATTCAGCTTGTTATTAGTATCAAAATAAATGGAATCACCATGAACAGAGTGGATTTTTTTTCTTTTTTTTTTTTTTTACTGGTCATACCACATTTTGTCCACGATACAAATAACTTAGTACTTTTTTTCCATTTGTTTATTTCATGTTCATTATACATAACATTATGATCCATTTTGACATAATTATACATAATTTTCTGTAATCCAGTCCCCTGTACTTCCCCTTGCCTTTGCCTTTTCCCTTACCCTGTTCCATTTCCTCTACTCTGATTGTTCTGCTACTTACGAATGTTTTTAAATTGATGTCTTGTGGATAGAGCTAATGGTGAGATTCACTGTGGTATATCCATTTATGTACCTCGGAAAGTCAGATTTGTTCTACTGTTTCTCCTTTATCCCATCTCCCCTCCATCCCCCTTAATCTCCTACCTCTATTCCAATGATGTTTCTTCTATTCCCGTGGAAGGGCTTCAGGTACCTTAATGTGACCCTTTTTAATGATTGAAAAAACATTGAATTGGCACAAAGCAATAGGCAAGAAACAACTTAGAACTTGGGAGATGAAATCTATTGTGTAATCTATACTCACAACTTGACTGTGCCCAAGGGGACGACAAATGCCTTATTTTATAGATGGAACAATGAGGCCCAGGGAAGTGGAACAACTTATTAAAGAAGACAGACGTTTTTGCAAAGGAGGGAGAGCAGACACTGGTGTTAGGAATTTGTTACCCCAGGGAGGTTGAAAGAGGTGATAGGGGCAGACTCCTGCTCCCATCAAAGAAAGTCTGTTTCCTTTTCTGTTTGTATTTGAAATTTTCTTCAAAAAAATTAAAAGGGTATAGACACAAGCTTTATAAAAAAAAAAAAAACATTGCAATAGACAGAGCATATAGTCATGGGTTCCAATTGTGCTCTGCATTCCTTTATATACATCAGTGATGATTTCATTAAAATGTTGAACAGGAAAACAACATTTGGGAAGTTAGTTCGAAGCAGTGCCTTTTAAACTGTTTGTCTACAGCCCATAAAAAAATACTGTACACACAAGATGACAATATTCAATTAGATACCCCTAGCAGAAAATGACAGTACTACAAAGCAAAGATTCTATGCTTTTTGGTATTTTTATCACTTTAGTCTATTAACAATCGATTCTATGACAATTTTAAAACAAGAAGCATAAAGATAATTATTAAAAATTATTTTCCAATTCTGTCATATTTATTGCAATGATTAAGATATTATTCAAGAAAGTATTCCAGATATAAAATGTACACTCATCTAAATGGTGAGGATTTAAACCAATGATGACTTATCATTTCCAAAATTAATTTTTCATATGAAGTATTTGACACACCAGTGGTTCCCTTATTGCACCAAGAGTTGTTTTATGTTTGAAATTGAAAATTGGCTTCAGGAACAATGATATTGATAATATGGATTAGGTTAGGTTAAATTACCTTTTGGTAATAACCATCATTTCTTTATGCAGACCTATTTTACTTCAAAAATCTCAAGAGCCCAAGATGTTTCCAGAATAAATAAAACAAATACTATTAAGACCATACCTGGCTTCTTGGGAGGGTTGCTGAATGTTGCATGAAGAGCTCTTGGTGACAGTTTTCCACATCTTCCCACATCTTTCTTGTCTCTTTCATTGAGTTTTCTTAAATTCTTTCCAGTAAACTTTATTAAATTTCTCTTTTTCCTTTGTTACTTTTTCTTAAGTATGCCTTAGGCTTAGGTATAATTGCAACTTTATCCGCTTTTAAAAGCAAATGAGTCTAAAATGCTGACAATACCTTCGGGGGTCAAACATCAAATCTCAGAGTGAGGGTTGTAAATTGTTTAAATTTAATTAGGGAATAATGTGACTTTCTCATTTCTGTGTTATAGTACTTGCCACTTACCACCTGTTGCCTTGCATTATAAATAATTGCTTGTTTCTGCCCCCTCTCAGCATATTTACTAAATCCATAAATAAATGATGAGCAGGACTTTAACTTAGAAATATTTATTGTGGTTACTATATAGTTTTCTACTCAATAGAGGCAGAGGATACATATATTACATAGTTTAGTTTAATCAATGGAGTTGAAGATGCCAAGACTTGTCATGCCAGCTACTGTTCTTTGATGCTGGCCTCCAGGCACATATCCCCAAGTGTTTTTTTTTTTTTTTTCATTTGGGCTGAGAATGGTCGGTCCTTAGAATCCCCTCTAACCTGATGCTTTAATAGATATAATTAGTTTATTAGATTTGGCACTCTAAATGTAAAATGACAGCCATCCCTCTCTTTACTGAAATTAATTCAGTTATTGAAAATCCTTTTTTTTAAATATATATATGGATGTGGTTTACACTGAGGAAATTGCCAAAGACACAGGCAAGTGAATTGCAGTCAAACCAATTAGATCTGCTGGAGGTGGTATCCTCTCTCACTCCCCCCTGCCTTACAAATTTGATGCACTTTCTTCTTTTTGTGTTGATTCATTGTCAAAAAGAAGCCCTTTTCTTGAAATGTCTATCACAACTTCAGTTTCAAAATGCACCCTCCCTTCAAAGCCTTCCCTGGCTATCAACTTCTCAGGCATTTCAGGAGAAATACACATCAAGAAGTATGAAAGGAGAAAATCACATGATTGTCTCCTCATGCTAGAACCCATTTTCCAGGAAGAGCAAGGAGACTCCACAACAGGCCACTTGACAGACTCACCCTTTCTCTTAATTGTAGGAAAGAGCTCACAGAAAGTCATGGTCATTTGGACAAAACCTTCCTTCAATTAGAAGGAAAAAAAAAACGAGGAGAAAAATTGAATAGGCAGTAGACAATTGTCTGCCACAGGATAGCAAGGATACCAACAAACTTTGATTGTATGGAGTTCATTTATTACCATATATTATCAGAGCACTCTCCTCTCAGTCATATAACTCACCATCTCTATGGAAAGCAAAAGAAAACTGCTAATCTCTTAGGCCCAATTTTGCCCTTATGTATGTAGAATATATTTATTTTCAAAACTATATTCTACTTAATACTGCATTGATGGGCCTGCACATGAATTTTATATAATGTTCATGTTTGATGGTGAGTGTGTGTATGGGAGGTGGTAATAATTTCTAAAATGCTGAGAATGATATAAGGACTCTTTAAACTGAAAATCGGTCCCTGATCTAAATAGCCTTATTTATTTATTTATTTTTTTAGATGAGAGATAGTTTTGAAGATGAGATAGAATTGATAATCATAGTCACTTTTGATATGGAACTAGTCATGTTACATCAAAAACAATAGAAAAATCTATTATGTATGTATAGTGGTATCTTCAGGAATACAGCAAAGTGATGTATCCATTATTTGTAAAGATGGAAAACAGCACATTCAGATTTAAAGTAAGAGTTGTGTACTTATACATCTATATCCGCTTAAATTGTGCACTATATATAAGTTCTATTTTGTGTTTTTACTCTGTTATCATTGAAGTTTCATATCTTGTTATATTTTAATCTATTTCTGGGTACATTCAGGAAATTGCTTTGAGTGTGATAATATGCATCTAGAACCACATTACAATGATTTGCAAATGAGTCACCACGACTATTGCATTCTGCACTTGGAAAAGTGTCTTACCTAGGAAATTTCTCTTAGGGCAAGCAATAAACAATTTCATTAGAAATAGTTTTCTTATGGAACATTTCACAGCTATTGCCACTTTTTTTCTGTCATCTTTTTAAATTTTCAGGAACTCAGGTGATCAGCTGTCTTCAATTCTTATGTATCCTCTCTACTATGACTGTGATTTCCTATGCATCCAAATGTGGTCCATCAAGGGACACTGCACGGATAGTCTGACTGTAACAGTCTTTTGTCTAATCTGTAAACATGACCTTAAAGGCCAAGTAGATTACTTATCATGGTTCTCTAAGATGACCATTTGCACTGGACTTGGTCAAATAGACTGTTTTGAGAAAAAAAACTATTTTGGACTTGAAGTATTAGTAGAAGGGGAGACTGTGTCTTTGGAGATTAGATGACTAGATTCATTTATATCTGTGAATTGTTTGCTGTGGAAATAAGGTGCTGAGCAGAAAGGCCTGCTGCTCTCTCTTCTCTTGTATTAATGTGGGCCTACCCATGTTTGTTTGCATCAGAAAACAGGAAGATATCTCCAGTGGGTGAACTAACAGCCTCTTTCTTCCTGCATTTGCTTTTTCATTTTGCTGCTTTTGAAATGACTCTTACAAAAATGAAAGCTTAAGGGAAAGCAGTATGCCAAATATCTAAAAGAAACCAGCTTTGAGAGCAGAGCTTAAAAGTATAATCTCAGTGGCTTTGGAGGCTGAGGCAGGAGGATCTCAAGTTCAAAGCCAGCCTCAACAACTTAGTGAGGTGCTAAGCAACCCAGTGAGACCCTGTGTCTAAATAAAATACAAAATAGGGCTGGGGATTCTGCTCAGTGGTCAAGTACCCCTGACTTTAATTCTTGGTACCCCCACACCCAAATATATACACATACATACCTTCACAGGCTTCTCAACAAGACTTCATGATCCAAATGTAAAAGAAAGGATAAAAGGATGAAGGCATTCCTCTATCCTGTGTACTCAGAGGATGTAGCTTCCTTGTTACAGGAGAAATGAATAGAGAGAGTCATGAATGGCCCCAAATTGGGTAGAGAGGGTGTTGAGAAAGGGGAAGATGAGCTTCCAGATATTTCTAAAAGACAGAATTGTGTTCCCCATCATGATGTATTTAGACCTTGGATTCAAGTGAACTCACTGTTCCCATGGATACCCTGCACACCACTGCAATGGCAAGGCTGCAAGAGACAAGTGGGAGGTCCCACATATGGGCTTGAAAGATGTCCCCAAAGGACAAATGTCTGCCAGCTGAAGTGTCACTTTCACCGTGGTGTCTGACCCAGCTATATTTCCACCTTTGTCTTTTCATTGTCCTTTTCAGTACGTGACTGTCCAAAGGAATATAGCTTCTTCTCAGATTCAGCCCAAGATTTCAATATTGCTCAGAAAAATATAAATGAAGGCCATTTTATCACGAGTACAGAATCTCTGTGCATGACTACAGCTTCCTTTCTGATGTTCCTGCTTCCAAAAGGTCATTTCCCATCTTCCCTCAGTGACCTTATATAGTGGATCCCAAACTTGGAGCATCTGAAGAAGTCTGTTATTTTGCTCTTCCCATGTCCAGCATTCTATCCTCATTCTCACAGATGATTAGGTTCAACTTGAATATATATTTCATACTCCATACTCCTCCTGGCAAAGTAGAAATTGCTGGAAAACCATTGTTCACCCATTAGTAAGGCTTTCTTGCATTCTGATCCTCATCATTGCTTTGATTAGTACCACAATAGCAAAGCATAATCTTTCCCAAAAGGGAGATCCTTATTTTACATACATAAATGTGGAAATAACTGTCATGCAAAATGCTGAAGGCATTTTTAATTGTTATTGTTTTTTTCTGATAAGAAAGGTAGAACATATGATTGATTCCTGCATCTATGCCACATGAATGTTTTAATTACATGAAGAATGGTTATAGTTTAAATTAGTGGGTACCTGGTATAGTTCAGGTTTTTGTAAGAATGAATATCCTCTGGCAAACCAACTGCCGTAACACTTTACATTTTTATTCCTCTTCTTATGACTAATATTTCCAGACAAGAAGCAGTTAGAAGCAATGACAATGAATTCTGATAAGGAGCCACATAAACTTTTTGTTCCCATTACGACTATTCTTAATCTTAAAAAAAAAAAAAAATGGACCTACAGGATAGCTAGAAACATTATTGAAGCAAAGCCTTATGAAAAGAGGAGCTTATAATTTTTGAGTAAATATAAGAATAAGAGGAATAAGTTCATGGAAGACTAATGAATATGAGGAGACATGTAAGCACTGGAAGTATCCCTGCCCTAATCCCGTGAGTGGAGACAGACAAGAAGAAGGAAATGAAGGTTTACGTATCAGGGGCCCTGTTTTCAAACTCTCCTAAATTATCTCTTCAGGGTACTGGAAATTCTCATGCAGCACCTGAGAATAAATATATTTTGCTAATTTTGGTAACCTAAGAATAATTTGATGAGGCCTGGTCTGTACGCCAAGCATTTTACTTCTAATTAATACTCTTAAAAGACTGATTTGGCATGATAAATAGAAATTAAGATATTTGGGCTATTTTTCTTTTTTTAGAAACCATTTTAATATATTATTTCAATAAATATCTTGCTGTCTTTTGGAGCCCTCAATATGCATCTCAGAGCATCAACTGCTAATATCAGTCATGAACAATATAAATTGTTCTGAATTTTTCTTACATTCTTAACATGGATGTTCAGAAAATTTCAGTGGTAATAGTTGTTTAATGCCAGTTCCAGTCACTTGGTGTGACTTGAAAATGCATAACAGAATCTAGAGGGTATGGAAGAAATTGCTCTTGTTCTTATTTTTACACCAGTGTCTTAGGAAAGAGGTGGTCAGGGCTGAGGCAGGAAGGCTAGGTTAATGCTATTAAATATTTGATTTCATTACTAGGAGGAGCAGGTGTGCAATGGGAAGTACTGACTTCTCTGATTTCGTGTCATTGATTTTCCAGTGCACAGAAAATGAACTATTCCCACCTCATTCATAATGGCTATCTGACATTCACCTAACCTGTCATACAGACATACAAGTGAAGAAAGGAAGTGTTCCTCTTCTGTTTTTGATGAGTAGTGCTTGCCACTTGTTGACCAGATATCAAATTATGAGTTGAAACTTTGAGAACCTTTGACGTCTTTAATTATTTGAATAAGTTGTTTGTTCAGCTGTTAGAAAATGCCTTAATTCCAAGCAAGTGCCTTAAAATCCCATTAATTTTAAATCTTAGAAAATAACCGTCTTCTAAAGAAGATCAGTATATGCATGAAGCATTTTTTCTTCTGTCACAGACCTGAACATTTCCTTGGAAATGAACTAGCTAACATTTTTTAAAGTAAGCTTTGGGTAGGATTTCTTTAGCCTGGAAGATAGCACTCCTGATTCATTATTCAGTCTTATAGTAATTACCATGGCAATGTGAAGGCACCGTTTATATATTCACAAGTCCTACTTGTGTTCTTCAACTGGTCATAGGAGGCTATTAACTCTACTCCCAGCTTAGCTCCCTATCAAATGTAAATATCCATTACAAATTAGGAATTCAGAAGATAGCAATTCATACATTTTTCAGAGTGTGACCTCGGATATTTTCCTCCTGAATGTTTATCAGAATAATGGTTGTAAGAAAGTTGTTCTAAAGATTATCTAGAAGATATTTATTCAAAAATTAATTGTAAAACTTTGGAAAATCCCTCTCCCCAACATATATGCATGTATGTATGTATATAAAGTTGTGCGCACACACACACACACACACACACACACACAGAGAGAGAGAGAGAGAGAGAGAGAGAGAGAGAGAGAGAGAGAGCTTTAAAACAGTATTATATAAATTAGGTTTCCGGAATGGCAATCTACCTCAGGAGTTAATAAGGAGCTCGAAAACTTTTCATGGTTAATTTATTTTTTAGAACATTAGGTTTAGACAATGTTTTCTGAATCTCCAAAAGGAAAAAGCAGCCGCTATTCCTGCTACTTTAAATTTCAGTCTTGGTTTAACTCAGAGTGTTGCAGCATTGTGTTCTTACAGCGTAGGGCTTTTGCTTTCATTGAGTTTTGGTTTGGTGATAGCCACTGTCCTTCATCAAGGGACTTCAATAAAGACCTCTGAGACTCATTGCTAAATGTACCTCAGGAATGCTGCTGAGAATCTGATTTATTACACTCACATTTTCACCTTTATGAGTACCCATGGGCAGATGTTCCCTCAGGCCTCACTATCAGGAGTTTCTTTATTCCTTTGAAGAGTTATTTTTATTATTCATTTTTATCTTAGAATTCTTATGAGAACTATAAGCTGAAGATTTGAATATACTTTTCATTTTATTCTGACTACCAGCAATCTCAGAGCCAATGTCCCATTTATTTCTAAAAAAAAAAAAAAAGAAAACCCTGTAGACCTTTTGGTAAGTCATTGTTATAGTGCTATCTTCATTTTATTTTCCTTCACTTTTTTGATTTCAATCTTCACCAAAATTATCAAAGTGGTTTTATTTAATCTATCTGTGTAGTGTGATTTGTATCTTTTGGAATAGGATGGAGATAGTTATGACTTTTCTTATCAATGCTATTCTAATTTACCTATGACAACATTCATATCTGTTACAGATAAATACATCCATTTGTTCATAATATAGAAGCTCCTCAATTTAGAATGAGGTTATGTCCTAATAAAACATTGTAAGTTGAAAAAGCATATACTACATGTAATCTATAGAAGATCATAGCTCAGCAACGGTTCACTGTAGGGTATTCTTTGCTGTCATGATCACATGCCTGATGGGGAGACATAAGTTGCATAACATAAGCCTGGGGTAAGATGAAAACTCAAAATTTGACATATGATTTCTACTGAATGCACATAACTTTTATACAGTTGTAAAGCTGGAAAAATTTAAGTCCAACCATGTAAGTTGGAGACCAACTGTACATATTGGATTTACTTACTTACCTATTATATCTTAATCACTGTTGTAATAACTGAAGTGAACAGTATTCATAGTGTGTTCTAAGAAACCTGAAGGATGGAGTTACCATTTACTGAGGTGGGATTTAGGGTAAAAGTGGGAAAATATGAGAGAGACTCTGGATGCGCTAAGTTTGAGATGAACACATTTGCAATTGTATTTTTCTAAAAACTCTTCTAGTCCCCCTTAAGCAATGACATGTCAGAAATGGTGGCATAGATTTGGGCCATCAGCCAACCTCTTTTTACTTTTCCTCTGATGGACAATCAAGCAGTTATTTAATTATTCAAGACACATCAAACATATGCCCTCTGAATCCAGGTCTCAGATCTTTGATTAGTAAAGACAAAGGAGATTTCTGTGTTGATGGGATGGTCTTCCCTTGGTCTTGAGTCTTTCATTTTAAAGAATCACAAGGAAGTTGAGAATTACAATTAAGACCACCATGTCCTTGTTGGCAGAAGTAAAGACAGAGATCTCCATCTGTGGAGAACTGATTTAGGAGCCATCTTGGGACTACTGTGTGGCAGAGCCAACAGAAACTGGAAACCCAGATCCATGAGTTTGCATCTGGGTCTGTGTGGGCCAGTCTGAGCCTAGCAATGATTCAAGGGGACCTAGAAAACACATGGACAATCAGAAACCAGGAGCATTTCACCTGGGGGGGAACACAGGCTAGAGAGACTGGAGAGAGCCAGCACTGTGAGTCCTGCTGCGGCGTGTGGCAGCTGAGCACTGGGTGATTATAACGCAGTGGGAAATTGGAAGGGTGGATGTGAGGGCAATTGGCTCTCACCTGCCCAACTAGCTTATCTGACACCCACCAGGTTCTCACACTTGCTGGGTCCAGCACCAGCTTGATCTGGCTCCCTCCCCAGTGTGGCATCAATAGGTCTCTTATCCCCTAGACCTGCCAGGTCCAGCATCAGTTCAGCACCCCCACTCCAGAGCCCTTTAGGCTCTCAGTCCCCAGACTCCCAACCCCTTGCCCCTCAACATAGCCCCCCTCTGTGCCTACTAGGCCTGGAGATTCACTGATGGCCCATAGCCCTGCATGCTAGCTTGCAACTTAGTTGCCCAAACTACCAAGCTCATCACACAGCTTTGCTGCTGGTTCTGATCAACCTGGCTCAGGCCAGCTGGGTGCCTAAGATGTAGCCAGCCAGGTTCCAGACATTGCCAGTTGCTTCACTCCTGCCTGCAACCCAGCTTGCTCAGCTCGCCATTTCACAGCCAGGCCCACTTGACCCAGCCAGCGGTTTCACACTGGCCTAGCTCAGTTTGCTCACATGAATCTCCCAAGAAGGGAAACTGGGAAATCTTAAACCCCAGCCTTCAACTCAGTGACCAATACAACAGGAAGGAAGGGCTTGACACAGCCCATACTCCCACATTGAATTCATACCTCAAGAAAAAAATGAAAAGAAAATCAGCTGGGCACTGATAGTGAACACACATATATGCTCACTGACTATTCTGTCCACCACAATGAAAATGACTTCTTTATTTCTTAATATTTCACTAAGATGTTGCTGTTCTTCTCCTGTTTTGCTTTTTGTTTTTGTTTTTCTATATTGGGATTTTGTTTTATTTGAATGTACAGTGGTTGACTCCAGGACACCACACCTTTCTCTACATTTCTAGCTTATTTTTTCCTTTTTCTTTTTTTGAAGGTGTTATTTTCTCATGCCCTGTATTTTGAGAGTTAGGATTTTTGATTAGCATATTTTATTTTGTTTTGTATCATCTTTGCTACTACTCTATCCCCCTTATCTCCCTCTCCCTTCTTTCCTATTGATGAAACCCAAATTCCAAACTCTTTCTCCTCCTTTACATTATTCTATTTTTCTTCCCCTTTCACATTAACAACATACCCTAAGTTACCACTCCATCTGCTTTATTCTCCTTTGAAATTGCAAGCACTTCTAACCTCCTATCTCTTTTTTCTTCTTTCCTCATACTCAACTCTATCCTTAACACCTCTTAATACTAATTGAGGTATATAATGTCTCCCCCTACCACCAATGTCACAGCAATAATATGGCAGTAGCCACAGACAACACCTATTGTGTTATTTTAAGTCAGACATAATGCATGATTATTTTCTGTTTTTATTGATGGAAATGGCTGATCCTACTATTTTACATATTATACCAATTAACACTAGATATCAAAATAGGAACTAAGGACCTAGTTTACCACTATATATTGTTTGCTATCATTGGGTTCCCCTTCATCTGTGTGGTACAAGTAATAAGAGGGACACAATAAACACTTAGTGTAGAAACTCTGTAGCATCAGATCCATCCATATAGATGAGTACACACACAAACAATATGAAAAAGCAAGGGAACAAACCATCCCAGACAACACAGAATACCTCAACAATAGACTTCATTGACACCACAGTGGAGGAAATGACAGAAATGGAATTCAGAAAGTTCAGGTTAATCTGATCTATGAAGTAAAAGATGACATAAGAAATGAAATCAGAGAGAAAATTCAAGTGAAAGATGATTTCAGTAAAGAGACAGAGATCCTGAAGAATTAGAATTATTTGAAATGGAGAAATCAATAAACTAAATTAAAAATTCATTGGGAAGCACCACCAACAAACTACACCAGTTGCATGACAGAGTTTAAGGCAATAATGATAAAATATATAATCTCAAAAATAATGTTGACCACAGAGAAAAGATGTTAATAGACCCTAACAGAACTTCTAAGAAATTTGGGATAACACAAAAAGACAAAACTTAAGATTTATTGAAATAGATGAAGGCTCAGTGATATAAACCAAAGGAATTCACAATCTTTTCAATGAAATAATATCATAAAATTTCCCAAACCTTAAGAATGAAATGGAAAATGCAGGAGACTTTTAGGATCCCAGATACACAAAATTGAAACACATCCACACCAAGACACATTATTATGAAAATACCTAACATATAGAATAAGGCTAGAATGTTAAAGACTATCAGAGAAAAGTGACTGGTCACATTTAGAAGGAAACCAATCCATATCTCAGCTGATTTTTCAACCCATAGACCCTCAAAGCTATTAGAACTTGGAATAATATATACCAAGCTCTGAAAAGAAAATGGATGCCAGCCAAGAGAACTATACTCAGCAAAACTGAGCTTCAGAATTGATGATAAAATAAAAACATTCCATGATAAACAAAAGTTAAAAGAATTCACAACTAGAAAGCCTGCACTAAAAAACATTTTCAATAAAATATTTCATGAAGAAAAATGAAAAATAGTAGTGAAAAACAGCAAAGGGAAGAACTACAGTAGAAGAATAGTCAACCAAAGGAGAAACCAGTTCAAATTAAAAAAGAGAAATAAACCAAAATGAAAGGAATAAAAAATAATATCTTGATAAAAACAATGAATGTAAGTGGCATAAACTCATTAATCAAAAGACATAGATTGGCAGATGGGATTAAAAAACAAGAACAAACAATATGCAGTATCCAAGAGACTCAACTCACAGGCAAAGACAGCTATAGACTGAAGGTAAATGGTTGGAAAGTAAACTATCACTCACATGGAGTTGTAAACAAGCAGGGGTTTCTATTATCATATCATCATATCAGATAAAGTCAACTTGGAGTCCAGGTTAATCAGAAAGGACAAAGAGGACATTTAATACTGTTTAAGGGAATTATACATCAACAGTACATAAAAATAATGAATATTTGTGCTCCAAACAATGGAGCATCTACATACATCAAACAAAACTCTTCTCAACTTCAAGAATAAAAACCACCACAACACAATAATACTTAATAAAATACTGGAAAATCACATACAAAAACATATTAAAAATATAGTGCACCATGACCATGGGGTTCATTCCAGGCATGCAAGTTTGCTTCAACATAGAGAAATCAATAAACATAATTTATCACATCAATAAACTTAAAGAACCATATGATTATCTTAATAGATGCAGAAAAAGCTCTTGACAAAATTCAGCATCTATTTATACTCAACGCATTAGAAAAACTAGGAATAGTAGTAACATACCTCAATATTTTTAAAGCTATATAGGCTAACCCCGCGATCAACATCATTCTAAATGTAGAAAAATTGAAAGAATTTCCTCTAAAAACTGGAATAAGTCAGGGATGCCCTCTTTCACAACTCCTATTCAACAAAGTCCTTGAAACCATATCCAGACCAATTAGATAGAATGAAGAAATTAAAGGGATATGAGTAGGAAAAAAAAATTCAAACTATCCCTATTTGCTGGCTACATGATTCCATATATAGAAGACTCAAAAAACTCCACCAGAAAGCTTCTTGAACTCATAAACCAATTCAGCAAAATATCGGGATATAAAATTAATATTCATAAATCAATTCCTATACATCAATGACAAATCAGCTGAAAGAGAAATCAGAAAAACTATCCCATTAACAATAGCCTCAAAAACAAACAAACAAACAAAAAAACCCCTTGGGAATCAATCTAACAAAAGAGGCAAAAGATCTTTATAATGAAAACTATGAAACACTAAAGAAAGAAATTGAAGAAAATCTTAGAGAATTAAAAGATTCCCTATGTTCTTGGATAGGCATAATTAATATTGTCAAAATGACCATAGTAACAAAGTCCTATAGAGATTTAATTGCAATTCTTATTAAAATTTCAATTTAATTCTTCATAGAAATAGGAAAATCAGTCATGAAATTTATTTGGGAAAAAGAAAAGGCCCAGAATAGCCAAAACAATCCTTAGTGAGAAACGTTAAGTGGGAGGAATCATAACAACAGACTTTAAATTATACTACAGAGCTATAGTAATAAAAGTGGCATTATATTGGCAGCAAAACAGACATGAAGACCAATGAAACAGAATAGAAAACACAGAGACATACCTACATAAATGCAGTTATCTCATGCTAGACAAAGGCGCCATAAATATACATTGGAGAAAAGATAGCCTCTTCAACAAATGGTGCTGGGAAAATTAGAAATCCATATGTAGTAAATTGACAGTGAATGCCTATATCTCACCCTGCACAAAACTCAACTCAAAGTGGATCAAGGACTGAGGCAATTCTTTGAAGAATTGCACCTACTAGAAGAAAAATTTCCATCATGTATGATTAGAAACCGAATTCCTCAATAGGACTCCTAAAGCACAAGAAGTAAAATCAAGAATAAATAAATGGAGTGGTAGTGAAGTAAAAAGCTTCTTCACAGCAAGGGAAACAATCCATAATGTGAAGAGAGAGCCTACGGAATGGGAGAAAAATCTTTACCACCTGCATCTCAGATAGAACATTAATCTCCAGGATATTTAAAGAAATAAAAAAAAATAACATACACACACACAAAAAGTAAACCAATAAATAAATGGGGTAAAGAACTGAACAGGCACTTCACAGAAGAAGAAATACAAATGATCAAAAAATATGAAAAAATGTTCAACATCTCTAGCAATTAGAGAAATGCAAATTAAAACTACATTGAGATTTCATTTCACTCCAGTCAGAATGGCAATTATCAAGAATACAAGCAACAATAAATGTTGGTGAGGATATGGGGGAAAAGATTCACTCATACATTGCTGGTGGGGTTGAAAATTGGTGCAACTACTCTGAAAAGCAGTATGGAGATTCCTCAGAAAACTTGAAATGGAACCACAATTGTATCCATTTATCCCATTCCTCAGCATATACCTGAAGGACTTAAAATTAGTATACTACAGTGATGCAGCCACATCAACATATGTAGCAGCTCAATTCACAACTGGAACTAATGAAGGTGCCCTTCAACAGATGAAAATGTGATATATATACACAATAGAATATTACTCAGCCATAAAGAGAAATTTTGGTGGTAAATGGATGGAACTGGCGAACATCATGCTAAGTGAAATAAGGTAGTTCCAAAAAACCAAAGGCGAATGTTTTCTCTGATATGCAAATACTAACTCACAACAAAAGAGGGTAGGAAGGGGGAAAAACAGAAGTTCATTGGATTAGATAAAGGGAATGACGGGAAGGGAGAGGGTGCGATATAGAAAAGATAGTAAAATGATCAGACATAACTTTCCTTTGCTCATGTATGAATACATGTCCAGTGTTACTCCACATTATGTACAACCACAAAAATGGGATCCTAATTGGAATGGTTGTTCTCTGTGTACATATAATATGTCAAAATACACTCAACTGTCAAGTAAAAACAAACAAACAAAAAGAAGTGAAGGCAGAAATTCAACACTCAGCATTTTCTTTTAATTCTGATTCATGAAGCATTAATGTCCTTCCCCACTATTTTCTAGCCTGAGAGAAGAATTTGAATTCATTGAGACACTGAACTCAGTGGTTTAATTCAGGGAGGCATCCATGAATCTCAGTCATCAAAAGAATTTGCATTTTAATGCAATGGTTTTAAAAAATCAAAATTATTACAAAATTCATGGATTAATAACAATACCATACCTTGCCACATTGGAGCCTGAGATGAAAAGAAAAGTCTGCAATACTGACCCTATATTTATTCAAATTCTTTTTTTTTTTTTATTTTTATTTTTATTTTTTAGTTTTCGGCAGACACAACATCTTTGTTGGTATGTGGTGCTGAGGATCGAACCCGGGCCGCACGCATGCCAGGCGAGCGCGCTACCGCTTGAGCCACATCCCCAGCCCATATTTATTCAAATTCTGATCTTCTGTTTGGGTTTTATTTTGCCTTTGGCATTCTCTTAGATTTTGCCCTTGATGCCAGTGCCTCACTCTTTGGTACCAACATCCCAGACCTGTGTACACTGATCCATTTTTCCTGTTTTTCCTCTGTTTTTTATCAGCTGCCACAAAAGTGCCAGGTCTCATCCCCTGGACTGTCAAACTCATGTAATTCTGTTTTTCTCACTAGTTCCAATTTTAATTAATTTTCATCTTGACTTGCAGAATTCAGTTATTAAAGAACTATAAGCATTACATTAAAAGCTTATTTCTCTTTTATCTTCAAGCTTTTTTCCCAGAATGTTTCTTCATCTCTTTCCATGGTTCTCCCATTTCCTTTATTGTCCACTGAAGTAGTGACTATTTTTCTTTTTTCATATTCTTTATAACATGGACCTTGGGATGGGGCAGATGTCTTTGCTCATTATAGCTGCTTTCAGATTCCTTTCCCTCTTTTCTCCTTATAATCAACGAGTTTTAAATATCTTATGATCAAAAGATATAATAAATCACCCTTTTATTTTGTGATCACCCACTGATTCCAATGTCTGCCTACTCATTGATGGTCCTTGGTGATTTCAATGTCCATTTAAATGATCCTTCTAGTAATCTTATCTCAAAATCTGCCTTCCTCCTTTCTAATGATCTTGTCCTTTACCCTTTCACAGCCATTCACTCCTGATGCCACAACCTAGATCACATCACTACCAAAACATGACATCAGTGTAAGCTTAATTTTAAGCATACTATTTTCCAAATATTTTTCTATAACTTTCCAGCTCACTACTCCCAATTCAACAAATCTTTGAGCACCTTGATATAGTGTATAGATTCTGTTGCTTTTCAACCCTTTTACCACCTGTCATGTCCATACTTGTTTCCTTATCCAGGTTAGAGTGCCCCATTTGGCATTAAAGCTGTTTTTTTTTTTTTTTTTTTTTTTTTATATCTCACTTCGTAATACTTGCCTGGCCATATTCCAAAACTGGTTAAATACATGTCTCCACTGACACTGTCCCTGCAAATACAGAGCAAATTCAGTTGGAGCAACATATAAAACCAGGCTGTGTGGTCTCACTTGGGATTTATGACTTCTAATCTCAAGTGGATCCTCAGTGCTTCTTAGCTGTCCTCTTCCATTGCCCTGTTCTCATTTACTATCACTCTCCTAGTCCCAAATTTTCCCAACATTTTCTCTTTTTTAAACATCCAGTCCGTTTATACTTAATCTTAAGTGATTACCTCGCTTTAATACTCTGAGAAAGTAATGCAAATCAGGAGGCAATGTCAACAAGCTCTCATCTCCGCATCTAACTATTCATCTCACTCTGCACCTGTACCTTATGCTTCCAGTTCCCTGCAGTTTCATGGACTGTGCCCCTACTAGATGTGAACAAGCCATTTGTGTACATGTTCTACTCTCTTCTTATCTGCCTACTCAAGAACTCTGCCTAAACATTTTCTTCCTGTGCTCCTGATTCACTTGTTTCTAACTTTCTACCAAAACATACCAATTGGTTCATAAACATACAATGGCACCCATTTTTAATTAAGTAAAATCAAAAACAAAAAGCCTCCCTAGACTCCTCATTCTCTTTGTTCATTTCTTATTTTTTTCATTGCCTTTTGAAGAATAATAGTTGAAATTAGTGTCCATACCCACTGTCTCTGATTATGTCCAGTTTCCCTCTTGAACATTTCTGAGTAAAATTTCTTGTTTTAGTCACCCCTTTCCACTGCTGTGACCACAGACCAGACAAGAACAAATTTAGGAAGAAAAGTTTATTTGGGGGCTTATGGTTTCAAAGGTCTCACTCCACAGACGGCTGACTCCATTTTCAGGGCTCAAGGTAAGCAGAACATCATGGCAGTGGAGCAGAAGAAAGCTAATTTCTTCCAGAGACACCTCCCAGGCATAGCTCAAGCTTCTGCCCCCAGCCCTTCTGCTTTTTAGGCCTTTGGATCTGGGTGGGAATCACCACCATTAGCTCTCCAAATTTTAGGACTTTAAATTATGTTGGTCTACTTTCTCAGACTTCTAGCTTGTATAGAGCAAATTGTGGACTTCTCCAGCCTTCAAAATTGCATGAACTAATACTCTAAATTTCTTTAAATCCCTATATCTATAGAAATATCCATATCTCTATCTCTCTATATATTCTACTGATTTTGTTTCTTGAAAGAACCCTAGAATAATACACACTCCTGCCCCTCAGAGAATTTTTTCATTCTTCTCATCTTTTTTCAGATCAGAAATCTTGGAATCGTCTTTAACTCTAATTTTCTTAAGCGTCATCCATATATTAGCAATTCTGCCTTAAAATGCATTCCAAATCCAAGGACTCTTCTTTAGTATTCCAATTGCTTTTTGTTTTTTAATTTTTTTGGTAGTTGTAGATGGACAGCATGCCTTTATTTTATTTATTTTATTGCTGTGTTTTTTATGCTGTGCTAAGGATTGAGCCCAGTGTCTCATACATGCTAGGCAAGCATTCTGCCACATAGCTACAGTCCTAGCCCTCAATTGCTTTTTATTTATTTATTTATTTTTTTTAGTTGTAGCTGAACACAATGCCTTTATTTTATTTACTTATTTTTATGTGGTGCTGAGGATCACGCCAGTGCTCACACACACTAGGCAAGCACCCTGCCACAGAGCTACAGCCAGCCCCCTTCTCCAGTTGCTTTTATCTGGGTCCAAATCAACATTGCATCTTGCCTGGAAATTCTCCTTAATATTCCTGCTTCCCCATGCCCATGTTCCATCATACAACCCAGTCAAACACAGCAGCCTAAATGATCCCTTTAAAATACAACATCAAGTGATACATCTATTCTTTAAACACTCCTTGGCTTCTGTCCCCTCATAGTAGAGTAAAGCTACTTCAAAGGACATATAAAGGTCTACAGGCCTACATGATTTGTCCTCCCACATCTTCTCTGGCCTCACTTCATTCTCTTCTCCTTCTTGCTCTTTCATCCAGAAACTTTAGAGTCCTTTCCATCCCTGAAACCTGCCGGTCATGCTCCTGTGGTCTTCACTCTTTGTCTTATTTTATCCCCAGTTTGAAAAGATATTTCCCAAGAGGCTTAGATTGTTTCCTCTCCCTTCTTCATGACTCTTTGTCTGAGCACCTTATTTTAATTATAATGATCCGGATTTCCCTATTCACCTTTCTTACTTTATTTTGCTTAAAACTAGCCATCAATATTTGACTTACTATGTTTTAAATCATTTATTTATTGTTCTTTTTTCTCCCCTTTCTCTATAAACACAATCAATAGACAAAAAAGTTCTCTGAGGGAAGGCATTCATGTCTCTTCTATTTTCATTGTCACCATATAGCACCATAAATAATTCTGGGAGATATATATATATATATATATATATATATATATATATATATATATATATATATTCCCCCCCCCAAGTGATTTGGTCAACAGAAACATTCATGTGTCCTCTCTCTTAAGTCCAACATGTTAGTTTCCCTTTGTTCATTGGTCAACTTACTAGTTCACAGTGCCAAAACATGAGATAAGAAAAAGAAAGAAAGAAAAAAGCACATCATTCTATTGCCAACAGCTCCAGATAGAAGCCCGAGTATATGCATAATTCATAATTCAGAGGTTGCTCATTTTCTCATGTCACACATCCATAGCTACAGTGCCTTTATTATTTGATAACAAATACTAATACTTTAAAGTTGAGGACATTTACATAGATGTTAAGTATTTAAATAAGTTTTTTAGATGACTTTGGGCCAGGAGAGACAAACGTGAATGCTTCTAGAATTCAAGAAAAGGGAATATATTTTGTGAAGTGGGGCTACTGGAAAAATAGGCAGTGCTTGCCCCATCTGAAATGGAGAGCCCCGTTCAGACTCAGCCAATGATTGCTATGTAGTTGTGTGCTCAGTATTAAAGATCTTTAGGATTTCAAAAAAGTCATATATCCAGATTTCCATTTGGAAAATTGTGAATAAATAAAAAAATTAAAAATTAATAAGTGCTGCTGTACCCCAAGGATCTCTGCAAATAGGATTTTCTTTCTGATTCTCGCTTGATCCCTTTGTTTTTTGGCCTTGTGCACCCTGCTGGGTAAGCCTAGTGTTTGTTACTCTTTAGTACCTGCTACTGGGTTGTTAGAGAAAGCCCCTGCTTCCTTCCCTGTGATGTATGGTATGGCGCATTATGAATTTTTGATGGGCTCTTCGTTCCATATTGTTATGATGCCTCCAAGAACTATAAAGAATATTTTCTCTGGATAAAGTTGGAATTTCCAATTTAAGATAGAGATTTACACGTTTATAAACTTATCCTGCTAATATGTTCTCTGTTTTCCTCATAAACATAATTCGAGAACAGTCATTCGCTTGTTCATTTAAAAAATATCTAGTGACGGCCTATTACTTGTTATATACTGTGGCTGGGTATTATGTATGCGTTCAATGGCAAATACTATTTACTTGTTAAGACAGAGAATCAATATCTACTCTCTTCTTCCTTAGTAACGGCAATGGTTTAATTTTGGATGGCGATGTATCTAGCTGAAGACATTTCCTCTCTTGATTGCAGATTGTTGTGGTCATGTGATCAACTCTTGTTGAACAAAATTCTGAGGTGCTGAGTTGTGCTCAACAAAGAGGTTGAAATCCTAAAACCTAGTCCTTTGAAATGTGACCTTATTTGTGAATATTTTTTATTTTATTTATTTATTTTTAAAGATGTAATAAGTCAACATGAGCTCAAGATCCCGTGCCAGACACTGGAAATGAAGACCAAATATGCACACATTTCTTCTTATCTCACAATATCACCAAAGGAAGAAATGGAATTAGGAAGGCACAAATCAATTTATTTCTGTTATATGATTTTCTAATAATTTTATTGGTATTAGTTACTAAGGCAATACAAGAAATGACCCCATATTTATGCTGGTGATTGTGTGATAATGCCTGCTTTGGAGACTTAATTGCGTAAACAAATGAACAGAAAAACACAGATATTTTTTCGTCTAGCATGCCTAGATTGAAGTGATTTTGCTGTAGTGCTCATTGACTATGATTTGTGACTTGTTATCTAATATGTTCAAACTTCAGTTTTACCATTTATAAAACTGGAATAAACATAACTGATCCAGAGTCTCTTCTGAGGGATAAATGAGATAATACATGTGGAAGTGCCTAACCAGAAATGAAGGATATGGACAACAGGCCCCAGGGAATTGCCTTACTATTCTCCTACCTGCCCTTCTCTGCCTTGCCTTAAATAAGCCCACCACCAAAATTCCTCCTGTGACCTGCGCCTGCTAAACCCTGTAAAACCCAGACCCTCTTGGTGGTCTGCAGCCATTTTCCCCTCAAATTTATGCCCCTCTGGGGGTGCTGAATAAAAGCATGGCTGGTCCTTTGAGGTATGCCTCCAATTTCTTTTTCTTTTTGTATTGTCCTTAGTGTTCTCTCAAGAAATACAAGAGATAGCTCATCTGGGAATAAAGTTGTATAAATGAAATAATAGTGTCCCTGGAGAAGAGGTGCTTCTGAAGAAGAGTCTGAGAAGTTCTAGAGGAAAGGGGGAACTTGACTCAGAACCAGTGGGTTTACAGCACATGTCAATCAGAGGCATACATAGGCTTGTTTAGGAAAACAGAAACACTTTCAAAAGACAGTGCAGGCAATCTTAGGACAGGGATATATTTGGGGGTTCCTGGCTCTTTTAAAAGAAACCTGGTGAGGGTTGGGTATGGAAAAGTATGGAGGAATATCACTCTGGTGGTTTAAAACAGGTTCTCCTGGTCTGGTCAATCTCCATATCCTCAGGTTAACATGATCTTCATTAGCTCATCAACAGAGAGCAACAGAAAATCCCATAAAGCATAGATTTTTCAAGATGCCATATCTCACCTTGCTTAATCTAATTATTGGGGGTTAGTTAACAGTGCACTGGAAGATTTAGATATTTAGTAACAGGCTTTGAAAAGACACAGCCTTAGTGAGTGACAGGTCTGGAAGTATATGCAGAACTTCTGAATCTAAATCTTATTTTCTGGTCCTTCCTTTATGTCTCTATTCTACTCATTTTTTAAATTTCTTCTATCCTATCCCATTAGGAGTAGATTGTCGTGAGCCATCCATGGGCTGTGTGTGACCTATGTGCATTTAACTGTATGAGGGGAGGGGACTGACCTAACATTTCTGCCTGATTGGGCTGTGGGATGTATGTGTGCCTTTCTCTTACTCTGCCTGTCATCCCACACAGCACTTGAGATGGATGTAGCTTTCCAAGATGTGAGTCAATCTGCTGACCACAAGACATCCCCATGTAAGACTCCACCATTTGAAACACAATCCCTTGCCTTATTTGGGTAGAACTTTCTATGGAATGTCTTTCACCTAAATAAATAGAGGAGTTCAGGGTGTGCTCTCTCTTTCGCCTCAGACCTCCCTTGCTCCTCTTGCTTTCCAGCTTGGGAGTTGACACCTGAGGTCTCAGAGCTCTCTCTGACCCCCCAAAAAGGTATTTTTGTGTTTGTTTTTTTTTTTTTTTTAAGTTGCCAGCCTGGCCAGCTATCACAGCAGATGAAGATATTACACGTAGAAACATCGTAACATCCTGTTTATTATGTATTAGGTATCTAATAAATGTTATTTCCCCTCCATTCTTTCTTCTAGAATATCAAGTTAATCAAGGTATTTGAACTATTATGTGAGAGAAGTGTGATTCTTAATGTAATTTTCCTTTGCTTTGATGCATGTAGCATATCACATTGCAATGCACTGAAAAGCCAACCCTGTGTTTTAAGTTATGGCTCACGTGAGGAAAATAATTGCTTTAGGAAGATGGTATGTGGCAGTATGAGACTCACCCACGGGAGCCAGGGCTCTCTGAAAAGTAGCTAAGGGTCCCATGCTGGAGCCAAATAGGGTGCAGGTTCTTAAAGACTGCCAGTTCTCTGTGACCTGGCAGGAAGAATTTTGAGCAGGTGGCAACAGAGTAACAAGCATGAGTTTATTTGGAAAAGTGAAAAAGAAGAGATAAGCCTATAGTACAGGCCACTGAGTGACATGGACCATTTCTGGAGAAGACAACATATTTTTCAGGGCTTTTTAAGGTGTTTGAAATTAGCTGAACTTGGAAACCTGCCCCCTCTGAATTCTGAAGATGTAGATGTTGGCCCCAAGACATCTGACTCCCTTTTGATCTGATCAAGAAGGCTTAAGGGCCTAGGAAGGAGCCCAAACCTGTGAAATCCTGTCTTCTTGAGCCCTGGAATCTTTGGTCACAAAAGTCAGCCCTTCAGGGTAAGTTATGTTCTTATCAGTAGGGAGGAGCTTTTGGGCCTGCATTTATCCTGCACATTACAGGTTGTAGGCCTGTGCTACTGACTTAAGTCAGAACAGGGCTGGAGTGGTAGGCCCAGTTTACAGAATTATCCCCTTAACCTCCTGTTACCACTGTTCCTCTCTGTCTATAACCAATGTGTTTTTAGAGCTTCTGGGACCAACTCAATTTAATCAGCTAGGGAGTGCATTATCTTTCAGGTGTTAAACTAAGGGAAAAGCTTTTATACCTGAAAAAGACTTCTTTAAAATATCACAGGGAAGGGGCTGGTGTTGTGGCTCAGTGCCAGAGCACTTGCCTAGTATGCATAGGGTACAGGGTTCCATCCTCAGAACCACATAAAAATAAATAAATAAATAAATGTATTATGTATGTCTACAACTAAAAAAAAAAATTTAAAAAAAATGGGGAATATCAAATATCAAATTCTAAGCAGGAGAAATTAGAATATTAGAAGTTAGCCATAGTCAATTCTCTCTCTCTCTCTCTCTCTCTCTCTCTCTCTCTCTCTCTCTCTCTATATATATATATATATATATATATATATATATATATTTTTTTTTTTAATTTCACTTTTTTAGAAATACTTGGATTCTCAGCAGGGGAAAAAAATACAGATTACTCTTGTTCTCACTTGACCATTTGGTCAGTATGATTAGGATATTAGTATATCTCTAATGTATTATATGCTTTTTAGTACATTTTGGTTCTCTTATATATATCTGAGGACCTGGGAATTATTAGGGAATCCTTGGATTTGTCATATCTCCCATTCCATTCAAATATTTTATCTTTTTTTTTGGTGGCCTTAGATTTTCCTACATTTTAATTCCTTTCTTGGGTTGAACTATGCAACAAATTGGTGACTTTGGTCACAGATAGTAATCTTATTTTGGATTAATGACCCTCAAAACTTGCACACTTATGTCCTCTAGATCTCTGTTCCAGGTATCCAAATAAACTTCCATCTGGTCCTGATTTTTGAAACCATTTCCTCATTTATGTTATAGTTCCATCTATTGCCTGTAACTTGAGTTACCTTTAAAGTCCCAACCTCCTTCTGGGTTACAAATAATAGTTATTATGGTTTAGTTATGAGTTGTCCCCCAAAACTTCATGTATTAGACAAAGCAGGAAAGTTTAAAGGTAAAATAATTGGGTTATGATAGCCTTGAAACATATTCAGTGTATTAATTCAGTTGAATGAATTAACTGGGTGGTCATGGTAGGCAGGTAGGTCGTGGGTGGAAGAGGTAGATCATTGTGAAGACAGAATTAAAGACAGGCAGAAAATACTGATAGGCAATTGGGTCAGATTGAGAGAATGGAAGCTGATTTGAGGCCAGGAAATTGAAGACCCTCTCTGGGGAATCCAGAGTCCTTCCTCCACCCTTATCAAGATAATCTGTTCCTGCTCCAATCTGTAGCTAAGGTAACCTGTCCCAGGAACTATCCCTCCCTACAGGGAGTTGTAAAAATTGTTAATTAATGCCTCCTAGGCTGCTTCCTGCCTGGATCACTCCATTTGGACCTTCCCCTTGCATATTTGCTTCTCACCTTTTGGATATCCCACAGGGGCATCTCCTGGACCTAATCACGTATGCAGGAAGGACAGAGATTTGAGGGGAAGAGAACAGAAGAACAAAGACATTCTAAAATGTATAAAAGGGACAGTACTCCCTCTCTTCTTTGGATACCAGAACACCAGCTATGGCCCCTTTCTCCCACTCTGGAGAAGACTGTTTTACTATTTTTAAGTAAAACCTGCTTTATATACTTGTCTCAGGGCGCTTGTCTAATGTTCAAACTTTAACATTGGAGGAAGCAGAATTTGGCACTGATGGTATCAATTGGAGGCGTGCCTTTGGGGTATATAATTTGTCCTTCCTGAGGAGAGCAGCCTCTCTCTGCTTCCTGGTGCCTTGTCCTTGTTGAAATTAATGGGAATGGGGGTCCTGGAACCTCAAGAGCCAAAATAAACCCTTGGAAACCAATTAGCTCTGTGGGCAAAGCAAGAGTTTTACTTCTATGTGCACACAAAAGGGTACCCAGCAATCAAAATCAAATGCAGGCAACCAGCAGCCAGTCTGCTGGGCCTTTATCCCTGACACAAGTGTACTTGGCCATTGCCCATTGGTTGGGTCTGACCACATACTTTTTAGTGCAAATTACTATTGGGAAAATATTAACTTCAGAAGGGCAGCTGAGTTGCAAGAAAATGGCAGTCCAGGAAGTTAACAAAAATGAAGTCTCTTTGGTTTGACAGAAAAGACATGTTCTTCCCTCATCCTGAGCTGCTTTTCTCCTTCACACCCTTATGTCTTCATGTTCTGCCTTACCCCAGGCACAGAGCAATGGAGTCATCCATCTATGGAAGGAGACCTTTGAAGCTGTTAGCTAAATAAAATTTCCTCTTCTAAAATTGTTCTTATCAGGTCTCTTGGTCACAGCAGTGAAAATACTGACTAAAACAGACTCCCAGTGGGAAAAATATAGCTACTCAGAGACCTATAGAATGTCTATTAAACCACCAAGTTCTTCCTCTTATTCTGATTAATAACATGGTTCTCATGATCAAACTGTTACAGAGCTGGGGACTGCCAGGTTGAGCTGGGGAAGTCACCGCAGTCCTATGATGTTGGTTCTTGTGATTTCACCAGAAATAATTTGAGCAAAACACATCGAGTAATAAGCAAAACGTTTAATAGGGAGAATGAAAGGAGATGGTTATGTACAACACAGGGACTGTGTGGACCGCCTTGAAGAGAGGACCATGCGGTGCTCACAGGGCTGGAGTTTTTAAGGAAGCTGAGTCCCTTGTTCTTGCCTTGATTTCCCTGTCTCCCCTAAATTGGTTTATTATACATTGGATAGCACCCAGCAACTTCCTCTGTGAGGGCCTGGATAGTCTGGTTGACAGGGTGATTGTGACATAGTTGGTTGCAAGAGATAATGATGGTACTTATCTGGAAACCACAGTGCCCCTTGAGGAGTTATAATTAGCTGGGGGTCTTGATGTGCCAGACCCCATTTTTCTGAAAGTTACCTATTTTAGTTAGGGTCCAAGGATTTTAAGTAATAATTTCCTCTAGGGATTATAGTTCTCTGCAGCCTAGGGAAGGTTAGGCATTCTGGATCTCATGTATGCCTGTTCAGATAAGGTTTCCTACAGTTTCAGTTTTAAGGCTCCTGAATTCTTCTTGATGCATGAGGCTAATGTCTGTCCTTCATTGTCCTTTCCTTCAACTTACTTGTTCCCAGCTAACTAACCTACCTAACAAATCCATATGCTTTAGTTGACTAGGTTTCCTTTTTATTCCATTTGCCCTGAGTGCCTTTCTTGATCGTCTTCTTGAGATCTTCACAGTCTATTTTATTCTGTGCAGTTCATTGGGAGGTGACACCAACTGTGTATCCCGATGCACATCTCTGTTGGACCTGTGCACACTGACCTCTGACCTGTAAATCTACTTACTGCTAAATGCTAGTGCGTTCCTCTTGGTCATCATGAGTATAGGTGACATCAGCCATTTGCTTCTAGGTATGGCTGAAACCCAGCTCTGAATTCTCTGCCCTTGCTGATTTTCCTGGGCTTGTGCTTCAACTTTTAAATCACTACTATAATTTCCTGTTGTAAGTCTAGATGATAATGAGCTTGGATAATTTTGTTGTTTGTTTATTGAACAGATAAGAACAAGAGATTAAAAATGTCAAATTGTACCTAACAGTGCCTACAGGTGGCCTTTGGCAAAGTTGTAAAGCAAGTCAAAGGTATTAGGCATGTTCTTTCCCCTCCTGGGGAGGTGACCCTCTTCCTTTTCTCCCTTCACCCTTCAAAATGTTCTGTGATCTCTGACTGCCCTAGGTCCTCCCAGTTGGAAGTTGATAAGAAAGCTTTTCCACACTGAGATGTTAATGACAACATGTGAATTCTTTTAGACTATTTGCATAATAAAGAGCATCACAAAAAAAAGGATCTTTGAGAGATTTTAAGGCTTCCCTGATTATCTTATTGCATCATTCTACAGAAAAAAATAGTTCCAATACATTTTGATTTAAAAGAATAAATTGATAAAATACTAGGAGGACAAACATGATTCATAAGTTTTTAATTTAAGAATTACACATAAAAATATACCACATAATACCATCTTTTCATAAATCACATGAAACTTTCATAAGAGGAAAAAAAAATGAAGGACATAGTCTCAGAACAAAATACTGTATTTTTCTTAAAAGAACATATATCGTTAATTCTAAATGCAGAAATTTTAAATAAAATTTTGTTTTGTATGTTTTTGTGTTAAAAGTACTTTAACTGATCTAGTCTTTGGGGGCAGGTTCATCAGCCATGAACAGGTGAAGGGCAATGAAGAGCAGACCTTAGGCCTATTTGTTGAGAAATGAGTTCCAAAAACTAAGAGCAGGAAGAGTCTTATCAGGTAGGAAAGCATCTGAAAAATGGGGAGTCAAAATATGAGACCTTCTCCACCCCACAGATAATCATAACCCTTAAGGGGATCATGAGGAACCTTATCAAAGCAGACAAACTTCAGGAAAATGGGGCCTGCTATCTCCAAATCTCCCCCAGCCATAGTTAATTATGATCCTTTCTGGGAACTATGCTCCAAGTCACCACTATCTCTGGTGACCAGATCATCAGGATAGTACCTTATCACAAAATCATGTCACAACTACCCCTTGTGACTCTCATAACTTTCATGTAGGAAATTCCTTTGTACCAAGGAATAATTATCCACTTAAAGCTGCAAGGGAATAGAACAAAGCCAAAGAACTTCAAACCCATTAAGAATACCTCATTCTTTCAAGGCCAAGTCATTCTCTTTGGAGATGCTCTAGGCCACTCATTGCCTGTACTGTAAGTTTATCTCTGTTATTCTCATTTTCCCAAATATGCTTCTGCATGCTACAATGTGTGACTCATCTGAAATCCTTCTTGCAAGGTTGCAAGAAAGAGTGACTGAGAATCCCTGTGGTTGTTTGGCTCCAACCTTCGGGTCTCTGACTCTGCAAGTGTTTTACAGCACAAAAATTAAAGAAAAGAAGGAAAGAATAGTTCAAGGAAGATACAAGGCAAAAACCCAATCTTCAGCTTTATCCAGGACACTGGTTTTTAAACTCACAAATATTGTTGAAATTTTGGTTTCCTGTGGGTCCATTCATAATGACAATGCTGAACTTTGAGTTCTCTCTTCCTGAAGAGCAAAGATTTTTGAGAAATACCCCCCCCCCCAAACTATTCTGTTCTGAGAAATGCCTATCCTAAATACTAAGACCACCCTGTGCTTGCTATGCCAGGATATGGCCCACCTCCTTCCTTCCTCAATGGCTCCCTTGTTGAATAAAATCCCAGATTTACTTTCTTTCTTTTTTGAGACTTTTCTCTTTAATGAATATTCTCCCTTTGATACAAGAGCCTGGATGAAATTGTCTCCTTAATTGTCTGGTGTTTCATGTTTCACAAAGAAAATACCCAATCAAGCCCACCTCTTCCTTGCCCTTTTCTGTCATAATCATTTCAGCATTCTCTTCAAACTCTGGCAAGTCAAGGGAGCAGCTGCTTTGTCCCCTTTCTCCCTGCTGAGACAGAACAAAAGTGGATGGGGACACCAGTTATTTGTGGCTCTGGGTGGCCCTTTAGGCCAGTATTGTAGGCTCCAGGATGGCTGGTTATTGACTCAACAGGATCACACAGGTATTTTCCTGATAAGAATGTCTGTGTCCTTGTGAATGACACTCTGAGAGTCCCTCTGCCCCCCTCAGTGGGCTGGGGAGAGGCTTTTGTGAGCAGAAAAGAATATTTATCCCTTGAGACTTTACTTGAAATTCAGTTTATGAAAGTGATAGTTTATAGGCTGGTTTTCCTTAAGCCTTTAATTCCGTGTGCGTACAAATTTGATTACACTCTTTGTAAATCTTATAAACTTTAAGGATCTCTATGGGGGGGGGGTGATAACATTCAATAGACTCAAATTAAAACGAATAAACATTTAAATAACTAGTTTCATTTAAAACTATCTCTTAGATTCCTTTAAACCATTTAACGTAGATTTAAATTCTTTTTTCCCTAACTCTGCCAAGCCTTCTGATGCACAAAGTAAATTTAATCAACTATATACCTAATTCAGTCCTGCCAGTGTTGAAAAACACTCTCCTACTGTTACAGGGCAGCACCAGGACCTGCCCTCGGAGAAAAGAGGCTAGGCCGTAATGCTCACTGCTCCAGAAATATTTGAAGTCAAATTGGTAGAAAATAGGTTTTATTCAGAGCCAGCTTTGAAGAAAGATGGAAGAAACTTCCATCTTCGGGTCTGTGTGAGGGGCGGCAGCCTCCCAAGCCTCTACTCTCAGCATGAGGAAGCATTTGGGTAGTTCAGATGTGGGGGGGTACCCTCAAATTCAATTTGTTCATTCCTAAGGATAGAGCTTTACCACTTTCTTAGTCTATACCTTTCAAGTTTACCTTGTTTCCATTGATTTAAGTTACACCTTACCAAGTATTTTTCACCTGAATGGAGTCTTCAGAATCTCAGAGAGTTTATAAATGACTTACTTCACAAGTATTTACCCAATTAACGGATTGGAGGATTCTTATATTCTTTCACTCGGACTGACTATAGCTCTTTTGTGAATATTATAAAGACTGTAAATTATTTACAGTAGCCAAGGTATGGAATTCTGGTCATGGGAGAAGAGGTAGTCCTCTGAAGAAGGTCCAAGGAATTCCAGGAGAGAAGGGGGAACTACACTCGGGACTAGTGCAGTTGTTGACTTAGGCAATAGAAAAGAATTTCAGCACATACCAGTCAGAGACAGAAGTTTATTTAGGAAAGCAGATACATAAACAAGGGAGAATGCAGGCCATTTTGAAAGAAAGAGATGTTTTGGGAGTTCTCATGCCTTTTAAAGGAAACAATGAGGGTGGATATGAGAACATATGCAATAATGGTATCAGTCTGGTGATCTCAAGATGGATTCTGGTGGTCTAGTCAATCTCTGGATCCTCTGAGTTATATGCTTTTCATTATCTAATCAATACATAGCATCAGAAAGTCCGCTAACTGATAGATCCTTTAAGATATTGTATCTCTCTTTGCTTAAAATGATTATTGTAGGGTTGATTAATCATGCACAGGTAGATTTACAGATTTTTCCAGGAATTTGAGAGCTAACAGGCCTGAAAGACTGGAAGAGAGACTGGTTTAGGGAGTGACAGACCAGGAAATGTATGAAGAACTTCTGATTTAAAATTCTATTTTCTTGGACTTCCTTTATGTCTGGTTTCTACCTATTTCTTATTTCTTCAATCCTACCTCAGAATCAGTGTGGTATATATATACACAATGGAAGACATGTGGAAACATTTTGGAGACCATTATGTTAAGAGAAACAAGCCCCATGCAGAAAGACAAATATTGCATGATCTCATTCATGTGTGGAATCTAAAAAGCCTGAGTGTGTAGAAAGAGAGTAGAATGATGGTCCAGGAGCAGAGGGCTGGGAGTTGGACTGGGGAGGCATCGATCAAAAGACACAGAATTTCAGTTAGATAGGAGGAATAAAGTTCAGGAGATGGATTATACAGCATGGTGTCTATAATTAGTAACAATGTATGTTATCTTAAAAAATACTAAAAGAGATTTTAAATGTTCTTACTACAAATATACACATAAAAGCATGCAAAGTATTTGGCTAAGGCCTGTGTTAATCAGCTCAATGCAGGCATAAATATATTTCAACTGGTCAATTAAAAATAAAGAAATACAAAGAAGAAACCTTGGAATTGGAATTTGTACACCCCCCAAGACATAGTTGATTTGTAAGATGATGGCTTCTAGGATCCCACTAATTACATCCACACTTACTTCTTTCTTTTATTTTAATTTTCATTTTAATTTTTTTTAGTCATACATGGCAGCAGAATGTATTTTGACATATAATACATACATGGAATGTACATACATCAATCATATTGTCTATTCTATTCTGCTGCCCTTCCTATCCTCCCTACTCCTCCCCTCCTCTCCCAAACTTTCTCTCTATCCAATCTAATGTGACACACTTTTTTTTTTCTTTTTCTCATTACAACATCATATATGTATTCTGTATAACAATCCTACCTCAGAACGGTAACAATGAGGATCTCTTTCCATCTTCCGTGCAACTCCCCTTCTCCCTCTTTTTCCCACACTGACCTACTTCTTCACGCACTAATGTTTATAATCCATTGAGGAAGACTATTACAGCTTGAACCAATGGGAAAACCTGATAATCCAATATTTTAAAAGGTAGGGAGGATACAGGGAAACACAGATTGTAGTTTAACTGCCAGTGTAATCTTCAATAATATACTAGTCACAGCATCTTTGCTTGAAGTGTGCAATATCTATTACAAAGTATATAATAAAAATTCAGTGAGGTCACTTGCTTGCAAAACTTGGGAGATGTTCTTTTACAAACAAAATCCATGAATCATATTAAGAGCACATATGCATTTCACATTATTTGGATATAAAAATAATAGCACTTCTTTTAGAAGTTAGCATCTAAGGTGTATTTGATTTCTAAGGAACTTATTATGAATGAAAGATTGCATAGAGAACACTATACAAAAAGAAGAGTCCTTCAGATTTTGTAAGTAAGCATATATCACAGAAGGAAATAGTCTTGGGTAATAAAACAAGCCAACTCTGCTAAATAGACTATGTGACACAAAATATGTATTGCTCCTGAAGTAAATTAAATATGACTTAGGAGAAGAGGTAAAGAGACAATTTCTGGGACCGAGGGGCTAGAACCTCTTACAATAAATAAAATAAATCCTAACAAGTACTCCTTTTTCCCCCTTCAGGCCTCCCTATTAAAGTGATAAATGATTACAAAACAGTTATCCAGCTACATAACCAAATAGATTGAATGGGACTGAGGGACATTTCACAACAGTAATTTTGATTCTTCAAACTTCTGGCAACAAAAACTACTTTGGGATAAAGAATGAAATGTTAAACCAGAATAACGTATGATGAACAAAAATTTAAATCCTTGTCTTCTTTTGGAGATTGCATCTTTTTACATTCTCACATTTAATCTCAGGAGTAAGCTGGATTTACAGCCATAACTCAGATGTTGAGAAGTCCTTGTCCGTCTGAGCCTGGCTGCCCTCACCTAGCCAGCTGGGCTATAAAACACCTGGGTTGCTGATTCTATGGGTTGGGAGGGGAGGAACAAAGTTGTGCAAAACAATATGGGAAAGACTTCAGAAGGAAAAAGAAAACAACTGCATGTTTTCACAGTTTCTTTGTCTTTCCAATGTCCTTGTTGTATCCATGCTTTCTCAGCCTCCTGCACATTCCTATTATCTCCTGTGTTCAAAGGGTACACAGTAGCACCTCCCAGATTATAGCAGCAGCTCATCAACCCAGGGCTTTGGCACAGGGCTGTCAACCCCACTGTTATAGTTTGGATCTTTAGTGCTCCTCAAAGGCTCATATGCTAAAGAATTGGTTGCCAGCCCTGTGGCACTTTGGGGAGGAAGGTGATATTGGGGCCCTCCTCACTACCTCTCTTTCTTGCTTCCTGCCTGCCATGGGATGAGCAGCATTGATCATTCCCATCCCACCATGATATTCCACTTCACCACAAG
The DNA here is from genome assembly GCF_964194105.1 of Spermophilus citellus. Classification (NCBI taxonomy): domain Eukaryota; kingdom Metazoa; phylum Chordata; class Mammalia; order Rodentia; family Sciuridae; genus Spermophilus; species Spermophilus citellus. The sequence goes on from NC_138193.1 coordinate 88,144,027, forward strand.
CCCCCAAAGCAATGTAACCTACTGACTATGAACTAAAACCTTTGAAACCATGAGCTAAAACAAACCTTGACTCTTTTCCAGTTGATTTTCTTAGGCATTTTGTCACAGCGATGAACATGTTACTAACACATTCACATTGGTGCAAACTGATTGGTTATCTGTGTTACTCTCTCCTTATTCTCTTAATTACATGTAAAAGTAGTCTATCAAGGCACTAAAACAAAATATAGACTGTGTGGCTTTACAGTTTTGGAAACTGTACCAGCATGATTGGAATATGGTGAGGATCCTCTGAGCTTGCAGATGGTTGTCTTATTGCTGTAGCTTGGCATGGAAGAGATAGCGGGTGGGGAGGGGTTCTAGTCCTTTCCTCTTCTCAAGATGTTATTCCTGTCATGGGGGTTCCACTCTCATGATATCATCTAAAGCCTAATTATCTCCTGAAGGCCTCAACTCCTAAAACATTTGGGGATTAGGAATTCAACCTATGAATCTGTGTGGACACAAACTTTTAGTGCACAGCCGTCAGTGTATGAGTTAGCTGTTTGGTTGCTTTTCTAAAGCAATGGACTGACTCTGTCCAGTAGGTTGCTGTGGCAGTACAGCAAGTAAAGGCAGAGACACAAATAGGTAATTTATAAGTAATGGCCAGCTCTATTGCCCCCATCTAAGGTTTAACCATTCAGAAGACATTGACCTTTGTCTGGGGGCTGGTCCAGGGTATGCAGGGTCTGTTAACAGAGACATGGCATCTGAGAAGGTTCTGCTCTGTTTGTCATTAAGCCAAGAAAGCGAGGGCAGGAGGTAAGTCCAAAGTTAATCTGAGGTTTTAGGAAAGATGTCCGGAAATTCCATGGTAATGGCAAAAGTAAGTTAACAGGAATATGAGCTAAAGCTGAGGAGAGGGGCTCAAGTACCTGACTTCCACTGTCTTGCCAGAAGGCAATGCCTGGTGTTTGGAGAAAGGGCCCTGGGTATGTCCAGGGCAAGAGGAGCCATGCAGAGGGCAGTGGCATGCTAGTGGGTAAATCTGATGCTCTGTGTAGTAAACCAGAGGTATCAAGAAGTAACTTGATACCTCCTCCACCTGCTATAACCACCAAGAGCACAGCTGAAGGAGTGCTTCAGAAGTTTAAGAACAACCAAAATATTCTATCAGATGGAACAGAGACAGATGTGTGCAGTGTTCCACTAAAAACTTCCATATCTGAGAATAAGAGAACCCCAGAATTTGAAGGTGTCTGTGAGGTGAGCAAGCTCAGTACTGAGAATTGTCCTTCAGCTCTGAGAATTCTACTTGAGGTAAAACCTGAGTCCAATGGAAGAATCCTGAGTCATATCCATTTGTCTTTCATACTTATTTTTTACTGTCTTATAATAGATTTATCACCCAATATATGCCAGGGGACCCTTCACTTTGTTTATTTAGTCACTGGATCATGAGCCTTACTTAATTCTTTCCTTGGTTTATTGTGAGTATCACACAATGGTTTATACAATTTATTGCCTCACAGTTCTGGAGACTAGAAGTCCAAAATCACAATGGTAGCTGTCCAATGCTTTCTCTAAAACCTATAGGCGAATCCTTCCATACCTCTTCCTAGTTTCTAGTGGTTTGCTGAAAAACTTTGGTGTTCCTTGGCTTGTAGATGCATCACTTTAAAGCTCTGCCCTCACATGTTTCTCCAGACATTTCTGCCTTTACATGTCCATCTTTTATAAGATACCATTAGTATTGAAGGGGGGGGGGCTGTTCTACTCCAGCATGACCTCATATTAACTAATCACATCAGTAAAGATGCTATTTCCAAAAGTTCACTTTTTTTAGATATTCAGGGTTAGGGACTTTAATATACTCTTTTGGGTGCGTGTGAGGACATAATCCTATCCATTCCATCTTTCTGCTGAGATATGAAAGCATTTTAGTTCAACCCTAGTAGCCCCAACTCCACAATCAAGAACAAGAACTTCTTTTATTTTTATAGGATTTTAGTCAATGTATACTGAAGTTGTTCTGTAAAAGGATGCAACATGACCTCTTTCTTGCTGTTCCTCCCTGAATCCATAGTGAAGAAGCAAGTAGCAGTCCTTCTATTAGGGACGTTGGTGGTGCCTATTCTTAACTCTGGGAGAGTTACACTATACTACCAAAGGGAGTATGGTTTAGTGAATATTTTTAGCTTTTTCCAATTTGCCCTCTTGAGCAGTTTGACTTTTAGTTGCAGTATAAAAGTACCTGACACCTGTCTCAAGGTTTAGGGCCAAATGAGCGATGGGCCATGGTGGTACTCTGTTATGGAGTGAATGCTTATGTCCAGCCGATATTCAGATGTTGAAGGCTTAGCCCCAGTGCAAGGGCATTTGAAGATGGAGCCTTTGGGATACAATTAGGCTTAGATGAAATTTGGAAAGTGGTACTCTCATGAGGGGATTAGTACCCTTATCAGAAGTGACAGCAGAGAGCTTGTTCTTCATCATGTGGTAACTTCATCATGAGGGTTCTCTTCTGAAAGTCAGGAAGAGAACCCTCACCAGAGGCCATATGGTACCCTGACCTCAGACTTCCAGCTTCCAGAAATGTGAGAAAATAAGCTTCTGTTATTTCAATCATCTAGTCTATGTATTTTGTTATGAAAGGCTGAGCAGGTAAAGGCATGCTCTATATCCTCATGCTACCTCATCACTATGAACCCATTAAATGGCCACTTCCTTGTGGGCAATAGATAGCTCTTTCATGAATGATAGCCTATCATGCTTTATAATGGACCCACAACCCCCACATTTGTATTACACTATAAATGTTCCTATTTTACGGATGATAAAAAACTGAGAAATGAAGATTTGCTAATCCTCAGCTGAGTTCAAATTTCATTCACCTCTTACTGCTCTTCTCAAACTCCCCTGGGTCTATTAGTCTCAGTGTTGTGGATGGAACTTTGTTAAATTGAATTCTGCTTTGTTCTCTTCAATATCATATTGTGGACAGTGTAGGGGAGAAAAAGAGACTGTATGGGGTCATGCCAGTGGCAATGCCATGCTTCGTTTTGTTGTTTCCTTCTGCAGTACACCTGTAATTGCTGCTGTTACAGCTTTATAGATATCCTTGTCTCCTGAAATCTGTAGAGACAAGCAGAAGGTTGGAAAGGGCAGGAGCAGAGATACTCGTTGGCCAGGGCAGGGAGGTCAGGAGGAGAGACTGAGCAGCCTTGGTGATGCAGAGGCAGGTGGAGTACCTAAGGAGAAGAATTGCAATTTCATATTTTCATTAGGCACAGCAGGGCTTTTGCCCCTGCTGAGGTTCTGTACTTTCATCTCCCTGATTGGTAAAGACCACAGACAATTTCGCTCTTGCTTATGAGCATGATGAAATGTGTCCCAGTGTGGACAAGCAAATGAAGGAAACCTAATCAAGTGGCTGTAAGAGTCTTGAAGTACAAATTGGCTCTAACAGATTTGATATTAAAAATGTATTATCATTCAGGCTACCAATTTTGCTTTTTTTTTCCCATTATAAATAACATCCCAAGCCTAAGTGTTTAGAGAAAAATTAGAGTAACAGCACTTTCCTTATCAGACACGCACACATTGTTTCTTCCTTGAATACTTCTCTTGAAACTCACAGAGGAAAAGGTAATTTTGATAGAATCAATGTGATCTGGAAGGTCTAAAGTTAGCTATTGCAGATTCTTTGGAGATTTGATGAATTAAAAAAAGAAAGCTGGGTAAATTTATTGTGACTGTTTTCTTGTTTGTAAATTACTGTATTAGGTATTCCTGGAAAATATAAAGGGAATGGGGACTGTCCTATCTACTTAAGATTTACAATTTATTGGTGACAAATAATTTAGGGGTGGGCTAAGAAAACCTCTTTTAAGAGGGATATAATGAGAACCATTCTAAAGAGAGGTTTATCAAACCTAATGTACCTATGGATCACTCAGGTAGATTGTACCTGAGCAAATTTCTGAAACACATCCCCAGAGACCCTTCAATTGATTTGGGGAGGGCATTTAAAAAAAATTATCTCAAGTGGTTCTTGTGCAGGTAGATACAGATAAGACAGTTGGTTCAGAAAAGAATATCCTGTGGTTTGATTGAAAGAGGCCATTCTAAGTAATACAAAAGTGACATAAGATGAAAACAAAGCGCATAATGAACTGAGAGACACAAATTCAATGAGACAGGAGAATAAAACTTAAACATAGACAGCACAATGTAAAATTTGGAGTATCATTTGAAAATCCAAAATCATCACCTTCAGTTTCTTCGGTAGTTTCCTTAACTTTAGCCCATGTTACGATTTTAATATACTCATTGCTACTACTTGTTCTTCTAGCTAACCTAATACTTTTGATGTCAGAGACTACTGCTTTTCCTCTGTATCCCACATGGAACAATGCTCATTAAATATTAACAGATTATCTGGTTAGAGAATGTGGCAGATAGGCATGAGGCTGACTCACTTGCAAAGATCTAACCAAAGTTACCTCTTGGCTACTTTATTTCTTTTTTATCATCTATGTCAATTAATGTCCCATGCAGAGTGTTCATCTTTTTATTTGCTTTTGCTCTACTCTAGATGATTTCCTTAGTACTTTCAAGTTTATTATGTTTTTTTCAACTGTGTCCAGACTCCATCTAAGCATCTATTATATGTCTTAAACATTTAAAGATTAGATATTGTTTATATTTTAATGTCTACATAATTCTTTTTCAAATTGGCTCATTCTTTCTCCATGATTTCTATTCTTGTTTCATAAGTGCTCCTCTATCATTTAAAAAGTTTTAAAGTCTTTTAAAATTACTGTTTTTTTTTTTCAATTTTTCAAATATGGATTCTCTAATTTGTTACATTTTTTCCTAGTGATTAAAGTGGTGCATTTCCTTGTATCTTCATAAATTTTGTTAATGAGTCCATCTTTAGTGGGTTGATCTTTAGTGGGAATCCCTTGTATGACCTTAAAAACATAAGAGCCATGGTGGGAAGGTTTGGGATACTTCCATCAGAGTCCAATGGAGTTCATTGATCTTGCACAAATCCCTACTTAATATTTTGGTTCAGGATTTCTTTATCATTTTAATAATCTTAACTTTGGTTTCTTTTCTGTATTTGGCCCAAACTAAGGACCCCAGTTCTATTTACAGCTCATATCAAGTAGCTAATCCTTAACAAAACTCTGGGCATGTGGGTCCAGATTTTCTGGTTCCAGCTAACAGACTTGGAAATCCTTTCTTTGTTCTTTTCCTTATGACAATAACTCCTGTCTTCCCAAACATTGTAACTCTAGCCCCTGAGGTATATATCTGCATTTAGTATCCCTGTAGGTGGTGAGGACTTTCCCTCTTATTAAATTATATAATTTCTTTATTTTGTAACTTTCCCTATACAAAATTTCCTTTTCCAAAAGTGCTATAGGTTTTTAGCCAGATGGGGAGGTGCTTATATCTACTTGGACCAACAATTTGTGTGGAAGCCCTGGGGGACAGATCATTATTTATTTTATAGATTAAGATAAAGGAGGTTGGGGCCAGCTGAGCCTGTGTTAGAAGTGCAAGCATGATATTGCTAACGCATATTTTATATTTGTCAGTTAATTAGTAGATTTAGGTGACACAAAGGAAATCTTATGGAAAATTGGAGGTGAGGAGGGTGGTGAGGAATGATAACTAGGGATTATGTGTCATCAAATGAAATGTTACAGATTCAAATATATTTAGAGTGCAGGCCAGTAACAATCAGCTGATTATAATACAATAGGGAATGGTAAAGACAGAATCTAACTGGAGCAGTCATGCCCTGCTAAATATTCAAATTCAAAACCTTTCAAATAACATGCTGGCAAAATGCCACATTTGCTTGCTAAATTCAAACTACCCATGATTTTGCCACCTGAGGCTTAAATAATTTAAACCTTTTCTTTTAAGCAGTGGGAATAGAAAGAACAAAAACCATCTTGTGAAATCTACTGCAATATTCTTATAGTTGATTTTTCAAACAAATAGCAGAACTGGGTTTGCATTCCATAACAATATGAAAAATAGGGTTAGGAGGTTGATAAATATATTCTAAGCAATACTGGGACATTAAAATGGCTTCTTACAATATGGATGATATACATTTTGGAAAGTATCTATGTCATGATTTGCAAACTATAGAAAATAAATATAATATGTGACTAAGTTACCAAGAAGCTGATTTCTTTTCTTTAGTAGAGTCCAAAGGTCTCAGAGTGTGTGTGTGCTTGTGTGTGTGTAGTGGGCATGGGCCGAGGTGTGATATAATAATGTGTACTGTTTTACTGCTCCTCTGTGAAGTGTAAGCTCAAAGACAAGAAAACACCTAATAAGATATGGTAAACAGGGAAAGAGAAGATAAAGATGTTAGCTATTCAATTTGGGGTTGTGCAGCCATTTGGGTCTTTTTCAGACTTTCTGGACTCAAGATTTTTGAGTCTCCTGTTCTATAGTGGTAATTCTCAGAGTGTGGTCTCCTGACCAGAAGCATCAGCATCCCTTAGAATTTTCCTCAGACTCACAAAATTGGAAGCTCTTCAGGTGGGTGACAGTGATGTGGGCTCTAATAAACTTTCCAGTGATCTTGATGTATACTGATGTTTAAGAACCACAGTCCTTGGAAAACAAAATTTATAGGGCAGTCATTTCTGTATCTTTAATGTAAATGGAGTTATCAGTATTAGGCAGAACTTCCAAAAGAGCCAACCTGAAATCATCATCATCATCATCATCATCATCATCATCATCATCAAAAACTGATTCTTATTGAATACTCACCACTTTTCTAGCTATTTTACATGGAGGAACACTATTATCATTCCAATATTATAAAAGAAAAAAATCCCAGATGCCCAGAGAAGTTAACAAACTAATGCTAGGTTCATACAATGTGGCTAGCTGCATATCATAATCCAATTCTTGAGCTGTTTCTTATTAGGAAAACTCAACTTGGATTGCTCTTTAAGTGAGAAATTTCTCCTGGTGTGAACCATAAATGTTTTTTGTCCATTTTGTTTTCAGCCTGGACTACCCTAAAAATGTACACAAGTAAATGGCAGAACTTATATTTGAACTCAAGTAGTTTGTTTCCAAATTTTATGCTCCTAAGTACATTGTATCACCTATCCAGAACTGCTTTAAAAGCCATATATACTAGAATAACTTTATCCCTTTTTCAGTCTTGTTTACTGATCTCTGCCCTAAAGAGAGCTTTTTTTAGTTGGATGATTTTATGCAACCTTTATAGCACTGTGACTTATACAAGAATATAAACTTTTATTTTCCTATTTTCCATTAGTTTCTTAGGGTATTTATTCAACAATGTTTCCTTCTCTCTTAAATAATGTTGTATTATTTTCTCATAAATTCCACCTTGCTTGACTGAATTCTTACCTGTCATGTTTATACAGCTCTGAAGTTGTTCTCTCCCAGTCACCTCCCACCAAGAATTATCTTTGGGCTACCTTATGGTCTCATTGCTCTCTTTCTACTTAAAAAAATCATGTCTTTTATCAATCACTTTTATCTTCAAATTAAAACAAATATCTTCCATATTATTAACTTAGGTTCTCATGGTTAATTTTAACTGTTTGATATGTTTCTGTTTCTTAAATTTGGTAAAAAGTTAAACATATAGCCCTAAAGTTTCTCATTGATTTCCTCTAAAATAACTTTGGCTAATAACACTGAAATGCACATTTCTATAGAACTTTTGATATCAACTTGTCTTTGGTTTCACAAAGGTAGAAAATATACCAAAGAAGAAATACAGAACAGTGGAAACACACTCAATTTAGACAGTTTATCTTGGCATTGTCACTTAATAACTGTATAAGCTGGGAAAAACACCTGTGTCTGGAGAATAGTTCCTCATTTGTGAAATGAGAGGCTAACATTATATCTAAAGTTCTTTCTAGTAGCAAAATTCTATGATCCTCAGTCTAAACCTGCAGGTTAACTTCAGTGATATTTCCCAGTGGGCTAGATTTCTTAAGGAAGGGCCTTAGATACTTAAGCTTGTAGAATGTAAGGTCAATGTATTAGTCAGGTTGAGGTCAGTCAAATAAAACCCATTCTAAATTATTCTGCAGAAGAATTTAATAGGAGGAACAAGTTTAATAGATTTGGGAAGATCTTAAAATGCAATAATAGGATGCTACTCCCAGCCCCTTTGGTGCAGTTAAAATTGAAGGAGGTGATATTACCAGAACCCAAGAGTGGGCCAATTGGGAAAGAATTGGGGTTACCATGTGTTATATGAGGTGTCTCTCAAAAGATACTGTTAATGCAGGGATATTCAGAAGAGGAAAAATTGGATTGGGAGAGCTGTAACCTAATAATAAGTCTATCCTACTTTGAATGAATGAACTAACTGGGTAGTAACTATAGGTAGGTGAAACCTGGCTGGAGGAGATGAGTCACCAGGAAATTCTCTGGAAGGGTTATTCTTCTCACTGCCTCCTCCCCTTCCTCTCCCTCTACTTCCTGATTGTGCCATGAATTGAGCAGCTTTCATCTGCTGGGACTTATCCCCATGATGTGCGGCCTCATCTTGGGCCCAGAGCAAAGGAGTTTGCTGTCCATGGACTGAGATCTCTAAAACCATGATCCCCAAATAAACTTGTCCTACTCTAAGTTCCTCTTGTCAAGTATTTTGGTCATGGAGATGAAAAAGTTGACTAAAATACTATGATAGGGACCATGCTAAGCCAGAGCTAGAACCATGGTGTAAGAAGTTTCTTGAATAAGATAGAAGAATGGTGTGGGAGGGAGTCCTCAAATGAACTCAGCCACCAAGAGATGATTTCAGAGTAGAAACATGAGAGAAATTCTATGGTTTCTCCTCTCCTCTGTTCTCAACCCCTTTCGAGTGACTCCCATTGGTCAAATTTAAGTGGAAGCCATGCCGATGATGCCTAGAAAATGTAGGTTGCAGGAGTCAGCCCCTTTAACAAAGAACAGATGCAGGGAGAGTTTTAATTTCTGGATGCAAGGATTACAGGGCATCTATCACAGAATCTCTCACCTCCATTTTCCACAAATTTCTTATCTTAAATTCCAGCCTGAATGGCTGTTTTTATCAGCCTCAACCAATGAGTCAACTATGGCAACTGTAAACCAAACATACCTGTAACCTCGTTATTCCAATACAACTCTTACCAAAGCAGCGACTCCCACATCAAAAATTGTTCTGCTGAATAAATTACCCATGAAGGGAGTCAGAATAAAGAAATGATTTCCCCTGGAGCCAGTTACAAGAATACAGATCTTTCAGTTGTGGGAAGAAGTATATGGCCTTTCTGTGGCAGCTAGTTTGCCATTCTGCTTTCTCAGAAAATTCAAGTGTAAGAAAAGGTAGTCTTGGTGTTGCCTCCCAGCTAAGGTGATTAAGGAAGTCTTTCCACCAGAGATGCAATAGTATATAAAAAACCATATTGCCTCATCTGCATAGGACCAAGGGCCTGCCTTTCTTTCTCCATCTTCTCAACCAAACAATAATTGGAATCTATGGTACTGAAAACTCTTGACATAATTTCTCAGCTCATACTTCCCCTTCTGACTCATTTTAATTTGTGGCAAGACTCCCAGCTGACGTAAGTTAAAAGCTGAACTCCAAGCATAGGACTTACCAACTTTAATGCATATACACATTTCCTGCGACCTTGGTAATTTTGTGGGTTCTGATTTAGTAGGTATGGGCTGAGTTTGAGGTTTTGCATTTCTGGTATTGATCCACATAGCTCTCTGACTTCTTTTTTCTGCTCTCTCTCTCTCTCTCTCTCTTTTCTGGGAGAGATTCCATTGAATTATGGCCATGGACCACACTCAAAACAGAAACAAAAAGCAACAACAAAATATGAGTGTCTGAGTGGATATGAAATCTAGACGACTAGCATTGCCATACTCTGACTGAAGACCCTGAAGTGACAGGAAGTTCACATAACTCTGGTGAGACTGGGTGATGTTGGCTTCCACGGAGAAATAAATGAAAATGCTCCACTTCGCTGTTCAGTGGCTGTTTTTTAATAACTGGATAGAGAATATCCTTCAGGCAGAGCAAACAGGATAGATATAACCCAAAATGACAATAACTGTGGTTGGGTCACAGATAAGTCATGAACCATGTTGATTCCCTCAAATTAATGTCACTTGCTTTGTGTCTGTGTAGCTGGCTGATTTTCCTCTAAGGACATTATCACAATGTGCAAAGTTGTTTTCTTTACTTCCATAGATTTTATGATGGTTATTCCATAATGAAGAACCTGAGAGATGAATGCCTTCAAATTGGAGATTCCTTTTCAGCAACTGCAGGGGAATTTGACAGCTTATTTAAAAATAAGATTACATTACATAACAGATAGTTGGTAATGGTGATAGATTTGTGTTCGTTTTGTTATGTGCTGTCTCTATGTTGAGGATCTAACAGTTTGTTAGAGCCTTGTCTATTTTCTTGAATTGCTAAATCTTTTAAAGGAAACTCTAAAATTGTTTCCACAGTGAGCAAAATTAGGATTCCACTTCTAGTCCTTCTCAGATACAGGCAGGTGATTAGTAAAGCCAGTGATACCAGTGAAACAGCAAAGCTGAACAAGTTCATGGGGGAGAAACAAACAAATGAGCAAACAAGCAAATAAAAACTATGGTGATGTGGAATTGATACAGTATGAACAAGAGACTATTAGGGTACTAGGCTCCATTCTTCAAAATTCTTTGTGATTATGTGGTTCTTTGTTAACAATGAAAGAAATTACATATATAATTGCTGACTTCAATTTTTTCTGTCTTTATCTGACTTTTTTTAAAATTTATATTTTTTTAGTTGTAGATGGACACGATATCTTTATTTATTTATTTCTAAGAGGTGCTGAGGATCGAACTCAGTGCCTCAAATGTGCGAGGCAGGCGCTGTACCATTGAGTTACAGACCCAGCCCTTTATCTGATTTTTTAATATAATCCTTTGAAATGAGAAAGGAGACTCTCAGAAATCATCTTCAAATTTTTCATCTAGGAAATCAGATAATATGTAACTTAATCTCAGGAGAGTTTAAGAAATAATATTATCATATTTATATTATACTATATTTAAGAAATATTATTATTTTATTTAAAAATAATATAGGTAAAATGCTTAGCATTTTGATTTGCAAACATGTGCCTTCAAGAACTTTCAATAATCCAAATGCATGTTCCACAGGACTCTAATGCTTCCTCTGCCTCACTTAATTCTAAGGACATACATATGGAGTTGGTCTTGTCTCCTTTGGAAAGAACTTGTGTGGACTGAAGTTTAGAGGGTGGGGGAATCTCCCCAGGGTCACATATCTGGGAATTCACAGAGTTAGTTTTAAACCCTAACTCTCTGATTTCTAATCAAAGCTCTGTTCATTACACTGTAGTGCCTCATATCCATTGGCTATGATAAGGAGGTGAAAATTTGGGACATCGGGGGAAATCTGAGATCACTGTTTTTAAGACCTTAGAGTAGGGTTGTATGTGGTAGGAGATCCATTTCTCTCTATTGTGATGGCTAGAAGTGTTCTGATCATGGGCAAAGCTCTTAGAAATAAATTCCCTTGGTTCATCTCTGGACCAGTGAGTATCAGTCTGTCATTTGTTCTTTTCCCTTGAATGTCCTCCACCTGGGCATCAGCCACCTCATTCTGCTTTGAACTCAGCTGTGTGCTTGACTATTAAAATTTTGTCATCTCTTCCACACTCATGTTCCTTTATACTATTTAACTTTTTCTGCTCTCAGCACATGCAGGATTGATTACCTTTAGACTTGGGTTAACTCCATTTTATTTATCTTTTGAGATGTGTCTTTAATTGCTAAAGGGACTGCCTGCTATTTCTTTTCAAATTATACTGAAAATTGCTGACGGAATTCCACTACAACTACCTGGAGGCAAATTTTGTGGAAAATATTTTATGTTACTTCCTGAGCTCCATAATGAAACACGCTGTGTTTGTTTCAAACTACCCAAGCTGGCTTAGGTCCTACATAAAGTTCTAAAAAAATTTTCTAGCCAAACATTTAATTGTTTGTGTTGTTAAAACTGCCAGCTTAAACTGGCAGGTTTTTCCAACTGTGCTTGTGAAATATTTGATCTCATCTAGAAGCAAATCATTCACTCCCTTTGTCAGGCGCCTATTGTTGATAAAAATCAGAATTCCGAATGGCACTTCTTCCACTTGCATATGGATTCTTAGAACTTTGGGTTACGTGTGCACCCCTACCTGGTTGGATGCCATATTACTTACTGCCTTCTGGTTGGCAGAGCTAATTACTGCATCTGTACTTGCTCTTCCTCTTCAGTTGGAAAACTAAATACTGCCTCCAGGCTCTGCCACATGCCTGTGGGTTGAATTTGGAATCTAAATGTCCCTTTCACCTTTAGTTTTGCAGAAAAATTTCAATGTGAACACTGGAGTGGAGTTAGTGTGAGATGTATCTGGTACTCATGTGCATGAGCAATGTCTTCAGACAGTGTCAGGAACTTGCCTTCTATATCGTCACCTTCTTCTGAGTGTGCTTTCAACAGGGTCTTTATGGTGATAAATTCCCTATTCACTGACATATCACATTTTACTGGAGATGGTTAGATAGTCTCTGGGACTTAGGTAATATTTGTGGTTGCTTAGTGTTGGGGATGTGTTACAACTGGAGCCAAGTGCCTGGATCTATCTGCAGATGTTACCAATTAGGGCCGGTGCCATTTTCTACAGCTGTGTGTCCCAAAGCTTTCCCACCTGCAGGCTTGGAATTATCTAATACCTTAAATCAGTGAGAAGCTGGGCTGTGGGGATATGTGCAGCTCCTTTGCTTCTGGGTTGGTGTCTATTATAGTTTGGATCTGAAATGTCCCCCAAGGCACATGTACTAAAGACTTTGTCACTAGCCTGTGGCACTATTAAGAAGTGGTGCAACCTCAAGGGAGTAGGGTCTGCTTAGAGAAGGTAGGTCTTTGTGGGTGTGTCCTTGAACAGTATATTGGGACCCCTGCTTCTTCTCTCTCTCAGCTTTCTGGTTGCTCTGAGGTGAGCAGCTTTGCTTCACTCATGCTCCTTGCCATGGTGTTCTGCCTCACCCACACTGCTCCAGGAACAACTGACCATGAATGGAAACCTCTGAAAATAAATCCAAAATGAATCCTCCCTCCTTATTAGTTGCTTATCTCAGGTGTTTTTCTCACAGTGATGAAAAGCTAACATGGTGTCCTTCCCATGGGCAACCTAGTCTCCTGGCTAGACTTCTACGTGGGACTCCAACATCTAGTTCCCATTCCAGCATCTTGGCTTCGACTTGCCTCTTAGATAGGGATCCCAAGTCCCTGGACTGGCTCTTGGACCCCAGGCATGGCTTCTGTTTTGGACACCTCTTTTGGAATTACCATAACTCCAGCAATGGTCTAAACTTCTACTTGTATTAAAAACTTCTGCCAGCTGGAATTGTGCCCTGCTGTGCATCTTCAGGGCAGATCTCTTAGACCCGAAGATTAGCTCAGATTGAAATCAAGAGCACCACATGTCTTGGGCTGGGTAATTTATATTCTTGGCTCCTCTCTGGAGTAGGCCAGCCATTTGCTTCTTCCTGCTTTTCCAAATTGCTTTCAAAACTGCTCACAACTCATGATTTTTTGCAGACTGGGACGCTGAACATGTTTGCCTTTCTTTTTTTAGAAATGTTTTGCATTTATGTAACACTAACTAATCTCTTATGTACAGTTCAGGATTAATAGCATCACATGCAATAATGAAGAATAGAATTTTAGAGTTTTCTCATATTTTTATTTCCTCCTATTTTATCTTCTTTCTGACTTCACTACTCAAGATTAGATTTAAGATTTCCTTCTGGGTATGGTGGCACCTTGCCTGTAATTGCAGCAACTCAGAAGTCTGAGGAAGGAGGATCACAGGTTCTAAGTCAGCCTAAGCAACTTAAAGAGGTTCTAAGCAACTTAGCAAGACCCCATTTCAAAAATAAAATAGTAAAGAAAGGACTGGCGATGTGGTTCAGTGGTTAAGCATCCTTGGGTTCAATCCCTGGAATAATATCAAAAAGCATTTCTTTGTTGTTTTAAAATAAATATTTAGATGCAGAACTCCCTGACATCTGATCAGAACCACACAGAACTCCTGGCCACCCACCCATGCAGAAATCCCAAATGCTGCTCCCATGAAGGACACCCAGCTGCTACGCATGCACAGGAACTCTAGCCACCACTCTCATGTGGACCCCTACTACCAACATGGGTCTTCCCTGGTTGCCTCTATCTTGAGACTCTGCATCCACTGCCATAGTCCCCTATGCAGGGTAGCCTGCCTGCACCTGGGGACATCACACAGGCTCTGAAGAAAGCCAACTGCCATAATACTGCATGCCACAGAGCTCATCTCTGAACACATTTCCCAATGCCATTGCCTGGCTCACCCCTCTCCATCGGACACCCAATCACTGAAAGCAACTGCCTCCATCTTGGGTCACCTTCATCACCATCTTTATTTGGGGGCAATTCCAAGTTTGGAACACTGCTGGCCAAGTATCCATAGTTTCTAACTACCCTCCCCCCCACCACAGAAGCTGCTAACCTGGCACAGTAACTGCCCAATACAAAACAGCTCTCCAAGACAGGTGCACAGCCACCAGAGTGCAACCAACAAGACCTCCAGAGAGAAAGGTCCCTAATTAGAAAGTAGAGAGGGAGAGGAAGATACAGTTTAGAGACTAAGTTAGAGATTAGGAACTGTGAGGTCTACAGGCCAGATAAGGAGACAAGACCAGGCACTCACATCACAGGAGCAAGCCCCTAAGGAGATCCTTGAGGTGCAGTCTCCCAATGGGACCAAAGGGTTCCATACCCCACCTCCAGGTGCCCTGTACCCAAGACCAACCCTCCCACCTTGGTAACTTTCACCATCCTGAGGGCGGAGATACCAGCTAACAGACAACCCCACCTATTGGATGAGAAGGGAAGCAGAAAAGATACTGATCTCCAACAAAACAATCCTTGTTTCATCCTTTGAGATATTTTTTTTTCTTCTCCCTCTCTATTCTCCCACCCTCACATCACCAACAGATATGAAACCAAGTACTTTGCATGAATTAGGACAAAGAGGACTGGGATGTCTGAATAGTATATTACAGTTGTGTTGTATATTCTTTTTTTCCTCCTATTTTTACATTTTAAATTTTTCTTAATATTTATGTGTGTTTGTTTTATGTGGTCTACTGTCTTCCCACTTATGTGTCTACCCAAATTTACTTCCTCTCTCTTCTCTTGCTACTAGATTCCTCTTTCACATTTCCTAAGATATAATAAATCTATATCCTCACATCCTACCTTCTCAGCATATCATCCTACACCTCACTCCCAGTTTATTGTCTACCACTATAAACTGTAAATCCTTTTGCAAACCTACTGATTACATTGTAGATAAAAATTGAATTCACCATTTCTGTATATTGTGACCAAACTGTAAACGTCTTAATAGCAATTATTTGATTTAAGGTTGTATATTGTTTGTATTAGGATCTGTTAACATTGTAATTCCCCTTAAAGGAGAGATAGTGGAACCCTGCAGGGGCATTATATGTCCATTTGGTATAATGGTAACTCCTCAGAAGGAGTGCTAGAAGGGAAGACACATAAACAACATGAAAAGACAAGGGAAGAAAGTGCCCCCCCCAAATCAAGATATAACATTACTAGAATCCATGGTCAGCACAGAAGACATGACAGACAAGGAGTTCAAAATGTACATAATTAAAATGTGAATTAAAGAATGATATAAGAGAGCAAATACAGGGAGCAAAAATAATTTCAAGAAAGAGCTACTTAAGCAAATTAGAAGCAAAATATTACGTCAATAGGGGAGATAGAGGTTCTAAAACAAACAAATAAACAGAAATTCTTGAAATGAAAGAAACAATAAACCAAATTAAAACTTCAATTGAAAGCATCACCAACAGATTAGACCACTTGGAAGACAGGACCTCAAACAATAAAGACAAAATATATAATCTTGAAAAGAATGTAGACCACACAGTGAAGATGGTAAGAAACTATGAGCAGAACATTCAAGAA
Organism: Spermophilus citellus; assembly: GCF_964194105.1. Taxonomy (NCBI): domain Eukaryota; kingdom Metazoa; phylum Chordata; class Mammalia; order Rodentia; family Sciuridae; genus Spermophilus; species Spermophilus citellus. Next base: position 88,160,129 of record NC_138193.1, read on the forward strand.
ATATGGGATAGCATTAAAAGACCAAATTTAAGAGTTATTGGGATACAGGAAGGCATAGAGTTCCAAACCAAAGGCAGGAACCATCTATTCAATCAAACAATATCAAAAAATTTCCAAACATAAAGAATTAATTGGAAAAACAAATACAAGAGGCTTACAGGACACCAAATGTACAAAATCACAACAGATCCAAACCAAGGCACATTATAATTAAACAAAAGAAAACAATAGCATATAGAATAAGGAGAGAATTTTAAAAGCCACGAGAGAAAGGAATCAGATAACATATAGGAGAAAACCAATTAGGTTATGTGCAGATTTTTCAACTCAGACCATGAAAGCTAGAAAATCCTGAAACAACATATATCAAGCTCTGAACAAAAATGGATGCCAACTAAGAATCTTATTTTTTAAGAAATATTTACTTTTTAATTGCAGTTGGACACAATACCTTTATTTATTTTTATATAGTGGTGAGGACCAAACCCAGGGCCTTGCATGTGCTAGGTGAGCACTTTACTGTTGAGCCACAGCCCCAAACAAGAAACTTATATCAAGCAAAATTAAGCTTTAGATTTGATGATAAAATAAAAACCGTCAACAATGAACAAAAGTTAAAAGAATTTACAACTAGAAAGCCTGCACTACAGAACATTCTTGGCAAAATATTCCATGAAGAGGAAATGAAAAATAACAGTAAAAATCAGCAGAGGGAGGTATTACACTAAAGGAAAAACTAATCAAAGAAGAAACCAAATCAAGTTAAATACCCAAAATAAACAAAGATAGCTGGGAAAACAAATCATGTCTCAATTATAACCCTGATTGTTAATGGCCTAAACTCAAAAATCAAAAGACATAGACCAGAAGATTGGATAAAATAAAAAAAAGACCCAAAAATATGCTACCTCCAAGAGACTCATCTCTTAGGAAAAGGCATCCACAGACAAAGGTGAAAGGTTGGCAAAAGTCATACCACTCACATGAACTATGGAATGAACTGTGGAAGCAAGCAAGGGTTTCTATCCTCATATCAAATAAAATTGACTTCAAACTAAAGTTAATCAAAAGGGATTTCATAATGCTCAAGAGAATACACCAACAAGACATAACAATTATAAATACATATGCACCAAACAATGGAGCATCTACATTCAAACAAACTGTTCTCAAGTTTAAGAGTCAAATAGACCACAACACAATAATTCTGGGTGACTTTAGCACATCTCTTTCACCACTGAATAGATCTTCCAAACAAAATCTTAACAAAGAAATTATAGAACTCAATAATACAATTAATAACAGACTTAACAGACATATATAGAATATTTCATCCTTTAATGAGCAAATACACTTTTTTTCTCAGCAGCACATGGATCCTTCACTAAAACAGACCATATATTATGCCACAAAGCAACTCTTAGTAAATATAAAAATATAGATACTACCCTGCATTCTATCAGATCATAATAGAATGAAATTAGAAATCAATGATAAAAATGAGAAATAAAATTCACTCCAACACCTGGAGACGAAATAATATTCTACTGAATGAAAAATGGGTTGCAGAAGACATCAAGGAGGAGATTCAAAAATTCTTAGAGGTAAATGAGAACACTGATACAACATATTAGAATTTCTGGGACACTATGAAGGCAGTACTAAGAGGAAAGTTTATTGCATGAAGTTCATTCCTTAAAAGAAGAAAAAGTCAACAAAGAAATGACCTAATCTTACATTTCAAAGCCCTAGAGAAAGAAGAACAAATGAACCCCCAAAGCAGTAGAAGACATGAAATAATTAAGATCAGAGCTGAACTCAATGAAATTGAAACAAACAAACAAACAAAAAACAATTGAAAAAAATTGACAAAACAAAAAGTTGGTTCTTTGAAAAAAATAAATAAAATTGACAAACCCTTAGCCACACAAATGAAGAGAAGGAGAAAGAAAACTCAAATTACTAACATATGTGATGAAAAAAGAAATATCACAACAGACACTATGGACATACAGAAGATAGTTAGAAATTATTTTGAAAACTTGTATTCCAATAAAATAGAAAATATTAAAGGCATCAACTAATTTCTAGAGTCATATGATTAGCCCAAATTGAATCAGGATAATATACATAATTTAAACAGATCAATTTCATGTGATTAAATAGAAGATTATATCAGAAGCCTACCAATCAAGAAAAGCCCAGGACCGATGGATACACAGATGAGTTCTATAAGACCTTTAAAAAAGAACTAATACCAATACTCTTCAAATTATTTCTGAGAGAAAAAGAGGGAGCACTTTCAAACTCATTCTATGAGGCCAATATCACCCTGATTCCAAAACCAGACAAAGACACATCAAAGAAAGAAAACTTCAGACTAATATCTCTAATGAACATAGATGCAAAAGTTCTCAATAAAATTCTGGCAAATCAAGTATAAAAACATGTCAAAAAGATAGCGCACCATGATCAAGTAGGTTCATCCCAGGGATGCAAGGTTGGTTCAACACGTGGAAATCAATAAATGTAAGTCATCACTTCAATAGACTTAAAGAAAAGAATCATATGATCATCTCAATAGATGCAGAAAAAAAGCATTTGACATAATACAGGACTCCTACATGTTCAAAACATCAGAAAAATTAGTGATAACAGGAACATATCTCAACATCATAAAGGCTATCTATGCTAAGTCCCAGGCCAACATCATTCTAAATGGAGAAAAATTCAAAGAATTACCTCTAAAAACTGGAACAAGACAGGGATGCCCTCTTTCACCACTTCTATGTAACATAGTTCTTGAACCACTGAACAGAACAATTAGATGAAAGAAATTAAAAGAATACAGATAAAAAAATTCAAATTAGCACTATTTGCCGATGATTTTATACCTAGAAGACCTGAAAAATTCCACCAGAAAACTTCCAGAACTAGTAAATGAATTCAGCAAAGTAGTAGGATATAAAATCAACAGCCATAAATCAAAGGCAATTCTGTATATCAGTGACCAATCCTCTGAAAGGGAAACAAGGAAAGCTACTCTATTTACGATAACTTAAAAAAAAAAAATACTTGGGAATCAATTTAATGAAAGAGGTGAAAGACCTCTACAATGAAAACTACATAATGCTAAAGAAAGAAATTAAAGAAGACCTTAGAAGATGGAACGATCTTTCTTGTTCTCAAATAGGCAGAATTAATATTGTCAAAATGACCATACTACCAAAGGTGCTATCTAGATATAATGCAATTCTAATCAAAATCCCAATGATATTCCTCATAGAAATAGAAAAAGAAGTCATGAAATTCATCTGGAAAAATAAGAGACCCACCTAGAAGAGCTAAAGCAATCCTTAGCAAGAAGAGTGAAGCAGTAGTACACCTTAAACTATACTATAGAGCAATAGTAACAAAAACAGCATTGTATTGGCATCAAAATAGACTTGTTGTCCAATGGTACATAATGGAGGACAGAGAGACAAATCCACATAATTACAGTTATCTTATGTTAGACAAAGGCACCAAAAATATACACTGGAAAAAAGATAGCTGGGAAAACTGGAAATCCATATGCAACAAAATGAAATTAAACCTCTATCTTTCACCATGCACAAAACTCCACTCAAAGTGGATCAAGGACCCAGGAATTAAACCAGATACCCTGTGCTTAATAGAAGAACAAGTAGGCCCAAATCTCTATCATGTTGGATTAGGCCCCAACTTCCTTAATAAGACTCCTATAGTGTAAGAATTAAAATCAAGAATCAATAAATGGGATGGATTGAAACTAAAAAGCTTCTTCTCAGCAAAAGAAATATTTAGTGAAGAGACTAGAGAGTCTACAGTTGAGGGAAAATTTTTACCACATCCACATCAGATAGAGCACTAATCCCTAGGGTATATAAAGAACTCAAAAATCCTAACACCAAAAAACCAAATAACCCAATTAATAAATGGGCCAAGGAACTGAACAGACATTTCTTAGAAGATGATATACAATTAATCAACAAATAATTGAAAAAATGTTCAACATCTCTAGTGATTAGAGAAATGAAAATCAAAACTACTCTAAGATTTCATGTCACTCCAGTCAGAATGGCAGCTATTAAGAATACAAAGAACAATAAGTGTTGGTGAGGATGTGGGGAAAACAGCATGCTCATACATAGCTGGTGAGACTGCAAATCAGTGCAGCCAATATGGAAAGCAGTATGGAGATTCCTTGGAAAATTGGGAATGGAACCACCATTTGGCCCAGCTATCCCACTCTTCGGTCTATACCCAAAAGACTTACAAACATCATACTACAGGGACATAGCCACATCAATGTTTATAGCAGTCCAATTCATAATAGCTAAACTGTGAAACAAACCTAGATGCCCTTCAGTAGATTAATGGATAAAGAAAATGTGATATATATATATATATATATATATATATATATATATATGTATATATATATATATATATATACACACACACACATACATACACACACATACATACACACACATACCTACATATATGCACACATACATATATACACACAATGGAATATTGCTCAGCAATAAAAGAGAATAAAATCATGGTATTTTCAGGTAAATGGATGGCTTGAAGAATATAATGCTAAGTGAAGTTAACCAATCCTTATAAACTAAATGCTGAATGTTTTCTCTGATATAAGGAGGCTGATTCATAGTGGTCTTGGGAGGGGGATCATGGGAGGATTAGATGAACTGTAGATAGGGAAAGGAGTAGGGGGGGAAGCGAGGGGGCATGGGGTTAAAAAAGATGGTGAAATGAGGTGGACATCATTACCCTAAGTACATGTATGAAGACACGAATGGTATGAATATACTTTGTGTACAACCAGAGATATGAAAAATTGTGCTCTATATGTGTAACATGAATTGTAATGCATTCTGTTGTCATATATAACAAATTAGAATAAATAAATAAAAAACCAGGAAGATTTTCACAATAAACAGTGTGTCTGATGAAAAAAAAACAAATATTTATCAATGAATCTACAGGTATCAAGTGATGTTATGAATTTTTTATTTCAGTCAAATAGCTACATTTTGACCTGATATTCTTTCCCCCCATTTGCAGATTAAAAAACCTGAGACACAGAGGAAGAAGTAATTTGCTTTAAATCCTCCCCCAACCCACCACACATAGAGACAGGATTGAAACTCACATATTCTCCCTTTCACACCCATCCTACTCTTCAGAGTCAAATTCCTTACTTTTACAGTTAAAAGAGAATAACCCTCAGAGAAATGAAGACATGTGTATCAGCCAGTTGACTGCATTATATAGGCTCCTTGACTTCAAAACCAATGTTTCTTCCCTTTACCCGGTTGACTTTAACTTGACTAGATAAAACAATGAAGCAGATTATGCTAATATCCCTGTGGTTGTGGAACATCACCCTCTATTTTTCTCTCTGTGGGCATGCCCTGTGACTCTCTTTTGTGTGGCTGTTTCCCCTTTTCTTTCTGTTCCTGCAACCATGCCCTCCCTGTGCTGAAATGTTGGCAGCCTCAGGGGAAATTTGAGTTGCTTAGACCTGAACAAAGTCTCTGCTGCTTTTTAAAAATAAAGTCCTGACAGGATAAGCTCTTTCCCACTAGGTTAGCCTTCTTGTCCCCATATTTCTTGCATCATAAAATTGTCACTGTTTAAGCATCAGAAACCTCATCTTCATTCAGCCACGCAAATTAGTTTACGTTAATATCCTAAGGGTCTGAAAGAATCAGTGAAGCATAAAACATGTGAGCTGGAAGGGATCCTCAGTGCAGGTCTAAAGGAATTTAAGGAGTGGTTCTGTTGAAATTTGGGCATCCTGCCTAAAAGGAATCTGATCTATTCAATGTCTGCTTTCAGTTCCCCTTTGATTTCCTTTTATATGTGTTGGCGCAGGTATAGACTTGTGCCTTCTTAATCCATTTCTGTGAAAAAGCAGTAGAATAAGGTGTGAATGGCCCGGAGAGCAAATCACAGCTCTATTACGTGTGGGTAATGCCAATGCATATTTCCAGACTGAATGCTTTTGACAACTCTCTACTAGCAAGACTGATCCCTGTGACAATGGTCTTTGTATTCCACTAAATAAAAAACACCTTCTGTAATTAGGCAGAATTATGTGGTGGGACTCACCTTGGAAACTCTCTGTTTGAAAGGCTGATACTGGTTCCTGTGTATTCTTTTTCTCCTGAGCACCACTTACTGCAAGTGTGCGTAAAAACCCTTTGATGTTTTGTGAATTTAAAGTCCAATAAGCAACGGATGAACAGGAAGACTGAAACATTTTGCCACAGAACTGATACTGAAAAATTTCAGAGAATCACAGCGTATACCCACATTCACATTTGCGTGCACATCTGTGACTGCATTGTCACAGCTCCATAACATCACTATGTTATGAAGCAAATATTTGAACAAGATGTTAAGGGACTAAATCATCCAGGCATGTTTATTTTCAAATAATTTTTCATCACCCAAATCCTCAATAGTTTTGCTGGACTCAAATTGCATTGGCATTTAGAGAGGAGACACTGTGCCCAGAAATAGTGTGATCACAGTAAGTAAGCACAGGACATAAAAATATATTCAAATTGCATTGGATAACCAAAGGCTATTGGGGGAAGAATAATGAACTTCCAAATCTTTTACCCCATGATGACTAGAAACTTTCTGTGAACCATAGAGCTAACCAAAGTCCACATTCCTATCTGACACTAATTTTGGAACATGAAAAAAGGCTTGCTTCTTTACCTAGGTAACTTAAGATACAAAGTGAGGAAGAGAGATATTTTTTCCCATTAAATACGTATCTATTGAGCACCTATTACTTGCTAGCCTATTTTATAAACATTAGAGTAATATCAGTGAACAAAATTGACAAAAACTCCATGAAACTTAGGTTCTAGAGAAGGTAAAACAGCCACAAATATACTAAATTAATCAATTTTATAGTCCAATAGATAAAAATAAGGGGCTTAGGGGCTTTAGATTTAAACAGAATATTCTGATACTTTTCTGAGAAGGTAAATTTTAAGCAAAATGTTGATGGAGGAGCACAGCCATGGTGGTATCCTGGGAAGGAAGTATCAGAATGAGGGAAGAGCAAGTATGGAAACTTCTAGCAAGTTCTAGAAATAGTAAAGGAGCTAGGCTGTCTGAAGGAGGTAAGAGGATAAGATCTGAGTGGTCATGGCTCTGATGGAAGGCACTGTCAGCTCTGTTTTTACTCAGATGGCATGGGATTGCTGAACTGTTTTGATCACAAGAGTAACAACCTTGCTTCCATCAGGAAAACCATGGCTGTGGTGCGGAGTACAGAGTATGGTGGAGAAGGTCAACCTGAATATAAGAGTGTATTGGTGGTATAGTATTCAGTCAATGCAATATACACACAACTGTGTCAGGGGAACAATGCACATGCCTCATAAGAGTGTAGGATCAGCAATAATGGGGCAGAGTATTCAGAAAGAGTGGGTCATTCCCTTATCTATGACAGAGTAATATGATTAGTATTGCTCTTCTTGTACCACGGAGTTTTTAGTCTCATATGATTTAGACTACATGGCATGGTCTGGCTAAAAGTTCTGAACTCCTAGTCTACTGAGATGAGTAAAAGCATCAATCACTTCTAGATACCTTTAAGAAAAAAAATGGCAAGGATTTGTTTAGCCATGGGTAAGTACTAATATCCCAGCATGAAGAATACATTAAGCTGCTGTGGTGGGGAGGGAGGGGTAGGACTTAAAGGAACAGGGGACTGTCTTGTAAGGCTAACTGGGAGTAGTTCTAAGCAAACACACTCAAGGTGGAAGACTTCATTGTCTGGGAGAGGACAAAGCCTTTGAAAGGGAGTATGGGAAATTAGCTGAAAGAAATTCTACTTAATTCACCCTTCTGCTTTAGGGCTTTCCAGCACCCAAAATGCTGGGAGAAGTTGGCACCCACGTATTTGGATGTGTTCCCAATTAAAGCAATGTTTGCTGGAATTCTTTATGCCCAGTATGTTCTCTTTATATAGGGGAGGTTTATAGATGGTCAGCTTGGCTTAGGTGAATTTTGCAATGCAACAAGGGAAGCACTTTGGTGGAAAACAGCTTTGGTTCTTTATATGAAAGGAAACATTTTAGTGAAAATAACACTAGTTTAGATTTGATAATTGAACTGAAGAGCAAGCAGAAAAGGGTAGAAGGAGAAAGGAGTTTCCATGAATGAAAATGAAATTCAAAAGAACTAGGGCAGAACAAAGGCCATGGAGTGAGGCTTGGGGAACTGGGGAAATTTTACTGCCAGATCACAGTGACCTGGAGATTTATGTTTTCACCATTTCCTTGTTTATTCAGTCTGCATATGCACTGCCACTTTGGACAGTTCTCTTATTTAGATTTTTAAGCTAAAATCACATTTAGTTCTTCTAAAGATGCTCTTTTAAGCAGGAAAGCATAATTGTGTGCGTGATACTTTACTTTTTAAAAATTTAATCTTAATATATACTGAATTTATTGTATGTATTTCAACTAATATTATACACTAGTTTATATTACAATCAAAGTTATCAGAAGAAAAGAAATAACAAAGATCAGAGGGGGAATAATGGAAATGAGAATTATAAAACAATACAAAAAACAACAAAACTCAGAGTTGGTTTTGACAATATAAAAAAATTGACAAACTAATATTAATCAAGAAAAAATTGGAAAAGCCTCAAATAAATAAAACCAGAAACATTGTAATTGGTGCCACATAAATACAAAAAATCATAACAGACTATTATGAACAAGTATATAGCAAAAATGAATAACCAAGAAGAAATACACAAATTCCTAGACATGTGCCATCTATTGATTCATGAAGAACTAGAAAATATGAACAGACTATCATGAGAAAAGAGATTGAAGAAGTAATTTTAAAAAATCCCAATAAGGAAAAGCCCAGAACCTATTGAATTCTACCAGACATTAGAGAACTAATACCAGTTCTCCACAAACTATTCCAAGGGGTGTGGGGGGCGGGGGAGAATACTTACTTCCAAACTCTTTTAGGTCAACATTACCCTGATACCAAATTTCTAAAGACATAAAAATAAAACTATTGCTAAATCCTTGATAAACAAATATGTGAAAATCCTCAATAAAATAATAACAAAAGAAATTCAACTGCATGTTAAAAGGATAGTTACCATGATTAAGTAAGAGTTAGACCAGAGATGCCAGGATGGTTCAACCTTTGCAAATTAATAAATGTGATACACCACATCAACAAAAGGAATGACAAAAATCAAGATCATTTTATTAGATATATTTGACAAAATTCAATGCTGTCTTTCATGATAAAAATGTGCAACAAACTAGGTACAGAAGGAAAGTATCTAAATCTGATAAAAGTCATATATGACAAACTCACAGTTAACATCATCTTGAATGAGGAAAACTTGAAAATATTTTCTCTAACAAGAGAAGAATACTCACTTTTATCATTGCCTGATACTTTTCCACAAGAAACTAAGAAATGGAGAGAAATGAACGTAGAAAAATTATATTAGACAAATAAGGTGCACTTAGCCTCAGAAGGACCTGCCAGGAAGCCTATGCTGCATGGAGACCTTTTATGCAGGTGTTACAGCCCCAGCCAGGGGTCAGCCCCAGCTAGGGGTCAGCCCCAGCTAGGGTCCAGACAACAGACACTTGAATGAATAAACTTTCACATTATTCTTGTGCCAGCCATTGAGCTGTTCTAGCTGGTGTCAAGTGGAGCAAAGACAAGTTCCCCCTGACAATCCCTGCCCAAACTGAAGATTTGTAAGCAAAATAACCATTCTTTCAAGCTACCAAAGTTTGAGGTTGTTACAAAGCAATAGATAATTTGGGCTTGAAACCAAAGTTTTGTTCTGAGAAGAAGAAATTCTAGTCTGCAGCAATGTGAGATTTCCTTTCTAAGAAACAGTAAAGACACATGCAGACAGACATGTTAGAGCATTTCCTCATCATACTTCCCCCAATGTTACTCATAAGATTAAATCATTGAATAATGGAGTAAAAAAATAAATGTTAAAAAACCTTGCTATGGCTTCTACACAGGCTAGGAAAATATTTTAACGTATCTATTTTTTTCTTCTACCTACTTACCTATCAATTATCCTTTATCTTTCTATTTTCTATCATTCATTACCTATCTTTATCCTCTACCTACCTACCTACCTACCTACTTACCTACCTATCTATCAAACCAACATACCATTGTATTTTTACCTGAAAATGAAGCAGTAAGGATTCTGGTTTTATTTGGGAATCTTCTCATCACTCACTCCAAGGGAGGGCCCCAGGCTTTTTCTTCCTGTCTCCTATTTCTCCTATACCTGTTAAAAACGATATTCAGGGACACCAGAGGTCATTAGGTGCCATAAAAGTCGCCAGAAATTTTCAAGTGTGCTAAACTGTCTGGATTACTGCTTTCATTTTGGTTTTGATTACAGGGATATCCCCCCGACTTCTTGGAAAATAAGAAACAAAAGTTTTTTTCATTAGTCCTATATTTGTAGTTATTTTCAGCTGAAATATTCACTTTTAGAGCAGGTAGGTGCTTATATGCCAGAGATGAAAATTTGGCATAACTGTTTTAAAGGGTTATGTGGATCAATATAGACCCTCTTGCTTGCTCAGGTTTTGTGATACAATTTTCAAGTTACTTAACTGGGGATAAGATTTTTATTGAGGGGTCAAGATTTTGAGTTTATTCTCTACATAACCTTCAAATAATTAGAATGTAAGAAAGAAACTCTTCTCTCTTCCTTCTCAACATTTTGAAACACTGGACTTATAGCTACAAAACTACCTCTCCTGATTCAGCTTTCTTTTGAGCTTCATTTTATGACCAAACTTTATTGAAACTGATGTGCTTTTCTTCATGGATATGATCCTGCATGTCACGAAGGCACTCTTAGGAATAAACTGCATCATATTTTATTTCATAAATGGAGCCTAATACTATATTTGAGAGCAATTTCACAGCCCTGAAAGCCAGAAGAATTAAGGTGGGTAGAAACCAGCTATTTACAAATTTGAGTGCCTAAGCAATTTTGTGATCTTTTCTGAGAACTCTGGGCCTTCCTGTACATGGGATTTCTTTGGTGCTTCCATTAGAAAATATTTTTACCCATGGAACATACTCAGCTGTGAGAGTCAAGAGAGATGCAAGTTGGGAATGAAGCTGGATTCCAGGCCCTTTATTAAGAGTTTGAGGCTTGTAGGCTAGAGAGGCTAGAGGCAATTTTTTTTTAAGTGGTAGGAAAGACATTACTTCAAGCCAGTTCATTTGTGTTTGATTCCCTGCGTTTTTTAAGGGCATTTTAAACCCAATGGCCAAACTGGAAGACATAGGAAATGAATATCTTATCTGTTTTGGCTTGAAGTTTTCAATGTACAAATCCTAAATTAAACATCAACAGATGTTACATAAGGCAAAGTTAAGATAAAAAAATTCAGAATTTTGAGTGTTAATTTTGTGGGAAGTCAGTATAGAGTCATTAAAGGAAATGAAAGTGATTAAGAGAAAAATGAACCAAATAGAGTTGTAGACTTAAAGAAATGTCATTCAAGACAGCATCTGTATCTGGACAGTCTATCTAACAAGAAACTGCTTTATATACCCCAATTGATTCTCATGTATGAATTGCCAAGATCATTGTAATGTCATGTGTAGCTAATAAAAATAAATAAATAAATAAAATTTAAATAAATAAATAAATAATAAAAAAGAAACTGCTTTAGTCAATTTTGCAACCCTGTGACAAAATACCTGATATAACCAACTTACATGAAGAAAAGATTTATTTTGGCACATGGTTTCAGTCCCTGATACTTTGGCCCTATTCTGGGCCTATGGTAGCAAAGTACATCACAGTTGAAAGCAAATGGTGAAGGCATCTACTCATCTCACAGTGACCAAGAAGCAAAAAAATAGAAGGGGCTGATGTCCTGGGATCTCCTTCAAGGCACACCCCCAGTGACTTTTCTTCCACTAGATCCTGAAGCTTCCATCATATCCTAAGAGCCTAATAGGCTGCCAACCAAGCTTTTAACACATGGGCCTTCGGGGCACATTCAGTATCTAAACTCTAGTGGAAATAAAATTTACTGACAATAGTAACTAGACATCATTTGATTATTAGATGTTATGATTTGGATATGAAATGGCCACAAAAAGATCCTGTTAATTCAGGAATATTCAGAGGTACAATTTTTAGATTATGAGAACTATAACCTAATCAGTCCATCTTAGCTTGAATGGACTGAGGGGGTGGTAACTACAGGCAGGTGAGGCATGGCTGGAGGAGGTCAGTCATGCAGACATACCCTGGGAGGGTTGTTCTTACTGTGGCCCCTTTCTCTCTGTCCACTTCCTGACCTTGGCATGAGCTGAAGAACTTTCTTCTGCTGGTTCCTTCTGTCATGATGTTCTGCCTCACTTTGGGCCCAGAGCAATGGAACTAGCTGTCTATGGACTGAGACCTCTAAAACCATGAGCACCAAATAAAATTTTCCTCCTCCAAGTTGTTCTTCTTGGTTATTTTGGTCACAGCAACGCAAAAGCTAACTAAAACCTTAGGTGACTCCAATCATCTGTGGTAACTTGGAACTACAATAAAACCAGCAGGGAATTTTTAACATGATGATTCTGGTTCAATTATACTGAGGATCAATGTTATCTTACAGGCTCACAAGAAGGAGCCGGTTTACTAAATACAGGAAGTGTTACTCTGAGGAATTTGCAAGAGTTGCCAATGTATTTCATGTCAATTTTCCAGATTTTTAAAAATGGGACTTCATTTAAAATAAATTTTAAAGCTTCTGACTTTTGATCATACAGGGTCCTACCCAAAAGAGATTAAACTCAAGATTAATTAAACTTAAAATTAAAATTAAATTAAATTAATTTAATTAAATAAATTAAACTCAAGATTAATTTAACTGGAAACTGGCAAAACTTCTTAAATAGGATTAACTAGCTCTCAGCACATCGAACTTAAGTTCTATAACAAAAACTGTTGTGTATAAATGGTATTTGAAAGCAAGACACCTAAGGTACTTCATTAATTAGAGCTATTCATAAAATTATCACTTCAAATAGAAGCATTTTCAGATAGTTAACATTAAATCATCAATGCCAACTGAAATTGAAAAACATATTAACTGTGTAAACATTCTGGGTGGATTGAACCTGACCCTTATCTGCAGCTACAGAATGATAAACCAGGAATCTCATCTTAGACAAGTCTTAATGAAACTTTATGCTTGAGGACTGTATAGTGGACCAGTGAGAGAGGAATCAGAGACTAGAAGCAGTACAAAGATGATCCTGTTGTTCTTTCTAAAATTCCCTCCTGATTTAAATAGACTGAAACACAAAAATCTAATTAACTGAATCCTTTTTCCAAAGAGTTTTGGGAATTGGCAGTTCTATATTGATAAGTGGCTTTGCTTCTTGGCAGTATGAATAAATATAATATTGCCTTCTCTCTTTCTCATTCATGATCATTCATGCTGCATTTACTCATTCAACAAACATTTTTGTCACGGGCACCATTTTAAGTGCCAGGGCCAGTGAAGTGAACAGAAAAGACAGTGCAGTTATGAGGAGAAATATTCATTGCACAAAACCTATCAAATCACTATTATGACATTTGCTTTTCCTCAACCATTATTAATTCATTCCATTAATTAATCTATTTTGCTATGCATAAGATCCAAATTCCTGTTCATGTCTGAGGGGTTACGGTCTACTTATTGAAAGCATCATTATAAGTGCTACAACACAGGTGAGCAAAGGAAATTATACAAACAATTAGGGAGGATAAATTAGGGAGCTCATATTGACAGTGTCTGGGAAGGTGCATATCTTGATTTTTGAAGGGTAACTACAAGTTAGTTAGAAGAAAAAGACTGATGAGCAGAATGCTCTAGTATTCTAGGCCTAAAAAAAAATAGTAGCATGTTCAAAATTATAAAGGTGTCAGGGTTGAACTAGTGGATAGAAAGTGAAGCTACCATACAGGTGGGAATTGGGGATCCAGTAAGAAAAAATGAGGGCAGAGCCAGAGAAGCAGATTGATCCAGAAACATTTAAAGTGGATTTTTAAGAAGTTCGTATTTTCCCCTGAGCACTATGGAGAATGATTGAACAATGTGTGGCCAAGGGAAGAAAGGGTAAAATATTGGTATCTCAAGATGGCAAGAAGGTGAAGGGGCCAGCAACATGGGTGGTTCTATTATGGCATTTCTTACTTGTAGTCAGGTTCTTGCTGTTGTGCTATTTATTTTTCCCATTCTTTTTGCCTACACTAGTATACTTGCTCATAGCTCCTCATCTTAATCGCAGCTCTTTCTCGAGGCCTAGTCAAAGACCTTATTCCTCATTCAGCAACCTTCAAGGAGATAGTATTGGTAACCTACAACCAAACAGACTTGGCTGCTACCCATGAGGAGAATGCCCTGATTACAACAGATGTAGGTGTTTTCTCTTTTCTTCCCATAGGAATTTGTTCTGACCCCTCACACAACACCTGGATTTTTTGTCCATCAGCTTTCGGTCAGGAAATGGGGATCCCATTCAAAATGGACAATTAAAGAAGACTTGGATAAAAGGACTATTTTAAGAAGATGTGAGCAAGTGATATCATCCATTTTTCTGTGCCACAAATCACCCCAAACTCAGTGACATATAATAGTAATTTTACTATTCCCATGGATTCTGTGGGTGAGAAATTACAGAAGGGCAGAAAGAAGGTGGTTCATTTCCATAAAGTCTGGGACTTCAGCTAGGAGGACTCAAAGTTGAGGGGCAACTTGAAGGCTGGGCTTAGATGCATTTGAAGGCATCTTCACTTACAGGTCTACACCTGAGCTGGCACCAGCACAGGAGCTTGCACATATGGTCTAGCTGGGCTTCTTCACAAGATCTTTCCACAGGATAGCAGGGCTTTTAAAAATATGGCTTCCTAGGGCTCCTAGCACATTTCCCAGTAAGAAAGGCAGAAGCAGAATAATCCCTTATGGAACAGCCTCAGAAATCACAGAGCACAGCTTCTGCTCCCTTTTATGAGGTCTGAAGAAGTCTCTCAGGTGAGTGTAGATTCAAAAGGAAGTGTCTAAGTCTTCATCAATCGACAGGACAAGGGCCAAAGGATTTATACACATTTTAAACTGCATAGGGGGCTTTATGGAAGATAACAAAAGATAGCATAGTGCCCTAGGGCTGGCAATAGCAGGGCTGGATTTCTAATCTATGCTTGAAGAAGCCAAGGAAGGGAGAATTTGCCAGATTGAGAGCTACAGGAGAGAGGTATGTGTAGTACGATGATCATCAGTTTAGAGATATAGCTAAATAAGGGTGAGAAGGCAGAAGGGTGTGAGCAAGTAAACACCCAGGCTCATGCTTTTCATACCCTCCGGTTCTTCTCCATTGGCAAACCCAACTGTAGGTCCAGAATGCATTCCTAAAGCTCAACATTCTGAAGCTAAGAACAGATAAGAAAGGTAGAAAGGGGATCTGGAGGGACACGCAGACAATACCTAACTTTTCTTACTACAGTTGATTTTTCATTTGTCTTGGAAAATGGCACTTGTCAACTTCCAACATATGTTCCTACCATTCTTTCCCTACGTGGCAATGTACGAAGAGACAGATGTGCATTATGTAGTACCAACTTAGTACTTGAATGATTGATAGTCATTCTATGAATAAATAAATGCACACAAACTTTCCTCTCTACATCAGAGTCCTATTTTTTAATTCCATATGGATTTAGAGTTAAAGTATTTATTTATCTAGTGGAGACTGAAGGGGTCATACTATTTTCAGAAACCACACATTTTAAGCACTTAAGTATATAGAACAGCTTTTTATTCATAATGTTTAACATTCAAGCAGCCATGAGCACAGATTTATTCATAATAAATAAAGAGACCATATTTCTAACTTACAGTGTTCAAGAAAATAATAGGACTTTGCGGTAGCATAATTCTATTGGCCATGGTGGTCCAATGTGAAGTTGCCATTTCTATATCACAAGAGCTATGGAGTATTTCCCCATTCTATTGGATTCCTAATAGAACTCTTGGAAGGACATTAGGAAGCAGAGAAAAGATGTTTACAAGACAGAATTTAACAATTTCAAAATAGACTGACAGGTCACAAGGCATTGCAGATAAAAGCATCATTACGGTAAGCAGAGGTTAAGGTACCCTGTTTTTGTGTTTTTACCAGGTTGGTTTATACAGTAATAATTAGGAAACTAATGTAAAGGAAGATGAGTGACTTATTACCAGACACATCCCATATAAAGCAAAAGGAAGGCTAAAAACACTTAACATCCTTCCTACCTTTCAATATTGCATTGTGGATCAAATAAAATGATGTTTTAGAAACCTGAGGAACTACAGAAAAATAAATTATTTTTTCAATCTATGCAGGAGGTTTTTTAGCCAATAGTTACTCTATTCAAGGCAATTTTCTAAAAATAAAGTACTGACAAAAATTTCTTGATAGCATCTATTAAGTATTTGACTTTGAGTGGCCCTCAACTCCTTCAACTATATTTGTACTTGAAGAAGCAGATACTTGTCTCCTAACTCCCCAAGAAAATTTGATTGTGACTAAATAACCCAGGTGAGAATCAAATCAAGGTCAGACATCCAGAATCTTAAGCTTCATTTCATGGCTTTTGCCTATAATCTTGTCAATTTCCAATATATAATTAGGTAGTACATTTAAAAAATGAAAGAAAATATGATTTAATGGTGAATCTAGAGGAACGTGAAATTTACATTTAGAAGGTAATCAGAAAGCAAATTATATGTGTGTGAGAATTGGCTCTCAGTTTTAAAAACCATGGTTTTATGGGTTTCCTGAAAGGGCATACAGTGGTGTGTATCTTACAGTGAGAAAAATAAATTATTCTAAGTAGATCAAGATGAGTTCAGCATCTTGATTAGTGGCAGTACTGACATTTCTAAAATTCTAGTTTTTACAGCAATCTCAATTTCAAATTATGGGCAAAAATGAGTTCTCAGGTGGCTGATCAAAGTATAATTTTGCTTGGTTCCTACTAGAATTTAGATATCAACAAAGGAGGTAGAAAACCTGGGTGCTTATTTTAGCTGGCATAATAGTTATTTGTTAAGTATTTTTTTCTTTCTCGCATCTCATGTATTAAATGTTATGTATTGTGTCCCTGTAATATGTAAATTTATTGGCACAGAACTCCAATGAATCAACGTGTTGCATTCACATTCAATAATGATAATGTATATTTTTAGTTTCATATGCCACCATGAAGCAAAAATATTTCAAAAATGTACTGTATGTATATGAATATGAAGGGGCCCATGTATTTAAGCAATAGTTAGAAACACTGCCTTAATCAATGTACTGTATATCTATTTTTGAGAAAAAATTAATATTAATTTACAAAATAAAACTGAACTTGCCTAACTAAGGCTAAGCTATATGTGGATAGACATTATTTACTATTGATTCTATATTCAGAAAGTAGTTATGTGATGTTCATTCTTATTATGGGTGTTAATTCATCCCAAAGAAATGCTCCTACACAGGTTTAACTCTCTTCAGTGCCTTCCTAAACTTTCACATTTTACTCTATGTTGAGCTCACCTTCCTCCTATCAATACCCACTTACCATTTCCTGATCCTAATCTTCCTGACTTGGTCAATGTGAGTGCTCTTCTCCTAGACTTAGAGTAATATTAAGGAAATCTCTCATTTACCACCACTCTATTTTTAGTCACTGTGCTCTGGCACTTTTCCTTCAAAAATCCTCTCATTCTTATATTTTCTGTATTTTCCATTTTTTATTGTCACTGTAGTTCTTACTTGCATAATTTTCAGGATGATGGGAGAACAATTATGGATGCTACACAGCCTGACTGACATAACCACTGTAAACGCTCTAACTGATAATGTCCATTTATGAAGCACAGAAGTTGAAACTGAGATGAGTGAAATGTTCTGCACAAGGTCATGAAGTTATTAACTGGCAGAGGTGGACTTGGTACCTGTGTCTGCTTCTATCCTCTCTCAAGGAGAAGAGTTTCTCTGTAATTGTCATGCCTGACGTTGTTTTATGTATGCTACTTTGTTTTACCAACAAGACGTAATTTCTTGAGAGGCAGATAGTTTTACATGCTTGTATTCAAATCCTTGTACAATTTAAGGTCATAGTGATACTCAGCAGAATATTTCTCAAAAAATCAGTTAAATGCTAATGATCCTCTGTGCATTACTGTGTGATATAGAGGACTTTAGGAAGTAAATTGAATGCTTCTATTTCCCACATCATAAATCTCTGATCTTTAGTTATGACTATGTGATCCCCAGGGAGGAATTCAGCTTGTATTTAATTGATGCAGAAAAGTGGTTATGTTGGTGGTCACAATGAGGCCTGTCAAAACAAACATCAAATACTAGATTACAGAAGAATCTGCAAGATATTGGGGGCAGAGGAGCAAGAATGATCCAATATATTTCTCTAGCTAAATATTTAAAATAATATTGTATCAACCTTGTCATCAGCAAAGAGATGCATTGTAATTCAGCCATATTCTGAATTGAGAATTGTAGTTTTATATTTCAATACATTTTGTATACTGGTTTTGGGGTTTAGAGTAACATGTTGTACATAGAAAATATTTGTATAATCTATTCAGAAATATTTGAAAGTATTGGTAAAGAGTTGAAATGTCACTTGGGTTATATTATATCATTATTAAGAGCTTAATATTGTGTTACCATATTTGGGTGTAGTCTCTTGCTTTCTCCTGAACAAGGAAAGGTAATTATTCTCCTTAAGAATGACATGCTATCCTTTTTCACCAAGAGCTTAGCCAAACTTTCCTTTGATCATTTCTGTTCAATTAATCTCTTTTGCTTAATTAGCTTGTTATCTTTTTTGTACACCCTCTGCTAACAAATACATAGGCAGCTCTCTACTTCAGAAATGGACCCAAGATGCCTTAAGTTATTTCAACCCTCACATTTCTCAGAGTCCATGAGTAGAACCTCACAGGTCTTCTCATCAGTCCTGCTCATTAAAAAATAGTCATTCCACAGCCCAAGAGATTGTCTCTTCTCCTGGCTTGATTCTTTCTGGGGTTTTACTTCCATTGTTCTTTGCTGTTAAACATTTTCAGTTTGCATAATTTCTTCCAAGATAATGAAGCCATCATTTTTCAAAAGTGTAATGCCACTTTCTATCTTGTGTTCATATTTATAACTTTATATTTGAACATTACAACTGTAGAGTACGGCTTATGGCTTATCTATATATGCTTGCAAATAACAGAAAGTTCTTCACATTATTCAGTTTCTCATTAACTCATTTGTTCAAATAAATTACTGATATCCTCTATTAAATACTGTAGTTATTACACAAATAGCTTGTAACAGTGTTTTCCTTTAATGAATTTATAATTTCATAACAATGGGAAGTTGTTGGACAAGCCAAATTATTTTAGTTGTATAATTTCTTATGGGGCCATTGTAGGAATTAAACAAGAAAATATTGCAAACTGATTTGCAGAATTCCTCAAAAATCACTAGATACTAATATGACATAAAACAGGTCATATAAGCATGGCAAATATAGAGAGCTAATCCAGTGTCTTTGTAGCAAACTAAATTTCCAACTCTAAGTATCAGAATGATTTGAAAAATCTTCATCAACTGAAAGATGTAGTTTTACCTATGTTACTCACTTCTGCAGTGTGTAATGTACATGAGTAAAAAGGAAACCTCTGCTTTTTATTTTAAGCCACTGAGATATGAATATTTTGGTTATCTTGCCATAAACATAGCCTATTCTAACAAACTGTTAGAATGGCTTTCCTTGGGCAAAATCGCTCTCCAAATGGATCATGCTAACTGTCCAAAGATTTGACCCAAAAGGTTCTTCAGTATAATTTCCCAGATGTATATGGCTAACTAGTGAAATAGAATTCTCATCCAGGCAAACTGATTCATAGAATAGATAGCTACCTATTGGACAAATGAAGACATATAGATGATTTTCTTAAGAACTTTCCTATATAGACAGAAAATATAGAGTTAGCATTTGTTTATATATATTTGTGGTATTACCAACACTTAATCAGTCTCACTGTCAGCCACCAGGGCCATCTTCAGGATGGTCGTAATATAATGAATGAAGCAGACATCACATCAAAAACTCCTAGGTATTAACAAGCACTGTATCCCCACAAGTGAACAAAGTTCCTGACTCATAGGTATGTATGTTATGGTAAGGACATGTAACAAAAATAGAAATCCACAGCTGGGTTCACATGAATAGAGTTGATTAAGAGGTTGAAAAAAGTGAAGTAAGAGTGAGGAAGCCATGTTCGTTTTATAACCATGTTGCTCTCCAATCAGACCTTGCTGAGCTCCCTGGATACTGGAAAAAGTTTTGGTTTCTTATAGGAAAGCAAATTTCACCCTCAAGTTATGATCCCATTAAAGGCACAGCAGAAAAAATAGCCTTCTGTAGGCAATTTGTATTTTAAGCTCCTTTGTAAGTGTATTATTTCCCTGTACCTTATTCAACCCATGCATTACACATTTGCCAATCATCTCAATAGTGGAGTTCCAGGGAAACAACTCAAGAAAAATATCAAGAGTTCTGCAGGTCAGTGGTATTGAAAGCTGCACTGATGGAGATGTAATAATAAACATATATGTTACTCATATGCAAAAAAAGAGTTGTGTAGGCAAAGCTGTTTGGAACTCATTTCTATCTTCATGTCTTTCTTGGGTTCTCTTAAAATCACCAATAAATTTTCTGCATTTTGGGGTCTTTATGACTCTGGTAACGAATAAGAAAACAATTTGGTGCAACTTAATTTCCTTAGACCCCTGCAATTAATTATGAATATTTTCTTTCTTATACCCTTGTTTCTTACACACTGTATTTTTATTTGACTTTATATACACTATAAATTATCTCTTTCTGGGACTCATTAATTCATTTCAGTCAATTTTGACCCACTATAGTACATGTAGAATGCATTGCTTTTGTAGTCATGTAAGACTTCATCATACTCCCAACTCGCTGGGCTCAGCATGTTGGAGTCACCTTTAATGTCTCTCTGTCCCCTACTCCATATTATCAGTTGATGAAATCCTGGTAATTTTGCTTCAACAATGGCCTATACCAACATTACCTTCTCAATTCCATTACATTCTTCTAATGTAGGCTCAGTTATTGCCTCCCAAGGGAATTTTTAGTCTTTTGTTTTGTCGGAGTCATCTTTTATAGCAATGTCACAGTAATGTATTTAGGGTTCAACTCTGATCAAATTACCTTACTTTTAGAAAATCTTTACTTATCTACAATTGCTTTTAAAGTCAAGTCCAGGTTGTAAAAGCCCCCTACCAATGAATTTCTCATCCTTGAGTTGCTATCCTGCTGTTATTTCACAGTGTTCTACTTCTTTAATAATTATAACAAATCCATCTTATTTTTGGTCTCAAGTATGCATGCACATATCCATATTAACATCTTTGTTCATATTTAAATCCTCTTTTCAAATTAGTGACTTTTATTTCATCTTTACTTTAGGATTTACTTCAAACTCTACCTATCGTTTGAGTGACCCCTCAAAATGAACAAGAAGCTTGACTCGCTAGCACATTTGTGTTATAGCAAGCACAGATAATGAAAAGACAGCACTGCTCTTTTCTGAACTGCCCAATACTCTTTATAGACTGACTTTTATTAGAGTCTGTATTATATTTATTTCTATTGTTGGATTGTGAAGTGTTTGTGGGCAGCAATTGTATCCCACTCTTGCTTTTAAACACACATTATCTAACAGTTTTAATTCATGCATTCTGCAGTAGGCTTAATACATTTGAAAATGTTTAAAAAATGTACTTTTCATTTCTTTAAAAACTTATTATGCCTGTCTTTATTGGCTGAATCAGTGGGTTTCTACTGCTTCAAGGAAAGGAAGAATAAATACTATCAATGTTTTAGTTGGCTTTGTTTTTCTTTGCTGCTGTTAATAAAAGATCTGACCAGAACAATTTTAGTGGAGGAAAAGTTTATTTGGGGGCTCACGGTTTCAGAGGTTTCAGTCCACTAACAGCAGGCTCCATTCCTTGGGGCTTGAATTGAGGCTGAACATCATGGTGGAGTGTGTGGCACAGGGAAGCAGTCACATGATAGTGGGGGGAGGGGGAAAGAGGGGAAAGGGAAAGAGGGCGAGAGGCAGAGGGGGCAGGAGGGAGGGGAAGCAGGGAGGGAGAGAGAGAAACTCCACTCTACAAATACAAAATACCCCATAGCCACGCCCCCAATGAACAAATTCCTCCAGTCACATCCCACCTGCTTCCAGTTATCACTCAGTTAATCCCATCTGGGATCAATTCACTGATTAAGTTAAGGTTATAACCCAATCATTTCTCCTCCAAACCTTCTTGCATTGTCTCCTCTGTGAGCTTTTGGGGGATATCTCACATTCAAACCATAACAATGAAATAATCTCAAAATTAAAAATGTTAAGGCTAGTAGAAATGTAAAATTTCAAAAAGTGTCTTTAAATGTTAAGAGCAAAATTTGGGTGTCTGAACATAAAGTTTTACTATAAGCAATGGCTACAGAGCTTAGACTATAATGAATTAAATGATGATGTCCCATCATGGAGAAGAAAGAACCTGAAATTAGAAAACAACAACAACAACAATAACAACAAACTATGAAGTTCACAGAGGCAAGAAATGCACGTGAGAGCTGTTTAAATGCCCTTTCTCCCATCATCAAGCTCAGGAGTAAGTTAGGTGGCTGTGGTTCTTGGAGGTGTTGGTGTTGGTCATATGTATATGCAGGGGTGTGTGTGAGCTCACACACGTTCTCCTTGATATTCATGATGTAGAGTAGAAACATTTTAAGTTAGACAAGCTTTGCATTAGACTTGGATGGCAGCTGACCCATGGCTGAGGGATGGCATGGAATGTTTGTGGAGAGGGAGCCAGCAACTCTGCCTCCCGCTTGAGAGGCACCAGTGATAAGAGGGTGAAGTGAGTAGAGCACACAGGATAAAAATGAGGCATCACAGGGCTAGGGACCTTTTCTGACCCAGGGAGAGGCTACTGATTTGGCAGCAGTTGACAGCATACCATCCCAAAGAACCTGGTGCTATTCATTTCACCTCAATAGAGAAGAGTTTCTGATGCCAAAAAAAAAAAAAAAAAAAAAAAAAGTCTGTCTATAACCGACTAGAGAGAGCGGAGGAATAGATTAAGGAGTAAGAGATTTTTATTGGTTCCCTCTAGATGTCACACTGTATTGGAGAACATAGAAAATAGGAGAAGCCCTGAAGAAAATGTTTACTCAAAAGAGACTAAGTTATTCTCGATTTGAAAATTTAAGATTTTTTTTTTGCTATTAAGACATATGGACATTTGTAAGAAAGATTGCTTCCATTACATTTAACAAGTTACCTTGTTTTGCATGATTGCATTGTATTTACTTTCAACTTTACCACATTCATCCATTTAATAGTCCCTAAATATGTACTAAGCACCTTTTATATGGGAAGCACTTTACTGGGCCCTGTAGATCCTCAAAGAGCAAGAAATATAGCTGATGCAGGGTGTGCAGAGGGTAGGAGGCAGCAGGATTGGATGGAAAAACCCAAGAGGATAAGAGAAACTTACAATCATTGCTGGTGATCTACCTCTTTTTCTCCCCCTGGAATACAAGTTCTGTTTGGGAGTGGCTAGCTTTTCAGAGAATTATAGCCCTTGGACAGTCTCAAGAATGAATTGTCACTAGTGTAAATAATGATGGAATCCCATGTCTTCAATTGTTTTCAAAGCGGGCAAATTATGTGTTATGACTCATGGAACTGTGGGGGAAGTTTCCAAGAAAGATTTTCCTCCTTGATCAACAAAAGGAGATGGGTAGAAAGAACTGCAGATTGCCTCACCCCCACCCTTTCTTCTTTGTTCACAGTTAGAGGAATGGCTATAGTTATACATGTAATCACTTTTTTTTAAATGTTGAATGAATTGCAGAGAAACTACTTCAGAGTTTCAGGACCCTTGAACCACTAAACCAATTTTGGAATGACTAACTAACTTTGAAGTTAATATTATCCAAGACAATAAACTCTCATTTTAAGTAAATTTATTATTTTGTTTGATCTGGCTGATTGAGGAATTGCAATACAAGTATCCGTCAAAAAAAAAATACTAGCTTAAGGAGACTCTTCATGAACACAGGAACTCCATAAAGATGATGGGGAAAGAATATACTAAACTTTTTCCTCCAACACAAAATAATATCTTAAAAAGCTCAACTAGACATGATGCTTCTCCAGATTATGTGTTTACTGAGCCTAGAAAATTTTGTATGGAAATACTGGTCATAAAAAAATACCACCCAATTTCATAGCATCTGAACTTTTGGGCCACACAAACTCTCCCATTTGAAAACATAGATGAAATTTCTTCACTTGGAAAAATTAGTTTTTCTAAAAGTATATGTTTGCAAAATTATGCCTGTATAAATGCACACATTTTCAAGTACACACACACACACATATATAACTTAATATTCAGGGTTGGTTTAACTTCACATTTGAATACAATAATTGAGTTATTTAATTAGAAGTCTATTATAAGGACAAAATTATATCATATGTTAATAGGTTCCAATTTATTTCTCTACACACAGAAATCACAGACTGAGTTGGTACATATTTTAAAAGGCTCCTTGCTAACATTTGGATTCAGATTGCATTAAATCTTAAGAGCAAATTGTGTAGAACTAGTACCATAACAACATTGTCTTCCAATAGACCTAATAGACATTTCTCAAAAAAGATATACAAAAAGCCAACAAGTATATGAAAAAACACTCAATATCATTAATCGTCAGGCAAATGCAAATAAAAGCCACAATGAGATGTCATCTCACTGTAGTAAAAACGTCTGTTATTGAGAGGATAAAAGACAGTAAGTCCTGGTGAGGACATAGAGAAAATGAAACCCTTGAATATTGGTTAGTAGGAATATGAATTAGTACAGCCACTATAGAAAATGGTATGGAGGTTTTTCAGAGTTAAAAATAGGACTACATATATAAGGTCCATGGAATTCATTCCTGGATAGATATCTAAAAGAAATGAATCAGTATGCTGTAGAGATATCTGCATTTTCATGTTTATTGCAATACTATTCACAATAGCCAAGAAAAAGAAATAACCAGATGTCTATCACCTGGTGAATGCATAAAGAATATATGGTACCTATTCACAAGGAAATACTAGACTGCCATAACAGAGGACCAAATTCTGTCATTTGTGATAACATGGTTAGAACTGGAGAAAATTACATTAGGTGAAGTAAGCCAGGCACAGAAAGACAAGTAGTAGATTTTTTCATTTATGTGAAATATAAAAAAATTGACCTCATAGGACTTGAGAGTAGAATAATGGTTACCAGAGACAAGAGAGTACGGGCAGAGAAGGATGAGCATAGATGGATCAATGGGTACTAAATTATTATTAGATAGGAATAAGAAGTTTGGGCATGCTATAGAACAGAAGGGTAGTGATAGTTAACAATTATGCACTGTGTATTCAAAAGAACTTGGAAGAAATCATGGATTTGGCTATCCATGACATTTTATAAGAATGATATCACACATTATATGATCTTTTGTGATTTTTTTTCAACATGAAGTTTTTAAACAACATCTCTATTGCAGTGTATATTAATATCTACTCTTTTTATTATCAAATAGTATCTCATCATACGCATATACTGTGTTTACATCCATTAGTTGATGGACATTTGGTTTGCTTCCACTTTTTGTGTATTATAATCTGTGCTGCATGACCATTCGTGTATGGGCTTATGTGTTTTTTGTTGTTGTTGAAGTTTATATTTTCTTTTTATCTTTATATATGAGAGGAGTGAAATTGTTGGGTCACATGGTAACTCTAGAGTTACCATTTGAGGAAGTAACAAACTATTTTTTTATGAAGGGTTTGTACTATTTTATTTCTTAGGAAGAGTATAGGAGGATTTCAAGTTCACCACACTTTGTATTAACCTCCAGTGTTTTTTGTTTTCTAGCCTCTCTGGTAAACTAGCTGGCCTGTGGTTTGGCTGTGGCTGTCAGAGATGCCATCCCTTCTTGTTTACTCTCAAAATCTCTATTGTTTTTAGAGCATATTTAGGCTTAATTGTCTACATAGCTTGTTTCAAATAAAGTCTCTTCCTTTGTGGAGAGCGTCAGCTCTCTCTGTTTATTGGATTTCCCTCCTTACCAGAAAATATCTATGAACCACTGTTTTAAAAAGCATCCTTATCTGATAAATATGTCCCTGGCTTGGGTGATAGTGTCTTGTGTTTTTGCTGACCTCTCTTGCATGGACCTGTAGCCCTTTGAGCAGACAGAGAGAAGACAGGGGCTCTGTCTTCCTGCTACACTAAGCTGAGGAGGGGAGAGGAGGGAACAGGTCCAGTGTCACAAATTCTCCCCGTTGTTAGTGAAATTCAGTATAATTTCTTTAATAAATATTTCCTAATTTTCTAAATGCCCTTTCAGCAATTCCAGAAAATTTAGGTATGTGTGTGTGTGTGTGTGTGTGTGTGTGTGTGTGTGTGTGTTTTAGTTGTAGATAAATGCAATACCTTTATTTATTTTATGTGGTGCTGAGGATTGAACCCAGTGCCTCATATGTGGGAGGCTAGCACTCTACTACTGAGCTACAGCCTCAGCCCTAAGTGTGTGTGTGTGTGTTTTTTTTAATTATTTTTGCGGGCTGTGGTTGCTTTTGTGGAGAATGATCTATGGAGTTTCTCGTGCCACCCTGGGTTGAGCCAAGAGTTATTTGTTCAAGATCCCAGAGGTCATGGATGTTTTGCTTTTCTGTTTGTTTCACTTTGCATTATTTCTTTGGGCCTATATTCCTGTCAACGAACTATTTTCTCATCTGTGTCTATCATACCAGTGAGACCACTATAGAGCTATTTGTCTTTGTAAAAGTTTTTGTATTCTAGCATTTCTATGTTTTCTTTCCTTTTTCTTTTTCTAGTAGGGACTGAACCTGGTCAGAGGCACTTTATCACTGAACTACATTCTTAACCCTTTTTATTTTCCATTTCCAGACAGGGTCTTGCTAATTGCTGATTAGCAAGGTGCTGGCCTCAAATTTACAAATCCTTCTGCCTCAGCCTTCTGAGTCACTGGGATTAAAGATGTGTGACAGTACCCAGCTAGCATTTCTGTCTTATTAGCATAGTACTTTGGATACATGGAAGATTTAATTTTCCCAACATCTTCTTAAGAACATTTAAAAGTATGGTACTTACCTGAAATTTATTCTGTTTTCATAATTATTAATAAATATGTTTTTGTTGTTATTTTTCAAGTCTAAGCATTTGCCAATTTCCAGTATAATTTATATCATAATATGTGATATATATGTGTGTGTGTGTGTATGTATGTATGTATGTATATATATATATATATATATATATATATATATATATATGTTTTAGTCAGCTTTTATGTTCTGTGACCAAACCCAGCAAGACCTACTTAGAAAAGTTTATTTGGGCCTCATAGCTTCAAAGGTCTGAGGCCATAGATGATTGAGCCCATTGCTCTGGGCTCAAGGTGAGGCAGCACATCATGGAAGAAGGGCATAACAGAGAAAAGCTGCTCCGCTCATGGCAAGGTCAGGAAGGAGACAGACGGGAGGATGGGGTAGCAGGGAAAATGTACCCTTCCAAGGCATGTCCCCAGAGATCCCCCTTCTCCAGCCATGCCCACCTGTCTGCAGTTACCACCCAGTCAGTCCATTAAAACTAGGAGGAACTTATCAGGTTGCAGCTCTCATAAGCCAATCATTTCACCTCTAAACATTCCTGTAGTAACACAGGAGCTTCTGAGGGACACTTCATATCCAAACTAAAACAGCAAGGATACCTGTGAATTACCAAAATGCAGATTTAAATTTTTTTTTTTTAATTTTTATTATTGGTTATTTACTATATACTTTGTCATCAATACTAATTAATCTTTGTAACATTGAAGCTTGTTATATATAGTATACGATGAAAGTAATCTTTTTGTAAATGTCCACATTTATGTTTAAGAAAAAAATATTTTTAAATTATCATTTGTTATTACATATATTTAAATAACATAAAAATTGGAATCATGTTGTTAAAATCTTATATATATTGTTCATTTTTTCCTGCTTTCTGTATCAAATGCAATGATAGATGTGTTAATATAGCTTAGGCTAATGTGTTTATTTAAATTACCTCTGTAATTCTATCAGATTCTTAAACATATATTGATGTTTTTAATATTCCATTTTGTATTGCTACTAAAATTTCTTTGTCCAGATTCTTATTGTGAGATTATTGCCTAGTTTTCCAGTTTTTTGATCTTTTTCAAAAAACCCTATCCCTGCAATAAATTAATAATTGTCATATTTTTTTTACTCCCTGGTGTAGATCATAATCTTTTCAGTACTGCCTGTTGTTTCTGGTTTTCCTTTAGTTTTGAAGAATTTTTACTTTAGTGTATTTACTTTGTAGTTATATTTTGTTTTTGTTAATGTATTTTGGGCTACTCAGGATCTTACCTTTGATGAATATCACAATGGTTGTGTTCTATGCAATTTGAATGCATATAATTATTATTATTATTTTTTTGCTTTATGTTTTCAAATTTATTTTTCTTTTTCTTTTTTTTATTGGTTGTTCACAACATTACAAAGCTCTTGACATATCGTATTTCATACATTAGATTCAAATGGATTATGAACTCCCAATTTTTACCCCAAATGCAGATTGCAGAATCACGTCGGTTACACATCCACAATTTTACATAATGCCCTATTAGTAACTGTTGTATTCTGATACCTTTCCTATCCTCTACTATCCCCCCTCCTCTTCCCTCCCATCTTCTCTCTCTACCCCATCTACTGTAATTCATTTCTCTCCTTGTTTATTTTCCCATTCCCCTCACAACCTCTTATATGTAATTTTGTATAGCAATGAGGGTCTCCCTTCATTTCCATGCAATTTCTCTTTTTTCTCCCTTTCCCTCCCATCTCATGTCTCTGTTTAATGTTAATCTTTTCTTCCTGCTCTTCCTCCCTGCTCTGTTCATAGTTGCTCTCATTATATCAAAGAAGACATTTGGTATTTGTTTTTTAGGGATTGGCTAGCTTCACTAAGCATAATCTGCTATAATGCCATCCAATTCCCTGCAAATGCTATGATTTTGTCATTTTTTATTGCTGTGTAGTACTCCATTGTGTATAGATGCCACAATTTTTTAATCCATTCATCTATTGAAGGGCATCTGGGTTGGTTCCACAGTCTAGCTATTGTGAATTGTGCTGCTATGAACATCAATGTGGCAGTATCCCTGTAGTACGCTCTTTTAAGGTCTTCAGGGAATAGTCCGAGAAGGGCAATAGCTGGGTCAAATGGTGGTTCCCATTCCCAGCTTTCCCAGGAATCTCCATACTTGAATGCATATAATTAAAGGCTGAATTTATCTTCATCCTGAAGCCTGACGAATTTCCTGTGAGGAATAGAGTTTATTCTGGTTAATCTGATGTAGGCTGATAATTAATATGTATCAGAATTGGTGAAACAACCTAATGTACATAAATGACTCTGCCAGATCTGATAGATGCCGTGCCCTTCACTTTCTGAAATTCCTTTCACTGTTTACATATTTCCATCTTGAACCACACTTCACTTCACAGAAGTATGATTCCTCAGAGGTATTATTAGTAATACAGAAGAAACAATATGATAGTTCCTGTTATTCCAAAAATACATTCCTATCCAATATCAGTGATGAGGTGGGTTTCTATGTACCTAGTAGGTTCAAGATGGTACTCATTAGACATTGTGGAGGACAAGTGTTTTTACTCTGCTGATTTTGACAGATAGAAAATATATTTAATTTTTATAAAGTAGTTTCCATTAAGTTCATGATTTGAGATTCCTAGAAAGTGAATACACTACCTGGTAGAACTCAAAAATTCTAACTAGAGTTCAGCAATTTCAAGATATTTGGTAGAGCAACATTACTCATTTGGAAAAGTTGTTCTAGAATAATCACAGTTTTAGAAATCAGGGAAATGAAAAAAATGTTAGGGATGTTATGTTCACCTTCTTGTCTCTTTTAACAAAAATGGTTGGATGTGGACAGATGCTATCATTTTCCACTTTTTCTTCTTTCAGAAAGTGATGGGAGTGATGTGAGAAGTCACATTGGAGAAAGGCTTTTCTTGGAATTCTTATGGAATAAAAGAATTCACCATTTATAGTTTATATTGCCAGCATGTTTCATTTTATATTTATCATAACCATCACTTGATAGATATATATAAAATAAAATAAAATATTTTTATTTATTTTATTTAATATAAATCCAGATTTAATTTATTTAATATAAATTCACAAATAAAAATATTCTGTATTTCTTGCAGGTTCTTCATTCTAGTGCAGATACTTACAGGCAACTTTATATGATGCATTCTTCATACAAGGTGATGGGATGCAGAGATGAAGGAATGATCCGATCCCTCTCCTATCCCAGTCATTTTCTAGTAAAGAGAATGTAAGTGAATTTTTAATTTCATCTTCTTCATAGACTCTTAGGTTTGCTTACATTTGTATAATGCCTTTACCTTTGACACATTAAGTGACAAGTTAACGGGATGCACTCTGATATTTCCACACATGCATGCGTTATGTAGTGACCGTGTCCACCTTCCCTTCTTCTTTCCTCACCTCAAACCTATCCCTGCAACCATTCCAGGCCCCAGTAATCACTCTTCCACTTTCAGATCAACATTTTTGTTTGTTTGTTTGTTTTTGTGGTATTTTCAAACATCACAGGTATTTGTTTAGTGCTGTTTAAAGTGTAGCTTTAATGCCAAACCTAAGCAAGCCATACCTTCTATCTATTTTAATCTTGGAGATCTCCGGTTGAGTATTTGAGTAAATGTTAGCTGTTACAATCTCAAGATTTTACTGTGATGTATGTATTTGATTTATTGATTGTTTTCAATTTGTTGAAGCATGCCACTGATCAAGTTCACATTGTGCAATTCAGTAGCGACAGACCCTAGATTACAAACATATGTGACTTAAGAAAAAGCATGTTTTATAGAAGTTGGGATATTCTGTTTTCTCATGGTTCAATAAAACCTCAGCTTATTGAATTTCAATTCCCAGTGCAAGGCACATCTCTTTAGTTAAGCCTTTTTCAATTTGGCTATGAGCATCCTATTGCTATGAGAACCTAAAAGCTCAGCAGTTCTTTTATTTTCTGATTTTATACCTAATGTGTTTCCAGTGGCAATCATAAATGCAACTATTATTATGAATTTTATGTATGAATATATATCTTCTTAGACTACCAGAAGCAGCAATAACAACAACAACGAACTATTGTTTCAGATTCCTGGAGCAATAAACAAATAAGTATTCATTTCTAGCTATAAATTTT
Source organism: Spermophilus citellus (assembly GCF_964194105.1). Lineage (NCBI taxonomy): Eukaryota > Metazoa > Chordata > Mammalia > Rodentia > Sciuridae > Spermophilus > Spermophilus citellus. The sequence goes on from NC_138193.1 coordinate 88,191,732, forward strand.
AATAATGGATATATTAAATTAATAGTAGCCCAAAGTATTTCTTTATATATACCTAAGGATAATTTTACAATGAAAACTGTAAGTATCGGCTGATCTAAATATGTTTGAAAACCAGGGTATGACTTTTCTATATATCTCTATCAAAGAGTAAAGCTGTGATTTATTATTAAAATTCTTTTCCATCTGAGAATTGTAAAAAGTTACAAATGTATTTTAAGGTTTTTCAGTTGTAAATTGTGTGTATGTGTATCCAATTAATTCACTCTTAAATGCTGCATCATATTGTGGACTAAACTGGCCCCAGTATCTCTCTGGGGGTCTCCTGCTATTTACTCAGTTGATTTTCAGATACCTGTTAATGTCCTTGAGGCAGCTTCAGTTCAACAAGGCTAATATTGAATTCTTCTACACACAGTTTTAGCTGGCTGTTTGACCCTTTTATGTCAAATGAATAACATCCTGAGATTCCCAAGAGACCCCACATTTCCCTGGTTGCATAAGCCAGAAAGCTCCATTCATATATCACCAACTCTATCAATTAAATAGATCACCACTGTGTGGTTTCTTCAGCCTTTACTCATCTGAATTTCTGAGATAGCCTCACACTAGTCCATTTGGTTTAGAATAAATATTTCCACAAGCTTCTTACCAGAATTCTAGTTTGCCTTCAGGATAAAATATAAGCTTTTATGTAAAATACCAGGTCTTCATGAGATGCCTTCATTGTGTGGATTTTGATTAATGGCTAGCTACCTACTAAGTCACTTTCGATGTAATCCACATCTTATTCTGCATCCTTGTTTTTGCCTGATTGCTTTTTTGGCCAGAAATGTCATTTTATACTTCAACTGACTGCTTTCTATACCATCTCTTGTGAGATCTGGTCCTATACCTCTGCTGACCCTGATGGGCTGCGTTTCCTCCACGCCCTCTTGATCTCACGTGATCACCAGAAGGGCCAGTTTGAGGCTCACCATCCCAAGGAGAATGCTACACTGCCTTTAAGAGTCTTGTTCAGAATAAACTTCTTCAATGGCTCTCTCTGCCAATCCTTCTTTGATGCTTTGTTTTTAAGATCACTGTGTTTTTATTGTTCTTTAATCTTTCACTTCCTGTCTACAATATTGCAATGGATGAATTTGGCTGTAGATGTAGAGCTGTGTGCAGTCTAAGTTGGTGATCTCTGTTTTCACCAGACCCATGCTTTACCATAGCATAGATAGGATATAGCTAGGAAGTCTTAAGGTACAAGCCTATTATTCTTGCACTTGTCCACACTTGTTACTATGTTCAGTTTTGTCATAGGCCCACTGTCTCTGAACTCAAATGTGGGTAACGTATTAACAATAATTGTTTATTTGATTTACCCATCATTGGATCATGGAGAACCTAGAAGTAAAGACTTTCTCATGCCAGCCTGCAATCCTACTTGAGAAAAAGATAAGAGCTATATAAAATAATAGCAGCAAAATGAGAATGATTTCTACCTATAATTTAGAGCTTCGTGAGTCTGTAGTAAATGGAGGTTTGGAAGGAAAATACCTAATCTTCTCAACTTCTAGACCCTTCCATTAAAATAATAAGGGGCATACTTTTCTATCAATTATTCTGAGTCCAACTCCTACATTTTAGATGAGAGTTCGTGATACAGACTCCTACAATAAAACCATTTTTAAAAGAATTATTCTTCGGATTGTCTCTCATTTATAGGATAATGAAAGAAAAAACAAATGTTTTTTGATCCTTAGCTCTCCTCCAAACCTCCCAAAACTTATTATTTCATAATTGCTACTAATAAAATTACTCATTTTGTACTTTCTATGTCAAAAGGAATCAAAAACATTCATTCCAACCCCCAGAACAATACAATGAGGAAGCTTCTGCTTCCCACTGTAGTGTGTCCAGGGTCACTCAGCTAGCAAGTGTCAAACTAGAAGTCAAACCCAAGCCTCTCTGACTCTAAACTGCGCATGCTTAACTTCAGTAAAATATTTTGTTGAGCCACAAAAATTGCACAAAACTTGCCCATGCTTTTCAAGGATGTAGAGTTTTCAGACAGTTTAGGGCTAGGAGAAGTGATGAGGAAAACTTGTGAATATGAAAATAATTAAGTAAAAAAAAATAGTCTGCATTTTTCTTTGCAAGGTAAGCTGAAATCACACAGCACATGTCTGAATACAAGCAAATGAAGCAAATGATATCAATGAGCTAATTAGAAATTTTTCAACAGTCTGTAAATTAGACATATACTTCTAAATTACAGATGGTTCAAAGAAGAAAACACAATGGAGATTAGGAAATATTTTTTTAACTAGATTAAATGGTCACAAAATACTGCATATCAAAGTTTTGGATTTCATCTAAAGCTATGCTTCAATATATATTTAGTTTCGAATGGTTAACAAAAGAAAATTTGAAAATAAATAAGCTAATTATTCATCTCAGGAAGTCAAAATTTTAGCAAATCAACCCACCAAAATTACTCAGAAGGAAGCAGTAAAGAATGAAGTAGAAATCCAAGGCATTGAGACTCATTTTTTTAAAAGAGGTAAAAAAATTCAAAAATTGAAAAATTAATAAAATGTATAAGTATGTGTTAAAATTGGTTTGAAACCAAATATAAGTAATAAAAAATAATGGGCATCCCAATGACCTTACTGATATTAGTGAGATTATAACAATAAATAATTAGTTGGAGAATGATTATAAATTTATATTTTTCATAAATAATTTATGTTCCCCAAAATTAGAAACAGAGAAAATATGTATACAATATTGCAAAAAATTAATAACTGGTCACATGAGAAGAAATTAAAATTCTAAATATTAATTTCATTTAGAAATCTTTTACAATCATCTTTTAAGTGCTAAGTAAATTAAATCTTTAGTTAAAGTCTTCTTCAGAAAGAAAATACAGATTCAGAGGATTCACTGCTAAACTTTAACAAAATTAAAATATTTAGCCATATATAAATCCCCAGTAATAAAAGTAAATATATTTGAATTTATTTTATAAGCTGACTAGCAAAAATGTTTTTTGTTTGTTTGTTTGTTTTTTTAACTAACAGATGAAATTCTGAAGCATGCATTTAAGGAATAAAAGAGATAAATACTAGAAAGATTAAAATGAAAAAAAAAAGATGAAAGAAACAACTGGTAAACTTTTAAGTAAATGCAAATTACAATGACTATGTGAAAAATTTGGGGAATAAAAATTGTTATACTTAACACAGTGGCTTAACACTGAAGACACAAGAAATTTGATTGTCCAGATTGCAAGAAAACAAATCCAGATAAATTTTATTTAAAAGAGATGTATTAAAATGAGGATGCAGAAAAGTTAAATTTATAGGAATGAAATAGATATGTCAAGCTAATGACCAGAATACAGCAGGTAAATCTTTATATCTTTAGGAAATTTATACTTAAAGCAAAAATAATTGATAAACATAAATTCACCATGTGGTAAAAGTTACCACTAAGTAATCAAAGATATAAATGAATTTAAAACAATAATTTAGGTAATTATTGTTAGTTAAAAGACAAAAAAGTAAAACACTGATAGAATTATATGGAGAAATAAATAAACATGTCATAGTAAGGAAACTTAATCATCTTAGAAATTGACAAAACAATCATATAACAGTTACAAGACTACAAAAGATTTGAACAGCACAGGAGTAAAATTGAACCTTACTCCTAGAAACAAAGAATATGAACTTTTCCCTCTTAACCTCATATGAATTAAGTAATATTGATCATACAGAGATCATAAGCTAAGTGTCAGCAATCTTCTGATAATTCCAGTCATACAAAACTCACTGACCAAAACAATCATGTTTCAATCTAATAAAAAATTTTAAAAATAAAAACTTACATCTTCAGAGATAGGGAAAAAATCTTTTAAGTCATTTGTGTGTCCAAATATATTTCACAATTATGTTAGGGAATATTTAGAACTAAATGAATCAAAACATTTTCATGATTGACATTAGGATTTCTCTGTGTCTCTCTCTGCCTGTCTTTCATACTAAAGTAAAAATGAAAGAACAACCTAGTAGAAAAAAATATAGAGTACATATCCAGGAATTTAACAAGTGATGAAATAAGACTCACGAATAAGCCTGTAGAAAAGGTTTTCATCTTTTCTATTAATTGCTAATGTCCACATGTGGTTTTATCAGAACCTAGTTAAAGCATACACAGATATAACCAGAAAAAAGATTAGATTCAAATGCTCTCATAATTAAATTAAAAGCCCATAAATTTAGTTCTATAAAATAACAGTTAAATATTATGCTTCTGATAGCCTATAGAGAAAAATACTCAATATTCAGAATGACAGGAATACATGACTACAGATAAGACATATTAAAAATAAAAGAGATCAATGAGTGCCACTCTATGATTATGCATTTGAAATCTAGTGGAAATGCCATCTTAACAAAACAAAAATTATTAAAATCATTGTAAGAAGAATAAAAATTTATAAACTTATGAGACTTCTATAAAGAAAACAGAAAAAATTTCAAAATCTAGCAATTGAAAATTCCAAATGTAAATTTATAGAACTTTAAAGGAAAAGTTTTCCAAACAATGTGTATTGGCATAATGATGTCTAAAATGGCATTTCTAAAATTTGGGGGTCTCGAGAACATGTAGTATTCCTAAAAATGAATGTGGTTCCTCCCAAAGTGACATTGTTTGTGTGGATTATACATATCAATCATTATTTACTATTTCACAAATTAAAAGTGTGAAATTTAAAAAGCCTTTTATTTTATTTCTAAATAATAAAAATAATTTACAAGCTATTATAAAATATATTTTCATGAAAAATAATTGTATGTTCCAAGGAAGGCAAATCTTGGGAATAAATGTCACTGTTTTACACTTAAAATATCTCTTTTTACTGCCTTTTATGGATGACAACTTTATTATGATATTAGCTTCTCTATTCAGTCTGTTGCAATATGGCATTTAAATTGAAATGTAAAAAGAAAATTTGGTCTTTCAGATATATAGTTGGAAAAAGGAAGTGTACTAAATTTTTTTCTACATAAGTGCAAATAATTTTGGATGCTGCACATCCAAATTTTGGATGCTACATCTTGATAGATGACAGTTTTCTAAAAGGTTAGTTTCAGTGTGAAATCCCAAACCTATATAAGATCTCTTCATGTTCAGGTAAATTAAACTACATTGGTCTGTATTGGATGTTGAACGGATATTTTGTGATATAATGCATGAGTTATATGGAAAATATTGGCTTTCTGATTTATGTATATCTTCCAAATGTTATACTTTCCAGTATGCAATATAAAAATAACATTTGCTATTATTGTCATTGATTTCATCAAAAAAGTCTTTGAATTGTGGGATACTCTCCAACTGATTGTAGAGGATAAAAGCTTTCCAAAATTCTAATTTTTGCTTGTAAGTTTGAATTTCATCATTCATCATTGGCAATAAACAGTAAGTTTTTCTTGAAATAAAAAGCTCATTGTTAAGAGCCACAGCCAAGTAATATGATGCACGGCACTTTTGGTTGAAAGGTGAAGCCAGCTAGCCATTGAGATGATATGATTATGTTAAGATTTGCATTCATATGGATATTGGACTCCTGCTGTTCACCTTGGCCTGCTACTGGACTTCTGGAGAGTTCCCATTGGTTGGGGAAGTACAGTAGGAGGGAATTCCGGGGGAGGAACTTGTTCTGGGATTCCGGGAGAAGGCTGCATGGTGGATCAGCTTTCTTCCCGGACGTGTACGGGGTATTGGCGGCAGTTTCAAAAATAAAGTTTGTTCCTGCTTGAGTGGCTCGTGATTTTGTGCCCAGCCAGACTGCGGCAGCTCATCTTATTCATTTTATTTTTGAAACTGCCGCCAATACCCCGTACACTTCAACCAAAGTTTGTCTTTCATTCATTTTGTAAAATTATGTTCAATGGGGGGAAAAAGTAATTCAGCTTGGAACAACAAAAAATTACACAAATGCTGTTCTGTGCAATAATTGCTGTACTGTTTGTATGAAGTAGAAGTGTTTTATATATATGCCATATTTTGTCAAGCAAAATATTAAAAAGATACACAATCAAGGGTAGATATTTAATAAAATAATATTTTTCTGCTTCATCAAGGACATTTGTAAGTGAAACTGGATTTCTTACTCTTTTCTCTATGTGAGACTGAAAAAATAAAATTACTAGTAGAGTGAAGTGCCATTTCTTTGATTCACAAGATGCCACAGTTTTACCTGTTGCTGCTTTAGTGATATTAGTGCAAATATCAACCACAGTAAAGGAGGCAATTGACATTTTGTGATTTTTATGTAAATAGTTTTTCCTCTCCAGGGTCATCAGAATGCATTTTGAGACTTTTGGGTCTAGCAATAATGAATAACAGATAGATTGTTCAGTGTACAGAGTCATTGGTAGTTCAGGTTTTGCATTGATAAAGTAAACTTGTGAAAATTATGAAAAAGCAAAAGATATTTTGCTTTACCAGATTGTAAATGTTCTATAAAACTTTAAATTAAAAGACGTAAAGAAATAATACAGGAAAAATTATCAGACAACTGATCTAATTATATAGTCAAGGTCCAGAAAAAAATTACAGTATATTTGAAAATAAAATAAGTTAAAAAAAGGTGCTATTTCAATTATGTGAGGCAAAATATGTTTCATTTAATTTATGATGCTTTCATAACTGGCCTTAGAGCTGGGTAGAAATGAAATATGTATGTGTGTGGGCACCTACATGTGTGCGTATGTATGCATACACACATGCATACACACAAAATATACAATATATTATGCCAGGTAAGTTCCAGACATTTTAAAAGGAAACAAAAATGAAAAATGAAATGAAAATTACAATCTTGAAAAGATGGGAGGGTGTGGACTATTCCTCAATAATACTGAAAATTCAATTATATATAGAGAAGTGGGAGGTAAATTACTACAAAGTAAAAAAGAAAACATAAATGCTAGGTTGGCATAAAAATAATTCTAGACATACACAATGATTTATTGATCCTAATATACACAAACTTTCTATATTAATAAGAAAAAGAAGGATCAAGAAAAATTAGAGGAACCAATACTTAACAGAGAAAGAATTTCAAATGTTTAAAAACTTGAAAGCATTTTCAGTCTTATAATCAGGGCAATATAAATGAAGAAAACAGAAATATTAGTTTTTACCATCAAATTGGAAGACAGAATGATAACTTCAAGCTATGACAAAAGAGACAATGATTAGTCTTCTCCACTTCTGATGGGGGACTGTAATTGCTATCATGTATATAGAAATAATCTGGCAAACATTTGGCAAAATAAAAAAAATGATTTTTCTTTTAATTAAAAAGGCTATTTTGGGGGAACATTAACTTTAGGAATAAAATAATTAATAATAATCATGTGTATTTAAGTACATCTTGTTTATAATGTTCAATCTTGAAAAGTAAAATACTGAATACCTTTGAACAGGAAATTATTGCAATATTTGCAAAACATAAGCCATGAAATATTCAACCATTAAATATGAGTTATTTTGATGTAGTTGACTTGGAGGAATTTCTTGTTGAATTAAATGAGAAAAATAAAGAGCAGAAGAAAGTACATATGTGTATGTTAACACTCACAGGGAAAAAAGTAGAAATTGAGAGACCCATAAAGAAAGATTGAATATATATTTTTAAACTATTTTTGTGTTTGTGTCACATGACAATGAGCCTATAGTATACTGACATGAAGATGTGTAGTGGGTATTCTGAAGAAATATTAAACACAGGAAATGTTGTATATTCATCTTTTTGCTCTCAGTGAAGGTATTGTTAAATGTAAGAAAAGGGAAAATCCAAATGTAGGTGAAATTATTATTTTTAGTACTATTAATTTGATGACTGACCCACCACATGCACCACAATTCTATTAGGTCTCCATATTTTATTTATCAGTTTTTCCAACTTTGTACCAAGAGCACAGTCTTCATTTGAGTAATAAACCCATATAGACAACAAAACAAGTACCCCTCTCTGCTTTTCAGTAGCTCTGCTTAATGTAGATCCTAAAATCTTCTATACACATTTATAATGCTTAATAAACAAGATACATTTCTCTGTTTGTTTAGGTATTATATAATAGCTCAATAAAATTTTGTAATGTTCTCAGAGATTTTGCATACTTTTGTTATACTTGTTTGTATTATTTAATATTCCTTCACACTATTTAACAGGGTGTGTTGTGTGTAATTATTTTCTAGTTTGTTATCAATGTCAAAAGTAGATTATTTTATATAATGATTTTGCAATCATTTTTTTGTGAATCTCTCCTATTGTTCCAATAATTCATAGTCTTTTCTCCCTTAAAATGTTGATTTATTCTTGTTTCACTGGGTTGATTTGGATTTACAATAATGTGTAATTTTGCTTTTTATTTCCTTTTTATTCCTAATTTGACATAATGATTTTAACACTTAAGTGATGTTCACTGTATGCATATGTGTACACAAAGCTGTGTGTGTGTGTACATTGCACATCTTTTCATTTTTTAGTAAGAATTATTTTTTATATAAAATGATGTTGAGTGAAATACTTTCACTGCATTTGCCATAAAGATTGTGTTGTTTTTTTTTGTCTCTTTTAACTAGGTAATGAAGTAATTAAAAAAATTCCAATATCAACTTTTACCCTCTACGTTATAAAATGAAGAGAGATTATTGTTTTTCTAATGGACAGCTTAAATCCCTTGAGTCAATGAGAACGTGTATTTTCTGCTTTCAGAAAAATTAATTCTTGTTTATTCAACCAATGATGTTAATTGTAACTTTTTGTTCATCCATATCCTTTTCTTTTTAGTATTGTGCTAGCATGGTAAAACAAATTTATAATAACTATTTTTATATTTGTAACTTCTCATATTTCCTGTAGTTCTGGATTTATTTATTTTGATACTATATTATTTTTATATAAAGATTCATTTTTATTATGGATCTTTTTTGATTAATAAAAATATCTATCACATATATTTTGCTTAGACACAATTCAGTCTACTTGGATGTTAATTTTGTAATTATTATAAATACTTTTAAATGAGCACATTATTTAATACTTTCCAAAAGAAAAGACTGGATCTGATATCACATAGGTAAAGTGAATACACGGTAGTAAAGAGATTATCAATTTTCATTAGCATCCCCATTCTTTAAGTTACTGGCAATTAGTTTTCATGTGACTATCTCATCTTTTACAAATCTCAATATCTTTATTTTAAAAAATAAAAATGTATGATTCATAGATTGATACAGGGACTGAACTTCAGCTATCTCAATCACATTGTGCATAGAATTATTATAGAATTTTTGCTTTTAGTTTTAGCTTTTTCTTTCACTCTCCTGAACTTTAGAAGACGGACAGAGCTATGGGAAACAGAGAAGACAATACTCTAGAAGAGAAAATGGTTTGGGCAAGGATTTTAATTTGTAAACAAACATTTTCAGCTAACTTTCAAGAAATTTTATATTCAGGAAAGGAGGAAATAAAAATACCTTTGAATGAGAGATCAGTGGATGTTATGCTGAGGTTTTTTTTTTATATTTTCCTATAGTTATAAAAAATTGTTGACCTTAAAAATGGTTTACTTGATTTACAGGACAGAAGCATGATGATGGAAAAATATTTGTATTTTTATATGCTTTTATGTCTTGACCATCATTCTTGCCAGACAATTTATAAATGTTTTATGACAAACTGCTTTTAGCTGTGTGTTTGTTTTATCTTTTCGATGTATTTGGCTGCAGAAAAGGCATAATCTGTGTCCTTAATGCCAAGTCATAGATTGACTTAAACCTTGCTTGCTGACCTGGAGCTAGAAAATGACCTTGTGGGATTAATTTCTAGTTCTCTGAAGAAGGAAGTATTTGACATAAGCTGCACAATGGATTGAAAGATTTTAAAATATTGACTAGGTGTTCCAATTTTAAAAAGCAGAAGAGGCAGATTCCAGAAAATATTTTTTAAATGAGAGATGAATTATTGTATGTAAATAAGTACTCATATATGTTTTGAAAATACATGTGTGCATACACATATATGTATGTATACACATACACACACACATACATACATACACAACTCAGTTAACTCAAATAACTCTTTCCCATAGTGAAATCTTTTTTCATCTTTATGTCTAATTTTTCAGTGGTCGATATTATGCTCATTCCATTATAATATTGGTAAGATTTTCTGTCATTGAAGTGCAATATTTTATGTAACGTTAATGCAATATTTAATTATGTAATGGAAAAATGAAGACTGATAATGACAATGTTTGTTGAAATACTATGTCACAATGTTAAGTGACATTTTGACAAGAGCCTATTCTGTGGTCATCTGCTATTGTCAGAATTGTAAACCCCAACCTCTGAGGTTCTACTAAAGTGCTCTTCTTGTCTTCCTTTTGGTTTGAAAGGAGTCAGATTTGTTATCTAGTATATGACAGAATTTTAATTAGCTTTTACAATAACAAAAGTTGTCAAAGAGTTTAAATGTTTTAGATACATTCTGATCAGGAATAAATCCAGAAATTCTCATGTCTTTCTAGTATCATATCTTAGATAATTTAAATCTTTAACACTTGATGTTTTTAAGGAAGACATATATCTTAGAGACAGGCTTTTTTTTTTTCAAAAAACATGCAGAATAAGATCAATAATATCATGAATTGACAGTCACACATTGAAGCAGAAACCCATCTGTCTGAATGGTGTAAATCTAAGAGAGCAAAATTTTTTTTTATATCATACTTATTTTAAATTTGTTATTAGTTATACGTGACAGTAGAACATATTTTGACAAATTACATGTATCTGAAGAATAACTTCCCATTATTCTGGTTGCACATGATGTGGAATTACATTGGTCCTGTATTCATATGTGCCTATAGGAAAGTAATGTCTGATTCATTCTACTATCTTTCCTATTCCCATTCCCCCTCCCTTCCCTTTATTCCTTTTTGTTTAATCCAAAGTACTTCTATTCTTCCCCTGCCCATGATTTCTTGTGTTGGATTAACATCCACTATCGGAGAGAACATTTGGCCTTTGGTTTTTGGAATTGGCTTATTTAACTTAGCATGATATTCTCCACTTTCATCCATTTACTGGAAAATGTCATAGTTTCATTCTTCTTTATGACTTTGTAATATTCTATTGTGTATATGTACTACATTTTCTTTATCCATTCATCTGTTGAAGGGCACCTGAGGCTGGTTCCATAGTTCTATAAACTGCTATAAACATTATTTGTGTTTTGAACTGCTATAAACATTATTTGTTTACATACTGTGTCACTGTAATATGCTGATTTTAAGTTCTTTGTGTATATACCAAGGAGTGAGATAACTGGGTCAAATTGTGGTTCCATTCCAAGTTTTATGAGGAATCAGCACACTGCTTTCCAGAATGGTTGCACCAATTTGCAGTCCCACCAGCAATGTATGAGTGTGCTTCCCCCTCCCCGCCCCATCCTCAACCAACATTTATTCTTGTATTCTTGATAGTTGCCATTCTGAGGGGACAGAGATAAAATCTCAGTGTAGTTTTAATTTATATTTCTCTATCTGCTACAGATGTTGAACATTTTTTCATATATTTGTTGACTGATAGTATTTCTTTTTCTATGAAGTACCTGTTCAGTTCCTTTGTCAATTTATTAATTGAGCTATTTGGGATTTTTTTGTGTTTTTGAGTTCTTTATATATCATGGAGATTAATAGTTTATCTGAGGTGCAGGTGGCAAAGATTTATTCCCATTCTGAAAGCTCTTTCTTCATGTTCTTGATTGTTTCTTTTGCTGTGAAGAAGCTTCTCAGTTTGACATTTGTTGATTCTTGATTTCTTGTGCTTTAGGAGTCTTATTAAAGATTTCTTGTGCTTTAGGAGTCTTATTAAAGAAGTTGGTTCTTAAACCAACATGTCAAAATGGCCATACTACCAAAAGCACTATTCAGATTTAATGCAAGTTCTATTAAAATCTTAATGACATTCTACATAGAAATACAAAAAGCAGTTTTGAAATTTATTTGGAAAAATAAGAGACTTAGAATAGCCAAAGCAATCCTTAGCAGGAAAAGTGAAGCAGGAGACATTACAATACCAGACCTCAAATTATACTACAGAGCTATAGTAACAAAAATGGCATGATATTGGCACTGACACAGACATGAGGACCAATGGTACAGAATAAAAGACCAGACAAACTCACATAAATATAATTATCTCATTCTAGAGAAAGGTGCCAAAAACATACATTGAGAAAAGATTGGCTCTTCAACAAATTGTGCTGGGAAAATGGAAATCCATGTGCAGTAAAAAGAAACTAAACCCCTATCTCTAACCCTGCACAAAAATCAACTCAAAGTGGGCCAAAAGAACAAATTTTTAAAGGGCAATTGCTCATAGAACTGAAAATGTTTACATTTTTAAACTTGACAGTCCAACTTAGGAACTTCATCCTGCAGGCAACTACCAGAACTCTTCATACATATAAATACAGACATACATGCTAATTGTTACCTTCCTATAGCAAAAAGTAGAAATGATTGAATTGTACATGTTAGGATCTACACAATCTACATGTCTTTACACAAATACATATGGAGATATATGGACATAGGTGTATTCATTGGCATTTATCTCCTATAGTGCATTTGTATTTCTATTCCGTTGATATTGTCTTATGATAGGTGTAGACCAGGTAGCTGTAACATAATATATGTTTTTCTGCCTGAACATATAGAAACATGAAAAGTATAGCAACAGATTCTGCACAGAGGTGCCAGTGGTCTAGAATAAAGCAGGCAGGCCTTAATCCCTGAATGAGTAAAAGGGGTTGAAGGAGGTAGGGAATCCAGAGCTCTTTAGTAATATTTCTGATCCAGAAGTCAAAAGTACGTTATCTCACATGACTTCAATCCAGTTTAGGAGGCTAGAGCCAATGGTTTTGGTTATTTGGAGGCTTCTTAAATACTTCATCACCAGTGTTCTTCATGACAATCACAATAGTATATGCAAAAATATGGACTTCACTTTTATTTATAAATGACTTCAGGTGAATTGTACTCTGAAGGTTTAGGTTTTAGGAATACCTTAACAATTTTTTCTCTTACATTTGTTTTTTCATGAACCCAATAGCAAAGCATGTTGCAATTTCTCTATAAGTTATAAAGCTCATTGTGTAGAGGGGAGTGAAGGGAGGGGTGGGGTGGTGGGGATGGGAAGGATGGTAGAATGAAAGAGACACATTATCCTATATACATGTGTGATTATACTACCGGTGTGACTCAGCACCATGTACACTCAGAGGAATGAGAAATTATGCTCCATTTGTGTACCATGTGTCAAAATGCACTCTACTGTCATGTATAAATAATTAGAAAAAATTAAAAAAAGAAAGTAAGTCCAAAATCAAATTTATGGTTGAAAAGAAATTCATACATTATAGTTAAATAGGAGCTTTTTAATTTCTTGGTGATACATAAAATAATGCTGCATTTTATACTTAAACTCTGAGACTCAATAAAATACATGTATGTGGAGAGATTTGCATTTAGTATAAAAAGAATAATAATCTCTTGAGAATATTTTTATATCATCTTATTTTATATGTCTATTATATCATTCAATCTTCAATTCAATTTTATAATCTATAAAGCTCTGTTATTATATCTTCATTATTTTTAAGAAGAAAGTACTATTACTCTATAATAATGGGTGCTTATTTAAAACTTTTGAAACTCTGAGAAGTTCCTGAGGCCATAGAGCCAGAAAAAGAAGAGCTGGGATTTGTTCCTAGAGGCTCTTCCATTGTATCTACACTCTTAAAACACTACTAATACTCATTCCGGTATTACTTAAAATGATTTTAGTTCAATACTGAATACTGATAATTGCAGAACACTGTTCATACAAACCTATAAACACACACACACACACACACTATATATATATAAAATACCTTTGTGGATGGTTAACAGTGTTTCCTGTGAGAAAATACTTTAGAGAAGGTGTGTTACAGACTTTGTCTGACCTCTTTGGTGTGACCAGAAGGTGTGTAAGGGAAATGACTTGTTTCCATACTAATGTTCTCTCTCATCAGTGAATATAACCTCTTTCCAGGAAATTCAAGGTTAACTCATCCTGTTTTCATTTTGAAACCTTTGAGAAGTTATTTTATTTCTAAAAGTTATTTTCTTTCTATTGATTATTATTAGACATTGCTTTTATTTTTTTCAGATTTTATTTGGTGGAAAAATAGTTCCTTATTAATTCATGTACACAGAAGATTTAGAAGGATGTAGCTGAACGATGAAATACCACTTCCCATCTCTGCTCTTTGTTACTGGCATGAGTTTGACAAAAGTATTAAACATTCCAATTTTGTAACCTATAAATCTCTGTTATTATATCCTTCATCATTTTACTTAAAGAATTTATGTGATGAAAAACTCTAAAGTGGCTGCCAGTATGTGACCCTTTTCCAATAAGAGATGGAGCCTCCTTTTCTTCCTTTGAATTGAGCCTGGCCCTGTGAAAGGTATTTGGCCTGGAAGCATTGGCTTTATTCATTTGAAAGTCAGGCTTTATTCAGAAAGAGGTGACAGAGAGAGGACAAAGGCTCTTCCTTGAGAGCCAGCACCAGCGTCCTAGAGGTGAGTAGGGTGCCAACTTGGCCATCCCAGTTCTAGGTCAACCCCATTCTGGTCAACCCCACCAGAATGTCCCCACATGACTATGGCCAAATCATTGGCTCATGAAAAAAATAATTGTTTTAAGTTACAAAGTTTTGTGATTATTTGCAATTTTGCAATAGATAATAGAAATACTTTTTAAAAGTCTTTCAGAGTTTGTGGAATTGGTTAGTTACTCATCAAAAAGTTGGCCAAACGCTTTCCTCTTACTCTGATAGTGAATCCCTATCTTTTAAAAAGTACTTTGACTTCCCCTAGAGTGGTTGGCATGTAGGATGTGTCCAATGAATGGCAGTGAAAACAGCCCTTGACCTAATTTTACTATTGTTTTCTTGATGCAACAAAACTCATATTTTATAACAGAAATGCATAACCTCTGTGTCAGTCTACTTCAGCTGTGTGTGCACCCTAACTTTCTGTAATAAAGTTATGGATAAAAGTACTACTTAAAATCCATTTCTAGAATGTAGTATTTGTATACATACTTTTTTAGCCCTTGTTTAAATTAATTAATTAATTTATTTTTAGTTGTAGATGGACACAACACCTTTATTTTGTTTATTTACTTTTATGTAGTACTGAGGACCCAACCCAGTGCATCATACATGCTAGGCAAGTGCTCTATTGCTGAGCTATAACCCCAGCCCCAATATAAATACTTGGTAACTTATGAAATGTTTGCAATAAAGTGGATGATAATATACTCAAAATCAATTTACTATTTTTTCATATTTGTAATTCATGATGCTTTTAATATTTTCTTATTACTATTTGTAATCTGTTATATGATAATTCTTATAGTCAGATTTGTTGCGCAAAGTTTTAGAAGTTTCTCTTCTCTGTATATTAAAATTACCACAAAGTTTAAAATAACATATGAATGTATGAGATAGTTAAGATTCAGGATTAAAGTGGTACTTTGAAGAAATTTATTTTCACTTGTAATTTATTGTTTTTTAACAATAACCATTGATTTTTTACATGCTTGGTTTAAAATTGTGCTGATCTATTATATACTGTATCACATTTGCCCTAATTTTTAGTTAATTAATTCATGTGCAGTTTTGTTAAAAAATAAAGAAGAATGGATTAAATACCATTCTAATTTCTGTCTTGGTCATTTTTTTCTGAAAACAGTACTCTATGTTTGGTTTCCATTTGCACTATTTAAATGTGTGCAACAGGGACCCACAATAAAAACTTAAGTTTTTTACTTATGTAACAATTCAAACGGAAGGTATTGTTTGGTTTCTTTGGTGGTGTTGATATGTAAGATTGTCTCAGGATTCAATGGCTACTATCCTTTTGCTATAACCTCCAGGGAGCGGACCAGTCTCTTGATCCAAGAAGATCAGTCATCATTCTATGCTCCTGGCAACAGGGTATGGAATTTTATTGAAGATATTATCTCATATTCCTCTTTCCTCATCTATCCCAAAAGAAGCTTGGAAATGTGGCCATTATATGAATTGCCATTTCGGCCAGCTAACAAGTAGGGAATCTATTACTGTGAGAGAAAAAATAATAGCAAAATTGATATTCACAGGGAATAGCAGTCCTTGCCCCAAGTTTGCAGTTTACTATGTCATGTACAACTTTAGATAACAAATTTTAAAGTATCATAGACACCAGAAAGAGACACTGACCCATAGTGTATGGATCCATCAGCTTCATAAACCTAACAGTAGCCATGGGCCATGGAAGATACCCATTGCACTAATAGTTGTACCCTCTTTTTAAATGAGGAATCTACCTAATCAAGACATCAGTGTCCCAGAAAATCATGTACTTAGTATACTGGACTCATTAGCAATTCAATATTTATCTAAAGGAAACCTAAAGCATAATGAGGTGTTCTCTGCTTGTCCCTTGTTCAAGAGCTTGCCTCTGTATTGGGAATACATGGATTTTTTTCTAGTTTTGTTCAGTCTGTTCCCTAATATCTATTTTGTTCTGCTATGATTTCTTTCTTACACCCTTGAAAAACATCCCTAAGGTCATAGCAAGCACATTTGTGTCTTTTATTGTTGTTTAATTGGGTTTTCAAATAGGTTGTTCAAGATCAAGCCAAAATATGGATCTTCTCTGGTTATTTTCCAATTCCGAAAGACATAATAGAAAAATTCATTGTTTGCTTATATAACCCTGATTACTGCAGGTGCATTTTTGATGAAAGATTGTTGTTCATTTGTTTGTTTATAGTGTTATTCCATTTGTACAAAATTAAAGGCAGGCAAATCCATTAAAAATAAGCAAAGGACCATTCATTAAACATTCAGGATATTGGGTAACGCACTTGGGGAGAGTGGATGTGATGGGGATGGGTATAGAACAAGGCTCTGCGAGTTTAGCAATGTGTCTCTTTCTGATCTGAATTGTGACAATATGGGTGCTATAGTCTGCCATTGAGATCTATAGCTACAGACAGGGTTGCCAATCTGCAGGGTAGTGGGAGATGGTTGAATCTTTATGAGGTAAGGCCTAGTGAAAGGAAGTTGGGCCATTGGGGACATGTACTAGAAGGGTATATTGAGTCCTTGTTCCCTCCCTTCTCTCTTTTTTTTCCTGGCTGCCACAAAGCAAGCATCTTTGCTCCACCACGTGCTCCCCAACATGCTATCCTGACTTGCCACTGGCCTAAAAGCAATGAGTCACCTGATCATGGATTGAAATACCTGAAACCATAAGTCAAAATAAACCTTTCCTCCTTTAGATATTTATCTTTTATTGCTGTTGTCTTAGGGATTGAATCTAGGGGCAATTTACCACTGAGTTACATCCCAGTCTGTTTTTTTTTTCTTTCTTCTTCTTCTTTTTTAAAATCTTTCATGACATAGTCTCACTAAGTTGCCCAGACTCACCTCTTGTGATCCCCTGACCTTAGCCTCCAAAGTAACCAAGTTCACAGGCATTCACTACCCTACTTGACTCATCCTTATTTTATTATCTCATATATTTTATTGCTGCCATGGAAAGTTTCCAACACGATGATATGAATTGCCTTTGTGATCAATTGTCAATCATTCTGTTCAGACACGGTTTATGCATTTCTGCAGACTTTCATAACTTATTGTACATGGAATTTCTATCTTTATCCATCAGCAGAACTAGGGAACAACTACTTATTCATAGTCATAATACTACACAACTTTGATAATTCAGTTACCTACTGCAAAACAAGTCTATGGGATAATCCATTGTGTTAATTTCTTCTCTTCTCCATGGAGAAAAAGCTTGGGGTGTTCCTGAAAGAAGTGAAACATTTTCAAGTACTCAGCGGAATGGCCTAACCATACCTGAAAATTTCATCCCTAGAATAATATCCCCCACTATCTCATCCCTTACCATATAGTGTTATATGGATGTGTGTAGCCTGCTGAGATCTTCTGTCAGAAATGAATGAACAATTGCATCTTTTCAAGATCTCTGTGGATCATTGTATAATTAATTTTTACTGAGGCAAATTTTGTCAATTGGAAAATGGCTGCAACGAACAGAGGCGTTTTAATATCTCATATTTTCCTGTTGCAAATATTTATAACCTTAATTTAGTATAGCACAATCATTTTACTGATTGAGAATTTATGTCATGTAGTGGTCAACCTGGGGAAATTTTCTTTGGAGCACACACTGGAGGCTAATCTTTCTCTTATGTAAATGGATAATTAAGCTCCTTTGTTTTATTGCCTGGTTGTAAACTAACCATTCAATATGTATGGATTTCTTACAGCAACACTTTAGAGAATGAGATCTTTTTCATTAGCAATATTTGTGTATTATTGTCCAGAGTTAAGTTTGTATATTGATGAACTATTACCCACTGCAGTCTGATAACATGCTGATGTGCAATTCTCAGAAATGAATCATTGTTTTTCACTATCAGCTGTTCAACCTTGCAGTACTTCTGTTATACATTTTCTTTGTTCTGTCTGAACGAAATCTGCCCTACCTTCTTTCATTGATTCTAAGGAACTCATTTATATTTTCATATTTTAATATCTCTGAAATTGAGATGCATCATATAGTTGATGACATTTTATAATTTCTGTCAGGTTGGAGAAAGTTGTGGTCAAAGTTATGGGTATGGAAAAAGATGAACCCCAAAATAATGTGGCCCAGGGAGAAAGAATGAAGGAATCACTCTCTTTCCCAGTGACAAGACAGGCCCTGGGGAGGAAATTTTCATCAAGTCTGAAATAACAGTTTCTGAGAAGAGGCCAAAGCATTGGTCCTACCCTATACTGACCCCACACCCTCCATCTGGCCTAGGAAAGATAAATCCCAGGCACTGACCACTGACCCCACACCCACTAGCCCCACACCCCTATCTGGCCCAGAGGATAGCCCAAACTGACCTGCTCATTAATTGAGTCACCTCTCAGTGTAATCCATATAAACCTAAACGTCCCCTTTGGCCAGTGACTCACTTTCCACCAGGAAAGTGGATCCATCAGATGTGTCCTTCATTACTGAATAAAAGTTGTGCTGAGTTGATTTGTAAAGTGTGTGTCCAACCTGGTTCTATTGAGCTAACACAAAATATGTGAAACTTAAGCGTGAGCAAGCTTCAGACCACTTTAGATTGTATAAAATATAGTGCTTAAATTCTTTTTACATTTTTATCAAATTAATATGTACACATGATTTAAAAATCAAGTAGATTGACAGACCGTATCATGAAAAACATGCGTAGTTTGCTGTTTCTTGATTTATGAATTTATTAAGTCATCTGTATACTCCCTGCTATAAATGAGAATTTTGTTGTTTACATTGTGTTCTCATTCCAGTTTGGTTTCCCAGCTTTCCTCCCACCTTCACCTCCTAGTTTCTGCCATTTGTACTTCTATTTTTGCCTTGTCAAGGTTGACTGCATTTACATTCTATTCTATAACTGTAATTAAGCCATCAGCCTTCCACTCTAGATTTATTCTCCCCCACCCACAAAAGTATTCTGAAAAAGAGTTTTACATAATGATGATAGTCTCAATAGCATTCACTACAGATCCTAGAAGAAAACTATCATCATATTTTATTTAATTTTAACAAGTGATATATTTGTGCCAAAGGAGAATATTGATATCAATCTTTTTTTTATACTTCACCACATTACTACAAATCATGCCAAATCACACTTTACTTTTCATGTGTGAAATAAATTCTCAATTTTTTATTAGAGTTTTTAATTGCTGTCTTTTAAATTTCCTTAGGAGACATATATACTTCCCACATATCTAATTCTTTCTGGTTTCTTGCCCATTCAGATTCTACTTGTGCTCCATTCCTTCTTGGTAGCTACTGTTCCAACTAAGGCCATTTGCTCTAAGAGCATGTTTTTCTTGACTAAAATGTAAAAAAATTTCCTGAAATTTCTGGCCATCTTCTTTATTTATTATTAGTATTTATTCATATTATTTTTATGACCATTTGTCTCCCCTTTATCATTTTTTTTAATTCTTTGGGTTTAGACATTTCCCTACTGATATTTTTAAGACACTTGATTTTCCTTTCACTTACTAATTACTACTGAGTGCATTTAATTAGGAGACTTATGTTATCCCTTGCCTCAGGGTTATATTTACCTATTGTTATTATTTTAAGATGTTCACCTGCATTCCTCCTTTTAGAATTCCAAGTATCAATTATTACATTCACTGTATTAAATTTTCTTTTTGTATATTTTTCTTCTGCATTCTGGGAGATTTTTCTTTGGATTGGTCATTGAAAAATTCCTATGAACCTTCTCTCTTATTTCTGTAATATAACTGGTTACTTGGAGTTGTTTATTGTTTTCTCTTTGTTCTTGTGCTATAACTTCATGTTGTTAATTTATATCTGCATTAACTACTCAATCTTTCTCAAAACATTAATATTTCTAAGCTACTTTCATCCAAATTATTGTTTATATATTTTTCTCTTTTATTTATTATCAGTCTAAATTTTATTGTAGGCTGGGGAGAGGGGTGCATTCCTATAATCCCAGTGGCTTGGAGGGCTGAGGCACAAGGATCCCAAGTTCAAAGCCAGCCTCAGCAATTTGATGAGGCTGTAAGCATCTTTGTGAGATCCTGTCTCAAAAAAAAAAAAAAAAAATGGGCTGGGGATGTGGTTCAGTTGTTAAGTGCTCCTGGATTCAATCCTTGGTACAAAAAAAAAAAAAAAAAAAGGCATGGGTTTATAAATGATGGTGGAATGTGATGATCATTATTAACCAAAGTACATGAATGAAGACACAAATTGGTGTGAATATACTTTGTATACAACTAGAGATATGAAAAATTGTGCTCTATATGTGTAATAAGAATCACAATGCATTCCACTGTCATATATAAATGAAAATTTAAAAAAGAAAAAGAAAATAAATTTTATTGTGCATCTTTATTGGCTATAGCATGATGGTAAGAGATACAAATATATAGTAAAATAGTTACTGTAGTAAAGCAAGTTAACATATCCACTATCTCACATAGTTACCCTTTGTGTTTTGTGTGTGGCAAGGGCAGCTAAAAATGTACTTATTCAAATAGAGTACTCACAAATGGAGTACAGTGCTGCTAACTGTAGTCCCCATGTTGTACATTGGATCACTAGACTTATTCATCCTGCATATCTGCTACTTTGTATCCTTAGGTCTATATTTCCCCATTTACTCCCCTGCTCTAATCATTTCAGAAAACACTATTCATTCTCTACCTCTGTGTATTTGCTTATTTGACTTTTTAAAAAAAATTCCACATTTAAGTGAAATCCTTCACATTTTTTTCCTTCTGTATATGATTTATTTCACTTGGCATAATGTTCTCAAAATTTGTCCATGTGTGTCAAATGGAATGATCTCAATTTTAGAAGCTGAATAATATTTGACTGTATGTAAATACCACATTTTCTTTTCAGATCCTTTGTCCATTTCATAATTTGCTTTTCTGCCTTTAGTTTTAAGCCCTTTTTGGTATTAATCTCTTATCAGATATAAAGATTGCAAATATCTTCCATCAATCCATAGGCTGCCTTCTCATTTTGTTGTTTGTTTGCTGTGCAAAGGGTTTCTGGTTTGATTCTATCTCATTTATTTATGTTTGCCTTTGTAGCTTGAGCTTTGGTGTGATATTAAAAAAAAAATGTTTCTAATGCCTATGCCACTGAATTTTTCTCCTCTATTTTCTTCTTGAAGTTTTATGGTTTTAAGTCTTATGTTTAGGTCCTTTTTTAAAAAATTTTGAGTTGATTATTTGTAGGCTGATTCTTTTGCATGTAGAGATCCAGTTTCTCCAGCACCATTTATTGAAGAGACTATCTTTTTCCAATGTGATTGATCCTTTGGTTTCCTTGTCAAAAATCAATTTACCATATGTGTCTGGATTTATTTACAAGCTCCCTCTTCTGTTCCACTGGATGATGTGTCTGTTCTATACCAGTACCATACTATTTTGATTATTCTAAATTTGACATACAAGTTTGATCAAGAAATGTGACACCTCCATTTTTTTTCTTTCTTAATATTGCTTTTGCTATGAAGGGTCTCTTATGTTTCATACTAATCTTAGAATTCTTTTCTTCTGTTTTTTTTTTTCTTTCTGAAATTGCTCTGCCATGCTCAGGATATAATAATATGCAGTTTGCTCTTTCTATTTACACTTGACAATGTGTCAATAAATGAACAACTCTGAAATTGATGTATAGGAATTCTTTTTGACTGGAAGATCTCCTGAGGTTTGAACCTGCTTGGATGTTCCTCAAGCATCTTGGGAACTGTTATTTTTACCTGTCTTAATTCTCACCCAGATAGTCTCTTTGATTTGTTGGGAAAATATTTTTGTTTTGTTTTGTTTTTCTTTTAACCTGCAGTGGAAACACCAAGTTATAGTTTACTTTTTTCTCATGGTAGAAGAAAATAAAATGCTGCATGAAATATTGCCAATACGAATGACACTCCATTTTCAGTACCATCTTTCCCTCCTGCATTCCAAGTACATGGATTTCCAAGTTGCAAATATTCTCAAGGTGCAGCATGATCAGGAAGTCTGTGCTTTTTTTGGCTGCTATCTTCTCTCTGTATCTTTTCAGCAGTAGCTTTCCAACACGGCTTTTTCAATCAATATTTATCTACTTTTTAAGTCCTAGGGGGAAAAATGAAATCTCTTGCCTCAGATGGCCCTCTTCCATTTTCCTCATTATTCTGAACTTATGCCTTTTGATTCCTTCCCTATCATTGCACAAAATCCTGAGAGAGAACAGAGTTAATGCCCCCTTGAATCAAAATATCAATCTTACCACTAATACTATCTGAATTTATAGGATACAACATAAAATATGTTGCGTTAAGTGGACTTCATTTCCTTCAGTACACATAATGTCAGCAAGAGAAATAAAGCAAGAGACAGCTTAGAGTGTTTATTTAGTATAGGCATACTTTTTATAAAGAGAACCTGGAAGTGAACCCAGGCTTAGCCAATTTAGTGATATGTAACCTGGAAACATATTTCACCTCTTAAAATCTTGTTCTGCCACCTGTCAATGATACATGTGGAATTTATCTCAGAAGGTTCTTATTTTCAAGTGAAATTATGAATGTCAAAGAGTTTTGTGCGGGATTGGGGTATATGACAAGCTTTCAGTGAATGACAGCTATTAGTCTTACCAGCATTATTAGTAAAAAGAAGACGTGTAAAAATGCTACTACTCTATTTAGTCTCACTTTTATTTTTGCATGCTTGCTTTTAGAACTTGTCAAAACTACTTTGTTTCCGAGTTCATTCTCTTGTACATATCTATCATATGAGTGACAACTCGAGAGAGGAAAAAATGTCAGTCATCAAAAGTTTGTGTACTAGTGAGAGGAAAAAAAAATAGATAAGCCATGTTCCCAGTACTATGTGATAAGTATAGATGATAGATACATAGACAGCAAGCAGAATGTCATGAAAGGAGAGAAGGAAGGATGACTACCACTCCTAGAAGAGAGCCTGGTAAAAAGGCTTCAGCTTAGCAATTAGCAAGTCACCAAGCAATGTGGAAACTCCAACAGGGAGAAGAGTATGGCTAAATACTTCAATTATTAAGAATTAATTAACAGACTTATTCAGAGCAGTTTGAGCATGATATAAAATGAACAAGATTAAAATGGAAAGAGCAGTGAGAGTTGAGGAATTAAAAATAGGATGTACAGATGACGATACTTCTAGGGAACGCTGAAATGATTCAAGGGAAAAATATATTGCCCTCTCCAGGAAGAACTTAGTATGCTAGTTGCTGAAGTTAAGGCACTAGAGGGGCTGGCGAGATTAATTTATTAAGTTACAATCTGAAGCAGCAAATTTTCAAAGAGATGGGACTAAAAATTGGATTAATTTAATATGCAAAGGTTTTAGTTCTGAAGATTCAGAACGATACTTTCTTCTGGGAAAGATTGAAACACAGGTGCTGGTGTAGCTGATTCTAAAGATGGAAGGCAGGAAAGCTAAAAGAAATGCTCCCAAAGAAATTGTACGTATGTGAAGCCATTGCCATCTAGCATTAAAGGGTGAGCCAAGAGTAATTCCAAAAATTGCTGAAGACAGGGGTCCATTTCAGCTTGAATTTGTAGTTATGAATACAGTCAAGAAAACATTTGTATTCCTAAGTGGCTATTAAATCATAAATGGTAATGTGGAACTTACAGTTTGATAATGTGCAACATATGGTATTATAACATCTTATTGAGTAAATATTCCTCTATCTTTGAATATTCTGGAAATCATTGTTTTTTTTACTTTTTTTTTTTTAAAAGAAACTGATGTTTATTTTCTGTAACCTTATTTCCATTTTGCTTTTTAATAAGTGTCTGCAGAGCAGCTCAAGACCACTCAGTGGTTGTTTGTTCCTACTCACTCAGTGGCCTGAACAGTAGGAGATTTGGACCAGTCTTGAGTGGCCGGCTGGGCACTCTGGTCTCCAGTAGGGAACTGCTGGCTAGGCACAGAGGGCACCTGCACACCTTCAGACCAGATTGCAACCTCAGGCTGAGTAGCAGTGAACTCAGGAGCTGAAGCAGTCCATCCACCCTGAAATTCCTCCCTGGTCACAACTTTTTCACCTGCGCTTCCGGATCTCTGTAAAAGTCCAGATCAGGCATGGCCTCAGGTGTGGGCTCACTGGAAATAGTGCCACGCATGTGCAGAACTTCTTGGGCCAGCATCCACCACATCAGACCCACAGAATGAGCTCCCTTGTTGTTGCATGGAATAAGAGGAGAGTCTGTGTTACCTGATAGGCAGGTTGACATAAGACGGTTCTGTAAGAGGCTGGTGGTCAGTAACCACCAGAAGATGAGGCTCCAGGAAGGCTTACTGGATCTGGCTACTGAAGGTTCCAGGAGTGAACTGGGTCTGGTGGCAGCAGCAAACTTCAGCACAGCCCACTGGCCAGTATTCCTAGAGGCTATGACCCAGACATCAGCAGGATTTTCAATGGCAACAAGGGCAGGAGCTGCTAGCAGAAGCTTCTTCCAGGTCCTCTTCAAATTTATGAGGTAGATGCCATCGCTTTTCCTTTGGTAGATATCTTGTTCCATTTGGAAATCAAGGTTGGTGCCACCTAAGTGGGTTCTTGCTTCAGGGAATTTGAGGACATCCTCTCTTTCATTTGCAGGACATCAAGGGCTCTGGACATTGTGAGTTTCCCTTTTAGGACGGAAATCAAGAACAACGCTATAGGGCTCCCTCCCTGGGTAGCTTGGAAAGCATTGTTCTTTAACTTTTATAAATGATGTGGCAGTAGTGCCATGGATATGGAATTTTCTCTAAATGTGAATGCATTTTAGGGACACATTTTTAACAGCAAGTCTACTAAATCAAATAAATGGAACTATATTATGCACTTTTATACATTAAAAAAAATCATATTGAGGAAAGTAGAATCCATTTAGGTTGCCAAAATTGTCCATTATAGTACTAGTTTCACTAAAATCTGAAATCATTGGGAAATATAATGATTTTGCTTGCTATTATGTCCTATAATAATCTTTGTTCTGCTTGCATTTATTTGATTTTTTTTCATATATTCATTTTAAATTTGGTCATCTTTATATTATTGTTAATTATATCCTCTTATTATTAATAAATCATAAATTAACTAGCTTATATATTTTCTTCTATTTTAGTTATTATCAATTTCATATTTTGTCATTAATATTTGGATTAGCTACAAAAATCAAGTAGTGATGTTATAAAGTAAATATCACCAAGTGAAAATCTATTAAAGTTTAAAATTTAGTAGAGAAAGGATCAGGTAATGTTTCCTTAAATGGTCAGATAGTAAATAATTTAGATTGAATGATATCCAGTCTCTCTACTGCAACTACTCGGTTTTGCTCTTATATGTGGAAAGCAGCCCAAGGGGAAAGAAAAAAAAACAATCAGGAGGAAAAGGGTATTTTTGAATAAATTTTTATATACAAAGATTGATCACTGGCCCTAAATACCTAATTTCATGATGTAGTAAAGAAACAGAGTAATTACAACAATGTATTATTAAAAGTAAGTGTATATCAATGAAACAGAATAGAGAATGCAGATACAAACTCATGAACATCTGGTAAATAAATTTTTGACAAAATGACAAGGAAATTTAATGAGGGAATGAAAGTTCATTCTTCTTGTTTTGTTTTGTTTGGATACCAGGAATTGAACCCAGGGGCACATAACCACTGAGATACAACCCCAGCCCTTTTTCATATTTTATTTTGAGTCAGGGTCTTGTTAAGTTGCTCAGGCTGGCTTTGAACTTGTCATCATCCTGCCTCAGCCTCCTGAGCTGCTGAGATTACTGGCATGGGCCACTGTGCCTGGCTTAAAAGTTTTTTCATCAAAAAGTGCTGGAGCTTCGGCAATCATATGGGGGGTCAGGAAGCCTAGATTCTTAACTTTTGCCATATACAAAAATTAACTTGAAATGTATACAAAAGCTAGACAAAAATCTTCTAAATAAAAACATAGGTGACATAGAAATTCTTTGCGCAGGCAATATTTTTTGGATTATGAAACAAAAATAAAAAGTAAAAGACTTGTTAAATACAAGAATCAGCAAACCTGAGGATGGAATAAAATATTTATATGTTTTACAAAAGACTTGTATCTGGAATTTATAAAGAACTCAAGAGGCTCAATTATAGGTGGGCAAAAAATCCAATAAGCATAGTAAAAAATGTTCATCTATGGTGCATGTACATACTTGTATATTTATATAAATTTATATTTTTAAAAAACTTTCAAAAGGAAGATATTACTGATGTACTCACAGAGGCTAGTCACAGAGGGCACCTGCACACCTTCAGACCAGACTGTAAGGAATGAATCTGTAAAAGGCTGTTAAAAAGTCAGACACAAGTCCATCAGCGTCCTCATCCATGTCATTGAGTACAGAAGTAGTTTACATATTTTTAAAATTGTCTTCCCTGTGTATTTCCACTACAGTCCATTTTAATCTAATAGGTGTGTAGTAACTTCTGACCTTGGTTTTGATTTGCACTTCCCTAATTGCTAATGATACTGGACGGTATCACACATGCCTACTCTGAAAACTCTCTTGTGAAGTCTGTTGCTTGCCCAGTTTTAATTAGATTGTTTGTTTCCCTACTGTTGAGTTTTGAAGAGTTCAGTATGCGCTGCATCAAATGTGATACAGAATTATATTTGTTTTTCATTATTATCTAAACATACAAATATTTGAATGCACAAATCCAGACACAAACTTTGCCACAAACTTGCCACTGTACCTTACTCCTTGTGAAGTTTTTAAAACTGTTTACTCAAACTAGATTCTTACCCTGTAGACCACTGAGAATGGCTGACCCCTTCTAATCTTCTCATTTAGTCATAGTCTGTTGACAATCACACATAAGCAATTAAGCCCAAAATTTAAAAGTCCAGACATACTATCTCTGTAGAACTATTATTTAATAAAGCTAGACTTTACCCATAGCATTGGAGGAAAGCAAAACTGCTTGTTTTCACAGATGCTATTTGAAATTGTACATGGGGTCTAGCTATGAAATAGGGAAAGAAAAATATACAGATGCGTAATTAACACACACACACACACATTGCTATATTTGTAGATGACAGGATCATGAATGGAGAAGATCCTTATGAATCTCCAAACAGCTGTTAGAATTAATGAATTAAGTGAGATTGCAGAATATGTTGACTTACAAAAGTTAATCAATTAGGCTTCCCATGTAAGAAATATTTGTTTAGCCAAGGTCATGAAGATTTTCTCATTTCCATTTCTTTAGAAAACTCTTTTCACATTAGGTGTAATTGAACTAAATAGCTGTTATTTATGGAGTGTGTGTTACAAACACCTCTGAGTGTTGGTTGTTCGGCTCAGCTGTTTTATAGACCAGTAACCAAGTAAACTGAGGTATATGGAGGTTAACTAAATTGCTCACAGCTAGTAACTGGCAAAATATGAATCCAACACTGTTTTCAGATTTAAAATTCTATGTTCTTTCAGTTCTAAACACTGTCGTAGTTCACGATGTGGGTACTGGCAAGTAAATATTTTATGACAACATTCTTTTAAACTCGAGATGATTTTCTGAGGTAGCCAATGGATAGGTCTACAGCATATGACAGAATAGCCCAGCTCTAAGTTTCAATAATATCTAACAGACTAAGGATAGCCTCTATTCAGAAGCAACTTGAGTGTGTCTGTAGTTGGAACAACCAACCCAGGAAACCCTGCTGCAATTTTTGGAGAGCATTATTGTTTGCCAACAGTTACACCTTCCTCTAGTATCTCTCATTTCCCACTCTCTGATCTTATTCTCTTTCTTTCCCCTATTATCACTTGGACATGAATGCACGTTCCTTCTCAGCCATATCCTCAGGAACTATGTACCACTGATCTCTATGTTAGATCAGCTGCCTAGCAGTAAAGTCCAGCATTCGTTCTGTTCACATTCTTCAAACACAGTCAGCAATTCTGCACCCTGACGGGCAAATGGTCTGGCTGAAAGTCAGATCCTGATATGAACCACCATAGGTGACATCTGTATGTACAGAAAATCCCAACTGGCTACTGGGTACCCATACACCTGGCAACAAATTATTGTCATGTTGGAGCTATTAATATGCCTAAACCTGTCATATCACTGGAGAATTGGCAGCATTGATCCTCTTTGAAGTTTTTGCTTCAAACAACAACAACAAATTAGAGCCAGTAATCCCTGTCTTAGGGCAGTCTGAAACTACAACGAGGATAAGTGGACTTCAAAGGAAATAACCAACTGTCTATCCAGAAAAGAGATAGAAGAGAGTGGTCACGGGACAGATATAAGAATGAGGATGTGAGTAAAAAAGTGTTCACATCAGTTCCCCTCACTTAATCAGCCATGGGTAAAAAAGGGATTATTCAATTTAGTTAACTGGAAAAAAAAGTCAGATCCTGACATTTAACCACATTAGATGACATCAATTAACTAATTAATAATAACACAATTTTTCCAGTTAATTAGAATAATTTGTCTCAAACACTGATAATGGCCAAACAGATCTTTTAAATTAGAGTGCTCCTGAGCAAGTGATCACTGATCTCAACATCAAAATCAATTTTTTTGCAAGGTGCAAAATATTTTAGTCTGTAAAAGAAGAAATGAGCTCACTATTGAGTAGGTGAGACCTGGAGAAAATCTGCTACTCCTCTAGTTCAGCAAATGCTGAACTGAAAAAGAACCATATTCCTGCACAACATCCTTCTCTCTTTAGCACATTTTCTTGCCTCTGTACCCCTCCTGGCAGAGAGTGTCTGTTTCCCTCTGCCTTCAGTTGGCCCAAATATTTAAATTAATAAACAGAAATGAAAAAGGCTCATCAGCAACTCGTGCTGACTGAACTGTGGGCACCAATGGAAGTTTTTAGGATGCTAAAGGCTTTATATCAAGATGAATCTAATGTCTTTAATCAGCAGCAAGAGAGGAAAAATGTTATAAAATTCTCAGTGTTACTAAATTGTGTGGCATCACATAGGAAGGCAAAAGTAGAATTAAAGTAGGTAGTGACAAATGATAAGAGGAAGACAGATTTAATATTGAAGAAAATCTCACAAAATTCTGGCACAATAAACTTCTGACTTCAAAATGCTGTGACGTTTTGATTCTTGTTTTATGAAATGATGGAGCGACAACCAAAGTTAATAATTAAGATTTTAAGGGAGAAATTTGGGTAATTTAGAGAGGCCAGTACTGAACTACGTTATTTTCATTTCTGTCATTCTAAAATATGTTGCTTCAAGTCACCATTTAAGTATCTTTAATATCTTGATGATGTATTAATTTGTTATTTCAATGATATTTTATACTCTACCGTTCTGAAGCAGTTCAAATTGTTTTCCAAAGTAGGCTGCAGGTTCAAATATAATTCAGGCACAGTGAAGAAGTTTAATATATTTTTTAAAAAAATAATTTCATTTTTTGCTGTGAAAATAATTTCTTTGGAAAATAATTTTATATTTTTAAATAAGGCAACTTCAAAATAGAAAGCTTTTGGCAAACTAAACATTCCATTACATTGAACACCCAAATAAGTGGAAAGACAGCCAGCATGTTAGCTTCCTATATTGAGGTGGGGGGGCTTATATACTGAGATTGATGACACTTGCATGCAGGAACACTGTGAAGTAGAAAGGGTAAAAATTTGGTATTCCAATCTTTTAATGCAAACTTGGGAATTGAAAGGCTTGCAGAGAACCTCTGGAGGAGGAATTGAAAGTTACCTTGTGAAACACTATCTAAAAGCGAAAAACAAGAAGATAGTTTCTTAGAAAGCATGAGATGATGGGGAAGGCTTTGGCCGAGTACAGGCAAATAAATGGATAAGAGTCCTAGCCAGAGTAAATGTCAACTGTCATCATCAATTGCCATCAATTGTTGGTCCCTTGAGCAACAGTTTGTGACAGTGGTAACAGGACAAAGAGGAAAAGCATTTAATGAAAGAAGAAAAGAAAGAGTAGGTAGTAAATAAAGATATTGTGAGATTGGTAAAATAAGACTTTTTGTAAGAAAAAAAAACAGTTGTATTGAAAAATTTAGTTGATTTGGAAATAGTAATCTTAAAATGAAACATTTTACAATGACATGTTGAAACAAATGGGATCCTCAAAATATAGGCAAAGGTCAAATAAACTTGCACAAGAAATGATCTGAATGCCTATCTCTTTTTTTAAAAAAAGTTTAGTTGTAGATGGATACAATATTTGTATTTTGTTTATATCTTGTTTTATTTTTATGTGGCGCTGGGAATTGAACCCAGTGCCTCACCCATGTAACTCTGGATTTATGTACCACTGAGCTACAACCCCAGCCCTGAACGCCTATCTCTTTTAACAATTATAATAAAAAGGCACATTCATAGAGCCTTAGAAACAGGAAGATCCATGGTTTTATCATGGTCACAAGGCATTTAAATTCAATTACAATGGTAAACTTCTTTTAAAATAAATGTCAATGTATTTATGCCTCTGTATTTAGGATGGGAAAATTAAGAGCCAGTAATGTAGTGGCATATGATGAATTAAAAGTGAAATGGTTACTCTTTTAAATATAGGTGCAGTTCAGGTAATTTCCACAAATGGTGGAATATAGAATGCTATAAGAATGATCTGTTTCAGAGCTTTTTGGAGGGAAAATATATGCCCTGAGCTAAATATAAACAAAAAGTGAGTTTGGTTATCAAGTTGATTAGATTGGTGTTTTCCCCCTACAAATAACCAGAAACTATACAGCAGTTACCACATTTTTCTTCTCCATCCCCCTCAATCATGATGTACTAGGATTAATTTATATCCAAATTAATTTTTCCAATATAGTTGGGCATATGGCACTTGAATGTATCATCTTGACTATTAAAAATTGAAACCGTTACTCCTCTCCTATATATCATCAGCCTGAAGCTGTCTTTTAAAATTTTACCTATTTAACTTTAAATATATGCCCTTCATTCTTCAGTAAATATTTAATGAGCTACTACACTTTACAAGGCTCTCTTTTAAGCAAAATCAAGGAGACTCGGCAAATACGCATGCTCATACATTATTTACTGCAGATTTCTTGTAACATTCTCTGACAAGTCATTGAATAATTTTCCTGGTGCATATTTACTCAAAATGCATTTATTCAATACATCTTTTGATCAAATAAATATCAAAACATGACATAATATATTAATGAGTCTCTACACTTAGTTTTGTGTTGGGTGGCTTTGTTATTTTAAGTTTACTTCAGTGGTTTTTCTGGATGGTTATGGATTCTGGTATCTAAACCTATAAGTTATCCATACAGGAAATGTCCTCTTCATAAATAATAACTGTGACTCATCAGAAATACCCTTCCCCTCCTTTTTTTATGACTATTGCCTTTCCTAAGAAACCATGACCATTGACTATGGCTATTTCTTTTTTCTAGTTTCAAATGCATGGAATGGCAGAGATCTCGGAGGTCTCTCATTGTGAAAATCTTCAGATGTCTTTAAGAAGGGTAAAGGAAAAATATCCAAAACAGTCAATGGAAGGAGAATTCCCACGTGAAAAAAAGCAATGTGGTTTGTCTTCCTGAGAATTACTTAAAAAAAATTCCTTGTTCATTTCACTTGTTATCAGCAACTGCAAGAAAATTTATGGTTTCTTATCTTGTGACATACGATGGCCAAAGGTTAGCAATGGGTAAAGAAACCTGAGGTTGCAGCTTACCCTCAGTTGGCAATGTTTAAAAATCAGAGCTTAATTTTTACTGATCATTCAATGTATTTCTTCATCAATTCATTTTTTATTGGAAGCAGAGTACCTAGATTTAGGAAGCAGTGGAATGATCCACATTGAGACTAGAACAAGGAATCAAATCAGAGAATCTCTGTCCTTGGGCATTGTCAGGTTTTAAAATTTTAGCCATTTTAGTGGGTGTGTAGTGGTGTAGTGGTACCTTTTTTTTTTTTTTTTTTAACTTCACTCCCCTGATGACTACCGATGAGCATGTACTGCTATTGGCTGTTTGTATTTCTTCTTTGTGAAGTATCTGTTCAGCCTTTTGGAAAATTTTTAATTGAATTTCCTGTCTGTTGATGGATTTTAAGAATCATGTATATATTTTGGATTAATGTCCTTTGTCTGACATATGCATTGAGAATGTATTCTTTAAATCTGTGTCTTACCTTTTCATTTTATTGACAATATCTTGCAGAAGCCAGAAATTATAATTTTGTTGGAGGCCAATTTATAAATTTTTATGGTTACTATATTATTATCTATTAGATAATAAAATTTTGCCTAATATAATATCATACATATATATTTTCTCCTAATTTTTTTCAGAGGGTTTTATGATTTTTAGCTTGTACATTTAGAATTATGATCTCACTTAAGAAGCTGTGAAGTCTGAGAAAATATTTTTTTCAATTTGTTGTCCCTCAATCTTACTGATCAGTAATGCAGTACACTAATTTTTACTATGTTGTTTCTTTTTAATAGTTATTTTCAAGAAAATTAGAAGATAAATTTTCACAGTATGTTAATTATGGCACTTTATATATGATGTCTGATGGTTTTCTGAAAGTTATATTTATTTTTAGAAATACAGCTTCCAATTTTTTATTAGTCTAATTGTGATATTTTTATTTCTTCAGAAATAATGTAGAAAAATACCTTCATTTTTAACTGAAGTATCACTTTCATGTTGAAAAGAGTGCCATTTAATCTTAAGGAAAAAGAATTGGATTATTCTATCAATTCAGGTGTTACTATTCAAATACAGCTCACCAAATAAATAGAGTGAAATTGGCATAATTAAACATGATGTAGAGTAAACAGAAGTTAAGAATCAATAATTGGCTCGGTTTGAGATCTCATCACTAAGTGATTTGTGATACACTTATCTTCTATCTGCATCAAACTCTATTAACAGGTAATGAGATTTTATAGATTCTTGAGAAAATGATAAGAGTATCCTAAGAGATTTGAATGTATTTATTGCCAATGCAGTTTTTAGAAATTAGCTTAGTCTGGACAAAATTATTTCTTAAAAGTAGAACATGGTTTCCTGGTTGGCAAATGGTTGGTTATTTCAAATTTTATAGACCGAATCTCACTACTGAAAAAAAAGCACTTAAATTTTTATGATGAGTATTAATAAGACAAAATAACATGACTACAAAAAACAGCAGGGAACCCCAATAGTTTACTCCTTACTTTTAATCCATAACGTTTATCTATTGCTTTATTTAATATTTTTTATAAGTTCTGTGAAAAACTTTCAAATTGATTATGGAAATTAGAAAATGATGAGATTTCATAAAGTACGAAATAAAATCATGCATTTCTTCGCATGTGGGACTAGATGGAAGGAAAAGAAAATCAAAGATTCTAATTTCTAGCTAATTTCAATATTTCTTACTGCAGAAAACCAAGAGGAACAATGGGAAAAAAGAGAACATTAATGATATTATAGTAAAAATGTTGCAAGAAAGCTATTAGAACAAAAGTAAGAGTTTTATGAAATATTTATTTTAAATGACTGAATAATTTATTTAAATAAAATATTTGCCAGAAATCAAGTGTATCATACATACATAATACAACTGTGATTACATATATCAATCATATAAATAAATATAGAAAAGTGTAGCTATATAAGCTATGAAAAGAGAAACCTAGAATTTTTAGTTTATTGATTAAATATATTAAAATCTATAATGTATGTGAGACATATTAAAATAAGGGGATTGGAAAGATTATGTTGAGAGAAAGGGTGTTGGAAAGATTAAAAATAAAAAAAATGGTTTTAGGCAAATTCAAATTAAAAGAAATTAGAGATCATGAACTTGATATCCATTGTCATGGAATTCCAAACAAGAAATAAAAAAAGAGAACTTTATATTGCTATTGACTATTAAGTACAATAAAGTATAATAGTCATTTTTCACTTATGTACCTTTTATTAAACAAGAATCACATAAGTAGATACAGAGATATAGTAAGAAAGAGACATTCATAATAGAAGCATACAGTTCATCTTCAATACATTAAGGTCAAATAACAAAACTAATTCTCAACATACATCCTTTGAAAATGCAAATAGTAATATTTATAAAACTGATCATGCCTTAAGTACCCAAAGAAACTTCAAAAAAGTCAAACAATAGAAGTGATACAAGCAGCATTCCTAATCACAGCACATTAATTTTAAAATTACTTAAAAGTGTTTATTTTCCTGAAAATTTAATAAAACATTTTCAACCATGTTTTGGATTATAGAGCGAATTTAAGTTTAAAATTTTAAAATTTCTTGAATATAGTAATAGAATAGATTATATTATAAACTTTACATAATAAAGCAATTATCATAAATGAATTATCAGAGAAAATTTAGAGTATTTAAAATTACTTAAAAATTAAAATGTTGAAATAAATTCCTTAGCATGAATCCAAATGCAAAATAGCAAAATAATAACATAATAAAATAAAAAGATTGGAGACTTAATAAATATAAAATCATGATTTATTAAAAAGATAAAGAACATCATTAAAGATCACGAGAACTTCAAATATATCCAGATTATGATTCTTTGACAAAATTAAAGAACTAGATAAAACACTAATCAAATAAGCAAGAGAAAATATATGACACAAATTTAAAGGTCATTTTAAAATACAAGACTATGTTGTACAATACATACAATAGTATTCCAAATTTTTGACAAATCTAGATAAAGGGTATAATTTTCTGGGAAAAAAATACCCAAAGTGATTCAAGTAGAAATTGAAATTCTAGGAAGATATCTGGCTTAAAGGTTATAAAAGTTAGAGTTCTTTGTATCAGACTTATTTTTCCAGGTAATTTTGAAAGGAATTTCTACTAATAAATGATGCCAGTACTAGTGAAAAATAATCACAAAACACTAGAAAAAGAAAAAAAGTAACTTTGTAGTTCTTTCTATGATACGAATAGAACTACTTCCAAAACTACCTGCAGATAAATTTCATTCAGTATGGATACTGATGAAAAAATTAATGCACAGATTGGAAGACAGAATCCAATGATCCATTAAAAACAACACATTATGAGTTAGTGGGTTAATTACAATAATCAAGGGAAGTTCAAAAATTAGTAAACCCATTGAGATTACTTGTCAGTATGTTAAAAGGAAAAAATTAAAGTAATTCCATTACAAGTAGGAAAATATAAGGTAATTCACTGTTCATTAATTCATTTGTAATTTATTGATAATAACATAACAAAATACATAAAACATAAAAGTTTTGATCCTAAAGTCAGCATTTTACTTAATGGGGATACACTAGAAAATTTACCAAGTTGGAATATGATGAAATAACCTTTTTTTTAACTTCTTTTTAATACTGTGTAATGAATATTAATATTTGTTGGAAGTACTTGATTAAAAATAGGAAACAATTGTAAATATTGGAAGGAAAGAAGTCAAGCCAACTTTATGATTTCATATCTACAGACCTAGGAGAACCAATGGGATTAACTTCAAACAATAAAAGAATTAGGGAAATTATCAAGTTAAAGAGTTGATGGAAGAAAATCAAAAACTCTCAAATAAAAGGCGACTAGAAAACACATGGAAATGGAGACCATTTTTAAGATACCAAAACAAGGAAAACAAGCTTTTGATCAAACAAAAATCTTAGTATAAACTTGACAGGAGGTAATTTATAGAAGGGAAACCTTAAATATTTCAGGAAGACACAGAAGTAGACTTAAAAAAATGAAAAGACATATGACGTTTTTTTGATAGGACGAATCAACCTTATAAAGAAGATAATACTCCTAAGTTAATTAGCACCTTACATGTTATCATCACAACAGGAATATCTTCAGGATAAATTTTTCTGGAGTCAGGCAAGTTGATTGAAATTATACTTGGAAGAAAAAGCAAGTATGATTAAATCTTGAAACCCCATAAAAAGAAGATCAGAGATATAGCCTAGTTCTATGTCATTCAAATATATACTTAAAACTTTTCTAAATTTGATTGTGTCATATTAAGATAGGCACACACCAAAAAATAGAAATTAAGATAGGCACACACCAAAAAATAGAAATTCCATACGTAGACCCAATTGCAGAGACTCATGTGTATACTCACAACGCTGCTACAGAAATCAGCAGGAAAAAGATGAGTTTTTATGCAAGTTGTTAGAATAGATGAATGAAACAATAAGGAAAATTCCATATGAATTAGATTAAAACAAATAACATAAAAAATACCATTCATATTATCTGGAGATGCAGAAATTTTTCTAATTATGACTCTAAATTCAATTGCAGTAATGGAAATATTGATTCTTTAACTATATATTAACATGCATAGTGAAAGACAAAGATATAATTTTTTAAAAAAGACATAGGAAATGTTTTCCTAGAGAATTGACAACACTTTAATTTAGGTCTAGGTCGGGATAAATAAATCATGGTGCTCAGGTCAAATCTAGCTTGCTTTTAGTTTTTATATAGTTAATAAATTTAGATTGGTTTTGGAATTGTTAAATTGTCAGGAAAAATCAAGGAAAGAAAAAAATTTATGACATGTGAAATTTAATTGTAAGTCCATTTTAGTATCAATAAATTTTGTGTTTTGGGAACAGCCATGCTCATTTTGTAATGTATTATCTTTGGCTGCAAAGCACAGTTCAATGGTGTGATAGAGATGATATTGTCTGCAAAACCTAGAATATTTGCTAGTTAGCTCTTTACAGAAAAAAGTTTGTCAATCTATGTTTATACAAACAGATATATCCCTAATATACAAAGAGCTTTTTAAAAAATACCCCCAAAACTTTATAAAAATGGGGAAATGGTATAGAATTTACGGAAAAGGAAATATAAATGACTCTTAAAATATGAAAAGATGGTCAACCTCACTTACAACAAGAGCAATGCAAATTAAAATTAAATCCAGATGACTATTATGTGGGCAACAATCCAAGTGTTGATAATATATTCTATTTGTGCAGAAATAGGAAAGCCTGTACTTAGATACATTGTTTAATTGTAAACAAAATGTATTTCTTGTCTCTAAAAAAGTTGAATTTGAAAACAAAAAACTTTAAAAATCATGCATACATTTATCTTGACCTTTCAATTCCATTTATTGCAATGAATTCCAGTCACATCAATAAAACAGATAAAAGCATAAGAACCTTTAATATATCTATTTGTATTATCTAAGGAACAGAAAACACCTTCATTCATTTATATGGTACTTCCAGAACAAAGTATGCTATATCATTAAATGGGACACAAAAGAGTTGAAAAGATGATGAAAGATATTTCTGAATAGTTCTGAGTGGGATGTTCAGACTATGTTAAATAAAAACACCAAGATGGAGAAAAAGGCATATAGTATGCTAGCATATATTTATATATCCACTTATCTAACAATAGTGAATGGATGTATGTGTGCATTTTATTCTTTTAAAAAATTGTGAAAGACAGTGTGGCATATGATAGAGAAGAGAGCAATAGAAGATGGATTTAATTTTTTAAAAATTATGTATATTTTACATTTATAAAATTTAATTGTAGTAATTTCTGTGTATTAAGAGAAAAAAGTAACAGGTGAAAATAACTATATACCAAGGTATTATTTTCAGTTATCACATTAGTGGTGTTAATGTAAGGACAAAAAAAATTAAAGTGAAAATCTTAAGCTTCTTACATTAATGATTGTGTCTATGTAATATTGATATTATTTTGTGAGTATTATGTTTCTTGTATGTAGTGAAACAAGTTAGAAATGAGATTGATGCCATTGAGAGTTGTGTCATTCAGCAGAAAAAAATAAACCCCAAAAGAAATACACATACAATAAAAGAGGGTGAGTTAAAAATCCCAGAAGTCCTGATTTTAAATCTTAGTGTAAACCTACTGCAGTGTTTTATCAAAACTATTAATTTTTTGGCTCCCCCCCCACTGAAAAGATCTAGAGACAATGACCAACTGTATGCTTGAATGGTAATCTCTACATATCATATTTTGCTAAGAGGAACCAGCATTATTTAAAGCAATAGATGATCCCTGATCTAGAAATAACTAAATTGTGCCTGGAGAATTTTATTATTGATAGGAAAAAGAAAGCTATCCCAGAGTTCTGAATACAAGTCAAAGGACCCAGAAGACAATTTATTTAAGCTTTACTCACCAAATGTGGGTTTATTTGCACACAAATAAACAATAGAAATTCATTAAAACATTTCAACTGTATTTAAATACATGAGTTCCTAATGATAATTTAATTTTTTTTAAAATAAAGCTTACTAAAGACCTGTGAAGAATAAGATGAAGCAATTTATTATTTTTGGAAACTGGATTCAAGAATTAAGAATTTGTCAGGCCTTTACTGTACAAACTATATAGCTCAGGATAACCAAAATAGTTAAATGTGGAAGTTTATCTTTGCAGAACCAATTCAGATAATTGGGAGCTTCAGAACATGTTGAACAATGCCATGGGATGCAGTTTGCAAAACCTAGATTGTATGAAATCTGTTCAGAAAATGACCCAGAGTCTTTAAAGGATAAAGAGAAAAGAAACACATAGTTGGTATTGGGATACGGAAGCAGATGGATGGTATTCAGAATTTTCTGGTTTCACTATATTCATTTCACTAAATGGTTAACCTGATTTTTCTTGTCATTCTCAATTTGGGAATAAATAAATATTGAAGGATTTGACCCACATTATAGAACATATAGGGAGATGGCACTTCCTTGACCGTGCCCTGATGTAAAGAGAATAGTAACACAGACTGACATTTGTTTTAAGGATACCTTGGGTGTACTGGCAACCCACTTTAGATGAACAGCTTATCAAGAATGAAAGGTGTGGCTAAGAGTCTTCCTAAACAAAATATACTGATAAGAAGTAAGAGTCATGGAACAAAGATTTATTTATTTTTAAAGTTTGTTTCTTTGCTGAAATATCTTGTTGAGTAGCTGGCGGCATCTTAAAAATAATAAGAAAAATTGGTTGAGCAGTACACAAAAGCAATTTTCAGGTATATTACACCTACTGTACTTATCTCTTAAATTTTATTTATTTTTAACATATGAATAGATAATTTCATAGGAACTTTAGAATATGTGGCTATGTCAGAGCCTACACTCTCTAGTAGCAGGTAGAACAGATGGTCTGAGAGGGAGAGAAGTCATGCACAGTCCGGTTCCTGTGGAGTCTGAATTCATCATAATGTTGTGGTATCCTATTCTAGCCTCTTGCTGAATCTAGAATGCATTAATGGACCCATGACAGGAAAATTATATGAGAAAAGTGAATTGATTAACTGGAAGATAATAAGGGGTGTAAGATAAAAACAAAACTCTACCTATATATTTAAAAACTGTGAAACTACTAAACCAGATAAATGTTAAAAAAAAGGAAAAAGGAAAACCCAGATCTTTATAAAAATTTTTAAAATTTTGGAATAATATTTGATTTTTAGAGAGGTATCATAAATAGTGCAGTACAACTCTCATTCAGTATCCATATTGTTAACATGAGCAAACTAATGTTAGTATATAACTATGAACTAAATTGCAGGCTTTGGCTTTCGGCAGTGTTTTTAATAATATCCTCTCTTAATATGCTTTTTTCTTGTTTTATATTGCCCATTAATATTTTACATTTAGCTGTATGTCTCACCAGTTACTTATATCTGTGATAATTTCTAAGTCTTTGCTGTTTCTTTTACAAACTTGAGAGTTTTTGGAAGTGTCCAGGTATTCTGTAGTATTTTCCCATATATAGATTTTTCCATTTCATTTTCTCACGATTAGATGGGGATTGTGAGAGTTTACAACATCGGACAAATGTCCTTCTTGCGACATGAAATGAGAAGAATGGGATATTCACGTGACATCCTCAATGGTGTTAACATTTATTATCTAGTTAACATAACATTAGTCAGATTATGCAGTGTAGAGTTTCTTATTCTCTACTCTTTGGAAGTGACTTAGGTTATTCCACCCTCAAGATAGTAGATGGTAAGCATTAAGATTTTCCAAGCATCTCTTTTACCTAATTATGTATATATTCATTTAACTCAATAGTTGTTCAATTATTATTGAGTGCCTTCCAATATGTGATTTCTAGTTCTTTCTATAATATTTTCTAATTCATCTCCTGGTAAAAAGCAGAAAGAATTTGTTCATCCTTGATTGTTATTTACTTTCTTTGAACTTACATCTCTGTACTAAATTGACAATACAGTCTCCACTTAAATAATGACATCAGTATTTTGATGTCATTACCATTATATTAACAACATACTTATTTGCAAATTATTGTCTTATCCTTCTGATTTGGGGTACAGGAAATTTTAGGTTCTGCTGTGAAACTGACAAGAAACCATATTTTAGTACAATATGATCAAGGGCTTTAAAAATAACAAGTTTGAAAAACATTAAAACTTTTAGAAGAATTATAAGGATGCAGCTAGGATAAACAAAAGTGTTCCTGTTAGCATTACTCTTATTTAACATAGTATTGCAAACCATAACCAACGCAATAAGAGAAGAAAAGTAAATAAGATAAAAGGTTAATGCAAGTGGCATCATTTGCAGACATTGTTGTATTCATACAAAAATCAAAAGACACAATGTCCAGACAAATTAAGAAAATAGCTAAGTTATTGGGGACAGTGTGGGATAAATAGACAAACTTTAGATAGGGAAAAGGGGAGGGAAGGGAAAGGAGTGGTCATGGGGGTAGGAAGAGGGAGGAATGAGACAGACATCATTACTAAGTACATGTATGAAAACATGAATGGTGAGATTCTGTTTTGTGTAAAACCAGAGACATGACAAATTGTGCTATTCTATTTTTGTAAGATGAATTGAATTGTATTCTGCTGCCATATATAACAAATTAAAATAAATAAAATAAAATAAATAGTAGAGATGTAAAAAGAAAAAAAGAAAATTGTTGTTAGTTGATTTCAGGACCAAAATTTCAAAAATGCTGGATTTATTCTATATGTGCATTGACTCTTTAGAAAGTGTCAAACTAAAAATTCATTTGTCATAGAATTGATAGAGTATAAATGAAAAATAGTGACAAAAATGTACAAATAGTTTATGCAGCAGACTTTGAAACTTTATGAACAGACATTTTAAATGACCTGAATAGATACAGAACTATAAAATATTCATAAGTAGAATGAATCATCAGCATGAAATCACTAGTTCTTTTTACAATTTCAATAATAATTTAATATAATTACATTCAAAATAGGATTCTCATTACTATTTTTTGAGAATTGATGAATTTTAAGATGCATATGAGAGATAACAATACACAAAATTTAAAAGAATTTTTAAAAGAAGGCCAAAATAAGAATGCTAATATTATAAAAAGGGGCCAAGAGACCTTGACTAATATTGCCACACAAATCAGTTGAACATGCTATGGTCATCAATATAGAAAAAATTAGTCTCATATTTCATTACTTAAAAAATATATTTTAATTATATTAAATACCTAATATTGCATGGAAAACTTATTCTAATATGAAAAGTAAAGAATAAACTTTAAAATGTATTTGATTATACATTGATTCTTATACCCCAAATAAAGTACTAAAATATAATAGTCTAAGAAAGCACTGGAAGGAGATATCCTTAAGGTCTCTGAAAGATAAGATCTTTTTATTCAAATGATATAATTTTGTGTCTCTATGATTATTTTAAGATAAAGTGTTGAATTTCACTGAATTCCCTCAGTCTCCCACCTCACTGAGAAGCAATATTCTAGCTGCTTGAATGTCCAGCCACAGAGCAGCTGGGACATGCACCCTTCCTCTAATCTGCCATCTCCCAGCACTGTACTTTTATATTTCATTCTTGGCTCCAATTTTCTCAGCTGCAGGCTGATGAAAGCTTGGAGTTCTTTATAGCATGTTCATAATTTGTGCTCTAAGAATTCAGATTTTTACATCAAAGTTTCTTTTCAGTCTTCAGTGCGTTGTTAGAGGTGAATCCTTGGAAGCGCCAGTGCAGAAGTTGAAAAGCAGTATCATGTACAGAGTAACATGGAACCTTTGGTTGGACTGCCTAGATTGAAATCTCAGCTCTGCTACCCATTTGCCATACCTGTGTGGGCAAGTTTCTTAAAATATCTGTGGCTCAGTTTCCTCATCT
This sequence comes from Spermophilus citellus, assembly GCF_964194105.1. Lineage (NCBI taxonomy): Eukaryota > Metazoa > Chordata > Mammalia > Rodentia > Sciuridae > Spermophilus > Spermophilus citellus. Next base: position 88,234,664 of record NC_138193.1, read on the forward strand.
AAAGATAGGTGTGTGTCAGGAGCTTCCTCATGTGGTGATGCTTAGAATAATCAATAAATTTATATTATTTAGAAGACTGCTTGGCACACAGTAAACACCATGTTTACCAATATTAATATGTTTAATTTATAGTTTTTCTAATTATAGGGCACTTGAGAAACTAAATAATTAAATTATGAGTTTGAATCTCTTCAGGACTGAGATCATCTAACATGTCACGTGGTCCTTCTCAGGTAATATAAGTTTAATGAACAGATACTGGATAATAGAAGATAACCAGATAGTTATAGTAGCTGCAGGTAATATAACTACATATAATTGCCATCATATATATCCATGTGAAAGAAAAGAGAATATTTGAATAATCTGTACTCCAAACAAGGGTGATTACTTATATTTCCTAGATCAATGATTCTCCATACAGGCGTAGTGTCCATTAGAATGATTTGAGGATTTTTTTTTTAAATATAGATACTTGCCTATACTTAAATTATAAACTCCCAAATTGATTGTTTTGTTACACACAGTAAATCAACATTGCTGCTATTGATGAGACGAAGCCTAAAGGGAAAACAATAATCTCATAACTTTGGTAAAATTAATTTAGAGACAACAGCAAATGCATCTCAATATTGCTTAAACTCAGTTGTCTCTTACATCCTTTTTCTCTTTTCTGTTCCTCTCTATTTCCATCTCTCTCTCCAAGCTCTTTAGAGTTGAATCTCCATGATCCTGACTTATTTACCAGCACAGCATACCTCTCACCAGCATCCTGTATTGTGATTTTCTGTGTGTTTATTTAAAAATATAATTTATATTCCTAGAGCTCTGAATCTTGATTTCCATTTTTATTATCCTCATTTAGTAACATCATCCTTTTATTTGATGACTTGGCTTGTTATTTTTGGCTCTTCCTCTAACTAGCTTCACCATAGCTTACTAACACATTCATACACACATGCACATACATGTATATATACACACACACACACACACACACACACACACACACACCTGTTTCTAGCTTTTGTTGGAACAATGTCACAGAAATCCACTTATATACTTTATGAAATAGTTTATTATGTCGATATGTGTAGAATCATGCAATCATTGGAATTGAAGTGGACAAATTAAGGACTCAGGGAGACCTTAGATAGAAGGTGGTCCTGGATTCTTGGTGTCCCTAGGAATCTTGCCAGTGGGATTTAGGAGTGAGTATATTGTAACTCATAACTGTCAATAGGATTGTTACTTCATTCCTTTTGACTGGCAAAGAACTTCCTCCTTGGTAAATTAAACATCTCTCATGTTCTGTATGTGGCTCTGACTTACTCCAACCCTGATTTTTCCTCACAATGCTTTCCTAGCTTGTGCCTCACTACCAAGTGCCAAAACCTCTTCATCATTTTCACAGTTCAAAGTTAGGAGGCTGGTGATGGTGCAGGTAAGCTGAGCTAGTCATTACCGCTCACAGCCTGCAGCAATTCCACAGGATGGACACCCCTTAGTTTTAGGCTTACAACTTGTCTCCCAGCTGTCTTCATGCCCAGGAAGCAGGACATGGAATATTCCTCCTCAGCAGTAGCCTGAGGAAAAAGATGTAAACCTTACAAGGAGAGGTAAGCTGGGCCATAGTGATAGATATCATGTTCATACAGGCATTGACACCTTCTGACAAGCATCAAAACTTCAGGATATAAGTTTTGAAAAGTCTTCCATATTATCTATAAAATATCGAGTTGCTGAGCATGTCCAAATGCAAGAACTTTTTCAAAGCTATTGAGGTCATCCGTATCTTGAGGGAGTGGATAAAATATTACACTGCATGTGGTATGATTTTAGAACCTCAAGAATGCTTTCTACCAAAAAAATCTCCCTTTGTTTTTAACCGGAATGTTATTTCCTTAAACCCTTGGGCTATGGAATATGTCTCCAAGAGATTACCTGTAAAAATGGTACTAAAAGCTTTCTGATGGAGGGAACTCTGTACTCTTTCTCTTCAGCTGTACTTTTCAGGGCTTTCCAGGAAAGTGTTCAGTATATGGCACATTGTTTACCAAGAGCTTTCTGGTCTAAGAACCACTGACTGCATTTTGCTCAGGATTTTGGCACAGTGTGTGACATACGAAATTCACAATAAATATGTATGAAATCAATTGCGATAAAATAATGACTGAAAAATCTCTATGCACTCACTAATGGTTTTTGATAAGAATTAGAGTTATACATCCATGTATGCATGGAGAATGAGACAAGAGACAAGAGCAGGTAGGTCTTAAAAATTATGAAGCTTTTGTTTCGCTAGAAATTTGCAAGTCTAGAGGTAAAAATACCAAAATAGTTTTCCACTCATGAAATTTCTTCATCTAGTTCAGAAAATAAGGATTAATAACCTCTCCAGACAGAATAAACAGAAGCAGTAATTCCAGAGTTTTAGGCCATTAGGAAAATTAAAATAGAGCACAGATAGAAAAGAAAGAAATATAGGACCTCAAATGCATAATTTTCCTAAATACAGAGAAGTTTATATGGTTTTCTTTTGGCTTATTTTGGTCTTAGTTATGTGGATGTGGTTTGTTCAAAGAAGGAGACATCATGCAATGCACCATTGTTGTATAATATCCAACCTTTCCAAATTCTGAGCCCAGTCAAGGGATCACTAGCATGTTGTATAATTATTCCCACCAAGTTGTTGAAGATGTTCAAATACCTTTCCTGTGCCAGGTGTTGTAAGTGTTGTTTCTATGAATAATCTCTAATTATTTAACTATGTATATGCTTGATTAATATATTATTAACAAAATTTGTTAATGTTCTGGGTGAGAGAAGTCTGCTCTTAAACCTGTGTGAGCTAAAATATGAAATGAAAGATGCTCATTTCTGTGAAACTAAATGCACTCTTATAATTTTGCTTTGTTTATTCAATCGTGACAATGTTATTTCAATGTTAGAGATTTGCACTTTTGATAATTACCCATTTATTCTCTGTAAAAAATAATCTCAGGCAAGAAAATATATGCATATGCTTTTAAAGTTCTTTGGAAAAGGCCACATTTATGGGTGAAAATAAAAAAAAATATTTAATCTTCAAATATATCTTTTTCATTGGAGACCTCAAAAAGTGCATGATATTCTGTTAGAAAGGAGATGACACTAGACGTCAAAAAAATATTTTTTCCCCCTGGTAGCATCCTTACTTATTTTTAATTATAAAAGAAATGTGTAGTATTGTAGGAAAATTTCTATAAATTATAAAATGCAGAATAAACTCTTACAGGTTTAAGTTATCCATCTCTGGCAGTGTCTTATAATGCTTAGAAAAATGTAAATCTGAATCAACTTCCTGTTAGATGGTTTATCTTTTATCTTTGAAAGTTTCATACTTTTTGACCCAGTTGTAAATATGCCTCTACTTTAGGTAAAAAAAAAAAAAAAAAAAAAAAAAAAAAAAAAAAAAAAAAAAAACCAAAACAAATAAAAAGAACTGTTTAAATACATTTGTTAGTAAGTTCAAAGTAGTTCAAATAAATTTCAAGGAGTCAATACTATCATTAAAGATACAGTCTCTTTTTCATTATCTGCCTTTTGAAGAGTGCCCAGTGTTTCCTACTCGTGTTTCTGCTTGGTCCTAACACTATCCTCTGTGACTTCATGACAACATGGATGCTTCTCACCAAAATTCTCTATCATGTAGACTAGAGACCCATTCATCTTCTTGATTGTTCTTAATATTTTTGTGATTTGGCAATGTAAGTCCTTTATTCTCTTCTGGAAAATATCTTCTCTTAGTCTCTAGGATAGTATGTGGCTTTGTCCTGTCTCCCTGGCCCTACACACCCAAGTCAGTATACTGCATTTCCTTTTCCTTTTTCTCTTCTAAGGCTTCCCCCCTGGACATTAGTTGCACTACCTCACTTAATTCTTGTCACACTCTATAGGGAATTCTCCAACTCATTTTTCTTCCTAGTAAGGCGACATTGCTAAAAATTCTGTTTAGAGTTTTACTTCTTAGAAAAAGAAGTTTTCTTGCCCTCTCAACCAATACATAAGTAGGTCTATAGGCGCACATGGTAAATGTAGGTCTCACGTTATTGTGTTCCTTTCACTTGAGAATCTTGGACCCTCAAGTTATAATAGCATTTGGTTGTACCCTGAAGCATGCAAAGTTATTTAAAAACATAAGTTTGTTTTGTTTTTAGTGCTTCTCAGCAGGGTATTTGATCCTATCCAAGTTGTTTCATCAAGACCAGAAATAAAACACTGCCAAGACAGTGTCACTCAAATGGCCTATCTGACAGCTCTAACACTGGTCCATAAGGAGATCAGAAACCTGTGCCAGAACATATACCAGTACTGTTTCCTTCTTCTAGAGTCTTATATGTCCCCCATCCTCAAATGTCCACAAAACAGAACTTTTTTTTTGTATTCTTATGCCTTAGTTGATTTAAATTTTAGTACAAACTCCTTATTTCATTATAGTTGTAAAGAAACAATTCATTGCTAGGTACAGTAGCTCTCACCTGTAAACTCAGCAATGCAGAAGGTAGGAGAATCACAAGTTCAAGGTCAGCCTCAGAAACTTAGTAAGAACCTGTTTCAAATTTAAAAAATAAAATAAGAAGTTAAAAGGGCTGGTAGAGTACCTCTGGGCTCAATCCCCAGTATTGAAAAAAGAAGGAGGAGGAGAAAGAAAAGGAGAAGGAAAGAAAAAGAAACATTTCATTGACCAGCTCTCTAAAGGCCTTACTAAATACAGAACCAGAAAATGAGGCATGATAAAGCCAAGAGCAAACCTGGGCTTATGTTGGTAACTCACAGCCTATTGCTGAGCATCCCTTGTATGGGATGCCTGTCCTGCTCGGCAAAGCTTTCATTGCTGCCAGCAATTGTTCTGAAAAATGCGGGGTATTACTTCAGAATAATTATACTAAAAGAGCTTTCTCTTCTGCTGCCACAGTCTAGGTCTTATTTCTTCACTCTGAACCTTACCCCCATCCTGAAATGTGGATCTTCTCAGGATTTACTTCTCTCTGTGCAGCCTGAAAATTCTCATGGTACAAATTGTCCATACTCTGGTAGTACCTATTGTCACTAGCCCATCATATTTAATAAAGAAAAATAGAACAGAATCTGTTCAACTTAGTCAAGACGTACACAGACACCCACAGGGAACATCAGACTCAGTGGTGAAAGACTTTTCACCTAAGGTCAGGAATAAAAGATACCTGCTTTTGCCAATTCTGACCCACACTGTAATAGAGATTATGGCCAGGGAAATTCAGCAAGGAAATAAACAAAACTATCTGATTGAGAAAGGAAGAAATGAAATTGTTACTCTTTACAGATAACAAAAACTTGAATATGGAAATTCCTAAGGAACCCATTTGAAACAAATAGATTTAATTGGAAGTAATAGTTTTAATGAGAAGTAGTAGTTTTAATTTACATGCTATGTATGAAATTGCTAAACCCATAAAATAATTTCAATGGCTTTCATTTTTAAGGTTAACTTGTGAAATTCAGACTTGAACTGAAGGTCCTTTCCTCAAACAGTATTTAAATATGAAAGAGATACATAAGTTGCTGACCTCATCCATTTCCCCTAATTAAAGCCTGAAGAACTAAAATACTCAGAATTCTTAGGAAAATATGAACTGAAAATAGTACATTCCAATAGTTAACCAAATGTGTGACTCCAATAGATTAAATCCATGTGCCAAATGCAAAATTTACATGAAACATCAACAAAATCAAAAAATCTATTAAATCATAATAGGTTTGAGGTTCCCCTACAAAGCCAAATGTGTGACTACTTGTGTACACTTAGTTTGACTTTTGTTCCATGTCTTTAAATCATCTGAATGTAACACTGTGTACTACTCCATTATACATTTTAAGGAAAAGTACATTGAATTCACCATAGTTTAAAAGTATAACATTAAAAATGTCACCAAACACCTTGTCGAAGTTTCAGTCAAATGATTAACAATATGATTTTTTAACTACATAAATTAATAGAAACTGGACATGCAGACATGTTTTGAAATTGTTAAAAGAGTTTCTTGATACATGCAAGATAAAAACATTAATCTGGATTATTCCACTTGGCTTTAGAAGTGTCCTTTTTAATTTTATGGATTCTTCTTTTGTTTACTTTTTTATTGAAAAAATAAAGGAATTACTGCCTCTTGAAGCTTTATACCAAAGTACATTGTAAAAGATCATTTTTGTTTTATTCTAGATGTATATGTGTTTGTATCTGATCTACCCATAAAAGACAAAATAAAATGCTTCATCTTATCATTTGAGCTACCAATTTCTCATGCCTTCCTGCTTTTCAGAAAAATGAAAAACTTTTCTTCTCATTCTTAGGGCAGCCATATGGAGTAGGCAGTACTTCCATTTTATAGATGAGGGAAATACACACATACTAGGTAAGTTCTCAAGGCATGCTGAAGTTAATCACAAGGGAGGGTAAGAGATTAATAATCTACATCCCCAAATGGGTTTAGGAACTGAGCAGACACTTCACAGAAGAAGAAATACTATTGATCAACAAACATATGAAAAAATGTTCAACTTCTCTAACAATTAGAGAAATGTAAATAAAAAATGCTCAAAGATTTCATCTCATTCCAGTCAGAAAGGCAATCATCAAGAATATGAGCAACAATAAATGTTGGTGAGGATGTAGGGAAAAAGATACACTCAGACATTGCTGGGGAATGCAAATTATTGCAACCATTATGGAAAGCCGTATGGCAATTCCTCAGGAAACTTGGAATGACCCAGCTATCCCACTCCTCAGTTTAAACTCAAAGGATGTAAAAACAGCATACTACAGTGATGCAGCCACATCAATGTTTATAGCAGCTCAATTCAAAAGAGCTAAACTATGGAACCAACCTAGATGCCCTTCAACAGATGAATGGATAAAGGAACCCTGGTATACATACAAAATGGAATGTTACTCAACCTTAAAGAAGAATGAAATGATGGCATTTGCAGGTAAATGGATGAAGCTGGAGAGAATATCTTGCAAAGGGAAATAAGCCAATCCCCCAAACCAAAAGCTGAATGTTTTCTCTGATATGCAGATGCTAATTCACAATAAGAAAGTGGGGGCTAAGGAAGAATAGAGAGAGGTACTTTGAATTAGGCAGAGGAGACTGAAGGGAGGGGAGCGGGTATGAGGGTGGGAAGGACAACAGAATGAATCAGATATTATTACCTTATGTGCATATATGATTATATGTTGGTCTGATTCTACATCTTGTACAACAGAAGAATGAGAAGTTATATTTCATTTATCTATGATGTGTCAAAATACATTGTACCGTCATATCAAACTAATTAGAAGAAATAAAGAAAACAAACAAACAAACAAAAAATAACCAGAATCCCAACAGATCTGTGCAACTTCAGAAGGCAAACTGTGTTGTTAAGATTGCATGTCTCTGGTTCACTCTAAGTCACCGTCTTGAGTCTTGTCCTACCACATGTATAGAGGCAAAGCTTCAGGAGCAAATTGGCTGGACAGCAGAACTCACTCAGAGAGATTAGTTTTCTCTTGGATATTTTGGTTCTGCTGCTTCAACAGTACAGATCCATGGTCAGGGCTGATGTTGGGGCAGGATTCAGAAAAAATGAGAAGAGAAAGAAAGAAAACAGGGAATTTCCCTACACTTTCGAGCTCAAAGTCCTATTTTCTGATAATCTGGACAGAAATGAGGGTTTCTTTCCGTTATTTCACTGTGCATTCTATAATGAGGCTGCCTTTAGGTCAGAGCCAAGAGATAAATGAAGGAAAAGAAATCTTAGGATGTTTTCCAAAGTGTTGAATTCCTTCCTCAATCCAACCATGCTACTGTTTGTGTTCTGGAGTCCTTGGAAGTTTCTCTTTATGTTATAATTATACTAAATGAATGAAGCAGACTGTAGTGGGTTTAATTTGCGTTGGATGGTACTGGGAACTCATTGACAGGTTTTAAGCAGTAGCTTTTAATCATCTGCTATTTCTGATAGAGAAGATATTAAGGAGAGACAGAAATTAGGTGATGGAGCCAAGAAGAGAAGACACATTTGGGATAAAATAATTGGCCACCAGCTTTTGAATCCTCTTCCTTTCAAAAAAGCAGGGCAAGGGGGCTGGGGATGTGGCTCAAGCGGTAGCGCGCTCGCCTGGCATGCGTGCGGCCCGGGTTCAATCCCCAGCATCACATACAAAACAAAGATGTTGTGTCGGCCGATAACTAAAAAATAAATATTAAAAAGATTCTCTCTCTCTCTCTCCCTCTCTCTTTAAAAAAAATAAAATAAAATAAATAAAATGAAGCTCCATGTGTAATGCTTGGGACCACGGCTTCCCAATCAGGCCCAATAAAAAAAAAAAAAAAAAAAGCAGGGCAAAATATATCTGGTCCATCTAATTTTGGGGAATATATATATATATATATATATATATATATATATATATATATATATATATATTATGAAGAATAGCTTAGAAATAATGAAAGCTAAACTTGAAGGAAAATTAAATTAATCCAAATGTACTTCATTCATTTAAATATTTCATTAAGGTTTCTATTCACAAAATGGGAAACTAGGGAAATAATTAGGAAGAAGTCCTTTTAAAGTCAGAAGAATTCATCCAATGGTTGAGCCACACCAGCAATTTAATGAAAAAGCTATGTGTGGGCACTTTAGGAATAGCTCCCCTAATATATTATATTACACAGATGTTAATAAAACATTGAGTTTTATCACTTTGCCTTAAGAACAGCAACATAAATGGCTAAGTTAAGTTACTTACCATAATGTGCCTGCCCTGCCATCAATATTCCAAAGTATGACCATGCTGACGGGTTTACTGGCAATGACCATGGCCACTGATCTTCTCTACCAGTCTCTGAACTCCAGATTCCTACACTAAAGTGTGTGTTTCATTTCCAACTTGACAAAGGTAAATACACCAGTCTGAGGAATACAGTGTACTGTTAAAAATATGTCATGGTGTAATTGAAACTGAGTGTCCCTATTTTCTGTAATGTAGCTCTTGTCTTCTTCATCAATGAATGAGAAAAATGATAAAATTATATTTGAACAAAGACTATTAAAATCAATATAACTATTGGTGGCAACCACAAAATAATAGGTAACCATTCAGAGAGATAATTACCATTCTCAGCATTAGTTTGTGTGTATTTTTTTAAAAAATCGTGTGTGTATATATATATATATATATATATATATATATATACACACACACACACACACACACACACACACACACACACACACACATATATGATGGGAAGCTATTAGAAGCTTCATTTCACTGAATATTGAGATGACAAATCTTCATATGGTTAACTTTCATTATTCTCATATTTTCTTTCATGTATGTGTAGTACATCTTGTTTGGTGGAGATAATCAGCTCCTTGTTGGTAAGAATGCCATCATTTGTTTTTTGCACAACCCAGAGTACATGGTACTGTACACGATACCTAGAAGGTATTAAGCAATAGTCAATAAGTTCAAATTTAACTGAAAGTAAACACTTTACACCCCAAAAATATAAAAATAAAACCACCTCCATTGCATGATCAAATCTCCTCCCAGTATTTTTTTTCCTGAAATTAACTTTAGATTTATTCTCAGTTTGAAAAAAAATCAATAATTAGAATTTTGAGATCTACTAAAAATTGCTACAAAGGTAGATTTCAATAGCAATGGTAGTAACAGATGTTATGTATCTTTACTCTATGACAAGTTGTCTTGAAATTAAAAGACAGGACTATAAAGTATTTAACTATAAAGTGACATCTAAATATCAAATATTGTGATTAGTGTACCCACCTTCTGTCAAGTGGTATGTCACTCCATGGTCTGTCCTCAAACTGGAGCTACAAAAGGAAAGAGATTAAGGTATCACATTCCATGTGTGTGTGCATCATGTTATTTCTTAATTCCTACAATTTGCAGTGTGGATCAGTAGCACACTAAGAAGCAGTAGAATGAGATTACTTTTCTCAATTACCATTCACTGCCCTTTAAAACAAAGGCACATCATTGATTTTCTTCTAGTTTCTCAGTGGTAGCTGGCAGAAATAGACATGACATTCTTGACCTTCATGATGTTATACAACCTATGAAATTAAATCATGATGACAGAAAAAGAGAAGAAAACAAATTGCTGGCATTGTTCTGTAGAAATTGGGTAAATTGAGCAAATATTTGACAGTGTGGTGAGACATGGCAGAAAAGAGGAAATATTCGATTTTACCATGTTCCAGTCAATTCTCTCTCTGCATCACTGAAGAAATAGAATCCTAGATATATGGGTTAAAATAAGAGGAGTTCACTCCCTGTTGGATAACTGTATGTTTATAATCACAAACTCAAGGAAAACACCTTCAGGAGCAGCAGAATCCTGTTCAACCTAGAGACCTATTTGTCATTTGGGATGGAGTCAGACACATACTGACATATATTGCATCAAAATTAATGCAACTTCATGACCATGAATGCTTGTAAATGCATATACCCCCAGAAGTGCTCATTGTTAGTACTGACTGATAATTAGAACTATCAGTAATCTCTTCAGAGATTTGAAAGTGGTAACTGGCAAAGATGGTCATCTTTAGTAAAACAATTTTCCAACATATCCTTCCTAAGAGAAAATTGCAAAAAAAAAATGAACTTGTGAAATATCACTATCTAAAATGTTCTCATGAGGGATTAATGATTTACTAAGTCTATATGAAGACTATTAGTTCTTTCTTTTATTAATTTCAAATTTCGTTTAAGCCTTATTTCTTTCATTTAGCCTATTTTCTTTCATATCATAGATATGTCATACTCTTCTTCTCTGATCAGTGTTATTTCTAGATTTATCTGATGATTTTCCTTATAATTCAGGGTCTCCGCCCATTTCCCCCTGTCTGTAAAGCAGCTGTTGTCCAGCAGTTCAGGGGAAGCTAACAACATTCTGTTAATATGACAGCAGAAACAGGCCTGTTGTACCCTGTATGAAGCAGAGAAAATGGCAATACAGAGGGCCAATTAGAGTGTCCCACCTTAAGAAGGCACTGGAGAGGCTCACTGAGGTTAGAACAGGCTTCTATTTATCAAGGTTAGTTTTTTTTTTTAATTACAAAAGAACCAAGAACATGAAAGGACTTTAGTCAACAGAGAATGATACAAGTTGGTGATTTATTTATAGATAGCATCAAGCTATTTAAATGTTAAATTATTCTACCAAATGAGTGCCAGAATTTTTTTAAAAAAAATTATTTGAAGATAACAACTATTAAATTAGATTTGCTCATTGTCCCGATATGTGAACAAAAAAGTGAAGGAGAAAAATATGTGTGTGTGAGATTGGAAAATTGAAAAGCCAACCAACAAATGACTAATCAGGATTTAATATTTATTCCAATAAAACTTCAGTCTACAGTTGTTACTTTCTCTGAATTTCTTAGTAGGTTTCGAAGAGATGAGGGCAGATCCACTTATTTCTTTGTCTGCAAAACTTAGTGCAGAGAAAATAAATGTTTAAGAATTAAGTAAATAAATGCACCAATGAAGTTTTAATTTCATGAGGGCATCTCAGAAGTTTGATGGTATCTATAGCAATAATAATTGGGGTTGGCTTTTATTACTATTATTATTTTATTATTTTGTCCCAAAGCATATTTTTAGACATAGGCTCATGTGGGTTTAGAAATATTACGTTTATTAGCTACTCATGGGTAGTTATGATCAAGGGAGTGGATGGTCTATGAAAATGCATTAATGCATTTTTATGCTTTCTATCTTAAAATGTCAATATTCAATTTCACAGAAGGAATTCTCTAAAACATTTGTATCCAGAGTTTGGTCACTCCAATTAGATATCAAGTTCTTCTTTGTACCCAATTCACTGGGCACCTGAGATGATCTCTATCTCTATCTCATCTCTGTCTCTGTCTCTGGTTTCCAGGAGGTCATTCGAAAAGGCATCTGGAAAGCTGATCATTTCCTTACAGTTTACAATTAAGTATGCAGCACATTTAATTCTCACTGAAGAACTTGATTTTTTTTCACACAACTTGGTACAGCTCATTGTTTCCCCATGACTAATATAATGAAGTACCTAAATGAGAAAATAGAAGAATATTGCCAAAAAGTTAAATTAACTTATCTTTTTGCTGCTGGGAAAACTGCCATTAATTTACACATGGACTTCCATATGCAGTAAGCCATCGCAGAGAGCAGATTGACTTTGATTTTGGTTTGAGAGAGGTATGGGAGCATGCTTATTTAATTTAGACCCAAATGATTTCACACTTTCTCTTTTAATCTAAATTTTAGTTTTGAGGCCAAATTATGAAAATAGTGGGAAATAGTGGAAAAATAGCATGTTAAATAATTACATGCTATAACTCTTAATTTATCACAAGGCTTGCCATTTAATCTAACAAGCCTATTTTAGTAAGCTTTTGCATAAAAAAACAAAAAGTCTATTAAGACAATTTCCTGTCTTTTCTTAAAAATTAGTAAATTATTGAATACCTAGTATCTGAATATTATCTGTTATATTTGAGATCCTAGGAGAAAAAGATTGAAGAATATGATTAAGAAGAATCCTTTGACTACCTCTTTCCTATAGGAGTGAGTGGTCAGGCCGTGCTGAGGGTTTGCTGTAAATATCTGGTTGGAACAAAGGTGATGGGGGACTTTGTCCCAAGACACTCTGAGTCTGGACATTTTTATATAATCATAATTGTATAAATGTTACTAATGTGTAATGAAAGACACTGACTTGAAAGCACGAAATGTACATCAGAGTGAAATCTATGTTTCCAGTTTCTGGTAAGAATGACAATGTGTACTCTTGAAATATGTTCCTTAATGAGCATATGGTCTGTATGTGTCCTCCAAAACTCATACCTTGAAAACTGAATGCCAACTGCAACAGTGTTGGGAGGTAAGGTCCTTGGGGAGGTGTTTGGGTGACGAGGGCTCCACCCTAATGCTGTTACAAAGGACTTGATGGAGGGATGTCATCCCTTGTGCCCTTCCACCTTGGGAGCACACAGAAATCCTCCCCTCCAATGAGAGGGACCCAAGGAGCTCAGCTGTATCTATACAAAACATTCACTTACTCTTCAAAGCTAGTTTTTCTGGGGACAGAGTTCAAGGATAATGCTTATGTTCTCTCGGCACTTCCACCAGTCTAATTGTTATTTCTTCATCAGTGAACTCCCCTTTTCATTTGGACTGACTTAATCTTAGTTCATTACTTCCTGCAATTTTGTTAGAATGTCTTTAAGAGTGGGTTTCTAATTACTTATTAAGATGATTTATATTTCTAAATTTTAGTATATCTTTTAGTATATCTTTTCCCATCTTCTGAGTCACATCCATAATCACAATCTTTCTTTTCTTATGTTTAAAAATTGGATTTTTTGGTATTTCATTCATAATTCCTTTTTTTGGTTTTCTTTCTGGTAATTCTAGTATTAAGATTTTTAAAACTTCTCCTTTGTTTTAACTTTCATTAAAAATTTCAGCCATTGAATTTTCTAATAGTGTCTCTTTTCCAGCTTCCTTTCCCCCCCTTTTTGTTGAACTGTGGTTAGGTTTCTCAGACCTTCTCATTCAGTACTTCAAGTCATTTAGGATTTGCTCTCCTGTGTTAATTTGCTTTATCTATGTGCTTGGTACAGTTTGGATATGAGGTGTCTTAGTAAACTCATGTGATAGAAAATACAGGAATGTTTAGAGGTGATTAGATTGCAAGAACTGTATCCTCATCATTGGATAACCATTTGATGGGGTAATAGTTTCAATGGATATCCATTAATCTATTCAAATATTAATGGTAACTGTAGGTAGTAGCTGTAGTGGTAACTATAGGTAGATTGGATGTGGCTGGAGAAATAGGTCACTAAGGGTCTCAGCTCCTTTATCTCTGCTTCTGTGTAGCCACAAACATCTTTCCTCTGCCACACCCTTCCAACATGACTTTCTTCCTTACTCTGGCCCAGAGCAAGGGAGTTGGCCTATCATGAACTGAACCTCTGAACCCAGGAGCCCAAAATAAACTTTTTTTCCTCTAAATTGTTCTTGTCACGTGATTGGGCCACAGTGTCTGAGAGCTGTGTCCTTATTACTTTTGTTTGTGCTCACTTTCAGTTCAATAATTCACTCTGTAGCTGTACTAATCTAATATCTATTTATTTATTGTATTTAATTATATGTATCTTCATAGTTTACTGCTTTTCCCATCTTCTGAGTCACATCCATAATCATAATCTATCTTTTCTTGTGTTTACAAATTGGATTTTTTTTTGGTCTTTCATCCATAATTCCATTTTTTCCTCTGGTAATTCTAGTATTAAGATTTTAGGGCTGGGGATGTGGCTCAAGCGGTGGCACGCTCGCCTGGCATGCGTGTGGCCTGGGTTCGATCCTCAGCACCACATACCAACAAAGATGTTGTGTCCGCTGAGAACTAAAAATAAATATTGAAAATTCTCTCTCTCTCTCCTCTGTCATTCTCTAAAAAAAAAAAAAAAAAAAAAAAAAAGATTTTTAGACCACCCTGTTTTCGACTGATCGCAGCTCATTCAGCTATAGAACAGGTAATTTCAGGCTGCCATTCACCTGCGTCTCGCAGACAAATTACTCAGGCTCAGTGCTAAAGAACCCGCGGAAACTGCTTCTTGGAGCCTGCTCCTATCAGAACATACACTGAGCCCAGAGCGGCGGAACTCTGGCTCCCGGAACTGCTCTGGCCCAGGGCTAAAGAACCCATGGAAACTGCTTCTCGGTCTGGGTCCTGCTGAATACTGTGGAGGACAGAGGGGCAGCGCAGAGCCGCCGCCCGCGCCCGGAACAGGTCCAGCGACCCGCCAGCGTGGTATCACTTCACCCCAACTGCAGTAGGGGCCAAGCAGAGCCGCCGCCTGCGCCCGGAACAGGCCCAGGGACCCGCCGGCGTGGCAGTTACGTCACCCCATTTGGAGTAGGGGCCGAGCAGAGCCGCCGCCCGAGCCCGCAAGGTAGGCAGACCTGAGATCGAGCGGCAGAACAGGCCCAGTGGTCCGCGGGCATGGTAGACACATCACACCAATTAGAAGAGGGGCAGAGCAGAGCCACCACCTGCGCCCACAAGGTAGGCAGACCTGCAACTGACCGGTGGATCAGGCCCAGCGGCCTGCCAGCGTGGTAGACACGTCACCCCAATTGGAATAGGGGCACAGCAGAGCCTTCACCCGCGTCCGGAACAGGCCCAGCGGCCCGACGGCGTGGTAGTCACGTTACCCCAATTGGAGTAGGGGCAGAGCAGAGCCGCCGCCCGTGCCCGCAAGGTAGGCAGACCTGTGACCAACCGGAGGAACAGGCCCAGCAGCCTGCTGGCATGGTAGACACGTCACCCCAATTGGAGTAGGGGCAGAGCAGAGCCGCCACCCGCGCCCGGAAAAGGCCCAGCAGCCCGCCAGCGTGGTAGTCACGTCACCCCAATTGGAGTAGGGGCAGAGCACAGCCGCCGCCTGCACCCGGAAAAGGCCCAGCGGCCCGCCAGCGTGGTAGTCACGTCACCCCAATTGGAGTAGGGGCAGAGCACAACCGCCGCCCACGCCTGGAACAGGCCCAGCGACCCGCCGGCGTGGTAGACACCTCACCCCAATTGGATTAAGGGCGGAGCAGAGCTGCCGCCCGTGCCTGCAAGGTAGGCAGACCTGTGACTGACCAGCAGAACAGACCCAGCGGCCCGCCAGCATGGTAGACAGAACACCCCAATTGGAGGGGGAGCACAGCCGCTGCCCGCCCTGCAAGGGAGACTTTTCAACTATACAAGAGCAATATAAATATATACGGGGAAATTTTAAAAAAACACAACAGTTTCACCAAGCAGAAAGAAACGCGAGCAATATGAAAAGACAAGGAAAGAAAGGACCACAAGCAATGCGGGTCAACTCAAGTTTAGAAGATGTAATAGCTGCAGCAGACAGAATGTCAGATAAAGAATTCAGGATATACATGCTTCAGATGATCTGGAGTCTCAAGGAAGACATGAGACAGCAAAATCAGACAATAAAAGATCACTTTGACAACGAATTACATAAACAAATCCAAGAAGCAAAAGATCGGCTATACAGGGAGATAGAGGTAATAAAAAACAAACAAACAGAAATCCTAGAAAGGCAGAAAGCAATAAACCAACTTAAAAACTCAATTGAGAATACTACCAGCAGAGTAGAACACTTAGAAGATAGAACATCAGACAATGAAGACAAAGTATTTCAACTTGAAAAGAACATAGACAGCTCAGCAAGACTGTTAAGAAGCCATGAGCAGAACATCCAAGAAATATGGGATAACATAAAGAGACCAAACTTAAGAGTCATTGGGATACAGGAAGGTATAGAGGTCCAAACCAAAGGAATGAGCAGTCTATTCAAAGAAATAATACGAGAAAACTTCCCAGACTTGAAGAATGAGACAGAATCCCAAATCCTAGAAGCCTACAGGACGCCACATGTGCAAAATCATAAGAGATCCACACCTAGACACATTATAATGAAGATGCCCAACATACAGAATAAGGAGAGAATTTTAAATGCTACAAGAGAAAGGAAGCAGATTACATTTAGGGGTAAACCAATCAGGATAACAGCTGATCTTTCAACACAGACTCTGAAAGCTAGAAGATCCTGGAATAACATATTTCAAACACTGAAAGAAAATGGGTTCCAACCAATAATCATTTATCCAGTGAAATTAAGCTTCAGGATGGAAGATGAAATTAAAACCTTCCACGATAAACAAAAGTTAAAAGAATTTGCAGCTAGAAAATCATCTCTTCAAAACATCCTTGGCAAAACATTACAGGAAGAGGAAATGGAAAATAACAATGAAAACCAACAGTGGGAGGTAGGACAGTAAAGGGGGGGAAATAATCAAAGAGGGAAACAAACCATGTTTAGTAACATAAATAAACAAATATGGCTGGAAGAACAAACCATATCTCAATAATAACCCTAAATGTTAATGGCTTAAACTCACCAATTAAGAGACACAGGCTAGTAGAATGGATCACAAAGCAAGACCCAACAATGTGCTGCCTACAGGAGACACATTTGATAGGAAAAGATATACATAGACTGAAGGTGAAAGGCTGGGAAAAATCATATCACTCATATGGACTTCGGAAACAAGCAGGAGTGTCCATACTCATATCAAATAAAATAGATTTCAAGCCAAAGTTAATCAAAAGGGATAAAGAGGGACACTACATACTGCTCAAGGGAACCATACACCAACAAGACATAACAATCATAAATATATATGCCCCAAACAATGGTGCAGCTATTCATCAAGCAAACTCTTCTCAAGTTCAAGAGTCTAATAGACCACCATACAATAATCATGGGAGACTTCAACACACCTCTCTCAGCACTGGACATATCTTCCAAACAAAAGTAGAATAGGGAAACTATAGAACACAATAACACAATTAATAAACTAGACTTAATTGACATATATAGAATATACCACCCAACATCAAGCAGTTACACTTTTTTTCTCAGCAGCACATGGATCCTTCTCAAAAATAGATCATATATTATGTCACAGGGCAACTCTTAGACAATATAAAGGAGTAGAGATAATACCATGCATCTTATCTGATTATAATGGAATGAAACTGAAAATCAACGATAAGAGAAGGAAGGAAAAATCATGCATCACTTGGAGAATGAACAACAGGTTACTGAATGATCAAAGGGTTATAGAAGACATCAAGGTGTAAATTAAAAAATTCTTAGGAATCTATGGGACACATTGAAAGCAGTTCTAAGAGGAAAATTCATTGCTTGGAGTTCATTCCTTAAAAAAAGCAACAAATAAATGATCTCATACTTCATCTCAAAATACTAGAAAAAGAAGAGCAAAACAACAGCAAAATAAGTAGAAGGCAAGAAATAATTAAAATCATACCTGAAATTAATGAAATCAAAACAAAAGAAACAATTGAAAAAATTGACAAAACTAAAAGTTGGTTCTTTGAAAAAATAAATAAAATCGACAGACCCTTAGCCATGCTAACGAAGAGAAGAAGAGAGAGAACTCAAATTACTAGCATACGGGATAAAAAAGGCAACATCACAACAGACACTTCAGAAATACAGAAGATAATCAGAAATTATTTTGAATCCTTATACTCCAATAAAATAGAGGATAGTGAAGGCATGGATAAATTTCTTAAGTCATATGATCTGCCCAGATTGAGTCAGGAGGATATAGACAACCTAAACAGACCAATATCAATCGAGGAAATAGAAGAAACCATCAAAAGACTACCAACTAAGAAAAGCCCAGGACCGGATGGGTATACAGCAGAGTTTTACAAAACCTTTAAAGAGTAACTAATACCAATACTTTTCAAGCTATTTCAGGAAATAGAAAAAGAGGGAGAACTTCCAAATTCATTCTAAGAGGCCAACATCACCCTGATGCCTAAACCAGACAGAGACACTTCAAAGAAAGAAAACTACAGACCTATATCTCTAATGAACCTAGATGCAAAAATCCTCAATAAAATTCTGGTGAATCGAATACAAAAACACATCAAAAAAATTGTGCACCATGATCAAGTAGGATTCATCCCTGGGATGCAAGGATGGTTCGATATACGGAAATCAATAAATGTTATTCACCACATCAATAGACTTAAAGATAAGAACCATATGATCATCTCGATAGACGTAGAGAAAGCATTCGACAAAGTACAGCATCCCTTTATGTTCAAAACATTAGAAAAACTAGGGATAACAGGAACTTACCTTGACATTGTAAAAGCTATCTATGCTAAGCCTCAGGCTAGCATCATTCTGAATGGACAAAAGTTAAAGGCATTCCCTCTAAAATCTGGAACAAGACAGGGATGCCCTGTATCACCACTTCTATTCAATATAGTTCTCGAAACACTGGCCAGAGCAATTAGACAGACAAAAGAAATTAAAGGCATAAAAATAGGAAAAGAAGAACTTAAATTATCACTATTTGCAGATGACATGATTCTATACCTAGCAGACCCAAAAGGGTCTACAAAGAAACTATTAGAGCTAATAAATGAATTCAGCAAAGTGGCAGGATATAAAATCAACACGCATAAATCAAAGGCATTCCTGTATATCAGCAACAAAACCTCTGAAATGGAAATGAGGAAAACCACTCCATTCACAATATCCTCAAAAAAAATAAAATACTTGGGAATCAACCTAACAAAAGAGGTGAAAGACTTATACAATGAAAACTACAGAATCCTAAAGAGAGAAATAGAAGAAGATCTTAGAAGATGGAAAAATATACCCTGTTCATGGATAGGCAGAACTAACATCATCAAAATGGCGATATTACCAAAAGTTCTCTATAGGTTTAATGCAATGCCAATCAAAATCCCAACAACATTTCTTGTAGAAATAGAGAAAGCAATTATGAAATTCATATGGAAAAATAAAAGACCCAGAATAGCAAAAACAATGCTAAGCAGGAAGTGTGAATCAGGTGGTATAGTGATACCAGACTTCAATCTATACTACAGAGCAATAGTAACAAAAACAGCATGGTACTGTTATCAAAACAGGCGGGTGGACCAATGGTACAGAATAGAGGACACAGAAACCAATCCACAAAACTACAACTATCTTATATTTGATAAAGGGGCTAAAAGCTTGCAATGGAGGAAGGATAGCATCTTCAACAAATGGTGCTGGGAAAACTGGAAATCCATATGCATCAAAATGAAACTGAATCCCTTTCTCTCGCCATGCACAACAGTTAACTCAAAATGGATCAAGGAGCTTGATATCAAATCAGAGACACGGCGTCTGATAGAAGAAAAAGTTGGCTATGATCTACATACTGTGGGGTCAGGCTCCAAATTCCTCAATAGGACACCCATAGCACAAGAGTTAATAACCAGAATCAACAAATGGGACTTACTCAAACTAAAAAGTTTTTTCTCAGCAAAAGAAACAATAAGAGAGATAAATAGGGAGCCTACATCCTGGGAACAAATCTTTACTCCTCACACTACAGATAGAGCCCTAATATCCAGAGTATACAAAGAACTCAAAAAATTAGACAATAAGACAACAAATAACCCAATCAACAAATGGGCCAAGGACCTGAACAGACACTTCTCAGAGGAGGACATACAATCAATCAACAAGTACATGAAAAAATGCTCACCATCACTAGCAGTCAGAGAAATGCAAATCAAAACCACCCTAAGATACCATCTCACTCCAGTAAGATTGGCAGCCATTATGAAGTCAAACAACAACAAGTGCTGGCGAGGATGTGGGGAAAAGGGTACACTTGTTCATTGTTGGTGGGACTGCAAATTGGTGCAGCCAATTTGGAAAGCAGTATGGAGATTTCTTGGAAAGCTGGGAATGGAACCACCATTTGACCCAGCTATTCCCCTTCTCAGTCTATTCCCTAAAGACCTAAAAAGAGCATGCTACAAGGACACTGCTACATCGATGTTCATAGCAGCACAATTCACAATAGCAAGACTGTGGAACCATCCTAGATGCCCTTCAATAGACGAATGGATAAAAAAAAAATGTGGCATTTTTACACAATGGAGTATTACTCTGCATTAAGAAATGACAAAATCATAGAATTTGGAGGGAAATGGATGGCATTAGAGCAGATTATGCTAAGTGAAGCCAGCCAATCCCTAAAAAACAGATGCCAAATGTCTTCTTTGATATAAGGAGAGTAACCAAGAACAGAGTAGGGACTAAGAGCATGAGAAGATTAACATTAAACAGGGATGAGAGGTGGGAGGGAAAGAGAGAGAGAAGGGAAATCGCATGGAAATGGAAGGAGACCTGCAGGGTTATACAAAATTACATACAAGGGAAGTGAGGAGAAAGGAAAAATAATACAAGGGGGAGAAATGAATTACAGTGGAGGGGGTAGAGAGAGAAGAGGGGAGGGGAGGGGAGGGGGGATAGTAGAGAATAGGAAAGGCAGCAGAATACAACAGATACTAGTATGTCAATATGTAAATCAGTGGAAGTGTAACTGTTGTGATTCTGCAATCTGCATACGGGGTAAAAATGGGAGTTCATAACCCAATTGAATCAAAGTGTGTAATATGATATATCAAGAACTATGTAATGTTTTGAACAACCAACAATAAAAAAAACAAACAAACAAACAAAAAAAATTGGAAAGGCATTATTGATACTGTTTATTCAAAGAAGCACAAAACTCCATATTGGCCTACATTTTTTTAAAATGATAAATGAATATGTGAGAATGGGCATGTCTTTGGGGTTTATATTTTGGCCCTAGCTCCTTGCTCTGTCTCTGCTTCCTGGTTGCCATGTACTGAGATGCTTCTCTGTACCATCCCCTTCCACCATGATATTCTGCCTCTTCTCAGACCCAGAGTTATGGAGTTTGGCAAACGGTGAACTGAACCTCTGAAACCATGAGCCAAAACAAAATCTTCCTCATCTTTGTTGTTCTTGTCAGATATTTTGTCCCAGCAATGAAACGCTAACTAAAAGACTATAGATATTAATTTGTGTGTGTGTATACATGTGCGCGTATATATATATATATATATATATATATATATATATATATACACACACACACACACACACACACATATAAAGTATATATACATGTATTTTTTTAATTGGAAGAAAATATATAAAAAAACATTCCTAAGTGTTTTATTTTGGTTTATGAGTTAGTTTTAATTATTTTCCTTTCCTTATAACTTTTAAAAATATTTTTCTGATTTTTTCAATGAATATATATCACTTTAATAAACTTTAAAAACACTGTTTTTAATAAATTTATGGAATTAAAAAAAAGATTTTTAAAACTTCTCCTTTGTTTTAACTTTCATTAATGATGGCTTTTGTTTGTGTGATTGGGGATAAGTATTTATTTCATTTTGATACTGAGTTAACGTTCTTGGATCTGAATCTTGTAGGTTTAAATTGAACATGCTTCCCCCCCAAAAAAATTTGACTATGTGTATTCTTGAAGTTAGGTGATGATTGGGCCTGTCATAGGTTGAGTTCTTCAGGAAACAGACTCATGGAGATTTGCAAAAGAGAGTTGTGGGTTTTTTTGGTGTGTGTGTGTGTGTGTGTGTGTGTGTGTGTGTGTGTAGTACTTTTGGAAAGAGAACCTGTGAAGGAGAGAGGGAAACAAGAGTTGGCAGAAGGAAATGAAAAGTGATGTAGTTTCAGCTGGTTCTGCTAGAGCTCTGGAGTTTGATACCTATAAAGATGTTCACTAAATTAATACAAAGACATTAAGCATTTGTACCCTTGAATCAATCAGTTGTTAGAGGTGGTTTCAAACAGAAAGGGTGTGTGTGTGGTTGGGTGATACAGCTCCCTTTAACCATGGCAATTCGTGAATGAGTACAAAAATACAAGCCATCAGTAACATCCTGTCCCAGGAATTGGGAGCATCAGTGCATTGTTCTTGAAGACAGGTGTCTAGGCCACCACCGCACCCCGTACAGTTCAGTCCTTGTTGCCCTGTTGAATCCTAATTCCTTATTTAGTAAGGACACCTAATTTGTGAACAGTCTTCCAGGATTTTGTTTAGCTTCATATTCTGAGAAAACATAAGAGAAAAGTTCATGGGACTAACTACAGCCCCACATGCTGTGGTTATCCCAAAGCTATAACTGACAATTTCTTCTACTTGCTTTCCCTCACTGTTGGTTAGCATCTCTGCTATTTTAGGTGGCTCACTTAGTGATGTAGACAAATATTTTCCCTGAGGAATGTGAGCTCCTGATTGATAAGTCCTTTTCAGATTCTGACTTCTGCATTTGTCCATATATTATCAAAATGGGCAGGGGGAGTTGTTAACACCAACGTTACATTGAATTGCCTGAGAGCCACATAAACATTCACCCTTCCCTGAACTACTGTTTAATGACAACCCTTCTCCTGTCTGATGATTAGGCTCAATAACCCCTGGTGGTATGGTGATTCTTCCTTGCTTGCTTATCTGTTTGCATGAAAAGTTTAAAATAACTGGCTGGCCATCATAGCTTGAATTTTAATGGGATTCTTACTGTGTCTTTTGATGAAAGCCTTCCGAGTCTAGAAATCAAGGTTTTTGGACTGAGAAATACTAACTTTCATGAGAAAAAAAAAAAAGAATAAATTACCCTGTGAATGGCTGGGAACAATTGTAAAGTATAACACATTTCAACCTCTTGTTTCCTGGATATATATATCAACACAATAGAGTGGCTACTGATTAAAACAAAACAAAACAAAAAAACTATATATATATATATATATATATATATATATATATATATATATATATATATATATAATATTGCATCCTGGAAAGATGATTTCCCATCTTTATAGTATAGTCTTTCTGAGCATTATCTTCAAAAGTCATTCCATTCTTCACAATGCTGGCAATGAATACCATGAACATATGCCAACTGCTGCTTCTGCTTTGTTATGAATTCCCTTATTCTATGTCATTGTTGTGTAGCATGCCATATCAGTGTAGTACTGATGTAGGCAAACATGTCCTTGAATATGTATTGATCTCGGCCACGATAAATAATCATACCTTCCAGCACAGAAGAGGCCCCAAATAATCAACTTGCTATAAAGTGGATGATTGAATACCTCAAGACAGAGCGCTAGTCTCTGGTTTGGTTTGTTTTTGTGTCACTATCAGACACACACACACACAAAAAAAAACAACCCTTAAAGCATAACTTAGAGGAGGAAAATTTTATTTGAGGCTCACAGTTTCAGAGGTTTCAGTCCACAGATGGCCAGCTGCATTGCTTTTGGCACAAAGTGAGGCAAGGGCTGGCTGAAGGGTAGGCTCAGTGGGGGAAAGCTGCTCAGCTCATGGTACGGTCAAGGAGCACAGAGGGAGGGGGAAAGGGGATGCAGGGAAGAGTTACCCTTCCATGGCATGCCCCAGGGACTCATCTCCTCTAGCCATGACCCACCTGCCTATAGTTACCACTTAGCCCATTCAAACTAGGACAGACTGATCTGGTCATAGCTCCCACAATCAATCATCTTATCTGTGAATATTCCTGCATTAACAGGAGCTTTTGGGTGATACCTCATATCCAAGCCTTAATAATTTGATGCTGGGAGGTTAGATAATGTTAGAAAATAAATCAATGTAGGTCAATGGGGATTCACGTTTTGGGGCTCATGCATAGCTTCTGTCTCCGCCTCCAAGGCTACTCTGTCCAGGAGCCCATTATACCAGCATATGGGTGGCCAATGATGAAGCCAAACTGATTTCAACCAATTAGATTCTTCTACATGTTTTGTGGTTTAATGTCTTTTTCATTGTGGATTGTCCCTTATATGCATGAATATTTGGTATGAGTATTTTCACACTTTGCACCGATTCCAATAAATAACAGTGATGCTCATCTTCAGAAGATGTTGTATTCAGTCTTATGGATAAGGAAGGGGTGATAATGCAGCATTAGTGGGTCAAAAGGTTCTTAAATGTCTGCATGTAGAGATTGTCTGTGTCCCCTCACCATGCTTATGCCCAATCCTGGATATGTCTTACATTCCACTGTCGTGCAGGGTCTAGTCAAACCTGTGTTCATAATGGATAATACTGGCCTTTTGGTCACTTGGGGTGCTTCTCCCCCTTTTATGTGACTTAGTTTTCACATATCAGTGAAAATATTTGACTTTCGGCTTTTTAGGACTGTTTATTTCACTCAGCATTATAGTCTTCCAGATCCATTCATTTACTTGCAAATGTCATGAAATTGTTCTTCTTTATGATTGAGTAGTACTCCATCAGGTATATATACCACATTTTCTTTATCCATTCTTCTTCTGATGAGTTCTTAAATTATTGTATTCCTTATCTTTCACATAACAAGTCATCCCAAATACTTGCCACTTTTTGTTCCTCTGGTTCAATTTACATCTTGTGTTCTATATAAACTAAGTTTACATTTGCAGAATGTCTAGATGATCCAGGTTCCTTTAGACTATACCATGACAGAAGTAAGAGGGAGAATTAATAACACTGACATGGATAGTATGTGGTAAATATACAGTATCATTCACCCTATGCATAAGTGAAGTGACTCTGATCTTAATTCTCAGGAGACATAGTAGAAAGTGCTTGCCTCAAACCACATAACATGTACCTAAGGCTATATGAATGTTTTCACAAGTTACTATGTCATGTAAATTAGCTGCATTTTGGCTGGGTTTTTTTGGCTAATTGTAAAGCCACAGCCTTGTTTGCAAGAGCCAGCTGTCAAATACCAGAATTCATATGACAGGGAGAGTATTGCAGAGAACCCCAAATGAATAAATCAAATTGAAAAACTGAGAACATTCATTGGTGATGGTTGAGTCTTTAATGATTGCAGTAATCTCTGCCATTTCAGATGAGATGTTGGATTTTTTCACCTTTTAAAAATATTTATTTTTATTAAGGCCCTATTTAAATATAATGATTTCTTCTGGTTACAGTGCATAGTTGTATGAACTTTATAATTGTATTTATGGTTGTACTAACAATACAATCAGTGTTTATATATATTGATTAATTTCTTTACCTGAGATACTTCCTTGTGCTTCTTTGCTGTTGATCCCTCCCCTCTTCCAAGCCTGGGAAACTATTGCTATGGTTTCTGTCATTGTAGTTTTGCCTTTTCTAGAATTTCATGGGAATGAATTCATATGATGTATATTTTTTTGTGTTTGATTTTTAATTATTGCAATGATTGTGAGACTAACCTATGGCATTGCATGTATTCACAATTCATTTATTTTGGTCACTAAATTGTCAGGTAGTAAATATTAGATGATATTTAAGTTGTGTCTGAGTTTTGGCAATTATGGTTATTGCTGACATGAATACTTATGTATACATCTTTTGGTAGGATTTGTTTTCAGTTCTCTTACACGTGGAGGAGTATTGCTGGGGATAATGGTTATTGTTTAATTTTAAATGATGCTGCCATATTATTTTCCCAAATGGCAGTACAATTTTTATATTCAAATCAGCAAAATATGAAAATTATAGTTTCTCTGTGTTCTTACCAACATTTAGAATAGTCTCTCTGTTTAATGTTAGTCAATCTGGTGGATAGTTAATTATATTTTATTGTAGGTTTAATATGCATGCCTCTGAAGTCTAATGATGTTGAGTATCTTTCTCTGTGCTTATTAGTCACTGATATATATTCTCTTATAACATAGCTGTATACATCTTTGATATTTTTAAAATTTGGTTTGTTTGTTTTCTTATTTTTGAATGGTAAGAAGTCTTTAAATATTCTTGATACAAACTTTTTGTTTTTAAAAAACTTTGGCTTATCTGTTTGTGGCATGTCTTTTGCTTTCTTAACTATGTCTTTCAAAAATCAGACACTTTTAATCATGATGAAATCTATTCTATTAATTTATCATTTCTTATGTTTTTTTTATCCTGTTTTAGAAATCATTGCCCAACCTTATGTTTTATTATGGAGCTGTAAAAGTTTACCATTTACATGCTGATCTATGATCTAGTTTAGATTAATTTTTGTGTGTCATCTAGGGTGAGGGTTGAAATTCATTTTTTTTCCTTGTAGACATCCATTTGTTTGAGTACCCTTTGTTGAAAAGACTATCTTTCCTTAATGAATTACTTTGCCATTGAATTACCTTTGTAGAAAATCAATAAGCCATGTAAATGTGGGTCTATTTCTGTCCATTAGTTTATGTGTATAAACTTTTTCCAATCATCTTGATTACTGTTGTTTCATGGTAAGTTTGGAAAAAAAGGTAATGTGCCATGTGATAACTATTTTTTTTTGAATTATAAAATTCTTATAGATATTCTAGGTCCTTTGATTTTGCATATAAATTTAAAGTTAGCTTGTTAATCTATTTATACCTGTTGAGATTAAGATAAAATTTTCATTAAATCTATACATTAATATGAGAAATGTATTAATCAGCATTCTCCAGAAAAATATAGAATAATCATGTGTATAAATACATATGTATGTGTACACATACATAGGCATATATATACATATAAATTGAACATATATACAAAGAAGCATATGTGTATTTGTGTGTGTGTGTGTGTGTATGTGTGTGTGTGTGTGTGTGTGTGTGAGAGAGAGAGAGAGAGAGAGAGAGAGAGAGAGAGAGAGAGAGAATTTAAGAATTGGTTCATGGTTCATGCTATTTTGGAGCTTCACTGAGGATATTATAATAGATGCTTCAAAATCTGAAAAGTGAGCCAAGAAAGTCAATGGTATTATTCATGTAATTAAGTGCAAGTCTGAAGTCTTGAGAACCAGAAGTTTCAGTATCCAAAGGCAGGAGAATATTGATGTCCTAGCTCAAGCAGAGAAAGCAGTATGTTCTTCCTCTGAATCTTCAGTTGATTGGATGAAGCCCACACACATTGGTGAGGGCATTCTTATTTACTCAGTCTATTGATCCAAATGCTAGTATCTTCAGAATCACCCCTTGGACACAAGCAGAATACATTACTACTTATCTGGGTATTGTTCTCTTTCTGCTTTCAATGTCATTGACAGTTTGATTATGATATACCATAGTATAGAAGGGTGTGTGGGAGTCGGGTGGGGGGTTGATGTTCATTTAGTCTATTACACTTGCAAATCTCCATCTTTGGTTAAATTTGGGAACTACTTAAAATTATATTTTCAATATTTATTTTTCTGCCTGTTTTCTGTACTTCTGTTATTTCAGTTACATATAGGTTTTATAGTTTAATAATATCTACCAGGGATCTGAGGTTCTCTTTAAAAAATTTTTTTCTTCTTGATGATTTTCATCTAGGATAATTCCTATTTCTTTATATTTAAGCTCATTTACCCCTTTCTCTGCTAAGCATTTATGTGTCAATTCTATCCAGTGAACTTTATTTCAGAAATTTTATTTTTCAGTTGAAAAATTTCTATTTGTTTTGTTGCTCCTTTGATGAATCTTCCCATTCCTTTGTTGAGATTTTTGTCTATTTGAAACAGGTTTTGTTTTTCTTCATTGAGGATATCATAATAGATGCTTAAAAATCCTGTTCATTTAGTTCCACATCTGTTCATTTGGAGCCAGATTTGATTGCTTGTCTTTTATTTTGATACTTTTGTTAAATTTTCTTGGTTCTCATATGTCAGGTAGTTTGGGATCACATTGTGGACACAGAGTGTTAGATTATATAGAATCCGAATTTTGTTTGTTTTGTAAGATTTTGTTTCTTTGCTTTAGCAGAGATTTTGCTGCAAGAGTTTGTTCTTTTGGACAAGTGAAGTCTCGGTCCCCCCACCCTCTCCTTTTTCTTCTCTTAAGTTGTTTTGAGTCTGTACAAAAGAAATTTGTTAAGGAGTCAGCCGGAGATGTTGGACAGTCAGAGTTTAACTCTCTGGGCTTCTCCTTTCTGGGATTTATCTATTTCACCACTTCTGGTTTTCTTGTTTCTGTTTTCTGACCCTACAGGTAGAAATACTGTGAAGTTTTCATTTGAGAACTACTGCTGCTGTGTATGCAGTGTGGATTACATTTGTCCCTAGGCTGAAATCAGGTGGTAAGGAGCTCACTGATAGAAGCTCCTGTTATCTCCTCCTTCCAGTAGACATGCACAGTTTGTATCTTGTATTGAATTATATCAAGGCTTTTGATTGTTTCTTGAAGGAATTTAACTCATTCTCTTTTAGGCAAGTCGAGAATTGTATCCAAACATATTTTAGTCTCGTCTAATATATCCCCAAAGTGGAAATATACATTTTAAAATTTACTTTTTTTTTTTTTTGTATTGTAGACTATTATCACTATGATAGCTCTTATCCAGTAGGTTAAGGAACCACTATGAGATTTCTGACAACCATCCAGGGTCCCACTGAGGAAGGAGTGGAAGAACCATTATGGCATATACAAGCCGTGGTGCTGCCAGATTCTTTCTAGTCAATGTGTTCCAAATGTAGAAACTGACTCAAGTGTGGGAATCTCTTGGAGCTTTATCTTGATTTTTTTTTTTTTTTTTTTTTTTTTTTTTTTTTTTTTTTGCTTTCTGGGCCAGAAACATGATGTGGTCGGGAGTAGTTCTGTGAACTGTAGGTTGTTTTGCAGCACCCCTGACCTCAGCCTACTAGATGTGAGAGTACTCCTTAAGTTTTGACAGCCAAACATGTTTCCAGAAATTTCCAAACGTCACTTTGTTGGGGGTAGAAGTATCAAAATTGCTTCCAAATGAGAAATACTTGTATAGATTAATCAATAATGCCCTTCCTGACTATTTATCTATCTTGATCCTAGAAGTTCAATTCCTATTAGACGTCTTTGTAATTTCTTTCAAGTCAAGTGCCTTGGCTGCAACTTTTTCTTTGTCCATTCACTAAAATACTTGTGTCTCCTTTGCTTTTGATGATAAAGTACCATCATTTTCCCTTTCTTACATTGGGCAAACTATCTACCATCACCGTTTCTGCTAGTGAGCTGATATTATAAAAGTGTTCCCTATCATTATATGTTGCCTACAGAACACAGATAAGATGTGCTCACAAGTGCTGATTCACCTTCTACCTGCACACTTCCTATTGCTTTGGTAAAGAGAGTATGTTCTTGGCAACACTCAGACACACTCAGCTTTTGGGTTTTCTGACTTTACACAGTGTATCCATTCTAGGATGGCCACTTCTTTGAGCTTTTTGCTTCTTTCCTCCTCCATCTGCTACAGAGTTCTAGCATTTCTACTCACTGATGGTAGCCCATCACTACCCCTCCCCACAATTTTTCAAGAGCCATACCAGGGGCATTCTGAATCATCACCATGATGCGATGTAAAGCATTTTGTCCAATTGGTAAACTCTCTCTTACCCAACTTATATCCCACCTTTATTGCTTCACATCATAAATATCCAACCCATACATAGACCTGTAGCTCTTGCCAGTGTGTGATGACTAGGTTCTTCTTTTTAGCATATAGTTCCTTTCTTCCTGGTGCCAATCTAATACTTCTCTAGGTACGTTATGTTGAAATTTCATTTTTATTATGGTTCTAGCTGCTAGAAAGGGTAGATTCTGATGGGGGGGGTTGACTTACAAGCCAGTAGCTCCTGGATCAGTAATGAAGAGAGAACTCACCTTCAACACAGAGGAATGGGCCACTTCTGCAGGCTTAGATGGTTCAGAAGGATTTTCCCTTTTGTTGCTAAATATATAAGTTTCTTTGTACTCTGTCAAGATAAATCTGTGATTATTATTCCTTCATATTGTTCATTAGCTACTCTGAACTTTTTACTGTCTATCGTCAATGTATCAGAATCTCTCAGTGTCTGATATCAATTTTATAATTCTATTGTTCCAACAGATATCACACCAGTCAGTGTTTTCTCTTCCACTGATTCCCATCACAGAGGAAGGTTAGTAATTGCATCCTCTCAGTGTGCTCAGTCTATTACAATTATGTCTATCACTAGGATTGTGATCCCCATTACCAACCCATGAACTAATTATCCAACTCAAAATATCCATTGTAGGATCTCCTTCCTGGGACCACTCCTAGTACCAAAATATTTTCTGATGGGTCTTCAGGAAATAGATTCTGAGATGGAGATTTCTAGGCAGAAAGTTTTATGTGAAGGATGCTTGAGAACAGTAACAGTAAAGGAATGATGGATATAGGGTTGAGCAGATGGAGAAGTTGAAGCATAATTATAGCTCAGGCATCAGCTGATTCTATAATGAGTTATGGAGCTGGAATATACCTTCAGTGTTTTCCTGCAGAGTGGGAGAAGAGTCCTGGGCATTCATGTTATCACCTCTCTCATCAACTCACTTTTGCCCCTTCTTTCCCCAAGAGGGAGTATAAGTTCGGATCCCTGAGCATCATTCCACTAAAAACAGTTTGCCATACTTTGGGGAAATGAATGTTCAATCCTATAGGAGGAATAAAGTTTGCATACAGCATCAACCCCCATGTCTTTTTAGAACCTCTGTTTCATATGACAGCATGGGCTTCAGCACTTTCACATTGCCTGAGTCCAAGGCATGGTCTTCAGATCACACCTAGTGCTGATATTTGCATTTTCCTTAGGGGTGTGTGTGTGTGTGTGTGTGTGTGTGTGTGTGTGTGTGTTTAATCATCATTCTGCACTCTTGAGATCTAATTCCAAGTTCAAGTTTGTGTTCTATTTTCTTTCATAAATAAAAGCAGTCCTCTTGAAATTTTTCCTTAGTTTTTCTGAACCTGGAAGAGAAAGCATAAATTATCTAGGTTCTAGTCCATTGTTTCTTAATTTTTTGCACTAAAGTTTTCATAATATACATTAAATTATACAGTTGTAAGTAGATGTCCTTTTAGAAATATACTAGCTGTAGTGAGCATCACTAAAATTCTCATTCTAAGAAGGAAGATCATATTGCTCCCAGTAATATGAGTGCTACTAACAACCAGCCTTCGACTCTCAGTGTCCCCTGGATTGCCATGGATGTAGAGCTATTTTTCCCATTTTGTGCTTTCCCCATAGTAACCCAGGGCATACTCAGCTGACGATGTAGGAACATAAAGGCCCAGCTATTTTGGCCTTGACTGCATAACTCTGGACAAGTCCACAGAATTCCCCGTGAAGTCATCCGAGGCTGTCATTAAGTCTCTACCATGGACTTCCTCTGTCCAATTATATTTCCTTCCTCTCTGTTTGTCCCATAAGTGTTGATAGTAAGTGTACTTCCTAAGAAATATCCTGCATACGAGACTTCTCCAATATGCTTTCTAGAGTACCCCAACTATTATCTGAGATAGATAAATATATATATATATAAAATATATATATTGCTACATATATTTCTTTTGTTTCTGAGCATATTATTAATCTTAGACTCAATGTGTTCAAGGTATTTACTGTATACTTATATATTATATAACTTGGTTTACTTATAAGTTTCTGTGGAAATGGTTACTCTACTTTTTCCATTATCATCCTTAGGTATCCTGTGGAAAATATGAAAAAAGCAAGGTAAAATAAAACAAGCTGTATAATGTAATCTTACTACTTTAATAAAAATTGAACAGTCAATCATCCCATGTAA
This sequence comes from Spermophilus citellus, assembly GCF_964194105.1. Taxonomy (NCBI): domain Eukaryota; kingdom Metazoa; phylum Chordata; class Mammalia; order Rodentia; family Sciuridae; genus Spermophilus; species Spermophilus citellus. Next base: position 88,266,806 of record NC_138193.1, read on the forward strand.
AAAAATTGAACATTTCACTAAAATTCAACACGTTTACTCATTTGTAAATTATTTTGTGGTTCTTTTATATATATAAGATAATGAATAATGCTGGTTGAACAAATCCATGTGTTTTTTTAATCTTTCTTCAAATATTCCTATAAGCACCTAGCTGAGTATTAAAATTAGAATAACGAGATGTCTTTTGGGATGATTATTGGGGCCAAACTGGAAATGTGGATGAGTCCCTCACTTTATTCTCTAGGACCAAAGACAGCTCACTTTCATCTTTTGATGTCTCACTTTTTAAATCCAACATGCTGTGAGACTGCCTTCTTATAAATAGGATATGAAGAGTAATCTAACTCTGCATCACCTTGTTTTACTAAAATGTCTTTGCCTTGGACATGTTCATTTTGATATAGGGGAGCCCCCTCAGGAATGCGTACTTTGGAAAAACTAGAATTTTAATATGTAGTTATGAATAGAATCCAATGCATAATTCTCTGAACCCCAATGCTTTAGCTTTCTGTAGCCACATTCTAACTGAAAATTGAGCTAATTTCTAATTGTCCTGTAGCAATACTAGCTTCAGAGGAACATCATGTACAAATATGGCCTTTGTTTCCTTATCCTGGCATTTGCAAACTGGACAATATTATCTACTGAGAAATGTGGCTCTATGGAAATTAGTGCTCATCTCTTTGGAAAAATCCTTTACTGTGAATTATTATAGTTACTACCATGTGTTTAGTGCTTTACCAGGTATCATTCACCCCATTCACTTGTCTCACATAGACAACAATCATTAAAGCTAGGTATTTTAAATCTTCCCCACTACATGTTACAGCTAAAGAAGGTAATTTTTTTATTTAATTGATAATAAACAATAAATAATTAAATAATATTTATTAATTGATAATTAATAATAAAACTGCCAGAATCTGAACCTAAGTCTGCCTGCAATTAATTCCCTAGCTTTGTGTTCGGCATTGTACTCCTCCATTTTCTATTCTTTCATTTAATCATTAAGTTAACTCATTTGTGCAGTAGCTGTTTACTGACTATGATTGGGCACTGTTTTAGCCACTGTCAATCCAGCAGTGAACAAAGACCCTATCAGGAATGTAGATATATAAGTTTGAAGAGACAGACAACAGTTAATGAACTAATTATGTACCATGATAATTGAAGATAAATGTTATGAACCAAGATGAAGAAAGGAATTGAAGAGTCCTCACAACTGCCAAACAAAGCAAAAACAAACAAAAAAATCTTTATTTTTCATTAGTAAGATATGAAGAAGTTAAGTACTTTGTCCAGTGTTAGAGCTGGTGAGCAACCAGTAGCATTGGATCCTTTAACTGTGTAATTCCACAGTCAATGAAATGTTCAGTCCCATGCCTATTCACTGTTTTTTATTTATATCCCACTTATTCCTTTTTGATTCTTTAGTCTTCTCCAAAACTGTCACTCTAACCTAGACTTGTTCCCTTTGCTGCCTGGCAATAAGAAAGCATGACAATAGCCAATAGGTATATGAGAAACTGGTGCTTAGCATCATTAATTATCAGGGAAATGCCAATCAAAACCACAGTGAGGTATTGCCTCACTTGAGTAAGAAGGACTTACAAAGAAGCAAGTACTGGTGAGGATGTGGAGAAAAGGTAGGACTTGCACACCATTGGTGGGGATGTAAGTGGGTACAGCCCTGGTGGAAAAGAGTAGGGAGATATTTCCAAAAGTGAAAAATAGAGCTACATATATGAAATCTAGCAATCCCATTCTTGGTTATATATACAAAGAAAATGAAATTAGTATGCCAAAGACATAGCTGCAATCCCAGGTTTATTATGGCACTATTTACAATAATCAAAATGGAAAAAACCTAAGTGCTAAAAAAGTGGAAAAACCTATGTGTCCTTGAACTGAACTAATGAATGGATAAAGAAAATGGGACACATGTGCAGAGTGAAATATGATTCAGCCATTAAAAAACCCTAAAATCCCGTTATGCAACAACATGGATAGAACTGGAGATCATTTATGTTAAGTGAAATAAGCCAGGAACAGAAAGACAAATCATCTCACTTCCATATTGAAACTAAAAAATTGATCTCACAGTAGTTGAGAATTGATTGTGACTTTCTGTTCCTGGTTATTGCACTTAACATAAATGATCTCCAATTCTATCCATGTTGAGAGTAGGGAGAGGGAGGGATAGGGATTGAGGAGAATAGGGGGAGGAAGGGTTAGGGAAAGCTTGATCAATGCGTACTAAGTTATAGTTAGATAAATAGAAGAAATTCTAGTGTGCTATTGCATAGTAGGTTGAGTAGACATAACAATTATGTGTTCTGTATTTCAAAAAACTAGAAGAGTTTTGAATATGATTACCATAAAGAAATGTTAAGAATTTGAGGAGATACATAGGTTTATCCTAATTTAAACATTCTACAATGTATCCTGTAATTAAAATATCACATGGCACCCCTTTAATGTGTACAATTTTTTATGTATCAAATATAAATTTAAATAATAATAAACAAAACAAAACAACAACAAAGAAAGCATGAATGTAAAGTATTTCCCATGGAGAAATGCAAAAGACAAAACAAGAAAAGGAGCCAGCTGAAAACGAAAGCCAGCGTGAGCAACAGTTTTGCTGCACGGCAAGCTTATTTTCCAAGATCCTCCCACACCACGCGGAGACTTTGCTCTCCTTTGAGTTCTTGGAATCTGTGTGTCTGCTGAGGGAATTATCTACTCATATCTTTTTGTTTTAGTCAGCTTTATGTTGTTGTGACCAATATATTGGATAAGAACAACTTAGAGGAAGAAAAGTTTATTTTGGCTCCTCGTTCCAGTGGTGCAGTCCATGGTCAGCCAATTCCATAGGTCTAAGCTTAAGGGGAGATGGAATTTCATGGTGGAAGGATGTGGTGAAGAAAAACTTCTCAGTTCATGACAATCAGGAGGGAGATGGCAGGCACCAGAGACAAAATATAAACACCAAAGTGTTCCCCCAGTGTCCTACTTTCTCCAGCCTCACCCTACCTGCCTACAGCTACCACCCAGTTAATCCATCCAAGTGGATTAACCCACTGATTAGTTTTGAACTCTCATAATCTCATAGTCTCACCTCTGACAATTCTTGCATTGTCTCACACATGAGCTTTGGGGGTCCATCATATATCCAAACCATAACACTTCTCTCATCTCTTTTCTCTTCCTGTGCCCCTATTTATGCTATTTTACAAAAAAGTTAATCAACTTAAGGTATTACAGTGTGAAATGGCTTAGTTCTAGAGGATGCTAAGAGAGATCTTACTTTGTATTGTTGACTTTAGGAATGATCATCTGAGTTGACACTAAGATTCCATTAGACATATGGAAAAGCCATGTTTTTTTCAGTAAATATTTATTGATCTTGTGAATGCACAACAAGGAAACCATTGTAGTTGGCTGAGTGAGAAGTATTGTAACAATTTAATGACACCAGTTTGTTATTTCATATCCTGATACAATTGTAGCTGTGATTTTCTGGACTGACACCCTTCAGTTCTCCAAACAGTACATTCTTCTAGGTTTTTAAACCTAGTATAGATTACATAATCCTTTTCTGTACATCTAAAGATTATGAACTTGCCATATTGCAATATCAGAGTTCCTATATTAAGTTTATCTATGTATCTATCAAATTGCTTAGGTATAATCAACAACTTTAAAACTTTGAAAAATTTTTTTGAAATATTTCACATTTAATTATTTTCCCATAGGTTTCACAAACATAGGAGATATTTAACCACATGGGTAACAGCATAAAGACATATTTAATCATTAATCATCTGAATAAAACAATTTCCTTTATGGCAGAGTAGATCTTAGTAACCTTGATACACTTTGCACATATTAAATACTTGTTCAATAAAGGAATGACAGAACTCACCCTTGACTATCAACCAAAGGAAAGACTAGAGTTATAGTTGGAATGATAGTTTAGATGATGGTAAGAGCCCAGAGAAGATTCTAGAATGCGGAGTCATTTCTCAGTCATTTTAGTCTGGCAAGAATAAATGTGCAGACTAGATATTTACAGACTTAAAAAAAAATTTCACAACTGGAGTTATTAGCTTTGCCTCAGACTTTCTAAATGAAAGACATGGATTAAATATTGATGTGGCTTGTCATAGATTGTATCACTTCTGTCATGGCTTCCTGTGTTCCATGGCCTTCACTGCAGTGTCTCTACTATAGGAAGGTCGTATGTCCCTGTCCTATTTCATGTAGGCATGACTTGTTGACATGGTTTGGCCAATGAAATATGAGCAGAAGTTAGATGTGCTACTTTCTGGCAGAAGCCTTAAGAGTCAGGGCATATAGTTTGCTTGTTCTTTTTTCTCTTTGCATGATAATCAGCAAAGTTCCATAAAAAAGAGTAGAGAAGCTAAGTTATAGCTGACTTGTGGTATCTATAGCAATGTGCATGGGAAACTCACGTTTGTGATAGTCATTGGAATCTGGGGACTATCCATTCTTCAAGACATAACTTATCCTAACACATGTAAACTATATTCATTCTATATGAACTATAGAACCTGGTGTTAATTAGGTGTCGGAGCTCTGGGATGAACTAAGCTCTCATCTTCCTGCTACCCTATGTAGAAACCTACTTGATTTCACCTGTATCTAAATGCTTTCCTCTTTAGTGGATAGAGCAACTAATGGTCAAACCCTCTGCTTGTGCTGTGGATCCCATCCCCTCTCAAATAGTTACAGTTATTTTTCTCCTGCAGTGTGAATCTTTTCCTTGCTAAAGGATCATTAATATCTTACTTGCTCTAAACAATTCCCTCCTGCCTCCATATTCCTTTCAGCTAACCCCTTCCCATTTCTCTCTCCTCTTTCTCAATCAAACTTTTCAACTATTTAACACTGTGCTGTCTCTTTTTTTATTTAATTGATTTTATTTTTTTTAAAAATTCATGACAGTGGAATGCATTACAATTCTTATTACACATATAGAGCACAATTTTTCATATCTTTGTATATAAAGTATGTTCACACCAATTTATATCTTTATACATGTACTTTTTTTCCATTACAATTCTTATTACACATATATACCACAATTTTTCATCTCTGTATATAAAGTAGTTAAGATATTACTTTATTAATATTTTCTGGCAGTTTTAAATTTTTATCTTAATTCTCATTTTTAATATAATTTTAAATTTTATTTTTAATTTTTAAATAGCATTATCATCTATATTTATATTGTTTATTCTACACTACATTTCTTTTATGGATATAATAGTCAAATTGTTAATAATAGTGAAAGTACTTTGAATTTAAAATACTGTTTATAGAGAAAGTGTAGGCATCATTTCCAACTTTTAATATGGTATTAATGTATCCAGCAAACTGAAAACACTCATTTCCCTAAAGAAAAGAGTTTTTACTATTGTCAGTGATGGCTGCTTTCAGATTCATTCTGAGCAAGAAATTATGCTTTAATTAAAGCCATTATTAATCATGTGCAAATAAAACGATTATAAATTTCTAAAATTTGCTGGTATTTTGCTTTATTTACTACTTAAACTCCTATAAGAGCTTATAATAAGTAGTTAGAGATTGATTCTGAGTGATTTTGAAGATTATTTTCTGTTACAGAAGTCAAATGAGAATCATAGACCCATCTATTAACTATACAAATTAATATCATCTGGGACAGAATGATATTTTACAAATGTAAACATATGGTTCTTTGGGTTTTCTTATAGTGTTTCAATACATTTATAGTCAAGTTGACAATTGTTATTATTTTCTGTGACCTATGGAAACTTTCTGAGTGGTATGCCTTTAAAATAATAATGCTCCTCCTAGATGGACATCACTACCCTAGGTACATGTATGACTGCATACATGGTGTGATGCTACATTGTGTACAACCATAGGAATGTAAAGTTGTGCTGCAGTTGTGTACAATGAATCAAAATGCATTCTTCTGTCATATATACCTAGTTAAAATCAATACATTAATAATAATAATAATAATAATAATAATAATAATAATAATAATATTGCTCCTTGCAAACAGTGATGGATTAATGTTATTACTCCATGTGAGTATTTTAGGGAGAATGAAAATAAATGACTGACTTAACTCCCTACTGACCCCAAGGTTCCTCAGCATTACCTTGGTGTAATTGGCAGCTGGATTTCAACTCAAAATATTTCTCACTTGGCTTCCAGTTCTGCTTGAAATACATAATCCTGGGAAAAACTCTAAAAATATCTCTGAATTTCAGTTTCATTATCTATAAAGAGGTAATAATGTTATTTATTATTTCAGAGTGCTATGAGAATTAAATATGATAATACCTGTACTTTCTGAACTATAAAGTACAATGCAGGATAGAAGAAAACACATGTCCTGTTTATTAATCAAATTAAATTAAACACATTCTGATGAACTCTCTCTAGCCAGTAATGGAATATGATGTATAGCCTAGTAAATTATATTTTTATTTTTCTCACTCTCTCCTGGAGCTAATCATGTTTCATCCATACAGCGATTCAAAAACTACTTGACAGATTCTTAGACTAAATGTAGTTGTTAAGATTTTTTTTTCCTGTTTAAAATTCTACTTTTATCACTTCAAGAAATGTCACCCTAAAAACACATGCTGACAGATGATTGAGGATTCTACTTAGAAGCAGTGTAGAAAGCAAATGAATTCTTGAGGGAAAAGTAAATTAGAAATATTGGATTCATTAGAAGGCACATAAGCTTTTGTGATCTGTCTGTTAGCAACGTGTCTCTTACCTAGAGAGACTTGATTTATCCAAACTATCACATCAGTGAATTCAGAAGCAGGAAATATTAAAATGTGCATTGCAGTTGAAAAGGAAAACAATCCAGGAAACTCTGATATACAGGAATTGAGATTACTGACATTATCTTGATGAATAAAAACAAATGGAAATGGTTTGGAAAACCTTGGAAAATATCAGTGCTCCTTTGTATAGTGCTCTTAAAGTAAAAGGTATTCCTTTAATAAGAAATATGAAATAGCATATATTATATATATAACTTGACTGAGGTCAAAGCAAACAAAGGAACATAACTGATGTAAATCATATCACACACACACACACACACACACATACACACACACATATACATCTGAAACACAAATCCAACATTATCTTAATTATCTTTGGACTCTGCTGTACACAGGTGTATTAAAATAAAGATAATAACATGAAATCTATAACCTACAGCTGGGCTTAATTATACTAGGTTGCATTTGCTTTGATAACCATCCAAATTTGGGGGAATTCCTCTCAGTGGGTGGTGTAGTCACTTGAGTGACCTCAGATAAGTAACTAAATTTTAAAAATTATGTCACCAATTCAAATCATCCTACTAGATTCAGAAGATTGAAAGAAGTAGACAGAAATATAGATTATCTAAGTAGATAAACACCATCAACCTCATGATTAAAAAACTTTTTTCTCACATGGTTATTTTTATCTTGATATATGCACACGCAGTAACATCACAATGTACAGGAACAAAGATATTTAACTCATACATGTGATTGATATGGGTGCTCATAGTCATGAACAAAATAGACTGGAATAACTGGAATCTATCTTCTTTGTTTTTAGTATGGGGAAAAAACAACCTAATGAAGTCAAATTCACAAAATATGTTCTTAGGTGAAAGACTGGATCATAGTTTAGAAATAAATGTTGACCTTGTGCAACAAAAAGTTATTCACAAAGTCCAAGGACAGTTAAAATCATTATCAGTTGAACACAACATTGTATCTTTAACATAGCACCTTCCTCTTTGGATAGTTTGGAATGTAAGGCATAATATGGCATTATATGGCAAGAACACCAAGGAAGCATTATCTAGGATTCAATAGGTGCAGAAAATACTAAGTCTTTTGATACAAAAACATGAAAATTCAAGAATCGACATTCCAAGTATTAATTGGATACAGAAGACCCTGTCTAGAAGGCTGGTCAATCTTTTCTTGAGGAACTATTGCGTAGAAAATGGTAATGTAAAGAGGAGGGGGAAAATGATAGTTTAGGTAGAAGGCTGACCACAAAACAGCTTTATTTTGTTACTATACATATGCTCATTTGAAAATTTCTGAAGTTTATAAACCCATGTTTTTCATGCTTACTCTAATAAGGTTAGCTGAGTTCATAAATGGTGTGGTGATATATCTGCATTACCTTGCTGACTCTATTCAGCTCTTGGAAATACTTTATTAAAGAAAGTGTGATCTGGCCAACTGAGATTATTGCTGTCTCTCAATGTCCTCTGTGCCTTAGGGTGGGGGGCAGTTGCAGTCCAGAAGAGAGTTAGAATCTCGGAACAACACTTTATATCCTTATTCCTTAATGTAATATTGGTACCAGGATGACAATTTATTCTCATGAAGTGTTTGATTTAATAAATGGCTGAACAAATGGAGCTTTTGCTAAACATGCAGAAAAAGAGATGGGTGTGGGTGTGATAATGTAGACTTGGAGCACAAACTATGACATACATGGACTGTAATATGAAGTATCACTACTGGATTCCTTAGAGATAATAATGAGGATACTGAATTATACTGAAGTAATTCCATTTTCTCTGAACAAATATTAAATACATATGATAGTAGTAGCTAAGTCTGGTTTTAAGTTGTATGCATTTTACAGAAAATTTGCTAGAATGAACAATGATTACATCTTTACAAACAAGTTATTAAATATTAATCTAAAATGAGAAACTATTTGGAATTATATAGACAGATTGCTGAAATAATTTATACTCTAAAATCGTGGGGGATCATTATCATAGCTTTATAAACTTGGTTTGAAGTTTTCATGTATCCAGATTCTACAAAGCCCTGAGTACTATTTATTGAGCTACCAAACTACTTTCTATATGGTTTGACTGAAAAGAATCTTACTGGATAATCATATTGAAATTGTTATGGTCAAAGTATCTTAGGTTATTTGTTCCTGTTTTGCACATGAGAAAGAGGATCTGAAAAAGATTGAGTAATGTGCACAATGATGTAAATTGGGTGAAGTATAGGACTATGTTTTTGTTATTTTATTTTTTTCTTTCATCATTGCAATCTTTTTCTTAGGGAGCACATGATGTATTTTCTTTATATACTAAGCTTAAACGCAGAAGACTTCTAAGAGGTGCCTGCTGTAAAATTTTCATCTGTCAGAACACTTAGAGAAAATGTTTTCCCTTACTGCTTTGTGGCAATATTTTAATGGGCACATGTACAGCATTTTCATACCCTGTCACCTAATTCTCAATTTGCATGGTAACAACATAATAGCATGATAAAAGATATTAAGAAAAAATAAGCTCAACTGCTTATGACACCAAAATTGAAGATATGCCATAAAAGCATTCATTGTAGACTGGAAAACAGCACTTTTATCCCCTGCAGGCAAGGTTGTGATGAAGACTTAAGGGTTTATGAATACTAAAATTTGTTTCATCCAGTGATATCAGGATGTGCTTCTTTCTTTTTTTCTTACCAAGATCCCCTGTGATTAGTCACTTAATCTTTAGAAGGTGGTAGGAAGCTTTCAGTCCTGTAGAAAGACTACAAAAAAATGCTGTTTGCTGTGGCGCACTTGACCTTGTTTGTAGCAGGATATACCAGAAAGATCTCCTATATTGATTGGTTATATTATGCTCTAGAATTCCTATATACTAAACACATATCCTCTAAGCACATTTTGTGGACATAAATTTCTGCCCTTGCACTTCACCAGCTGAGCCATGATATTGTCTAGTTTGTGAGGTTTGCACTTCACCATTGTAGAACTCTCAACCAGTGCTGGTTGTCCACTTGTTCAGATCCAACTTTATAGTACTTTAAGGGCATTGGCTGTGTTTATGAAGAGGAATAGGAGGAAGACATTGTTCCTGATTCTCTTTGAACCTTGCAGTTGAAATCTTTATTAACTGGCAGGACACAGGTGGAATAAAGATCATAGTCATCTTTTCCACTTGATACAATTAAGTGTTCAATTGGTGTGGAACCCTATAAGATAATCTTGAACTTATTTATATTCACAGAAATGATCATAGAAGGTCTTGAGGATGTGATAAAATTAAATATTATGCACAATTTTGTTTTGAAAGCCACTTAATGCCCCCATCTCATCAAGAATTGAGTGTTTGCAAATGCAAATTTCTGTACTCACTTCTTAGAATTAATGGGAATTTCTGTTGCTGGGGCCCTGATATGGGGTGCCCTAGGTAATTTGTTAAGCACAAAAATATATGTGAAAAAATTTATTTGAAACATTTTATCTTGTGTCAGATTGTAGTACTCTCAGAATCCTCAGAATCCATTATGGGAACCTAGGTATCTGGGTAGAACTGTAAAGCAGATAGGTAACATCTGCATCTCTCATGGTAGCTGATCCAACCAGATTATGCTTGGTGACCTGCCTGAGAGTAATCTTAATTATAGTCAAGCATGGGGATTTTATATTTTTATTATAAAGCCCAATCAGAGATTTTATACTTTGATACCCATCAGCAATAATTTAGCTGTTTTTATTCTTGACCACATTTATTTATAACATGTTCACCTGTATAGAAAAACAGTAACAAACAATGATGAGTTTAAAATCAATTCTTCTGTGTTTCTTATAGGATCTGTCTGTGGGAAGCAATCTGAGCAACGAGAGTTTTCCAACTACATAATGTGAGATGTAATATTTATATGTATTTGTGCCACAAAATATTTGTCTACCAGGAATTTGAGGTTGATATTGATTTCTTAGAAATAGTGCTTCTCCAGGGAGACACTAAAATTCTTCCTGTAGATTTTCAAAACACTCTGCTGATTACTATGGAATGCACATTTTACCAAGTAATGTACTGAGTTGTCTTCATTATTTAAACAGTTCTTTTCATGCTAAGTCTGTGTGTCATATTTTATGATATGCTGAGTTCAAGATTTCTTTGTTTCATTTCAAGTAACATTGAATGTTGTTTAATAACACATATCACTTAAATATACATTCTTAGCATAGACACAGTGAATTTTTGATGGACTTCTATATTTTTAAAAATATAGTTGTTTTGTAGATGAATAAATTCTTTGTAATTATATAGTATCTGAAGTATGCTTTATAAATGTTCAGTTTTTCAGCTTTATTTCATGAATTATAAATTTAAATGTTGTTTGTTTTTAGAGGTCAGTGTTGGATCATTTGCATTATATGATACAAAGGTATTTATTTCATTCATTTATTTATTTTTCAATGCCTACCTGGTGAATATATAAAATTAAATGACAGTAACACTGCTGCAATTTTTCAACATCTGTAACAATTATGGTAAATTATATATCCTTTGAAATAAGGCGATGGTGGTGTATTTCTTCTCTTTTCAGTAGTTTTCTTATATATTAAATGAAGGGGTGGGCTAGATAATTTTGTAAATTGCTTTCCAGAACCAACATACTCATATGTTGGGTTTTGTCAAAAAGAGAAACAAATCCATGACATTAGAACATCTATTCATTCAAAAATACCACATCAAGAGCAGTTGTTTGTCTAAGGCTGTGATCATCAAAATTGTGTTAACCTCTGTCCTGGCTGCTGTAGTCTAGAATCAGCTCCCTCACTGCCACTCATACAATTTTTAGCAACCGCCTGTAACTGCCACAAGGTTGGAAACTTAATCATGAAACTTCTCTCCTCCTTTCTCTTTAGATTTTCCAGCCCCATCTCCTATTGTCAGAATCTAATGGGAAATTGTCTTTCAAAGAAGCCTGGGAAACATAGTTCTAGACACCCAGATTTAGCAGTCCAGAACATGTGTGGGGCTAAGAGATAACCATTAAATAAGTGTCATATAGGTGTAGAAATTATGTATGTTGCAACAATTGTTTATTAGGCTGAGGAATTGAAATAAGAATAAAGCTTTTCAACACTAAGAAAACAAATTGTTTATGATCACCCACAGCAAAAAAATAGTACCTAATAACTTAAAATCATAGATCAAAATAAATTGCATTGACTAGAGAACATATAGTTACAAGTTACAATCAGGGTGCAAAGCAAGGTTCTGAGATACATGTTCAGGTAACAACTTTAGTTACCTGTCTTCATAACCTGCAATGTATTATTTTAAGGTTTTGATTGAAACTATCTGTGCATAGAAGGAAAATGAGTAAGCTATGTTTTATACTTTTATTAGTTTTTCAGCATTTTCAGTAACCCACATGTGTTTCACGTAGGAAAACCATTTCACAAATTGCATTCAGGTAACCCCCTCTGTGACACTATGCCAAGTGTGCCACATGGAATTACTTTGGCCTCCCTCTGTGAGCCTGAATGAGTTATTCCAACTTTTACTTAACCGTACTTGTTTATTCCTCTATTTTAAAACTAATGTTACTTTACAGTAAACACCTGGGAGGGTATTGTAAGCAGTAGCCCAAGAAGAGGAAATTAACCATGAGGAATTTATCTTACTACTGAGAAAATGCTATTTTCAAAAAGTGAGCAATCAGGCAAAGGGAAGCAAAAGTCCAAAGCAAGTTTTTAGGACAATCTGACTACCTAATTGGTATTCCAGAATTGAGGAGATTATTGATATAATTTGATCAGTAGATGTAAAGGTTGACTAACAAATTATTCAAGAAACAAAAAAGGAAAAATCTATCAGAAGTTTGAGTGTGAAAAATTTAAGTAGGAATACAGAAACATATGGATAAAATCTACTGTGGTCAACAGATGCCAAAATTTTATTAGTTTCTGGGATTTTCTGTAGTGATTATGTATTATATTCAGAATTAGAAAAAAAAACTTTTCTTTTCTATAGGTCCATACATTATTTTAGAAAGAAAATGTTTATCTCTTAAACACAGTATATTAGAAAGCAGACTTTTTGGTATAGCCTGTACATACTCTAAGAAGTTCTGGAAGAATAGTGCTTTCAGTCAGAGAACTCAGAACAAGTTTTATGAAAGAAGATAGCAAATACATAGTGGGAAGAATATAGAAAGTTTTAGTTCTTGTGGTAATTAAAAATAACATATTATTACCTATAATGTAGTATATACTAATGATAAATCCTTAGCATCCTACATGTTGTTCTAAGCACTTTAGTTATCCCCCAACCTTAGAAGGCTGGTATTGTTATTACTCCCTTATTTAGTGAAGACATATTCAAAGCCAGAAGAGATAAATTGCCCCAGACCATACAGCTAGTAAGTAGCAGATCCAAGATGGAAAGTTGTACACTTGAACTGTGGAGATTGGTCTGATTCCCACACTGCTTTACAGTTCAATGGATAGGTTTGCAGGAGATTGGGAGGCATTGACTATTGTAGAGCATACAATGTGAGTTATGTCTTAACTGAGCCACATTTTACCAACCAAATCATTTTGTCACTTGTTATCAAATTAGTCAACATACATGGCACTCTTCAAGGCAGACTGATTTTAATCAAGTAAGCTTTCCTCATTGGTGTCACGACTGACACAGTTTACTTTCTGTGGCATGTTGCCATTTCACATGGATCCAGTGAAGAGGATTTCTTTCCTACATTCCAACCTGCCACACCCCTGTGATCTTCCATTTAAATATTCTTTCTCCACAATCTTGGCTTATTTCAGGGAGAAAATATTCATTAGAACTGTGTTTCAATTACAGGAATGCACAATGTCCTGACTCCCAGTGTTGTGAATGCACCTGCTTTTTTTTTTTTTAAATTAAAACTTGTTATTTCCCAAAGAGGTAAGTCAAAGAACTGCAAACTTTCAGTTTTAATTAATGTTTATGGTGTGCTTTAAATGTCTTCACATTTGAAGCTGAAGATTTTAAGTTAACATTCTTTTTTTTAAAGAGAGAGTGAGAGAGAGAGAATTTTTTAATATTTATTTTTTAGTTTTCAGCGGACACCACATCTTCGTTTGTATGTGGTGCTGAGGATTGAACCTGGGCCGCACGCATGCCAGGCGAGCGCGCTACCGCTTGAGCCACATCCCCAACCCTTAAGTTAACATTCTAAGATTTATTTTGAACTAAAAACTTCTAACCATTTACCCATTTTTAAAAAGATGTTTGCTCTAGGGTTGCCTTTCTTTCTTTCTTTTTACCGGAGATTGAACTTGGGGGCACTCAACCGCCCGAGCCACATCCCTAGTCCTATTTTGTATTTTATTATGAATGGTCTCACTGAGTTGATTAGTGCCTCGCCATTGGTGAGGCTGGCTTTGAACTTGCAATCCTTCTGTCTCAGCCTTAAGCCACAAGGATTTCCTTTCCATTAATTTTAATTATATGTACTTTCTGGGAGCAAATATTCTGGGGATTTACTCAGTCTTTTGTAAGGTGCTGCTGCTAACATGATATATTGCTAACTGCTAAGCTGTTGGTCTCTACAGATTATTAATTTGGTATGGTAAAACTTTTCCATTTTAGCATGAATATAATTACACAATCCTAATTTTCTCAATAGTGTTATCCAATATCTAGGGCCATTATCATTAAATATTTACTGGGTTTCTTTGTGCCTGGTTTTAGGATTCAAAAAGATATAAATAAAACTATTCATCTGTAAGGAACTAAATTGCAAGCAAATTGTTAGAAAAATATTTTGGGTGAAATTTGTAGGTTAGATTCCATTACAAAAACTTAAGAAGTACTACAAATTCTTTGTCTTCTTATTAATATCACTGAAGTTAAAGGGGAAGGTTAGATTTCTACAATCTCTTTCATTCTTTCTACATGCTGAGGTATTTGATAAGTGATTAATGTTCATTGTCCTGTGTAACCTTTACAAAATTCTGAAAATGTGATTAGTTTTATTCTTGGTTTTAGGAGAGGGTTCAGAAAGGTCTGATAGAGGTGAAATGACTGAACTGGAGTCACACATCTAATAAAAAGCAGAGGTGAGACTTGAGCAAAAGTGTTTTAATTCCAAAACCACTGTTCTTCCTGCTACATTCTCTAAATAAATTAGACATGCTGGTGGGACTGAAATCCTTTTCACAGAGTAGAGAGAAGAGATTCTTGAGACCTGATAGGAACAACTAAAAGCTTTTCTCATCAGCTTGGAAGAGACCTGGACCCAGAAATCTGAATGAATGAAAATGGATTATAATATCTTTAATTAATGATAAATTAACATTACTTAACACATGATTAGGAACCCCTTAGAAAACAAGATAGACTGGGGCTTGCTCATAGGAGAAATGGCCAGTTACCAGAGAGAGTGAGACCTTAATTTGTTTCCATAGGAACACAATGAGTAAAATATAGGTGGCTCTTACTGAGGAATCACAGGTTACATGTGTTGTTCTTCCTTGGAAGCAAGTTACTTCTTTACAAAAATTACACTGAGATTTTGGTCTTATTGTGATTTCTGGTACTCATTTCTGACCTGGACTATGTGCTGATTCTGAAAGTTCCTTTTTTCTCTCTCTGTGATCTTTTTGACTTCTGACCATCTCTGATTCCCTCACTACAGAAATGGTATTCCAGACTGTGAGATTAATTTCATATTTGTGACTGTTCTCCCTTAGGAGCAGGTGTTCCTCCCCACCTGCTCTTAACTCAGTACAAGCTCCATGACCCCCTCTCGTGTTGCTAAGTTGAGGGCTCCCCACTTCCAGCCCAGGTCAGCCATGATTTCCCTGTCTTGAACCCACTCTACCTCTCTGTGAGGCTGTCACTCACTCATTAGAAGGATGTATTTTACTACACATCCAGATCTCCACAGAGAGATTCTCCTTGCATGTGGAATCTGCAATGTACCACTACATTTCAAAATAAACTCATTGGTGGGTCACTGATAAGTTTTTTGCCTACAGCTTCTAAAAAACTGAATAAGTATGTGTCATTTCCCAAGCTGTCTCATACTTATCTCCACAGATTTAATTTCTAATGCGGTTCAATGTGCAATGAATTGTAATTATAGAAACCGATACAGCAAATTTAATTTAAAGGAAGCAGCATAATAACAAATAGTATTGTTTTGTTTTGTATTTGTCACAGGTAGGCTGCTTGAGGAAAAGGGATTAAATAGAAGGTATAGAGGAGCTTCACAAATCTTAGGTGATTTTAAACTTTTAAGAACTATGTAGATTGGTATCACAGAGTGGTGATTAATTCTCTAGAATATTGCTAGAAAGTTTATAATGTACCTTTTCCTGTTGTTGTGAACCAAAACCACTAACTTAAAAATAACTAACGAGTTTGGAAGCATTAAATATAATGAATAGGATGTGATAGGAAAAGAAGGAGGCGGGTCAGAAGGGAAAAATAGTTAATGATGAAGGGTAGAGAACTGTGCTGAAAAAAAAATAAAATGATGATTAGAAGACAGTTGAGAGGTTAAGAATATTTTTCAAATAAATTTGTGGGCAAATTTGAAAACCACTACCATTTTAGGCAGAACCAACTGAATCAAGATTAACATTGATCAGAGAAAAGGTAGAGCCCATGCTACCCACAGAATGCTTAGAAAAAATAAAATATGGGGAATTTGAATTATTGACCAACTACTATAGTTATTGGCCAAACATTTTACTGATTTGGGGACCAAAAAGAGGGATGGAATTGTTTGTGCTGTTTGAAAGAGTTAGAGAATATTTACCTCTGACATGTTAAGCACTTATGACAAGAAAAATATATCAAAATTCTATGATAATCATCTTACTAACAGGGGCCCATCTATGTGCCTGCACATGGCTTATTTACAAATTCTCTGTAAAATTACAGTTCTTCTCTAAGTACATGATCTTTACATGTCTTTGCATGGCAATTTGTTTTCTACCTTATTACCAGAATTTTGCTGATGAATTAATTGCCTTGTTTTTGCCTTCAAGATTAGAAAACCCATCATTGTAGTCACTATTAAGGCATTCAAAAGCTAATAATTATATTTTTAATAAGAAAGAGAGGAAAGGCTCATTGTAATACTGATTTGTTTGTATACATGTGCAGCCAAAATTGCTCAGTTGGAAAAAATTTGATTAGGAAACCAAATCAATTTTCATAAAGGGAGGCAATAAGAAATAGTCTAAAATATTGAATGAGCTATTATCTATATAAAATAAAATAAAAACAATAATCCCACATTTGTAAGAGTATTGCAGTCACTGTTAATAAAAAGAAAATGCTAAAAATAGTAATATATTTAAAAATAAAAATATGTATTGAAAAATATTTTTCAATAAATTCTGCATTTAGCTAATGTAATATAAGTAGATACATTATAAGAATAACTTACAAGGTAACTGAGATGATGATGAGACTATGTCATTTATTCCTAATTCTGCTGTATAACTCCTGCTCATTTTTTAATATTATGTTTTCCCCTCCTGGCCACCAGTTTGAATTGACATTTTCCAAATAACTTTTATTATGTACTGGATGTTTATGAACATCATGAATTTTCATTTTCCAAATAATTTTATTATATTTTATATGTTTATGCACATCATCAAATCCCATTTTAAAATGTCTCAAATATTCATACATCTTCACTAAGTTTTTATGTTGCTAATTATCAAAGAAGGAATGAGGTTAAACTTAAATGCACTGATGTAGAATGATTTCCAATACAAACAGTGAAGTGGGAAAAATGGCAAACAACAACAACAAATTATATGCACAGTATAACTCATTTAAGGGGGGAAATACCAAAGATAGATGGCACCTAACCAATGTTGAGAACTCTTCTGTTTTGTTTCCAAATACAAAGGTTACCAGAGAGAGAGGGAGAGGGAGAGGGAGAGAAAAAGGGAGAGGGAGAGGGAGAGAGAGAAGGAAAGGGAGAGAACCAAATGCTTAAACCACAGACTGCAGATGGGAGCATTGACCAGGTCCCAGAGACTATGGAAAGGGGTCAAGAAGAATACACTCCCAAAAATACATAGAAAATGACAATCTTGGCAAATCTTCCCACTTGAAGTGGAAAAGCCTAACAGTTGTATAAATGCACGACTCTAAAGAGCACAAGGAAGGAAGAAACAGCAACCAACAGGACAGATGAAGAATCCAATTGGAAAATGTCCAAGAAAGTGAATAAAATTCCCCAGCACTGCTCCCCACTGGGGAAGAACTGCATAGGTACATTAAATCAAAGCATTAGCACCAAACATAGCATAGTAGACAGATGAGTTTAGGCCATTTACATTCAATGTTATTATTGATATGGTATTTATTCCCTGTCATTTTGATTTATTTTTGGTTTTTTAATGTGAATTAGTTTCTCCTTTGATTGACTATTTACTTCTATTGTAGTTCTTCCCTTTGCTGCTTTTCACTTTTATTTTTCATTTTTTTCTTCATGAAATATTTCATTGCATATATTTTATAGTGTAAACTTTCTAATTTTGAATTCTTTTACCTTTTGTTTATCATGGAAAATTTTTATTTCATCATCAATTCTGAAGCTTAATTTTGCTGAGTATGGTATTCTTGGCTGGCATCCATTTACTTTCAGAGCTTGGTATATCTTATTCCAAGTCCTCATAGTTTTGAGGGTCTGGCTTGAGAACTCAGCTGAGATCTGGACTGGTTTCCCTCTAAATATGGCTTTTCTCTTTCCCTGGCAGCCTTTAAAATTGTATCCTTATTCTGTATGTTAGGCATTTTCATAATAATATGCTTTGGTGTGGGTCTGTTGTAATTTTGTATATGGGGTCCTGTAAACCTCCTGTATTTGATTTTTCATTTCATTCTTTAGATTTGGGAAATTTTTGATATTATTTCATTGAAACGATTGTGCATTCCTTTGGTTTGTATCTTTGAGCCTTCATTTATCCCCAAAATCTTAACTTTGGTCTTTTCAGTTTATCCTATATTTCTTGGAATTTCTGTTCATGGTCTTTTAAAGTCTTTTCTACATGGTCAACTTTATTTTCAATATTATATATTTTGTCTGAAATGTTATATATTTTGTCTTCAAATATTATATTAATATTATAATAAAATATTATATATTTTGTCTTCATTGCCTAAAACTCTGTCTTCCAAGTGATCTAGTCTGTTTTGATGCTTTCTATTGAATTTTTAAATTAGTTTATCAATTCCTTTGTTCCAAGGACTTCTGCTTGATATTTTTTAAAAATCTCTATCTATTTATTGAACTGATCTTTCACTTCCTATATTTTCTCTCTGATATCACTCCTTATATTGTTCTTTACCTCAAAGATTAGATTAATTATGTATATCCTAAACTCTTTTTCTGACATTTCTTCCACCGTGGTGATGATGGCTTCTGTTACTAAAGTGTCTTGGTTTATTTGGGACAATTTGTTCCCTTGTTTTTTTTTTTTGTTGTTGTTTGTGTGTCTACCCCTTTAACAGTATGGATTCGAGAGAGTAGAGTTTCTATTTTGTAGACTTTTAGTATCCCTGAAATTTTCTAGTACCTCACTTGCTAAGAAACTACCTGTCTGCTTTCCTGGTTTCACACCATGGAGCAACCAGGAAAGCAACCTGCTCTTTTCTGCCATCTTTAGACTGCCCAGCAATGGGTTGTATTAATTCAGAGAATTTTGAAAATATTATCCTCTTCCTTGTATTAAATAAATCATGTCTTTTACTTACTTAATTTTATCTATTCATCCATTGATGAATATATAAAACATATGTAATATTGTGCACCTTAAATATATGTAATTAAAAAATATAATTTACTCTATTCTTCAAATCCTAGCTCTTTGTGCTAAATATTCTTGAGATATTCAGATGATGTTAGGGCTTTGTAAGCACCATAGCAGTCATCTCTGATTCTCAGGAGGAGGGGAAGGATTATTGTCCCTTGTCCATGTCAGCACAGCCAGAATATTGCCAAATATCCTCTTGCTCTTGTTTCTCAATTTTTCATTCATTCATCACATATTTACTTAATACTTACTATGTGCCAAACATTGTTCTACTGGGTATGAACATAAAGCAATAAACAATGCAAACAAATTCTCTACCTCCAGGAAGTTTTCATTACTATAGAGTAAAAGACACAACTGCAATGTGAAGACACATTATTTTTCCACTGTAAATAACACTGCATTAGGACTAATCCAAGATTGCCCAACCTCAACACAAATTGCATTTTGTGCTAGGTAATTCTATGGGTGAGGGATTGTTCTGTGCATTAATGGATGTTTATCAGCACTTTTAGCTTCTGGTCACTGGATACCAGCAGTACACCAAAGATGGGATAACCAAAAATGATTGCAGACATTGCTAAATACCTACTGACAGGCAAAATTACCTTGAGTTCAGCATCACTGGGTGACATCTCTCACTGGGGTTCCCCTTTATCATATTCCAATTGTTATCCTACTCCTTTGCTGTATCAATCTCTATCCTTAGCTGATGTTCCTTTTAATTTCTGTTTTGGAAAAATGCAGCCACTTCTCAAGTCCACAATTTTGCAGACCAAAAATCACCTCACACCTGGGAGTAGGTGCTTAATATAAGAAACAATGTAAGTTTCTGACAAAGTAAATGTTTTGTTTCTGTATTAAATAAATTTCACTTGAATTCTGAGTTTGGATACTACATAGTGATGACCTTTTCCTCTCTATAATTGATTCATAATATGGTTGCTGATACTTTTGTTGCATCTTCCTCAACTTTCTTGATATACACACAGATTTCTGTAGGCATACTTCATGTTGTGCATCTAGTTATACTTGGAACATAACCCTGTGCTGAACTACTAATTTTTTTTAATAAAATTCAGACTCACTGCTCTTTGATTTCTCAGAATACCTGTTTTCAAATCAGTGATGAAATTAGCTGCAGCCTTCTTTGGAAACTAGGTTCTACATTTTTCTTGGCAGTTTATTTTAGTAATTGAAAATTTTCTTAATCAGATTTTTCTGATTCTGTGACAAATTTTGCAGATCTGGCTCTGTAAGTATATCCAAACTAAATATACCTGTCTTTAATTGCAGCCCTTTGCATGTCCTTTTCTTGTCCTTGAGAGATAGTTATTTGAAGTGCTTAAATTTGCATTCCAATAGAAGATGAAGTATTTATTCTATTACAAAGAATAACCAAAGATATATTTATAGTCTGTCAAAAAAACAGTATCTGCTCCTCTGCAATGCTACTCAATTTAAACCGCACTAACAGTTATTTACATATGTGGAGCCTCCAGTTGTCTCTCCTCTGGCTTTATGTGATCATTTGTGTGTGCTTATCACTTGTGGGCATGTTGTAACACAGATTCGAATGCCTCACATGCCTATCCTGAGCACACTCCAGGTTTTCATTGTACTTCTCTTTTTTATTGAAGACAATTGCTAAATGAGAGATCTATTCTCAGTAGCCAGTATGAATGAAATCATTTTTTGAGTAGCTACCATAACAGTGATAGAAGCAAGGTGACCAGAAAAGAATGTTCCACTCTCACAGTGCCTGTGTGAGCATACATGCCCATGTGAGTATGTACGCATGCATGTGCACACACACATGACTTCCATGTGCCACACTGTTGAACTTTGCTTATAAAATTGTATCTTAACTCTCCTATTGAATTTGGTACTTGGTTCATATGCTGTTTTGAGAGATATGATTGAAGACTCTGAATATACTAGGAAAGTCCTCTTTGTGAGAGTTGTGTCACTGTTTTGGAAAGTTCATAAAATACCTGAGAATTTCATTGTTTTTTAAGAGAGCGTTTTAAAGGAAAGAGTTAAGAAGAGCAGAAAGCATAGTGGGGTCTGACAGCTAGGTACCTTAGGCAAGCCTCAGTGCTCACTTCTAAATACCCCAAAACATGCTGGTTTTGGCCAAAAAATTCAAGGAAAATATGTGGAACTCCCAGGTGCAGAGTGATCAATGCTCTCTAGCTAATGATCATGAAATTTTCTTTCTGTTTCTCCTCTCATCTGCAATATGTAACTTCTAACAGCTTTCTTTTAGCTTTATCAAAAATGGGCTTATAGCCTAAAGGAAAATGACAACTAGGCAACAACAGATTTTAATGGCTGTCTAGTCCAAAATGTGGGTTATTTTAAAATATTAAAATGGCAACTGTGAACTCCCTTTGAATTCCTGAATGGTGTTTTATTCTGAAATACACGTAGATAACAAAAGACTGACAAATCTACATTGCAGATGGTTTTTCCCTTTCTCTCATTTCATTCATTTTTAATGCAGATGATGGGATCTTTGGGACTTGGAGCCATATTTGACAGCTTTTTCATGTTTATTTGGACTGTGAGTTATGCTACAATTTGGATTTGAGGCACTCTTTCCAAGAATAAGTCATTTGTAATCCATGCATTTTTTAGTGGCTAAGATGTGAATAAGCAGGTTTTATTGTTTCTTTCTTGTGATTTATATGGTTATGTGTGTATATCTTTTTTTAACCAAAGACTCAGTTTTCTTCTGATTTTAGTCCAAATGGCTGGCTATCTTTTTGTTTTTAGTATAGCAATGCTAAAAAGTGTGAAGGCAAACAAAAATTATCAAAGTGAAATCCCATTGTTTAAAGAAACAAAAAATTCTTTAAATACATAACTTATCTGTGTATTTATGATGTGAGCTCCTTTAATATTTGTCTCAGAACCAGTCAACATTCTGCACAGTCCAGATGAACAATATATACTTCAGACTTCACTAAAGAAAGCAATCAATTTCAGGAATTCTTCCTGAAGCCTTAGACAACTGCCACCATCAAGACTCACTGTTCTGCAGTACTATAGAATTTCAGCTATTTCTTCTTCTGCAAGATAAGCTTTATTACAGGTATTTTGCTTTAAAAATATTAATGACATGCAATTTTGACATCAGATTTTTAATAAACAGTTTTTAAATCCCTCATTCCCACATTGTTATTATCATACTTTTGTTGTCCACTTAGTTCTTACTGTGCAGTGAGGTTTGGGATAAGAATGGACATTGCAAGATGAAGAAATGGTCATTATGACCCATACATTCTCTATTCTGTTCTCCATAGCCAAGAGCATAGGATGTAGATAGGGTATAGAACTTCCAAGTCTCAAGAACTTAAGAGGTATTTATTTTTCTCATCCTTTTAGTGATTTCTGTGGACCCAGTACCAGAGTTGAAGCAGTTAAGATATTTTACTGAGGTTTGGAATTAATTAATTCCCCTTCCTCCTAACATGTTTTACTTCTGCAGACTTTTAGAAGTCTCTTTAACTCATAAGTACTGCCAAGTTGATCTTTACTTTCTCAGAAATCTAAAAGAGACTCCTTATTTATTTATTTTGCAAAACTACTCATTTGGCACTTAATATACTAAGTAGAACTCTCAGATGGCAAGGACTGAATTTTGTTGTGTCATTTATGGTGTTCATTGTCATACCCTAAAATGCATAAAATTTTGAGTTCCAGGTTTGCTAACAATGAACTATACAACTTTAAATTTATCTTGACGTAATTCCTTGCATAAATAGATAAATAGACCAAAAAATGGAATGTCCAGATTCCTTCTCTAATACAGCCAAGTGTTCAACACATTATTTCTACTCTATGCTATAGGACACAGTCAGATACCATCCACTAATGATACCAAAGAAATCCCTACTCTATAAAAAAGGATGAAGTGATAGAGCTTTCTCCAAGTTTTTCTTCTTTGAACTTCAAAATGAAGGCATCTGTAATCATTTATTCTCTAGTGAATGCTTGCAGATTACCATGTGGATGAAAAGCAGCAAATTAATATTCATTACTAAAATTAGAAATAGCCAATAATGTATCATTCAACTGCTTGAATATTTTGATAATCCTTAATGTTTGTGAGTTTACTGGGCTATTAATACTTGGTGTCAGATTAAAATGATTTTCTTTAATCTCTGTCGTTTACTATGCAAGAATAACAAAGTCTCAGAACTTCTGTAAATTGAGGTAATGATGTGAACACCTCCATTTTATATGGAAACTGGCTCATACACATTCCTTTGTACATAGAAATATATCAGGATAAATAGGTCAGGCTGGAGTATTTGATCAATTCAATGACTAATGGCAATTTATAAAGTGATTAAAATAGTCTTAAGAGTTTAGAAGAAGGCTGTGATTGTGTAGGCTACAATAGAACAAATTTGCCACTAAAAGCAAGAGAAAAGCCAGGAAAAATGCACGTTAAAATGTATTTGAAGTCATCCTGGGCTACTGAGGTAAATAAATTCAAGAAATCAAGAGCCTGGAAGAAAGGAAGCTGTAGAGAAGACGCCAACTTTCTGTCCTAGTTTACCCCGTGATGAAATTTGCCAAATCTTAGCACTGGGTGAGAGGCTGGAAAAAACATTCCGAGGGCAGTTGTCAGAATTGGCACCTTGACAGTGTTGGAGTACTAACATCCCAAGGCAGCAGGATTGGAGAGGCCAACATCCAGGAGAGAAGGGAGGTACTGAGAAAGGAGTCAAACCCTCTTTTTCTCCTCCCCGCACCCCCCGTATGACATTTATTGAAATTCTACAGTGCTTGGGTAAAGAGACTAAGAAACTAAAATGATACTTGAAAATCAATAAAGTTATCATGAGTCTCATGGTGAAGGGTGACAGAAATAAGAACTCTGGACAGCACAGAAGGCAGTTCTTCAGGAAACACAGGCTCTCTTGGTAGAGGCATAACAGAGTGCAACAAAGGAGGTAGGGCCAGAGAGAGGCACACAAAGCTCCCTGCAAATTCCATTACATCCAATTCCCTGATTGGATAGAGTGATCTGCTCCCTCTTGGGTTTCCTAAGAATGGATACAGTCAATGCTATGTGAAAGAAGTGAATATTATTCAATAAATTTAAATGTTTCATGCCCAGAACCCAGTATTCAATTAGAAAATAAAACATTACAAAACCACAAATATTAAAAAAAACACACACAATAGGAAAAATAAAACACAGCACAGATGATTTAGGATATAGTTATGAGAATAGAATTACATTTGTGCTTAATATATCACAAAACATAAATAATATAATAGAAATTTTTCAGTGAACTGTTATCTATTTAAAAAGAAAGAAATGAAAATTACTGAGTTATAAAAAAGAAATAAGAAAAGTGTAATTCAGTGGATGATGTTATGTATAGATTGCTCAAAATTGAATACGTGATTAAAATAATCAAGTAATAGAGGAACAAAAGAATCTGAGCTGAATCAAGAGAACAATATTAGCATAAGTACAGAAGAAAGTATAGAGACATGTGGGGCACAGTGAAGACAACTGAAATGCATGTGACAGTTATACCAGAAGAAAAGCAGAGACAGAGGTAGACACAATATTTGAAGAGACAATGGTTAATAATTCCTGCAGCTTATGAAAACTCTCAAGGTACACAAGTAAGTTTTATGAACAGCAAGCACATTTACATAATTGAGAAATTTCTACCTAAGCATATTCCAATGGTGCTTGATATCAAAAGGCAAAGGAAAAAAAATATTGCATGCAAAAGTAAATGGAGTCAGAACTGGCTTTGAAAGAGAGGCTGAAACAAATGGAGGGTAATAGAAATGGAGTGCCATCCTTAGAGAGGCACAAGGAAATACTACACATATAGAATTCAATTGCAACTTGAAACACCTTTTAAAAATAAGGATAACATAGGATATTTCCATTCAAACAACAATCAAAGAAATGATTATCAGCAGATTCCACACTTAAACAAAATAAACAAAATCACTAGAAGGAATTCCATACCCACAAGTGATTGATCACAGCTAAAAGCCAAAAAATTCATGAGGGAATGAAAGCTCCAGAAACACTAATCATACAGGCAGATATTGATTGCACAAAAGAGTAATATTAATGTACTTGGGACATAAAATATATGTGGAGTTAAAATATATGACAAAGTAGCAAAAAGAAGAAGGAAATAAATGGAGTAAATGTATTATAAGGTCATCACAATTTCAGGTAAAAGGTAAAAAATTAAAAAAAAAATATTCCTAACCATAACAAGTCAAAGAGGCATAATATAACCACTGACATTATCCTAAAATACATAGCTTATAAGGTAATTAAAAGAAAATTCATCAGTAATGGAACAATTTATAAGTAGGAGAAAAGAAAAGAAATGAAACATGGGAAAAACAGAAAGAAATAGCAAAAGCAAACTAGAAAGCCAAATATTTCAAATAATGTACTTAGTGGAAGTAGACAAAATGTTTTAGCAAACATAGGGCCATCTTAAGGCTTGATTTGTAAAAATACCCTAATTTACTGACAAAAACACTTGGACTGCATTTGAAAGGTTAAAAGAAAAAAGTTAAGAAAAGATATATCATTCAAAAAGACAGTGTCTCAAAACAGAAGCAAACTGGACCCAATGGCAAACAAACAAACACAAAAAGAGATAATTGGCAATGTTTATAATGATCCAGAGGTCAAGATAATAGAAAGACACGACAATGTAACATTTGTCTGAGCTAACAACAAGGATTTAAAATATACAAAATAAATGTTAGCATAATGACCTAAGAAATAACAAATCTAAAGTGGGGTTTGTCCCACAGATACAAAGCTATTCAACATATACAAATCTATAAGAGGGATACACCACATCAACACAATGAAGGTGGGGGGACATGATCTCCAAAAATGTAGAATAAACATTTGGTAAAATCCAACATCCCTTCATAATAAAAATTCTCAACAAAATAGGTGTATAGTTGTATACGTGTATAGCTGCTTTATGATAAACATGATACAATGACACAGTGAAGAAAGACTAAACTATTTAATAAATGCTGCTAACTTGATTCTGCATAAGAAAGGCAAATCTTGACTTCACACAATATACAACCATCATCAATCTCAGAGAAGCAGATGGAAATATGAAAGGTCAATAGTACAACTTTTGAAATAAACACAGGAGAGCATCTTTTAGACCTAAGAGTAGAACACAACTACTCATGAAGGGCACTAAAACGATTCATCATGAAATCAAACTTTGTAAATGGAGTTCACTAAAATTAAGACCTGAGTTCATAAAAAGACATCACCATCACATCTACTCTGTCTAATCATGGAAAACAACATGAGACACATTTTCCTTGAGCACCATTCTAAAAAATAGAGGCTGACACTAAATATACTATGGTATGCTGAATGGAATCTTGAGACAGAAAAACAAAAATGCCATTTGCCATTATAAATATAAAAGGGGATTTGGATAACAGTAGAACCTTAACAATCAAAAGTAATTGTGTAAATTTTTAAATAACACCATCAACCAACTTAACCTGATATATATGTATAGAATATATTGTTCAAATACACAATAGAATGGCCATATACTGGATGTAAAGTCTTAAGAGATTTCCAATGACAGAAATAAAACAAATTACTTTTTTCTGATCAGAGTGCAATTATGGTAGAAATTCATACTAGATGATTATATAACAAATGATAAGAAAAATGTATCATTTCAAAGTTTTACAGTATAACTCAGAAAAAAAACATGGTCTTAAAGAGTGCATCAGAAAAAGTATAAATAAGAAAAATTAAATAGTAAAATAACTAGGAAAGAAAAATCTATGTATTTAATGGAATATATTTGTAACTTTCTTTTTGCATATCACATACACACATAAAATCAGTGAAAATTTAAAGAAGGGGAAAAAAGATATGTATACACATAAATAAAATAGAAATCAAATAGTCAATTGAAAGATCAATTCTTTGAAAATAAAATAAAAATAATTAACTTTCAATGATACTTATCAAGAAAGAAGAGATAAATTCCAAATAAACAATGTTAGGAATAAAGCAAGGAAAATAAGAAGAGATGTTACAAATTAAAAAGATAGCAAGGGGATTTAAAAATAATTCAGTGCCAATAAATGTAGAACTACAGACAAAAAATATTTTGTTCAGAAATTACATCAAAATAATTTAAGAGAATATAAAAACCTGGATAATATTAAAGATATCTAATCAATGTTCAGAAATAGTTTTAGAAACTTAAATTCAGACAACTTTACTAGTGAGAGGTATTAATAATTTGATAAAATTAATTCTGGTGTACACAAACTACAGGAAACAATAAAAGAAGGGTATGGGGAAATCACTCCAATTAAATTGATACCACACAGAGAACACATTTTGTATCAAAAAGGAAAACTACAGGATAATTACATTTAAGTACATTGATGCAAAACAAAACATTTTCAAATCAAAATCTAAGCAATACATAAAAAGGATAATCTTATGGCCAACTTGGAGGATTCATAACAGAAATGAAACACAGTTTTATTTTTAAAAAGTCTGTTAATGTAATACACCAGATTAACAAACTAAAGAAGAATAGTCATAGGACCATACCAAGAGTTTCACAAAAACATTAAGAGTGTTCAATTCTCATTCTTTCAAAACTCATAGCAAATAAAGAAAAAAATAATATTGTGACTTAAAAAGAAAACACATCATAATATAAAATGAAATTTATTAAATGAATGTTCTATATTATTTCTCGGACATCCTGGTATCCAGTCATTTTGTTACTTTCACAAATTTCAAAACCAAAAATCTAATATCACCTATTTTATAGAAACCCATTATTCTTTAAAAGAAACTCCAACAACTTCTTGCTTGTTCTCTCAAGTTTTTACTTCTAGTTGCTGAGCATGTATGACATGACATTATGAAGGAAAATGCATTTGATCGTTTATGTCTTTGATTATCAAAATTATTTTCCCTTTCTATTTGTTTTTTTTCCCTTTTCACTGAATAAATGAATTATATGCACTTAGGAAAAAATATAAAAAAAATAGTGAGCATTTGGCTATCATGCCATCATAAGCATAAATCCCCAGTTGACCTCCATCTGCTTTAATTCTCAGTAAAGCTTTCACATGATTGCAGGTGATTAGTTGTCAACTTCCATGTTCATTTCTTAAGTGTCCAGAATCATTCATGCCTGAATAGTGGGGCTTCTGAATGAAAAATTACCATGCATTTTAAAAGTCACCATGAAACCATGTTTTGATTTAATAAAGAGCATATGGGTCCTTCTAACTTAAGAAGATAGAAAGTGGATGGAAACATGATAAATGATGTAGTACAGAGAAGAGAAAAGGTACAAGACTCCATTAGAGAGTATCATATCTAGAAAAAATCTGTTCAGACCAGTGTTTCAAGGACTATGTTAAATAGAAGTGGTAAAAGAAGACTGACAAAAGAAATTAGAGGGAGACATATAGGAAAAGAAGAACTTAAATTAGCACTATTTGCTGACGATATGATTCTATACCTAGAAGACCCAAAAAAGCTCCACCAGAAAACTTCTAGAACTAGTAAACAAGTTTAGCAAAGTAGCAGGTTATTAAATCAACACCCATAAATCAAAGGCATTTCTGTATATCAGTGTCAAATCCTCTGAGAAGGAAATGAGGAAAACTACCCCATTTACAATAGCATCAAAAAAATAAGATACTTGGGGATCAACTTAACGAAAGAGGTGGAATTTCTATACAATGAAAACTACAGAATCCTAAAAAAAAGAAATCTAAGAAGACCTTAGAATATGGAAAGATCTACCTTGCTCTTGGGTAGGCAGAATTAATATTATCAAAATGACCATACTCCCAAAAGCACTCTACAGATTTAATGCAATTCTGATCAAAATCCCAAAGGAATTCTTCATAGAAATAGAAAAATCAATCATGAAATTCATCTGGAAAAATAATAGACCCAGAATAGCTAAAGCAATCCTTAGCAGGAAGAATGAAGCAGGTGGCATCACTATACCAGACCTTAAACTATACTACAGAGCAATAGTAACAAAAACAGCATAGTATTGGCATCAAAACAGACTGGTAGACCAATGGTACAGAACAGAGGACACAGAGACTAACCCACAAAATTACAATTATATTAGACAAAGGTGCCAAACATGCATTGGAGAAAAGATAGCATCTTCAACAAATGGTGCTGGGAAAACTGGAAATCCATATACAACAAAATGAAATTAAACCCCTATCTCTCACCATGCACAAAACTCAACTCAAAATGGGTTAAGGATTTAGGAATACAACCAGAGACCCTGCATCTAATAGAAGAAAAAGTAGGTCCTAATCTTCATCATGTGGGATTAGGCCCCAACTTCCTTAATAGGACTCCTATACCACAAGAATTAAAACTGAGAATCAATTAATGGGATGGACTCAAACTAAAAAGTTACTTCTCAGCAAAAGAAACAATCTGTGAGGTGAATAGAGAGCTACATATTGGGAGCAAATTTTTACCCCTCACACATCAGATAGAGCACTAATCTCTAAGGTATATAAAGAATTTAAAAAGATAAACACCAACAAAGCAAATAACCCAATCAATAAGTGGGCCAAAGACATGAACAGACACTACTCAGAATAGAATATACAATCAATCAACAAATATACGAAAAAATGTTCATCATCTCTAGCAATTAGAGAAATGCAAATCAAAACTACACTAAGATACTATCTCATTCCAGTCAGAATGGAAGCTATTATGAAGACAAACAACAATAAGTGTTGGTGAGGATGTAGGGGAAGAAGCACAGTCATACATTGCTGGTAGGACTGCAAATTGGTGCAGCCAACATGGAAAGCAGTGTGGAGATTCCTTGGAAATCTGGGAATGGAACCACCATTTGACCCAGCTATTCCACTCCTCAGACTATACCCAAAGGACTTAAAAACAGCATACTACAGGGACACAGCCACATCAATGTTTATAGCAGCACAATTCACAATAGCTAAACTGTGGAGCCAACCTAGATGCCCTTCAGTGGAGAAATGGATAAAAAAAAATGTGGCATATATACACAATGGAATTTTACTCAGCAATAAAAGAGAATAAAATCATGGCATTTGCAGGTAAATGTATGGCATTGGAGAAGATAATGCTAAGTGAAGTTAGCCAATCCCCCCAAAACAAATGCCAAATTTTTTTTCTGATATAAGGAGGCTGACTCATAGTGGGGTAGGGAAGGAGAGCATGGGAGGAATAGATGAATTCTTGATAGGGCAGAGGGGTGGGAGGGAAAGTGAGGGGGCAGGGGATTAGCAAGGATGGTGGGATATGATAGACATCATTTTCCAAAGTGCATGTATGAAGACATGAATTAGTGTGAACATACTTTATATACAAACAGAGGTATGAAAAATTGTTCTGTATGTGCAATAAGAATTGTGATGCATTCTGCTGTTATATATTTAAAAAAGAAGACCAATAAAACAATTAAAAAAAAAAAAGACTAGACACAGTCTGGGAGAAGATACTTGCCAACTATATGCCGCAGTCTGGCTAGGCACAAAATCACGAGCCACTCAAGCAGAAACAAACTTTATTTTTTGAAACTGCCGCCAATGCCCTGTACACCCCCGGGAAGAATCCCGATCGACCCACGCAGCGTTCTCCCGGAACCCCAGAGGAAGTTCCTCCCCCGGAATTCCCTCCTACTGTACTTCCCCAACCAATGGGAACTCTCCAGGAGTCCCTAGCAGGCCGAAGGTGAACAGCAGGAGTCCAATATCCATATGAATGCAAATCTTAACATAATCATATCATCTCAATGGCTAGCTGGTGTCACCTTTCAACCAAAAATGCCATGCATCATATTACTTGGCTGTGGCTCTTAGCAACTATATATCTAGAAATCAACATTTTATGCATTATAAGTATGTAATAGAAAAGAAATTTGCACATAATACTATAGAAATACAATTTTAAGGGCTAAATATTCTAAAAGGAAGTTATAAATGTTATTTTTTTCCTATAAATTGTTGTATTATATATGCATTGAGTAAAAATTAAAAAAGAAAAAAATCTGTTCATACAGAAAAATTCTAAAATTGCTCAGAAATTCAGTCAGTATGTATTATGATAGAGAGAAGGCTAAAAACAGAATAGATATTTGGAAGTACACATTCAGAGCAGTTGGAATGCCAGGTCTCCACCTCTGACTTGCACATTCAGATGATTCTCTCCATTCTCTACACTGGCAGCATATGAGAAGTTTATTCACAGAAGAAACTAAACCAGAGAGATCTCTGATTCCAAGACATCTGGCTCATAACAGGCTGGGAAAGAGGTGTCTTTTGAAAAAATGTTTATGCTGAAGTGGGGAGATTCCAGCTTACACTCTAGCATTGTCCCTGAGTAACAAAAGACAACCAAGTTTCTCCAACACTCAAACCCCTATCTTCAAAGCAGAGACGTTCAGGTTCTTTTGTAATAAACTGAATATCCTAGGATTAAGAACCATGGATCCCACCATGTGGGTGACCTAGGAGGAAAAACCCTAATACATTTTTTTTATCACTGAAATGAAACTCAGTGATTGATTCACAATTGTCATGCATACAGAAGGTTTTAATGCCTTATTCTCAGTTGTGAATGGACACAGATCACCAGATATTTGAAGAAAGCCTTCATTACAGAGAACAGAAAACAAAATAAAAAGAGAAAGGTATATAATGAAAAGAGATAATGCACAGAAAGATATTAAAAGAATAAGATTAATGTGCTGAGAGGTAGAAAATATAGGACTCATAAAAAAGAAAGGGAAATAGGAAAAAGAAAGAGAAAGTCATCTAAGGAGTATTTAAGAAAACCATAACTGACATACATATTTGTCCAGATAAAAGAAAGGTAAGTCCATTTAAAGTCCAACAAAACGGATGAAAACAAGAGGTCAATACCAAGTTATATACTCACCAAGTTTTAGAACACTAGGGACACAGAGGCACTCCTAGAAGTTTTCAGAGTAAAAGCAAATATACATAATATAAATGTATTTTAAAAGCATATTAAATAAGATTGTGATTGGACTCTGCATAACAAAACTGGAACCAACATCAGCATTCATTATACATTTAATTTTTAAGTAAGGATTCTAGTGACAAGTTTAGAAATTTTCCCTTTTATTATTTTTTCAGAAAGCTAATTTAGACTGTGTTTTCCTAAAATGAGGCGATGAACCCTGCCTCCCGCCCTCCACCCCCCCCCCCCACACACAAATTTTTAAAAAGATGACAAAACAAAGGAATCAACGCAGAAGAGGGATGAGGAAAATTCCCTCTGTGATGGGAAAAGAAAAGCTGAAGGAGATACCTGTATTGAGAGCCACCAAAGGAATTTAATCCAATATGGAGGAGGAGAGTTGGACTGTGCCTGAAAGAATAGTCCCAGAAAAAAAAAAGAAAGAAAGAAAGGAAAGAAACTTAGAGTTGATATTTATCACTAGGCTTTTAATACAATTATTAGATGGAACTGGAAATTTTATTCAGATATGCAAAGAAAAGTAGACAAATGCAAAAAAGAAAAGTGAAACTATAATTAACTCCAGGGAAAATATTAACAAAAAATTCTGCTGTGATCAATATTTACAAAGATGTAATACAGGAGATACTGATTTCATATTTGATCAAAACCAAATCCAATTGTATTCAAAGGATGGAAGTAAGGGAAAAGTGGAAGAAATTGAAATTGGATTGTTACCTATGATATTAGGTAGTCATTTAAAAAAATTTTTAGACATTGATAGGCCTTTATTTTGTTCATTTATTTATATGTGGTGCTGACAATCGAACCCAGTGCCTCACAGATGCTAGGCAAGTGCTCTACCACTGAGCTATAGCCTCGGCTCCTTAGGTAGTCATTTTCTAATGTTGAATGCTAAATGTTCAATAGATAAGCAATCCAAGAATAGCATTTACACATTCACATTATCTGAATTTAAGAGTTTGCAAATACAAATAAATCATGAAACTAAAAAAAATCTAAACCATAGCATATGTATTGTGAATAGAGAATAGAATTATGAATAGAGAATAAATATTTTACTTACTGAGCTGCTCTTTCTTCCTAGGTTGGGTTTGATATTCAAAATTATTTTAAAGAAACCTTTCAGATTTTATTATCTTGCTAAACTTTCTTCATTGAAGGATACATTGCTACACAGTAAGAAGTATATTAAATATTCCTCTTTTAAATAACCTGCTAAGTACTTTTATAGGTGAAAGAAAAATCCATTTAGAAGCACTTGAACCTAGAACATGAGTCTACTTTATATATAATCACAGATAGTTATTTGTTTAGTTTTAATATACATAACCTGAATATTTCAGCTATGAAAATACCATGTAAAGCAAGAGATGACAATTCTCTGTGGTATTTAGCTCACCAGTACAGAACACCTAGAGTACTCAGTGGTTTTAGCTGTCTTTTTCACAATGATTCTTTGTATTATACATTATAATACAGCATTGAGCAATATTAAGGTATCTAACGGTGTTTTTATTGTAAATTGCTTTCATTCTATTTCTTATTTATATTTAAGGTAGGTTTTTCTACTAATAGTTTTTCATTATACATGTGGGGAGTTTATATTATCTCTGAATATTATCTCGGAATTTAATTTAGAAAATTGGAGGGAGATTATCAAAATATCTGGTATAAATAATGTTCTGGTCTATTAGAACTGAGCACTGCAGATAGATAGCAAATGGACACTCTTTGGTCATCCCTCCCATATAGATGTTTGATGTTTCAGTATCAATTCCCATCTGACTTTCCAGAGAGAGTCCTTGAATGATAATACTAATTAGTCCAGGTGGTCCTTTCTGTTTATTAGAGAATCCTTGTTCATATAGCTCTCCAGGCATCCACTCCCATGTTAGCATATTAGGTAGAAGATATTTGCCACTTCTGAGAAGGGTCATATCATACCATATATTCACTATCTGTTCCTCACACACTCAGCTGCCGTATGTTCTAAGGAAATAGAATTTTTAAAAGTAGTTTTGAAAAGTTTTGAAACTGCACATTTTTTTTTTTTGAATTCTGAAATAACCTTACGGCTTATGGAAAATATTTCTGGTAAATTATCACTTTCTTTTTCTTTTTTGTACATAGCAAACTATTCCACACTTAATGGCATGAAACAATAATCATTAAGATTGTTTGCTATCTGTGTCTTACTTCTGGCTTGGCTTTACTTCTGGTGTGCCAGCTTGTAATGAGTTAGTGGCTAAACTGGGTCAAGACATTCTAGAGTGGACTTCTGCACACGACTGACAGTTGGCAGGGTTATTAGTTATTAGTTGTTCGTTATTAGCTTCCCCCTGCTACAGGTGTCTTTCACTTTTCCTTATACTACCCTTCCTTCTGCAGTGAACTCAGCCTTCCAAGGAGAAGCAAGACTGGGCAAGAACAAATGTCAGTTTGAAGCTTCTAATTGCTTTACATTTGCTAATGTCTTGGTGGTCAAAGCAAGTCACATGGCCACAACCAGATTCAAGGACTCCATAAATGAATTCTATGTCTTGAGAGGAATTACAAAATATTGTGTCTATGTTTTGTATTATGTGTCACCTTCCCCCTGAATCCTTAAGGATCGCAGAATCCTCATTATCTAATTGTCATGTATGTATCACACCTATATTCTGCTAAC
This sequence comes from Spermophilus citellus, assembly GCF_964194105.1. Lineage (NCBI taxonomy): Eukaryota > Metazoa > Chordata > Mammalia > Rodentia > Sciuridae > Spermophilus > Spermophilus citellus. The sequence continues at coordinate 88,302,229 of NC_138193.1, forward strand.
ACTTAATCTCATAACTTTTGTTTAAAATATAAATTTTGGTTTGTTTCCTTTGTGTCAACTAAACATACACACACACACACACACACACACACACACACACAATTGCCAAAAGAGCAGAGTCAGATTTTCTAAAAGGTTTGCTTAAGATAGCTTATTTTTTGCCCCATAAGTAGTTCATGTTGCTCAGTAGTACTATACTTCTTTTAGTGTAGAATAAAATACTAAAATACATGGTTTAATACATATTTTCTTAAAAAAAAATCTCTCACAGATTTAAATATCCTGGTAGAAAGTAAGGCTAGAAGCATCCCAGGCAGACTTATCCCATATGTATCCTTTATCATGAAGTCAAATACCACCCAGGATGGACAGCACAAGGCCCATGCTTATTCTTGGAAGCTATTCTTTAAGCAGCTATGAATAGTTCTTTAACATACCCAGAATTCCAGGAAGAAGTTAAAGGGGTGAACATAATGGGTGCTGCTATTCTTTTGAAGAGAAGATTAAATTTTCTTTCTTACTTTCATTTCACTCTAAATAAAACACAGAGATATAATTTTATATAATATTTAAAATAAGACAAAATCATTTAAATCAACTTGCCTATAATTTCTACATTTGAAGAGTAAACTCTTTCCTGAAAGATGGCAAGGTATGGTTTGAAATCCCAAAGCAACCCCTAAATTTAAGCTAGAATTGTATGTATTGAGGACTTGTTTTATAAGTCAGTTCAAACAACTTTCTCCTATGAATTGCTCCAGCTAATGGAGCCTTTGTTACATGGCCTGGAATGACTCTACAGAATGCTGACATTAACATGAACTAAGGATTTAACACACAATTAAACGTTTCACTGTAAAACAAATAATTTTTCCAATGATGCAATTTTAAATCTTATTTATATACCAGTGAAATTTAATTTTTAAATTTAGATCACCACATCAAATATATTAAAAATGAAAAAATATAATCAATGTTCTGTCTTTAGTGTTGCAAATTATATAAGGATATCTCAACATTTAGTTTTGTTTCATTTAATATTTTCAGCAGTAAACTCATAATAATAGGTAGTCTGATTTTTATTGCATTAAAGAAATAACTGCTGTAAATTTTGGTATGTCTATCTCATTAGGAAAAAAAAATCCTTGGATAAAGTTTTACAGATGCAGAAAAGTCAGCTATGTGATTTTTTTATTGTTAAAGTTTTAGAGCAAATTAGAATGTACTGTAGAATTGACAACTTAATTTGAGACTGCTTTTTGTCATTTTTACATGTAGAAATTTTTTAGTATGCATTTAAATCTTTGGAAAATTTCCAAAATACAGTAACTGAGTTCTCTAAATGAGGTGTAGATCTATGACTGGAACTTACAGGTTAAAAACAAGACTGCAGAAGCCCCAATTAGCATTTTTACATGAATAAATTCTAGCCCTTACAGTGATTCAAGGGAAGAATACCAAACTTCTCTCTATATAAAATTTTGAGCCAAACAATATTGGAAAGGTGTGAATCAAAGATTCATATGCAATGGTAAGAACCCAAAATTTTATAAAAAATTTGCTCATGTTCACTTGAACTAAGCAGAAACAAAATAACAGTAGTAATGAATTTTTCATCCTGAAAACATGAAGTTCACCTTTAAGGTGATGGAGCAAATACATTTACCATTTGGATTACTTATACTGGAAGCTTTTGGCCCCTAAAATACCTCTATCAGAAATTGCTTTCTTTTTTACCCCCAGACACTGTACATGAAATTTTTATGAAAATGAACTCAATTTTACCTGATTATTCATTTAAAATGCATATACACTGCTACAGTCACTCTTGTAAAATTGGTTCTTCACATACCTCATTTTATAATAACATAATACCCTAGAATAGCAGCTTAGGAAATGAAGAACTGTGTTGTTTACTTTGGTTTGGGTCAGGCTGACTTTACAATTTCAAAAATAAGTGGGTTAAAAGAATAAAGAGAAGAATAAAACTACAAGTGGTTTTGCAGCCAATAAAGTGAAACAGGGGATAAATGTCCTTTAGTCATACTGAGACACTTGACATACGGAAGCAGAGAGAGTCATTCTACTAATTCCCCTCTCTCCCTCCCTCTCTTCCTTCCTCCCTTTCTTTCTTTCTTTTTCTTCTTCTCCTTCCTTTGCACAGAACACTATAAGCACACTACTTGTTCTCAAGAATTTCAGTCTAATGTGAAAGAAGGGAATGTAAACTATTGGTTCCATTCTAGATATGCTAATAATTCAAGATCCTGGTTTTAGAGGTTTATATGCAGTCTGCTGAAAGTCTAGCCTACTCTCTGGGACAACTGTATCCCATAAGATAGCTTCAGATTCAATTTTTTTTATCAAAAATGTTTCTACTCTTTATCTCAACAGAGAAGAGAGAGAAATGAAGTGTTGAATGTTGGCAATTAAATGACTTTATGTATATGTCACTTTCTCCCACAGTTCATTTGCATATCAAGTCACATAGCCACATCTACCTACAATGGTACAGAGGAGGTACATTCTACACATAAATTCAGAAGAGAGAGTCCCTAATGTAACTGTTCACTGATGATGTCTGCCACATAACCAATGAAATACCAAAAGTAGTGCAAATAGAATATGTTAAATTTTATAAGGACCAGAGGAGGTATTGCTTTAAAGCACAGTCTAAAAAGTCATCTTGAAGAAAGACCAGACATTTTCATAGTTAAAACAGCTATGCCAAGTGCATGGAATGATGGTTGAAATGGGACAAATTTGGAAAAGAAGAAAGAGGTAGAATTTCAAGCAAAGAGAATTATCTTGGGAATTTCTATTCCTAAGGAACTTAAAAAATTTTGTTTCAGGGAGAGGGGACAAAACAAAGATTTTAAAAAGAAAAGTAAAGTGATAATATATTTTCTTTAAAAATTTCCTCTCATTGGAGAAGAGAGAAAAGACTTTAGATGGATAAGACTGCAGGGCCTGCACAGGAGATGATGTGACTCAGAAGTACATAACTGTAGCATTGACATTATAGGTGGATTTGAGAGACAGAGAAGGCAGAAACCAACTGGCCATTGATGGACTGCTGTCTACTGGGAACTGTACTGTGCAAAAAAATATGAAGAGACAATCTCTCTCCCCTTCTAAGTATCTTAAAATCTAGCAGGAAATCAGATGTGTAAAGAAAGAATGACCGTGAGAGTGTTAAGTGCTCTGACAGACAGCAGTCTGTAAGAGAAAGCTACAGAGAGCATTGCACCCTTTGATTTAGAGTCATGCTGACCTCTTTTGCTTTTTAAATTATATTTCAGAGTTATTTCTTGGCTTTATTTTTTGCTTCTATATATTGACATTGAACCATTCCATGCATGTCTAGCTAAGAGTATGTTCTTCCCTGCAGTGACCTGCCTGCCTGTCCATTCTGAACCACTCTTTCCCACAAACACCCGGATGCTACTATCATCAGAACTACCGTACTTCTGAAATGATGTATTCAGTAAAACTTCTTCTCTGACCACATCCATGGGTGATGATATTTGAAATCTGGATACTTGATGGTGGGAGTAGATTCAGGAGCAGTTAAAATTAAAACATCCCTCAATTTTGGGCCTTTATTCCGAAAGAATGGCTTAATTTGCAACATATATTATTAGTGTTCTCACCATAATTGGACAGAAATATAATATGGAGGACATTATATATAACTAATGACATTCACTCTTTCTATGTCTCTTTACAATCATCTCTTATAATTTTCTCTGTGACCCACTACAAATAATTAAACATGATCATTACCATAGCCTTTTACATACAGTGATGTCCAAGGAGATTCTGAAATTTCTGTGCTATTTGCTTCTTTCCTATTTCCTGTTTTTGCTAAGGAACAAAGAGAGAAACTGCAATAATTAGCTCTAGTAGGTATATGATACTTTTCTTCCTAAGAAAATAAGACTTTTATTATTAAGTACCAGTTGAAATATGCAAGCCATTATTTATGGCATACAAATCAATCATAGTAATGTTATTTAGTGTAATGGGAATTGACCTAATTATTCCCTGCTTTGTTTTGTCATTTACTTATAAACATGTCAACTTTTATATAGCTGTTTTACTTTTTGAGCTCACATAGGGCAAGAATTCCATTTAAGCTACTCTACACAACACTATGGAGCCTCCTTCATTCATGTTCTTTTGATACTTTTGGTTTTGTGAATGACATTGAAATTATTTGATATTTGGGAGCCATAGAGCTAATTTTCACTGCATAGGGCTTGCCATAAAAATAAGGTTATTTACTTAATTAGATACCAATATTTATTGTTAAACCTTAATTTTCCTAAGATATTAATATAGAGAGATGCTGAAAGTATCTATGGCATTCAATAACCACCACAACACATTGACTAAATTTGTTTTTTCTCTAAGTTTTTGCCAAAATATTTTGAAATAAACATGTAATTTATTCTTCATACTTCAAACAAACATTTTACTTGTTCACAGAACCAATCTCTGCATGTATAGAAATAAAAATGGGTTATGTCATTTGTACAGAAATGAATTATAAAATAAGGTTTAAGGGAGACATTAGGAGCCATTTATAGTATAAAGCTGAAAAACTTAAGACACAGGAGGGCAAGCGATTTCTAAAGATGGTTTGACAAGGAGAAACATGGTTCCATGGAAAGATTACTGATATGGAAATTTGAAAGCTCTAGTTTATTTCCAGCTATGCCAAATATTTGTTAGACCCCAGTTTTTCAATCTCTTGAATCAGGGATGAATTGAATGCATTATTTTCAAGTTCTTTTCCTATTTAAGAGTTCAAAATTTTGAAATTAATGTCACACTAGAATTAACAAGAATGACTGAAATCCTGAGGGCTGAAACAGTGTCCAATGGAGAAAAGTGTAATAGATAAACTTTGGCAACAGCAGGACAGGGCAAGGCAAGAGTGCCAGTATTGAGAGCCAGACAAGATGAATATAGTTGTTACCAAGAACAACACCATGTAAGAGAGAGTCAAGACCTGGTAACCCAGACAAGCTAGTGCATACATGATCTGGTGGATAAGAAGCTCAGAGGTCAGTGAAACTAAAGAGCCAAGAACACATTATGAGAAATCTTGCAAGATTTTGGGCAACCAGAAGCTCTGGGTTGCAAGAGGTCTGCATAATCAGAATTTTCATTTCAGCAGCAAAATATGGGGTTAATGCTGAGCCTAGAGTTTTGAGTTCAATATCATAAGTAATACCAGAGATTGGACAGGCATGGAACTATAGAGAATGACTGTTAGAGATCAGAAGGAGAAGGATCGGGGACAAAGCAGAATCTGACATGTGTTTTCTTTCTCCAAATATATATATATATATATATATATATATATATATATATATATATATATGTGTGTGTGTGTGTGTGTGTGTGTGTGTGTGTGTGTGTGTGTGTTAAAATTGTATATAAATATGTACATGTATATACACATTTTATAATTTTGTATAAATAAATATATTCATATATATATATATATATACACACAGATAAATTGTGTATATGGTGTCTACCTATTTATCTATGTATATACCTGTAAATTATGTCCCTTACTTAACTTCTCATAACAAAAGAGCTGAACCCAGAGAAGCAGCAGAGATAACCAAATTCCTCTTAATAGAATGGAGATACAAATTTGGGTTGATGAAGTCTTTATGAGGTATGGAAGATTGAATAATTCATAGTCACAGGGAGATTTGAAAGAGAAGAGAAAAGGAGCAGTTGTCCCTAGAAGAGATGTTTAAGAAACATTTTTTTTCTGAGACATACTTTATGCAAACTGAAAAGTATAACCCTTGATGAAATATTTAATAAAATATCCATTTCCTATCAATGCACTAAGGATATCTTAGACTCAGGGCAAAGATAAATACTGCCCTTGTGTGTTCTGTCTCCCTTGGGCTCTAAAAGTATTCTATACCTCTCAAAGAGTGGTTCTTGAGTGATGATGATAAATATTAAGACCTTTTAAGAAACTTACTGTGAAAATACAAATATTTTCCACAAATTCCACACATTCCCACAAACATACACTGTGCCAAACATACCCCATATAGTTACAGAGCTACACCAGCACAATGTAATGACTCTGATGTCCCTTTGGTATTGAAAAACCAACTCTACTTACACATGTGTCTATGCTTCATAATAATCAACATTTTAATATGACCATCATGTTATTTTTAGTCTTCCTATAAAAGAATCTTATCTCTTAAAGTATCTTTTGCTTTGCTTCATTCCAGAAAGTGGGCAACTTCAATTCTAGCTACATTTGGAAGGATACTGGTAATTGAACCTCTCAGGTATGCAAAAGGAGAAGAGTTCCCTCTGCATCTTCCCTGCATGGACTTAGATCTGTGTGCATCTGAGAACTCTCTGGCTCTTGCTTAGAGATATGTTTCCAGTTGGGAGAAGCACAGTTCCCCTTAGCAAAAGACAAATACTTTCCACTTTTCAAAAGGCATTATCTGTTCTGCTGAAGATAAAGCAGGGTGTAAACCTGACCTACTGGTAGCCCATCAGGAGAAATTTATCTGGCTACTTCCCCTGAGGAGCTGTAAGGTAACTGAAACCCACACCTGAAGAAAAGAGAGGAAAACCGGTTAAACTAGTTTGAGCAATGACATATAGCCATCGCCTAGATATGCCATCTCTTTAGCCAGTCACCTTACTCTTCCTCCTGCTGCTTTGAGGGTTGACTGCTAATCTAAAAAATTTCTGACAAGTTTCTCTTTCCATTTAGTACCCCTTTCCTATCCCATCTTTGTGTACAACTTTAATCTTGGCTTTTTCTTATCAGTTAGCTCCTATTCTGTGGTTTCCCAATGTATAATCTACTTCCACTTTGGCAATTGTTTCTTCCTTCCCTTGAATCTGAACTACTACTCCCAATATAATTTCCCTGTACTCTGATGCCATTATTTCCCTAAAAAATATTATCTCAAATGATGGCCATCCTTGCTGTTATTCCCATCATATCTTAGTGAAGAAGAGGGGTCTTTTTCACAAGTTTGATTCTGCTTGTAGATTTTAGTAATGCCAGGGATACTCCTCAGCCCCTTTCCTTTGAACTCTGTCTTCATCCATACCACTCATCTATCACCTGCTAATCCTTGTTTTATTGAATTCTTACCCAGTTGAGTGTTTATGATGTGCAAGGCATTATGGTTGGTTTATGGCACAAGTATATCACTATGAGACAGAAACACAGATGAAGTGCTGTGGGATATCAGAGGAGGTAGACGTTTCTTTTAGTGTGAATAATGGATGAAAGTTCCTGGAAAGAGGAACAGGAAGGAGAAAATTGGGCCTGTAAAACTTGTAAAATAGAGAACAACAACAACAACAAAACAATGGAATGGAAATTTAAAAGCTTAGAATTGGCTCCAAGAAAAGTAGGCAGTTCAGCTAGACGCAGCAAATGCGGACCTTGGAGAGATGTATGTAGAGGTTGATAATGAAAGTATGCAGATTGGAGAAAGTGCCCAAAAAGAAGGGCCAGAGAAAGGGGACAGCTTTGATGGAATGTTCTCCTCCAGATGTGAGAGATTGGAGAGAAGCCAGGTCAGTGGACAACTAGAGATCAAAACTCAATGGGAGGCAGGAGTTTTATTAAGAAAATTGCTATCAAGAGGATTGCAAACTGAACGGAGATCAAAAAGGTTGTGGTCTAAAAAAGAAGTTGTTGGTGTGATCCTTAAGTGGTCATTAGTGAATTTCAAAAGAAAGATCTCAATAAAGTCAAGGGGACTAAGTGCAATTAATTAAGGAGTGATTCAGTAATGAATAATTAATTAATTTTGTTATTGGGAGAATATGTAGACTATTTTTAGAAATTAGTAAAATAGATCAAAATTTCAGGGTCTCACTGATTCAAGAAGGAGTTAATATTGTAAAATATAACAAAATGAGACTAAGTTGCATATTTAGTATCTTTTTCCTGGATCCCCCCTTTTGGGAATGAAAGGATTCTGGTTTGCCCTTTATTTCCTAACTTTTAGTCTGATAGAATATGAAGAAATAGAGAAACTTTAGGAAATATAAAAGGCTAAAATAATTTTTTAAATGAAGACCTCACCTGAGTCCTAAGAGTGATCAACAGCCCATCCTAGCAGATTTTGGGGTGTTTTTAAGAACGAGGACCTACATGAGTGATGTGGAGACAGCTACAGTTTGAGGGATGGGGAGTAAAATGAATAGACAGACTGAACTTTCAAGAAGCACAGCTGTGCCTTATGTAGATGTTCCTTCTTTGCAATTTCACCAAAAAATTTTAATAAAAATTTAAATTAACAAGTATTTTGAATGTTAGTTTAAGTATTTTATAATAGCATATCCTGCTGATAATGGAGGAGGCATTTCTGTGTATAGTTGGCAGACTGTCATTAATTAGTGGTAGGGTAAATTTTTCTTTAATTTTGCATGTAGACTCCCATCATTTATTCTTTTTCGTTTGTTTTTAATTGGTACATTATAATTCCACAGAACAGTGGGATACATTGTGACATATTCATACATACAATTAACATAATTTGGTCAATTTCATTCCCCAGTACCTCATTTGATTCTTATGGTATATGAAACTGGGTTTAATGATGAGACAATGAAGTGAAGAAATCCCTTTGAAGAGACAGAATAGAGAAGGAAGAACTGATATTGACTGATCCAACTCCACAACTATATTTTTAGGTGCATAGAGGAAGGAAGGAGGAAGGAAAACCAATCATCCATTAGCAAACACATCAAAGTAAAAATTGTGCATTGCCTGGCATAATCTAAACATTCAAGTCATGAAAATTCCTGAAAATAGTGTTTAACAAACAGTATGTATTACAAATGTACATTACTGACCAGAATTATTAGATACCATATAGTTCCTGAATTTTCTGGTGCTGGCATGACCACACCTTTATAGTCATCTTCATGTCTTCTTCAGAGTAGCAAATTTTATTGGCAATTCAAAAACCTACAAAAAAAAATGATTACATTGAACTCTGCCAGGTCCCTGTGTTTTATATCCTTTGAAGTTCAATGTTTTACAATGATAACTACCTTTTTTTTCTGCTTTCACCTCACTTTTAAGTTTCAAATGCTCTTTAGTAAGATAATCATATGTCTTACACTAAACACATCTGTACCACAGACTTCTAACAGCCATCTGATCTGGCCAGGAATAATGGTTAATTTCAATTGTTAACTTGATTGGATTAAGAGATGCTGATGATTAAGAAGCTTATGGGTGTGTCAATGAGGGTGTGTCTAGGAATGGTTGGCATGTGGGATAGCCAACTGAAATGGAGGTGTGCAGGTAGCACCGTCCAATAGAATGATGGCTTGGATGAAATAAAAGTTGGCAGAACAGGGAAGCAGCAGCAGATGCAAGCTTGATTCTTCTTGAGAGGGTGCTTGATTGCTGCTGTGATCATCTGAGGATATCAGACCCTTGCTTCTTCACTCTTCCAAAGCGGGCTCAGGCTCAGCCAGTGACTCTCCAGAAGCCTTTGGTCTTGGACTAGGTTAGCACCTTTGATCCCTCTTGTTCTGGAGCTTCAGCCTCATGGACTGTGAAGCTGCTGTTTCTCCCAGCTCTCCATCCTGCAGAGAGCCTCGTGAACTATCCCGGTTCTGGTTGTGTAAGCCAACCTAATAAATCTCCTTTATATAATTATACTTCCTGTTCATTCTGTTCCTCTAGAGAATCCCTACTAATGCACCAGGAGTACCATCAGGTGAGATCCAAGGATCCAATGTTATGCTCCTGAAAGAAAATTACTTCAGATATGTATGTCTCCCTGGTCTTCTGGAAATCGACAGTTTCTGATTTTTCTTTTTGTGAATTTGACAGCTCTGAGGAGTACTGAGGTCATTTATATTTTACAAAATTCTAGATTTTATAGAGTGTAGAATGCCTTTTGGATTTTGTCTGGTTTTCTCTGCATTTCACTAGAGTTACACAGAGGCAAAAATGCCATTTTATTACATAACTAAAGGGTACATAATATCAACGTAATTTATCATGATTGATGTAGATGAGGAGCATAACTGCTGATGTAGTGTTTGTCAGGTTTCTCCTCCCTGAATTTACTCTCTCCTTCTGTTTCCTTCCTGTAACCTGGCAATCTGTAATTCAGGATTTTGGGCTCTGTTCCACCTCGTTGGACAGGAACTATCTACATATTTTTTGAAATTATGCATGGGATATTAGCCTATTAGTCTATTCTTATCATCTATCTATCTATCTATCTATCTATCTGTCATTTAGCTATTATATACTTATATATCATCTATTATTTATTCAATCATTATATTAGTATGGACTCAGGGATATTAATTTTCTCCTTTGGTTTACATTCCAACACTGCAACATTTATTTTCTGGCTCTAATTGTTCTATCTTTGTGCATTGGGGGCGTTTTCATAGTTGGTTTCTGTATGCATCGAACATACATTTATTGTTGTCCGTTTCATGTCTCTCTTTGCAAAGAGATAACACTGACTATATTCTCTCAAATATTTTTAAACCCCTAGTTGGAAGACAATTTTAGGTTTTCTGTTTTCCCGTGTCAATGAAAAGCAATGCACAAAGAAGTGCTTAAGCTGAATGTTTATCTTCATTTGATGCCTACTAAAAACATTTGAATGTTCCATTGTTATTTTTTTATTCAGACTTCACAATGTGTTTTATGAGCACATAAATACTCAATACTTGAACCTGCAAGTTTTTTCTTGTTATATTAAAAATATTGTGAATTTAGTAGAAAATAAACCTTAATTACATTACCTTACATAGAAAAGAAATTTGGCATTGTCTAATACTTGGTTAAACTCCCATCAAAATCATCTTCTTAATGTACCATTTGGAAAAGAACTTTCAACTATGTATAATTTAAGTGTAATCTGTTGTACTGTATTAGATCTGCCCTTTGATACTCTAGAATTTAATTGCAGATTATACTTATCATCATCTATTGATTATATTTTACCATCACAAATCAAGTTATTTACATCTATTTTGAATTTATCTGTTCTCATAGTTATGATTGTGATACATTCACAAGTGTAAAATTAGAATATATTTATTTGTCAAATTAAGCATAATTTAACAGTGAGGCAAAATATTCCTTGTCAAAACTGATCACGCTGTTGAGATATAATGGTAAAGTAGAAAGTAGAGCAGTTAAACAATGAGTACCTTCCCTGTTGTCTTCCCCCCGCCCCAGTACTGGGGATTGAATCCAGGTGCACTCTACCACTGTATTGCATTCCAGCCTCCTTTCTCCCTTTTAAAAATTTTGACACAGGGCCTTGCTTAGTGCCCAGGCTGGCCTGAATCCTGCAATCCTCTTGCCTCAGCCTCTTGAGTAGCTGAGATTGCAGATTTGTTCCACCATGTACTGCTCTGAGCACATTTTATGGAGTATTATCCATTGGGTTCACAATTATTTTATTAACCTTTCCATAGTGAATCTACTATCTTTTCAAGGTCAAATGATGAGTGGGACCAAAACATCCTAACTCTTGTCATCAATTCAACAACTATCAAATGAATTCTATATATCAGGAAGTTATATTTGCATGGGACATAGCACTGAATAGCCAGAAAAATTATTTAGCCGGTGACACTTGCAAGTTCTTCATATCAGGGCTGCCAGCAGAGATATAATGCAGGTAGCAACTATGTTTAAAAAAAGATTAAATTAATTTTAATACTCTTTTATTTAACCCAATATATCCAAAATATCCCTTTATGTAATCACATAGGGTAATTAAAGGGGTAGTTTATAACCTTCCTTTTTATTTCAAGTTTTTATGATTTGGGTTGTATTTTTTACTTATAGAATGTCTCAGTTCACACTGTGAAAGTGCTTCCAGCCACATATGGCTTGTGACTTCTATGTTGATTATCACATTTTCATACTATAATCACCACATTCATGGATAATTTTAAGATAACTTACATAAACTTGGAAGATTTCAATATGAATGTCTTTTATTCCAAATCTTATGAAGATTTGCAGCAAAAATGTGAATTTTCTAATATTTGTACATAGTTTCATAAAAAAAAGTTTTAATATTTAAACATTCATAAAACCAGAGTTGGAGAAAACCTCTATTGTACATTTTTATATTTGGAAAATAGCACTATTTCCAATTTATTAAGGAAGCAAAAGATATCTGAATTTACTTAGTATTGCTTGCAGAGATGACCTAGAAATGAGTACAATTTGAAGGTTCAAATGTATGGATATTACTGGTAAATGATAGGCTGCTGTACAACCTCATGAAGGGTTTACTTATCTAAATAGTCTCTCCCACTCAGCTCACTATTTTTATTCCAAGATGATATTCTTATCCCTATTTTGTGCCTCCTGATTCACTCAAACACCTTTGTCTCCTTGGGTTATATGCTTCATCTACTTCTTATACAAGGAACTTGGTTTAAAGATTATTGAAAGTTGTTCATACCTTTGACTTTTTGAATAGTAGCTAAGGTTTTTCATGGACCTTTCTTGTATAGGGTGGAAGTATTCATGAGAGTCAGTAAATGGGTAAGAGAGGTAGGGTAAGGGCCCATTGCCGCAGTCCAGCTGCAGCAAAATAACCAGGGGGTGACAAGCAACTTGTGTAGATTGATACAGCAGGAGTGGGAGCCGTTTATTGTAGGACACGAGGGGTATATATACATTACACACAGCTTATCTTAATTAACATAAACTAGATACAGCAGTCAACCAATAAGGAATCTCCACACTTAATGGCTCGCTGGCGTTACTTCACAAACCACTCCCTCTGGAAAAATGCCAGGAGCCATCTTGACTTGTTTACAGACCCTAACAGCCCATAAAAAGAAAACTTGGCTGGAGTGTTTGGATCAGAATCTTATTTTCTCAAAATTTTAAAAATCATTGTTGACATATTTATTTAATGATAATGGGTATGCTTTTGGTCTATTCCTTAAACTTCACTCAGTTAAAGTTCTCTAGTAGAAGCAGATTTTTCTCTAAAGACTGCAAAAATTTCTATGTGCCTTCAAAGTTGATGGCTAGAATGAATACGATTTTTTTCTACTTAATAGATTTTGAATTAGTAGACCATAACTCGAATTCAGTTTGTTTAAAAGACTGAGGGCAATACTATGTGTAATGGGCATACACATTAAGGACCTCTTCTACCAAAAATGTATTTGACACTTCTATCAAAGCCTGACATTCACTAATATGCAAATTTTCTTCTTAAGGTCCAAGGAGACAGTGTGAGGGGTATGGGAGATGGGTGTTTCAGTCTGTCTTTTCACTTCTGTGATCAAAATACCATAAGAGGGCTGGGGATGTGGTTCAAGCGGTAGCGCGCTTGCCTGGCATGTGCAGGGCACTGGGTTCAATCCTCAGCACCACATAAAAATAAAATAAAGATGTTGTGTCCACCGAAAAACTAAAAAATAAATATTAAAAAATTCTCTCTCTCTCTCTCTCTTAAAAAAAAAATACCATAAGAACAATTTCAGAGGAGAAAAAGTTTACTTGAGGTTCAAGGTTTCAGAGTCTTAGTCCATAGATGGCTGACTCCATTCCTCGGGATCGGAGGTATGGCAGAACATCATGGCATAGGTGTGTGCTGGAGGAAAGTGCCTCAAGACATGACACCAGGAAGCTGAGAGAGAGCTCCATTCTCCAGGAACAAAATATATCTCTACTTCATAGCATGTCTCATGGTTTCATTAATTCAACCAGAAAATATAAGGTACTCTTCCAATGACCAAAGGTACTACCCAATGACCTGCCTCCTCCAGCCACAGCCTATCTGCAGATAGTTACCATCCACTTACTACCTATCAGGGCTTAATGCACTGATTAGGTTAAGGCTTTATAACTCAATTATTCCACCTCTAGATTTTCTTGCATAGACTCACATACGAGCTTTCCAGGGACACCTCATATTTAAACCATAACAGTGGGCAAGTTCCTTGTCTTTGTTCCTAAGTGTATATATATAGTTCTCTGAACTTCCTTTGTGGCTTTTTGCTTCCATGTTTGATTAGAAAATTGGTTCAAGATTTTTATTCTTCCTCTAACAACATTAGGTTAAAAAATTGTTGTATTTCATACTGAAGCCTTGAATTTAATGTCTTAAGAGGAGAATAATAATTACTGAAATTCATTCTCTTTCTGTTCCTAGCATGTCACATCTGCCTAAGCTTCATAACAGAGGATAATTATTTTTATTTTGGTTTGACTTTTCCTAACATGCAACTAAGTTTTACTTGTTTACTCTTAATTTTACTCCTTGTCTGATACTGTTTAATTAATAAATCAAGTATGTGTTCAAAACTTAAATTTAGCTGGGAGTATGGAAATGAAAGTCTTAAGGAAATAGTTGTGTGTGTACATGTGCATGTGTGTGTAGTGAAAGTTGTCACACAAAAAGCAACACAAAGATTCAGGCCTAGAATACAGAAGTCTCCTTTGAAAGCTACAATAGGATACCACTTTCTAATATTGATTTTCATACTGTATTCTAGGTCTGATCTTCAGAGAATAATAAAGAGAGCTTGAAATGCCCACAGACAATGTCTGTCATCAACAGTGTTAATAAGGTATATGTAAATTCAGTGGGCTCAACTATATTTTCACAGAACCAATATCTAAAAAGTATCTACCAACGTGAGAGACTTTACATGTAGGAATCCTACACAAAAGTTTTTAAAGCAAGGAGTGACTGAAATAACATTTTTAACAGAGTAAGCTTCCTGAAAATCATATCACGCTTTTTTAAACATCTAAAATATAAGATATGTAATAGTATATCAGGTGATTTTCTCTATGCTTCCATAAACTTCATATTATCTAATATTATGGTTCTATTCATTCTCTAAACCATGTGCCTATCCAGTTGGACATTTATTCATAAAATTTTTTTAAGGAATATTTTTGAAGCGTTCATAGTTGCTATCATAGCTACATAAAATCTAAGGTCTTATAATATCCACACAAAACTCCTCAACCAATGCAATTAATTATAACAAAATATGCTTATTCTCTGAATTTTTTCAGGTACAGTGTTAAGATCTTGCTGATGGTTCTTGATGCCAAAGAAATCCAGGAAGAAATGAGAGGCAGATGTCTAGTCTAATTTCTGAAATACCTTCTTGGCTTACTGGACCTTGAGCTGTAAACCCCCTTCTCATTCTTGTCCATTTTTTTTTCATCTAGGATACGAAAATGATTTCTCTACTATGAAATAAAAATTATTTAGTTTTTCAAGCTTTAAAGATTCTTCAAACATCCCTTATGAAAATGACCTTCAAGGACTTGATTTCAAGAGTTACAATATTTAAAGAAGAAAGACTAATAGTCATCAGCATCTTTTAAAAATCCCCATTATCCAGTAGCAGTATGACTATGTATCTGAATAAAACTTTTTCCCAGTTTAAAAAAATGATAAAACTAATTTACAGACAAACAAGAATTAAAAACAATATGGCTTAATATCATTGCATTTACCTCCAGCTTAGAATATAAAATACTAAGTTAAAACACCCTGTGAATCTTTAATAACTTTCCTCTTTCTCTACTCCCATAGGTAACCATGATGCTGAATTTATGTGCATGATTTATACATGTATTTCATTCATTTACTTCCAATCCTTACAGTCTCTTGACACCCTTATCAACTTTCTAGCCTTGTAGGTGGCTTCCTAATGAATATTGCTGATGTCCCAGCAAGTGTGTTGGAAGTTCACAGCACCCACCCCAGGCAGCTTCCAGATGAGCTTTTCAACACTTCAGTGAGTAGTTTTCTACTGGCAAGTCTCCGTCTGTGGCTCTTTATTAAACTGCTCCACCATGCATTAGGCTATAGTCCGACCCTATAAAATGAGGTCTACATCTCAGCCTTAGGGAAGGGGGATTTCTCTCCTTCTTTGGTACCTTGCCTCAGCTCTGGGTTGCCTCAGCAGTTGCTTCCTAAATCTGTGGCTTCTGCATTTGATAGATTTCTCTTTATCCCCTGCTATCCATTTTTCTATTTCTATTAACAATCTTTTGTATTTAACATTTGTTGTTCATATTGCTCTGTGGCTTCTTTTTTCTGATTTTATTTTGAATATTATGATATTTAAGCATATTTCTACTTCATAACATGACTTGTGGTTTCATTATTTCAACTAGAAAATATAAAAGGTAGTTAGGAGTCTAAAATAAAATGTATATTATTTTCTTTTCATTTTTTAAATCTAGAGAATGATTGTATCAAGATGCCTAAGGACCACAGGAGATCAAATTCAATTTACACTGATTGAAAAATTCCTGCTGTCTTTTCATGGGGTTAAGCACATTCATTTATATAATACATAGGTTAATATAAATAGATAATATACTTCTGTGGCTACTGAGGCATAGAGTATTTTGGTAACTTGCTCAAAGTTTTGCATGCATTAAAGTAGGAACTAAATATTAATTTGAAGTTTTTATGGATATTAATATAGTTCTTACTATATTGTTATTTCATGTTTTTCTTATGTTGTTTACTGCATTTCAATTTCATGACACTGGGCACCAAAAGACATAAAAACCAATGTACCAATGGATATTTTAAAATTCTTGTTTTCTTTTTTTGAGTCATGCTTCATTTATGTCTAGTCTTTCTTTTCCTGTGTATACTTTTTTTTAATTTAGAATGATAACAGACACGAATTTCATATTCCTTCCAACCTACATCACCCAGACTGAGTGCAATTTTAAAGCAATACATTAAGTGTTGATTTTGGTTCCATGATTTGCATATTATGATACAATTTTTGTAAACTCTTGTATGTAGTTCTTCCAAAGTTTTTCCCTAACACTGATCATTACTGAGCCCCACTCCACATTCATGAACATGGTGTTAATTATTCATTATATTTCACTCCAGTGAATCAATGGACCTTCATATGAGCTGTGTACGTTTGTATGATTTTTTTTTTTCTGCTTGGTGGTTTAGGTAAAGTTAGTTATGCAGTTGGAATTGCATGAACAATAGTTTAACGAATTGTGGGCATAATAAGCAGGTAACAAATAGGTGGTCATATAGGCAGATTGATAAACATTTATTTGTAAAAATGTTCAAATGGGAATGTGTATAACTGGTGTCCTTACATAAAATGACAAGGCTGGGAATGGGGAGCTGCTGGTGACTTAGAAAGATCAATGTTATGAGTTGCTGTTAATTTGTTAGGAAAAAAATACATATATTTCAATCAGTGTGAATTGAATGTATATATATGATAAAAAATTTTAAAAATATACATGATCCAACATTAAATTAATGTTTAGTTTAAGCTTTGTTTAGGGTCAGAGTCTTGGCCTACTGTACTACAACTCAAGGTTTCATGCTTAATGATCTAGTAGTTCTCTTAGTGAGGAAATAGAAAAAAAAAGGGCTAGCAGCCTTTGTTGTATAACTCAAATTAGCCTAGCTTTAACTTCAGCTTTTACTACCTTCTAACTAGTGATCTGGCTTAAGTTACTTTAGCTCTCTGTATTTGAAATTCTTCATCAATAAATAAGCATATATTTATATGTCATAGGGCAGCCTTTATTTGGAGGATTACTCAAAACTGCTTAAAATAGTAAACAAAATAAATAATACATGTTATTATACCATCACTATATGGAATGTAGCAGAAATCAGTGCATTCAGATATCATCTGAAAAACAATTTTCACTAGATTAATGGTACCAGGGGAAAATAATCTTCTTATTTTTCTGACTGGAGAATGAAACAGTTTGGCCTGTGAATGAAAATATTCCAAAATACTAAAAAATGAGAGTAAGCTTATTCTTTGCACTGGCACATATTCAACACCAGGAAACACATTGCAGCTGGAACATGGGGGAGGTAAATCAGGACCTGATCTGGGCTTCTATAAGAACAAAATCAGCACATGCCAGGTGAGCCTCTATATTTAGCTATAGAATTTTAGCGCATTTTCCAATTTCAGGCTCTTTTCCCCTGATTTGTGTGTGTGTGTGTGTGTGTGTGTGTATGTATGTATGTATGTATGTGTATATATATATATATATATATATTTTTTTTTTTTAAACTACCTTGACTGATTTAAGGTCTTTCAGTTTCTCATTGTTCTGAATTCTAGGAGTGACTGTCAGTGTTATTATATTCAATGATTTCACATTCCCTGGAGTAGCATAAACCTCAGGTCTCCTTATGCTTTGGGCTTCTCTGTGGTTCATTATGGCAGTTGGAACAAAAGTGAACCTGGTGTTAGAATGTTTTATTTTCTTAAACATATCTTGCAATAATAGACTTACCATTTTATTATATAAAAAATATTATATTTACATGTGATCATCTGTTTTTACACCCAAAGCTGTAAAGAGCTTGTTTAACATTTGTCAAGTGCACATCGGAAGGCAGCTTTTCCCCTCAGAACTCCTATAAAGTAGACAAACTGTCATAGCACTCAGCCGTTGGATATATCCAAGGAAGCATCACTGTCCACCTTCCTCATACCAATTTGGTAATAGAAAACAAAGAAAACAACATTAATATTTACTGTTCAAACAAAATTCTACTTTATTATTTTTTTTTCTGGAAGTAATCTATCAAAAGAACTTGGTAAAGGATTGATTTAAATTGGGCAATCAATATTACATTTCTGAAATTATGCCAGTAGGTTATTTAGCATTATTTAGAAAAGGCAATAGTTAGGAGCAAATATCCAAAGAAGAGGATTGGTAAACTATATGATGATGCACAGACTCCATAAGTCATAGGTAAACAGAATATTTAATGGTATTGAGAAGTATTTTACCTCATGTTCTATTTTAAAAATTCAAAAAGTGAAACACTGTATACAATATACTTTTATTCCTTCCCCACACGTCTCCACAAACAAACCTAAACATAGAATTTTTACAATCTTAGAAAAATAATCAGAGTGAAGTCACAGACAGGAAGACTGCTTCTCATTTGACTGTGGGATAATAGATTATTTTTAGATTTTAATCTGTTCTTTCTCTATTTTCATTTATCTCCATTGAATGTGCCTTATTTTGTAATGAGAAGAAGTGTTGATTTTTTT
Organism: Spermophilus citellus; assembly: GCF_964194105.1. NCBI lineage: Eukaryota > Metazoa > Chordata > Mammalia > Rodentia > Sciuridae > Spermophilus > Spermophilus citellus. The sequence goes on from NC_138193.1 coordinate 88,321,345, forward strand.
AAAGAATACCATCGAGGCCTCCTACTCTCTAAGTAGTTTCCTAGGTGAAAAGAGACAGACCAGCTTTACATTCTAAAGAGTCAAGCTGATTGGAAACTGAAAGAGTTCATTCATTCTCAAGCATGATGAGCTTTTACAGTGGGTGAATATAGCCATGCTATGCAAATGAAGCAGAGATTCCATCCAGTTGGGAAAACCCTACCTGTGGAAGGGATCTAGAAGCTAAAGCCCAAAGGATATGCTTAGTCAGGATTCATTTTGTGGGGAATAAAGAAGGTAGTATGGAAGCTCGAGAATTTCTTGGCCAGAATTGCATAGATGAAGGCCTTTGGAGGGAGAAAGCAGGACCCTCAAAAATAACTGAAAAAAAAAAACAGCAAAGGAGAAGAAGACAGGTGTAAAGTGAGACTGGACATCTTGCAAGGGCTGGATCTAGTGGGACTATAAGCTTATTGATGATGCTCAACTTTACCCTCAGGGTTAAGGAAGCCATTAACAGATTTAAAAAGCATGACACAAACAGGTTTGCTTTTTTAATTGATCATTTTGACTGCTGGGTGGAGGACAAAGCAAAGAGAACAGGAGTCAAATATTCGAAACCAGTTGGGAAATTATTTCAGTAACATAGGCAAGAAAAACTAATGACTCGAATTAAGGAAATAGTAACAGGGGATTAAAAAAATGAAAATATCAAGAAAGACTTAGGAATTAAACTTTCCTGAAAGACTCGGGATGGGTCTGTTGTATGGTGTGAGGAAAACATTGGTATGCAGGATTCTGGCTTTAGTGTGGAAAATTAGGTACTACCTTTGCAACCTCGATCCTAATACAAAGAGAAGAAAAGTGTAATGAAGTCACTGTTGAAAGCAGAGAGTGAAGTTTCATGTAATTTCCAGAACCATCACCCAAGTGAATTCCAAATTTTAATCCAGGGGAAAATTACAACATTCTAGGACCTGGATCAATGATATCAAGGCTAGGAACTACTTGAATGCTATAATAGCTAATGAGTTTTCATACAATGAACACTGGCAAAATACCTTATTGATTTCCATGGTTGTCCCAATTCCAGAGCCCCTAATACGATGAGCTGAAGCCTTTGCTGTGACTGTGACTGCATTTCAACTCCCCCCTCTACTCAATCCTGCCTCTTTCATTCTCCCCACAGGTTTCTAAAGGTTCTCCCCAATAAATTTCCTTTAAGCAAATCTCCATCTCAAAGTCTGCTTTGTGGTGGAACCAACATGTAGCAGCATTTCAGCAAGGCTTCCTTTTTAGCCCTTTTCATCTAAATATAGGCAATATTTGTCAAGCACATATCTGTGATTTTGCCTCCTGTGTTCTGAAATCTGAAAACACTGGACTTTAGAGATGTGTTTGAGTATGTTGCTCTTTCGTCAGAAGTTAGTTAGTGACCCTGTGAAATTGGTATTAAGGATTAACGCACATTGCAATGCTAAATTCCTTTATAATAGTAGCATTTAACGGTCAAATCTTGTAATTGGTCTTTGGGCAATTTTGATAATACCATAATCTTGATAAAGCCAAGGATATTTACATCCATCTTTCCAGACATGCTTTAGTTATAATGGTAATTATATCAAGTCCTCCTGTCCCATTCAGTTGTGATTTGTATTCACAATCATGTTATAAATGAAGTGTCTCCTGAAATTTAAAAAAAAAAATTCAAAACAAGAACTGCTGATGGTAATACAATAATGGAAGAAGGGATAATTATAGAGCTTTCGAAAAAATTGTTTGGAACCTATATGGCTCCTGATTTAATTTTGATTTCTCTTTCTTTAAAAGGCAATTGAGAACCTATAGCTATGTATTTATATGTGATGTCAGGAAAAATGCTGGAAACTGGTAAGGATAAACTATGTTCATCTTAAAAATGAAGAGATATACATATCTCTGAATAAATGAAGATAGGATTTGAGGGAGATAACAGTATAAAAATATGTTAAATTTTGTGTGTTTGTGCTACAAATGCTTTGTGAAGAAAAAATGAAATGAGAAGTGTTATAAGATGAATGGGTTTGGTAATGTGGAAGATGGCATTTTTGTTGTTGTTGTTAAATTTTCATAAGCATTCTGGAGATATGGTATAGGTTGCTATGTTAGGAGTCCCACCGCTCCTTGCAATGTGATGAGTAAAAAGTGTTTCACTTGTTCCAGAGAATATCTTGCCTTGACATGATCAGATGGATACTAGAAGATTACCATTTGATGAGCTCTACTAAATCTCTGCCATTAGCCTTCCAGGGATGTCATTAAAATAACCAGAGAGCCCAAAGGTGTTAGTAGATTCATCTATGCTCACTGTGTGTGTGTGTTGGGAGTAAGTGTGGGGGAGTTGCACGTCAGACGGAAATTCATTTAAAACATGAATAAGAGAAATACACACACAACTTAAAATCTTCACCAGAAGTGAAATTACCTTCATTTAGCATTTGGAAATACCTATTTCTACCTTGAAAAATTTTAATAATTGATCCATATAGACATTCAGTAGGCTACATACTTTCTACCTCAAAATGGGGACTAAATCAAACAAAATCCAACGATGTACAAAAATCTCAAAAAATATATTTTCAAAAAAGCTAAGGAAAGCATTAAACACAATGAAAAAAAAACAAGATATGAAAGAAATACCCAAAACATTACCTAACCCAATAGATGTCTCAAACGTGCAGGGCATGAACTAGCATTTGACACTGAATGGAAGAAAAATGTGGGTAACTCAATAACTTGTTTCTTTTCCAGGACAATTAAAATTGAGAAAAAGCCCTGCCTGCCCAAGGCTAATTTTTACACTGAGCCATAAAGCATATAAAATCTCCTGGTGTGTATGAATTCATTTTCAAATCTAAAGCTGAAACTTGAAACATTCAAATTCAGAATTTCATGCTCAACATAGCTTTTAGAAGGTTTAAAATTCCCACTTTATTGTTATCTAAAATCTACATTTATGGTCATGGTTCTTAATTGTTTTTCACTTTTCTTTTAGAGTCTTAATTATTATTAAGTTCCTGGGCTAACTCACTGTGAAACGAGTTATCATTGTAAGAAATAAAGACGAGTCCCAAACTGATTTACTGTGATCCCTAAGGGATGACAGCCAGTCTCCTGCAGACCCCAAATCAGTATTTTCAGCCTTTATCACCATTGCCTGCTGAGTGTTTCCTCTATCTGCAGGAAGAAAGCTGGATGGCATTACCATGTAATTTGTGATTTTGAGAGAGTATGCTTCTCACCATCATTTCAAACATTTCGTCTCTTTTATTCTCACAACACAATATTCTTCGATTTAGATCTCTTGGGAAATGTGGAAAAGGAATGGAGTCTATAGCAAAATGGAAACAAAGACAGATAGTTCACATACTCCAGGCACTTTCGAGGTTCCAGAATGGTAATGTGATTTGTGGAGCACAACAAGACTATCATCTTCATCCTAAATTTCTGTGATTGAAATTTTATTTTCTTCTTCTATAAAAACAAAAACAAAACCAAAAACAGCTGTTATTTATATTCAGTGAATGGAGCAGGTGTTTCACATATATGTTATTTATTTATTCATTAGTTATTCCACATTTGTTAAGTATCTATGTAAGAAAATATAATTTACCACTGAAAGGGTTCATACATTTTAGGAGAGGAAGATCATTATAAATTACACAATAAATAGAGTATTAATGCATAATATCCTTTAGAATATTAGAAAACAGGCATGTAACCTGGCCTTTGACTTTAAGAAAGAGAAAAAATAAAGCTAGGTGAAGAAACTGAAACCAAACTAACACCCAAAATGTTTTCAAGACCATGTTCTTCTATAAATAAATCTCAGATTTTTAAAAATCTTTTAATCTACAAACTGTAATGTTCACCTTATGATTTGTATAATTTATAGGTTTTGTCAAATGAATGCAATACATTCTCTATTACAATACCATAGAGCAGAGTTCCACTATGCTAATAATAATTCTTTTTTTTTTGGAAAAAGAAAATTTAATAATGCACCACATGCTAATTTGCTAACAATATTTACAAAGTACTAATAACATAAACTCAGAAAATTAATTTGTAAAGTATAATATGACTGTATTGGAGACATGAGAGAGATGGGAAGCATGTTGGGGAGGTGGGAGTGTAATAGAATTAAATTCTAATCTTCTATAATAGGAAGTAAACAGATAATATCTAAAATTAATTAAAAACATTAAGACAAAGAATAGAGATATCAAGGTATATAGCTAAAAGTACAGGTAAAAATACTGAATATTGCTACCTTTCAGGGAGATGCTGTGTCAGGGAACTACTGTTTCATGTATTTAAATACTAGTTGGCTTATTTGCATTAGTTCTTCTTTTATTATAATCACAGTAGAATCCATTTTGATAAAATTATTCAAGCATGAAATATATCTTAAATTAATTAGGACCCCATTCTTGTAGGGGGGCATGATAGTGGGATTCACTTGGGTATTTTGATATTTATACATAGGAAAATTATGTTAGATTCATTCTACTGTCTTTACTGTTCTTATCCCCCTTCTCTTCCTGTCATTCCCCTTTATCTAATTTAATCTTTATCTTCTCCTCCCCACCTTTATCATGGTTTAGCTTCCACATATCAATGAAAACATTTGACCTTTGGGTTTGGGGGTTGTCTTATTTCACTTAGGATTATATTCTCCAGACAATGTTAAGTGAAATAAGATTATTCAGTAAATAATGCTAAGTGAAATAAGACAATTTCCTGGCAAATGTCATAAGTCATTGTTCTATGTGGCTGAGTAATAGTGCATTATGCATACATACCACAATTTCTTTATCCATTCATCCTGTGATTGGCATCTAGGATCATTCCATAGCTTAGCTTTGTGAATTGTGCTGCTATAAACATTTATATGGCTGTGTCACTGTAGTATACTGCTTTTAAATCCTTTGGATATATGCCGAGGAATGGGAAAACTGGATCAAATGGTTATTCCATTCCTAGTTTTTTGAGGAATCTCCGTACTGCTTTCCATCATTGTTGCACCAATTTTCAGTCCCATCAGCAACGTATGACATTCCCTTTGCTGATTTAAATAATGTATGATTCAGTAAATAATCAGATATTTCAGATAATAATAACTATTATTATTTATTATTATTTCAGTTAATTATTCAGTAAATTCCAAATTAATTTTATGACTGCTTTTTCTATTTCTATGAAGAATTGTAAAGAACGGTGGAAAAGCTCTGTAAACTCAACAAGCCAAAACAACCATTTATCTGTCTGAGATTTTATTAGCAGGACCATAGTGGCCAGTCGAAGAAGAGAAGGGAGTTGAGAGAGAGAGAGAGGAGAGAGAGAGAGAGAGAGAGAGAGAGAGAGAGAGAGAGAGAGAGAGAAGGGGAGAAGGGAAGAGGGAGAAGAGGGGGAAGAGAGAGAGGAGAGGGGGAAGTGAGAGGGAGAGAGTAAGAGAGTAAGAGAGTAAGAGAGAGAGAGTACCAACAGGGGGTTGATATTTATGGGCTTAACACATGATGAGGAGGAGCAAGGCAAGTGGGCTGTTACTTCTTCATTGGCTGAGAGTACTTGCCACTTCAGGGATTGGAGATGCGCCATTCAAAGTTCGTACTATTCATAGGGATTGGAGGTGATGGTTCACACACCATTCAGTGCGTCATGGACCTGAGCTCCCGGAAGAGAAACACTCCAGGTGTCATCTTTACCAACAAGAATGTCATTGGAATTTTGATGAGAATTGCATTGAATCTGTGTAGTGCTTTTGGTAGTACGGCCATTTTGACAACATTAATTCTGCCTTTTCTTTTCTTTTTTCTTTTTTTTTTTTTAAAGAGAGAGTGAGAGAGGAGAGAGAGAGATAGAGAATTTTTAATATTTATTTTTTAGTTCTCGGCGGACACAACATCTTTGTTTGTATGTGGTGCTGAGGATCGAACCCGGGCCGCACGCATGCCAGGCGAGCGTGCTACCGCTTGAGCCACATCTCCAGCCCTAATTCTGCCTTTTCAAGAACATGGGAGGTCCTCTCATCTTCTAATTTAAGAAATTCTTAATTTCTTTCTTTAGTGTTCTGTAGTTTTCATTGTAGAGATCCTTCACCTCTTTTGTTATATTTATTTATTTATTTTTTTGGAGGCTATTGTGAATTGGATGGTTATCCTAATTTCTCTTTCAGTTGATTCATCATTGGAGTATAGGAATACAATTGATTTATTGGATTATTCAGTAAATAATCAGATATTTCAGATAATAATAATAATCATTACTATTTCAGATAATTATTCAGTAAATAAACAGATTATTCAGATAATCACTGGAGTAAATATTAAATGAGCTTCCTACACAATCATTTCTCTAAAATCAACTTCAAATAAATTAAAGGTAACCATAAATAGGAAAAGTAATTGCACTAGAAATATTCACAAATATTCATCAGATCTTTTGTTGAAGGAGATATTTGTAATTATAAAAATAAAATCAGAAAATATAAAGTATGAGCAATAGCTTTGGCAGCATAGTCACTTAAAAGCACTATAAAACAAACAAACAAAATCTCAAAAAATCATCAAAAGACTACTTATAAGACACTATTACACAAACAAAAGAGAGTCATTAACTTCCTGGACCCTGAGGAACCTGCCTGCTGAAACATTGTGTAATCTGAATGGAACATATTTTTAATTCATGGCTGACTAGATTTGCTGAAGTAAGGGAAATTTCAAATGCACATTATTCTATTCCTACACCAGTAAATGCTGTGCAAAGGTAAAACAAAAAAAGAAGCTTAAAATGATGCTGGACCCATTCAATGGACAAGGAGCATAGCTCAGGGAAATGCTGATAGCACATCCCAACCTAAACCAGAGCTGTGACAGTGGCAAGGAGATGGAGGTGTTGAATCCTGGGCTACTGTGTTAGCTGAAACTATCAATGGAAAAAAACAGAAAGAGACGTTCTTAAAAGCAACAAGAGAGAAAGAGACGGGTCTCTTTCTGTAAAAGAATCAAATTAGAGTAATAAAAGACTTCTCTAAAGCAACAATGGAAATCAGAAGCAAGAAAAAATATTTTCAGTGAAAGAAGCCAAAGAAAGAAAAACTTCACGTTCTCTCTCATTTGTGGAAGTTAAAAGCTATCCACAAATGAGAGAGAATGGTAAACAATGATTATTAGAGAGTGGGAAGTGTGTGTTTGTAAGGAGTGAGAGTGCAAAAAGAAAATCTGAATTTGATTAGTGTATGCTGTATGCATGTATGGAAATGCCTTACAGAATCCCATTAATATGTGTTAGGCTTTTTCATAACAATAACAAAAAAATAACAAAATACCAGAGGCTAGGCAACTTTATAAAGAAAAGAGATTTATTTACTTCATAGTTCTAGAGGTTCAAGAGAATGGAGCCAACGTTAGCTTGGATCTGGTGAGGCCCTTTTATCATGAGACATCACAATGGTGAGAGTCTGTATGGGAGGGAGAGATCAATTGCCAGGCAGCATGGGAGAGAAAAGTAGGTGGTCAGGTTTCCTTTTTTTAGAACAAACTTCTCACAAGAACTTGAGGGTCCTATGATAACTACCTAATCCCTTTCAAGGACACACACCCCCTAATGACCTTTCTACTAGGCTCCACCTTTACACCAGCATGCTGAGGACCAACCCTCCAATACAAGAACCTCTGGGGGACACAGTTGGACCATATTCTATCCATAGAAAGTGGTTTAGTTCATTTTATCCACAACATAATCCAATGGGGAGTCTACTATTGTCATCTCTGTTCACCAGCAAAGAATTTAAGTCACCAAGATGTTAATTAGCTCACAGTCATGTGACTAGTTAAAGTGATGAGACTGCATCAAGACAGGACATTTATCACCAGGATTTGCTTTCTTAATCTATAAAGTGATGGAAACATTGTGTTTATTGAAAAGATGCAAATTGAATGAAAGTGAATGTACCTATTTGTTTAAATCCTCAAGATAAATGAAGCTCAAATTAATAGAACTAAAAGGGAAAAAATTGATAATGTTATCACAGTGTAAGATTTTAGCAGACCTCTTTCAATGATTATAGGTAAACAAAATATTCATAAATGTATGTGATATGAACAGTATAATCAATAAGTCTGATTAAATGAACATGTATAGATCAGAAAATCTAATAACTGGATATCATGGTACAGTTTGAATTTTGAAAATAATTCTAGGAAAGGATTTTCTCCTAGTAATGCTTTATATATTTTTGATTAGAAGGGTTGAGGAACATCTATGTAACCACATATTCAAAAGTATTTCTTTTCTTTTCTTTTTTGATACCAAGGAATGAACCTGGGGTGTTTTTTTTAATTTTTTTTTCTTGAATTTTGAGACAGGGTCTCACTAAGTTGCTTAGGGCCTTGCTAAGTTGCTGAGGCTAGCTTCAAACTCATGATCCTACTGCTTCAGGCTCTCAAGTTGCTGGGATTTCAGGTATGCATCACCATGTCAGGCTCAAGGACAGTTTTTGATCAAAGAAATGCCTTGTTTTGGTGGGTTAGCATCCTTAAATCAGAGAAATCATTTGGCATTTGGTTCTTTGGGACTGGCTAATTTCACTTAGCATTATATTCTCTAGCTCCATCCATTTATTTCAAATGCCATAATTTTATTCTATTTTAATGCTGAGTAATATTCCATTGTGTATACCACATTTTCTTTATCCATCCAGCTACTGAAGGGCATCTAGGTTGGCTCCACAATTTAGCTATTGAGAATTGTGCTGCTATAAACATTGATGTGACTGTGTTCCTGTAATATGCTGTTTTTAAGTCCTTTGGGTATAGACCAAGGAGTGGGATAGCTGGGTCAAAAGGTGGTTCCATTCCCAGTTTTCCAAGGATTCTCCATACTGCTTTCCATTTTGGCTGCAACAATTTGCAGTCCCACCAGCAATGTATGAGTGTGCCTTTTTCCCCACATCTTCGCCAACACTTATTGTCCTTTGTATTCTTAATAGCTGCCATTCTGACTGGAGTGAGATGAAATCTTAGAGTAGTTTTGATTTGCATTTCTTTAATTGCTAGAGATTATGAACATTTTTTCATATATTTGTTGATTGATTGTATATCTTCTTCTAAGAAGTGTTTGTTCAGTTCCTTGGCCCATTTATTGATTGGGTTATTTATTTTCAGTCAATCCTAGAAAACCAAATGCTGAATTATTATTTTTATTTTGATTTAAGGTTCCTGATCCATAATATGTTGTGTGTGGGAGGGGTGAAGGGAGGATTAAATGAATTCTAGCTAGGGCAAAGAGGAAAAGGGGAAGTAGGAGACAGGAGGGGGCAAAGGGGCAGGTAACATGGTAAAGTGCTATGGTTATCATTACCCTAAGTACATGTATGAAGACACAAAGGATGTACATCCAGAGATATGAAAAATTGTGCTCTGTATGTGTAATATGAATTGTAATGCATTCTGTTGTCATATATAACAAATTAAAATGATTTTTTAAAATTTCATTTAAAAAGAAGCATTGATTTAATCCATAGAATAGAAAGTTATGACTGCAAGAGAAATCTACCTGCCAATTGTTTTTATCACTAAATGTTTTTGGAAACAAAGACCAAAAAAAAAAAAAAAGGAAAAAAAATAAAAGAGAATGACAGGTCTCTGCTGTTTTGTCCATTGCAATAATTGCTAAATATATATGGCCACTAAAAATAGATGAAATAAAGTTAGTACAAAGTAATAGGGATTATAAGTGTGAAATGCTAAAGACAAAAATATGAAAAAAGTAAAATATCTCATTAGTAAATTTTTATTGCTTTAATTTCAAAATTATAGTATTTTAGATATGTTGGGTTAAATAAATACATTATTAAGATTAACTTCAGTGTGTCTCTTTACTTTTTAAATAATGTATCTATTATAAAAACTTAAATTACCCATGTGTCTTGCATTATGTATGTATTGGATAGTCTAGTGCTGGTCTACAATATTCATTAAATTCAGACTACATGAGCCAGCATTTTTCTAAACTACAGAATTGTTTATTTCCAAGATAAGCTTTCAGATCCAACCATTTTTTTCTTAAAGACATAAATAAATGAAGATATTTGCTATTGTTACAGTTTTGAAAGCCCAAAGTCATATAATATCAATTGTCCTGTAATTTATCTGAAAATCAACGTGTTTTGGCTCCAAATCCCAAGGTTTTTATGAATCTTAACAAGCTCATTCTAAAGGTTATCTGGAGGGCCAAACAACCAAAAAATAGGTAAATCTAAAGGATGTTCCCTATAGATTATCAAGGCATACTATAAGGCTTAAATGATGAAGTCAATATGATATTTGCACAGGATAGAAAAAATATTGGCTAATAGAATAAAGATTTTGAAATAACTTTTTTTTAACAACTTGATAGATACAAAGATAGGAATGAAGGTCATTGTGGAAGGGAGAGACCATTCAATAAGGGAATTTGAACAATTAACTGCCCACATAAATTGGATTTTCCTTTGCACTATACACAAAAATCATTCTAGATAGGTGAAAGACTTAAAAGTTCAAAGTGACTCCTTGAGATTTTACAAGAGAATAGGGAATAACATTTATTTTTGTTCTAAATTTAATCGAATTAAAATACACATTAAGCATTGTGTATGGTGGATTAATTTCCCTGCTTGTTAATTAGATACTTCTGTTCAACATGACAGCCTAAAGAGAGTGAGAAGACAAGACAGAAATTGAGAAATGTTTACAGCACATGAAATTTACAAAGGATTAGTGAAACCCTTGTAAATCAATTTGAAAAGGACAAAAACTTGATAGAAAGTTAGGGAAAGAACACAAACCAGCATCTCACAAAAGAGGAAGCATGATGAGTAAACAAATTCATGAAATGATGTTTAACTTCATTCATGATAATGAAAATGCAAACTACCATTTTGAGACCATTGACATGATTTTATTGCCACTGATGATAATCCCCACAACAATTAAGTCAGATAAATCCAAGTATCAAAGAGGAGATGAATCTAGGACAGAAGTATACTCTATGAGAGAAGTATAAACATAAATAGAAGAAGGCAAGCATTCATTACCTTATCAGGTTGAATATTTGCACCATCTGTAATCCCCAAATCCCACTCCCATGTGATACATTTCATGCTGGATTTCTGTCAAGTGTCAGGAGAGAGATGTGAAAATATGTGTGATAAAACTGTTGCATATTAAAAGGAATAAAAAGAAGAAAGGCAAGAGTGAAGGAAAGGAGGGAAGAAGGGAGGAAGGAAGGAGAGAAAGGAGGAAGAGAGGAAGGTGTGAAGGAAGAGGGGAGGGAAGAAAAGGGAAGGGAGAAAAGAGAAGAAAAATGAATGAGGGAGAAAAGTAAGGAGGAAGGGAGGTCAGGAAAGGTTTGGAAAAGTTGGAATATGGAAAGAAAGGAGGACTTATAAGAGACATTGCTGTTATTCAGAAAAATGGATATACAGAAGGATTTACTCACCTGCTTGGAATATTACCTGTAAGAAATGAATGAAATGAAGGTACATGCTAAAAGATGCTTGCATATGGAATAATCAATCCAAGACACCAACATATAGCATAGTACATTAAATATGTTTACAAAAGTACAAAAAAGAAAACAGCAACTGTTTTCTATAGTTATAAATATATTTATAGTAAAATATGCAAAGAACAATAAAAAGGAGATTGATATAGCATTCATAGGGTACTTCATAGCGGGGGAAGGGATAAGGAGGAAAATATAGATTGTACAGTATTATATAATTTTACTTCTTTTTAAATTTTTTTTTTAGTTATAGATAGACACAATACCTTTATGTTTTATTTATTTTTATGTGGTCCTGAGGATTGAACCCAGTGCCTCACACATGCTAGACAGCGCTCTACTACTGAGCTACAGCCCCAGTCCCATAATTTTAATTCTTAAATGGGAGAGTGTGTTCATGGGTAGAATATTTTCCTCTTATCCATGAGGAAAATGATTCAAGACACCCAGGAAGTGTCTGAAACCACAGAAAGGACTGAGACCTATATATACTGTTTTATTTCCTATATATACAAACATGTTACATTTTAATTTATAAAGTAGACATAGTGAGATATTAACTACAACTAACAATAAAAAGAACAATTATAATAATATTCTGTAATAAAAATTATTTGAAATTTATGAATTGCTTTTTTATGGAATTTTTCATTTAATATTTTCAGATCAAGGTTAATTTCAGGTAACTTCAATTGCAGAGAGTTAAACCAAGAATAAGGGAATATATTCATTTTATGATTGTGCTTTAATATATACATGCATTTTATGAATATTATTTTCTGTGAACAAATACTGTTACAGTAAAAGTAAACAAAGGTATAAAAAGACAAATGGTATGTTGACGGGGAGGATCTTAATGGCTTTCTCTTTGGAACCTTCTTCTTACTCCTTGTCCTTGATTCTTTCTCTTTCTCTTTCACATCTCTTATGTGGATGGATCCATTTGTTTTTATTTCTTTAAGATTTCTTCTTTGGCTTACTGAGCCATTTGGCATGGAAATATGCTTGAGGTTACTCAAATCTGTGCTAAGCATGGAGCCTTGCCTCACATATACAACCAATTAAAAATGATCAATCAGTTCTTACTCCAGATTGTGGAAGTATTGCAAATGACAATTCTGTGAGAATTTCTTAAGATGAACACCTACCTATTTGGTTCCAAAATGCATAATCATCTGGAAAGCAGGTTTTGTTCCAGCTCTCAAGAAACAGCACAGTCCGACATATCTGCAGGGAAATTGGATTTTTCATAATATGTTCTTAAGAGAAAGCAGTAAAAAGTTTCATAAAAAAAAAAGGAGAAAGCAAAATGCATATGTGCCTTTCTGAAAATGTTGTAAAAGCTGACGATGATATTTCTCCTCTGGGCATTAGATCAATCTCATGCATAAACACTGAAATAGAAAGAGACTTACTAAAGAAATAGATCATTGACTGTCTAAAAGCGTTTATGTTATGGGACTCATAAAAAATAGAGAATATTTTCTTTCTTTGCAATACAATGGAGAGATTTTAGCTGGGAAATCTATGTTGCTGATAGTTCAAATCCTTTGGGAAATATGAATTTGGATATATGAGACAAAAATTAAATAAATAATATTTTAAAAGCCTTCAAACTTATTATAAGAAATGAAAATTAACCCTAGTTCCTGACTTGAAGAGGGTACTTTTGGCTCAATGATTCTTTCTGCTTGTAGGTACCAGGCTCCATCTTCAGAGGTGCTCAAGATGTGCCAAGAAAGATCATGTTTCCCTCCAGCATTTGTGTGTTATTTTGAGAATGTCCCATTTACAAATGAGTCTGTGGACATCTGCCAATGGTTTTGGTTTGGAGGCTGGGAATAAAATTAGGGTCTACACTACCTACATCCTCACTTCTAGATTTACGTCACTTCTGCCTTTTTAAATGATTATTCTTTTTTCTGGTTCTCTGTTCTATCCTTATGAAAGTGGCCCTCATTCCATTCTGTAAAAAGAATGAGAGCAAAGATAGAGAAACAGGCTAAAAGAATCCTCTACCCCACTTTAGGGATTCCATTTACAGTATACTTGATTTACTAACTCTTTTTAATTCAGTGCCCTTTGATTTTTCATTGTTGATTTGTTTCTGATCTTATAAACAATACGGAAAGGAGAGTTCTCTTAAGTAATTATTTCTCATTGGGAAGGAATTTAGAATATTGGTTAAAGGTACAATCTAGAGTAGAACACCAATTTTTTTAAGGGTGATATTTCTAATAGACCAATATTATTTGTGAAACTGAACACTAATTGAATACGCCTCTCTGTCATAAGATTGAAGGTGGCTGGAGATCACACACACCCGTATTCACTATTCTCATTTTGAATTTGTGACTTAAAATTTCAAGGCCCTAAAAGGTTGCTTGATAATCAAACTACATTTTCCCAATTCATTCAATCTTTCATTTTCTCAGGTGACTCAGACCTCTCTTAAAAAGCACAACCCTCATTTAGGCTGCAAGATTTAGTCAACAAATTTGAATGATTTCCTAATACTTATGTATATGCATATTGAGAGGAAAGAGAAACATGGCACATGGCATATGTAAAGAATTCATTTTTGATCTGAATTAAATAGTAAATATATAGATTGCATTATCTTTTTTAAAAGTTATATTTTCTGATGATTTTGTTGCTTTCTTAGAACTTGCTTCTAGAATTACTGGCTGTTGTGTTTCACTTGCATTGTAACACCTTCTACAGTGGTCACATGCAACTTGCTTTTTCCTTTTGTTCACTGAACTTTTATCAATGATCCAAAACATGCAATATTAACATCATGAACTGGTATATTTAGCATGTACTCCTAATGAAGCTAACAAGTCTAAGAATGACTCCTTAGACCTGATTTCTTAAAACACTACCTACCATTTTACATGGCACAACTTTTTCAATTTCTTTACACTCTTCAGGCTTATCTGACTTCTCTTGATGGATGACTTTTCAAATGCTGAACCCTAAAGAGAAAGGGCTTTGCCTTCAGTTCTTCTTCCTTGTTCAACACTTCAAACAAGGATTCTACTTGTTACTGTGAGACGATTATATAAAAGAATAAAACTCTTCCTGGTAGAAATATATTTCAAAATGAGTCACAGCAAATACCATAATAATTGTATACTTCAAGATATAATTTCTTTTCCTGTTCAGTATTAATGTTGTTTCTATTAAAATAACCTGGACACTTAGAGGAATACATTTTCTCATGCTTCTCTTTAATGCATTCAACAAGTTTCTTTAAGAAATGGAGTAGTTCAATAACACTGTTTGCTTTTCTTCAATTTGCATAATCCTAATAAAAAGATATTGGAAACTATAATTAAGGAATAAGTAGAATTCATTCAATGGGTTACTTATAAAGTCAACAAGAATTTTGGAGGTGTCTTCTTCAAAACTAAAGTATGATTTTAATAAGCTGAATTTTTTTCTCATTTGCCTTTGTTAGAAAGAGACTGTGGGTTTTTCAGTAGGAGAGATCTGAGAATGATGAATTGTAATAAAATCTCAAAACTCCTTCAATCGCTAAGTATGACAGTAATACTGAAATTAAGGTACAATTTCATGTAATCACTTTAATGCCAATAGAAGTATTCAGCAATAATAGATTGATGTTCTTTCAGCAATAAAATGCAGAATGTGTAAAACACGTGTAAAACAGCTAATACCTTTCATAGGATCATTCACATTTTGCTTTAACTTTGAATAAAACTTGTCTGCATTTTATATTTTGCCAAAGTTTGTATTTTTATTATTTATATCAAAAGTAGTACAATTTTTCTCATTATCTTCTAACTAAAAAAAAAAGAGAATTCTGGAAAAAATGCTATTGTTCCTGAAGGTTCACCTAAAATGTGTTTTAGTCCCCACAACCTTAAAAAGAAGTCTTTATCATGAGGAAAATACTGCATAAGCAAAGAGATTATTTTTCTCTGCATTGTGATTATTTGAACATTGTTTTGTAAAAAGGTGAACCATTTACATTTTTTATAATATTGGTCATAGCAAACCTAGCAATTATATTTTTGTATTATTTCAGCCAATTTAATTCTGGTGCTAGCAGATTTGCTAACAATTTTTAGAATCAGAAAATATTTTCGATAGCTGTTAAGTTCTAAAGCCATTTGAGCTAAAAGACTGCTGCTAATGTCCAAAGGGGAAGGCCATTACAACTTCTTCTCTGATTGCTTTATGTTCATATGAATTTACCTTAATCAAAATGTTGTTATTTTGTCACTGCTTTGATACTAGTTAAGAAATTTCATATTGCTAGGACTACATGCTTGTCTTAAATCTGATGTTCCACCATATTCCATATTGAATGAATAATTGTCGACAGCAAAAATTGCTCCAAAAACCTCTTTTGCCTTGTGTAGTCAATGTTCACTATTCAGAAAACTCATCACAAAGTGTTTTGACGTTTGGGGATTCAAGTAAATGCACCTAAAAATGAAATAATGGAAATCATTGTAAGAATTGAAAACACTGATTTGTTAATCTCAGGGTTCCATTAGGGCATCTGTCAC
The DNA here is from genome assembly GCF_964194105.1 of Spermophilus citellus. Lineage (NCBI taxonomy): Eukaryota > Metazoa > Chordata > Mammalia > Rodentia > Sciuridae > Spermophilus > Spermophilus citellus. The sequence continues at coordinate 88,337,454 of NC_138193.1, forward strand.
TCCCAAATTTGAACACATAAGTAACCATAAATAGACAGTGAGGTGTTGAAGTGACTAGGAATTTTCAAACTAATAATAAAATATACTAATATCTGGTGCAAAAAGGTGAACTTTCTGTTTGCTTGCAAGCAACAAGGATATTTGTAAGACATTGTGTGCATGAATACAGCCAGAGATGATGTTACACAACATTTTGGGAAGCCTGATCTTCAGAGATTGACAGACTTGCAGAGTCAGGATGATTAAGGATTAAGGCCTTTCAGCTATGCCAGCCTCTCACTGTAGTAGTAAAGCTGAAGGATGTTAACTGTCTGACTCTTAGAAACATTGAAAGTAGATGGAGGCACTTGCTAATTTAATATAATGAAAAAATACACTTTGGATATGTATTTTTTTCCTTAATATTGAAATACTTCTTTGAGGAGGATAAAGAATATAAATAGTACGCATTATTCTTAAAAATCTTAAATATTTTTTAGGAGTGATAGAATATATAGATGTAAAAGAAATGATAAAATATATATTCAGTCTTTCGAAAATTCATCTGCTAGGTCTTACGTCACCCACAGCCCAATCCAGATGTCATACATGTAAACAGAGAAGAAACCTACCCTTAGGAACTCATATTTTAGTGCAAAATACATTGAGCAGTAAATAAAAATGGTCAGCACTAATGAGGGAAAGATACTGAAGTTGAAACTCCAGAAGGAGCTGGTATAGGGCTTTTTGACCGCATAATGTAGACAAGGTGATCCCCAATGGAAATTTTTAAAAATCAGTGCGTCAATTCATGGCCCACAGCATAGCCCCCAACTCCTTTCCCTGAAATGATAATTGGTGTCAAGATTGCCTATTTTTACCCCAGTTAAAAGTTATTCCTCTGCATCTATCTATTTCATAGTGAAGCTTTTGATAAATGCTATTAAAACTTTGATATAAAATTTGGCTACATGCAAATCTACTTTAGAGGTGGCCTATGGATATAGACTAATGTAGTTCTTTACGTTCCCTCCCCCACTCCTTTGTTCTTCTCTTCTTGCTCTTAGTATGTGTAAAATGAAGATTTCTCTGAACCTACATGGCCACATTTCACAGTTTGTGTTGTTCGGTGACATAGACTGCCAACCTGCTGTGCTTCCATCTCTGCTCGTGTATGGAGGGCTGTCAGTCTTTCAAGGTTTCTCGGTCTACCTACTCCAATGCACTTAGTTTGCCCTGTTTCCTAGCAACTGGTTCCATCTAATTTATTTTCCTGTAGCATCCTTCGTGCATCAGGCTCTCTTGTTCCTCTCTCTCTAGTTAAATGGATTTATCAGTGTCTAACAGCCTTTATGCCATATGTCTATCACACTAGCCTTCTCCCGGAAAAGCAGGGGATTGGGTAACAGCATGTAACCTCTGTGGAACAATTTTAAATTTGGGGCCTCAACATAAGTTTCAGACAGGCTTGGTCATGTATTTTGTTAATGTTTTATTTTGTATTATTGAAAGACCTCCATGGTCAGAAACCACATTTATCCCCAAGGGCTCCTTATTGAAACTGCCTAGATAATTTTTACTTTGCTAAATGAAGTTTGCTACTCTCATAAATTATGTGAACTTGCTCTAGTGTGGGCAAATCCTTTCTTTGTCTATTGTTGCCGTTATTAGTTCTCTTCTTATCTAACATGATTATTATGGCACATACGTGTTAAATACTTTAATGAGGAATTGATCATGCACACATCCTTTGTATCAGATAGTGCCCCACTTCATAAAAGAATCATAGGTGACAACTTGTTTTGCTGATGGTCTGTTCATACCTGCCCAATTAAAACAACAATGTGCTAGTATATATAAATAATAACATTATGACATGAGCTGTTTTTTGAGTGTATCTTGAGAGAAAGAGAGAGTGGGGGGTTGCCATGGTGTGACTTACTCCAGGAGTAAGTACTTCCTAGGAGACTCCCTCCCAAGTGAGGAGGAGCTGTGCTGTGTCCAGGTGACAGCATAGCTCTCCAATGCACTCCACTCCATACTGGCAGAGTGAGAAAAGAAGTGGAAACAGACCAGAGGTATTTTTAGGCAAAATCCATCTTCATCGAAACCTACAATGAGACAATATTACTCCATTTTAACTGTCTAAGTAATTGATGCTGTTTTATGAATGAAAAAATTAGGTAACCTGGATTAGGAATAAAAATGACAACCTTGCAGGACAGATTGAATGGGTTTAGATTATAAAAGAAACAAGTGGAAAACCCTTTTGTAGCAATGGTTTGTAGTTAGATTTCATAATTATCTAAAGATTTTCACCAAACACTTGACAATAACCTAGGCATGGGAGATTATTCTTGTGTAAAATAAGGTTTCAGAGGCACATCATGAGACATAATCAAAGCTCTTATGATAATGGACAAATATGCCTTCAGTACCTCAAATAATGCTGTTTTGTAATTGGAACCATGCATTTAATATATAATGCATAATTAAAGGAAACTATTTCTGTACTTATTTATTTATTTGTTTATTTATTTATATATTTTGTGGTGCTGAGGATTGAACCCAGAGCCTCACAGATGCTAGGCAAGTGCTCTACTTCTGAGCTGTTCCCTTATCACAGGGACCCTTTTAAAATACTGGATGGAATATATATATATATATATATATATATATATATATATATATATAGCCTTTAAAATTGGATCTATGCTTTGGCATAAAATAGGACTGAGTAAAGAAGTCCCATTTCCCCTGAGGAAAGATTCAGACTATCAGAATTTCAGATATGAAAACGTAATCTTAGAAATGTTCTAGTCTACATGATCTGTTGCAATTTACTTAGGCATGTTCTTTCATTCTCATTTATAAGCATCAAGTGAATCCACCACATTTTACTATGTGAATTTCTATGTGATTAATGTGATTTAACTTGGCTGTGGGCATTCCAAAATGATATGCCTCACTCTCTGTGTCTGAAACTTTACTAACATTTACACTTAGATTCAGTGCCTAGGATGTAGCCAGAGCTTCAACCCAGAATTGAAGATCTACCAGCTTCTCTTGCAGCATGTATACTATCCTAGATCTGTCACTCTTTTGAATAGTGAACATGCAGTCTCTTTAGAAGGATGTATATCATCATTCAGGATCCACTACAGATTGTTTCCAGGACCTCTCAAGGACACCAAAATCTGTGAATATCCCAATATTTTATATAAAATAGTATAATATTTTCATGAAACCTGTGCACATCTTTCCATGTACTTTAAGTCATTCCTAGATTTTTTTGTGGTATCTAATACAATGTAAATGCCACGTAAATGCTTGTTAAACTGTACTATTTACAGGAATAATGACAAGAAAAAAGTTTGTACATGCTATTTGTACATGCTAAGTACAGATGTAATTTTTTAATATTTGATTATATATTGGGTGAATCTATAATTGTGGAGTCATGGTTACAGAGGGCCAACTATATTACTGACCTTAGGGTTGCAATGTATGAATTCTGTCCTCTTTAAACTTATTTCCGCCTGGCTAACTTGTAGGTAATACAATGAAATAATCCAGCTCTCATATTACAAATTATTCTTTTTCTTAAATAAGGAAAAAAGAACCCTCTATCATTGTAGCAATCCATTTTCAGTTAATAAAACAAAATTCTTAAGTTCCGGGTAATACATAAAGCCAAGAAATTTAGCTCACAGTTTTGGAAACTGGAAATCCAAGGCTGATTGATGCCATTTGTTTGGTCTCTGGTGAGGGCTTCATGGCAGATGACACCATCTGAGAGAGCATGCAGAGGGAGAAGTCAAACGGTGAAAGAAGAAGCCACACAAAGTGAAGGAGCTGGTCTTGCTTTCTCTAATATCCCTATCACAAGGACTAATCATGAGAATTACCTTAATTTCCTCTGAGGGCAGAATACCCAATGACCATATGAACCACTTGGATCCATCTTGTTTTTTTTTTTTTTTTGAGTGTGTGTGTGTGTGTGTGTGTGTGTGTAAAATTGAATCCAAAACCTGGTGCCTACTGGGGCAGCATCCTACCATTGAGCTACACTCCAACTCCTAGGTCCCAACATTTCAACTTCCTGACACCTCAGCACTGCCCACTGAAAACTAATCCTTCAATGTGTGAATCATTGGTGACAAACCACATCCAAACCATAATCATCATCAGTTAATTTTATATTTAATCATTGAAGGTACGCAGTTTTTCTTGTGGCACTTAAAATGTTTTCTTATGTGATACAATTTCCTGAACTGCTTCATTAAGATTAAGTCAATCCACAGTTTTGAAGGGAAGTTTAAAAAAAAAAGGAAGAAGAAAAAAGAATTTTCTCAAAGAAAGGTCAAAGCCGATTTTCTATTTTTGATAAATGGAAATTTATTATCAGAGTAGCTAACTAAATATTGTTTACATGTATCTAGTGTTAATTAATTGAGCCAAACTTTGTACACTACAATTGAAGTAGCAGAAACGCTGAATGATTCCTGAATTGCATTTCACAGGGACAGCTAAGTAAACACAGCTTCATGAAATGACAATTTCCTGTTAGTGTTAATCACTTGGTCCATGTGATCTATTCCTCTACTAGTTGAATATAATTAGGATGGATTTCAATTTGTACTACATTTTAGGAAAAAGAAAAAAAAAGTGTTCAAAATTAGGTACATTAATCAGACTAATATCCAATACTGATTTCTGATAGTGAGAGCAATAAAACCAAAGTCAAGATGATGTTGCTGTACATGGCATACAAAGCAAAACAGCAAGGTTGCTTTCCCATGAACCTTCTCTTCTTATTTCAGGCCCTATAGATTTGTGCTTCACTTGACTTCAGTTGATTTTCCAAAGAGGGTCCTGAGATGAAGACTCAGGATGAGATTAGGGGAAGGGAGGCCAAGTATGAGTGGGATCCCAGGCAGAAAGAACTTCAACAGAGTTTTCTTCTGTCTGCATCATGGTGCTCCCATAGCTGAGGGAGAGTCCTTTAATAAATATGATAAGGATGACTATTAAAAGCCCATGGATTTCTGCTGTCATGTATTTAAAAAATAAAACCAATAAAAAAATAGGCATTTGGGTCCACACAATAAAGGAGATGGAAATACATAGATTTGATCAGTGCACACGGTACACACATTTCAAATTAGCACCATAACACATACATCTGTATAATTATGTGTTAACTAAAAATAAACTTTAAAAATAAAAAAAAAAATCCATGGATGGAGTAGGGTGTTGGGCTGCCGAAAACTAAAAAATAAATATTAAAAAAATGCTCTCTCTCTCTCTAAAAAAAAAAGTCCAAGATCCCGAAAGTGCATCTTACTCTTGAGATAGCCCACACTCTGTCCCTTGAAGTGAGCATAGTACCTCTTGTATGTCTTGATTTTGGTGGCCTCTTATCAAATTTACTACACTTAAATATTCTTTAGGACAGCATTCATGTTTAATTTGCCTTAGCATATTTTCAGATACATTATGAATGCTATGATCTCATGAAATATTGCTGCTCTGTGGAAAATGCAAAGGATTAACTCATTTCTACCCTGTTCATAATATTTTCCTAATTGCATTTTAAATGAAATATTACTTCTGTTTTTCTCTTGTACTTTAATTCAACAGTTATTATACTTCCTTGGAAGAATTTTCCAATATTTTGTGTAAGTTTAATTGTACTTGATTTATGAAAGTCAAAATATTATGGATTCCAACAGAATTTTATTGCTGTGTAGAATTGTAATAGGAAAGCTATTCAACTTCCATCTTTTTTCTGAAAGGGCTAGTTAAAAGTAAATTGTTGAATAACTCTGCCTGGATGTTGAAGCTGGGAAATCAGTCGTCTCCTATCTTCAGACTCAAATTTAGGCAGGAACTTATATCATGAGCTCTCCTGCTTCTTAGGCCTTTGGATTCAGGCTGGAATTATACAAGTGGCCCTTCTGCGTCTTCACAGGGACAAACACTGATCTTGGCCCTCTAGACCTCTGTTTAACCAATTTTGTTATTTAAATCTCTCTCTCTCTTTCTCTGTGTGTGTGTGTGTGTGTTGGTGGGGTGTGTGTGTGTGTGTGTGTGTGTGTGTGTGTGTACTCTACTGGTTCTGTTTTTCTGGAGAACTCAGACTTTCTGTTCAGGAAACAATATTCAACAAATAAATAATTTGAAACCATAAACATTTTATGGTTTTTATGTCTATGTACAGGTAGCACATAAAAGCTAGAAGATAACATTTCAAAATAAGAAACAAAACAAAAAAAGTTGTACAAAAATCTGAAGTAAAAAGATGTTTCTATTCATTGTGCAATGGATGGATACCTGGAGACGCTTTTCCTGTTAGCCCAACTGCACTACAAGGACATGCTCCCTTCTTATTTCTTTAGAACATTTTTTTTCATTAAATGATGAAATACTTTGTATGGGAACCATATATTTGTCTGGCAAGCTGGATAAGACTGTGATTATAATGCTAAGCAACTGAGGAATGCAGTTTCTGTGGCGATGGGATCCTGATGGTGTCTGTCCCCTACAACTCTGTAAATATGAACAAACACATACAAAAGAATTCACAGAAAACTAAATAATCCACTTCTATTTGTCTGGTTACTTCAGTGTTTCTTGGGTAGAGTTATGTGTAAAATATACTAGGAAATTGTACTGGCTTGTAGAAAACCCTAGAAGATTTTCTTACACGTATCCAACATTTAAATTTCTCTCTCTCTCTCTCTCTCTCTCTCTCTCTCTCTCTCTCACACACACACACACACACACACACACACTCACCATTACTTTTGTAATGCTAAATCTTATTTACAAACCTAGTATAAGTTACTATTTTTATTGTCATCTATAACAATATTCTTTAGTAAGACAGAATGTATTTTCCCAAAGTAACTACTTAATTTTCTTATACTCCTCCTTTGGCACTCTATCTCCTGTCTCTGAAATAGAGAACTGCCTTATAGTATATAACATGTATGTTACATAATGTATGTAAACCTATTGCAAAAATTATAGAAAATGATATTATCAATTTGGAGGCTACTTGCATGCTTCTTCCCAATCTCATCACCTATCTCATGCCAGAGGCAAGTATAATCTATATGTTTATCATTCATGTACTTGAAAAATATTGATTTTGCTTAATTTATTAATTTATCCCTAAGCAACACATAATCTAGCTTTATGTGTTCTTGAGTTTTATAAATATGTCATCACACTAGAGGTAGTCTTGTATTGTAGGATTATTTTTTAATTTAAAGATGCATAAAAAACATGTTTAATTTTGCTTGTGGATGTATTTCTTTTACTTTCCCGGCTATGCACTATACTGAAGAATGATAATTTCATAATTATTTTCCCCCAGTTAATGGATCTTAGAGTGTTTAATCTGATGAAAAAAATTACATGAATATGCATTGTGAGCACATATCCTCTCATGTATATGAGCCATCCTCTAAGTTGTTCATTGTGTTCTCCTTAACAGGAAGCAGACTGTCAGTCTGTGTTTATTTTTATTCATCATTCCATTTGCTGTTATGTTTGATGCTTATTCACATACTTTTGGCTTTTTCTTTTTTTCCTTTTAGTAGGTAATCCTTCTTATTGCTTTTGGGAGTTCTTTTCTATATCTTCTGAATTCTAATTTTTTATTTAATCAATTATGCATTCTTATAATGTCTCACTTCCTTAACTGTTTTAAAGTATCTTTAATCAAGGGTAATACTTAATTTTAATCTTTTTCTTAATTTTTTTCCTATAGCAAGCATTTAAAAAATCTTGTTTAAAATATTTTCCTTATTCTAAAAGTTATTATATTACTCTTTTATATTCTCTTTTAAAATTTATTAATTTGCCTTTCACACCAAATATTGAATAGTTTCTATAGATGGTTGAAGGTCAGGACCTAATATTTGACTATAAGGATAATTAAATTTTCTGAGTAACGTTTGATTTTTTTCAATACCCTGTTAGTCATATATACATTTTTCATGCACACTGGGGAATTCTTTCTGGACTAACTATTCTGTTACATGTTCAGCACACTTTCAGGTGAATGCTCTATCTTTATTAAAACTTTAAAATAAGTCTTTATATCCTATGGTGCTCATCTCTTTTTCAGAGATGATTTGACCTAGCTGTTTGGAGTTTTGTAAAATTTCACTTAAATTACAAAATAATGTTTCCATGTATCTAAAAATCTTGCTGTGATTTTAACTGGTGAAATCAGATTTTTCTATTGGGGGAAAATAGATACTTTTGTTATGTTGGCTCTTATTTATAAACATGGTATAAGCTACCATTTTTATTATTATTTGTAATGATATTCATTAGTGAGATAGAATGTATTTTCCCAAAGTAACCACTTAATTTTCTTATATTCCACCTTTGACACTCTATCTTTCCTATCTTTGAAATAGAGAAATGTCTTAAATCACAGAATTTGACAGAAATACAATTTGTAGCATGTATATTTTTCATAAAATGCCATTCTTCTCTGATTTTTACAAAAGCCCACCGCTATTGTTGTACCATATTTAAGCTTTTTCTCTAACATCAGGATTAAGGCAAGGATGTCCATTCACACTTTTATTCAGCAGAGTACTGAACATCCTAACTAGAGCAATTCATCAAGAAAATCAGACTTTACCTTTAAAACAATTCCAAAGGAAAAAAAATCTGGAAGAATTGAAAAAAATCTTAACAATTCATCAAACAAAATGAAGGACTCTTTTGAGTGCATGGTCCCATGTGATTGCAGTTTACAGACTCAGGATGCTGACTTGACCAAGACAGAGCTGGCAAAGAGCATGAGGCCGGTGGAGGAAAATGGAAGAAAAGAGTAGAAGCTGATAGGAGGCTATTGTTACTCAAACTGGAGACATCATTACCCCTAAATAAGAAAACCTAATAAAATAATTTTTTTTTTTTTTTTTTTTTTTTAGGTACCAGGGATTGAACTCAGGGGCGCTCAACCACTGAGCCACATCTGCAGCCCTATTTTGTATTTTATTTAGAGACGGGGTCCCACTGAGTTATTTAGTGCCTTACTTTTCCTGAGACTGGCTTTGAACTCATGATCCTCCTGCCTCAGCCTCCCTAGCCACTAAGTTTACAGGCATGTGCCACCGCACCCAGCTATAATGTTTCATTTTTAAAATACAGACTTGAAAGGACTACCACCTTCTCCTTCTTGGATCTTACCTAAGAGAGTAACCAAAATGCATCATGAAGCTCCAAAGGAATTTTCTGTTTAGTATTAAAATGATAAGACTCCACACAACGCAAAGTTAAAGACTGAGGAAGGAACTAGAGGTTGAAATGATGACTCTTGGATTACTTTCCTCCAAAATCAGGAAAAAAGAGTTCAGGCTTCTTGAGGGAGGACCACACGAGAGCATTGCCTTTCAACACGTTTGCCCACCTGATAGAATAACATAACCTGGATTCTGCTCACTTCATCCATAGGGTGAATGTACTCTTTTTCCCAGAGTTGGAAACCAATGAAATCTCTGAAAGGTTGGACTAATAACATTAACGAAAACTCTGCCCCAGCTCCGGGTAAAGGGGAGTTATCTACTCTCTCATTAAGACTGATAGAATGTGAGACATGAAGGAGGGAATGGTCAGAGATGACTCCATATTTCTTCTTGAGGAAGTGGATGGAAAGTGGATCATTTAAGACAGTAGTGTATTGCCCCAAATATTAAGTAATGAGGAACTTTGGTGTTTGTTTTTGTTGCTAGAGAATTTATTCTGCCATCTGGAAAGAACTCTCACAGCCAACAGAAGTGGTTGGCTGACTTCCCAGTACTCGGACAAGGGTAGTTATAGCCTACACATTTTCATTTTATAGGTACTATTTTTAATAAGTAATATTACATTATGGTTTTCAGAAGTAGTTTACTCACTATGTTTTTCCTAATCAGTTCTCTCCCAGACTACTTATAAAGAGCTCTTTGCTAATAAAAAAAAAAAAAATTTAACATTTTCCAGTGTAATTAAACATTGATAGAAACTTTTTAAATGAAAAAAACATTTAAATTTTTGGCATCCTTGGAAATAATAAAAAAAGGCTTTCTAATTTAAGGAATTTTCTAAACTAGTATTCTAGTCCAGCATCTTTATCTTGACATGCCTATCTTTGTGGATTTAGGTATGATTGTTTACCTATTTCTCTCTCCCACTTGTTGTTCAGCAATGGAAATGAATGGTCCATTTCACTTTTCTTTTTTTTCATCCAGAACAGCTGTCACAATAATAAACACTGACCCTGGTTAAAATTTTCCCTATAATGGACAAGACACTATTACAGCATACTTAAAATAGTGTGAACGAATTCACAATTGACATGTCTAAACAGTGCATAAGGGTATTGGAGTCTGAGACTCAGTTACAATAAATACCATTTAAATTCTGATTCCTATTTGCCTATACTCTCAGGTAGAACTTTGCCATAATGAGTATAGTCTGGATTCTTAAAAAATATATATCCATATTTCATTCATTTTTAATTCATTCAACAGCTAGTTTTTTATATTCTTCTTTGTGCTCGGCTTTGTACTACTACTCAAAGATGAATCCTGAATCTGGCCTTGGCAATATTGGGAAGTGGGGCCTACTGTTTAATAATAAGAGGTAGACATATTAAAAGAAATGAATGGAACAAAACCCATGGTCCATAAAGTAGTTTGGAGCACTGTGAGATCCGAAGGGAGAGAACAATCAAATGTACATGGAAAAAAAAATCACATAGGCTGGATAAATGTGACCGATTTCCAATTAAAAGCTGGTGTTAGGCAGGCTTCTGAGGAAAAGGAGACAACGAGAAGGGTGATGGAAATACCAGAAAAAGTTTTCTAGAATACGAGCCCTACATACAGAGCTGACTATGTGCTAACTGAATGCTTCCTATTCATCTCCTAAGATAGATTTCATAAAGGCAGAGGCCTTGTCTATCTCGCTTGCTATGTGTTCTGAAGGTAAATTCAACAAATATCTGCTCAATGGATGGTGAAAAGAATGAATGAATGAACACATGATCCAACCTGATATCCATTATAAGGATCTCGAATATTATTTGCCCCTTCACACTTTTCTGTTTCAGAGTCTTTCCCCACTAATTAGGTTGCTTTTGATATCTATTCCTCTTTCCCCTCTTCTTCCTACCTCAATTTGTCTTCCCACTTTGTCATTTTGTATCTAGTAAGAAATAGGGCCTACAGATACTATAAGGGGATGATTTTCAGATGAAAATATTAATCCAGTTTTACTCGTCATTTTTGAAATTTCAGTAATAATTTTTGTTAATTTTCTATTTTGACTGCTTTACTCTGTGGTTACTGCCCAATGCCTGCCAAAACAAAAACAGAAAGAAAAGGGAAAAAAATCTGAGAAGTCAGATAGTTTCTCCTTTAATCCAATAAAAGTGCAATTAAGTCAATTTACTTACTACTTATTACTTAAATTGCTCATTGTCCATGGCAATTGTCTTAGATTCCTGTGGCTGCTTTAACAAATTGCCATTAACTGGGAGCCTTAAGTAATATGCATTTGTTCTCTTACAGACCAGAATGCCAGAATGAAGTCAGTTTTATGGGCCAGAATATTAAGGTGTCAACAGGGTCCGTGCTCCAGTGGAGAATCACTTTCTTACCTCCTCCACCATTTGGTGGTTGCTGGCATTAGTAGGATTGTGGCTACATGACTCCTGTTTTCAAGATCATCATGTAAAAATCTCTCTCTGCTACATCTTCACATCACCTTCTTCTCTCTCTCTCTCTGTTGTATAAAATCTTCTTTGTCACTCTCTGATGAAGACACTTGTGATAACATTTAGAGCCCACCTGTATAATCTGCCATAACTACTCCATCTCAAGTACCTTTGCCACAGTCTGGCTGGGCACAAATCACGAGCCACTCAAGCAGGAACAAACTTTATTTCTAAACTCCACCAGCACACTCCACACACGCTCCCTGGGAATTCTCCCGAACGCCACGTGGCTCCTCCAGGAACCACCAACCGGAAATCCCTCCTCTGGCACTTCCCCAACCAATGCGAACTCTACAGGAATCCCCGCGAGAGCTCAACCGGAACTCAACAGGAACTCTGTGAGAACTCAAAAGTCATCATCTTAAAGGCTCGCTGGTGTCACCTCTCAACCACTACTTCTGGCAAAAATGCCATGCGTCATCCCAACTCGGCTGTGGCCCTCAATATACCTTAACTAAATCTTATCTTTGAAGACCCTTTCTTCTTATAAGGTCACATTTACAGTTTCTAGAGATTAAGACACAGATATCTTTGTGTGGCCATTACTCAGCCTGCTGCCATGATAAAGGCAACGCAATACACAAAACTAAATCAGGTTTGTTCAGCAGCATCTGTTGTCATCTTCATCATCTAGACTGTGGTCATCAAATTAGATGCTGACCACATCATCTTAAAGCACCTTAGCTTTGTTAACAATCCAGATTCTCAGACATAAGTCCTGTGATTCTGATTCAGTTGATTCAATTTGTAATACATAAACATAGTTTAAAAACCAAATCTGAGCTCTTTGAGGTGATCTTTATGATCCTATATGGAGAAATAATGACCCATATACTTGAAGCAACTTTACTAAGTAAAACAAAAATACTACCTATAATAGACATCTGTTTTAGAATTTAAAGTAAGACAAACCACATAAATTATTCTTTTTTCAATAACTAATAAAAAAACTCTGCAAATTGACAATGAATGATGACATTGTAGTAGTTGTCTCAGTCCCTTAACTGCATCAGGCAATCCTGTATCAAGGAATCAAAGGAAAGTCTGCATTTGCTTTGGAGGAACTGTTTAAATAGACATTCTGTGTCTAATCTCCAGAGGAATAAATGTGGTTGAGGCAGAATTATCTAATGGTATTTCCTATCTGAGCTCTCAGAGACAAGTCTCCATCTTAATGTTTTGAGATTTGGTTATAATCCTTTAATTCTGTACCCCACCTTCTTTATTTCTTCTCTTTCTCTTAGTTATATGTGGTTGGCTAGATTAAAGCTATTCCTCAGTTCATTATACTTTATTATCATTGGTCTGTTCATGCACTCTCTTTCCTCTATTTATATATTAAAATACATGCATACACATAAATGTCCATGTATTATATAGTGTTTTATATGGATGTAGAGGCACATGTACACACATTTTTAATCACACTCACATACTTTTTATGTCATAGAAGAAACTATTCTTATGTGTGTGTTTAATGTATATTTTTATGTGTTCTTGTAAAATGGTAAATTTTATTTCGTATGGCTGCTATATAATTTTTATAGACTTAAAGAATTTCTTTAATTTGGATCTTAACATAGCAATAAAAGGAATAGTGAGTGCCTCAGATTGTAGTAGAGAATAAAAACTTCAAAGCTGATTGAACAATTCAGATAAAAATATAAGTGATATAACTGTGTCACTCTGGCAATAACTCTAAACATTTTCAATAAGGGGATTTTTTACTTCTGTTAGTTGGCATGGTTAAAAGAAATGTCCCTCTGCATTTTATCTTAGTTGAAGTCTTAGGCTAATATGTACTATATAATTGACATAAATCTTGTGATTCTTTCTTTGGAATTACTCAAGAGGCATATTCTAAGTGTAATGTCTTCATCTATATTGAAAGGCCATTCTCTGTGCAGAAATCACTCTGCCCTCTGTTCTTAGTGACAGTAGGGGGCATCACCCAAAATATGGCAGCATGGATTTTCCAATTTAGCCTAATGTTCACCTATGTTTGAGGATACAAATTCATCAAAATAGGTCCCTCTAATAAATCACAAGTGTGTTGTGTTGGGGAATAACCAGTTTCAGGTAAATGGACATTTTGAGACCCTCCTTTAAATATGAATTCAGATATGAATTAACCTACTCTAGACCACTATTTATAATGTATGTAAAGCATAATTTGAAGAAACTTGAATCAGAATCACTTGGCATTCTTTTTTATTAATGCAGATGCCAAAATATATTACAAAACAATAACTTAAAAATATCTTTGGGGAGGCCGGCCCCAGTTCTGTGTGGCCCTGGGGACTCAGAGAGAGGCCCACCCTGAGCCCATGCAGAGATGCACCCTACCCTATGCTGGGGTTTCTTATTCACCAAAGTGTGGCTCCACAGCCCACCATCAGGGTACATATAGGCTTGAGGCTGCCACCGCCACAAAACGGGGATATTGCCGCTTCTAACAAGGGACAACAGTAAGGACCTGGTAAGATGTCACCAAGGTCCCTGTAGGCCTGGCTGCACCAGAGGTATCTCTACTAGGGTTTCTAACAGTTATCCTGCTGCTGAGGTAACAGGGATTCTTGCATGGGGTTGCCTCTCTCTTGTTTCTCCTACTAAAGGCCAACTTCTTATAATTACCTCATTAGTCATATAATCTCTCTATATTTTCACATCCTACCTCATAAACATCTCAGAACCCTCAGGAGCCCCCTTTATCTTTAGAAACTGGAAACCATTATGCAAACCTGTTGACTATATGGTAGAAGATAACCAAACTCATAATTTCTGATTATACCAACAAAATTGTAAATGTAAAAATAGAAGCTAACTGATCTATGGCTGCATGTTGGGTACATTGAGTACTATAATGTTGATACATGATTATAAGGTAATATGGCAGAAGCTATAATACCTCGGATCTACACTGCAAGAAAGGAAGAGACATAGACATCATGAAAAAACAAGGGAGGAAAGTGCCCCATATAAACCAAGATACTACAACAATAGAATCCATAGATAGTGCAGTAGATGAAGTGTCAGAGAAGGAGTTCAGACTATATATATATATATATATATATATATATATATATATATATATATATATTTAAAATGATGATCTAGAAATTAAAGAATGATCTAAGTGAGCAGATACAGGCAAAAATTGATTACTCCAAGAAAGAGATAAGAGAACAAATATAGGCAACCATCCATTGATCACACCAACAAAGAGATAAGAAAGCAAATACAGGTAGCAAGTGATTACTTCAAGAAAGAGGTAGAGATTCTGAAAAAAGAACCAAACAGAAATCTGTGAAATGGAATAAACAGTAAGCCAAATAAAAAACTCAATGGAAAGCATAACCATCAGACTAGATCACTTGGAAGACAGGACCTCAGACAATGAAGACAAATATACAATCTTGAAAATAAAGTTGACTTCACAGTGAAGATGGTAAGAAACCATGAACAGAATATCCAAGAATTATGGGATAACATCAAAAGACCAAATTTAAGATTTATTGAGATAGAGGAAGGTTCAGAGATTCAGACCAAAGGAATGCACAAATTCTTCAATGAAATAATATCAAAAAATTTCCCAAGCATGAAGAATGAATTGGAAAATCAAATACAAGAGCCCTATAGGACACCAAATATACAAAATTACAACAGATCTACACCAAGACACATTATAGTGAAAATGCCTAGCATACAGAATAAGATTAGAATTTTAAAGCCTGCAAAAGAAAAAAATCAGATTACATATAAGAGAATACCAATTCAGAGTCAGCAGATTTTTCCACCCAGACCCTCAAAGTCAGGAGACCCTATAACAACATATATCAAGCTCTGAAAGATAATGATTGACAACCAAGAATCTTATATCCATCAAAATTAAGCTTCAGATTTGATGAGGAAATTAAAACCTTTCATGATAAACAAAAACTAAAAGAATTCACATCAAGAAAGCCTGCAATAAAGAACATTCTTGGCAAAATATTTCACATGGAGGAAATGAAAAACAACAAGGAAAATCTGAAAAGGGAAAAACTACAACAACAGAAAAATCAATCAAAGGAGAAACCAAGTCAAATTAAATACCAAAAATTAACAAAAATGACTGGAAATACAAATCATGTCTCAATAATAACCCTGACTGTTAATAGCCTAAAATCACCAATCAGAAGACATAGTCTGATAGATTGAATTTTTAAAAAAGATCCAACAGTATTCTGGCTTCAAGAGACTCATTTCATAGGAAAAGAAGTCCACAGAATAAAAATGAAAGGTTGGGATAAAATATACCATTCACATGATCTGTGTAAACAAGCCAGGGTTTCAATCCTCATATCAAATAAAGTAGACTTCAAGCCAAACTTAATAAAAAAGAATAAAGATGTACATTTCATACTGCTTAAGGGAACAATATATCAACAGGACATAACAGTTATAAATATATATGCCCTAAACAACGGAGCATCTATATTCATCAATCAAACTCTTCTCAAGTTCAAGAGTCAAATAGACCACAACACAATAATTCTGGGTGACTTTAACACATCTAGTTCACCACTGGATAGATATTCCAAACAAAAGCTAAACAAAGAAACTATAGAACTCAAAAATACAATTAAAAACTTTGACTTAACTGACATATATAGAATATATTATCCATCAATGAGTGAATACACTTTCTTCTGAGCAGTGCATGGATCCTTCTCTAAAATAGACCACATATTATGCCCAAATATAATACAAAAAGTAGAGATACTACCCTGCATTCTATCAGATCACAATGGAATGAAATTAGAAATCAATCATATAATAAAAAATAAAAGCTACTCCAACACCTGGAGACTAAATAATATACTGTTGAATGAAAAATGGGTTGCAAAAGTCATCAAGGAGGAGATTAAAAAATTCTTAGAGGTAAATGAGAACACTGATACAACATATCAAAATCTCTGGGACACTTTGAAGGCAGTACTAAGAGGAAAGTTCATTGCATGGAGTTCATTCCTTCAAAGAAGAAAAAGTCAATAAATAAATGACCTAACATTGCACCTCAGAGCCCTAGAAAAAGAAGAACAAATCAACCTCAAAAGCAGTAGAAGATAGGAAATAATTAAAATCAGCAGAAAATCAATGAAATTGAAACAAAAGAAACAATTGAAGAAACTGACAAAACAAAAAGTCAGTTCTTTAAAAAAATAAATAAATTTATAAAATCCAAGGAAAGCATTTAACAAAATACAGCACCGCTTTATGTTCGAAACACTAGAAAAACTAGGAATATGGGGAACATATCTCAACATTGTAAAAGCAATCTGTGCTAAGCCCCAGGCCAACATCATTCTAAATGGACAAAAATTGAAAGCATTCCTTCTAAAATCTGGAACAAGACAGGGATGCCCTCTTTCACCACTTCTATATAACACAGTTCTTGAAACTCTAGCCAGAGCAATTAGATAGGAAAAAACCCTCTCAAATTAGCACTATTTGCTGATGATATGATTCTATATCTAGAAGACCCCAAAGTCCCACTAGAAACTGTAGAACTAATAAAAGAATTCATCAAAGGAGCAGGATATAAAATCAATACCCATAAACCAAAGGTATTTCTGTACATCAGTGACAAATACTCAGAATCAGAAACTAGGAAAACCACTCCATTTACACTAGCCTCAAAAAACAAAACAAATCAAAAACAAAAACCACCTTAGGAATCACCTTAACAAAAGAGGTGAAAGACCTCTATAATCAAAACTACAGAATGCTAAAGATAGAAGTTAAAGAAGACTTTAGAAGATGGAAAGATGTTCTTGGATAGGCAAAATTAATATTGTAAAAATGACCATATTACCAAAAGCACTATACAGATTCAATGCAATTCCAATCAAAATTCCAATGACATTCCACATAGAAATAGAAAAAATAATCATGAAACTCATCTGGAAAATTAAAAAAAAAAAACAAACAAAATAGCCAAAGCAATCCTTAGCAAGAAGAATGAAGCAGGTGGCATTATTATTCCAGACCTTAAACTATACTACAGAGCTATAGTAACAAAAAAAGCATGATATTGGCACCAAAAGAGACCTGTATACCAATGGTAGAGAATAGAGGACACAGAGACAAACCCACATAATTAGAGATATCTCATATTAGACAAAGGTGCTAAAAACATATATTGGAGAAAAGATAGCCTCTTCAATAAATGGTGCTGGGAAAACTCGAAATCTACATGTAACTAAATGAAATTAAACTTCTATCTCTCACCATGCACAAAACTCATTTCAAAGTGGATCAAGCAGCTAGGATTTAAACCAGAGACCTTGTGCCTAATGGAAGAAAAAGTAGGTCCTAATCTTCATCATGTCAGATTAGGCCCCACCTTCCTTAGTAATTCTCCCATAACACACGAATTAAAATCAAGAATCAGTAAATGGGATGGATTCAAACTAAAAAGCTTCTTCTCAGCAAAGAAACAATCAGTGAGGTAAATAGAGAGCCTATAGAATGGAAGAAAATCTTTACCACAAGCATAGCATATAGAGCACTAATCTCTAGAATATATAAAGCACTGAAAAACCTACACACACACACACACACACACACACACACACAAACAAAACAAAAACAGAAACAAAAAACCCACAAATAACCCAGTCAATAAATGGGCCAAGGACTGAACAGAAACTTTTCAGAAGATGATATACAATCAATCAACAAATATATGAAAAAAATGTTCAACATATTTAGCAATTAGAGAAATGCAAATAAAAACTACTCTAACATTTTATCTCACTCCAGTCAGAATGGCAGCTATTAAGAATACAAACAATAATAAATATTGGTAAGGATGTGGGGGAAAAGGCACACTCATACATAGCTGGTGGCACTGCAAATCAGTGCAGCCAATATGGAAAGCAGTGTGGAGATTCCTTAGAAAACTTGGAATGGAACCACATGTGACCCAGCTATCCCACTCCTCGGTCTATACTCAATGGACTTAAAAACAGCATATTACAGGGACACAACTACATCAATGTTTGTAGCAGCACAATTCACAGTGGTTAAATTGTAGAACCAACCCAGATGCCCTTCAGTAGATGATTGGATAGGGAAACTTTGGTACATATACACAATGGAATATTACTCAGCAATAAAAGAGAATAAAATCATGGCACTTGCAGGTAAATTGATAGAGTTGGAGAATATAATGCTAAGAAGTTAGCCAATCCCAGAAAACCAACCCCGAATGTTTTCTTTGATATGAGGATGCTGACTCATAATGATGATGGGGCAGTGGGGGTGGAGGGCGGAGCATGAGAGGAATGGAGGAACTTTAGATAGCACAAGTGGAGGGGGCAGGGTGTAGGAAAGACAGTGGAGTGAGTTAGACATCATTATCCTAAGTACATGTATAGAGACATGAATGGTGTGAAAATACTTTGTGTACAACCAGTGACTTTGAAATTTGTGCTCTATATATGTAATATGAAATGAATTTCATTCTGAAGTCATATATAACAAATTAGAATAAATAATTAATTCAATTAAAAAAGTCACCAACCATTCTCCAACATAAAACTAATATTTCCTAGTTTTGTTCTCAAGCATATATTTTAAAAAGTCATCCCTTTCAGTATATACCGTTGGGATAGTTAATTTGATCTTAGCCAAATGCACTTGTAGGTCTTACCAATTTTATGTTCAATGCCCCACACATGTCAGATCTAGAAGTACACATGTATGCCAACATAGTCTTCCCTATTTCAGTATGGACATACACTGATGGCATTAAAAAATTATTGTAATTTGTTATATATAACAGCAGAATGCATTACAATCTTATTACATATATAGAGCACAATTTTTCATATCTCTGCTTGTATACAAAGTTTATTCACACTATTCATGCCTTCTTCATACATGTACTTAGAGTAATGATGTCCACCTCATTTCACCATCTTTTTTTTTCTTTTACCCCCTTACCCCTTTCTCCTGTTCCCTCCCCTTTGCCCTATCTAGAGTTTGTCTAATCTTCCCATGATCCCCCTCCCAACCCCACTATGAATCAGTCTCCTTATATCAGAGAAATCATTTGGTATTTGATTTTTTTGGGGATTGGCATTTTGATGGACACACTAAGTTCTAGTTGACCATGATCATTATTTTTCACATTCAACTCATCACTCTAAGTTTCCTAGAATTACTCCAAAATCTAATCTTTTTTTTATTACCAGAGCAGATATCCTTATAAATCTAATAACATTATAACAACTAAAAATGATTTAAGGTTAGCCCATTTCTTTTTACTTCAAGATTTAGCGTCATCTAGCTTTGCAGGAGCCCTGGTTTCTTTCACTGAAGAATAATGCAAGGGTCTTAGGAGCAAGCTATGCCTATGAGATGACTTCACTTGGATGGCATTTGGTATAAAGGTGAAAACAGGGGTATCTTGACCTTGTTAAAGTCATAGGGTAAGGTTTGAGTTTTCACTTTAATCCCAACTGTACTTTTTAATTTTTTTATGAGTTCTGTTATCAGTTTTAAAACTCCATCTCTTTTCCTGTTTGAGCTACCTCTTATTTCTAATCCCATCTGAGAAAGAATAATGTACATTGCCATATGTTCTCATACCAAATGTGCATTTAAAACAGGTTGACCAAGGTGTTGGGAACTATAACTTCTGAGTTTTTAAAATATATAATTGTCATGTTTTCTTTTGTGTCCTTCAACTCAAGATTGATTGGTTTTGCACCAAGTTTGAATGATCCTTCTTTTGCATTACTTGAATATAGCACTAAAATGTCAAAAAGAAAATACATTTTATTCTTACCACAAAGAAAATATTGAGAATTTGAGGGTGCATGTTATTACTATTGTAAAATAGAGTCTGCATCTACCTAGAACTCACAATAAAGGGAAAAATAATATTAAATTTGAATATCCTGGTAATATCAGTAAGGATATTTATTTTGTTAAAATGAAAAGCTATATTAAGAAATACAGACATAGAAAATGCACATTACCAAAATCTCTGTACTTATTTATGCATATTTAAACATATCTGGTATGATTTGCTTTCTTTGCAGAAATAAAATATATTGAAATGAAAAAAAAGAAAAGAAATAAAACATCTTTGGACGTGATCTAGTATTTTAAATAAGCTTTCCAGGTTATTCAAGTACACTATAAAATTGAGGAACATTGGTTTAGATAAACATATGAAATGATCAGAAAAGCAATTTGGTTTCCAGACAAAGGTAAATAAATTGGGTTATTAGTTGATATTTTTTTAAACATACAAGTGGTGGAATTTTCCCCATAGACCCATAAGCATTAAAAGGAATAAAACCAAAGAAATTCAATGCTTTATGCTTAACAAGTATGCATGATCGATCACTTTCTGAGGCAGGCAAACTTTAAGTTAAATGTATGCACAAACAGCCCATGTTTTGGAAATCAGAGGGTAAGAAAGTCTTCAATTTTAAAATATTTTCTTTTAAAAATTATTTGAAATTTTTATTAAATAAAAATAAAGCATTTATAAATTTAGAATAATTTGAACTTATATCAAATGCTTAAAAATGATTGAAGAAAGTCTCTCATATCTTCAATTATTATTTTTGTTCTCTATGTAACTACCATTAAGTTTTTTTGTTCCCTGTGTAACCACTATTAAGTTTCTTATGATTCATTCCAGGGAAATAAGTTGCATATTCTTTGAATACACATTTGTGTGTGTATGTGAATACAGAATCATGTTTATTTATATAATGTTTTAAAAACAGCTTTATTGTGTTATAATTACATACCATAAAATTCATCCATTATAAGTGTACAATGAGATGGTTTTAGTTGGCTTATAAAATTATACACCTATTACCAGGGCCCAGTTTTAAAAAAAGTTTCCATCTGCCTCAAATGTTCTCTTACTCTCATTTTCAGTTAAATAACCCTCTCCACATAGTCCTTGGAATACTGAAACAAATTATTTGCCTTTTGTCTTCAAAAATTTGTCTTTCCTAGATCTCCTGTATTTATTGGAACATAAATATGTAGTCTTTTTTATGTGACTTCTTTCAATTAAAATGATGATTTTCAGATTTATCCAAGTTGTAAAAATATGGTTAGCTGATTCTTTTTAAATATTGAGCATTATTCTATTATATGGAGATACACATCATTTAATGCACAAATTCATAATGAGTTATTTCTACTTTTTGACTATTATTAATATTGCTGCTATGAACAGTAGTGTATATGCCTTTTTATAAACATGTTTTGATTTTTCTTTGCAAAGATACATAATCATATTTACACTAAAAAGAACACTTAAAGTCCAACATTGAGTATACTTGTTTTAATATTAAGACATTTGTTTCTTGGTGCTAATATGCCTCAGACATTGTTTTAGTTCTTGCAATATAGCAATGAAGGAAAATAAAACAGACAAAATTCTGTCCTCATAAGTTTTCCCTTTAAAAAATTACAAAACAAAACACCTATTTATTCATTCATATTCTGAAGATCAGACATATGAGTGAGCTTGGTTGGGTTCCCTGCTGAGGTTTTTCTCCCAGGGTCAACATCAAAGTATCAGATCACTAAGCTCTTGTTTGGAGGTCATGGGGAAGAATCCACTTTCAGAGTCATTTGGGTTATCAGCCGAAGCAGTTTCTTTGAGGTTATAAAAAGGTGTTATGATTTAAATATGTGGCGTTCCCCAAAAGCTCATGTGTGAGATATGTAAGAATGTGTAGAGGTGAAATTTTTGGGTTATGAGAGTCTTGGTATAATCAGGATATGACTGGAGGAGGTTGGGGGTGTGCCCTTGTGGTATGTATTTTGACCTTGTGGAGCACAGCACTCTCCCTCTGCTTCCTAGTGCCATGTTCCCAACTGCTTTCCTCTGCCACACTTTTTCACCATGATGTTCCGCCTCACTTCGGACCCCAAAGAATGAAGTTGGCTGTCTAGGGACTGAGATCTCAAACTGTGAGCCACCCAATAATCTTTTCCTTTTCTAGAATTCTTCTTATCAGGTTTGTTGGTCACAGGAGTGAAAAAGCTAACTAAAACATAGGAGCCACCTTTTCTCTCCTGACCATTAGCCTCCCACATTCCTTCTCACAGGGCTCCTCCACCACCAAACCAGCAAGAGTGCATCACATCCTTGTCATGCTCATAAAGCTTCCTTTTTGGTGTGGGAAACTAATAATGAATTAAATATGGAACTAATTCACATTGTATTTTTTTTTAAAAAATATGAACATTATTGAAAAAAATAAAACAAAGAATTGGTAATGAAAAGTGGGTGATTGGGAAGACTGTAGTGGTGTTTGCAAATTTAAATAATTATGAACATCAAGGAAAAAAATGTAACTTTATAAAAAAACCACATTTGTCTGCAAATCTTGTGGAAGAAAGATTACATTTAATTTATCATATAAAATACAAATGTAATGATTTTTGAATAATTATTTTATTATTTCATTCTCAAAGTGATTCCATTTCTACATGTACTTAATATGTTAAATTAAATGCATAGTGTTAAGTGGGGTGAAAAAAAACAAAGAAAACAAAGGTGAAAGCAAAGATAATCAATAAATATGGAAACAGAATGTGATCTATGCTGAAATGCTCTTGTATGATTCATTACAAATTCACTCAAACCTTTCCAAAAGTTAATTGAACAATTTGCTTACAGCACTTTTTGAAAATTTTCTACTGCCTCATTATAATTATGTGCCCAACAGTATGAATATCACCTAGAGAGTACTTAGTTTTCTTTATTTTTGAGAATATTCAGCCTGCCTAAGTGAATTTCTTCATTTACAGCTTCAAACTTCTCCCAGAGGGAAATATGAGAATTTCCTCTATTTGAAGAAATAAAATGGAAAGATTTTTGCAAATTTTTTTATTTGCAATCCAAAACAAAAGTTTTTATGCTATATTTTAAACAATTTCTGGTAATGTTTATCATTTCCTTATTTTAAAACAAAGTATATTTTTATAATCACAAAATTGTAGTTGAGCTGTTAAATATTTATAAAATAAAGAACTTTGAAGAGAATGAGAGTAGAATGTATATATCACTCCTCAGAGACACAGCTGTTAATGCCTAATCAGTTTCATCTAATTTTTGATCTAGGTATAATTTGCAAGGCTTCTGTATTAGTAAATATTTAATTTTGTAGTCTACCATGCAACTCAACATTCAAAACACAAGATTTTTCTCAAAGCTAGAATAATTCCTTCTAAACACTTTATTACCTGTATCCTATATCTCTCTGCTAGACCATTAGAAGTAAGAAGCTATTAAGGAAGGGGCTATATAGAAATAACATTTGCATAGATAAAGGCAGTACATTAGAATATATATTAAATTGTAATTAAATTTCACATATGTGAGAAAGGAGTTGAGGAGAGGTACAGGAGATTAAAATCAGCCTTGGGGAATGTTCCTTAGACATGTCATCAAAACCTAGGCAGTACATCTCTTGAAGTAGATTACAGATTAGTGGCTGAGGAATTAAAACAAAGTGGTAGAGGTTTAGAATGTTAAAGTGTCAAAATTATGGAAATTCTCAGAATCAAAAACCTTATGAGAGGGCAAGGAATCTCTAGAGATGGGCTTGGCCTGGACCACATCCAGATTATTGGAGAATTTAAGTACACAGCTATTGATTAACAAAAACTTCACTTTGAATATTCATCTGGGTCATTTGACATTTAAAATAACTGATATTCAAAAGACAATGATGTCTCTTCACTCCTTCTTCTCCCGCCTCTTGCCCCACCCCTCAAAGTATCAGGAACCATAGTTTGGTTATTTACCATAAGGTAAAATTAAAAAATATTTGTGGAACCAGAGTAAATCTTTTGTTCATAAAATCTGTCAATATCAGTGTCTGTGCACAAACACAATATACTAGAAACTGCTACTATACCTTAGAAAAGCTAATTTGTATAAAAACACTAATTTACATTGTTCTGTATTTGGAATTCAGAAAGCTGTTTACGATCTGCAATAAGCCAAGTAAAGACAATAGCTTATTTCTAAAAGTTGGCGTATATAATAACTGCTTAGAATTGAGAATATATCTTCTATTGTAAGTAGAGGCTTTTAATCATGTTTAGTAAATAAGAATAATCACCTAAAATATTAAATGGGAAGTATGTTACAACAGTCCTTTGAACAATATGCCATTAATATTACTAAGTCAATTTCTTCTTTCTGTTTTCATACTTGTATCTCACTGGAGATTGTGCACATTTAGCACAAAATGATGGAGCTGGGAGCAAACTTCATGGATCAGCAAAGCTTTAAGTTAGTGGTGGAGTCGTGCATCTGGTGGATCCACTTTCCTGATGGAAAATGAGCCACTGGCCAAAGAAGGAATCTGTGCTTATGTATGCTACACTGAGAGGTGACTTAATTATTGACAAAGCTGTCAGTTTGGGCATTCAGGAAACATATTTGTGAGAATTTGAAATTTGTTTTTACTGGGCAATGTTTTACTTGGGAAAGAAAGAAGGGCAAGGGGTTCAGTGTTCAGTGCTTATCTCTTTCCCTTTAGGGTCCCATTGCACTGTCACTGGGAAAGGATTTATTTGGGGAAGGATCAATGTTTGGCTTTCTCTCAGAGACTACCATTTTAGGCTTGATGAATATTTCCTTCCCAGGGATTGTCTTATCCCTGGGTCATGTTTGCTTCTTTTCCAGGTATTGTCTTGTCACTAGAAAAGGATGTATTGGGAAAGGATCAATGTTATCCCTGTGTTGCCTTCTTCCTCAATCCCTCTTCCCAGGCCACACTATTTGGGGGTTTGTCATTTTTCATATCTTACATAAAGAATCCTTGGTCAAAAGGAGATATTTTTCCTTGAGAGCTGATCTTTGAAGACTTGCCAACCTCTTGCAAATGCTTTCAGGGAAATTGTTGCATCTAAAACTTTTGACTTCACCCATCACCTTAAGCCTACCTCTTTTCTTGCCTATTAGAGACAGGCAGGAAAAAAAAATCTTCTTGCGTGTAGGATGTTAAAGTTCATTTGCAAATATGAGCTAGTTCTAAATAATGATGATGGATGGGCTTGGCCTGGACCACGTCTTTACTGATGAGTGCAAACATACCTGGTAATATTGTCTAGCTGATGGATGGGAAAGAGGATCACTGAGTAAAAACAGTGAATGCCTCAACACAAATTGGCTTCAAGATTAACAAAGCCAAGAAAAGAGCAGAAAAGAATGGAAAGGCTTCATATGTCTTCATCACTGCTGCTAAAACTGACAGAGAAAAATCAAAAAAGTTTTAGTTATTTTTTCCAAATTACAAACACCATTGTTATTGCTCTGAGTATGTGTATTTGTAAGGCAAGCTATGTTTAAATTGAAGGGAGATAAATGGATGAATATTTGTATGTATTTTTTTATGTACATGAGGGATACTTGGGGCAATAAAGAGTAGCAGTAGTCTTGTTTCTTCTTATTATTATAAAATATACTTCAAAGTTTTGAAATATAGTATATTATAAAGCCTATTGATTTATTTTCTGATTATTAGTATCTTACTGAAAAAGCAAGAATGATCTCATAAAACATTTATATCACATAATTTTCAGTGAACTGTGATATAAATTGCTTCATAATTGACATAACTGTAGCTTTTTGCATTTGTCTAACAAATCATGGGTATACTAGTTGACTTTTAAATTATCACAGAAACTAGATTTATCCCCAAAGTTTTCTAATGAAAAATATTTTAAACAATCTAGATGAAATGCCAAAGGTGAACCTAGGACAACTACAGAATGAGATTGTGAGGCACCCCAGGTCAGGTTGGTATTTACCTTAGCTCCTGAATTCTGCTTTTATATTCAGCTAGAGTGAACAGGTATTTATTGATTGACATAAATGCCCAAGGCATGAATATGTGAGCCAATGAAGGTCGTTTCCTAATTGTTTAGGGTACATATGTATTTAGGGAAGTTAGAGTTTGACATTATGCTTAGATGGTTCATGGGGTGTATCTTCCTCTGTCAAACAAAATTGAAAGTTTTTGTACTGGCTTAAGGCAAGGGACACTAACTTAAAGCCAGGGAGTAAATTGAAAGGAGCATAGAATTTCAAATTAGGCTGAAAACCATTCACCAGATGTGTGACATTAAGTAGTTATTCTAGAACTCAATGTCTCTTTGACTTCATAACACCTTGTGAAGGTTATGGAGACAACATATAGGTAATTCCTGTGGCTCCATAAATTTAATTCCTTTGCTTTCTCCTTGCCCTGGTACTATACCTTGTGTCATTTAGCTAGCACCTCTGTCCTTAAGAAAACTTTTCTTACTAATGATTATAATATTTATCACAACTGAAAGTCTATCCACAGTTCCTCAAACTTTAGGACAGTTGTCATCTCTTTTTGAGTAGTCAAAATAATTTTTTATGGAAGCAGTATTTGGTGGAGGATTCCTGCTCCAAACAAAAGAGTCAGGTTATTTTCCTGGTTGTTAATTTCTACTTAGTATCAGCCCACAATGTCACCAGCAGCACATCAGTGCACCTTTTCCAAAAGAAACATATTAACTGTATTTCTGGAGATACAGGTTCCCTGACTCATTTGAAAAAAAAAGGTGGTATATTAAGTCCTGTTATGCATAAGTCACTGCCGGATATAAGGAGAACAAACATAAAGATCCTATGTGCTGTCCAAGGCATTCACAACTAAAAATCTGCTGCATAGAAATTATAATGCAACATAATATAATGTTTACAATATGATAGGTGTGTGTTGAAATGTGCTTAAGAGGGTTCATGTAAGGGAAAAAATTTAAACTCCTAATTAAGCTAGAGTTAGCTTTTCAAAGGCTGGGTTGGGGTAGGTGAGATAATTGCATTTTAGTCAAAGGTAAGAAATGACACATACAAAGGTAAGGAGCCAGGGAGGAGTCTAGCATTTCCTAGGAATGATGATTTTAGCATCAGGGGGAGGTTAGGATGTGTGGAGGAGAATAGCAGAAGATCAGATTTCACAAATAGGCTTCAGCTGCAACATGACAGGGAGTCTATTGAAACTTTTATATCAGAATATTTATTTTCGATGTGCATTTTAGAAATGGTGTTTTAGAGGCTGTGCTCATGGAAGATAAATTGTAAGGAGTCAAAGTTGAAGTTAGAGGGTCCACTTTATGGGCTTATGCAATAATCTCCAGGCAAAAGATAACCAAGGATGGCAGACGTCTGAAGAGAAAGGCCCAGGTGTGGGGTGGTGATTGTCCACAGTGATTAAGATCATGCACTTGAGAAGCATACTACTTAGGTAATATGATCAAATTTTCTCATTCAGAAAATAGAGATTATGCTACTTAGCCTACAGAGTTATAGAAAAAGTTGAGCAAAATTATAAAAAGTACTTAGTAAGGAGAATATAATGCATTTTCAATAATTCATATTTATGTAGTAGTATAGAATGCCATTTAATACTTGAATAGAGAGAAAGAGAATGAGGAAAAAGAAATGGCCAAGATATCTATCACTTCCTTGTAGAAAAGCAGGTTTGGTGGAGATGATTTTGGGTATATTTATTTTGAATTGCCTATGGGATAATCAGGTGGAATTGTCTGTAGACAAGCAGAATGCACAAGAGAGATCTGAGGGCATGTCCTTGAAGAGAACTTATTATTCTTCCATACTTTGTCTTCCATTAAGAGGAATGAGCTTCTGTCCCCTGACCCCCCTGGTGCCGGGGTTTAAATTGAAGGCCTCTAGCATAGTGGACAAGAACTCTACCACTGAGCTACACCCCAGCCTGGGACTTTCACTTTTGAGAGAACAATAATAGAAAAGCACCTCAGCCATATCTTTATATCTTTTCTCCTTCTGCCATGTAGAAAGTATGGACATATGGGAATCCAGAAATATCCTTCTCCTCTTTCTCCTAATTTTTTTCTCTCTCAGTCTTTCTTCTCACTTTCTCCTTTTCTCCCATCCCTTACTTTTCTCTTTCTGACTTTGATCCACAAGTGCTAGACTTAGGGCTGTCTCCTATTGTTTCATTAGGTCCTTATCCGGGTAGGTCTCAGCCTCCTGCATAGGGGGATTCCTGGGGTCTGCTGTTGCTCCATTTGGAACTGAACAAGTTAATTTATTTCAAGGTGAATAAAATAGGAAACCCAGCTTGAATTCAAGGGCAAGATACTTCCACATTCTAACTTAACCTGGAATATCATTAAGAGTTTGCTCCTTATGTAACTCCTAGAGATATCTTCTCTGTTTTTTTTTTTCAAAACTCAAAGAGAAAAGTAGAGATTTAATAAGTTCCCAAAGAAGCATGGATTTAGAAGTCATCAGTGTAAATATGGAAAAGGAAGAAGTTGGGGGTATGGATGAAGTTACCCAAAGAGAAATTTAGAAACTGAAAAGAGGATGAAAGCAAAATGGATGGATGAGTGTCAGGGATACACAAGAACTGAGAAAGAGAGCAGTCTTCTGTCATCACAGCCAGTTGGTGCAGGTTCTTTCTGGTTCAAAACAAAACATAAATAAAGTAGCACTAGCATGTCTCCTTGATGAAAAGTCTATCATGATAACACCTAATCCCTCATTATCCCAATGCATGTTAAAAGAAAAGGTCCCAAGCAGAGAGGGGGTGTTGTGGTGAGTGGTAGTACCACTGGATTTGGGGTGGAGAAAGGGGGCTATCAGAGTATCATATCACATCAAGAGCAGGCACATCTATCCTGACATGATGGTGCCTACCTAAAATCCCAGAAACTAGGGAGGCTGAGGTAGGGGGACACCATAGTTTGAGGCCAGCCTGCCAACTTAGTAAAGCTCTAAACAACTTAGGGAGACCTTATTTCAATATAAAAAAATAAAATAAATAAACAGGGGTGTAACTCAGGGGTAAAGTGTCCTTGGGGGTTAATCCCTAGTTAAAAAATAGGAGTAGAGGGGGATGAAAAAGAAGAAGAGAAAGAAGAAGAACAGCAGGTGCACCTCAGCTGTAGACTGATTGCCTGTTCTACAGGATTTATGAATCTTGTTGAACTTTTTTTTTTTTTTATAAATCTTGTCCTGATTTAAGCCTCAGGACAGCCCCGCAGTCAGCATTACATTTATCAGGTATAGGTACAGAATGGGCACTTGCTATTTCATTAGATGAATATAGTAAAGAAACATGATCATGATCATGGAAATATAAATCATAACCATACAAAACAGATTTTGAAGATAAAATGGAAGAAATGGCAGGTAGTGACAGTGGAAAAAGTGGGTTGATTTTAGAGCTGGTAGTAGACAGGTTGTGAAATCTTGTTATCAAATCAATTTATGTTAAATGTAAATGAAATAAATCAATGCATAGTTTTTGATAAAGTCAAATTGCTAGACATCCTGAACCCTGCAGGATAGCCAAACTGAGAGACAAGTTGATATGGAAGCATCGCTTCAAAAGACATAGCATATGTATTTTAGGAAAATAAGTGTATCTTCAAGCATTTTATTAAGACAGAAATTAGGAAGTATAGAAAATAAAACTGCCAATCTAATGGTAAAGTTTCTGAGAAGTAGAAAGAGAGCAATAAAACTCTGAAATGTGGATGGTACCCGACCATATGGAATCATCAAAGCATCTCATTTGTCATTTACCTAATGTCACATCCATTTTTGTGTAACTTGGGACATGAAGAAGAACCTGATATATTTTAATTTTTCACAGATAATTTGCATTCTCCTCAGGAATATGAAAAGATGTGAATGGCATAAAAATTTAGTGACTATTAGAAACATAATAATCACTCCAAACAAATTATTAAAGGAGTATCATTATTGTGTAACCTACTCTAGCCACTAAACAAAGTACCTCACTTGTATCATTCAAACTGATATAAAGCAATCTTTTGAGTAGAAGATATTATTTCCCACATTACAGAGGAGGAAATCAATGTTAAATAAATTGTTGAAAGTTTTACAAAGAAGAAGAAGCAAAGTAACTATGTCACTGAACTTTTAAAACAACATTCTTTGTCTCCCACTTGATAACTCATACAAATTCCTTTCACAAAATGAACAATTGTGACAAAGTTAAAAATAATGGATTATTCAATCAAGAAAAACAGAATAGTGCATAATAATTATGGATAAATGGTGAGTTAGAGCTACTGACCTGCTGATCTAATGGTTTTAGAGTGTCATGAATTTCTCTCCCCTGCAAACTCTCAAATGCACACTTCTGCTAAAACATGCTTGATGAACATGAAACAGATTCATAAACCTCAGGAATTCTATAGGCAGACAGAAAGAAACAATGAAAATAAGTAAAACAAATGAATTTATGTCAACTCACCAAGAAGGTGGTGGTCCATTGGGCCAGCCGACTCTGGGTATAAATATCTGAATTTAGAATTATTAATGCTGGAGGTCAGATGATAGCATGTCACGAGTTTTCCTTCACTGAGATGGACTGACTATAGAATATTGGAGGTCATGGTGTCATAGACCTTGTGACAAGTTCTATAGAAGAACATTTGATAGTATGTGCTTAGGGTGTGAGTGACAGCTATAGGCAGTGAATGTCCAATCACTTCTTATTGATAGCTGGATGCCCAGCAATGATAAACCGAGCACAACAGGCTACTACTTCACCACCAAGATAGGAAGTTAAAAAACAATGCCTTACAGGCATTATTTATTCTCCAGGGATTTATTAGGCATGATGAAGACAGTCAGTCAGTAATTTTTCAGCCTTTTCGTTTCAGGAGAAGGTAATGAATTTTAATTAGTGAAGAAGACAGCTTTTCACTAAGGAGAAGAAACTGAAGAAAACAAGAGCATCATTGTGCACTGAGGATAATGGTAAAGCACATAATGTCCCTTATTAGGCTGAATTGATGGGCAAAACTCTTTCCCTTCTGCTGTTTTATAACATACAAATAAAAACAAAAACTAGAAAACCGTTCTATAGATAGTGAGAAGGATGGAAAGTGCCACTAAAGTTGATGAACAGATTTTTCTAAATCACAAAGTACGGAAGACACTGATCATCACTCTTAAGCAATTGTAATTGAAGGTGACACATATTCAACAATATTTGTTCTGCTTACTGAACATTCTGGCAGTCCTCTTTATCCTAGAGAACTGATAGGATTTGACTATAAGAGACAGGAATTTCTCCACCCACCCCAATTGTTTTAATTGGCTCCAAATGCCCTTGCATTCATTCTCTGGGAGGATTTGGAGAGGGAAGTAGACACAAAGGTGAGATATGATTGGCTCATTGTTAGCCAAGTCTTTTTCTCCACCTGCTAATGTAGCATTTGTGTGCATGAGCACAAACACATGTGCACAGCAGCATATAGAAGAATAATATTACAGTATTTTGAGACCAAAAGTTGATTTTGATTTGGATTTTGAAGGATCCTTCATGTAGTGGATAATAAGATGACTTCTTATGGCAGTGCTCAAATATATTGATGGTCCTTGCAACAATTTTCTTGAGGACCCTGAGCCTCTGAGTAAAAGCTGCCTTTGCTAATGGAGTTTTCACCCTGGGAGCAGACCATGTCCATAAACTAATTGAAGTCTGCTGACTCTAAGTATAGTATAGCATGTATAGCTTTGCTTTAATGCACTGATATAAATTCACATGCAAATGCTGGATTTGAATTATGACTGAGATTTTTTTTTTTTTAGTGATGCCATTTGAAGAGCCTGGTGGGTTTCCTGTGCATTTGTAGCCTCTATAGTGAGTATCTGGCTAATCTAAATGAGAAGACTGAATACTCCCTGATAGGCCCATAAAAGATGATACGTCTTTGCCTTCAGGGGCAGCCTGACAAACATAGGCCTCTAGCCTATGTCACTGCTATTACCTGAACAGCAAAGTTAAACCTGGTACTTCAGGGTTCTACAGGAGGCAGAGGATTCTCTTCCATCCCTTTTTCCACTCTATAAACTTCAGTGTGCACTGCCAGAGGAAAAAAAGAGCTGTATGTTTTCCTCATATGGAATAGGGACCTTCTGTTCCATCACACTCTACTAAGTTTTGAAATTGATGATGTAGGAGGTAATGATAAAACTCATTTGATCATTTTACATAAACTTTATTGCCTCTAATGCTCTCTTAGATTAGCCTAATAGAAACTGCTCTTAGAAATCAAGAAATTCGTCTTTAAAAACTAAAACAATAAATTAGTGGTTTCCTTGCTTCCTGTCACCCTCCCTTCTTCCTTCCCCCCTCCCCTTTCTTTCTTCCAGATGCTGGAGATTGAACCTAGGGGGAGTCTACCAGTAAACTACATCCCCAACCCTTTTTAAATTTTATATTGAGATAAAGTTACCCAATCTGGCCTTAA
Organism: Spermophilus citellus; assembly: GCF_964194105.1. Taxonomy (NCBI): domain Eukaryota; kingdom Metazoa; phylum Chordata; class Mammalia; order Rodentia; family Sciuridae; genus Spermophilus; species Spermophilus citellus. The sequence goes on from NC_138193.1 coordinate 88,370,587, forward strand.
ACTTGTGATCCTACTGTTTCAGCCTCCTGAGTTGCTGGGATTACAGACTTGGGCCTCCATGCCCAGCCTAGACTAGTGATTTTGAAGTTATAGTTCAAAGTTCACTGGTGAGCCAAGAAGGCCTCCATAATACTTTAGATGTTTATTCAAAATCACAAAATTCTTTTTTTTATTATTTAAACATACACACATATAGTATACAAAGTGTACAATTCCATTTACACCTTTTGGGAGTTAAGACAAAGGGCTACCTCTTTTGGATACTAAAAGTTGGTGGGCATAAATATTAGATCATTAATAGAATCTGAGGAGATGGTGGAGATGGTGTGATGGTTTCTCTTGATTGTCAAATTGATTGATTTGAGAGATGCTTGGGAAATTAGTAAAGCACACTTCTTGGTACTTCTGTGAGGATATTTCCAGAGATGATTGGCATCGTGTTGATTAGCAAATTGGGTGGGGAAGATCTTCCCTGAATGACAGTGGCAACTTGCAAAGCCTGGAGACCCAGATGGAATTAAAATGGAAAAAAAGGAGGAAGCCCACCAGAGCACACCAGCTGAATTCTTGAGTGGGTACCATTTTTGCTGCTGCCGTTGTCCATACCTATCGACTCCTGCTTCTTCAGTATTTGAATGTAAACTCCCACCAACGAATTTTCAGGGATCTATCAAGCCTTTAGTCTTGAATTGGGGCCACATCATTGGTTCTGTTCCTGGATAGTAACCTATTATTACAACAAGATAAATAATTGCAGAGTTCCTACTAAAATACACTCATTTATGTAGTTGGAACTTCTAATTTTATGTAAAGTATCAGCACTTATTTAATTATGATTTTCATAAGTGACTAGTTTCACTTCAGAATGGTTAACTATGGTTAGTTTACCACTTGTTCATTGGTACTTTGAGAAGAGCAGTTCTGATTTGGGCATATTTGTCCTTTGTGTTGTAAAACTTTCTTCTTCTTTATCCTTCCTATCTTCTAAATGCCAACAAGACCTCCCAAAGAGTATGATGCCCTTAAATTGTCCCCAATCATTCCCAACTGTCTTCTAAGTGAGATTTATTATTGATTACAAATATTTTTACCTATTAATATCAATAGAATTTGCAATGCATTATTTACTTAACTTCAAAATATGCCCAGATAAGCTTGAGCCCTTTATTTTCTAATAAAATATATGCAAGAGACTCTAGCCTCTTTAGAAATAGGGTCTTTACAGATGTAATAAAGTTGGGTTTACATAGAATTAGGGTGGATTATAATACATTATTACTATTATCATAAGAAGAGAAAAAAGAGGATACACTGAGATACTGTCATGTGATAACAGACAGAGATGGGAGTGATAAATATGCAATTCCAGTAATACCAAGGGTTGTGGACAACCAGCAGAAGCTGAGAAGAGGCAAGGAAGGTGCACCTGGTCTCATGGATAATGCTAACTCCTTGATTCCAGACTTCTAGTGTTCAAACCTGGGAAAGAGCAAATTCTCTTCTTAAACCACCAGGTTTATTATAATTTGCCATGGCATCCCTAGAAAACCAATACAGAGAGGTTAGGAAACTTTTCTCTCTATCCCATACCCGATCTATTACCTGGAACAAGTAGAGTTGCTTGAGCAGTAAGTTAATATTTATAAAAGCACTTTAACCTCACAATATATGATTAGCACATGATTAGAATTGCATGTGTTATTTATATACAGTTTAGATAGGTAAATTAAGCAAAATACCATAATTTCTATTTCTATGATTTTTTTAAAAAAGTAAAAATTGGCAAACATCTGCTTTGTAAATAAAGTTTTTGTTTTGTTTTTGTTTTTCAGTAGAGGTGAGCAATTGCCACAGAAGTTATATTACTCACAAAGCCTAAAATATTTACCATCTGGACCTTTAAGGAAAAGTTTGCAAACTCCCATTATAGACTCTAAAATTTGTTATATATGCTCTTTTCTTGTTCTATTTTAAATTAATAGGTCCTTTATATATGTTACTAGCCACAGGTTTCTGGCATTTTCTTTTTTCCGCTATAATTTGAGCTCTATTGTAACTCGAGGTAGGAGCAACTAGGGTACATGGCTGGTGGGTCACTTATCCCACATAAGATCAGAATAATTAAGTGTTTAAGGCCACTGATTAAGGTATAGTTAGTAGAAATGAGGACTAAAATAAGAACTAAAATAATACATTTTTATTGTCTGCACATTTGCTAATAGGACTTTATGTGATAATGACTCATGAGAGTTTAGTGAGCTTCCAAATAAAAACCACATTTTCCTATTAAGAACCACTTTTCTTTAAAAGCAATTTTTCAAGGTATTGATTCCCATATTTAATACTGCTGAATGAATTAAACAAAGCAGTAAAGTAATGACCTCAAACTTAAGGGTACATTTATAAAGTGCAAATTAGCAGTTCTTAAAAGCAAGAACATGGGTGATATAATCATTGGGTGGGATTTATCTGGGCCATCTTGCTGTGTTTGATGGAGTGTCTGAGAGAGTGATCCAGGTCATGTCCCCAGAGAGTTAAGAGTCCACCCCTTTGTGACTTCAAGGGCATGCTGATCTTACTGTTAACATGGCTGGCTTTTGAGCTCTTACCACAAGATTGTTCTTTCTAATCCTGAGCTCTTAACGGTAAAATTGTCCTTTCTAAGTAGAAGTTCTGGGTTGAGGAGGGCATCTCTCTCTTTACACAGGCATGTGATTTGCTTGTATTTCAAAATTCATGGGTGAAAGTCAAGATGATTGTAATAGTTGTTTCCTCCTACATATGCAACTCTTTGTGATGTTGATGACTTTGTAAGAATGGTTACCTCCTTCAAAGTCTCTGTTCCTGATAAAAAGGATAGAATGTTGTCTTAGATTTTAGGAGAGCTTGACCAGCTCTCGGTTTTCTAGGATGAAGAAAACTCTAAATACTGAAATACCTGGATATAATTTGAAGTTTCTAGTTATTCTTATGAGGACTGGAGGATTTGGAGACCTAATAAAACTTCAATGCCTTCTAAGATATTATTCAAAATCTTTGTAAGACCTGAGAATCATCTGGTAACATATTTTATTTTCGAAAAGGTTATCAATCATCATTTGAGACCATTTTAACCCACTGTCCAAAGGACCTTATTCAAATCCGGTTCCCTTCAAGATTCAACAAACATTTATTGAGGACTTTCTAATTACTAGACACTATGCTGAATTCCTTTATGCTGAAGAGAAACAAAAAATTAAAATGACAAATTTTAAAAACTGTATTAGATGGTGTCTCTATACCTTAGAAATAAAAGTAGGAAGGGTTGTCTGATTGCTAGGACAAGGTAGAGAGTTGGAATTTTAAATAGGATAATGAGGGAGGGCTTCACTCTGAAGATGGGATATTAATCAAACATTATTTGATGACATTCATGTGTCACAGCTTTGAAAGACAAATCTGGGCTCTGCTTCTAACTCAACTAAGTTGTTCATAAAAGTAGTATTTGCTTCTATAGAACGGGAAAGCACACTTAGACCCATATTACAGAATAAGCTTCTATAAGGATTTGTCATGGAAATCATTAGTAATCAGAGCATTTTGATCATATTAGTAATGGAATCAAGTTGAGGTGAGATGTTTTTGATACTAAGAGGGGGACTTTAAATTTGTCCCCAGATCTAGAGACACAGCTTCCTCCACTGTGCATTTAAGTCACCATAAATAAACATTCAACCTAAGTCAAAACTATGTGATTTGATTGTTATGCTAATACAACTTTAAGAGGAATCTCACAAATTGAACAAAACAACAGGGTGGGAGATGAAAGCCAAAGAACCACTTTTAAGACTGAATAAATTCAATTTTGATCATGTAGTAAAGTAGGAAGCCATATGGTCTACAACCCAGAATTGTAAAGACCATGCGGTAATCAGGGCAAAGTGGTAACAAAACTGAAAGGCACTTCACAGACACCAATAGTCAAGAGAAAATATACTCAGAGAACTACATTTAAAAAGTATATCTTTTTTTTTTTTGAAGGAAAAGTTGCATGAGAAGAAAGTATAGAAACTGAAAATTGGTGTAGTTCCCTGAGGACATAACAGTTAAGGACAAGCCAAGAAATGCTTGTGGAACAACACTTTGGGAAGTAAAACAAAGTGGGTAAAGAGTAGAATAAAAGAAGAAGAATGGGAAAAATATTATCCTAGAACATTCCAAAGATGTGTTATTTTTACACAAGAAACTTATGTTCAATGAATTTTTTATTCAACTTTATTAAAGCAACAAATTAAATATACAGATTCAGTAATACTTATTAAAACAGTGTGTATGTTTCCATGTGTTTGAGAAGGGTAAGTTTAATTGATAAATACTAATGATCTAGAAAACAGAATAGAGAATATATAAATAGATAAACAATGGCTAAGGATAATAATGCCTATCTTCTCTTAAGGTTCAGCCTTGTGATGCCATTGAAATCATTGGACAAATTGGATCTGGTAGTTTTGTTTTAAGAAAAAGAGCAATCGGAAACAGGAATCAGTTAAGTGTGTGCAAAAGAAGGAGAACCATAAATTACAAAATAGGTAGGATGTGAACAGTCTGCCTGATGAACTAAATTTAAGATTAAGATAGGATTAAAAGAGTATAATGACTCAGAGGTTAAAAGTGTCACAGTGTACTGGAAAAAAAACAATTAGACCTCCCTAGAGATACATTAGAAAAGAATGTTGATGATTCATCTTCATATATTAATAAGAGTGTCTAATAAGAAATTTAAATAAGAGCAAGTTGACAGGAAAAAGTAGAAAAATGACGGCATTTTGAGTAGTGCACGGCAAGATTTAAAAGACTCAGCCTGAATCTGTAAGAAAGTCTACCCACATAAACATAATTATTTCCTTTTCCCTGAAATTAGCATTTGGTAATTTCATAGGAAATGGAAAATACCAGTCATCTTGGTTCCTTAAGTCTGTCTTTGTTATCTCCTCTCCCCTCCTCTTCTCTTTCCTCCTCTTTTTCCTCCTCCTCATCTTTTCCTTGTCTTCCCCCTCCCTCATCTTTTAAAACATTCTCTGCAAGTGATTGTGTTCCATCTTTGGGAGAATCATAATTAGAGAAGAAAACTGCTGTAAGTATGTCTAGATAACTTAAGTGCTGTCAGGAAAGAAAAAAAGTTAAAATGACTGTAAGAGCATGTTTACACTTAAAATCTCCTGCTCTTGAATTTTTATTAAAAGTCAATTATGCATTCATGGGAGAAAGAAAGAAACAAAAAAAGCTGGTGTAGCTTTCATCCTTGTATTGATTTTTCTTTTTTATAGAAACTAAATCATATGAGTCTAGTGAATGATAGTAGGGTTGGCTTTTTCTTAGTTTGTATTTTTTTAGCTAGTCTATATGTATGTATGTATGTATGGATAGATAGAGAGAAAGAAAATCTGAATAAATTGGCTTTTGTTGGCTATTCATATTGCAACAACCCCTCCAAATTTACATGTGGGTTGCATTTTCTATCTTTTAATTATGGGTGGGTTGATGAAAAGAAATTAATTCGGTGGAATCAATCTTATTGGTTTTGTTGATGGTTGGCACTTTATGCATTTTAACATTCTAACATTCTAACATTTAACATTTAACATTCTACTGAACCAGGATGTGAAGTTAGTCTCCTATGCTTTGAATATTTTTTATATTGCCTTGACTTTAAAATATATAACTACATTTTATGAATTTTATTCATGTCCCACATGAAAGGCCCAACTTTTTTTCACATAGAAAACTACAGTTCTAGTATCATTTATTGAAAAAGATTATTTTCTTTCTCTATATCTTAATAGTACCTGTGGTGAGTGTGCTGTGTTCTTAACAAACACCATACACATTCGTGTCTTTCTGTGATGTCTGAATTCATTAAAGAACAATAAATTCACAGTCTTTACCACTTTCAATTGTGGGTCACTGGATAGTCAAAAGATAGGCTATCATAAGTTCTTTTATCCCACTATTAACTTCTAAAATATATAACACTCAAGTCACACATAGTATGTTACATAATTATATATGTAGTTTACAGAAAGGCTAAGAAAGGGTTCAGATAGCCACAGAGATTCAAGAGTCTGAAAGCAAAGGCAGAAAGTAGATAGGAGTCAAGTACGTGTTCAGATAATATTAAGAAACCAGATGAAAAACTTGTCCAGGGTACAGAGCTGTCAAAAGGCAGGAACTTATTTTAGGCCAAGGATCAAATGAATGGCAATATCAGCTTGGAGCATCAGCTTATGATAAAAGCTTGGAGTGGGCTATGTGAGGTCATCCAGGACTGGAAAAAGCATGCTCTGCTAAAGTCTCAAAATAGAGATTGGATACTGTGGTGATTTTCTTTTTCGTTTTCTTTACTTTTCTTTTCTTTCTCCCTCCTCCCCTCCCTCCATCCCTCTGTCCCTCCATCCTTCTCTGTCTCTCTCTTTCTTTCTTTCTGTTTTGTACTGGTGATTAAACCCAGGAGTGCTTAACTACTGAGTCACAGAATTAATTAACTATTTAATTATTTAATTAATTAATTTTTGAGACAGGTTCTCTTTAAGTTGCTTAGGGCCTTGTTAATTGTGGTGATCCTCCTGCCCCATCCTCCTACAATCACAGGATGTGCCAGCATGCCTGGCAACTGTGATGATTTTCCTGGGCAAGTCTCATGACATGGAGTGACCACGTGATGGGGTGAGGGTAATACCACCATATGTAGTCTCAAGGTACTCCTCATTTTATGGCCTCAAGTAAGGGGATTGCTTCATTCTGGGGACTGGTATATTTGATAAGCTCATGGGCCTGGGTTTTATGACATGAGTTTGGTAAACCCACATATCCATGTACTTCTGTTTAATTTGATATGTTCATAGGTTACCATTTTTATTAGCATAATTAATTGTATCAGTTTGTGCCTTATGGTTGTACCAGGAAGATAGTGGTTGTTTACTTGTTCAAATAAGGTGCAGAGAAAGTCATTCCATATCACTTAAACTCAAAAGAGAGTAACTTATGTAGAACCTACTGCTTCATAAAATGGAGTGACACAGGTTTAGGCATAGTCTGAGAACTACTGTTCTGGGCATCATGGAGTAACTCAGCCTGCTCTTCATAGTACTTTGTCATGAATTCAGGTTTATTTATGGATTTTATTTTCTGTTTTGTGGTCCATCTCCCTATCCTTATACTAATACCACTTTTTAAAAAAATATTATAGTTAGTCAAACTTGATATCTGTTATTATACTAGTGGAAAACAACATTGTCATCTTCTACCAGGATTGTTCCCCATCAAGATGACTTTCACCATCTGCATGTGTATAAATTTTGGAATCATCATGACATTTTAGCTGTGTCTATGGATAAGTAATGAGTAACTGTCATTTTCACAATATTAATTTATCCTATTATTGAACATACATATTCCTCAATCTGTTTAGGCCTTCTTTAATTTCTTCTAGTAACACTTTGTACTTGTAACACAGAGTTCTTGCATTTTATTCATTAGTATTATTCCTAGATCTTCGATGATTTGGTGATCCTCTAAATGGATTTGATGCATAACTTAATTTTCTAAAAACTCATATAGAAACAATTTTATTAACCAATTCTAATAATTTATAATGCATTTTAAGATTTTTACTACTTTTAAAAACTGTATAAATTCATCACAAAAATCAATCTTTTACTTTATTTTTTTAATTTTAATGTTATTAACAAGATTATCCAGTATAGCATATAGTTCAAGTGGCAATAGGCAAATATTTTTTGCCTTTTTCTCAATAATGAATAATTTGCCATAAATATGATACTGTAGATTTGTTTGTAGTTATTCTTTATCAGATTAAGGAAATTCATTTTTCTTTCTATATCTATTGAAAGATTTCATTTCTACTAATTTTGGAACATATTGTTTTGTTTTAAAATATTAAGCCCACATTATTAACTGAAAGATAAACAACTTGGCTGTATTCTTCTTATGCATTATGAAGATAAATTTGGTAATGGCTTACTAAAGAATTTGTGTCTATTTTCATGAAAAATGTTTGAAGAATTTACTGGTAAAGCCATGTTTGTCTGAAATTTTCATGATAAAAAGGAATTAATTATGAATTTAATTTGTTTAATAAAATCAGATTTTTTTCCAAATTTTGTGTTTTTTGCATCAATTTTGTAAATTTTGTTTTTTTCAAGTAATATAATCTTAGTTTTTAGGATGAATTTTTATTTCATCTTAACTTTAAAATAATGGCAAAATAAAGTTCCTTATAATACTCTCCTAATATTTTTGCAACAACTGTAGTATTTTAAGTAATGTTCTCCTTTCCTTATTTACACAGTTTGTTTTATCCCTCATTTTATTTTGTCAGTTTAGGTAAAGAGTACTTTAAATAAGAAGATTCAGAAAAGCACTCCACTCTGGCAAGTGCAGACATATCAGAGAATGCAATTTGGCTAGCCAAGTGCTGGCCAACCAACTGACTTGGTATTTTGTATAGTAGATACTACAGAGATGCATCTGACTCTGTCCACTTTCTTTATATGCTTAATTTCCTAAAATATATAGTAGAAACATGAAAGCAACTGATATTTCTAAAGAGCTGTGTCACAGAAGTTCCCTTACGCAGGCTATGGCTGTCTCCTGTATGGGTCTGACAATGAACATTTGATGGTTTGCTTGATGGGTATTTCTTGACATATCCACTGAAACCAAATATAGACTCCAAAGTATATTCTTGTATAATCAAGAAAATTCATGTTTTTCAGGTTTACCATTACAAGATAAGTCATGATGATCAACTTAAATTGTGTGACAAAGAGAACTGATCACACACACACACACACACACACACACACACAGTTTGAGATTCAGAGACAAAAGTGTATTAGATAATAAATGAAAATTGGGAAGAAAATACATTTTCAGAATTCTAAGTATATGTATGAAGCACTAAGCTATGCATTTAAATGAGTTACCATTTTTTCTAATTAGTCAAAGAATTCTGTGTTTTTTTTATTACTATACATGTAGATTTATGGTATATAGGGTCATACACTTCAGCCAAAAAAATAAAAAAATAAACATATATATGGATTATTCTTACATTGTTAAAATCTAAAAGTAACTTCCAGATATTAAGAAAGTGTTCAATAAAATCCTGATATGGAATTATTCTTTAGTGATTGATTAGATAATTTTATGAATGAAGTAACATCTAAATAGCTACCTAACCATTTTGCTTGAACATAAGTGTAATATAAAAAAATCCCTGAAGTGGGGTATAATCTCTGTACACTTCAGTAATTTACAAGTTATTGGATATAAGGTATGCAAATAACCTTGCCTCTTGTTTCATTATTGGACTAGAGGATGAATATGGAAGGAATGATTGTAATGACTTTACAGAGAAAGAAGTATGTTACTGCCCATTCGTGTGAGGATATATGAATGTGTGATTTTTTTTAGCCAGTTTTCAATCAGGAAGTGACTTATAATACCACAGAGATTCAAAGTGGTCTATTAATCATCACAGTACTCAAAACTGTCAGAAAAGTTGATGTCTTCAAATGATGTAATATATACATATTTCAGAAATTTATTTTAGTAAAAAATGGAGGACAAATGCTTACAATCAAATCACAAATTCACATATTTTGTAATAAATTTGGAAAGTACTACTGGAAATTACAAAAGAAGATAAAACCAGAAAAAAAATATCTTATTTAAGAATGAATCAAAGAGCTGGGGTTTAGCTCAGTGAGAGAGTGCTTGCTTAACGTATCTGAGGTTCTGGGTTTGTACTACACCCCCCCCATACATACATGTAAAAAAAGAATTAATTAGTATGAGTCAGAGACTAATTGGATCTCTGATAATAACTATTATGGGTGAGTTCAATATTTCAATTCTGTGTATATAGAAGGCATTAATATGAATAAGAACTGGTAGCAAATATGATTTATGTGGAAGTTGATGAATTAGTTTGGGAATTGTTCATTTAAGAAGTATTTGTTAAACATGTGCATGCTAGGAAGTGTGTTATTTATGGAAATACCTAGGTAAAATAGCCTTGAGACCCTTTCTTTCTTATTAAGGAAATCAGATCATTATAGATAAGTTACAATGAAATGTGATTACTCATAGTAGAAATCAGTATAAAAGCTTGCAGAAGCAAAAGTTGAAATTGAGGTTAAGGTATGATATTCAAACTCATGGTAAGAAGTTAGAATTACAGATTTCCAACAGAAAGTTTTAAAATATCTATTATGATGATATTATAATACTGTCACTCAGATAAAAGTAAAGATATCAGGATAAATATTTGAGAGCAATAATTTCAAAAGAATTCCTGTAGTTATGAGTATTCAGGAGGTATTTGAAACAATAAAAGAAGAAGACCCTTTTATACTGGGGTATAGTCACCTATGGGGAGAGAGAAGTGGGGAAGTATTCTCAAACGAATTGACAAAAAGGTGAGGATAATATAGAACCATAGAAATGAAAGGGGGTTAGAGAAGCCACAAAGAAAGTGAATTTCAAATAGAAGTTAAACTTCATCAGTAAATGCTTCAGATAGATAAGAATGAATGAAGTGGAAAGAACCTCAAATATCTAATAATGTATTTTATTTGCAAAATTTATCCAAGATAGTTTAAAGGAAGTAATCTTCATGAAAGGAATATGTACAGATGTCTTCATAAAGTTAGAAAAGAAAGGAGAGATGGCAAGACCTTAGAGTCAAGCAGTGAAAAGCAATCCCTTCCCCATGATGTAGTTGCTTTTCCACCTTCATGGAGTTGAAGGGAATAGACACCTGTCATATAGGTGCTACCCTTTGAATGCTTCAGAAATGGGAAACTCTTCTATCTGCTCCTTTCAGGTGAGTGGCACTCTCTTGACTGAGGTTTCTATTAGATCCTTTCCCACCTCCACATTCAAATGTGGTAACATGTTTGTTCTGAGATTACTTAGAATTTCCTCTCAGTTTCCTGACTCGGTCTACACTCTCCTGCAGGGATCCTTTGTTGAATTATCCTTAATGACTTCCTTTGAGTGTGCCATCTTTTTCTGAAGGGCCTCATTCCTATGACAGAGAGCGGTAATGTGGAACAGATATTATTACCCCTCCTCATTTTTATAGAAAGAAAGAGATTCATAAAGGTGAAATAACTTTCCAAAAACAATAGCTGGCAAATCTCTCACTCCTGCCCTTGCATGATGCTGAAAAGTTGAAGGCAAAGAGAAAATGAACAGTAGAGGACATAAAGATTAGCTTCCATAAGAAGGAATGAAATGATGGACAGAGGGTAGAGTGAGGAATTTTTTTTTATACTTTTTTCTCTTATAGAAAGTAGCATTTCTCTTCTTTTCAGATTGTAAAGAAGACTGGAATAACTTCTATAGAAACAGATATGTAAATATTAAATTAAATACCTATGGATTGTGAAATGGCATCCATCTCAACATTGGCAGGAAAGGGCTAGTAATCATTTTCTGAGAGGAAAAGTAGTGAGTTTTACTATAAGGGTGTCAAGGAGGGAAGCCATTCCATAGTCAGAAAAGACACCTTAATAATGTTCAGTTTTCCTCACAAGTATGTGATGTATAATCCAAAGGAACACCAAACAGATAGACTTGTAAGTGGAACATAAACCATCACCATTTCTTCTGAAGATCTTAAATCCACATAGAGTACCATGCAAAGTTATCTACTGTAATCTTTACATGTGAAGATGATCTTTCCCAATTACTTTCAGTTTGGTCTTTATAATTTTTATCAGACTAAAGGAATTTTTATCTTTGCCTGTTTTATTATCAGTAATTGCATCAAGATGACCAACATAGGCTCTTATTTTAAATTTGTGTTGTACAATCATTTCACACCCTTGTGGTTATTAGTTAAAAAAAAAAATTCAAGAAGTCTTCAACTTCCTAAATATGTTCTTCTCTTTTGTTGCTGCTACATTCTTTTAAATCCTTAGCTATTTTGTCAGCCCATGTAGTCAACCTTCTCTACCAGGTGTCCTTGCCACCACCATTCCTAATGCCTGAATTTTGGCTTGGATCTATGTTCCCATCTGTGTACTGACTCAGCTTACCATAGTGGAGTTACCACCTTCTTCATTCTGCCCAATGTAGGTAGAGTCAAGTCTCTGTATTCAACTTAATTAGAGATTCACTAGAAGTCACAAGTCCAACTTTGATAACAGAACTCCTTCTGTTGATTAAGTGAATTAAGACAGAGAGAAAAAAATTGTTCTAGTATTAAATTCACTAATTTTGTTCATTAAAAATTATCTGGAAATTCTACTGCATTCCAGATTTTGCCTAGATGTGTAGTACCTGTCTTCTATTTCTTACTGTACCTGAACAGATTATTGAGACATTGCTATGTAAATGAGTAGAATATAGAAATTATTTATTTATTTATTTTGTCTATGTCCATTTACTCACAGCAACTAGAAGATTCTCTTCATCTGGCCTAGACTTGGCTTCTGTTGTTGGCCCATTCATACATCTGTGATTAGCTGGCAAGACAGTGGCTTGTCTTGACTACCCTCACAGTTCTGGAGATCTGGTGAAGTCCAGAGGGTGAGTAGGCCCTGTGTGTCTTATTATTCAGATGAACAGTGTGGTTTTCTCACAGTGGCTTGTCAGATCTATAAGAGAGCAAGGAGGATCAGTCACAATCTTCTAGGGCCTAAATTCTGGATTGGCACCCTCACTTTTACCACATTTTACTTTCTAAAGATAATTGCAAGACCATTTCAGATAGCTCTGGTAGGTAGGTAAATCATCTCCACTCCTTCTTAGAAAGAGCTACTCAAGTCACATTACAAGGTGTGTGGACAAGGAAAGGTAATAATTGGGACTATATTTGCAATTGGTCTACTTTCTGACTTACTCTCTCTCTCTCTGATGGACCTATCCTTTGCTAACTGTTCCTGCACAGACTTAATCCATCTGGTCCTTCCAACTGCTCTGGCTCCTTCCCAGTCCAAAATCCACTACAATCTCTTCCTTTACTTCCAGGTCCAAACAGTACTGAGAAGATCTTTTGTATTCCTGCCAAAAAACCCTTGAAGTACTCAATGGAAAAATGGAAGAAATACTTCATTGCTTGCATTTTTCAGTTGAATTCAATTCTGTCATGGAAATGTCTCCATCCAGGGGATGAATTACCTATAATTCTTTTAACTTTCTAGATAATAATTCACATGATAGGAAGGTAGGTCTTTTACATCAAAAGCATTAATTATTCAATTATTACCTCTGATGAATGCCATCAAAAAATTAGAACCCCTATGGCTGCATGAACATTGCAACACCCCTGAGAAAGCAAACGAGACTGAGCATAATAATTACTATAATCCTGTTACACACCTGGATGACTTATAAACCCCACCCTGTAATAAGGATTTAGCACCACTTTAAGCTCTCTATTGGATGAGAGAAGATATGAGTTGCTTTGTGAGTGTGTGGAGAAAATGTTTTATGATTGTGTCTAAGTTTCCAGAGCCCCAATTTATATGGAAAGGCATTAATCTACTCTACATGTAAAGTGCCTTGGAACATAGGAAGCTGAACTCCAGGTTAGAAGAATTGGCATATAGCAGAAGCAGATAAAGATGATGTGTGTCAGTTTCAGAGGCAAGGTAGGTGTATAAAGCACATAATTAAAGAAAAACATGTCACAACCAGATGGCAGACTAAAAGCCAACAATTGAAATATCAGAGTATCTAGTAAAAGGTATAACCTACATCTAAGAAAAAGGTTAAAAGAACATTTAGCCAAAAGGCTTGTGGTAGAAAATATGTAGGAATATGGTAGAAATATTTGTTCTTGAAGCACATGGGAGAAACTAAGAGGTGCCATTAGGTTATAAAGATGAGTAGTTATTCAAGGAAGAAACAATTTATTAAAGACAGATAGACACACTTAGTAAAACCACCATATGACTTAAGTTGTGTTTTGTGTGTGTGTGTGTGTGTGTGTGTGTGTGTGTTGCTGTGGATTGAACCCAGGGCCTTGTGCATGAAAGGCAAGCACTCTACCAACTGAGCTATATCCCCACCATATGACCTAAGTTTTGACTCAAGAAAGAATGAATATTCATTGGGGGCATATATGAGAGAATAATCATTTTTGCTGGTAGAGTTTAGTTATTTCTGAATTCAAGGAATGGATTTTTATCAGGCTGATAGAATGATCATTCTAGCTATAGAATTAATCAGCAAAGAAGAGGAAATATATAAAAGTACTTGGTGAATTCCACAAGCTGTGAGTCCTCAAGAAATAATAATCTGGAAGGCTGGGGTAAGGGCGTGAACATGGTCTGCATACGGAAGTGGGGATCAGCTGCTTAGTGATGCAGGGCTTTCCAGAAGTTACCTGGCCTGGGCAGAGTGGGCAGTGGAGCTGGGACTTGAAGAGGCTGCATCGTAGGTGCTCTCCAGGAGCTCCGGCTTTCTAGCTGCGACTTGACCCCAGAAGTGGTGTAGGGGGCTCTGGAGCTGTATTGGCAGCAGACTGCGGCTCAAGCCTCAGTACTGTTCTAGGATTTCTTATGGTTAAGGAATTCATGTTTGAAATCCACATTTCCAAGATGACCCAAGATGGCGGAATACAGGAGGTCCTGTTTCCGGCTGCTCTGTGGAATTAAACCAAGAAAACAGTCAGGCGGCGTCTCCACAAGGTCTCACCTAGACGGAATACAACATCTCAGAGCATACGACGGGACCCCTATACAGCGGATTTTAGCAGAAACCATCAGAGCTGCGACCACCTGCACAGAAATCAGATCCTCTGTGTACCAGTAAGACTCCAGACTCTGGCCACAAAGCCCTCAGTCCTAGCACAGGCACACACATGGCTCTCAAGGGGAGGAGCAGAATCACCTAATAAGCTGTACTCTGCTCCCATGCAGGCCACACAGCTGAAATCTAGCCACAGCACAAAGCTATCCCAGCTCCCCACACCTTACCAGACACCCCAGCACTGGAAGCAGACGGCCTCCATCTTGGAAAACCTTTCTCACCATTTTTTGGTGGGCATGGCTAACAGCACAGACCTCCGCTTGAACAGGTACCTGGTTTCCAAGTTCCTCCCCCTCACCCCCTCCTCAGCTGCGATTACTTGGCCCAGTGAAGACCCAGCACAAAAACCACTCTCAGCTGAATGGGAGCAGGAGCAGTGTGTGACCAGGGCGCCACCCACCTGGCAGGAGCCTGAGGCTGAGAGATCCCACAGTTGGGACCTGATAAGCAAAGGAGAGGAGGAGTATAGTGATGAAAGCACAAAAAACCAGAAGCAAATCAGACCAGGATTGGAAAGCTCCAGCAGGAGAGGGAGATGATGGGGCGGGTGTCAGGGCAGGAGGGGCTCAAGTCCTCTCACCCTGGTTAAGACAACTCCATCTACTGGAAGAGAAGAGAAGCAGAAAGGAATCGGAATTCTGAGAGTTGTTGTTGTTTGCCTTCTAATTCTTATTCTTCCTCCTCTAGCCTTCTATCCCAACATATGTGAAACCAGGAAATTTACATGAGACAGAACTATGAGAACTGAGTCATATGAATAATATAATATAAAGGAATTGCATAAGGCACCCTGCCATTTTTTATTATTCTCTTTTCTTTCTTTTTTCTCTTTTTCTCTCTCCTTTTTCTCTTTGTTTCTTTCCCTTTTTTCTTTTTTCTTTGTCTTGCACCCTCCAAATTTTTACTATTTTAACATCCTGTAATTTTCTAAATACATATATGTATCTGTTTTTATGTACTCTACTGTCCTCCCAAGTGCTTGTCTACCCCAAATTACCTCTTTTCTATTCCCCTGCTTCTAACCTTCTTCATTAGAGTTCACCTTCAAATTTCCTGAGTTATATTAACCCCATACCCTCACATGTTTCCCCTTAGCATATTGTCCTACACCTGACCCCCCAGTTCGCTCTCTGCCACCAGAAACTGTACACATTTTATGAAACTACTAATTATATCTTAAATAATAATTGAATACAACATTTCTAGACATTGAGACTAACTATAAATGTCTTAATAACAATAATTTGTTCATAGGTGATGTTCTGTTGACACTACGATCTGTTAACATTGTCCTTCCCCACAAAGGAGGGGTCCTGGAACCATACAAGAACACTACAAATCTATAGGGTAAAATCAACACACCAGTCACATAGAACTGGAAAAAACAAACAAACAAACAAACAAAAAACACAAGCAACGTGAAAAGACAAGGGAAGAAAGTACCACAAATAAATCAAGACAACACATCATTAGAAGAATTTACAGCTACAGAAGAAAGAACGACAGAGAAAGATTTCAGGATATATGTAATTAAAATGGTTTGGTATCTCAGAGAAGTCATTAGACTACAAATACAGGCAGTGAAAGATCATTTTGACAATGAGCTACATAAACAAATCCAAGAAGCAATAGTTTAACTCCACAGGAAGATAGAGGTTATAAAAAAAAAAAAAACCAACCAGAAATACTTGAAATGAAAGAAATAATAAACCAAATTAAAAACTCAAATGAGAACATCAACAATAGAGTAGATCACTTAGAAGATAGGACATCAAACAATGAAGATAAAGTATATCATCTTGAAAAGAACATAGCATAGTGAAAATGATAAGAATCTACAAGCAGAACATCCAAGAAATATGGGATAGCATAAAAAGACCAAATTTAAGAGTTATTTGTGTAGAGGAAGGCATAGAGGTCCAAGTCAAAGGAATGAGCTGTTTAATGAAATAATATCAGAATTTCTATTTAAAGAAATAATATTAGAAAACTTTCCAGACATGAAGAATGAAACAGAAATCCATAACCAAGAAGCTTACAGAATGCCAAATGTGCAAAATCACAACAGATCCACACCAAGACACATTATGGTGAGAATGCCCAACATTTAGAATAAGGAGAGAATTTGAAAGGCCACAAGAGAATGGAATCAAATTACATATAAGGGGTAAACCAGTTAGGATAACAGCAGATTTTTCAACACAGATCCTAAAAGCTAGAAGATCCTGGAACAACATATTTCAAGCTCTAAAAGATAATGCTGTCAACCAAGAATCTTGTATCCAGCAAAATTAAGCTTCAAATTTGAAGATGAAATCAAACCTTCCATGATAAACAAAACTTAAAAGAATTTATAGCTAGAAAACCTGCACTACAAAACATCCTTGGCAAAAATATTTCATGAAGAGGAAGCAAAAAACAACAATGAAAACAAGCAGAGGGAGGTAGGAAAAAGTAATCAAAGAGGAAAACCAAGTCAAGTTAAATATCAAAAATAAACAGATATGGCTGGAAATACAAACCATATCTCAATAATAGCGCTAAATATTAATGGCTTAAATTCACCAATCAAAAGATGTAGGCTAGCAGATTGGATTAAAACAGATTCAACAATATGCAGCCTACAGGAAATTCATCTGTTAGGAAAAGACATACACAGACTGAAGGTGAAAGGTTGGGAAAAATCATACCACTCACATGGACTACAGAAGCAAGCAGGGGTTTCCATACTCATATCAAAGAAAGTAGACTTCAAGCCAAAGTTAATCAAAAGGGCTAAAGAAGGACAGTACATACTGCTCAAGGGAACTATACACAAACAAAACATAACAATCATAAATATATATGCCCCAAACTATGGTGCATCTATGTTCATCAAACAAACTCTTCTCGAGTTCAAGAGTCAACTTGACCACAACACAATAATCATGGGTGACTTTAACAGACCTCTCTCACCACTGGATATATCTTCCAAACAAAAGTTGAATAAAGAAAATATAGAACTCAATAACACAATTGATAACTTAGACTTAATTAATATATATAGAATATTTCAACTGGCACCAAGTGGATACACTTTATTCAACACATGGACCCTTCTCTTAAATAGACCATATACCATGCCACAAAGCAATTCTTAGCAAATACAAAAAAGTAGAGATATTACCATGTATTTTATCAGATCATAATGGATTGAAATTGGAAATCAATGACAAAATAAAAAATAAAAAATTATGTATCACATGGAGACTGAACAATATGCTACTGAATGAACAATGGGTTACAGAAGACATCAAAGAGGAGATTAAAAAATTCTTAGAGGTAAATGAGAACACAGACACAACATATCAAAATCTCTGGGTCACTATGAAAGCAGTACTAAGAGAAAAATTTATTGCATGGAGTTCATTCCTTAAAAGAAGAAAAAGTCAACAAATAAATGACCTCGCACTGCATTTCAAAGCCCTAGAAAAAGAAGAACAAATCAGCAGCAAAAGCAGTAGAAGACAGGAAATAATTAAAATTAGAGTGGAAATCAATGAAATCAAAACAAAAGAAATAATTAAAAATTGACAAAACTAAAAGTTGGTTCTTTGAAAAAATGAATAAAATCAATGGATGTTTAGCCATGCTAATGAAAAGAAGGAAGGGGAGAGAGAACTCAAATTACCAGATCACATGATGAAAAAGGCAGTATCACAACAGACACTATAGAAGTACAGAAGATAATTAGAAATTATTTTGAAACCTTATACTACAATAAAGTAGAAGACATTGAAGGCATCAACAAATTTCTTAAGTCATATGATCTGCCCAGATTGAGTCAGGAAGATATACACAACTTAAACAGACCAATATCAACTGAGGAAATAGAAGAAGCCATCAAAAGATTACCAACAAAGAAAAGCCCAGGACCGGATGGATACACAGCTGAGTTCTATAAGACCTTTAAAGAAGAGCTAATACCAATACTCTTCAATTTATTTCAAGAAATAGGAAAAGAGGGAGCACTTCCAAACTCATTCTATGAGGCAAATATCACCATGATTCCAAAACCAGACAAAGAGAATTCAAAGAAGGAAAACTTCAGATCAATATCTCTAATGAACATAGATGCAAAAATTCTCAATAAGATTCTGGCAAATCAAATACAAAAACATATCAAAAAGATTGTGCACCATGATCAAGTGGGATTCATCCCAGGGATGCAAGGTTGGTTCAACATATGGAAATCAATAAATGTAATTTATCACATCAATAGACTTAAAGAAAAAAATCATATGATCATCTCAATAGATGCAGAAAACGCATTTGACAAAAGACAGCATCTCTTTATGTTCAAAACACTAGAAAAACTAATGATAACAGGAACATATCTCAACATTGTAAAGGCTATCTATGTTAAGCCTCAGGCCAACATCATTCTAAATGGAGAAAAATTGAAGGCATTCCCTCTAAAATCTGGAACAAGATAGGGATGCCCTCTTTCACCATTTCTAATCAACATAGTTCTTGAAACACTGGCCAGAGCAATTAGACAGATGTAAGAAATTAAAGGGACATGTATAGGAAAAGAAGAACTTAAACTAGCACTATTTGCTGATGATATGATCCTATACCTAGAAGACCCAAAAAACTCCACCAGAAAACTTCTAGAACTAGTAAATGAATTCAGCAAAGTAGCAGGATATAAAATCAACACCCGTAATTCAAAGGCATTTCTGTGTATCAGTGACAAATCCTCTGAGAAGGAAATGAGAAAAACTACCCCATTCACAATATCATCAAAAAAAAAAAAAAAGATACTTGGGAATCAAATTAACAAAAGAAGTGAAAGATCTATACAATGAAAACTACAGAATCCTAAAGAAAGAAATCAAAGAAGACCTTAGAAGGTAGAAGGATCTACCTTGCTCTTGGATAGGCAGAATTAATATTATAAAAATGATCACACTACCAAAAGCACTATACAGATTTAATGCAATTTCAATCAAAATCCCAATCGCATTCCTCATAGAAAGAGAAAAAGCAATCATGAAATTCATCTGGAAAATAAGAGACCCAGAATAGCTAAAGCAATACTAAGCAGGAAGAGTGAAGAATGAAAACTACAGAATCCTAAAGAAAGAAATCAAAGAAGACCTTAGAAGGTAGAAGGATCTACCTTGCTCTTGGATAGGCAGAATTAATATTATAAAAATGATCACACTACCAAAAGCACTATACAGATTTAATGCAATTTCAATCAAAATCCCAATCGCATTCCTCATAGAAAGAGAAAAAGCAATCATGAAATTCATCTGGAAAATAAGAGACCCAGAATAGCTAAAGCAATACTAAGCAGGAAGAGTGAAGCAGGTGGTATCACTATACCAGACCTTAAACTATACTTCAGAGCAATAGTAACAAAAATAGCATGGTGCTGGCATCAATACAGGCTGGTAGACCAATGGTACAGAATAGAGGTCACAGAGACTAACCCACAAAATTACAGTTATCTTATATTAGACAAAGGTGCAAAAAACATGCACTGGACAACAGATAGCATCTTCAACAAATGGTGCTGGGAAACTGGAAATCCATATGCAACAAAATGAAATTGAAACCCTATCTCTCACCAGGCACAAAACTTAACTCAAAATGGATCAAGGACCTAGAAATACAACCAGAGACTCTGCATCTAATAGAAGAAAAAGTAGGCCCTAATCTTCATCATGTGGGATTAGGCCCCAACTTCCTTAATAAGATTCCTGTAGTGCAAGAATTAAAAGCAAGAATAAATAAATTGGATGGAATCAAACTAAAAAGTTTCTTTTCAGCACAAGAAACAATCTGTGAGGTGAACAGAGAGCCTACCTCCTGGGAGCAAATTTTTACCCTTCCCACATCATCTAGAGCACTAATCTCTATGTATATAAAGAACTCAAAAAGCTAAATACCAAAAAAAACCCAAATAACCCAATCAACAAATGGGCTAAGGACCTGAACAGACACTTCTCAGAAGAGGATATACAATCAATCAATAAATATATGAAAAAATGCTCATCATCTCTAGCAATCAGAGAAATGCAAATCAAAACCACTCTAAGATATCATCTCACTCCAGTCAGAATGGCAGCTATTATGAAGATAAATAACAATAAGTGTTGTCGAGGATGTGGGGAAAAAGGCACACTCATGTATTGCTGGTGGCACTGCAAATTGGTGCAGCCAATTTGGAAAGCAGTATGGAGATTCCTTGGAAAACTGGGTATGGAACCACCATTTGATCCAGCTATTCCTCTCCTTGGACTTAAAAACAACATACTACAGGGACACAGCCACATTAATGTTTATAGCAGCACAATTCACAATAGCTAAACTGTGGAGCCAACCTAGATGTCCTTCAGTGGATGAATGGATAAAAAAAAACATGGCACATATACACAATGGAATTTTACTCAGCATTAAAAAAAGAACAAAACCATGGCATTAGAGTAGATAATGCTGAGTGAAGTCAGCCAATCCCCCAAAACAAATACCAAATGTTTTATCTGATATAAGGAAGTTGACTCATAGTGGGATTGGGAGGTAGAGCATGGGAGGAATAGATGAATTCTAGATAGGGAAGAGCGGTGGGAGGGAAAGGTAGCGAGTAGGGGATTAGCAAGGCTGGTGGAATGTGATGGACATCATATACAAAGTACATGTATGAAGACTTTATTTGGGTGTCAACATACTTTATATGTTTATACAGAGATACAAAAATTGTGGTATATATGTGTATTAAGAATTGTAATGCAAAAAAAAAAAAAAAAAGAATAGCATTACCTTAGATTAGGTAGAGGGAAGTGAAAGGAGGGGAAGGCAGGGAATGTGAGGAAAAGAAAGATAGTAGAATGAAACAGACATTACTACTTTATGTATGTGTGTGACTGTATGACCAATGTGATTCTACAATATGTATTCACAGAAAAATGAGAAATTATATCTCATCTATGTATATCAAAGTATATAAGTGCATTCTACTGTCATGTATAACTAATTAAAACAAATAAAAATTAAGAAAAAGAAATAATAGTCTGTATAGTGTCAAGCATTAGGAAGTAAGTCTGCAAAAACAAGTTCATACATAATTTTAAAGACCTTGAATAATGTGCAAGAGTTGAAAAAATATGCAAGGTGCATACACACGTGGTTTCAGAATCTAACAGACTTTACTTGAAAAAGATGCAGTTCCTTCAGATGAACAGGTTATGGAAAAAGTCAGGCATTCTAAATTAAAAGCAATGAGATCATCAGACTAATCAAGAAAAGCTAAAAGGTGGAATAAAAGCATTCCTGAAATTCAATTTCTGGTATTGTTGAGTTAGTGCTTATGAAACCAAACCTCCCTCAGTTAATAGTAAAAAATTCCATGCAGAATAAAATAAAATAAAATAAAAAACTATCTGATGAGTGAATAAAAGCTGAAAAATTCTGTATGAAAATCAACATTTTGGAAAAAAAAGAATGTTATGATATAAATTCTTTTTTTGTTTTTCTACTAAACAAAGGTGAATTCCAATTTGCATCATTATGGTGATGGAAACTTCAAAAAATTAAAAGCCGGCAGGATGACTGACTTGGAGAACCAAACGAGGGTGTTTATTTTGCACAACCCCTGCAGCTAGAAAGAAAAGCCTAGCAACAAATTCTTTGTATGAACTCTGCCAGGTTCTCTTGATGACTCCTAAATCATGTGGCATGGGGCAGCCTCCAGTCAATTCAGGTAAAGCTAGCAGAAATAAATCCAAATGTGAGCTGCTGCTGATTGTGGGGGAAACAGAGTTTTGCAGTTTGAGTTCAGCCAAGTTCACTCCTCTCTAAAAACCAAAATCCAAACCTATGCTATCTAGAAGAAAATATAATCCAGTTTTTATAATCGTTGATTCCTCATCAGCACTTAGAATTATTGAATTTGTTCATTTTAATTGGTTTTATATATTCTAATATTGTGTGATGTATCTTCTTGTGACTTTAATCTTAATTTTCCTAATGACAAAAAATGTGGAGCATCTTTTCCTGTGCCTATTTGGTTCTCCATATGCCTCCCTTGCTGAATTATCTATCATCATTTGCTATTTAAACACTTCAAATATTTTTGGATGGTTTTGTGTGTTCTTTTTTTGCAATCTCAGTACAAGTCCTTTGTTGGGTATGTTATTTTCAAATATTTCTTCTCAACTTTTAGGTTACCTTTTTATTTTCTTAACATTTTTTCCCCTTAAAACTGATGATTTGTTTAGCTTCCCTTATTTGTAGGACTAATAAGGAAGCTGTGTCAGCTCCATACAGTTGCAGCTGGGATGACCTGACCTGGGACTGATGGCTATGCTTCTGAGATGACTCTCACATGGCTTAAGAGTTGCTTTTGATTGTGGAAGTCTCCACAGAAACTGAGGGCCAGAGACTTCTTTCCATATAGGCCTCTCTGTGAAAAAGTTGAACTTCCTCATGGAATGGTGGAAGGGTTTCATGATAAAGTGCTCCAAGAGGCATAAAGCAGATGCCACTAGTTTGCTATTTTTTTCTTTTATTTTGTTTTTGTTTTTTAAATCTCTGGGCCATTCTCACTTCTGTGTTCTACTCACCAGTCACAGGGCTTAGATTTGAGTGGAGGGGACATAAGCTACTGCACTGCGTAGGAATATCAAAGAACTGGAGAGTATGTTTTTAAACTTCCATATATTATTTTACTGAAAACAGCTTCATTGTTTTTATTCTGACATGTATAATCAGTATAAAAAATTTTAAAACAGGTTTATTCCATATCTTGACTATTGTGAATAGTGCTACCATCAACATGGGACTGCAGATGTCTCTTTGGCATATGGATTTCATTTCTTTTACATATGTACCCAGTAGTGGGATAAAAGGGGCATATGGTAGTTCTACTTTTAATATTTTGAGGAACCACCATACTGGTTCCATAATGGCTGTATTAATTTAGTCCCACTAACAGTGTGAAGGTTCCTTTTTCTCCACTTCCTTAGGAGCACTTTTTATCTTTTGTCTGAACAAGTTTTTAAGTGAGCAATACAGTATGGTTAATCATAGGCACAGTGTTGTATATCAGATATCTAGAACATCCTCATCTTACATAGCTGAAATTTTATGCCTGCAGATGATTAAGAAAGTTTATTTAAAATCTGATTTGAAGGGAAGATATCTTATATATTTCAATAATTAAAAATGAGGTAACATTGCCTAACTTATTTTATGAGGCAAGTCCAACTATGTTAATAAAGTAGACAGGAACAGTGCAAATTGAATTGCATAGACTAACAGTAATTATAAATTTAAATCCAAAAATTCTAAATAAAATTTTAATAAACTGAGTCAGTCAATACCTCCTAATGACACTGACTTTATTCTGTGAACAAAAAAATGATTTAACAATAAAGTATCTCTTAATGTAATTCCCCGTATTAAAAGTTTAAGCAAGAATTCCTATATGATAATGCAAATGAACACAAGCATTTGATAAAATACAACAGTATATAAAATTGTTTACTTCCTAGAAAATCAAGATATGACAGGAACTTCTTAAAGTTGTGAACTTAAGTTTTTCAAAATATAATAGTAACCTCATAGTTAGTGAAAAGTATTGGAAATTTCATTTTAAGCTAGGAAAAAGAAAATTATTTTAATTATTTACCTTTAATATTCACCTGGACATCACATCCAGTGAAGAGCAGTAAGAATAAATACAATATACATCAATAAAACATGCTCATTAATGACTGAAGTTTTTTTTTTTTTTTGAGCAGAAAATTTCAGGAAAAGCCTCCAAAAAATTTCTACAATTCTTAGTGTTTGTGAGGGTACAACTTATGAATCAATTGCAAGAGTTAAAGAGGTCAACAGAAGTCCAAATGCCAGCCACATTATAGACAGTTTTTTTTTGGTTAAAAGTAAGGTAAAGAAACCTGCTTTTTTCTTCTTGCCTCAACCCCCACTCCCTGCCTAGATGGTTCCTATAAAGAAAATTTTGCATCCTCTGCATGGACACACTGGCTAAGGCTCCCTTCCTTCAGCAGTCGGTGATGAAGAAGAGAACTAAAAGATGAGGAGTGACATGCAGCTACATTTTGGACTTTGGATAGTGTCTGATGGAATACTGCTCCAGTAGCTGTCAATCATTAAACGATTCTTTCTCCATTATGAGCAGAACTGATGACATAGAAGTTTTTAGGAAAAATTCTTTCCCTACAGAATCAGATTAGAAGAAAAGTTATCCCTCACTGAAAAAAAAAAAAAAAAACTAATAAAAATTAGACAAGGCTGTTATATTTTAAAAATATATATATTCCTGTCTTGGTTCATTTTGTGCTGCTGTAACAGAATACCAGAGACTAAGATTGGGTGATTTATTAAAGAGATTTATTTCTTACAGTACTCGAGTTTGGGAAGTCCAAGGTCAAGAGGCCTACATCTGGCAAGAGATCTCTTGCGGACTTATCCCATGGCAGAAAGCAAGACAGTGCATAAGAGGGAGAGAAGAGAGGGGACTGAACTTACCCTTTTATTGGTAGCAAACGTCCATGACAAATCTCCTCCTTTAAAAATAGCATTAATCGGGCTGAGGCTGTAGCTCTGTGGTATGGTGCTTGCTTAGAACGTGTGAGGCACTGGGTTTGATCCTTAGCACCGCATAAAAATAAACAAATAAAATAAAGGCATGCTGTCCATCTACAACTACGAAAAAAATGTTTTTAAAATAATAGTATTAGTCCATTGGTGAGAGCAGAGCCCTCATGACAATCACCTCTTATGGGCCCCCACCTCTCAATGATGTTCATTTCAGGTTATTTCCAACAAACAAACTTGGGATGACACATTTGAACTGTAGCAATTCCTATACCAGCAGCAAATTTTAAAGTGTACTAACAAATAAGGCACCATTTACTAGAGAAACCAAAGCTACAAATATAAACTTAGACATGAATTTAAAACAAACGATTTGTAAGAACTTTATAGACAAAGTGATAAAGCATTATTGAAAGACATAAAAGAAATCCTAAATAAAAGGAGATACAGCATGTTCATGCACAGGAAATCTAAATATTATAAACAGAGAAGTCCTATCCAAATAAAAATTATCAATTGAAAATAAGTCTAGTAAAAATCCAATCATATTTTTTATAGAAATTGAAAATTCTTAGGGGAGGAAAGTTGGATTGGCAATAAATTCAGGAGAGGATACTTTACTTCCTTAGTTACAGAATTCTAGATTAAAATAAAAATGAGCTGTATTTGCACAGTTGTAAGACTGGCAAAAATGGGAATGTCTAGATTGGCTAAGTGCTAGGGTATATGCCAAAAAGTGAGATTTGTTAGATATTGTCAAGGGTGTGCATACAATTAGAGCAGCTTAGGAGAAGACTTTGATAATATCTATTGAACATATGAATGTTGATTTACCTGAGGCTCCAGTAGTGTTATTTTGAAGCATCCACTATTGACATATATGTACATATAATACACTAGAAAATGCCTAGGGTGGATTCCAATCAGTATTTACAATGATGTATTTACAATGATGAAAACATGGAAATATGAAATAGGGACTTGAGAATTACATGGCATTTTCATAGAATAATAAAGGTTAATTAAAATAAATTTATCCTGGACATTTAAATATGCACATAGAACTCTAATATAATTTGAAAATGTCAAGCAGTAATTAACACACACCATATGCTATCATTTATGTATGTTTACAAATATGTAGCTCAAATGTTGCATTAATGATATTATCAAAAGAGGTCCAAGTTCAACAATGTTCATGTATATTATTAATTTCTGAGAAATTGTGGTGTGAAGACATGGAGTGGGGCTTTATTGGAGTCTTTAATGACTTCCGCTTATTAAAAGAGGTATGTGAAACAAATATGTCCAATTGTAAACATTTATTTTCAGCATAGGTACATGAGTGTTATATTACTTTATATACATTTTTACATTTACATTATAAAAAATGATTATAAAGTATTTAATTGAAACTATTTATAAAGCAGAACAAATGAGGCATATATCTTTTTTTTTATATGTAACTATGCATCTTGGTTTTATTTTTGTTTACTATTATAAACATTTTTCATCTCATTACAGATTCCAGAGTCATGGTTTAACTAATATTTCATGATTTTTAAAGTTAAACAATATTTCTGTAGAAAATTTGGAAAGTACAGAAAGATAAAGAGGAGAAAATAATAATTGCCCATAATCCCATAACTCCATGTTCATTTGGTCAGTTTTTGAATATTGATAAGTATATACATATTTTTTTATTATATTTTTTTAATTTTTTTTATTGATTATTTAAAGCATTACATAGTTCATGATATATCATCTTTCATACATTTGACTCAAATTGTGTTTTGAACTCCCATTTTCACCCCAAATACAGATTGCAGAATCACATCTGTTACATATTCACATTTTTACATAATGCCATATTAGTGACTGTTGTATTCTGCTACCTTTCCTATCCCCTACTATTTCAATTTCAAAAATAGTGGATTTCATTTTCCACAATATCAAAATCTTTAGAAAAAAAATACTACAGAAACATGTTGCACCTATCCAATAATAACATTTTCTTAAGAAACAAATATAGCACACAATTGAAAGAAGAAAAAATACAGAATAAGCTAACCATTGAGGGGAGGAACCCTAATTAAAATAATAGCTAAAAATAATAGTAAAAAATTGATCTAATGATATTAAATCTCCTTTAAAATGTACATATAAGATCCCAACGTATATGTTGTTATAAGAAAGCTGAAGTTTTTGGAAATAATTACTGCAACATAAGCATATAATTCAGTGTTTTAACTTTAAAGATGTTAATATAAATTTTGTCAGTCATCCAAGAGGAAATTTACCTAGTGCTATGGTTAATATTCAGAGCATAACTGAAAGAGTTTTATAATGATATGAATTTGGGGATAATGTTGGACAGATACAAGCTCCTATAAATTAAAAACTACTAACTAAAAATGAGTATTTTATGATTTTTAAAGATTCTTCAACAATAATGAGGAACAAGTAGTTTTAACTAGATTTAAAATAAACATGCATTTCTTCAAATCTCCTTGTTCATCTTAAGTATTTGCAATATACTAATAATAGGCACTTGTTCTTAATTTGCATAACATTTGAAGTAGTCCAAAATGATTTTTCATCCAATAACTCATATGTTCTTCAAAATCCCATTTTGAATGATCTAAAACAAATACTAATATTCTAATTTCATAGATGAAATAACCAATTCTCAATTTGAAAGATAAAATAATTGAGAAATGCTTGTTTAAAAGTTAAAGTTCATGTTTCCAATTCTGAATTATGTTAGATTTTTTTTGTTGGTTGGTTGGTTGGATTTTAGTACTTGGGATTTAACCCACAAGTTATTTACCACTGAACCACATCCCCAGGATTTTTTTTTTTCTTTTTGGGATAAGTTCTCACTAAGTTACTTATGGCCTTACTAAGTTGCTAAAGCTGATCTTGAACTTGTGATCCTCCTGTCTCAGCCTCCAAAATTACTGGGATTTTAGGCATACATCACCACATCAGGCTTGAATCACACTAGGTTATTTGACTTCTAGTTGCCATATATTATCTCATTAAAATGCAATTTAAAGATTGTTTTGTTCAGCAATATTAGTCTTTTGACTAAAAGTTCATGCAAACTAATATATATTCTCTCTTCTCCTCACTGATTATTTCTTTTGCTGAGAAGAAATTTGTCAGTGTGAATCTATCCCATTTACTGATTTTTTACTTTATTTCTTGTGCTATAGGAGTCTTGTTAAGGAAGTCGGGGCCTAATCTGACATGACGAAGCTTTGGGCCTATTTTTGGCACAGGGTCTCTGGACTAATACCTAGGTTCTTGATCCACTTTGAGTTGAGTTTTGTGCATGGTGAGACATAGGGGCTTAATTTCATTTTGCTGCATATAGATTTTCAGTTCTCCCAACACCATTTGTTGAAGAGGTTATCATTTCTCCAATATATGTTTTTGGCATCCTTGTCTAGTATGAGATAACTGTATTTATGTAGGTTTGTCTCTGTTTCCTCTATTCTGAATCATTAATCTACCAGTCTATTTTGGTGCCAATATCATGCCATTTTTGTTACTATTGCTCTGTAGTATAGATTAAGATCTGGTATAGTGATGCTACCTGCTTCATTCTTCTTGCTAAGGATTGCTTTGGCTATTCTGGGTCTCTTATTTTTTCCAGATGAATGTTATGATTACTTTTTCTAGTTCTATGAGAAATGTTATTGGGATTTTGATTGGAATTGCATTAAATCTGTATAATGTCTTTGGTGGTATGGTTATTTTGACAATTAATCTTGCCTATACAAGAACTCATCTCTAAGATAAATAAAGAATTCAAAAAACTTAACACCAAAAAACAAATACCCCAATTTGTAAATGAGCCAAGGAACTGAACAGGCATTTCTCAGAAGATGATATACAATCAATTAACAAATATATTAAAAAAATGTTCAACATCTCTAGCAATTATAGAAATGCAAATCAAAACTATTCTAAGATTTCATCTCACTCTAGTCAGAATAGCAGCTAGTAAGAATATAAACAATAAGTGTTGGCGAGGATGTGGGGAAAAAGGCACACTTGTACATTGCTGGTGGGACTGCAAATTGGTGCAGCCAATATGGAAAGTAGTATGGAGATTCCTTGGAAAACTTGGAATTGGACCACCATTTGACCAGCTATACCATTCCTCGGTCTATACCCAAAGGACTTAAAAATAGCATACTACAGGGACACAGCACCCGTCAATGTTTATAGCAGCACAATTCACAATAGCTAAATTGTGGAACCAACATAGATACCCTTCAGTAGATAAATGGATAAAGAAAATGTGGAATATATACACAATGGAATATTACTCCACTTTAAAAGAGAATAAAATCATGGCATTTTCAGGTAACTGGATGGAGTTGGAGAGTATCATGCTAAATGAAGTTAGCCAATCCCATAAAACCAAAAACTGAACGCTTTCTCTGATACATGGATGCTGATCAATAATGAGGTGGGGAGGGGGAACATGGGAGGAATGGAGGAACTTTATATAGGGCAGAGGAGAGGGAGGGAAAGGAAGAGGGCATGGGGGTAGGAATGATGTTGGAATGAAATGGACATCATTACCCTAAGTACATCTTTGAAGATATGAATGGTGTGACTCTACTTTGTGTACAAACAGATACGTGAAAAAAAAGTGACCTATATGTATACCATGAATTGAAATGCATTCTTCTGTTATGTATAACAAATTATAAAAAATAAATTTAAAAAACTAATATGTATTATAGGTATTTCTCTTGAACATAGTTGTACACATTATGACACTGTCAAAGAATGACTCAAATACAAATTTGTATTACTATAGACTTGAGAAAATTCAATTAAGGAATAATAATAAAATAATCTTCTATATACCTTTCTTTTTGTTAGCAGCCAATGAGTGAACAAAAAGCAGTGAAGCATGAGATAAATTGGATGGTAATACAGGAATTATATCCTTTAGTTTTCACCAGGTTACCTATAAACTACAATGCCTATAAACTCCAAAACAGCTAATAAGATTGTGATGAGGCTGAAAAATATTTTGCAGTTTAAAATTTAAAATTAAAAAATACTTATTCTAAGTTTTTACTCATGTCTACAAATTTGAGGCTAATCTTAGCTAAATTCAATGCCACTTTTTAGTCCTCTTTTACTTTCAAAGTATGCTTCCTGCATCCCTTTTCCCCCTTGCATCTTCACATTTTTTTTCCTATTTACCTATTTTCCTTCATTTAGTAATCAAAAAAATCACACCACATATTAAGCCCAGGTATTCACATGGTAAAGATTTGAAAGCAAATGTGTCCTTTTACATAGAGTTTTATTTTCATTTTCAATCTGCACCTTAAAACTAGAACTTTCAAAGCAGTGTTCGGAAGGACTTTCAAGTCTTTACAAGAAATAGCTTGAATAAGACTCATTTTCTCTGTTTGGAGCCCTGTTCTTTATCTTTCCCACACCCTACCTCTTTTCAGTATGTTCCAAACTTGTTTACCTTTAGGGTTTTTTTTTTCTTTTCTTTTTTCTCATTTCAAGCCTTTTACTCTCCTTTGGCCATTTTGAATTCTGCTTCTCCCATTTTACCCTTAAAGTGCTGTAGCGATTTGACATATATTTATTTACTCTTTGGCTTTTCAGGTATTGTATGACAACAGATTTCGGAAACCATTTTGCCTCACTTGATCATCCCCTGGAACTCTTCCACTAGCTCAATAAAAGAATGAAGACACCCTAACCCTTTACTAGTTGAGGAGGTAGGAGATTATTCAAGATCTGGACATAGGTAACTAGTGTTCAAGGTAGAAATACAAAGTAACACAAAGAGACACAAAATACTTGGATAGTTTAAAACAGGAGAAATAGTGTTAGAAGATTGAGTTGTTTGGGGAAGGAGGTGATGTTTGAACAGTACATGAGATATTCACAATGACATATTGGGTGACAATAATTTCAACGATTGAGCTGTGGAGTCAGGGAAAAACAGAGTGGTTTAGTGGGGTTAAACTCCATTCCTGCAAGGTAATTCAGGTTAAAATTTAAGTTTGTATCCAACTGATAATTGGTAAGTGAGAAGGATTTTGTGCCTACTCTAATTATGTCCAGTAATGATATATCATATTTTGTGCTGTGGTATTTAATATAAATAATCGATGTTCTAGAAAATTGTTCCATTTTGTATATCATATTTAGTTTCCTAATATAGAAAAATCTCATTAAAAGAGCACTGCTGGGAAATGGGATTCCCTATACATATTATAATAGACTCTGCTCTTATCTAGAATTATACTAACAGAAAATGGGTGAAAAAATATATACTTACATAAGTTATCCAAAAATATTTAAATTGGAGTATATTTTATAAGGAAAGACACAAAAAATTTTAAATAACAGTGAGAACAGTGACTTATAATGCTCTATGTACAGAAGGATGCTAATTAGAGCAAAGACTGTAATTTTTATCTCTAAATCTTTTTTTAAAGAGAAATTTATGTATCTAAGAAGCAATAGTTTGAATAAAAAATCAGAGATTTTTTAGACCTGAAAAGCATTTTAGAATCCATCTATTCAAAGCCTTTAGAGATGACCAAACTGCTTTACAAAAAGACTGATTTTGGCAAGGACATAGGACTAAATTACTATAATAATAGGACTCATAATCCATGCCTTCTGCTTCCAGGCCAATGTTCATGATGTTATTATTTTTAAAAATGATATAATCCTTCTTAAATAATTTGGTTTGAAATTCTGAGAGAAAGAATTACTATGGAAAACTCAAGGCATTATAAAAAGAGGTGAAATTCAGGACCAAAGTTCCTGCCTCTAAGGCAGTTTTGTTCTTCAAAATCTAGTAACTAACAAACATAATTTAAATGAGGCTTCCTTTTATTTGGAACATATAAGATCAGTAATGCTTATAACAAAGTGGTGCTCTATTCTATTTTAAACAAAAAAAACTGTTTTATATCTGAAAGAAAATACAGAAAATACATTCACACTTTTCACTTGAAATCCAAAGCATTTTGAATATTACAATTGATGATTTAAGAAATATAGGTATTAAAAATGATGTTACCTAATATGGAAAAAGGATAAAAAAGAAGAGATCTACTAGGTTAACAAATTATATTTATAACTGCAAAGATAACAGTGAAGAACGTAATACATACAGCCCAATTCCTACGTGAAATGAGCCAGAATTTATCACAGAGTTGTTTTTTTCTTTCTTAATATTTACTGCTAAAATACAGAGATCCTGATTCGAATGTCCTTAGGGAAATGACATCCTCACTTGCAAAATACTCATAATAGAATGGGAGTCACACAATACAAAGACAGTTTTGTAAGAACAAGAACAAGAACATAACATGTACAAGGCATAAAGGTCCGAAACAGAATATTGGCTATTGCCAGATATGTTTAATAACTAAGAGCATAGGAGTATTAATATCATAAAAAGGATCAAACCTAAGTGAGTTTGAAAAGAAGACAAAACTCAGATCACAAAATCAGCTATTCAGAAAACAAATGGATTGAAATGAATGAATGAGTGGAAATTTTCTTCTCCAGGAAACATTATTAAGAAGAATTCCCTATTAAAAAGCAAATTAAAAATCATAGTGTTGTACAAATTTCTAAACTTAAATAAAGAGCACAGACATGATGAACTATTGTGAGAAAGATATATATGGAGAAGCATGTCAAGTTATATTAGTTGACCATTTCTTTTCCTGTAGGAAGACAAACAAACTCAGGTCTGGAACAAAGGCTGGGACCTGGGACTTACTACTAGTTTACCTTTCTTATTTGAAGGTATAAGATTTACTTTTTCTTACCCTGCTATATGACACTATATTTCCAGAGAAAACTCATTGGTTTGGGGAGAAATTAACAAGAGAAGTATTCCATTTAGCTAAGACAAAGATTATAGTATAAATCATACATTCATGATTCACATATTATGAAGAAAATCCAAGGATTATGAAGAAAATCCTAGGATTCTTAAGAAAACTGTCAGGCTCTTAATGTGAAATGTTTTTATATATTAAGTTTAACAATGAATTATAGAAAAGGAAGTTTTTAAGCTTGGGTTAAGAAACACTGTTTACTTTAAAATTCACT
This sequence comes from Spermophilus citellus, assembly GCF_964194105.1. Lineage (NCBI taxonomy): Eukaryota > Metazoa > Chordata > Mammalia > Rodentia > Sciuridae > Spermophilus > Spermophilus citellus. Next base: position 88,404,160 of record NC_138193.1, read on the forward strand.
TAAAAACTATTTAACTCTAGTGTATTTTAATAAGGTCAGACATACTATATGGTTTGATTCACGTTTCATAGATTAAACAGTGGACATTGATTATTACTTGTGTGGACTTCCTTCATCATTGAATCACACAAAACTTTCATGAAGTCATAGGAAGCATGGCCTGAACAGTATTATATGCCAGGGACCATGAGTTGCCCTATTCATGCAGTATCTTTACTAATCTTCAGAACAAGTGTATCATAAGGAAAATACTACCAATATTATTATCCTTATTAAAGATTAACTGCTGGGCATGGGCAGTGAACTCCTGGAATCCCAGAATCTCTGGAGGCTGAGGCAGGTCGATTGCAGACTTGAGGCCAATTTCAGCAATTTAAGTAAACCCCTTCTCAAAATAAAAAATAAAGAGTGCTGGAGATGTAGTTCAGTGGTAGAGTACCTCTGGGTTCAATTCCCAGTGCAGAAACAACACTACCACAAAGAAACTAATGCCTAGATACAGAGAAAGATTAAACAACTTGCCTTGAGTCTTACCCAGCTCTTAAGCAGCAGTATTGTTATTGGAACCCAGGTCCATCTGTCTCTAAAACCTGTACTCCTATCTAATTAACATCTCTGTTGTAAGGCCTCTGTGGATATAGCATAGAATAGGTACATGTTGAATATGACACAAATCTGAAGCCATTTTTTCCATCTTTTTTCACACCAAAAAAGAAAAAAAAAGATTTTTCCCTCTGTGTATTTTCCAATACCTCTAATTGTGCTCTGCTTTCTCTGTCAATTACTTTACAATATTTACTATGCTCCTAGTTTCTCCTCCATACATCATAATCTTGAATTTTGCTACCTGTTTGTTATCTGAACACCCATGTAGTTATTTCCCCTCCCAATAGGCAGTTATCTTTAATAACTCATTCATGTTTACCACCCACGTAAGTAAGAGACGTCAATTGTAATTTTAAAGTAAACACATTCTCTGGTTCCTATCTTTATGTCTTCACCTTAATCCAATCCAAGAGCTTCTAAAACAACCATTTCACAATCTCTTTCTTTCCTCTCCTTGTTTTTGTTTTGCACACAGCTGCCAGACTGATTTCATACATGACTAATTACATACATATATAGAGTTTTCAAAAATGCAAACAGTGCAAACATAGAGTAAAATGCTAAAAATCATTGTTTACCATCATAATTCCCCATTTTCCCCCAAACCATCGATTATTGCAAGCATTTATGTGAAAACTCCTTTTTGATTCTGTAAAGCTTATACAATTCTCTTATAACTTCTGGTTTTACACAGTTGATTATATTGGTTCTTGAAGTAAAAATTATGTTTTCTGAGAATTATGTAACTGTGGATGATTTATAACAAACACGAGTAACCTTTTCTTTCTTATTTTATTGAATTGGCTAGATCTTTCAAGACAACATTGATAGAAGCTACAAGAAAGGGCATCTCTCTTTTATTCCCAACTTAATGAGAATGCTTCAGAAGTTTCATTATTAGTGTGATGAAGCTTGTTATTATTCCATTTATCAAACTAAGAAGCTACTTTCTTTTGCCAGTTTTCTAAGAGTTGATTGATGGCAACAGTTTTTTAAAAAATTGGATTTGAGATGTTATTATAAATTTTGATAGATAATTTCTTCTTTGGGAAGGAGATTTTTATTTTTATTGTTTTCATTTGCTATATTCCAGGTGTGGTTGATACAGTTGAATTAGAGTTCATTTTTATAAAAAATTCTTTCTTTAATATAAAAATGAAACCCTAATCGGTTAAAGGAATAAATATAATAAAACTGCTGGGTTTATTTGATATATTTTTTATTTTGAGTATTTGGGTTCATGTTTGCATTGAACATTATATAATTTCACCAAATATGAAATTGTCTTACAGTGTTTTGCTTCATTAGTTCCATTCATATGAAGCTAATACTAAGTGACTTGAATCATTTGATGTTGTGAATTTGGTTTTTGGTTTTTTTTTGGTACTCAATTTTTGTTATTTTCAATATTTTGATTATTTTTATAGCTTCTTAAATTGAAGTATCTTTAGTAATTAGTAAAGATACTATCCTTAAGCAGGAGTTTTATGCTGTAATGCTTGAACTCAGTAATTTTAGCTTTTTGAAAAATATATTTTATATTTGCATTGCCTTTTGAGAATATCTGTGATGTTCTTCTTTTGGTTTTGATGCAGAGAATGCAAACACCTTCACATAATAACCAAACTGTAGACATATGCACAAGTGTGTAGATGTGAAGTAGATTGGACAATATCTTAAGGTCTATTTAGTTGTCCTTATGGTAAGCCAATAAACATGTATGCTATTACCTTTTAGAGGGTGATGGACATTTGCTTTGTAATCTTAATGATGACATTATTGTACTTTTCAATTCTCCAAGTCTCACTGGAAAGGGTAGCATATGTTTCTTTGGATCAGAATGCTCTAAATATATTAGACTGAACATATAACTATGTTATTCAAATTTCTTACTTTCTTCTCTTGGCCCATGCTATCTTCTCATATAGCCTTACCATTCCCTCGTCAAAATACATAACCTAAATTTATTCATTGCTCATTTATTTATCAATTATTTTTTTCTATTCCATGTAAGTGCTTCTTGAAGTCAGTCAACATTTTATCTCCAGCATCCATTATCATATATGATTTACAATAATTCTATCAATTCTACTTGTTAAATGCATGAACATTCAGCACTTAGCTAATATTCAGCATTATTATTATGCTTTCTATAATGTAGAACTTAGTATGAATTAAGACAAAACATTCTTTCTATCCCAGGTTGATGTGAATAGATAAATTCACCTTATTAATACTGACCCATGACACAACTTGTATAAATAAACGTTTTCTGTTTTACTTCACAATGACAGTCAGCCTCTAGGGTTAATCTTAATAATTGCTTATTAGTGAGTCCCAATGACAGAAACACAATTGCAGTTGCCTCTGAGCACACCAACTATATAAAGAAATAAGTAGAGATTTATGTTAATCAACGACTTGCCCCTTTATGGAATGGTAAATTGATAGCATCTGTTCCCACACATTTCTCAGAACCTCTTTGAGTCTGGATGGAATTGGGAATGTTTTCTCAGTCTTCTGATGGAATGAGTCAGGTCCCACTGGGACTTTGCCCAATTTCCCTTTGTCTCAGTTTCACTTTGTCTCTTCTCCAGTGATGTAACAAGAGGTCCTGGGGTGTGTTTTACCTCAATAGTTTCCACTGGCACTTGTTTTCCACCAGAAGAGCCCACTAGCAGGCTTTACAGTGCATAGAAGAACAGTTTCCTCAGTAGTACCCTGGATGACTTTTCCTCTCACTGACAACCCCAGGGATTTGCTGTGAATCATTCCTACTGAGGCTAATTGGAGAACACATTGAGAAAACAGGTCATAAATACAAATATCATCTGCTTCGATAATAGAGACCAAACAGCAAAATTGTAGTTTATTTTAATTGGCACCCTTCTGTGAGGGGGGAAAAGAAGTCAATTAGCAGATTATTCTAATTATCAGATGCAAGGAAGCATATCCCCATGTTGAAAGTTTTATTATATTTCTTCTTCATTCAATGATCTATATTTTTCCATGATATCTTATTATACAGAAAATAGGGGAATAAATTCAGCCATTATTAACTGAATATTGCAAATATAAACCAGAAATAACATGTCTCAATCAAAATCTGGCTGTGCTGTTTTCTTTGTCAGCTTAAAACTTTATTCACTTATTATATCTATTGTGGACTTTTACTGTATGACATACAATATGTAGAATATATTTTTCAAATATATAGTTGAGGCATATTTTCCTTGAAATTTTGCCTGGATTATGTTTAGCTACTTATTAGAAACACTTGAAGAAATCCAGCCGTTTTGTGAACGAGTTGTATCTTTTATAGCACATGAGTGTAATAAATTCATTAACCTGGAGATAGGAGTTAAGCCTTTGTTTTGTAAAATGTACCTGTAAAACAATTTTTTAAAAATATTATTAAATAAAAAAATTTAACTTTTGAGATCTAAAAAGTGAGGTCAAACAAATTAATAGCAATCTTTTTTAATGAGAAAAGTATATTATTTTGATTGTGTATTCTAATCGACTTAATAAAATGGCTTTAGCTTTGCTTCTAAAGTACTGAATTATTATTATCCTCACTATCAAACATTCAGGATACTAGACTGACCACTGATGTTTAAAAAATTACCACACATTTGAGATGGATTAAAAGACCTCAAGTTTGAATATATTACTCATTATCATCATTACCAGATTGTAAATTGCCTAACAGCATGGGTTGTAATATTTATCTTTCACAATTTTACATGAACGTGAACATTCTAAGGAGCACACAAAATGCTTAAGAATTAAGTTAAGAGTAAATTTATTTTTCTTAGGAATCTAGTACATCTTTGTGATCTGACACCAAGAATTAATTTCCTTTAAGGTTACTGTTTTTATAGACAACATGAAGACATTAATTTTAGAAAATGAATTTAGATAGAAGTCTTTATAATAATCTTCTAGTAGACCATGACAATAGTGTAAACAATTAAAAAACTATAAAAGGTAAGATTCTTATGCTATATAACTCTACTTTTTGAGTAATAAAACAGTTAATTCAGTTCTCATTCTTACACTTGCTGGTTGCATGATTTCTCTCACTTTCCTGGTATACATCATAAGACCTCCACATTAAAATTGTTGTGAGAATTAAATGAGCTATTGCAGTTCACAGTAACAATCTATATATTAGTCTCAATATCATGAAAGTTAAGCATAATATAGAGTAAAAGTCCTTTATTTGCCTAGCTTGATGATAAATATTGTGTATTAAAAAGTCATCAAGAAAGTACATGATTTTTCTCCAAATGGAAATAATAAGGTAGCAAGGTAGCATTATCTACCTGGATTTTTGTTTTTGCCTGCCCTCCTCCACCCCCACATTTTTTATGGAAAATCACAAAACTCCTTATCAGTTTACTGTATTTCAGATTTAATTTGGTTATTATTGTGGTGAAAATGAAACAAAACTAAACAATGAGAAGCTGAAATACTTCAGCTATAAAAATGCAATCAAGTTTTTTTTGCAAAATTTGAGGTCAACAAAGCTAGTCATTTGTTTTGTTTAACTGGCACCATCTGAGCAACATCACTGAAGATAGATAGCTTTTTTTGATTCATTGTGATGTTACTATATTTTATGGATTATGAGGAACCTATATTTCACTGGCAAACCCAAGGGACCAAACCAGTCTCATCTTTGAAAGTTTGTCTCTGAGGGCAACTTCTACAACCAAATCTGTATCAGTCTAAGCAGCTTCATAATGGTTGGAACAGGGAAAATTAAATGTAAAGAAAAGGTAGGAAAACTTTTTCTTTTTTTGTGTTGTACATTCTTTTTATTCTTTTTAAATTTTTTTCTCTATTCTGCCACCAATTTCTGGTATTTTTAACATTTTTTTAAAATTTTTCTGGATATATATATGTGTGTGTTTGTTTTATTTATTTTCTTTTTTTAAATTTTTTTATTGGTTGTTCAAAACATTACAAAGCTCTTGACATATCATATTTCATACATTAGATTCAAGTGGGTTATGAACTCCCATTTTTACCCCAAATACAGATTGCAGAATCACATTGGTTACACATCCACATTTTTACATAATGCCATATTAGTAACTGTTGTATTCTGCTACCTTTCCTATCCTCTACTATCCCCTCTCCCCTCCCCTCCCATCTTCTCTCTCTACCCCATCTACTACAATTCATTTCTCTCCTTGTTTTTTTTCCCATTCCCCTCACAACCTCAGTGAAGTTAGCCAATCCCTAAAAAACAAATGCCAAATGTCTTCTTTGATATAATGAGAGCAACTAAGAACAGAGCAGGGAGGAAGAGCAGGAGGAAAAGATTAACATTAAACAGAGACATGAGGTGGGAGGGAAAGGGAGAGAAAAGGGAAATTGCATGGAAATGGAAGGAGACCTTCATTGTTATACAAAATTACATATAAGAGGAAAACTTTTCCTATAAGGGATCAAATAATAAATATTTTAGATTGCACAAGCCGTAAGTTTTGTGTCATTCCTCAGTCACCCAACTCAGCTCTGCCCTTGAATAAAAGCAATACGGCTTTGAACAAGATATATTCATAATGTATATACATTATATACAAATGGTAGAAATGTCCATGTTTCAATCAAACTTTATTTATAATACTGGCAACAGGCAGCAAACAAGACTTGGCCCACTGGCCACAGTCTGTTGACATCTGATCCAAAACATTATTCTCTACGTAAAGAAAGCTAACTTGAAAAAAAATAGTAAAAGAGGACACCAAAGAATAGCAACATAGGGAGAGTACATTATCTTTGAGGATAAGTGAGAATACACTCAAAGAAGAAAGAAACTTGGAAGAGTTTTCACCCTTGCATTTGCCCTAGTGGCTGATTTTTAGGTCCCACTGGAAAGACTGTGCTCCCTTATTTGGCAGGAATTGTCCTGAGGGCCATGTTCTGAAGCTGAAGCACAGGAAGCTGCATGCTGGAGTACAGTGAGGTTTGCTGCAGTTTTGAGAAGCCAGAGACTTTTCCAAATGCAATAAGATTAGGATCACACTAGACAATTACACTGAGCTAGAAAAGTTAAACAAACAAACAAACAAACAAAATGACAGTTTCAAAATTCCAAGGGGAAACACTTTCCAATATAAGGCAAAAATATTGAAATTTATATCTAGAAATATCTATATTAATTTTGCCAAAAGGACAACTAATGGAAATTCATTGCTCTAAAAAGGGTTAATCCAGAGAGAGACAGATACAAAACCCAATTATGAATTAAAATTTCACAGTATTGTGAAATCCAAATAAGAATTTCCTCTAAAGGTGTCCCCCAAAAGCCCATACATGACACAATTCAAGAATGTTTAGAGGTGAAATGATCAAATAATGAAAGCGTTAATCTAATCAGTGGGTCAGACCACTTGAATGGATTAACAGGATATTAATTGTGGGCAGATAGGTGTGACTGACTGGAGGAAGTAGGCCTTTGGCATTTCCATTTTGTCCCTGGTGAGCAGAGCTCTCTCAGTACTTCCCGGTAGGCATGTACCCAAGCTGCTCTTTCTCCATGATGTTCTGCCTTCCCTGAGGCCCAGAGTATGGAGTTGACTGATCGTGGACTGAACCTCTGAAATCATGGGTCAAAATAATTTTCTCCTTTCATAAAAAATAGAGTTGCCTCTAAAGAGAATCATAAAGTCAACTCATTTCTGTATATTTAAAATAAAATGTATATAATACTATTAAGGGGATTTGGATTTGAGTGAAACTATGAGATTTTTCTTGGCTGTGAAGAATGTAGAAATGTTGATCAAATTGAAACTTTATTAGAAGGACCATATTATTTGTACAATTAAAATATTAAGCATAACTACTAAAAGGACAGAGTCAGGAAGGCTTGGATCCAGACAAGGAACTAAATGTTTTCCAAGATGCATTGAAGACCATGAAGAAAATGTAGTCTTAGGCAAAAGACGCCATTGCTGAAGACTGTGAAACTGTGGAGCCATACTTCAAGCATGAGTTCGAGATGGATAGCATAAGACAGAACCAGAAATAATGGGACCCTAAGTAGGAAGTTTGCCACAATTTCCTGATTTGATAGAAATTAGGAGCTTTATCATGAGTAATAATGCACAAGTGTAGTGAACCCAATAGCATGGAGGACTTTACCATGTTCTGAAAGTATTAATCTAAGTTGTTCCAGAGCAATGAAGTCTAAAATGCAGTTCTCTGGGTGGGATAAAATTCCCAGAAGAGTGCTCTGAAACACAGATGAGTGAGAGAAGCTACATGTCCTGGGAACAGATAAAGTGGTCAAGAGCAGCTTTGGCAAATCACTGGCACGTTTCGGCAGGGTGAGTTCTACAGACCACTGCCATAGCCACTGGTTTGTACTCATCTGTGGTAGCTTCAGCCACTATAGTAAAGTTGAATACTTGTAATAGAAACCATGTGGGCAACAATATCTAAAACATTTACTAGTAGTCCTTTACAGTTTTCCAAACCCTGAACAAGAATAAGATGACCAAACAAAGAACCAATGATGCACAGAAGAAAGAAATGCCTGCTATGAGATTGCCATTGAAGTAACCTTGAAGATTGGAGTATGTAAACTAAAGAAAACATAGTACTGATTGCCCCCCTGGATTCAAGCCCCAGTACTTCAAAAAAAGAAAAGAATTTTAGGAGAAAATTTCAGGTAAACTTGAAGACAATAAGAAAGCTAGCACATATGGTCGCATTTAGGTAAGAAAAGGTGAGAAATTGGTTAGAATTAGGTGATTTCTTCCTTGCCTGAACTTCTTGTCTTAGATCGTTGGGGTGGCTATAATAAGATACTGTAGACAGAGTGGTTTACAAATAAGACATTTATTTTTCATAGTTCAGGCGACTGGAAAGTTCAAGATTAAGGTGCTGACAAGTTCAGCGTCTCGTCAAGTCCCCCTTCAACATCTCTTCTTACTGTTACCTCCCTGGGCAGAAAGGGCAAAGGATCTCTCTGTGGCCTCTTTTATAAGGGTACTAATCACTTCCCTAAATCACTTCCCCAAAGCCCCACCTCCCCATACCATTACCTGGGTGGGGCTAAGATCTCAACATATGAATTTGGGGGGGACATGAACATTCAGTCCTCTGCACTTGTGTATATAACTGAATTAGTCATTTATCATAGTGCATTTATAGTGTGGTGTTTTACCTTTTTTTTTTTTTTTTTTTTTTTTGGCAGGGGGAGATATTGGGGATTGAACTCAGGGGCACTCGACCACTGAGCCACATCCTCAGTCCTATTTTGTATTTTATTTAGAGAGGGTCTCACTGAGTTGCTGAGCACCTTGCTTTTACTGGGGCTGGCTTTGAACTTGCTTTGTGCCACCATGTCCAACGTGTTGTGCTTAATTTTTCTGTGTATCTTGTCTGTTCCGTTTAACTATGAGCTCTTGAGGGATGAGCCTAAATTGGGTCCTCTCTGTGTCCCTGACAGTCTTTAGCATAGTGTCTTACACATACATAGAGGTAACACAGTAGGTATTTTTTGGTTGCTTGATTGAAACCACAAATGATGATTAGTTAATTATTTGTGTGTGTGTGTTTCGATGTTGTTCTTTAATTCGTGGAGTTCCTCACTTCACAAGCATTGCTGTCTTCAATTTATCTTGAGGATGCTGAGGTTGAAGGTGACTAAGTGAGTGGCACCAGTATTCAGGTGGTACTAAATGCATTATTAATTAACAAGAGAATTGACTAACATAAATGGCAGCTGAGGATACTTTTCCTCTCTATTATCTTGTGTCATTTTAGCAGGAAAAGTGGGGACGATTTCCAAGCTTCCCAAAAGAGCTGCATGATTAATAACTGCGGGGTAAATTAATATGCTCTTTTTTTTTTTTTAAAGAGAGAGTGTGGGGGGGAGATAGATAGATAGAGAGAGAGAGAGAGAGAGAGAGAGAGAGAATTTTTAATATTTATTTATTTTTTTAGTTCTCGGCGGACACAACATCTTTGTTGGTATGTGGTGCTGAGGATCGAACCCGGGCCGCACGCATGCCAGGCGACCGCGCTACCGCTTGAGCCACATCCCCAGCCCAAATTAATATGCTCTTATAGCTGAGAGCAAAACAAGGCCCTGGGCCTGGCTGTCCTGGTTTTGCTTTCCTTGCTTGGCCCCCTGCAGGAGCAGCCCTTGCTCTTGGTTGGTTCCCAGCTCCTCCCTTGCTTGTCCGTAGCTGTGGGTGAGTCATGACACCTTGCTGGCCCTTCTTTTTTCCAACTGTGAAGGAGAGAGGGGTTGCCACCAGATAACATCTTGCAGCACCTCCAGCTTCTGGAGTGGAAGACCCTCTGGAGGCTGCTGTATAGGGACCCTCCGCTTCATAGCTGTCTGTCTTCTCTTCTCCCTTCACCCAGATTGCCTGCTGAGGTAAGTAATGAGGAGCGAGTGTTTTGTCCTTTTTCTTCAGTTTTCAGTTCCTTTTGTATCTGTCTGGCTTGTAAATGTGGTGAATAAATGCTATGATTATAAAAAAAAAAAAGAAACACTTAAAATAGGAAATCTGAAATGAAGAGTGCTGATTCAAAATTATGAACCCCAACATTCTGAAATTATAATTAGATTAGAAAGTTCTGATGCAGAGAACAGTCGTGGGGTACACTGTGGTCAGTGTCTGAGCACTGACCATTCGGTTTGTGGGTGGGACCAAGTTTCTTTCTCTTGGTACTAAAGTCAACATCACTGAGAATCCACTTTCTTTGATGCAAAATGCTCATTAACTACTTTTTACCATATAAATGCTGTTTTGATTTCTGCATTATCCAAGGACAAATATATAAAAGTCCTTTTGTGCACTGATAAACTCTGTGTATTCTGGTTCCTGTCTCCTTCAAATTTCCATTTCAACACTTTCCCACTTGTCCTTGCATTATAGGACTTTATTCTATCTTTTTCACTTGCTTTCTTGTCCTTGGGCATCTTCAAATAAATCCCTTTATATATTTTAAATTTCTATTTAGTTTCTTCTTTTTGACATGAACCTTCTCTGATCCCTATGGAATTAGTATCTCCATACATTCCTGCATATATTTCTATATTTCATGTATTCTCAGCTTAGAAGGCATAAACCAGTTACCTTTACATTCCCCTTATGTCCAGAAAGCACATTTTAGAAGCACAGGGCCATATATATTCTATTCTAAGCTCTATTTGTGGAGGTTGAGTTATATAAATAATATGTATTTGACAAATAAATAAATTTATGAAAACTTTCTGTAAATGTCACTATCCTCATCATCCTCATTATCAGCAGAAATTTTTTTTTTCTGTCATGCTAAATGTAATTTGGATCTTCAATGCCCCCTAAAGACCCATTTTTGAAGATTCCCCAGTCTTCAGCACTATTGGGACATGGTGGACTTTTGAGGGGGTGGGGCCTAGTAGAAGAATATTTGGTCATTAGCAGCATGCCTTTGAAGGGGATATGGGAGCCAGTTTCTCTCCTCCTTCCCTCTCTCCCTCCCTCCCTCCCTTTCTCTCTCTCTCTCTCTCTCTCTCTCTCTCTCTCTCTCTCTCTCTCTCTCTGGTTTCTGGCACTACACTGTGAACAAACCTCTTCCATGTACTCCCACCATACTGTACTGCTGAGCTGTAGGCCCAAAGCAACAGGGCCTGCAACCATAAACCAAAAGCAGAGCTTCTGAGTCAAAATAAACCTTTCCTTTTAAAAGTTGATTATCTCAATTATTCATGACAGTAATGGAAAGCTAACAAATGCTCTTGTTTAAAATAAAACATTTGAGGGCTGGGGATTGGCTCAAGCGGTAGTGCACTCGCCTGGCCCGGGTTCGATCCTCAGCACCACATACCAACAAAGATGTTGTGTCCGCCGAGAACTAAAAAAAATAAATATTAAAAATTCTCTCTCTCTCTCTCTCTCTCTCTCTCTCTCTCCCTTTAAAAAAAATAAAACATTTGAAAGAATAATCTGGTTATAAAAAATGCATTACTGGGATTCATATAATGACCTATGTGAGAACCTAAATGTAATTGATGTCAGTATTTTGATGATCAAGCAAGATAACACCTAGCACAAGATCACACCTAGCACATATTAAGTTACTCATAGCTAATTGCCAATGTTAGCACAGATTCCTCTCATCTTTTGTTTTAAGAAGGGAAGAAAATACTGACTCTAAGACATTCAGGCTGTTGTTAGGCAAAATGATAATTTTTTTTTTTTAGTCTGTCTCTGTGGATTATCTAACTTGGAAGAGGGAACTGCCTACAAAGACAATTTGTCTCAGTTATAAAACCTGGACACACATGGCATATATAAAAATACACATTTTTGATCTTTTTCTTTTCCATAAATTCTCAGTGTAATTGCATTTCTTAATTTAGTATTCTATTGCAAAATATTGTGATGAGTGAGAAAGTTTGGAGTTACTCTGAAATGATAATGGTATTTTGTAGTTGTGCAAGTTCCTCAGAATCATGTCTTTAGCTTTTACCAAAGTCTTTTGTTAAATGATTCAGTGCCCTTTTAAGAGATCTTTTGGCAAATATTATTCTGTGGTTAAAGAAAAAGATAGAAACCAGTAACTGAGGGATGAGTGGCAAATTTAGTTGCTCAGCAAGGATGTGAATTCACAAAGAGGACTTGGTTCACTATCCCTTATGCTCAAGCATGAACAGGAACAGTTTCAATTAAGAGTTTATGAAGTTTTCCTACATTTTAAAAATTTGAGAGATTTCCAATAAATAAGCCTGTGCTCTATCTCTCGGCCTCAGAAAAAGATCAAACTAATTTCCAATTCAGTAGAAAACAGAAAATAATTAAGATCAGAGCCAAATTTATTGAGAATACAAATATAATACACAATATCAATGTGACAAAAAATTGGTTCTTTGAAAAGATACTTCATATTGAGAAACACTTAGCCAAACTAACCATAAGAAGGAGAGAAAAGGTAAGAAAAAGTAAAATTAGAGACTGATAAGGAAAATTACCAAAGACACTTTTGAAACACAAGGATCATTAGAAACTTTTTTGAAAATTTGTACTCCAATAAACTGGAACATCTAGAAGGCATTGACAAATTTCTAGGCACACATACCCTACACAAATTAAACCAAGATATTTATAAAACCTTAACATACCAATATCAAGTAATGAAATAGAAACAGTAATTAAAAGCCTTGCAAAAAAATAAAAGCTGAGTACCACATGGATTTTTACTTGAATTCTAGAGACCTTTAAAGGAGAATAATTAATATCAACCTTTCTCAAATTAGTATATGAAATTGAAAGGGAGGGAACATTCCCAAATACATTCTGTGAAGCCAAAACCAGAGATGCATCAAGGAAATAAAACTGCAGACCAATACCTCTATTGAACACAGATGGAAAATCCTTAATAAAATATTAGCAAACACATTCAAAATTATATCAAGATGATATTATACTATGACAAAGTGGGTTTCATCCCGGAGATGAAAGATTGTTTCAACATGTATAAATCAATAGATGTAATTCATCATTTATATAAAATTAAGAATAAGAATCATATAATCAATCACCTTAAGAAATGCACAGAAGGTCTTTGAAAAATACAGAAATCATTCATGTTAAAGAGGCTGGAGAAACTAGGGATAGAAGGGACTTATCTCAACATTATAAATGCAATTTATGAAAAACCCAACACCAACATCTCACTGAATGAAGAAAAACTGAAAATATTTTCTCTAAAATCAGGAACATGGCAAGGATGCCCACTTTCACCACTTCTATTCAATGTAGTACTTGAAACAGTAGCCAGAGCAATCAGGCAATAGAAGGAAATTTTTTTGTAGTTGGAGATGGAAAGAATGTCTTTGTTTATTTTTATGTAGTGCTAAGGATTGAACACAGTTCCTCACACATGCTAGGCAAGCATATTGCCACAGAACTGCCTTAGCCCGATAGAAGGAAATTTAAAGGATACAAATAGCAAAAGAAGTTAAAATTACACCCTCTGTTTGCAGATGACATGGTATTATATCTACAATATAAAAAAAAACTCACACAGAGGATTTTTACAGCTGATAAGTTAATTAAACAAAGTAGCAGTATACAATATCAACACTCATAAAGCAATTGCTTTCCTGTAGTGCAACACTGATTGAGCTGAGAAAAAATAAATAACCTCAAAAAAAAGAAAATTAAAAAAAAGAAAAGAAAAATACTTGAGAATTAATCTAACCAAGGAAGTGAAACATCTCAACAATTAAACATTTTAAATAGTGAAGAAAAAAATTGAAGAAGATCTTTCTTAGAAGATGAAAACACATCTCAGAGGTTTGGATAGGCAGAATTATATTGTCAAAGTGGCCCTATAACCAAAATCAATATACAGATTCAATGCAATTCTCCTCAAAACACCAATGACATACTTCCCAGAATTAGAAGAAAAATCCTTAAGTTCATTTGGAAGAATAAGAAACCAGTAATAGTCAAGCAATATTGAACTAGAGGAGCAATCAAGAGGCATCATAATACCTGTTTTGAAATTATACCTCAGATCTATTGTGTTAGAAATAGAATGATATTGGTATAAAAAAATGGACATGAAGACCAATGGAAGAGAATAGAAGACACATCCCACATACTTACAGCCATCTCACATTTGACAAAGGCACTAAAATACTTGTTAAAGAAAGCCTTTTAAACAAATGCCACTGGGAAAACTGGACATCCATATGTAGAAGAATGAATCTAGATCCCTCTCTTACCCTTCACAAAAGTCAAATCAAAATGGATCAAAGACTTAGGAATTAAATCTTACAACTGCTAGAAGAAAACATAAGGCCAACACTTCATCATATAGGTGCTGGTATTGACAAGATTTCTGAAGCTCAAGAAATGAAACCAAGAATCAATAAGTGGGATGCCAACAAATTCAAAAGTTTCTGTACAATAGAGGAAATCATTAATAGTATGAAGAGATATCCTACAGAATGGAACAACAACCTTTACCAGTTGTTCCTCTGAAAAGAGATTAATATCCTGAATATATAAAGATCTTGAAAAACTAAACACCAAAAACAAAAACAAAACAAATCAAAAACTAAATAATTAAATGGAAAAAAGACCTATGCAGACATTTCTCAAAAGAAGAAACACAAATGACCAACACATAAATGAAAAAAAATATTCAACATCTCTAGCAATTAGGGAAACACAAATCAAAACTACACTGTTTTCATCTGACTCAGTCAGAATGACAAGCATCAAGAAGACAAATAATAATAAGGGCTTGGAGGGTGTAGGGAAAAAAAAGCACACTCCTACATTATTAGTGGGACTTCAGAATAGCCAAAACTCTGAAAAGCAATATGTAGATTTCTCAGAAAACTAGGAATGTAATCACCATATGACCCAGCTTTCTCACTCCATGGTATTTATCCAAAAAAACTAAAATAAGAATACTCTGGTGATACAACCACCTCAATGTTTAGCAGCACAATTCACAACAGCCAAGTTATGGAACTGTCCCAGATATCCATCAATAGATGAATAAATTAAGAAAATGGGGTATATATACATAATGGAGTTCTATTGAGTTATAAAGAAGTATGAAACTATGGCATTTGTTGGTAAATGGCTAGACATGGAGAACATCATGCTAAGTTAAGTAAGCCAGACTCAGAAAATCAAGGATTGAATGTTTTCTTTCATATGTGGAAGCTAGAGTAAAATAAGAAAAAAAAGGAGGGAGAATCAGATATTGTAAAGATATAGAGAAGATCAGTCGAGTAGAAGAAGGAGGAGGGGAAGGAGGGATGACAGAAAAAGGGAGGAAATGCATAATGAAGTTCTAAAAATCTCATGTTATGTGCATATATAAACATATGACAATTAATTTCACCTTTCTATATAAGTAGAAAGAACTAGTAAAAATAAGTAAATGAATGAAAGGAAGATCAGTAAAGTAGAAAAAGCAGAGTAAGGGGAGGAAAGAGGGGAGGGAAAAGGCAGAGAATGGGAACTGAAATCAAATTCCACGCTTGTATGATTTTTGTTAAAATGAACCCAGCTACTATGTATAACTACAATGCTCTGATAAAAAATTAAAGTTTTATCGTGGAATATATTGCTAATTTGCATTTCTATCAATAAATAGTTGATAAGTTGACAATATGTATGATGGTCTATGACATACATCATCTTTGAAGATCTATATTAAAGATTTGGTAATGTATAGCCAGAATTCAATATGCACCTTATAAACTATGAAAGCTTATAAAGAAAGTGTAATTAAGAAACAATTCTTTTCAATATTTGTTGCTTTTTTATCCCTTTTTTTCCCCTGAAACAAACAGAAAAAAAATGTCTTCAGAGTTTCCGTAGTATGTATAAGTTAAATTGGTTTTATTACAACCTTCTTCTGGACGGTGCCCAGGCATTTAAAAAAAAAACAAAAAAACTTCTGTCCTATTTCCATAATATCTGTCTATTTAATTATGGGATATTTAAAAATAGAGATAGGCAAGTGAGGGTACCAACATTTTAACCAGGAAAGAAAGTTAGGAAAACAACTAGGAATATAAAATATAAAATTCTTCAAACCTTCCCTTTTATCCCTACTCATTTGACTGTGGATTGGCTACTTCCAAGAAAAACATAGAGTTCTCAACTTGGCAAACTTATATTCTTCCTCCAAAGACTAATTACATGTAAATGAATTAATTGCAGTTAGTTAACATGTGGAGTTTATTATGATGCCTGATGTTTATTTACTATTAGGTTGCTACGTGCAATTAGAGAAAAATTAGGAGAATTCTTATATATTAAGAAACAGGAAAGGGAACGTTAGTATATCTGGTAAAACAAAGACAAGTTAGCAGATATATTTTCTTCAGTGCCTTTTGGAGGCACCTAAAGGTATTTTTGCCTTTTGATTTTGAAGAAATAATTTGTTATTATTTTTTGTTTTGATTTCAGTCTCCTTTTTTGTTCTGTACAGCATGCTGATGACATCTCAAAAGAGCTCTGAAGAGCGAGCCTATTTAGTGTACATTCATGTTGCTTGTAATCTAGAATGTGCACAATTGTTTTCAGCAAGGACAAAGTTATCAAAGTTATCAATCCCTCTTCAAAGGTCAATTCATCTTTCTTTACTCAAATCTGATAATATTCTCTTCTTTCTTAGGTTTATAGTCATGTATTATAAAGGTCAGGGCTCCAAACTGTATATTGCCTCTGGGACTAATTTTATTAGTTATCTCACTAAGGAAGAGTCTCTTAGTAAGAGAGAAAGTCCAACTAGGAAAAAGACTAAATCTGGTACTGACCTCTACCTGGCTGTACTCAGTATCTCACCACCCTGATATTTGAAAGACGTATTAAATATTACTTTTTTTTAGAGAAAGAGAGAGAGAGAATTTTTTAATATTTATTTTTTAGTTTTCAGCAGACACAACATCTTTGTTTGTATGTGGTGCTGAGGATCGAACCCAGGCGGCAAGCATGACAGGCAAGCTCGCTACCTCTTGAGCCACATCCCCAGCCCCTTAAATATTACTTTCAAAAGCAGATCCACACATTCATATCAGGGACAGTCCTGTATGCATTGGAAGATTTTTAAAATTCCTACAGTATATATTAATACATAAATCCAGGTAATTGTAAGCTGATCATTAGAGTTATACATAGCTGATTGCATAGTACTCTTGAGGAATTGGCTTCACGTATAACTTAGTATCGTCACAGTATTTCAATCACTGATGGCTTTACCATACTGAACTGTTTTAAATTCTTTTGAGACTGGAGTTATGGTTTAAGAACTAAACATAATGAATTTCTTGCAGTGAACACAATTTCCAATTACTATTAGGAATGCATTTTGAATCATTCAAGTATTCTGCCTTCTAAACAAAAGAGAAAATAGAGATTGCGAGTCAAGAAATGGAAAAGAAAACTGTTGAGAGCAGTAAAGATAACTAACTGTGATACTAAGAAATAGCTTGCCTGAAACACAGTGGGAATAAGTGGAGAATCTCAAGTATTAATAAGTGCCTTATCTATGCTTTTACAAAGAAAGGATTTTGAAAAGCTCTAAACTGTTAAAAGGCCACATTTGAAAAAGTGGATGAAAAACTCTACTGGCTTTAAATATCTAAGATATTCTCTTGTGTGAGTAATTGACTAGTCTAATTAAAATGAAAAACCCTTAGAGAACTGAGCAGAGAGGAAATGGACAGGAAGTTCAACATAAAATAAAGGCTACTTAATCTACTGTGAAAGGAAAATGGAGCCTTTGCCAGTTCAAGGGCAGAACTTTATGTTAGTATGGAATAAACAAGTTGGAAACAGAACTTCATTGTACTGGCTGGATATGTCAGCATCGTGTTTACTCTGACCTGTCTTGAATAGGAAAGCAGGGGAAAGGCAAAAGTAAATACGTAAATAAAAAATAAATAAATATAGTAAGTTTGGCATACCTTTTTAGAAAAAAAATCAGCAATTTGCAAAGTTCCCCATTTGGTATGGAGTTCACAAGAACTGTAAGGAAAGAAGCAGAAAGAAGTTAGAATGATTTACATCACCACATACCCAAGCTTTTGCTTCTGTTTGTCTGTCTTCCTGAATTATTTTACTGAAGGATGATTGACATATAAAAAACCTACATACTTAACATGTACAACTTGATGAGTTTTTGAATAACTACCCATGAAACTATCACTGCTATCTATGATGTCATCATATCCACCACATCCAAGTTTCCTCCCCCTTTATTTATTAATATTATTCTTTCTGATAAGAAAACTTAACATAAGAACAATCCTCTTAGCAAATTCGTAAATGTACAATATAGATGCATTAATGGCAGGCAGTTTACTGTATAGTAAATCACCAGAACATATTTATTTTGCATAATTGAAAGTTTGTATCCTTTGAATATTAATTAATATTAATGTATTAATATTAAGTATTAATCCCATTTTCCACTATTTCTTATGTCTGTCCACCACCATTCTACCCTAGTTTTTTAAGTTCAACTATTTGAGATGGCTCATGTAAGTGGTATCAATACAGCATTTTTCCTTCAGTGTTAAGCTTATTTCACTTAGAATAACATCCTTTAGGTACATCCATGTTGTTTCAAATGGCAAAATTTCCTTTTGTAAGACTGAACAATATTCCACTGTATTTGCACAAAACACTTTCTTCACCCATTCATTTGCAATGAACATTTAGGTGGCTTCCTTATCTTAGCTTTAGTGAATAATGCTGTAATGAATTTGAGGGTATAGACTTTGAGATTCTGAGTTAAATCCGTTTGGATAAATACTTAGAAATGGGATTTTTGAATCATATGATAGTTTATTTATCTATTTATTTGTTTGTTTATTTTGCTGAACCCAATCCTGTCTTCCACCAACACTGTGCAAGAACTTTTATAAACCTTTCCAATACTTATCTTTTGTTGATAACAGCCATGCTAACAGATGAGAAATTATATTTTATTGTGATTTTGATTTTCATACCATTATGGATTAGTGATGCTAATCATCTTTTCACATATCTGAGGGTTGTTTGTATGTTTTCCTAGAAGAGTATCTGTTCAAATCCTTTGCCCATTTTTTAAAAATGGGGTTTTGTGCTATTGAGTTGCAGTTGTTTTTAGATATTTGAGGTATGAATTTTTCAGAAGATAAATGGTTTGTACATATTTTATAGGTTGCCATTTCATTATTCTTGATATTTTCCTGAACTTTACAGAAACTTCTGAGTTTAATGTAGTTCAACTTGTAAATTTCTGTTTTGTTGCCTGTGGTTTTGATGTCAAAGCCAAGAAATCATTGCCAAGTTCCATGTCAGGAAACTTTTTTTTTCTTTAGTCTTCTAGGAATTTTGTAGATTTGGCTCTTCTGTTTAAATCTTCATTTTGAGTTGATTTTTCTATGGGGTATAAGTGAAGGGTCTGATTTCATTCTTTTACATCACATAAACTTTAGATGCTGAGAGATCAAATACATTTCAAATTCTGTTTAAACACTGCAAGAGAATAGTAAAAGAAGCAAAGCAATAAGGAGGAAGGCCGCATAAAAAATAAAAATA
Organism: Spermophilus citellus; assembly: GCF_964194105.1. Classification (NCBI taxonomy): domain Eukaryota; kingdom Metazoa; phylum Chordata; class Mammalia; order Rodentia; family Sciuridae; genus Spermophilus; species Spermophilus citellus. Next base: position 88,423,848 of record NC_138193.1, read on the forward strand.
CTAAAGAAAATTAGACAAGGGAGAGAAATGAAAGGGAAAATTAATAGGAAAATGTTTAGCTTCAGTCCTACTTTCCTGGTGTTTCCTAAGACATTTTCAGGCTTTGTTTCAGAAAAACTCATCTCGGCATCCCTATGGCACAGAGCCCTGTATGTTTTACTTACTCAATAAATATTTGTTAACGATGCTATTTCTTGTCTGTCCATCACCCTGCAGACAAATTTCACTTTCAAATAGTATTCTCCCATGCAAGAAAATCTTTATGTTTACAATTCAGTATCATAAAACAATTGATCAGAAGCACTTTACCTATGAAAGCACAATTTAATGCAGGAAAGGACATGAAATAATGAAGTTCTGAAGTAAAACATCTTTTGAGTGACCTATACTCCTTTCTATCAATGGCAAAAACCTGACTGAATGACACTCAAACCTACTAATGCTAGTGGAAAGACTAGTCATTCTAAAATATGTTTGTGGTCTGTCATAAGACCACATTTAATTCTTTTAAGCCAAATGAAACTACTTACTGTTAAACCAATTCAAACAAAATGTTATTTTTATCACTGTGAGATGACTATTTATACAGGGTTTACAGGTTATACTCCTTTCTAGCTAGCCATATACAATACTTACCCCTTATAGCAAATACTTATATTTAAGGCCTTTTAACAAAGAAAAAAAAAACTGGTGTGGACATCTTTTAATATTCATCCTGAACAAAAGTGTAGCTAATGTTTTCTTTATAGTGTTTTTTTTTTCTATTTCCTCAGGTATGTGTAGTTTCATAATTTCCTAACATAAGAGCTTATGTTTGCTTTCACTTGTTCTGTTTTCAAGTGTTTGATAATCATGAAATAAAACTATATATTGATTATACATATATATGTGTAATCTTCATATATAAGTTGAAGATTGTCTCCTGCTTTTGACTTTGTAAAATATCTAGTATAAATTCAGGATTCTGTTTTCTTGTTTGTTGGCTGAAAATGTACACAGTTATCTGTCTGTTGTCTTCTTTGTGGGGATATTTTGAACTAACTCTTCATTCAGTTTACTAATGATTAAAAGATCAGATTGAGGAATTTGAATTCAAGAAATGTTCTATTTGGCCATAATATTATCCTTATTTTAAAAAAATTTCTTCACATTTCTTGCTCCAATAACATCCTTCACTGAATATGTCAGTGAGCTACCTGGTAGAAGGTAGTCTACATTGAACTTCTGATATAAAGAAAGATGCAGAAATTTGTCTTCATTAAAATGGCCATTGAGGACTATGGCTGTGGCTCAGTGGCAGAGTGCTTGCTTTGCACATGTGAGGCACTGGTTTCAATCCTCAACATTACATAAACCATACATTCACTGGCCAGTAATTTTTACTCTGTGTTGTAACCCAAAACTATGTTCTTGAAACAACAGCCTTAGATCACCTACCTGCAATGGGTTACTATAGTTGATTATTAACTCTTCCCATCAGACTTAAAAATACTAGGAGGTGCCTAAAACAGTCCCCATATTCTACACATACCACTATTGTGGCAGCAATCTTTTCAGTCTCTTTTCCTTTAATAATCAGAATTAACCACTTTGGAGAACACCATTATTAACTCTATTGCCTGAAATTTCAGTAACACAAAGATTCCAGAATGGTCAAGGCATCTCCATTTCCAAGTCATGGGAGCCATTGTTAGGTGAAGGAAAATGGAAGACAAGTTGGGTGGTAAGGACAGGAAACAAGGTGTGTTGTAGCTTCCCATATTTTATCATTTGATCTACAGTAAGAATGTATGCATAAATCTTCATCTCTATCTCAAGCCCAATTTGTTGATACATTGTAAATTTGAATTGCAAGTAATTACAAAATATACTGTTAAATAAAAATATTCAGGCATCATTGAATATCTATTTTTGTCAATTGTTGATGTGAGTACATTTTCATAAGAAACTAGAACAATATATATGTAAGTATTAGCAAGATTAGAGTTTCGGTAGATTAACGCTAGCTTTCTTGTATTTATTGTACTTTATAAGTGATCTATCTGTAAGAAAAAAATCATTTGTATAATAAATCATATTAAAAGAAAAATTAAATTATAACTACTTAATAAATTTTTTATGGCCATTGATTATACAAAGTTAGAATATAAAATGTATATAAGGATTTTAAATCTTTTTTAATTATACATGATCATGTTAAAAATTCACTCCCGATTATTTGGGGGCTATTTCAATGCACAATATTTGTGTGTGTGTGTGTGTGTGTGTGTGTGTGTGTGAGAGAGAGAGAGAGAGAGAGAGAGAGAGAGAAAGAGAGAGAGAGAGAGCACGCTTTTCTGTGCCTTATGAATATTTGAACAAAATTGTATATCACTTTGTAAAAATAGAAAATAATCATTCCTATTAATGAGGTTCTCAGAAATGTGTTCTTATTTTGAGTTGTATGAATAAGGGTTTGAATTCAAATTAGATATCATCTTTATTGCTAACAATTCATTCTCAACTCCTAATATATCTAGAAAGAGAAAATTCTATTGCTTTTTTTCTTTCTTATGACAAATATATTTAAAACTTATATGAAACATATGGTATTCTGCACAGCATAAGCTCCAAATTAATTATAATTATGGTAACACAAATATTTCTGTCATCATATTAATTATAATAAGGAACTTAGATATTAAAGTATTTTTCTATTCCATATACTGATGAAAGTAATACATTTCAATTTTGTCTCTTTGCAGTATTAATTTGTTTAGTTGCCTTTCCTATGATAGAAGTTATTTTTACAAATATTTCTAGTGATTTCCAAATATTATGCTACCATTTAGGAATGAAGAGTATTTCAACACTTAAGTTTCAAATCAAAGTTTAAGTCCTTTAATATCAATGCATATCATGACACATGTTGTTTAGTGTTTACTTTCAATTTATTTTCATGTGTATGTTTCAAGAGAAAGTTTAAAACACACTAAATCAAAATGTTCCAGCAACATCTTAAAATATAACATTTGGAAACGATTTCTGACAAAGCAGTTCATTAATAATATTTTATGCATCACAAATTTGAAGTGTGTGTGTGTATTCCAAATAATTCCTAAGATGATTTGGCTAAAATATTGTGATTTCAAATTTATCCCTTGTGACATCTAATACATTTATTTTATGATCTGATTCCAGGTTAATTGATATATGAATTTTAGTAAGAAAAACAATTTCTTATCATGGGGAGCCAGGGAAGGTTAAAGTCCATTCAATTCTTTATGATATTTGAATAATTTCTTATTTGGAAGTATAAAATAAAAGTGCCTCATTTATTACTCTTCTGAGTTAGACAAAGAACAATCAAAAAGATTTATATTACTTTAGCCTTGATAGCATAGAGAACTTCTAAGAAACTTAAAAATTTATTAAGGTCACTGTGAACCAAAGCTAACACACTTGACAAATTTTTAAAAGTGAGATCTGCATTAACTGATAAATTCTTTCAGATAAAAGTTGAGCAATCTGTGGAATAGAGCATTGGGAAATTTCACATTTTTGGTATGAAGTATCAATCAAGTTGATCACAAGAATCAACTGAAGCCTACATATAAAGGATGTGCCAGCTCATATTATGAAGTCCATATATAAGTAATGCTTTAGTTGTGTTGTAGATGGACTTTGGCACTGGATGGCTGTAGTTCTCAACTTTGCTACTCTGCCATATGTTGGCTTCCTCTTTAAACAGGAAGCAAAGCAAGTCCAACAGGAAAATAACATCTCTGGCTTGTGAAATTTTATTTGACTAAACAATATTACTTCATTGCATCAGAAGACACTGATTGCGTCGTCAGTCTGAAGCCCTCTGTTAATGCTAAAGAGTTATTAATTAGATGGTGATCACCAAATGGTTCCAATATAAAATAATATTTCTTTCTTTGTAATATGTAAATAGAGTACTTATCCCTCAGTATTTGAGAATTGGTTGCAAGTGAATACTAAGATCTGTGGATGACCAAATAATTTATGTAAAATGGCACAGTGCTTGCCTATAACCAACACACATTCCCCATATGCTCTATGTTATCTCTAGATGTAATGATGTAATTACTTATGAGGTGTAAATGCTATATAGTTGTTGTATAGTATAATTTAGAAGATAAAAATCTAAATAATGACATATGATAATGACAAGAAGTCTGTATATGTTTAGTACAGACACAATAGTTTTAATAATATTTTTCTACTTACAGTTGATTGAATCAATAGATATAGAATCCACAAATTCAAAAAATTGATTTTGTCCAGTTGGAACCTACTTTGAGACCCTGAACAAAATTTCTACCTAAACAGTATTTAGGATCTATCAATGATTATTGCTTATTTTGGCAGTTACCTGGTGATTGAAAAAAATTCATGATTTCCAATTCTACATTTCTTTTAATATTGTTGTATTGGTATTATTAGATACAACAGCTGGTGTCATTCTAGAAAGAAGTGTATCACATCTTGTCCCTGGGCTATTCTCTCTCCATCCTTCCTTCCTTCCCTTCTTTTCTTTTTTCTTTTCCCTTCCTTCTTTTTCTTTCTTCCCTCCCTCCCTCTCTCCTTCTCTCTCTTTCTTTCTTCCTCCCTTATGTCTCCACATCATTTTAAAAGTTTTAAAAAATTTGTTTTAATTAGTTATACATGACAGTAGAATGAATTTATGCACTTTGATATATCATACATAGATGGGATATAATTCTAATTTTTCAAATTGTACATGATGTAGAATGACACTGGTCATGCAGTCATGTATATACATAAAGTAATAATGTCTGTTTCATTCCACTATCCTTCCTACATGCATATCCTCTCCTTTCTCCTCCCTTCATGCTCCTCAGCCTAACCTAAGGTAACTCTATTCTTCCCTAGTGGCCCCTCTCATTGTGAATTAGCATCTGCATATTAGAGAAAATATTCGGTCTTTGTTTGGGAGTGGCTTACTTTACTTAGCATGATACTTTCCAACTTCATCCATTTACCAGCAAATGCCATAATTTTGTCCTTCTTCAAAGCTGAGTAATATTCCATTGGAATATTTTCTTTATCCATTTTCTTAATCCATTCATTTATTGAAGGACACCTAGGCTGGTTCCATAGTTCAGCTATTGTGAATTGAGCTGCTATAAACAGCTCGATGTGTTTGTTGATGTGGCTTCATCACTGTAGAATGATGATTTTAAGTCCTTTGGGTATAAACTGAGGAGTAGGATAGCTGGGTCAAAGGTGGTTCCATTCCAAGTTTTCTGAGGAATCTCCATATTGCTGTCCAGAGTGGTTGCACCAATTTGCAGTTCCACCAGCAAAGTGTGAGTGTACTTTTCCCCCCACATCCTTGCCAACATGTAGTGTTGCCTGTATTCTTGATGATTGCCATTCTGACTGGTACATGATTTTTTTTATAAATAATGTTACATATGGACCCATAAGTCCATTGCTCAATGTGTTGCAGTCCTTTATTTTGTTTTATGTGATACTCAGATTATTCCAAAAGTTAGCCAAGTGGAACTAGGAGCAGCCATTTGCCAGCTTCTTCTTAGTGGATTGAAAACTCTTTCATCAACACTAGGAATTTATACCTTTAACTTACTCAAGATTGTTTCTTCCTATCTTTAACAATAGATGACAATACATAGATATTCCTTTTAGATGAATTCTTTGTCTCCTCTTCTAAAGCAAAAAAAGGTCTGGATCCAGGTGGGCACAAGACTGCTGGTGTGGTAAATAACTCATCTGGTCAGATTAAAAGTCTTAGTACCCTTAGCATGACAGAAATTTGAAAGTAACTAAGTACAAATTTTAAATAAGCACAAGTAATTTAATTTTTTATAATGTATCCATTGTAATTGTTACACTATAGCTTGAATCAAATATCCCAGCACTTGAAAATTTAAAAGTGAATAGTTTCAGAGAAAGAAAAGTATTGTTTTTTATTCAACATGAATGAGAAGAAAAAAAATACCTGTCATGCCTCTTTCACTCAAAGATACATGTGAGAGATTCAGAGTTGTTATTATCTAAAAAGGCAAATTTCTAAGTATTTACCAATTCATTTTGTTCTCTTGTTGTCCTTAGTATTATTAAACTTCTATCACAACTGAATAAGATTTCTTCTTCAAACAATCCATCTTTCATTAAGTATTTATTGTTTTCAAATTGCTTTCTAAGAAACCTAGTAATGCCAAATGAATCAGGAAGTGAAAAAGACTTATTTACATTTTACAATTTAAAAAACTCAATAGTGCATATTGAAATAAATTGGCATCACTATTTTTTAAAACACATTCTTGAGTTTTATAAAATAATGAGATGGTAATCAAAACTGTCACCTCATTTTATTATTTCTTAGTATTATACTATTATAAATAAATGATATTCTTTTCTAATTTATTGGCTTAAAGAATTAAGTTAATTCATATTACATTTGAACAATTTTGATACTTTAATATTGCTTTGCCATTAACAATTTTCATGCCATTAACAAATTTTTCAGACATGGTAAGTAAAATAAACATCAAAAGAAGCTTAGGCAAGTAGGCTATATTTGAAGCCTTAATATCATCAAATAGTATGGCTTCAGATATAAACTGCCAATTCTGAAATCATAGTGTTAAAATTCATAAACTAAATATATTATCTTAAATATCCACTTTTGATAAAACTTATTTAATGATTAAGTAAACTATCAATCAGGAAATTTTGTTATTGCTAAGTGATAATCAAATTTATTTTTATTATTCCTACTCTTACTGTATTTAGCAATCCTAGATTTGATATAGTTACCTGAATTCATGTGGATATTGATCTCATTGACACATTCTGAGATGAATTCTTGCTCAGTAGTGGAAACAGATTATGGAAGGTTCCCAGAAGGTCCAGCAGTGGAAGTACACTGCCCCGATTGTTGATCTCTTTGGTCGACTTACATGTGTACTTTGGCATTGACCTTTTCCCTTATTCTCACTACTTGAGTCTTTTACCTTGGGATGGGTTGGTGATCTGCACAGAGAACAGGCTGCTTGACAACTAAGTTGTTAAGTGACCCTCTGAGAGTGTTGATTGAGATGTGGAACTGGAGTTTGGAGAAAAGCAACTCTTCATTTGCTCCTTGCTCTTCTTCCATTAATAACTGTCCTCTCAATTTCGATCTAGCTACTTAAGGAAGAGAGACAGATGGATATAATGCACAGATCTCCCAGATAATCCAAACACAAGGAATCAGGAGCAAACTGCATTCTAGCATCTTACATAATAAACAAAACAATGTTTGTAGGTTGGGGACTTGAAGAATATTCTAATGGAATCCAATAGACATGTTTATTTACAAGCATGAATATAGTTTACTTGAAAACTTGTTTGCATAAATTGAATTATTAGTCTATATCCATAGCTACAGGTATCACTATATATGCAGATTTTTCTTTTCAGATATTAAAATAGTATAATATAATTAATTACAGCCTCTTAGTTGATTTAAGAGCATTTAAATACTTTACTATTGACTCATTAAACCTCACATTTTTATTACTACATTGGAAATGTAAAGTAATATCATTATTTTCTAGGAGGATATTTCTATTTTTACTTATAAATATGATGAGGCTACTTAATATTGTCCAAATAAAAGACAATTACCCCTTCAACTTTTGCATAGATAAGGATCAAATTCCATTGTTTTTATTTTAGTATGCATTTATTCAATGGTCTTATTTGTTTTGCTCAATAATGTAAACCACTTTCCATCTACATAACTTAAACATAATTTTTTAAAAGTGTTTAAAGGAACTGTAAAAGGTATTAACCTTTGACAATCTAGAGTGCTGAATGTTTTTTTGTACCTGATACTAGTCAACTAGAAACAATGTTATTTTAATTCATTTTTCATATATCTTTTTTGTTCTTTTCTGTCTTTCAAATTATGGAATTGTGTCTGTGTTCCTTGGCCTGACTCAGTCATTCCTTCTTCATCACTCCAAATTTTATTTTTAAGTTTTTCCCTTCATGCAAACTCACAGTGTGATGTCATCTTTAGCTCTTTGATATTTTAAGAGTTCTTTACCTTAAATATTAATTAACCCACCCCTTGCTGTTCATCTCTTTGTTGTTATTATAATAATGATATCCTACAAAGCTGCTGTTCTCTAAAACACAATGTGGGCAATGCTTTTCTAGTATATATATTTATCTGGAAAAGATCATACTATGAATTTCTATTAACAAACACATTTTTAGCTATTTAATAGTTTAGTGAAAATAAGCAGAGATAGGATGTAGACGCTCAGAGGCAAAGGAAGCTCAGGGGAACTGGTAGCTCCCTCTTATTATTAGATTATAAAATTCATGGAACAAAGCTGGTGTCATGCTCTCCTCTGCATTTTTATGCATTACCTAATATTATGAAGCAGTAGAGTATATTCAGAACAGGGATGCTAGAGACAACTGCCTTGGTTAAAATCTCAGCTCTGCTAATGAGATGCCACATTATCTGCGTTTTCTCTGAATCAGTTATTTCACTGTGATTAAAAACACCCACTTGAATGCTGCTTTTATAATAAATTATGATATACAAAGTATACAGAAGGTAGTAAGGATTAGGCATCAAGAACTGATGTAATGATTCTTAAATACTTTTTTCCCTGAACACTGTTAGTAACTGCAGAAGGAGATGACGAGTATTCTGTGACTAGTATAATAATGATTGACATGAGAATGGCTACCCTGATATGTTCAGGATACAGAGAGCATCCATGGACAAAGATCTGCTGCGTGACCAGCACGCTAGCTTCATACTAGAGGTTCTAAACATAGAAGTTAACTAGTGAGATCAAAATAAAGACACATAAAACTCAATTTACCTTTTTCTTGCCCAGCTAAGAGACGGCCCTTCCCGGCTCCTGCCTCCAGCCACCTGATGTGGTAGTGAGGTTTACACAAGAGACCAGCAGGAGAGAGGAGAGAGCACGCCAGAGAGTGGGCTTTTATTGGGGAACAAAAAATTCAGGGGAAAATTCCATCCAATGAAGGTCGAGGTGGACAGTATTCCAAGGTCAGGGTCAGTGATTGGTTTCAGGGTCAATGATCAGTCACACCCCACACAGACAGGCTCTCGCACCTGAAAAGGGTGGGGATAAAGCTCTGACACAGCTGGCCTGAGCGTCTTACACCCAGTCAGGGAGGTACTCAATCACCTGTGAGAATGGCTTCCCACACAAATAAATTAAAAAGAACCCAGTAAGAGGTTTAGGGGCAGCTAATCGTGACCTATGTAATATGTCAGTACAGAGAGATTAGCTTAACTTCTGTCTGGTGGAAGAGTGTAATAAAGAAACAAAAGAGCAGAATAAGGCAAAGTTACTGAATTTCATAAAGAAACACCACTGTTTATTTGTATCTTGTTTTGTCCCATTCTAATCACAGATTACATTGTACGAATATTATACTTTATGACTTTGTTTCATTATTTCTATGTTTTATTTGCATATTTCTGTGATCATAGGAGAGATTTATCTTAGTACAATGGGATCATGATGACTGATTGAGCAAATGTTTCTCATTCCCCCCGCCCCACATCTCTAGAAAGGACAGGAAAATAATATTCGTATAACACATCTGGAACACAACAAGATGTACACCTTATGGACACAAAGGTCCAAAGATGTCTTCAAAGGCAGAAAGAACTAGTGGCCAAAATTTTGTCAGAGGAGGGTTGTATGAAAGGTGGAAACCACTCTTAGAAGAGGCAGATAAAGGGTAGCCCTTGGGGTTATGGCCTTGGTAAATGAAAGAAGTGCAGCCAAGCAGGTTACCACACCTGGAGTCATCAGGCAACAGACACACTGAGTGAGCACAGCATCTCAGATCCAGTACACTGGTTACAAATGCACACTTCATACTGCCCCACCAGCACTGGAGATATGCCATAAGACATTGAAAGTATTTGTGCAAAACTATTAGGCAAATTTAAAAAAACCACCAAGTATCCCCAAATTTTTGTGCAAATCCAATATCTGGTTGAAACTGAGAGGTGTCAAAGTCAACAAACATTTTTTTCAAAAGAGAAAACAAAAGTTTGATTTGAAATAAAATATGTAACCTACTCAAATGAGTAAGTTAAATTTAAAGGTCATATAACAACAAGAGGTAATGAAATATGCACACACATGGGTAAGTATTCTCACTCAATTTCTGCATGGTTCTCCCCTTCAGTTCCTTTATGTTTTCTATTAAATATGGCTATCCATATAAAAGAAGTTTTTCTAAACATTCTCTATTGCTAATATTTATCTGCAAAGTCTCCAACACACACACACACACACACACACACACACACACACACACGAGTTACTTCTCTATCTTTATTCCCTCTCCAATTCCTTAACCAGCTTATTACTATTTGATTTTTCTATGTTAGTGTTTCTGTTTATTTTCTGTTTCCTTGTGTCAAAACATAATTCTCACGAGGGCAGAGAGTTTATCTCTTCTGTTCTTTATTAAGTCTTTATGCCAGAAAAAATATAATAAAAATTTGTTTTTAAACATTGTGAGACTATGAATATTCCTAGGAGATTTAAAATTTATAATCATTAATCAATACTTCCAATTTATTTTTCCAACTTTTTCTGACACAATTATCACTTACATAAATGGTACCTAATCCCATTATTTGACTATAATCTTTTTAGGAATGGAGAGCTGTTGTTTTTTGGCGGTGATTTCAGATGAAGTGTAAGAATGGGGCTCATCTGGACCTGCTCATTCCTCAGCAATCTTTCTGTCCATTGCTTGAGTTCGTGAAGGTCAGTGAATGGAATTTATTTCTTTTATATTCCCTTATCTTGGTAGAGTATCCAGCCTGGCATTGACTGAATATGTATTTGGTGAATGGATGAAAACAAGCAACTTTGTTTTCCAGAAGTTAGCATTCCTGTTAAATCACTCACTTTTCCATTTATGTTATTTTTTTTTACCTTCACACCTTGTCCCTTCTGATTTGTTTATGCATTCCAAACTATAACTACTTAGGTATTCAGACTTCTTAGCATATATATTATCTCTTTGGGCAGAAATGAGCTAGAGGGTAAAATATCTCTGCTTTTTCATGGTGTTTGTTATCTACTCTCTAATATCCTCAGTGAGCTTAAGGGTATGGAAGGAGACAAACAAGTCTGCAAATACCAGCAATAACCTTTGGTGTCAGGTGATAGAAATATGCACAGGGCTCTGAGGGGTAAGTAGCAGCAGGAAATGCTTCATGAAGGTGCTGATGATGACTGGATATTTTTTAAACTGTAATGTAGTGGAGAGGTAGAGTTGGCCATGGGTTTCTGGAAAAAGAAAATTCAGGGTTGTAGGTGTGGCAAAAGAAGAGACTGGAGGAGGAACAGCAGACTGGGCTAAAGTGATCGGGTCTTTTAATCATTCAATTACACATAGACCCAGCACACATTCATTGACATTCTATAGTGTTCTAGACCTCAGCAATAAAGCTGTGAAGACTCATCAATGTTTTTGTGGATCTTACATTCTAATGATAAAGACAGAACTTAAAGAGATGAAAGAAAAAAGACATATAAAATAACTCAAATGAGAAACAGTAATTTAAAAAAAATAGTGCAAGAAAGAAGAACAAGAAATAATTAGAGAAAAAAAAGAAATTTAAAAGATCAGTCCAGAAGAATAACATTTGTATACAACCATAAGAAGAGGGAAATGAGCCAAGTGGATATGACTGACTATGGAGTTGGGGAGAGGTATTTCAGCCAGAAGGAACCATCTCATCAAGAGCACAGAGGCAGGTGTGTATCTGGGAAGCACAATGAGAGAGTGAATAGACTGCTTTGGAAAAGCAATGATGCCACAGAGCCCAGGGGACTTCAGCCTTCACCTTGGCTGACCAGGAAGAAACTGAAGGGTGTTGAACTGAAGAGGGCTCCAGTGCGACCTGTGGAGCTACATCACTCTACAGAGACAAAAAGAGGTAGACTCAGCGTCATGTGTCCTGAAGTTAATTAAAGAAATGCTTTAAACCCCAAGGTGGTTTGAGAACTGACTGTTAGTGAAAGAGTGATGATTCCTAACTTCAGTAAAATTACAGATTTTCTGTGCAATGTTGGGGACAAATGCCGAGTTGGAGAAGGTATAAGAGAGACAAATCATAAATTTGCTGTGAATACGAGGATGGATACAATTTCTACAGCAATCAGGACCCATAAAGAAATCACTTGCCAAAAAAATGCAATGGTTAACTTTTAAATGTTGGGAAGGTGTTTGGAAGTCAAGAGGCTGGGAGATTGGAAAGGGTGACATAAGAAGCAAAGTCTCGGAGGGAGGCTGTCCCAAAAGGCCAGTCAAGAGATAAATATATGGACCAGGACATTTTAAAAATATAAACCAATTTTTTAGTCTTAACCTAGCTAAATTTTTTTCTTAGCCGTTAAACTCTAATGAACTTGCTCTCTACGATGCAAACCTGTCCAGCTTGGTGAGCTGGTTTTCTTAGAGTGGAGATGGTTTCCTGATGGTCCACTTTTCAAGAGATCAGTCTCCTTCCTGAGCCCTGGTAGATATTTAGAGGTTCGGAGTGAGGTTAAGGGTTCCCAGAGTGATGGTTAAGTTGCATTTTCCTTTGTGCAAAGCTAATAATGTCACATAGAGATGGAGGCACTGCCCTTGGCCTCATCAACACAGTTTTCTGGTGTCTCCATAGATTCTTCTCCTAAGAATGAATATATCCAGAGTTGCTCACTACAGCAAGTTTTCTTTTTATTTCTCCCAGTGTTTTTTATCTTTCATCTCCTTTCACTCATATCCTATGTGCTTCTATTTTTGAAAAACAGAACTTCACATAGCAGTTACCACAAGGGCTCAGAAAACCCTGACCAAGTGCCCCAGGCAGACTTGTCACAACATGAAAAATTACTGGTCAGACTGAGTCTTTGCCCTGCCCTGAAGAATGCTCTTTACTGTGAAACTACAGGAATTTCCTTTGACTCATGTCTTCTGGGTTTTCCCAACAGTGTTAGATTATTTTCCTCTTAAAGTCTGAACTGTTTGTTGGCACGTTATGAAATTGGGCAATTTGTTATGGAATAATTTAGAGTAAACATGTCTTCTGGTAAATGAATTTTGTGTGAGACTTAATGGGTTCAAAGGTTAAATATGACTGAAAAGTGATGTCATATGGCAGGGGGCATGGATTCAGATATTTTCCTGGGGTTATATATGTAATATAAATGAATAATACTGTCTCAGATATTACAATCAGCAGTCATGGAGTGCTGTAGTTTGGATTTTTATTGGCCTACAAAGGTCCATGCTTTGAAGGCTTGGTCACCAGCCTGTCATGTTATTGGGAGATGCTTGAACCTTTAAGAGGTGGTGACTAGTGAGAGAAAGTTAGGTCATTGAAAGTAAGCCATTCAAGGGGAGATAGAGACCCTGGTCTCTTCCTGTCTCTCTGTTTCCTGGCTGCCAGGACGTGATCCTCTGCATGCAGTCCAACATGATGTACTGTGTTGCCACAGATCCAAAGCAACAAGGCCAAGTGACCGTGGACTGAACCCTTTGAAACTGTGAGCCAAAATAAACCTTTCCTCTTTTTAAGTTGTTTATCTCAGGAATTTTTGTCACAGTGACAAATTAAAACGGAACGTCGACTCAAACATAGGTCTAGAGAAACAAAAAAATATCTAACTAAAGGTCTTGATGATGAAGCTAGGAATGAAGTGCTACCAGGAAAAGATCAAAGATGTCATACTTTTGAATGGATAGGTAGGAATTTGGCATTTCATTGTTGAAGATATGAACAAAAAATGACAATTGAGTGATTTGGAGTATAAACTAAACATGTTGGGTGGAAAATATGAGTAGTCACAGGCTGGGAAACAGAAGTTATGAAAAAGCTTTCATGATCATTTGCTTAATATGAGAATTCATTTCTATAGAATGCTTCAGACTGGGCCCTTTCTGTGGACATATTTATTTTTTTATGATCAGAAGTTAGCAATTATTTATTTATTTATCTATCTATTTCTATTTATTTATTTTTGGACTGAGGGTTGAACTTAGGGGCACTCAACCCCTGAGCCACATCTCCAGCCTCTTTAATGTTTTTATTTTATTTTATTTTTTTATTTTGAGACAGAGTCTCATTATGTTGCTTAGGGCCTTGCTAAATTGCTGAGACTGGCCTGTAACTTATGATTCTCCTGTCTTACCCTCCTGAGCTGGTAAGATTACAGGCATACACTTTACTTACTTTTTATAAAGAACTGGATGGTAAATATTTGTGCTATGTGGACGATATGGTCTCTGTAGCAATTAGTCAACTCCACTGGCATTGCACAGAAGCAACAGCACACGGTGTGTAAACAGATGAGTGGAGCTTTGCTCCAGTAAAGCTTTATCGTTTCAAATGGACTGTGGGTTACTTTCAGCTCAGGAGCTATAGTTGGCCCACCCCTGTTAGAGATGATGAACTAGTTATTCTTTCCAGAGATGCTGCCAACCATCTAATGTTTAATTTACGGTAAAAACTTTCTCTAAAGCCACTGATTTTTACATATTTAATTGGATATTTGTCTACAGCTCATAAGGGTAAGTTATAACTGCAAATACATCTTTCTGCTTTTTAGTAATTTTCATCATGTTTTCATTTATTTATTCATGTTTTCATTTATTTATTAATTGACCTCATACTTTGCATTAAAGCACAGTCCTTGGCACTAGGGATACAGGAATGAAATGTCACACTTCTTTATGTCAAAGATAGCTATGACTTACTGGAATTGTGACTTAAGTGGTGAACATTTAGTAGATGATATTTTGAGTCATTTCTTTCATAAAGTGAGAAACCATTTCCCAAACATCCAGGGGGAAAAAAAAAGCATACGTTGGGCGAAATAAAACAAACAAAAACCAGAGAGTAGAGTCTGAGCAGCGAGCACTTCTGCCTGCACTTGCTTCGTTGGTCCTTGTAAGGTGTAAATCCAGGATTGGCTGCTAAGGAACAAGAAATGATCATTTCTGCCAACTGCTCTCCACTAGCGCCTGGTACAGCGCAGAAGAGAAAGGCTCTTTCCAGCTAACAATGCTTTAAAATCTTTTGGGTAGTTTTAGTCTCCATTATCATAGAATGGGGGAAGATCTCCTAAACTGTGATTAAAATAAGGACTTTTATCCTTGGGATATGATGTCCAAATATTCTTTTTTAGAGCCACAATAATCATTTCTCATCGTGGTCTGAAAGCAAAGAATAAAATGCTTGATATATCCCACAGTATCAGTACAAGTGCTTAGCAAAAAAGCTGATGGCTGAAGTGCTCCATAAAGCATTCCATAGTAAAAGTGATGATCGCTATAGTAAAATCAAGTCAGACGGTGGCCCAAGTGAAGATTTACTGCAACTTCTCAAACAATATAATAGAAAAAAGAGTGCAATGGATTTTTTTTCTATATGATAGTTCAGCAGCCCACAATTTTTCTCTTGGTTATTTTCAAAAATAAATCTTTCACAGTTTTTAAATGTGCCACTTCCTCATTGTAACTGTGCAGCATTACAGTTTGAGATAATCAAGAACCCTGAAGGCAAACACTTTTCGGAGTTTGTAGATCAAGCTTGAGACATAATCCTTGCAAATGTCATTTATGCTATATTTTTGTCATGGTATCCGCAATTTATACATAGCTATGTAGCCTGTGATCGTGATGCATCTTGCAATAAAGGAATGGCTTACAATGGTTATACCTAGAAAACAAGGAAAGACATGGATAATGAGACAGAAGTAGAGTGTTTGCATGAGGTTACGAAAGACCTGGAAGGAGTTTTAAATTTTTTAATTCACTAGGTCCATTTGTATTACAATTTTTACACCTAGATCTCAAAAATTGATTAAATATACAGGTGAAAGAGATCCTCCTTTCTAGCTGGCTTACTGTCCAACAACTGGGGACACAATTTGCGTAATCTAATTTGATTCTTGACAAGGAAGAAGATAAAATCTAATTACTTTGATTTGTTTAATGAAGTATCAGTTTAGTTACTAGCTCACCACTAATCTATTTTCTTTTTGCTTCTTAACATTATTGTTTAAGCATGTTATGAGATTTTTTTAGTCTGTTCCTCCATATAAGAGCTTCATGCCTCTCATTTAACCTACTTGCAAAAAGAAATTTGATTATTTCACTATACATGAATGTGCACATGCCTATGTATATAGAAAGAAGTTAAATATATACTTAGCCCCTACTATGTTTAAGACAATACAAATTAATTAACCAATGTTTACCTTATATTTACAAATTTATTACCTTGAACATAGTAGGAGTTTAATAACTTAATGAACTAGTTAATCAAAACAGATGAAAATGTAAGCTCTGATTTAATGTGAATGCCAGTAATATTTTTAGAGTAGATCATTTCATTATCATTTCTGAGGAAAGGGAGTTTTTCATGTTAACAACAATTCCACCAAATGATTCTTTCTGAAGCTCTAACACTGGAATTGTATTGTTGTTAAATATTATGAATTTCCACTTTAAATGAGTTTTGAATTTGTAGCCTTGAGCACTTTCATAACTTTGTTTGATGACCCCATGTATAATTTTAAGTGATGTGCTGATTCTTTCTGTTGATGTTGATAGGATACCCTCAGGCAGTGACAGTGTACATAGTGATTTTCACAGAGTTTGAAGGTACAGGTATGGTTATGTCTCTGATAAACAACATTGAAAGAGCATGAAGGTCTTTATCACATATTTAATTTTGAATGTGGTTTATTTTTGTTGACTTTAACCCTTGGAATATATTATGAATTTCATCCATAGAAATACATATTTAGAGGAGAAATAAGTAAGAATACTTACATATTTAATTAGTTTCTAACATGCAGATATTTGGAGGACATCTACTTTCTTTTTCTTTTTAAAACAATTTTTGAGGTATGATTGACATATAAATAGTGGTACAAATTTAAAGTATATATCCTTATAAGATTGGGGTAAGGAGGCAAACATAAAATACTAACACCAAGGTCATAAATGCTTCATCTTGCTCTCATTATTATTATTTTGGTAAGAACTCTTAAGAACTACCCTCTTAACAAGTTTAAGTATACAACAGAGTATTGTTACCTATAGGCACTATATTGTACAATAGAACTCCAAAACTTGTTTTTCTTGAATAATTAAGACTTTATGGCTTTTTATTTATACTTGTCCATTTCTCCCTCTTCTAAGTCGCTGAGAACCACAATTTTACTCTCGAAGAGCTAGAATACTTTAGATTTTGCATATAAGAGGTTACAATAGTATTTTTTTTCTTCAGTGCCTGGCTTATTTCATAATGTCCTCTGGGTTCATCTACGATGTTGCCAATAGAATGTCCTTCTTTTACAGAGCTACGTTATATTCCACTGCATACAAATAACACATTTTCTTTATCCATTCACCTGTGAATGAGCATTTAGCTTTTTCCATATAGTAACTCTTGTGAACAATGTTTCAGTGAATATGGGAATGCAGATACCTCTTCATGATTCTGATTTTTGTTCTCTGGTTACTTACCTAGAAGTGTCATTGCTGGATCATTTTTGATTTTGTGATGAACTTCCATACTGTATTCCATGGTGACCACACACTTACATTCCTAACAACAGAGCACAAGCATTCTCTTTTTCTCACATTCTTTAAAAATGTGATTTGTTGTGGACAAATTTTCTCAGAGTGTCTGAAGTGCTTTTATTTTTGCTTAAATTTTAAAGGATATTTTTTCAAGGTAAAATCTGCGAGTAGAATTTTTTTTTCAACACTTAGAAGATGTTAGTGCCTTGTCTTCTAATCCATAATGTCTGTTGAGCAGTATATTAAAAACCTTATTCTTTATTTTTAAACATTTAAAAAGTTTTGTCTTCCAGGAGTTCAACTACAGTATATCCAAATGTGTTTCCATTATTTTTTAAATCCTGCTTAATAATTGAAAAACTTATTTTTGGGGGGAGGGGAGGTTAGCAGGGATTGAATTCAGTGGCATTTGAGCACTGAGCAATATCACCAGCCCTTTTTTGTATTTTATTTAGAGACAGGGTCATTAATAAGTGCCTTGCTATTACTGAGACTAGCTTTGAACTCACCATCCTCCTGCCTCAGCCTCTTGAGCAGCTGAGATTACTGATGTGCTCCAATATGCCTGGCTAAGAATTGAATAACTTCTTGAGTCTATTCTTTTATAAACTTTACAAATGTGTTGGAATTAATCTAATATTCTATCTCATTCTCTGTTCTCTTTTGGGAGATTTCAATTAAAATTGAATTTTTCTACTGAATTTTTCCTAGTTTAATAAGGCTTTACTTATTTTTATGCAATGTGCTATTTAGCCATTAAGTTCATAATTTCAAACATGTTTTTTAAACAAATTTCAATTTTAGTTTTTTTTATACATAGTTCAGGTTTTTCTCTTTGTCTTTCTTCTCCCTTCCTTCCTTCCTTCCTTCCTTCCTTCCTTCCTTCCTTCCTTTCTTTCTTTCTTTCTTTTTACAGGGATTGAACTCAGGAGCATCCAACCACTAAGCCACATTCCCAGCCCTATTTTGTATTTTATTTTGAGACACGGTCTCAATGAGTTGCTTAGTGCCTGGCTTTTGCTGAGGCTGGCTTTGAACTTGTAATCCTCCTGCCTCAGCCTCTCAAGCCACTGGGATTACAGGTGTGTGCCACTGTGCCTGGCTCTTTCTTACAATTTTGAACTTATTAGTGATGGGTGATTTAAACTCCTTGTCTCATAAATTAAGTATCTGGATATCTTTGGGCCTGTTTCTATGAGTTTTCCCCCTTCTGGTTTTGCCCCTAAATTGATCTCATTATGTCTCGTAATCTTTACTGTGATTGAATTTATATGAACCTGGGCTTCAGTTTATGGAAGGATCATTTTGTTACTGATGAGGACTTTATCTTCCTTGTCCTAAGGAGAATTTGAGGGAGATACAAGGCTTGTTCTTTGAATCGCCCCCAACTCTCATTTTCTACTACAAGACCAGGAGGGTGCTTAAAGATCTGTTCAGGCTTTCAATGTTCCAGCTACTTCTTTCTAACCAACACTTCCTTGGAGGTAAAGAAGCAGAAAATGTGACTGATTCTACTGCTCTCCTTGCCTTAAGCATCTTGGCCTCCCGGTTCTTAGTTTACATGTGCCTTCATATCAATGTTTGCAGCTTTTACTCAACTTTTAAAATTTTTCTTAGGGGTATACAAGCTTATCTCTCACAACTGGAAGCTGCAGTCTTAGCCCACCTCTGCTTTTCTCCATACTTCCTTACATCTGTATTTATACACAGCATAAATTTCTAGTGCACTATCTTCATTCATCTCCGGACCTAAATAAATAAATAGTGTTTAATCAAAATAATACAATGTGATGGGATGGGCTGCAAACAGTTATTTGTGGATAGTTAAGATCTCTAGCAGTACTGTTTATGTCCAGATTAGTTGGTGTTTTCTTGATGTCATTTCTTGATGTCATTTGAGGGTGAGCTGTATCATCACATTCATTTCCTTTAAGGTTTATTTCAGAAGTAAAATCAGACAGTTCATGTATCATGTCCTGTTCCATGCAATAGCCCCACTTAAATTATTATTTTTAAAAAGTGTGTGTGTGTGTGTGTGTGTGTGTGTGTGTGTATCTATATGGAAAAGAGTTCTTTCTACATGCTTAATAGCTACCCAGGCTTTTTTTTTTTAAATGAATATAACAGGAGAATCCAACAATATTTGTAAAGAGAATCAAGAATATCAAAAACAAAGAACGAGAAAACACAAAGTTGGAAAGCTAATCATGAAGGAAATATAGATTAGGTGAACACAGGGAACTTTAAAAAGAAATCTATATAGTTAACATACTTAATTGGAAATATATTGAAATTGTCAAAAATAACAAAATATCACAAAAATGAACAGAAAGAAAGAAAGAAGTTAGAAATAAAAGTACAATATTTTTAGGAAAAATAATGGAAACCAAGTCATAATGATGTTGTTTACTGCTTTCAAATTTCAAAACTCAACCAATGAGTCAAGAACTAAAGATTTTTTTTTTTTTTTTGATTAAGGAATGCAGTTTTCCCCACTACTTTATTTTTTTCTATAACTTACCAATAAAACTTTACTTTTTGCTAGACAATACAGGCTGTCCACCACTGACTAAAGCCATCTCACTGGAAATGATAAGAAGAAACTTCTGGAAATCTCCAAATCCCTATAGAAAGGGTCTCACCCTCTTTCCCCTTCTGACTTTCACATTATGGTCCCTGCCCGCAATAATTTCCTGATGGAGCTGCAGTAATTATGTTGGGGAGAGGTGAGACTAAATACAGCATCTATGCACCAGGATGATAGTTCAGAATAATAGAAAAGCCAGGGACCTTGGTAACAGCGGATTTGGCACTGAGTCCAGGACTGCCTGCTAATCTTCTTTTCTTGAAGAAAAACAAATATATGTCCCATTTACTTATTCCAGTATAATATCTCTCCACCAACAGTATGTGTGGGTAAAAATAATTGTGCTTAGATTAGAGAGATAACTTATTGATAATGATGGTAGTTTTAGAGACAGTAAGATAAAAAAATACAAAATTTGCATATTTAGAAATATTAGGGTAGGGACAATAATAACCATATCTTATATAATAGAGTGTGAGATAATAAAGATAAGTGGGGAAAAAGATTTAGGGATGTCAAGTTAAAACTGTTGAAAACCATATGGAGAAAAATGATTGTTTTCTCTATATTACTACACATTGTAATAGAGCTATGGCAAGGAAAGTAGTATAAATGAGTTCTTTTTGACTTTTATTGTACAGAGTCAATGAATGTATAAGATACAGAATGAACATATTTATGTGTTGTGTATCTGAACAAGCAAAATTCCAGGAATAACTAGGAGAATATTGAAGTATATATTCAATAAATACTTACCAAATGGGTGCTAATAATCATAACAAAAAGAAGAAAGAACTATTTATTTTTTAGTAAAAACATTTTTGAAGTTCTTGGATTTCTCCATCATCAAATGTTAAATATATCTTCTTTATTTTCATATGCTGGCATTCATTGCTTCAGGAACAGCTTTAAAGTGTTCCTGAGAAACTTTTAAAATTAGTCAGGTGTATTTGATCACTATCATCTTCTCTCCTTGGTAATGCTATTTGAGGATATATAAGTTGGTTGATCTTTCACCTACCTAAATCACTGTCTTATTTCTAATATTCGTCACTCATACATGCAGAAACAACCAAGGACATACATCAGATAACTCAGTAAAACCCCCCTGAGCTTGAAGCATTGTGTTTTCTGTGTACTTCTATTGAAATCTCGTTCTAAGTTCCATCTCATCCAGCTCTGGCAACCTGATTGTCATCTTTAAATATTTATTAAGTAAAATAAATATTTAAACATTTAATACAGGTACCTGACCTCTGAATATTGCTGATGCTGAATCAATCACTGAACGTTTTTTTTTTTCTTTTGTAGTTTTCTGAAAGCTTATTAACACATGAACTATTTTCATGGTAAAGATCCTTATGCAATACATCAGGTACTTGTAAAAAATATAACAAATATGGACTAAATAGGAGATGGAGTAGTGAATTAATGTTTATACTTTCTAATAGTTATTGTACTGTAAAGTTTTTGAAGGTATACTCTGAGTTGTTTGTCATTGTATCAGTTTATCAGTATACGGTTTCTAAAAACTACTGTCATGAGTAGGTGCAGAAAATACTTCATGGGCCCTGCATGGGTAGTGAAATGTTAATTAATCTTCAGACACACATTCAATATGCAAGTAATATAAAACTTATTTTCTGATAATGATAATGAAACCCAACAAAAGACCATTTCAGTCTTTTATTCTGCCTGGGAAATAGTAAATCTCAATCAATATCAGGTCATTTCCTACTCTTTCTTCAAAATAAATCTGTTGGAGCTTTCAAAATGCCAGGTAATTTGGTGGGAATGAAGGTACTGTGATGCTCTCTCTGACCTGTGTTCATGCCATCATCTCCAAGCCACTTGTTCAGCTTTCCACTAGGAGTAGTAAATCCCAGGTTCTTAGTGCTTTTATATAAATCATCCAGGACGGTGAGTTAGTCACATATCCTTTTACATTTTCTTTCTTTTGACTAGAAGCTAGATTGGATTTTTTTTCCAACTCTGTTATTTGACTGTCTTTAATCATTTCTAGGACATGGAGGACAGAAGAATAGTCTTATTATATTGAGGGTGGAGAAGTAATGGGAAGCTTACAGATAACATTCTAATATGCAGAGAGGTAACAGCAAACAAATGATTGGATTTAAATGGTACTCTTTTTTCCCATAATAATTTCCCTTAAAATGCATTAAATTCACTCAGAACCTATGAGGTATCAATTATAAATATTTTAATTGAATAGATGAGTAAATTTTTTCAAAAAAGTTTACTTTTCTAGATCTAATTAATCATTGATTCTTCATACATGAACTTTGGATAATGATGTCTATCACATTCCACCACCCTAGCTAATCCCCTGCCCCCTTGCTTTCCCTCCCACCCCTCTGCCCTATCTAGAATTCATCTAATCCTCCCATGTTCCCCCTCCCTACCCCACTATGAGTCAGCCTCCTTATATCAGATAAAACATTTGGCATTTGTTTTTTGGGTTGGCTAACTTCTCCAATGCCATCCATTTACCTGCAAATGCATGATTTTTATTCTCTTTTATTGCTGAGTAGAATTCCATTGCCACATTTTTTTTATCCATTCATCCACTGAAGGGTATCTAGGTTGGCTCCACAGTTTAACTATTGGGAATTGTGCTGCTATAAACATTGATGTGGCTGTGTCCCTGTAGTATGCTGTTTTTAAGTCCTTTGGGTATAGTTCGAGGAGAGGCATAGTTGGGTCAAATGGTGGTTCCATTCCCTGATTTCCAAGTGAAAAATTGTGGTATATTTGTGTAATAAGAATTGTAATGCAAAAACAAAGCAAAACAAAACAAAGTATATGTATAAAGGCATGAATTGGCGTGAACATACTCTGTATACAAAGATATGAAAAATTGTACTCTATGTGTAATAAGAATTATAATGCATTCGGTTGTCGTGTATTTAAAAAATAAAATCAATAAAACTAATAATAATGATGATGATAATAATAATAATAATAATAATAATAAATCATTGACCTATTCATAGGCTTTGCATTTTTGATATTTTTATTTTCTAAAAAGGATTATTACTCTATTATATATGTGGATGTATAATAAAATGTTTTTCTTTTTTTTTTTTTATAAACTCAAAACATCCTGATTATCCTGATTATGTATTTTGTGTCCAGGGGAGTTTCCTTTTAATTCTTTGTTTTTTCTACTTAGTCACTTTTATTCTCCACACATTTTTTTTTTTCCCCCAGAAAAGCCAAGTTCTTGGCTTGGCCCTTTTCAGGCCACCTTTCTAGTGTGAATTTGGGAGGGGAAACTATGAAAATGGTTTCTCTTTTCCTTCTATCCAGGAACAAAACCCAAGATTTCTCTTGAGCTTTTTCTTATTTCTTTTCTCCTCTTATAAGGATATATTATATGTGGAAGTGAAGGCTCATGTGTTGTTTTTTTGTTTGTTTGTTGTTTTGTTTTGTTTTTGCACTTCACCTGTAAACTGAAAGATTAGGCCATTGTGATCTCAGTTCACTGAATGTTTCCCACTAGACTCTTGTTTCCCTGATGGGCTGCAAAGCTATGAATCAAAGTTACAGTAGACCGGGATTGAAAAATGCCCATAGGACAAATTTAGCTTCACTGCTAGACTTTCTTCTCTGGAGTCTAAATTTCACTTAGTGCTTGGCCTCTGAGGATTGTTCTTTTCTTTCCAGTTTAATGATGTGTTTAAAAGTATAGTTAAAAAAGTCTTTCAAATATTTTTAGTAGTTTTAGTCAAGGGAGTCTTGGTATTTCCAATCTTCTTAACTACCAAAAACAGAATTCCAAACCTCTGTTATTGGAATAGTAATTTACTTTTTATTATAAATACTACTAAATCTTTTGTGTGATTTTAAATAGATCTATAGGGATAATTCAGTAAGTGAAATTGATTGGCCAAATAGCATGCATATGGTTAAAACCCTTAATTTTGTACTGACATATTGGCCATTAATAAGCTTTACAACTACACAGAGCCAGAAAAACAGGAGACTATATATCATTATTATTCCATCATTTAACTTCCAACCAAATGTTTTAGTCAGCTATTTTTGCTGCTGCAACTAAAAGATCTGACAAGAATTATTAGAGGAGAAAAAGTTTATTTTGGGGCTCAGACTTCAGAGGACTTAGTCCATAGATGACCAGCTGCATTCCACAGAGCCTGAGATGTGGCAGAACATGACTGTGGAAAAAAAAGCAGCTTGGTGGAAGAAAGAGGCTCAGAATAGGCCACCATGAAGCAGAGAGACACAGAGAGAGAGCTCTGCTCAACCAAGGCAAAAGATATACCCCAGGGGTTCTCATAACCCAATCATTTAACCCATTAACTTTCTTGCATTGTCTCACACATTAACTTTTGGGGATACCTAATATCTAAAGCATAACATAAAGCACAATAAAATGATACCTTTATTTCCAGGAATACTAGAAATCATTGGTGAGAATGAATTTGATTTATATAAGCTACCAGAAATGGAAAGATCTTCTAACATGTTATTAAATGAAAAGGGAGATGGATTACAGTGTATTTATTTCATTGTTTTATTTTATGATTCTTTATTGTTAGAGATAATTAGACATTTTCTGGATGAAATGTCTATTCACATCCTCTTCATATTTTTCTATCAGGATGGAGAATCCTTTTTGATTTGAAATAGTTTGTATCTTAAGAATTGTTTTAATCAGGTTTTTCATTGCTGTGACTGAAAGACCTGACCACAACACTTATTGAGAAAGAAAGGTTTATTTAGGAGCTCATGGTTTCAGAGATCTCCATCCACAGATAGCAGGCTCCATTCCTTGGGGCTCCAGGTGAAACTGAACATCATGGTATAAGAGTGTGGCAGAGGGAAGCAGCTCATATGATGAACAGAGAGCAGAGAGAGAGGCTGCACTCACTAGACACAAATGTATACCCCAATGCCATGCCTCCAATTCCCACTTCCTCCAACCACACCCTACCACTTCACATACCACTCAGTTAATCCCTATCAGAGGATTAATTTAATGATTGGATTAAGACTCTCACAACCCAATAATTTCTCCTCTGAACCTTCCTGTGTTGTCTCACCATTTTGGGGGACACCTCACATAAAAATCATAACAAGAATTATTGATGTTTGCCATATAACTTAAATAATTTTCCAATCATTATTGGCATTTAATTTTATGTCATTTTCTGACATGAAGAAATTTGAAATTAACACTAACCCTCTAGCCATATTTACTTTCACCCCTAGTATTCTTTTGAAATTAGGCTTAGATATTTCTCTTCTTACAAATTTTTATTATTGTTCTGAAGTATTTTGCTCTAATGCTTTCCTGATTCCATTCTCACACATGATAATATAATGATTAATGTAATGATACCAGATTTTTTTTTGGTACCAGGAATTGCACCCAGGGTTACGTAACCATTGAGCCATATCCTCAGCATTTTTTTTTTTTTTTTTTTTTTTTTTTGGAGAGAAGGTCTCTCTAAATTGCTCAAGGCCTCGCTAAGTTGCTTAGGGACTTTCTAAGTTGCTAAGACTTGCCTTGAACTTACAATTCCCTGCCTCATCCTCCCTAGTTGCTGGGATTACAGTATGGCACCACACCTGGCCAGATTGGGTTTTGATGGAAAAAATAAAATGTTTCATGTTTGCATCAAAACAAATTATTTAAAGAGTGATCATTTCCCCACTTATCTAATATATAAATTAACATGATTCATTTATTTTATAATCTTAGAGGGTTGAAAACTTCTGTACTGCATGAGTTTTGTTTATATTGTGCTTTCTGTTTACAGAGAATACTGTGATATTTTTCATGCCTAGAGTGCAGTTGAGTTAATTAAGCTGTGCTGATCTCTTGACCATGTGGATGATTTGTGGACAAAATTTTTCTTTTATGCATAAGAATTCAGTCTTTTTTCCCCTAATGCTAATATTATGCTTACTTTTCTTTGAATTCAGAAAGATATGTCATAATATAACCTGTGTTTAATCTGTGGCTATTTCAGATGTTAGTGCCAGTAATCTGTTTTAAATTAAATTAGTAACTATAAAGAATGAGACAAGTAAGAATTGCTCACTTGCATAACCAAAGTATGGGAAGATGTACTAAGATGGATGGCATCTCTGTATAAAAGCATATCCATGTTGTAATACTTGCAACTTCTGAATGTTACTCTGTTAGAGAAAAAGGTACTTTTCAAATATGATTAAGGATCATGAGAGGTGGATATTATTCTGGGGGTTTCTGGGTGAACCCTTATGCAACCATATATATCCATAGGAGAAAGAGGAAGAGATTGGCTTGAGATTATCCCCATTGCCATGAAATGAGATGCCATGACTTGTATAACATGACTTACATAACTATTCCTTTGAACAAAGAAGCAGTTGTGATTGTCATATACTAATAATATGTCCCAAAGAGTTTCCAAAAGGAGAAAGACAATTCTGAACATATACAATT
The DNA here is from genome assembly GCF_964194105.1 of Spermophilus citellus. Classification (NCBI taxonomy): domain Eukaryota; kingdom Metazoa; phylum Chordata; class Mammalia; order Rodentia; family Sciuridae; genus Spermophilus; species Spermophilus citellus. The sequence continues at coordinate 88,450,559 of NC_138193.1, forward strand.
AAATGAATGAATAAATATCCATTCTAGACCAACCCTTCATCTTTGCACATACACATGTGCATGCTCACGTGGATACACAGCAGACATATATATACAATAGCAATAACTTTAAAATCTTCTAACTGTTGTGCTTTCCTTTCAGGACCACCCTTCTTGTATTATATGCTTCTTTCAGCCAGAAAAGCAGCAGAAATTTTATAGCCAATAGGCAGGCCTGACTCAATATTTAGTCCTGTTATAGATGATGAGAGTTCATTTCCCAGCTGCCTTCGTTTAACCTCGTCGAAGACAGTGAATCCTAACATCCTACCTCATTTTGCTTCACTGAGTGTCCAACAGAATCTCCTAGACAAATATGCAAACGAGTAATTTTCAGTAGCTGACTTCTATATCATGTTATATTTTTAGTCAGTGAAAAGGGCAATGTCAATTTTGGAGGACTGATTATTTTCAGAAATATTCCTGAGATAAATCCATCCATTGATGGTGTCTAGTTCATCCACCTTTGAAGGGGATTATAATTTGACCCTTCACACTTCTATACCAAAAACACATGGAGTTCATCTACCTTGCTGAATATGACAGACATTCTGTGAAGTAATGTACAAAATAGGGACTACATGTAAGTAACTCCTGGGAATTCGGTTAATCAAAATCCCAAGAGATCTACATATAATATATAAATGTATAGTTACAAATGAGATCAGCCATTGCTATCAATTATGTTAACTGTCATACATGTCATACCTATCATTCTGTAATCACGATGTGGAAGAAAGATAATATCAGAAGGTTATGTATATATTATTCTCATTATGCTTATTAATAAGAACAAAGAAAAATATGCAAAACATAAGGATGGGATGGATTATACTCTTACCTGTCAGTTAAATTTTTGTGTCAGACTTTGCTGTCTCGTGGCAAATTTCATATTCCAGAGGTGAACTCATCAAAAATGGATAAATTTCATGCTTCACATAAACTACAATGATGGTTTCCGAGATCTAGAGAAAAGTCATATAACATTCTGAGATACACTTAGCAGATGAGAGAAATGATATACTAAAGGCATCAATTGAACTGCAAGTTGTGTGTGAAGCAGCATAAAACATTAGCTTGGAATTTGATGTGCCAAAAATATGAAATTAAATATAATAATGAATAAATCTGAGAGCCATTCCCTCTCAAAAGCAATCCCCACATTTTTCAATAAGAGAAATGATAGATCAGCATGTGTGTGACTTCTATAGGAAGACATAACAAGATTCCTGAATTCTCAAATTTGACAGATCAACTAATAAACTACTCAATAAACTACAGAAAAAAATCTATGCAAAGCTAGTAGGTTGTCAAAGGAAATGATTATTCATGGTCAAAATTAACCTTTAGCTATCTTCAACAATGTTGTATTTCTAGGAAAAACATGCTCATGCAGAAATAAAACAACAATAGAACACTACCACCATTAACAAAAAGAAGAAAGAAGAAAAACAAAAACAAATGAAATAATAACCTGGGGAGGTTAAATTGAGGAAAATTGTGTTTTTAATCAACTTTTAGACATCTTTAAAAAAAGTGTATGTAGAGTCTCATAAGAAATAATAGTGATTATGAAATTTAGGTCCTATATAAAAAGTTGAAATTTCTCAGGTCACTGGACCTATATCAATAATGGCATTCATAACAACCAAAGGACAACTCAGGAACTGGTGTGTTGTTGGTAATGAAGGAAAGTCAACTCTTATTCAGAAAAACACTTCAAATTAGATACCATTGAAAATTCAGAAACACAAACATGGCTCGGATGAGGTATGACCTCTTCTGACCTCTTAGTTAAGAAATACACAGATATACAACTCAGTTTTTTCTGCTCAGCCTTGGGCCTGACTGTAATTAAGTGGCAGGGAATACTTTACTATCTTGAGTCACAGGTAAGAAGGGCACAGTTGATCCGAACTTTTCATATAAAACACTACCTCACCACCACCCACGCCCAACCTTCAGAGTACATGCTTGTTATGGAAATATGGGAATTCTAGAATAACTGTGTTATTTTAGTCTATCCAGTAACCAACCTAATGCAATCATGTAACAATCTAATCAATTGTTCATTGATCTTCAATTAGGAGTTTTAAAAAAGGTCATCAACTAGAAAATGACTGATTTATTTAGATTATGTCCACAGAGCTATAATCTCTCTGGCACTTGATTAAACACAACTCACAGAATTACCTGCCTGCAGTCAGAATCCAACCCAGATGAAACTGTTTTTACAATCTCAATTTCTAAAATATACTTAAGAAGAAAACAAAGGCAATTTTTTATTAGCAAAGAGTATATTAAAATATACTTTCAAGGTTTATAACACATTTTAAGGAGAAATAGTGGAATAAAATAGAATTTAAATATTTATTATGCTATATGTCATGTTTCTGCATTGAGACAACAATGGAAAATTTTTAATACTATATACCAAAATAAAAATAAAATCTTATCATAAAAAGCATAGGATTTAGGGATAAGTCAAAATCAAGAACACACACACAAACAAACACACTTGCATATACATTTTTGTCCCATCCTGGTGAAATGACTTTTGAAAGTCCCATGGGTAGGATATTGGCTCAGATCCTGCAGAGTCTCACCCTTCCCTCTGATTCCTTTGGAAGGAAGATTAACAAGTCTCAGTTGTCAGACCTCTCAAGAAATAGTCCTTGGCAAAAGACAGTCATCACGTTTAATCACACACCCTCTTTCTTATTTTTCATTTGATTTTTAAAAAATGACAGCAGAATGCATTACAATTCATATTATTTATATAGAGCATTTTTTCACATCTCTGGTTGTATATAAAATATACACTTACACCAATTCATGTCTTCATATGTGTACTTTGAATAATGATGTCCATCACATTCCACCATCATTGCTAGCCCCCTGCCCCCTCCCTTCCCCTCCCACCCCTCTGCCCTATCTAGAGTTCCTCTATTCCTCCCATGCTCATCCTCCCTACCGCACTACAAATAAGTCTCCTTATATCAGAGAAAACATTTGGCATTTGTTTTTTGGGGATTGGCTATCTTCACTTAGCATTATCTTCTCCAACTTCATCCATTTAACTGCAAATGCCATGATTTTATTCTCTTTTATTGGTGAGAAATATTCCATTGTGTATATATGCCACTTTTTTATCCATTCATCTACTCAAGGGCATTTAAGTTGGTTCCACAGTTTAACTATTCTGAATTGTGCTTCTATAAACATTGATGTGGCTGTGCCCCTGTAATATGCTGTTTTTAAGTCCGTTGGATATAGACCGAGGAGTGGGATAGCTGGGTCAAATGATGGTTCCATTCCAAGTTTTCCAAGGAATCTCCATATGGCTTTCCATATTGGCTGCACCAATCTGCAATCCCACCAGCAATGTATGGGTATACCTTTTTCCCCACATCCTCACCAACACTTATTGTTGTTTGTCTTCATAATAGCTGCCATTCTGACTGGAGTGAGATGAAATCTTACAGTAGTTTTGATTTGCATTTCTATAATTGCTAAAGATGATGAACATTATTTTATATATTTGTTGATTGATTATATATCCTCTTCTGACAATTGTCTGTTCAGTTCCTTGGCCCATTTATTGATTAGGTTATTTGTTTGTTTGTTTTTTGGTGTTTCGCTTTTTGAGTTCTTTATATTCCCTAGAGATTAATACTCTATCTGAAGTGTGCGGGGTAAAAATTTGCTCCCAATATGTAGGCTTTCTATTTACCTCACAGATTGTTTCTTTTGCTGAGAAGAAACATTTGAATTAGTTAAGGCCTAATCTGACATGATGAAGATTAGGACCTACGTTTTTCTTCTATTAGGTGAAGGATCTCTGATTTAATTTCTAGGTTCTTGATCCACTTTGAGTTGAGTTTTGTGCATGGTGAGAGATAGTGGTTTAAATTCATTTTGTTGCATATATATTTCCAGTTTTCCCAGCATCATTTGTTGAAGAGGCTATCTTTTCTCCAATGTATGCTTTGTAATTTTGTGGGTTAGTCTCTTTGTCCTCTATCCTCAGGCACACCCTCTTTCCAGGGCAGCCTCTACTTAATAATGGTCAATCATTGTCTCAGGACTGGACTTCTTGTTCTAACTTGAAACAATCCTAAAAGGCTATTCTGATTTCAGAGGTTTGTGCAAAGCTGGATGAAGCTTTATTTGTGACTTGTTACTGAATTCTTTGTCTAATTGTGTTTCCTTACCTTCCATGAAAGTACTGATCCAAGAGCACTACCTGATTAATTTCTGGCATGATATTCTTCATCTCAGAGTCCTGTTTCCTGTAAGAATCAGTGCCAGGAGTAAACTGAGAAAGCCCATGTTAAGATGAGATTTTACAGCCAGAGAGCCCAAACTCTGCTGGTGGCAGATGGACAACAGGGAATTCTTGGCACAAATTAGCTGGCTAATATGCACTTCTATAGACAGAGTGATTGATAACAAGTTACCATGCTATCAGAACTACCCTTGATACATGTGGTCCTGTGACCTACCAAGTCATGAACTCAAAGAGGATCAGAAGAAATCTGTCTGAGATAGAAATTATACATTTGGTGTTTAGCATTAGCAGAGTCAGAAAGAAACATTAAGTTCATTAGACAAACAAGTTATCCAGACTCTGCACCACCATTCACACTGCTGAGTCAGCAAGTCTGCTTACTTCTATGGTTATGAACAAATCATAGAGGAGAGAAGAACAACAACAGAAAAAAGGATATGCTTTGCAACGATCAGGATGCTTAGTTTAAGAGACTTAAAAACTGAAAATGGATGGCAGTTGGAATCCACTTTGGGTTGAAGTAGAAATGGCCTGACATTAGTGTGTGTGTGTGTGTGTGTGTGTGTGTGTGTGTGTGTGTATTCATTGGTAGTATAAAATGGCTTGAGTAGTGGCCAAAAGCTGATAATACAAGAGTAAATGGCTTGAAAATTTCTTAGAGACCTAAGAGAAAAACTGGAAAATTGATGAAAAGACCTGACTTAGCAGTATGTAGAAGGGCCTATGGGAACAGGATAAAAGTACAGAAAACTGTATTGATTGTTAGTGCCCACTGGTGAGGAGTCACCACTGAAGAAGCACTATAGATGAGTAGATAATGCTTTGGCTATTTGACTTCTGCCAGTCTCTGTTACTCTTCCCTCATGTAGCTCTTGCACAATAAATAATTGAACAGAAAAATTGTGCAGGAAGATATGAAGCCAACGGCATCAATTCCTACTTATCTATTATAGCTACTGCAACTGTTATTAGCGACAAATTCTAAATCTGAGCTTCAGATAAAGGCCATGGAGACCAACATCCTTTTTATGGCAGTTTTACTTCATTAAACTTCTGTGTCTGTAAGGGACAGTGATTTGTTTGAATTTGATACATATTTCAGGTTTGCATTTTTTCTCAAATAAAGAGTCTCATCTAGGACCACTATCAAGGGGCTTTCAAGTATTCGGTACACATATGGCGTCCTGAATATGTTGTTAAATGGACTCATTTTTATAGCAAAGGATGTAAGGCAGTATATATGTCACCATGGAATCCTGTAATCCTATCATACCTGTAACCCAGGAGGGATCAATCTGTAAGAAAAAGCTCCAGTTCAGGAATAATATTCTGTAAAGATGAAGCAAAACCCTCTTGGAAGCACATACACACTAAATCAATGACCATCAAATTGCACTACATTCATAATAGGTATAATATATGGTTTGGTGAAATTCTGAAAGTGGAGGGCCCCTGATGGCCTACTCCAAGTGACTCTTAGAGATTTCCTTTTCTTTACCAAAACCTCTGGGCTCCCTAGGCAAAAAGTCATGGTTGCCAAGGAAAGAACACCTTCACTAGGAGTCTTGGCAAAAGTCAAGAGACAAAAGTCAATGATACATTAAGTTCATTAGACAAACAAGTTATCCAGACTCTGCACCACCATTCACACTGCTGAGTCAGCAAGTCTGCTTACTTCTATGGTTATGAACAAATCATGGAGGAGAGAACAACAATCATGGAGGAGAGAAAAACTGGAATTTTTCTCTTAAGCTGTATTTCCACCTGGATACCTTGAATACTTATGCCACAACACAAAGAAGCAAGAAGAAAAGTAACCTTCTTGGTAAGGGTGATTGACACTGATCATTAGGAAGAGACACAGTTGATGCTATATAAAGGAGACAGAGAGGAATATCTTTGGTAATTCACTGATCTACTTGGGAATTTCTTATAACTCTTTTACCCAAGTTTGATAGAAAATAGGGAAATGAAGCAGTGTAGTCCTGAGATGCCATAAGTAAGAGTTCATATTCCCCTCTGAATGAGGATTTGGATGATCTCACATGGAAATGTAGCTAAACAGTGAAAGTGTAGTCAAGGTTAAATAGAATCTAGAATGGATATGATTAGAAGGTTATAATTAGTATCAGTATGTCCGTAAGACTACTTGCAGTGGCAAGATCTTTAGTTCAAGTTACTATCCCTTCTATTATAAGAAACTCCTAAAGAAAAAAGGCTTGCTGATGGAGTTCCAAGAAAACTGCTCACAGAATTTGTATGGGTTAAGTGTATTAGAGCAGCCCAATGGATGAACTGTGTTGGGTGAGTTGCTGCATTAGCTGGATTTCTCTTCAGTATAGCTACTAGAAGTTTGTCAATTGAAGTTCTCAGCTGTCAGCCCTTTCTGGTAATTTCTCTTGGATAATAAGAATTAACTTCACCTAAGGTCACAACTATTTTTCATGACATCTTGCATCAAATGACTGGTCAAAGCCGTGGTAAAAATTATTTAATCCCCTAACCCAAATTGAGACATATCTCAAGGATTATCCAACTTCAGAGTTCTCCACAGTTGACAGAATCCCGTTGAAACAACATTGGAGCTCAAATTCTTTTTTTTTTTCCCAATTCTTCTTCCTTACCTTCCCCAAAAATGTTGAGTTTAGAAACTCCTTGAATGCTCATCTCCGACTCAGTTAGCTTTCAAGAAGACCTAGCGACAACAGAAAGTTACTTGACTTCTCTTAGTCTCAGTTTTCCCCTTTTTAGTTGATGGATGGTAGTCTAATTTAATCAATGTACAATAAAATGCCTGGCTAATTGCTCAATTACCTATTGGTTCCCTGGTTTCTGTTGCCTCCCAAAGTAAAAGTGATAAGTGACAAATGGACTATCAAGATACAAGTGTTATAAAATTATTTCTGATTTACAAATATCTTCTTCTGGTGATGTCTTTATGATAATCATTTCAAAAAGAGACAATTTTTTTTCTTGATTATTTGATCCCATATTACCTACATATACCTTAAGAGAAAGCTTTCCTTCAACAATTGTTTCAGTATGCTATAAATTCTAATTCATTCCTTTGAGTTGAACACTTAATATGGATTAGCAGAATGCATGTATTTCAAGAAAATTGTGGCAACGTTGTTTTGCAATTATATCATTTCAGACTGAATGTAATTCAACAATGTACCCCATTACTTGAGGTTAGGTGATACAAGTCTAGAAAAGGAAAGATACACTTGAACTGGGATTTAAAGTATAAGTAGTTGTTGATTTGATGGAAAAAAAAGAATACATTTCAGTAAAGAGAAATGCATGTATAAGTGGCTCTGAGTGATCTGGAGAATGGTAGACTATAAAATACAAAAGATGAAAATGTAGTATATTGAATTTAGTTTGAAAAAATTATTGTCACAGGTATAAAAGATTGTTTGCTTTGTTTCTGGAAAAATTATATGAATTACAGGGAGATTTCAATTGGCCATGGGCCTCATAGGGTTCAGCAGTGATGTTATAATGACTGATAGGAACAAAATTTGCTATTCAGACAGACACAAAATATTTTCCATTTAATCCCCACTGGGCTTGTTGTGTTCAACTTAGATTATAATATTGAAAGAAGAGCCTTTACAAATTAGAAGGGAGCAACTAGGATCTAGAACAGTCTCAAAAGAACTGCACTCGGAAGGCACATGGCTAGTTTTTGCGGCAAAGCCCTTGAAGATAGCAATGCCTTTCAATTGAGGACTGAAATTCTATTTTTGCTCATTAGCATTATTTTCTAGTCAATCATATTATCTCTCTGCTGCTATATAATTTCACAGTCTGTCTGAAGTAGTCTGTATGCCAAATATAAACTTTTAAAGGACAAAGAAGACCAGAACAAACAGCTAAATCACAGATAATTTTGGAGATCAAACTGTCAGCCAAAATCCTTTTAAAAATCCAAGAAAGCTTTAAATAATATATTGATTTAATATGTACCTGCATATGTAGTTTAGATCTATGTTCATTTCTTCTGGCCTGACCTTTTATCTTACTGTGACCATTTACATTGGCTTCCATCTAATCAACTAGAATACATTGATTGGTTGTTGTGATTTTCTTGGTAGAATTTTTAATAATTATTCTTTTTTTGTTGTTTATTTGGAGACATAGGGTAAGAAAGTCAGATAGGAAAAACACATACTTGGATGTTCCTATGAGCATATGAGTCAAAAAAATGGCAAAGAATACCTCTTGCCTGCAACTAAAGTTTATGAATCACGTGAAAATCAATTGACATCAGTATTCATGTTCTACTTACTTTAGGACTAGAACCCTGAGCTTTCTTTTTGGTATATATAAATAGTAATAGTGACCAGAGAATCCATTCACCAGACTCCTTGCTATCAGTTTTGCATATAAGCCAATATATATGTTCACTTCTGGATTGTATGTTCAAAGAGAAACTACTTGCCCTCAATTTTTTTTCTGATGTCCAGGCTATAAACCTAGAAATAAAAGCCAAGTGTAGAGAATGAAAGGAGTTCTTCAAAATTCCATCTTCTTTCAGTCACTTTATTTTTAGAAATCTGTTACAGAATCTTAGTTTATTAGATCATATTAACAAATGAGTCATATAATTCAATAAATAAACAAAAAGACAACATCAAGTATCATGACTTGTCACATAATGGGCTATTTATATTGGCCCTGGAAATCAAGAGTTAATAAGAATATCTTTTAGAGATGAGGAGAGAGGTTCACAATATAAATAGAAGCAAGAATCTAAAGGAAAGTCCAAAGAGGTAGGAGAACTTGGAAGTAATGGTAACAATAAAAATTATGTAAACTTGTCTCCATCATTAAATACATGGTCAGGACTTGTGGTAATTTTTTATGAACCTTCAGTGAAAATGGTACAAACAATCTGGCCTTAGGACAGCCGTTTAATTTTAGGTTTCCAATTCAGATTTCTTTCTTATCCCAGAGTTCAACTCTGAGCTGTGGCATAGAAACATGGAGAGGGGGTGCTCAGATCATGTTATTTAAAAATATATGCAGCCAATTTGCTTAGCTGTAATTCAGAGAATCTGAATCTTTGCTTACTAGATTCTTTGAATTTCACTTCTTTTATTCTGTGAAAGAGGATAATAATACCTGTTACACAGACTTAATGTAAAGTTTCAATAAATAAAAATACTTATAGGGCTCAGAATATCTCCTGGCACATAGGAAACATGGATTAAAATGATTTATTTTTAGGATGTGTTATTGATAATAATTCTTACTCCATCTCTGTCTTCCCCAATATCCAAATCATACTACTATTAAAATATTTGAACATGAAAACAGAAGCAGTGAGAAGATTGCATCTACTTTGCTACTTCATAGTGATTACTGACCCAAAGACATTTTTAGTCTGACTTGAAAGACTATTCCCTAGAGTCCTTCAGGCATGCAGAGTGTTGTATGCTCTCTATTTTCAAGTCACAATTTAATATGGGTCAAAGTCCTGGTGTTTATGATAAATGACAGCAAAAATGGCCTCTCCAAATGACAATAAATTAATGGGCCAAGACCACAGGTCTGCCAGCTTTGCTTAGTAAGCTTTGAATTTAGCAAATCGGTTCCTACATGTACTGTAGAGCTTTAATATAATTTTCATTACAATGAAGCCTCGTGATTCCTAGTACTCATATGGACCATCTTAAGTTTTAGGAACTTTAAGTGAGATAGGTAGAATTCCTGGAGAAAGTAATGAATCATTGGAGCTGAACTTTAACACCCATTCAACATCTAATTAGTTGAATTAGAACCACTTTGTAAGAGAGTTAATCAATTCTCTAGCTTTAGCTGCCTGATGCTTCTGAAATTTGCTGATGTTATCATGGCATTGGAAGGAGACACTCTCTTTGCATGTTAATTGGGTCATTTTTTTTCTAGGACCTCTATATTACAAAAGAGAGTATTAATATACATATTCTGCAAAATGAGAGCTTTACAAGGACAAGATTGTGCCTTTATCTGAAAAAAATAGAATGAAAAAATATATCAGTCAAGCATTGTAACTTCCTGAAAGGCTGCTTGGTGACATGGATGTAATGCAGTGTCTGGAATAGGCTAGGATTAAATAAACATGTTAATGGTAATTCATTTATTTATGTTGGCCAAACCCTCAAGTGCAGTGAGTTGCTAACTACCTAATATAAGAGTGTCAGAAAAAAGATTTTGATTGCCTACTCCAAATATCTCTTTTGTTAAAATTCACTGACTTATTATTAAAATAACCTGTGAAAAATGCAAAATAAGGCAGTTTTTAGTCTAATATATTTATATATATGCATATATACACATACATACACATATACATATGTATAAGTATATGCACACACACACACACACACACACACACACACACATGTGTACAGCTATTTATCAGGCCTGGAACTAAATGCTTTCATATAAATCATTTAATACTTATAATACTCAAGAGTATCTACCAGTCATTAGTAGCAATTTTGAATGTACTTGAAAGGTTAGTGAATTTGTTCATTTAGTAGGTTCTGAGGATACTGGAAATGCAATGATGGGAAGCTATTTTAGAAAATTAGATACATATAGATGTTAATTAATTAATTAATTAATTATCTTTATTACATCTAGTTATGACTTAGCAGCACCAAAATGTATTGTGCTCTCCCAAGTTTGACCCCATTGCACTCGAGACTTTCAAAGACAGCATATGGAAGGCAGAAAAATAAAAGGCACTGAAAGTGGTGCCTTGGAGAAGTGGTGAGCAAAAAGGCCTAATGTACAATGTCTTGAGTTTATATAAATGTTTCCAGCTTCTGACTATGTACAATAAACTATGATTTCCCTTAATCAGTTCATATACTATATCCCCCATGATCAACATGAAAAGCCCTGTGAGGGAAATTTGATTCAGGCCACAGTTTGTGACGCCGCCTCGTAGTTTAATTCCTGCCATTACACATTTGAAAAGCTTGATATCCTGCAAGTCTGCATGATTTATTATTATTTTCTCTCTGCTATAATATTTATCATCCCCAATGCTGTGCACTAGAGGCTTAACATTTTCTGGATTTTTGATTGCACTTCTTTGCATTATTTCGAGATTATGAAACTTTTTAAATAAGTATAGGGGAATGTGTTCTTTAGCAACAATACTATATTTCTTCACAAGGTAAATAGTAATAACCTAAGAAACTGAACTCTATTGATGAATAGGTTTTTGTTTTTTGGTACTGGGGATTGAACTCAGGAGCACTCGACCACTGAACCACATCCCCAGCCCTATTTTGTATTATTTTCTTTAGAGACAGGGTCTCACTAAATTACTTTGTGCCTTGCCTTGCTGAGGCTGGCTTTAAACTCACAATCCTCCTGCCTCAGCCTCTTCAGACACTGGGATTACAGGGGTGCGCCAGTGCGCCCAGTTTGATGAATAGTTTTTAAATCCTTAAATAAGATTCAAACTGGTGGATTAGAGGACGGCTGCGTTTCGAGTTGCTCTGTGGCTCCAGATTCATGCCGTAGGAGTACAGCTTCTTGGTGAGGTAAGTGACAGAGGGATTGCACTAACATTAGCTATTGGACAGAGTGTCTTTTAGATGCCCAGAAATTTGGGTTCATTGAACAAAGATGAACACACGGGGGACAAGTCGGTTGCCGCTGTAGCAGTGGCCCTTGGTTTACCACCGAGGGGAGGGACGACACAGAGGGGGAAGCACGATGAACATATTTGCTATGGAAAATCCTGTAGATCAGAAAAGCAGTCTGAACTTAGTTACTCAGAGGCTGCACTGTGAACTGGAGTTTGAAAGGTGCTCTCAGCTGGCCCTGGAGAGTTGAGGCAGGAGCCATCTGGTGGCAGCCATGTTGCATCTGCTGGCCCTGGGAACTGGGAGGCCACAGCCAACATTGCCATACTCCCCTAGCAAGCACCTACTGTGTGGTCCAGGGTGTACCTAGCAGAACCTGAGTGAAACACACACAGAGGAGATTGTATCGATGCAGAAAAACAAAGGGAAGCCTGACTTGCCTTTCCTTTTGAGTCTGACTTCTCACATGACCAGCAGAAGTAGGTCAGGAGTCTGAACAGGAGGATGTGAATATACTCTGGGATTAAGCCCAGGAAGTCTGTGTTCCTGGGAAGCAGATCATGTAGAGGACTGGCTCCTCAAGCCCATGAATACAATTTGCTGGAGCTTTCTGTGATCCAGACTCCCAGCAGAGATTGGCAACTGCTGGGTCCTTGGTGTATGTTGATGTAATCTCTCTCGAGCAGGTATCACCCAATAAAGCCCCTAAGACCTGATGAGACCTCAGCCCCAAATGCTGGAATTCTCCTTATAGGACTCGGTGGCATCCCCATCCTGGAAGTGCATCACTCTGGTCTATGCAGACAAAATGCTCTTCAGCAGTACTTTCCATTCCATAGAACCTTATTCTGGAGACAAAGGAAGATGAGAGTTAGTTCTACCAGCTTTAGTCTCAGGTCATTCTAACTGGAACCTTAATGAGCAACAGAAAAAGAGGAAGAGGTTTAAAACCCTTAACCCTTGTGCGCACCCCCCTCTATGCATATAGTCCAAGATGAAATGGAAAAATGATAACTTGGCATACATAGTGACCATCAATCATCGTCAACTATTTGACCACCTCAGTGGAGACAATTACTTCATTTTTCACTAACAATAGTTTATATTTTCCATTTGTGTGTGTGTGTGTGTGTGTGTGTGTGTGTGTGTGTGTGTGTGTTTGTTTTCTTGCTGTGATGATTGGTTCATGGACAAATACATATTTGTTCTCATTTTTTAAAAATGTGATTATTTTTTCCTTGCCTTTTTTTGGGAGGGAGGGTGGTACCAGGGATTGAACTCAGGGGCCTTCAACTACTGAGCCACATGCCCAGCCCTATTTTGTATTTTAATTAGAGACAGGGTCTTACTGAATTGCTTAGGGCCTTGCTAAATTGCTGAGGCTGTCTTTGAACTTTGATCCTCCTGTCTCAGCCTCCCAAACTGCTGGGATTACAGGCATAGGTGCCCACACGCCTAGCTCCTTGCCTTATTTTTTGAGAGTTAGGGATTTTTATTTGTTTATTTTGGTTTTGTTTTTCTTTGTTTATATTGTTTCTCTTTCTCAATTTCCTTTTCCCGCTAACAGCCAAATTGTCTTTTTCTCTCATTCTTTCTTCCTCTCCTTTATTTATCCTTCTCCTTTCTTATAACTATCAGTTGCTATATCTCTTCTCCTTTCTTTCTGTTCACATTTTGAATATTCTAAACTATCATCTACCTTTATACAATTTTTTCTTTTATCTTAATGAACTGCATTTTAGCCATTTTTTAAGAACTAATTGGTTTACATAACTCCTGCCCCTACCATTTATGCTGTTGCAAATGTTACTGGTTTGGATAATATAGTAGACACATGCTGTTTGCTTTAATGCCAGAACTCCTTTATGGTTATTTATTGTTTTTGTCTTTGGAAATTACTGAACCCACCATTTCTGTTTTTTTTTTTTTTGTGGTAATTAATGTTGTAGTTGTCATAGTAAAAACCACATATTTATGTTAATGTTTGCATTGGTTGTTGCTATTGTTCATTTCCCTGTTCTATGTGCTGCTGGGAACCTACAGGGACACTACAAGTTCATAGAGACTCTGCCGTTGATCTAAACTAAGCCAAAACCCAGCACACCTTGTTCTACACACAAATTACTGAGGCTCAAACTTCCAATATACTTTAATATAAAGAACAGAAGAGACAAAAACCCAAACTAATGACCAGGGCCCAAGTAAGAATGGCTAGGGATGGGCCCTCAGATCCCAATCACAGACATCTGCTACTACGGCAAAAATAGAGAATTAACACAAAATCAGTGCATACGTACCACACACCACACCTATGAGGGGGTCTCAATCACGTGAGTGCCTACATAATAAAATCAGAATGATCCCCGTCAAATAATCTTCTCGTATATTTCAAGGGTCTTTTAAAATAAGAATAAAACTGGGCTGGGGCTATGGCTCAGTGGTAGCACACTTGCCTGGCATGTGTGAGGCACTGGGTTTGATTCTCAGCACCACGTATAAATAAATAAAGGTCTATCAACAACTAAAAAAAAATTTAAAAATATGAAAAAAACTTTTCCAAAATCTGTAAAAGGAAAGAAATAATTAAGACCAGAGCCAAAATCAATGAAATTGAGAATAAAAATATAAATCAAAGGATGAATGAAATGAAGAGTTTATTCTTTGAAAAGATAAAGGAGAGAACTTATCAGTCTTAGACAAACTAACCAAAAGAAACAGAGAGAATTTCCAAATTAATAAAATCAGAGAATAAAAACTAGAAATCACCACATACATCACAGAAATCCAGTTACTCATTAGAGACAATTTTGAAAAACTGTTCTCCAATAAGTTGGAAAATGTAGAAGTAATGAATACATTTCTAGACACATGCAATCTGCCTAAATTGAATCAGGAAGACATAGAAAACCTAAAAATACTACTAACTAGTAATGAGATCAAAGCAGTGACAAAAAGATTTCCAAAAAAGAAAAGCCCAGGACAAGATGGATTCTCAACTGAATTCAATCAGATCTTTAAAGAAGAACTAGTGCCAATGCTCCTCAAATTATTCCATGAAATAGAGAACACTGCCAAATTAATTCTATGAAGCCAGTATTGGCTATGAGTATGAGTATATACTCATAGCAAAACCAGATAAGTTCACATCAAGAAAAGAAAACCACAGACCAATATCCCTGAAAAACTTAGATGCAAAAATCCTTAATAAAAATCTTAGCAAATCATATTTGATAACATATTAAGAAGATTGTACATCATGACCAAGATGGTTTTATCCCATAGGTGCAAAGACATCTTGGCATATGCAAATCAATAAATTTAATTCAAAATATAAATAGAATTGAGGACAAAATCACCTAGTCATTTCTATAGATGCAATGAAAGACTTTGACAATATTTAGCAAGCATTCATGAAAAAAGCACTGAAGAAAATAGGGATAGAATGAATCTACCTTGACATCTGGAAGGTTATATATGAAGAATCCAAAACTAACCTTATAGTAAGTGGGTAAAAGGTGAAAAAGATGAAAGCACTTCTTTTAAAATCTGGAATAAGATAAGGATGTCCACTCTCATCTCTCCTATTTTTATAGTGTTAGAAATTGTAGCCAGAGCTTCCAGCAACAGAAGGAGGTAAAAAAAAAAAAATGAAAGAAAAAATCAAATTGTCACTTTTTGCAGATGATATTATTCTATACTTTTAGGAAATTCATAAAGCTCCATCAGAAGACTACTAGAGCTAATAACAAATTTATTAAAGTGTCAAGTTTTAAAACCAACATACAAAAATCAATAGTTTTTTTTTTTTTATATATATCTACAATGGATATGCTGAGAAAGAAACCAGGAAAGCAATCCCATTCACAATAGCCTAAAAAATATCTAGCAATAAATTTAACCATGGAGGTCAAAACCCAACAACAAAAACTATAGAACCTTGAAGAAAAAAAAATTGAAGAAGAATTCAGGAGATCAAAAGCTCCCATGTTCATGGATAGACAGAATTAATATAGTTAGAATGGCCACACAACCAAAAGCAATACACAGATGAAATCCCTGTTAAGATACCAATGAAAGTCTTCACAGAACTAGAAGAAAAAAACAGTCATAAATTTCATTTGGAAGAAAAAGAGATCCAGAATAGTCAAAGCAATTTTAAGCCAAAAAAGCAATATGAAGGCATCACAATAACTGATTTCAAATCATACTACACAACTGTAAAGACAAAAACTGGTATAAAATAGACACACAGACCAATGGTACAGATTAGAAGACTCAGAGACAAACCCACAATATAGAGGTATCTGATCTTTGAGAAAGGTGCCAAAAATATACATTGGAGAAAAGACAGGCCTTTTAACAAATGGTGCTGTTAAAATTGGTTATCTATGTGTGGAAGAATGAATCTAGACCCTCTCTTTCACCCCAAAGTCAACTCAAAATGGATCCAACACTTAGGAATTAAACCAGAAACTATTCAACTCCTGGAATAAAACATAGGGTCAACACCCCAGCATTTAGGTACAGACGACTTTCTCAGTATGACCCCTAAAGCTCAGAAAATAATGCCAAAAGTTAATAAATGGAATAGCATCAAATTACAAAGCTTCTGCACTGCAAAGGAAAAAATTAAGAATGTGTAGAGATGGGCTGCAGGCGTGGCTCAGTGGTAGAGTGCTCACCTAGCATGTGCGAGGGCACTGAATTTGATTCTCAGCACTACATGTGAATAAATAAATGAAGGTTCATTGGCAACTAAAAAATTAAAAAAATAATGTGTAGACAGAACCTACAGAATGGGAGAAAATCTTTGCTAGCTAATTTTCTGATACAAGATTAATATCCAAAATACATAAAGAATTCAAAAAAACCCAAACCCCAAAAGATCCAATTAATAAATAGGCAAATGAATCAAACATACACTTCTCAAAAGAATAAATACAAATGGCCAAAAAGATGTATGAAAAAATGTTCAACATCATTAGCAATTAGGAAAATGCAAAAACTAAATGAGATTCCATGTCAGTTAGGAAAGCAGTCCTCAAGAATACAAACAGTGATAAATGTGGGAGAGGATGTGGAGAAAAAGAAACATTTTGGAATTTTACTCAGCAATAAAAGAGAATAAAATGATGGCATTTTCAGATAAATGGATGGCATTTGAGAAGATAATGCTAAGTGAAGTTAGCCAATCCCCCCAAAACTAATGCCAAATGTTTTCTGATATAAGGAGGCTGACTCATAGTGGGGTAGGGAGAGGGAGCATGGGAGGAATAGATGAATTCTAGATAGGGAAGAGGTGTGGGAAGGAAAGGGAGGAGGCAGGGGATTAGCAAGGATGGTGGAATGTGATGGACATCATTATCCAAAGTATATGTATGAAGACATGAATTGGGTGTCAACCTACTTTATATACAAACAGAGATATGAAAAATGTGGTATATATGTGTAATAAGAATTGTAATGTTAAAAAAACCCAAAGTACATGTATACGGGCATAAATTGGCGTGAACATACTTTATATACAAAGATATGAAAAATTGTGCTCTATGTGAGTAATAAGAATTTGTAATGCATTCTGCTGTAGTGTATTTAAAAAATAAAATCAATTAAATAAAAAAGGACATTTAAAGCCCTCTGATACTAAAAAAAAAAAAACATTTTTTACACTGTTGGAGAAATTGTAAATTAGCTCCATCACTATGAAAAAACTAGCCATGGAACCACCATATGACCCAGCTATAGCACTCTTCAATATTTATTATTATAAAGAATTAAAATCAATATGATAAATGCACAGCCATGTTCATAGCAGCACAATTCACAATAGCCAAACAATGGAACCAGCCTAGATGTCCATTAATAGATCCATTAATAGATGGGTGAATAAAGAAAATGTTTTATATATGCACAATGGAGATTTTATTGTTGTTGGGTTTACTTTTTATTTTTACTTTTTATTTTTTGGTACCATGGATAGAACTCAGGGATGACTGAGCCACATCTCCAGACATCATCACCACCATTATTGTAATTATTATTTTGAAACAGGGTCTTTATAAATTGCTTAGGGCCTTGCTAAGTGGTTGAGGCTGGCATTGGACTTGTAACCCTTCTGCCTCAGCCTCCCAAGCCACTGGGATTACAGGTATGTGCCCCCATGCTAGGCTATCCAATGGAGTTTTAATCGTTCAAAAAGAAAAATGAAATTGTGTCAGGAAAATGGATGAAACTTGAAACCATTCTGTTAAATGAAATAAGCCAGACTCAAATGGTTGAGGGTAATATTTCCTCTTCTCTTACATGTGTGGAAGGTGGAGAGGAAAAAGAAAAAGAGGGGTTTACCTCATGAAAATCTAAGAGAGATCAGTAAAATAGGAGAAAGGGATCTTGAAACTCGGCCCAGAAACTTAGGCTGGAGTTGTATCCCCTCCCAGGGAAGGGAAGACCACAAGCACAGCCCTCATCAGGCCCTCTCCTTTGCATCACTGTCAAGTATTTGCTGTCCTTTACTAGTATGACAGGGTTTATCATTTGGGGAATACCCATGTAGTGAAGAAAAACCTCAACTCTGCTGTAGACATTGGTGTATGAGTATGGATTTTATTTTTTAAAAAGGTATTGGTGTAAATGAACACATTCTAATTACATTAAAAAATTAAAACTATGGAAATATAAAGAAAGAGAATCCTATTGCCTGCAGGTGATCACCGTTAATATTTTCATTTCCTTCCAAGTTTCTTTTTATTTTATATACTTATGAGCATGCTGAATGAATATTTATTATTAAGCTTTTATCACTTACTGGTTTATTATGAACTTGTTTCCAAATCATTAAGATTCTCTAGTAAATATTTATTAGGCTCTTGATATTTTATTAACCAGATGAATCATAATTTATAATTTCTCTATTGTTATATATTTGAATAATTTTATTACTGATACAAATAATGTTACCCTATCATCTTTACATTTAAACATACGTCTGTAACTTTGATTATTTCCATTGCATAAATTTTAGAGATAGAATTACAGGTTTTGGAAATGGCACCATTCCTAAGCCTCTAGGTACTTATTGCCAAGAGCCTTCCAAACAAATTTTGCACTCCAACTTATGGTATATAAGATTACTTCTTTCACAGCTCCCTTTCCAGAACTGCTTACTAATTAAAAGACATCAATTTGAGAAATGTAAAACAGCACTTTTTCCAAAAATACAGTCTTTGATGATTGTTTTTCAAGTTTTCCTGACTTGCTTTCAACTACATAAAGTTTTTTCACATGGATATTATTTATTTATTTGGTTATTTATTTATTTATTGATTGATACTGAGGATTGAATTCAGGGGCACTTAACCACTGAGGCACATCCACAGCCCTTTTTTGTATTTTATTTAGAGACAGGGTCTCACTGAGTTGCTTAGGGCCTGGCTAAGTTGCTGAGGTTGGCTTTGAACTCACAATCCTCCTGCCTCAGCCTCCCAAGCCACTGGGATTACAGGTATGCAGCACCATGCCTGACAGGATATTTTATTATATGAGCAGCTGGTCTTGTTTGGTAAATATCATCACACTGTAACCTTAGATACCACCAAATACTTCTCACATTGGTAAATATTCCATCTATGCACTCTTTCTTGCTTGTACTTTCTCTTTAAAAAAAAAAAAAACACCCATTGCTACTGGTATAATCTTAACTAATAACACTACTACTATAAATGATACTTTTTATATTATGCCATTTTGAATCTTAGGCTTACAAAGAGGTAACAAAAGCAGTACCAACATTTAAAATAACCAGAAATTAAATACATGGATATAGGGTCTATCTATCCATCACCTATCAATCATCTTTACATTGTCAATTCAATGTCACACATGCTCCAAATAAACCACACCCAGGCAACTATGGGTGTAACAGGAAAAAATGGTCACAGTATATTTCTATGGCCCCAGTTTCATACAGGCAGAGGGTTGTGAATCTTAAAGGAAAGATATCCCAGATAGCAAGGGAAGGGATAAAAATGAATAAGAGAAAGCTTTTTAGTAAATATTTTATGTGGGTAAATATCTGGCAGTTATAGATAAAAAGAGGTAGAACTGATTCTATGAAACTGTAATCAGTTGTTTTCCAATCTGACCTCATGGGCACCCTACAGCAACCTCTCACATGGCCCTGGCCCTTTATCACTGAAGGAGGGATATTAATGAATGAGGGGATCTGAAGAGGGCATCTATATCCAACCAGCACCCCATACCTCCTGTCTCTACGTTATTTACAACAACTGTTGTCACCTGTTTGTATATGTAAAATTATCAAATTTCTATAAATCTTTTTAATGATGATAATAGAAACCTGTGGTAGATACATGTAAACAAGAGTGTTTAAAATGAAAAATGGAGGACCCATTGTTTAAAGCCTTGAGGTTCTTCCTGAACAACAACAAGTCCATAGATCCATTCAGGCAAAAAATGAAATCATCAGAGGCCAGCCCACTGCTATCATGCCACATACAAGTCTAGACTTTTTTTTAAGCTTATTTTATTTGTTTCTGTTTTGTTTTGTTTTGGGGTAGAGAAGAAGAAGTTGCTTATGTCATCTCAATTCCTATGCCTGACTTTCAAGTAATATTAAAATCATGCTTATTGCTCAAACATTTCCCACCTAATTCCCAGGAGATTTATCACCTTTCTATCATCTCTTCAGCACCGGGAGATTGCTCAAGAGGACAGTGAGGTTCAGTGAGGATATTAAATGACTTAATTTCCTCACGTGACTTTTTTTTTTTTTTTTTTGAGCAGAGTTGACTCTGCTTAACCAGCTAAGAGGCAATCATGAGCTTCTAACTTCACCAAGTTAATGTATCTCTCTTTGGAAGAATACAACCTTCCAGATAGTGGAAACTCATCCTTACTCAGATGCACACCTACAACCCATCAAAGAAACTCATGAAGTTCCATTTATAGAATAGTTTGTAGCAATAAGGTTTGTCTTTCAGTTTTGCTGAAGGCGTCTTTTGCATATGCTCATTTGATTTGCATTCACTTTGTGTTTACTCAGTCCTTACTGAGAACCAGTTCTAAATCCTACAAGAAAACTATTATACCAAAACAAATAAAATATTTCTAATATTTCCTACTGTGTTTCAATAAGTATCAGGTAATTAGTTGAGTACCTATTTTTCCTATCTGTGAGTTTATAATGGTAAGAATTTTATCTTAATCCCTTTTTGTATTTTTCCTAATATCTATTGTGGTTTTATATACATAGGAAGCTCTTTATGAATACTTGCTTATTTATGGATTTATTTAAGATGTTATGAAATATCAGAAAATTTGGAAAAATGAATACAAATATTGCTAAAATGGTAATATTGTTTTCTAAAACTCTTTGGAAATATAAGTATAAAAATAATGATGCTACTGTGCTATTGTTTCTACTTTATATTCTGAAATTCTTTTTACCTAGATCTGTTTTTCTTGGCAGTTAGAAATAGCATTCTAGGGGATGAAGGTCATCTGGGAACACACAGGGCTTTTAGCATCCAGACCTGCTCCTGGTTCCCATTTTTCTGTTCTCTTCTGTTCATTCTGGGCTTCCTCACTCGTTTTCATCTCTAGACTTCAATGTCAATGACCTTCCTTGTTTCCTTTCTGGTACATTTAATTCCCATTCCAAGTTTCCACTCTTGCAAACACCCAGATTCTTCATTATTGTTGCTCCAATGATTCCATAGTTTATAGTAGTTTGTGAGATTCTAAACTATGTTCTGACTTGCATTATTATTTTTGTTTAAGTCAGCCTTTTTGTTGCTGTGACCAAAAGACCAAACAAGAACAATTTAGAGGAGGAAAAGTTTGTTTGATGCTCATGGTTTCAGAAGACTCTGTTCATAGATGTATGACTCCATTGTTTTTGGCCCAAGTTGAGGCAGAACATCATAGTGGAAAGGTGTGGAGGAGAAAAGTAGATCAGGACATGGTAAGAAGGAGAGGGGGGGGGGAGATCTGCTTGCCATATAAAAAGGGAGGAGAGAGGGAGAGATAGAGAGAGATAGAGAGAGGTAGAGATAGATATCTACTTTCCAGGGACAAAATATAAACCCCAAGGTATACCCACAGTCATTTCCCTCCTCCAGCAACAACTTACCTGCCTACAGTTATCACCCAGTTAATCTTTGTCAGTGGATGAAGCCATTGATTAGGTCACACCTGTCATAATTTAATCATGTCACTCTGAAAATTCTCTCATTTTTAAAAATTCTTGTTTTTAGATATACTTGAAATTAGGGTGTATTTTGACATATGATGCATACATAGAGTGCAACCAATTACAATTTTGGTCCCATTCTTTGGTTGAACATGATGTGGAGTTGCACTGATTGTGTATTTATATATGAGCATAGGACAGTTATGTCCAACTCATTCTCCTGTCTTTCTATTCCCATCCTCTCTTCTTTTTCTTCTTCTCGTTTGTCTAACCCAATGAACTTCTATACTTCCCCTCTCTACCCTCCCTTGTTATGGGTTAGCATCCAGATATCAGAGAGAACATTTGGCCTTTGGGTTTTTGGGAACTGGCTTATTTCATTTAGCATATTCTCTAGTTCCATCCATTTACTGGCAAATACCATAATTCTATTCTTCTTTATAGCTGTATGAATATGTGAGTGTGTGAGTGTGTGAGTATGTGTGTGTTTTCTGGGTCACATGTCAAAGTCAAAAGTTCACCGGATGCTGTCCTCCATAGGGTGTCCATCTGTGCTTGCTGGTTTATGAGACATCTCAAGATAGGAAATGGGTACTTGGCAGTATATGCTAACATGGAATTAAATAATGGATCTTCTCAGAAATCTCTGTGGTTCCAATTGCTTAACAAAATATTGTTAAATCTATAATAACAAAGGCACAAGAGATTATCCTTTGTTCTTAACTAAATTATGTATACGTACAGACACACACACACACACACACACACACACACACACACGCCTGCACACATACTTTCATAAACCCTGGCTAAAACAATGAAGGAAGAGAAAACTTTACATTGTTAATAATTACTCATGAAGCCTCAAAGTCTAAGATTTAATGTTATAGGCTTGTCAGCAGGTGCTCTGTTAATGCTGAGCTGAACAATGTTCTACCAAATCTTGCTGTGCCCTTTGGAGAAAAGCCCACAACAATAAAGGAAAGTAAAATTAACTAATAAGACACCTTAGGCGTACATTTTTAGAATTGAAATCTTAGCATTTTCTATTTTTTCCCTGTCAGAGATTATTCTTTGTACAAAGCAAAGAATTCACCAAGTGACACATGCTTTCTAAAGCTCCCTTGTGCTCCCTCAGGTATTAAAATGTGGACTTGAAGCCAGACTATTGGACTCAATGAAATAATATTATCTATTCTTTTTACTAAAATGTATTAAAAGTTAAATTTTGAATTCTACAGTCTGTTGTCATCTCAGATTCAACATAGCTATTCTCAAATAAGTAACCTCTTTCTTTTTCTGTTTTTTGAAAATTCTTTTCCTTAGGAAACATGTGATGATTATATTCATTTCACTTAGGATGCAGAGAAAAGCAGTTCTAAAAGAATATTCACTTTAGAAATATTGACTGTGTTTGAAGAACTTTCATTTACTTTTGTGATACTTTATGATTATTGGCAAAGAGAAGGCCTTCCACTGTGAAAGATGACTGATTCATTCTATGGGAGACTCTTTAAATTTAATCCTAACTTAGTGTCTTTGAGAATTCTTCTACTGAGAATGTCACCAAATGCAAAGAAAATGAGAGAATGGAATTCTATGGCATCATTGTTATTTTGACATCTAGAATATAGATGAATAAGAATTAAAAAATATAAACAATCACTTCATTTTAAGCTGATTGATAACACCCTGCTCAATGTTAGGCTTGCATCTGGAATGATCCCAAAGGCTCATGTATTGAAGGCCTGATCTCCAATGCAGCAATGTTCAGAGGTGGGTCTTTGAGGAGTGTTTAGATCATGAGAGTTCTCATTTCATTAAGGCATTAATCCATTGAAAGATTCCCATCTGAATGAACTCTTGGGGTGGTAAAAACTATGGGATGCGGACACATTTGAAGGGTAGGTCTTTGGGAGAATGTCCTGGGAGAACGTAATTTTTTTCCAGCTTGTTCTCTCCCTGCACTTCCACACATACTTCCTCTCTCTCTCTCTCTCTCTCTCTCTCTCTCTCTCTCTCTCTCTCTCTCTGCTTCCCAGCTGCCATGAGCTGAGCAGATTTCCTCTGCCATACCCTTCCACCATCATGTTCTCCCTCTCCTCAAGCTCAAAGCAATGACACTAGTCAGCCAGTCACCCATGGACAGAGTATCCTCTGAAACCGTGAGCCAAAATAAATAATTGCCCCTCTAAGCTGTTTTTCTAAAGCATTTTATTCCAGTGGCAAAAAGCTGACTAACACAACCATTTACTATTTCTCCTCAAATTACTGTGTGTGTGTGTGTGTGTGTGTGTGTGTGTGTGTGTGTGTATGCAGGCGAAGATGACTACAGCAAGTTTTCAGTTTCTCTTGTCAGTGGGAGGTGTAACCTGGAAAATGGGTGACAGCTTGATAGTGTTTCTTTTCAGAGAGAAAGTAGAGAAAAAATTTTGTATTATTTCATTGGATAACTAATGTTAGGAACAAAACTCAGAAGAAAAATTAGTTAATTGGACTTCTTCTCTCCACTTCCGTTTAATCCTAGATAAGCATATTTGCACTTAAATAACACTTTTTCTTGCTGTAGAAACACTTGGAGTAACTCTCTGAGCATGGCAGAAGGGTGTGTGAGAGAGGTGGTGCTGTTTTATGATATTCCTACCAATATTTGGGAAGTGGGAAAGATGAGGAAATAAGATCATTTATGTAGCGTGATTATAAAAAATGCATGAAAATTGAACTGTTATAAAGAGACACTATCAAAACCATCTGCAGATGAATAAGTAGTTTATAATGTGTTCCGTTAGGAAGCTTGCTTTGAGATTATCTATAGGAAAAGGCAGGAAACAAGGAGGGTGCCCTGATATGTTACTGTACTTGGAGGTGAAATAGGGGAAGATACTTCTGCAATGAGATTGCCTAAGACATTTGCAGTGGAGACAAATATAAAATTTATACTAATTCTAAAATTAAAATAAGGATAATTAAAAGACGTTTTGTGCTAATATGTGAGAGCTTGGTATAGATCCCCTGACCACTGGGGACAAATGATATAGCTTTTAAACTTTTTAGGGGCATTTTGGTCAAAATACTTGAGAAGAGTGCTACTTTTTCTAAGAGAAACTATTTTCTATTTTTACAGCAAAGGTCAGCTACTACATTTTAGTCAATATTCTTGGCTTCACTAGGTCATCTAAATCACAAGAATGGAAAGGTTTCTCAAAAATAGAGATGAAAAGGGTGTTGCCTTTTTTGAATTTTTTCTCTCTTCATCTATTGCTTTATATATTTTATTGTTAATTTCTAGATCATTTATAGAGAAAACAAGAAGTTTCTGTCTCTGAAAAATTCAAAATGTTAAATAATATAGGATCTTATGTATATGTACATACAAAATTAATTAATTTTAATTAAATTTGGTAAGTTAATTTAATAAATTTTTAAAAATCCATAAATTCTATTGTGTCAGGATGCTATATGTACTGTCCTCTTTCTACTACTAAGGAGCCATAGCTTTCCATTAAAATTATTTTGCTTTTTATTAAAATGTAATAATTCCCACAGATCATTTTTAGTGTATCCTGACACTAATAATTGATTTATCATCAGAAATTATAATAATCATTCAGATGATTAAGATTAACCCCAAAATGGATATAGCTGCTAGGATCCACAACCAAATAATATGATGCATGGCACTTTTGGTTGTAAGGTGATGCCAGCTAGCCATTGAGATGATATGATTATGTTAAGATTTACATTCATATGAAAATTGGACTCCTGCTGTTCACCTTGGCCTGCTATGGGACTCATGTTACGGGACTCCTGGAGAGTTCCCATTGGTTGGGGAAGGACAGTAGGAGGGAATTCCGGGGGAGGTGCTGGGCTCCAGTTCCAGTAGACGCGACCGCGTGGGTGGACCGGCTTGCTTGCCGGGCGCGAATGGAGTATTGGTGGCATTTTCAAAAATAAAGTTTTGTTCCTGCTTGAGTGGCTCGTGATTCTGTGCCCAGCTAGACTGAGGCATATAGCAGTCCTGCAAAACTGGAAATTAATGAGAAAAAACAGCAAGATCCAGAAAACACACGTCCATGAATCTCCCAGCCTATAGGAAACAGAGCATAGACACATGGCCTGATAGTTGTCCTAGGAGTTTGTAGCTGAACCAGAATGCAATATTGAGATGACTAGTGTTTCAAACTCATTAGTGATATTTTAGGTTTCTGTGCTTATATTAAGTGCTTGAAAGAAGCACCTAGTCCAGTGCTAAAGAAAATACAGAGGATCCATTGACAAACATTCTCTGTGTGAACAAAATTTTCTGTGACTCCTGATGCTTCTCTCTGGCCCATTTGTGTAATTTTCTTATAAAATCCAGTTTTAGCAAGAAAACTTGATAAGTCAGTTTGGCAAGACATCCCCCACCATGGCCCTTGAATTGCAATAACTCCTGATAGCTGATCAGGTTTTCTATATCCTAGATGATATATGATCGCTTTGGCTTATCTTCAGCAAGAATCTTGTTAAGTCTGTTTAGCCCAAAGAATCTTGTTAGGTATATTTAGCCCAAATCCCCCTTACCCTTGATCTTTCCTCTTAGTAATTTTTCATTCACTGACCCCCACCTTGTTCTTGAGTTGTAGATTTCCACTTGCACATGTTATATTTGGAGTTAAGCAGAGACTTTGGCATATATATTAAGCTGTTGATCAGTGTTCAGTATTAATACTCTAAAAACAGCAGAATAGTCTTAGTATTTTTTATTTGTACTCAAATACTAATTGTTTTAGTCTGCTTTTTCATTGCAGTGACAAAGATCTGACCAGAACAATGGTAGAAGAGGAAAATTTTATTTGAGGGATCATGGTTCCCAAGGTCCTAGTCCATAGAAGTCTGGCTCCATTTGTTGGGGCTCAAGATGAACATCATGGTGGGAGAGGGTGGCAGAGGCAAGTTCACATCTTGGTGACCAGGAAGCAAAGAGAGAGAGAGTCTCTACTCTCCAGATACAAAATATATACCCCAAAGCCACACTCCCAAGTTACATCACTAACAGCCACTTTAGTTACCATTCAGTTAATCCCTATCAGGGGATTAATTCACTGATTGGGTTGCCATCTCACATCCCAATCATTTCTCCTCTGAACCTTCTTGTGTTGTCTTACACGTGAGCTTTTGGATGCCATCTCACATCCAAACCATAACACTTACAGAACCAACTTTTAACCCACCTTGTTATGGGAAACTATGACAGATATTTTAGAATTCACAGATGATATATTCAACATAGGTGCTCAGGTATAATCCTGAGCACATATTAGCACATCATAGAAGGAGGAAATTGGAAATGTGTTGGAAAGAAAGAATGATTGAAAATCATTCTAAGCCAGTCTAATTCTCACATCAACCTGACTGCATTTGTTTTAATTTTCCAGATGTTATGACTAAGGTGTTCTTTAATAGTGAAAATAAGTCTGATGAAATAATGTGCCCACATCATGAACAAGAAAGTCCAACTATTTAATATTTATTATATCACCTTCTGTTGGAACAGTAAAATGGGTGATTCTGAACTCCTATGGGGAACCTCCTATGGGGGATGAGTAAAACATTACCCATCTCTGTAGGAGGTCCCCAGCAGGCAGTAAAAAGCTCTCCACAGGAGATAAAAGAACTCTTGCAGAAACTAGACTACAATTTAAAAGGAGGAGCAGCATTTATTCAAAGCTAATCTCAAACTTCCAGCATTTTATTTTAGGTATCTGTCATCTGAAAAACAACAAAAACAGAAGTAAAACTATTTCATTTTCCTACAATAAAGCTGAATATTGAACAGTTACACAAAGTTCTAAGCAACTTTTTAAAGTCTGGCTTTGCAGATTTAAGTCTCCTGCATATTCAAAACCCACTGAAATCTTCATCAAAACACACACACACACACACACACACACACACACACACACTCACAAGGATTTCACTAATTATCAATCCTAATGGTCACATTCTGAGGATATTCCAAAATGTTGTTGGTTTCTCTAATATCCAAAGGTTTTCATGCCAGAAATGAAACACCCCAGGTTACTTATGCATTGCTTGGTTCTCATTGTACTAATGTCCTAAAACTACTGAAAAAATTAATATTCCTTGAAACATTAAATAAATGATTCTCTTCTATATGCTGAAATACATTTTGTCATTGTCATAAATCAAGACTTAGATATGTAAGAACTTCATATTTACCCCAAAAGTAATGTTTGCAATTTTATTTCTCTTGAAAACTGACTGCATTCTAAGGTGTTCAAATGTGATAACAGTCAGTGAGACTCACCTGCTTATTACAAAAGTTACAACCATATTATAATATTATTTATGAAAGCAATTACAATAAAAAGGGTTACCATGATATCAAATTTGCTGCTTTTATCATCATAATCATCATCATCATATTTTTATTCTTATTGACAGTCCCATGTATTATTGGTTATTGGTCAGCTTATTAGACAATAAGAATAAAAATAAGAGAGTTGTAATTATTCATTTCCCAAGGGAAAACTAGGCTACAGTATTTTTTCCTAAGGAAATTTCAGACAGATATTAATAGAATGATTTTCTCTTTCAAAACTCAGGATTCAGATTTAATAATATAGTAGGTTGTCTGGAATCAACTATATTCCACGATACCATTGTTGACAAGACTTTGTAATGTGTTAATGAACTAGCAGGAAAGACAGCTATTTATCAGGCCAAATGATTTACTGAACATGGAAACCCAGATGGGGTTTTGGGTAAATTTTGTCACATTAAGACATTTGCTGATTTTTGGTTTGGGTTTTCATGGCCTCAGAGTACATAGCATGCCCAAGTTGGAGAATTTATTAAGAGTGTCTTAATCCATAAAACTGGAAATATAAAATCTACAAAATTTCTAGAAGAAGGAAAACAAAAATACACAGAGGAAAATGCAAATTTCAATCTGGGATATAAAAAGAACAGAACGAAGAGAAGAAAAAAATAAAAAACAGCCCCTGGGAAACTGGAACAAATGAGATGTCAGCAAGTTTTGTGTCCAAATATACATTTATCACATGATGTTTAAAAATACTCAATGGAGGGAATTGTTTGAAAGTGATATAGTGCTAGTGTATTCTGAACCCTTTAAAAAAAACAACAACATAAAACTCTAGAGGAAAGCAACTCTGTTCTGTAACTCAAAGGTAAAATTTTACTTATGGAAAATAAGCAGCTAACAGTAAAAAAAAAATTAGTATGTAAAAGAGAGGCATGTGAGAGAACCAACAGTACTTTATACTCCTGCCCCTGGATTTTAGGCTTTCTGCTTCTTCTCACCTTCCTACGTAAGGGGATCTATATAGCCAGGTCATCAGAATGCAACTAATCCTGGAATTTTCTCGACTGCTCTAAAGTGTATGGAGGAATTTCATGGCAAGACATTTCAGACAAGTTTCTTGATTTCAAGAAATAGCCCAAACTATTCTCCTCTGTCTGTGCGGTTGTTTAAATCCCTGGCCCCTCTTCCAGAGCTCAGGCTTCAGCTCCTCTAATTCTGTTCTAGAGATCAATAAGGTCATACATCAGTCATCTTTTCCTCTTCACATTACTAGGCGGTTCTCATAGATGAGTGGGTTCATCTTTTCATTCAATGCACCTTTTAAAAAAATTTAATACATTGAATGGGCTGAATGTTTTTGTCACTCTCCAAATTCAGATGTTGAAACCTTAATCCTCAAAGTGATGATTCATCCAAACTGGCTAAGATATACGTTATCCATATTTGATTAGCGTTTATAATAAAGGAAATATCCAGGTTACCCATTGCCTCATTAATACATGACCTTGTCCATTTAGTGATAAATAGGCAAAAAAATAATAAAACTCAGCCTTGATCAAGGTGAAGTTAGAACTTGACTATCATCCTAATGGAAATATAAATTATATATTATATAATAATATAGTAATATACATATATATTAGTATATAATAATATATTTATATTAATATAAATACTTCATATAAATCATATTGGCATTGTGCTTTAAAAACAAGTTTACTCAGATATTCCTACATATCAGAATGTATGTTAAGGCTAGAATAAAATTGTAAATGATTCATTTCCTGCTCATAGTCCAGACAGATTCCTCATTATATTATGTTAAAACAAACTCCTGGCCAGCATGTGAAAACAAAATCAGCAGTAGTATGTTGGCACATAGCTGTGTTGTTTATTATCCAATATTGGATAACTTTCTACAGAATTAACTTATCTTGGTTTGAGTATTCACAGATTCAATAAACATATGTGAAATCCTGCTATTTACCAAATTTATATTTCCAGTCCAGACCCCTTCCTTCAAATCCAGGCTTGCATGGTTTCTGCTTGTTGGCCTTCCACTATGAAAGTCTAATAAGCAACTCAACTTATGTCCTGTACCGATCCCTTTCCTTTCCCTAAGTTTCAGTTTCTCAGGCTAAGATGTTTGAAACATCCTTAATTCCCATCAGTCTCTCATGGTGTATGTTCGATGTGTTGGTAAATGATGTTGGTCCCAGTGTTTTCTGTTATTAACCTCCATTGCCACATGACTTATAAAAGCCACTAATATATCTCTCCTGGGTTAAAGTAACTAAAACTGAACCCTTTATCCATACTTGGCCCTACAGTTTAGTTTCATCACAAGATGTAAAGTGATAATCATAAAATGAGTGAAAACATTATTTCTAAGATCAATACTCCTCACTGCTTCCTCATTGTCCTTAGTATAAAAGCCACTGTGCTTTCAGAATCCCACATGCCCTACATAATCTCTCTCACCCAATATATTTCTAGGATCATCACCAACTTTCCTATGTTTATTACATTCAAAGCTACCCTTGCTTCCTCTATATTCCTTGAATATGCCAAACACAGACCTACTTATTCTATGACTGTCTCTTGTCAAAACCCTTTCTCTTTGACACTCACAAGACTTATTCCATCACATCTTCAAGTACCTGTTCAAATATCTTTTTTTTTTTGGTCACTTGACCAATAAAACCAATAAGAATGAGGAGGAATAGTTTATTTTGGTTTATGGTTTCAGAGGTTCAGTCCATGGCCATCTGACTCCATGGCTCTGGGCCTGGGGTGAGAAAGAACATCAATGCAGAAGGGAATGGCAGAAGAAAGCAGCCCAGAACATAGCAATCAGGAAGCAAAGAGAGCTCCTCCCACCAGGAATCAAATATAAAACAAAGGCTGACTCCCACATACCTACTTCCCCCAGCACACCCTAACTGGCTGCCTTACCACTCTGTTGTTAATTTATGTCAGTGGATTAATCCATGATTAGGTTATACCTCTCACAATCTAATGATTTCACCTGTGAAAATTCTTGCATTGTCTCATCCATGTGCTTTTGGGTACATCTTGTACCTAAACCATAACAATCATTTTTTTCCAATCATATGTATAATTGCATACCTCCCAGAATTCCTTTTCCTCTTATTTTTCTTTGCCTTTAGTCATAACTTTTAGCTGGTTTCCCCTTTCTTCCGTTTTTATATACTGTATATTTTCTTCTCATTATAAATGTTTATTATTTGGCTACATCTGCCTTTAGTAACTAAAATGAAAAGTCAACTTATTTAAGGTTTTATTTTGAGTTCCTTTTCATTTAAAATTTTTCAAAAATTTATTTATATTTTCCCTGGGTTGAAACAGATGCATGTTAATTATTGGTCAGTGAGTAAATATGCCCTGCCTCAAATAAAAGATTGCTCTATTTGTAGCATTTTCTATCTTTGATAATGTAGGGCACAATACCTTGCTGAAAATCAATCCTGCTCTCTAAAGCCACTTTTAATCTTGATGGGTATTGTCCCAAACAGGATACCTTGTTGTGATCACTAAAGTATCACTAAATTTAACCATTATTTTGTATAAATCGAGAGGAAAATTTATGTTCTATTTGGCTATTGGTATCTACAAAATTGAGCCAACCATTAGGCAAAAGGATTCTGAGGTTAAAAAAATGAGTATAATTTACAAAATTATAGAGAAAGTCATAAAAACAGATCTTCATATCTCCCATAGTTATACTCTGTCAAACTTTGAGGGCTACAACATTCTTTGTCATGTCCAATCTCTGGAATACTCTGTTATTTCTTCTACCATATTTGTTTTCGGGTACAGTTTTGAAATTTACATTGTTTTATAAACCATCTATTTGTAAATTAAATTTTCTCTTGATAATGCCTTAAATGACCTATTTTCACAGGCTTATGAATGACTTTTTAGACATAAGGACTGCATACTCATTTCTCTAGGTTGTATTTTCTTGGTTGTATGTTCAAGCTATTATCCAGGAATGTGGGGGCAGGAGGTCAGAGAAAACAAGCATGCTGACCTTGAAATTTATGAGGACACCAATTCATTGAGCTGAAGTCTTATTAACATCATCTTGCAGGTCCAGTGGCTGATTTTTTCAGCGAAATTTACATACTCACATAAAAAATGAACTGCATTCAGGTAATATTTTAAATAGTTCTCATAAATGTCTGAAAATAAGTATATCCTGAAAGGTCTATCTGAGAACACTGAGCCTACATTCCTCTGTGGGAACTGAAGAGTAACTTTCTACCCTTCAAATGAGACAAAAACAAAACAAAACAAAAACCCAATCCATGCCATGTAGATAAAAAAAGAAAAATTTCATTCCAAACATTACCTTGCTGATCCTTTGGACATTTGAGTTTACAGCTTGTGTTATTGAAATCTACAATCTCAGCTAAATCTGTACTTAAGGCATTTGTAACAGGAATATAAACAGAGAAGGGTTTGTGAAAGCCTGACATAACCAAAACTCCTCAGTTATCTAGAAAATACATTTCCTAAGAAGTCCAGATAGAGAAGATTTTATATTCTGTTGGATTTTAGCTGAAGGCAACCTTGCAGTCTAAGTTGAAAGTGGCAGGAATAGAATTTGTAGTACAGATTTATATATCGATCTAGAGGAAACTATAATTTTCTCAAGAGACAGCCAAAGAATTCTAGCAACCATAAAGTGCTGAAAATTCTTTTACAACTACTTTTATGGTGGCCTAAATTGATTTAATAGAGTATTGTCAAATCAATTCATTCTCTTTACTCTTAGGCTGTGTCATCTTAATTTGAATTGTTGGTGAACCAGGCCATCTGGAAATTACAGGACTGCATGGTGTTTGATATATTAACCATAAGACCAGCCACCTGAAGAATGAAAACCAGGGCATAAAGAAATTGTGAACTGAACTCCCCATAAATTGAATATACTGAAATGATGATTCTATGTTTGCAGGTATGCTAAATGCGTACCTTTATATTGAAGAAAGAATTATCACATACATTTATGTTCATAAAGTGTTGAAAGTGTAAGGATTATAGTTCATATAGCAGTAGGTAATACTGAATATACTCTTTTAAGCACTAAGGTAATATTTATGAGGGAAATGTAGGATGCCATATATGCCTTTTATTCTCTTAAATTGAAATATATGTTGGGGATAAGTATACATGATGGGAAAGGCCATGTTTCAGCGGATACACAAAAATTCCTGCTAATGACTGACATATAACACATACTCAATGTTTTCCATGTCTTAAATAGAACTTTACATGCATTATCTTACAGTATAATGTGTAAATTCTTATTATAGAAGAGATAAATGAGGGTTGAAAAAGTGGTGTGACTTTTCCCAAATTGCAAATTTCATAGCCATTGGAATTGGCATTGGCTTCTGGCAAACAGTAGTCTCTGCTGTGGACCATCATACATGATGCCTCTCTGGTATTTCATGGCAGAATCAGAGGCTGTGATCCTGGAACCTAAATATTTCTTTCTTTGAAAGTTACTAGGTAGGTTTTAGGTACTCACAAGTGTCAAATAGAAAATAAACTAAAAATTTAAAATCTATTATTTTTTCTGTTTTGCAACAGAAATTCAATTTTTTCCTGTCAATATACGTTTCAAAATTTGTTTATTGCTCAAGGAGTGAACTCCCTATTGAAATAAGTTTCAAAATTATTTAATAATGTTGCTTCTTTCATTCTCTAAATGTTTGTAAACATCAATTTGCTTTAGTCACAGTCTAGGCACTAAGAATACAGAAATGAATATATTACACATGTATCTTAAACTCTTGGAGTCAACTATAATAGTACACAATAAAATTCTTTATAATAACAATTTACAGTGTTCTAAATGAACAAAAAGTTTACAATTTTTAGCCTATTAATAGTTTAAATGGAGAAAGCAGGGTCACTAATTAAAGCAAAAAATTTAAAATTATATGAATAATTTTTTTTTAAAAAAGGAAGTACATTTTTATGCTGGCAATGAATCAGAATATGTTAGAGTTAGACTAAGTCAATTTGCTGCTCCACCAAAGAGTCCATGTCCAGATGAATCATTGATTTAATATCAAAAACTTTGCACCCTTACCATTGCATGTTGGATTTTTAAATCTAAAGAATAAGACAAGGAAGAAGAAAAAGCAATAGTAGCATAAAAGATAAATGGACAAGTTTGTAAAGCTATACCCAGTTTTCTTCACAATATTTATAAAATCCTGAGCTGTGCCCATCCATTTTAGATCTTCTGAGTATATATCCCCAGTTTCCTCAAAAAGAAAGTAACTTCTTTGAACTTCTAGTTTATTTCAGCTATACAGCTTTAATGGTAACTCTTGAAGTCTGCTTCATATTATAATTATCTATGCACCTGTTTTATTTCTTTTCTTTGACTATTAGTACTTTGAAGTCAATATTACATTTTTCCATAACTAAATACATTATTTAAAGATGGCATGTTATAATAAGTATGTGTTCCATTAAATTTACATAATGTGGTTAGTCAGGGGCTGTTAAAATAATAAAAAGGCATTAAAGTATTTTTTAGAGTAAATCTTATATAAAATTCCATGCATGCATGATTATGTCAAAATGATCTCAACTATTCTATATATCTAAAATGCACTAATAAAAGCAAAAAGAAAAAAATAGTGAGGACTTGAAACTTTCCACATGAGTAGGGTTAGAAAGACTTTTACTTCAGCCCACATTTGAGATGAATACCGTCCCAGCTGATACCTTGATGCAGGCTTGTGAGAGAAACTGAGCTGGAGGAATCCTTCTAAGCTGTGTCCCAGTTCATGATACACAACAGTGAGTGCTTATTATTTTAAGCTGACAAATTTTGGAGTAATTTATAACAGTAAGAGAATGTACATGATTATGGTTTTTTCTATACCATGTCTTACTATATATTAAAGATTCAATTATATATTGCACCTTATTACATGTAATAGAGGTAAAATAAGAAGAAGAGATAATTTTCCTAGAAAGAAACTGTTAGATTTGATTTTGTCAGAAACATGGCTAGAATGAAGTTAAAGAGGACAGGAGGCATGCTATTGGTGATCAGGAACAGAAAACTTTGCTTCTCCATAACTGACTAAATGACAAAACATAGTGGTGATGATTATGTGGCTAACAGCATAAATTTATGTTGCAGAATTTCTTCACCAAAGCCCAGATTAACCATGTGTTAGTTGTCTGGCTACAGCAAATTCTCCCCATTGTTGTAGAACACTATTCCTCACCTGGAAAGTAAAAAAAAAAATTAACTGTACATATTTCCTTGAGATACATTGAAATTTTAATGTGTTAACACAATCTGATCATTCACCAAATGATCGGACACATACAGAAAAGTAAAGGAGCCAGGATACTACAGATATTTGTGTACTTTCCTTTTTCTAAAAGAGAACATAATGTTTTCTAAAAACTGTACAGTGATGTAAGGCCTTAGAATCGATTTTTAAACAAATACTTACTCATATTGAGCACTAAATAATGTGAACATAAAGGCCAAAAAGAGTTTACAAGAAAAAAAATAACAAAATAGCCTCATTTTCTTTTTACAACAGGATTATTAAACTTCTAAAGGAAAGGAATAATTAGAAATATTTTAACATCAGTCAGTGATCATTTTACATGATATATTTAGATAGATGATAAAAGTGTATGACAGTACTTACTGTGTGAAGGATTTGTTGCTAGTGTTCAACTGTTTGCAGGTGATCAACGTACTGATTTATTATCAGGTTCCTGAGTTACGTATGCTGTAGGGCTACTTCACTCCCCAGTAAGTTCTCTATCCTTGTTATCAGTTACATGATATAGATTTCATATTTTCAGGTCAAAATCCTGAGAAGTAGGAAGTATATTATAATTTTTTTAAGAAAGCACTTTCTGAAATCTATAATGCCACTATAGATTAGAAACAAAAGAGTTTTAGGCAAAGTAACACGTGTCAAAACAATTAGTGTTCCACACATATAGTGTAAAAAATTATCTTTATCACAGGTATATCATATGAAAATATCTAGCTGCAAAATGATACTATTTGTAAACTTATTCGAGCATTAACACCTGAAAAGTTTCTGGTGTTTTTACCATATTTTCAAGTAGGAAGTTAGTCTGATATATTTTCATGGCCCCTGGCAGAAGATAATACTTGAAATAGTATGTCGTGGGGCTACTTCCTCTCCCCAATAATCTCAACTATTTTTGTCAATGAAATAATATAGATTTTAAATTTTTCTATGCCAGAAATCTGAAATGCAAAATAGTTTATTACTCATCAATAACAACCACCAGAATATTATCATTTTGTACAAGGTCCCCAAGCTTTAGTTCCCAGGATGAGGCAAATAAGTTCAGGTGACACCTGCACATGTAATAGGATTCCATTACAGAAGAGAAATCCTGAGTTTATAATTTACAGAAAATAAGCCCTAAAAGGGACACATAGTTTTTTATTATATTGAACAGTAAACAAATCTGTCCCTGAGTGTTGATGTAGATACAGTGTTTTCAAGGATTATTTGCTATTCGAACATTCTTGAAAATGCAGTCTGGACCCAGAAAGTAGTCAAAGCCTTTGATTGCTTGTCATGGAGAAATGTAAGAATTGCATCTCAGCATTGGGGGTTTGAAAATGCAAATAGAATCTGGCATCCAGATCTTAGACAGCCATTGCTTGACAGTACATTGCACTAGTTTCACCAATTGGAGTGATTTTGTTCAAATTTGAACGCCATCATTTTGAAGTACATATAAAAAAGTGCAAAATATCCATCCAAGCTTTCAAGAGAATGCCAAATGTGGAAGCCAATTCACTTGAGAAATTGTTGAACTTCAAATATAGAAGAAAAAACTAAAAGGAAACTTACTGATGACTTCCAATAATGAAATGACTGTCTTTTAGAGAAAGCAGAGATTGGCACATTTTCTACCACTTCCCAGTTTTTAGTACGGCTGCTTTTGATGAATATTTTCCACTAAAAGTCATATTTCTTCAAGCATGTCCTCAGAATCACTTAAACTTGAATCAGAATATTTAGGAAATCTATAATTTCTCAAGCCCTTGAAATCACTGCATAACATATACTTGCCTTACTACAAGATAGAAGTCATTGCTTTGGAAGGCACAAGTAGCATGAATTCAGGGTATTCCAAGGCTGACGATATATGAAGTAAAATGAAGAGAAATGCATCAGTATTATAAAATAACTTTGAGAAATTAATGTTAATAAAATAATTAGTTTTAAAATAAGTGGGGGAAGAAAAACAGAGGGTAGTATCTAGTCATTATTGCATTAAGGATCCAGAATGGCATTTATGTCCAAGATTCTGTTTTGAGAAGGATTCTCACACATGGACTTTGCATCATGTCTTCTGATTCTTTTCTTGTAAACCGTAGAAAATACTGTTGTGGACGATTTCCAATCAAGTCCTGGAATTTTCTGGAGGATTCAGAAAAAGAAGTGTCTGACCTATAAATAAGAATGAGTAGGATAGATTGGGAAGCTTATGAAATAAACCTCTAAAATATGCAGCATATTTTAATGGGGATAGTAACAGATAAGAATGAAATGAACAAATGACTGTACCAAAATATGATTTAAAAAACGTTTAGTGCATAGTAGTCATAGATAATGAAATATGATTTTTAATCTTGTGTGGGTGATAAAATATCACTTTCAAAAGTGACCAGAACATTTTAATGATACATACAAATGCAAATCAATATAAATGAAACCTTGGTCCTGCAAACAATTCTAGAAAAAAGAAACAATACAGAGAAAAGGAACAAATCTGGAAAATAATTTTGTCAAGTTTTTTTTTTTTTTTTTGTACTGGGGATTGAACTCAGTAGCACTTGACCACTGAGCCACATCCACAGCCCTACTTTGTATTTTATTTAGAGACAGGGTCTCACTGAGTTGCTTAGTGCCTCGAAGTTGCTGAGGCTGGCTTTGAACTTTCTCTCCTTCTGCCTCAGCCTCCTGAGCTGCTAGAATTATAGGCGCGTACCTCTGTGGCAGGCTATAATGTTTTTAACATGATATATACATACACAAGGATCAAAAGAAAGTTGAGGAATATTATTTTGTGTTTTCAACCTTTATTGCATACTGAAATAACTTGAGGAGCTTTAAAAAACTATCTATCCCCTAAGGATTCTGATGTAAGTAGCCAGATTTGTGACCTATGCTTCAGGATTTTACAATTTTACTCAGATATTTTTGTCATGACGCCAAAGTGGAGGACTGTTATTCAGAAATGGAGTAGGAATTATTAACAAAAAGTGATTTTATGAACATGAAAATACATAATTGCTCAGGAAATTATTCTTATTAGGTAATACAGCTATTCATTGGTGAAGAAATTAAGATATGAAAAACTTTGATTGAAATACAAATTTTATCAGGTTGAATAAGGATTTAAATGTATTGCAAATAGTACACAATCATAATCAGAGTTGACACTATGTATCACTAATGTCACAGGTTCCTATCCATAAGATATAGACTCCTTAGAGTGTATCTTATTCCTTATGTATAATGTACATACTGGTAAATCCCTATGCCCTCTATGTCTCTGAATGTCTTGATAATCAACAACTATTAGCAGAATATCTTGATAATCAACAACTATTAGCATAAATCAACAATAGCTTTCATGAAATATCTTCCCATTTAGAAATTGCTAAAACAAACTAGAGAGGGCATTTAAAATATCAAAGAGATGGCCAAGGAAGAAAACTCTGCAGGATTCAGGGTCATCAGTGTATGGCATAGATTTTAATTATCCAGTGAAGGTCTATCAGATTTCCATTTGGAAAAAAACAGCTTACAGACACAAGGATAAGTAAATTGGAAACCATGGAAGAAATAGTGGTTAATATGTCCTAGCTGGGGCTAGCAACAGTATTTTTAAATATCCAACCAAGATTGCCATGATGTCTGTAGTCACACTATAGCCACCACATGCAATATACTGTTAACCAAAAGAGAAGCTTGTTTTAGCAATTTGAGTTTGTAATCTTTCAATCAGTATTTTGAACTCATGTGGTTTTATTATAATTTTCAATGAAAATTTTATATTCATTATAGGCTTAAAAACCCTAGTTAAATTTAAACAATGATAAGCAATGCAAAGAAGATTTATTAAATTTTTATAACATTTGCCTTTATATAAGCTGCATATTAATTCACATATCCTCTAACATTTTTTTAAATTAGCTGTTATTGTAGTCCAAGATACTATACTGAGATACAGTAGTTGACTCTCTCTCTCTCTCTCTCTATATATATATATATATATACACACACACACACACACACACACACACACACACACACACAGACATAATGTTTAAATCAACACTATATATATAGTTAATACAACAAAAATTCATAGGGTAGCATTTGAATGTATATATAACAATTTACACATGTACATATATATATAAACACATCACATAAAATAAGCTTTGGTATTTATTTCATTTTTTTAACTATATATTTATTCTTTTTAAAAATTCCACTTCTTACTTTGATATAACTCTAAATTGTTATATAGTTGCAACAAGTAACATATACCCTTTTACAGCCTCCCCAAATGTTCACATCTTGCAAATCTGCAACACTAAAAAGATATTAGTGAGTTTTTTAGGCTATTATTCTTGGAATCAAGAATTCATATAAGTTCTTGACTTTTTTATCCCATGGAAAAAGTTCTGAGAGCTTCTATCTGGAAGGCAGGATCTAAAAGCCAGGGGAGCCTCTCCATGACACTTGAGGGAGAAAATCTGACTGAAAGAAGGGTTATCAAACAAGAACACAAAATAAATTGCACCACTGGAAAATACAGGTACAGAATCTAACTTTATTTTCTCCTCAAACTCAAACCAGTTCATCTTTGTTTGGTATGAGATGATCAAACTCTCCTTTATTTGCAAAAGAGAAAAATGAATGATGTATGGTTTTTGAGGAGAAAAAAATTCTTTTTAGCCTTTATGGTTCTTTTGTACAGAATGTCTATCATGAAACCAAACAATAAATTGTGGCATACCAAAATAAGAAAAGATATGAGTGATGATGAAAAGAAGTAAAAGCCAATTAGAGCAGAAGCTCAGTAAATCTAGATATGCAGAGTTATTAAAGAAGGATTTAAAAATAACTGTTAAAAGACTTTGGCTATCAGTTACCTAGAAAATAGGCCAAAGATATAGAAGAACTCATTTTAGACATACACGTATGGAGTTCCGGGGAATTGTTTAGGAATACAAAGGAAACACAGAAGATGTGTTCCTCTGTTCCCTGGATTGTCCTCAATCAGGATGTTGCAGCTGCAGCAATTTTGCAAACCTAAAGAGAGCCAGATGAGGACAAACTTCAGTGAGAGGAAGCCAGCAGAACTGTGAGGTGGAAGAAACTGTCTTTTGACAACGTTAAGTATTGAATAGCCTTACATGGAATCTGCTGAATCTCCTTTTCCTTTTCTTTTTAAATAAATGTTATAATACATGCCCCTAACTACATTAAAAACATTAAAACAACGTATAAATTAGTTAATTTGCACAACATCTATATGCAAAGAAAACATAAGAATGGAAAATTATGATCAATTATGTCTGCCCTCTGTGCTGTTTTTTGCCCATTTCTCTACATGGAAAAAGAACAATGGCTTCTAGGCAAAAATATTTAATGAGACAGGAATGCACAAAATTAATTAGGGGAGTTGTGAATGAGTAACTCTTAAGTCAGTTTAAAGGCTGTGTGACTATTCTTCCCATGATCCAATAATGTGCAGAATAAATATGATGGTATTAACTGAAAGTATTAAGAAAAGACATCAAAACTGGGGGCTGGGGATGTGGCTCAAGCGGTAGCGCGCTCGCTTGGCATGCGTGTGGCCCGGGTTCGATCCTCAGCACCACATACCAACAAAGATGTTGTGTCTGCCGAGAACTAAAAAATAAATATTAAAAAAAAAAAAATTCTCACTCTCTCTCCTCTCTCACTCTCTCTTTAAAAAAAAAAAAAACTGGTAAAACAGCACCCCAAATATTCCCTATTCTATCAATATCTTTTTCACAGCTTTCCATCGCTGTCACAAAATACTTGAGAAAAATCTACTTTTAGGAGGATAGATTTATTTTGGCTCAGTTTCAGAGGCTTCAGTCCATGCTTGCCTAGCTCTATTTCTTTTGAGATCACAGTGAGGTCATCCATCATGGTGAGGAGCATGTGGTGCACCAAAGGTGCTCACCTCCATGATGAACAGAGGCAGGGAAAATATACCTTTAAACACAGGCTCTCAGTGTCCCATCTCTTCCAATTAGACCCCATGTCCTAGATTTCACCACCTCCCAGAGCAGCACCTGGTGGTGACTCAGCCTCTGTTCAACACATGACCCTTTGGAAGACATTTAAAATCCAAACCAAGGGCTGTGGAAATAGCTCAGTTGGTAAACTGCTTGCCTTGCAGGCACAAGGACCTGGGTTTGATCCTTAGCACCACCATCAAAAACCAAAAACAAAAACAAACATATATATATATATATATATATATATATATATATATATATATATATATTAACCATAACAATATCATACTTTTTATTTTTATTTATCATTTATTTTATTTGTATTTCAATTTCCTTACAGGCCTACCTGAATGCTATTTGATTATCTAGTGTGGTGCACCCTCATCTGACTTGTTATTTACCATTGAAGGGAATAAAGATTCTGTGAAATAATGGAAAAACTTCAAGGTATTTTTGGCTGGTGTAGATGCAAAAGATTCTTAATGAATAAAAATACAGTCTCCAACTAAGTGTATTATCAAACATTCCTTAACCAGTTTTCTGCCTAATTTTGAAAAATTATTTTAGTATGCCTTATTGGGTAGCATAGTCTCTAATTCTTCTTTGAACTATTTTTTTTCATTTAACTGGTTTCCTAAGTAATAATTTAAATAATTTTTTGTCACATACTCAGTTTATTTGTATGTGATGTTTTTAACTTTTTTTTTTACAATGACACTTTAACAAGAGAGGGAAAATATAAATATAAATATAGATATAATCTATAGGTCATTAGAAGCATGACTTTGGGAACTATATCTTGTCCCTGGATCCTCACTCCCTCTCTCTCTGCTTTCCATCTGCCAGGAACTGAACAGCTTTCTTCCACCATACCTTTCCTTGGACCTTGGACTGAGACCTTGGAAACTGTGAGCCCCAAATTGGCTTTTTTTCCTCTAAATTCCCCTTGTCATGCACACAGTTATGAAAAACTGTCTAACAAATAAAATTGCTCACATACAAATGTGACCTTCTCAGAGAAAATGTTCTGATCAACACATCTATATTAGAATTTTGTTTCTTCAATGCCACCAGAAGTTTCAATCATAGCAAATTATACCTTGTAGTTATATGTGTGTGCATGTGTGTGTGTGCCTGTTGTTGTAAATCTTAAGGTAAATCAGACTTCCGTGGCAATGTGTAAGGTAAATACTAATTTGATCCACATTTCACAAATGATGAAGCAGTTGCTTAGAAAGCTATTGAAATTTGTTGAGATCACACAGCTCATAAGTGAAGTGGCAGAATTCAAACACTGGTCTTATGAAAGGAGTGGTACTACTTCATCCACATTACTATTTCAAATTTTTTGCACTGTTTGCATATAAATGAGTTATGTGCATAAATTGGCCCATGAAATAGTACACTTATTTGGGTTGTTTTTCTGTGCTTCCCTACACACAGTGATGTCTATATAGATTAATGAGTAAATATATTAAACTACAAAAAATTAAAAATGTGATTTTGAGTAAGAAGTGCTTTGAAATTTTATAAAGCTAAATGAATTGCATTTTAAAAATGACACTATAAGGTATATTATGAATGTACTTATATGTGCTTTTTTTCCCCAAAAAGGCAAATAAAATAGTCCATTTGTATATACTTCTTAACAAATCTCATAAAAAATAATTATAGAGATGTAACAATGATTTCACTGATTTAGAGAAAAGCACAGGAAATACTTATTTTCCTTTTTAATGATAAAAGAATGTAATAAATATAACAGTGGCTGAAAAGATAACAAAGTAAATTATTTCAAAAATTGGTATAATTATCTCAGTATGACAGACAAGCTAATTTCTATTAAGTATGTTTTGAAATCTATTTTGTTTTTTCCTTAAATCTCTTCCATATGATCAAAACCTAGCTAATTTCTTTTTCTTTCTTTCTTTCTGGTCCCCCACATCCCTGTACTAGAGATTGAACCCAAAGCCTCAGACAGGCTGAGCAAGAGCTCTATCATTGAGCTATATCCTAAGTCCTAGATCTTTTTAGTTCCTCCTTTTCATTGGTAGTTTTAGAGTTAGGATTTCCTTACTTTTTAGAAAATATTTCCAGCGAATCTAATTATTTTTCAATTTACATTGGATAACTTAAAACATGGTTCATTGTTTTATCTTTTTAAAAAATTGTTTTTATTTTTTAAATACATGACAGCAGAATGCATCACAATTCTTATTAGACATATAGAACACAATTTTTCATATCTCTGTTTGTATATAAAGTATGTTCACATCAATTCATGTCTTCATAGTGCCATTTTTAAGGTAAAGGAGAAAATGTGGAAAAATGAAAGGAAGGAAAAAATGTGGAAACCTGGTGATGTTTTCAATTGAGTTTTTAAATTGGTTTATTATTTCTTTCATTTCAAGGATTTCTGGGTTTTTGTTTGTTTGTTTGTTTGTTTGTTTTAGTGCCTCTATCTCCCTACTGAGGTGATCTTTTGTTTCCTGTATTTGTTTATGTAGCTCCTTTTCAAAGTGATCTTTCACTGCCTGTATTTGCTCTCTTATATCTCCCTTGAGCTCACAGAACATTTAACCATGTACATTCTAAACTCCTTCTCTGTCATTTCTTCTGCTGTGGCTGCCAATGATTCTAATGATGTGGTGTCTTAATTTGTTTGGGGCACTTGGTCTTCCTTTGTCTTTTCATGTTGCTTGTGTGTCTTCCTTTCCAGCTCTGTGGGTCTAGATTGTTATTGTTTGTACCCTATAGGTTTGTAGTGTTCTTGTAGGGTTCCAAGATCTCTCCTTTGTGGGGAAGGACAATATTAACATATCCCGATATTAACAATATACCATCTATGAATAATTTGTTGTTATTAAGACATTTACAGTTTAGTCTCAATGTACAGAAATGTTGGATTCAAC
Source organism: Spermophilus citellus (assembly GCF_964194105.1). Lineage (NCBI taxonomy): Eukaryota > Metazoa > Chordata > Mammalia > Rodentia > Sciuridae > Spermophilus > Spermophilus citellus. The sequence continues at coordinate 88,495,303 of NC_138193.1, forward strand.
TATTATCTACAATATAATCAGCAGTTTTATAAAAATATTTAGTTTTTACAGTGGACAATGAACTGGGGGTGGGCTTAGGACAATATGTTGAGGAGGTCGGATGTGAGGATGTAGAGTTAATATATCTTAGGAAGCCTGAAGGAGAAATTTGATGAAAAGGATTAGTAGCAAGAGAATAGACAGGAAGTAATTTAGGGTCAGCAAGTACCTGAGATGACAGTAGAATACATAAAACAAACACACATATGTTATTTAGAAAAATACAGATGTTAAAACAGTACATTTTGGGGGAGAAATAAAAATGAAAGAATAAAAAGGAAAAAAGGGCATATCAACACCTTTATATTACATTATTCAGATGACTTAGTCCTTAAAGTCCTATTTCATGCAAAGTTCTTGGTGTCATATAAGTTGAGGATGTGAGGGCCAGAAGATAGAGGGGTAAAAGAGAAAGAACAAACAAACAAACAAACAAACACACAAAAAGCTTGAAGAAACCAGGGCTGTAGCTAGCTTTAAGATTCGTATCTTTCCTGCTTCTTTTCTCATCCAATAGGTGGGGTCCTCTGTTGTAAGCTGGTGTCTCTGCCCTCTGGATGGTGGAGGTAACCCCCGTGGGAAGACTGGTCCTGGTGCAGGGCACCTGGATGCGGGGAGAGTCACCCGCCAGTCCCTGCAGAAAGACTGCACCTCACAGGTCTCTTTTTGTGACTGTTCACACGACTTGAGTGTCCCTCTCTTGCCTGGCAATTTCCCAGTTCCTGGTCTCTCTGTTAGGTTCCAATTTTTAGCCCCACCTCCCTCTCCCCCATCAGTTCCCAATTGAGGAAACTCTCACCCCGGGGCTGCCATGGGTGGCTCCCTGGTCACACTGCACACCTGTGTTGGGCAGCTACTGAGTTGGGTTACTGCTGCTGGGGCGGGGGGAATGTTGAAACCCTGGTACCTGGCTGCTGGAGATCCAATCTGGGAACTGTCCCCAGCTAATATGATGGGAATGTTGAGTCAAGATGGGGAAGGTCTGCTTTCAGCGCTGGGTGTCTGGTGAGGTGGGGGGAGCTGGGCAATTGCATTGCACTGTAGACAGGTAGCAGCTCAGTGACTTTCGTGGGAGTGGAGCAAATTTTTGGTGATCTGCAGATGTGTTGATAGATGATTCTGCTAAGACGCTCCCGAGTCTCGCGTGGGCTGGAACTTCCGGGCTTTGGGTCCTGCTCCAACGCTGGGCGTCCTACTCCAACACCCTGCGCCGGGTCACAGCGCTGATGATTTCTGCGAAGACCAGCTGGATAGGGGTCCTGTAGCCCGCTCAGAAATGCAGTATTCCAACTAGGTGAGATCTGTGGCTGCCCTAGCACTGTGCACAAGCACAGGGTGGCTCACTCCTTTCCCCGCAGCCATGTTTTCCCCCAAATGTTGGTCTATTTCCTGGTGCTCAGCAGTCAGACCTCAACCCTGGCAAGCTTCAGCACCAGCCCCCAGGGCAACTCAGGATCCTGAGCCTGGAGGGAAGCCTGGAGCCAGGGGAAAGGCTGACTGGAGAAAAATCCCCGAGTTTTCATTGTTTTATCCTTACAATTTTTTTATATTATTTAAAAAATTTCATACATGTATTAATAAAAATCCCCACTAATGATCATGACTTCTTTATCCTTTATACAAATGACAGGTTTTAACTCTATTTGAAAGGACATTTAACAACAGAAGTAACTAGTTCAGTGTTCCTCAAGACTAATGTAGCTTACACAGTTCTCAATTTTCAATTATTCAGTTGTTTTTCCCAAGATATTTTGACTTTTGAAAATTTTCATATTTTATATCTAATGACTTTTATTTCTCCTTGCTCATGACAATGTAGCTTCTCATAGTCACTCTTCTACACATTTGAATAACCTGGAAATGCTTTATTATTTAGGGCTATGAAACTCCCCTTTTACAACCAAATTTTTTAAAAGAATTTTTCATCATTGAGGCTGAAAATGTAGTATTTTGTTGACTATCCACAGCCAAATGTCTGTAAAGATTTTAAAAATAAATAAAAAGGCCAGCATTGAGGATTTTGATGAAAACAAATCATTACAGCTTCAGAGATAAAGATGTTGGCAAACAGAAAAAAAATAGGAATCCTATCCCAAATCACAAGTACTCATGATAAGGAAATGTATTTATTGATAATATTTTATTTTGTTTATTTTATTTTTATGTGGTGCTGGGCATTGAATCCAGTGCCTCACTCATGTGAGGCAAGCATTCTACAAACCCCATTGATAATATTTTAATAAATACATGGATTTTGTTTCCATTTTGTAATTATTGACATTTTCAGATCTTGGTAGTTATTAAAGCAATACTATAAGTAAGGATGATAATGCTTATAGTACATGAGGCAAAAAGAAAATTATACCAATTCTAATAATTTATTAAACATCAATATGCCAATGTAATCAAAGAGAAAGAGCTATAGTTTATTGCAACATAGTCTATGCAATATTGTGTTTATTTATTTTACAAGATGTAATGGCAAATATTTTAATAAAATAAAAAAATATAATAGAAAAATATTATAACAAAACTGTAGAGATAGGAGACAGCATAAAGTGGCAGCTGACTAAAATCCTTCAGTGGTTTTTGCCTCGTGGGTACACCAATTTTAGCAGCTAGTTAATACTATATTACCTTCACAAGGGTTTTAGTGAGAGACCATAGTGTTGGGTATGATAAAGAAAAGAACCACTGAAGAAAGAAGAAATGAATTTCCTCTGCCAGCCCACCTCCAACTCTAAGCAGAGTGGAGAGATATCCCTCATCCTTGGATGAAAAAGAGAAATTAAGTCCAGGATTTTGAATTGAAACCCAGTACCATGCCCCCCATCATCAATCCCTGTTGCTGGAGAGAGCCTCATAACCCCTATCCACACACAGGCAAGTATCCATGGATTTCATTACCAAAATTGCTTACTCAGGTGGCTGATGGCCTCCACCATTTCCAACCACAGACAGAAAAGAGGGGAACAAGACTCTACCACCTGGGCACTGGACATGCAAGTTAGCACAAATGTTAGTGTTGAAGTTCAGTGCTGGTGAGACCCAACACCAGGCAGAACTTAATATCCCCTGTACACAGGAAAGAACTCATAAGACAGAGCCTCTAATCCTCCTATGGCATCTGATAGAGACCTGTGTGTGAATGAAACAAAACTCAAGTTTTGGTCTGAATCACTGCCAATCTTGGTGTGCTCCTGGAGTACTCCTCCTCCTACCACAGGACCCTGGCTATGAGATCGACTTGTGACATGGTTTAGCATCAGTCTCGGTGACCAATGGATGGTCTCTGTTACAGTTTGGATCTGGAATGTATCCCCAAAGTTCAAGTGTTGAAAGCATGCTCCCCAATTCAGCAAGGTTCAGAGGTGAGGTATGGCCAGAAGAAGCAGATCACTGGGGACATGGCTTTTGGAACTACATTTGTGCCTGACACCTGTTCATTCTCATTCATTCATTCATTCATATTCATTCTCTCTTCTCTCTCTCTCTCTCTCTCTCTCTCTCTCTCTCTCTCCTTCCTAGCATCTTTCCTCCTCCATGCCCTTCTGCTTATTCTTGTCAGGAATTTTGATTGCACGATGTAAAACTGACTAGTACAGTCTCCAACATCAGTTCTTCAACAACCTTAGACAACATAGCTATTCCTGCATCTATACTCATAGATGACCTACCCCAATGATAGGAGACATGTGCCCTGGTGGGATAAACTTGTGTTTTGACTTGCATCATGTCCAGCTGCAAAATCAGCCTTGTTGCACCCCTGAGACCATGCAAGGCATTGCAATTGTGAGACTCAGTGTGACTCACTTTATTGCCAGCCATGGTAGGTAAGGGACTATTTTTAGCAGCACTACCCCCAACTTCAGGAAGCATAGTGTAAAGCAAGGCTCCATTTTTTTTGTTTTTTTTTTTGTTTACAGCATAGTAAATAGGAGTCTCTTGCATTGGAAGTCAGTGCCAGGCTGGTGAAAGCTAACAGAGGGCAGATCCTAGTGACCTCTGTGTCCAGGCCAGTGCCCACTGAGAGAACCTTTGGAAGAGCCCATGTGCCAGGAAGAGGCATAAGGCCCCACCCTATTGGACTTCTATTTCAGTCTTCATTGCTTCTTTCTTATTGAAGTAGTCTAGGGCCATGTATTCACTTCAGCAGTAGGCAACCCTTAGTAACATGGGTGTTAGTGATTCTGAGCAAGACCAAGCAAAATCCTAGAATTTCTAGAAAGAAATCACTAACTATGGATGGAGCATCAGGAATTTTGTAACCCCTAGGGGGAGAACAGTAGGAGTTTAGGTACTTCCCGGTATATTAACAATTAACAATACATCAGCTGTGGATTTGGGACAAACTTGGGCTTGGATCACCCTCTAGTGCTGAAATAGTGGCAACACACTGACATTGGACTCATGGAAAATATGGAGTATGGCTCCAGCTGGTGCTAAAATAGAGTTACTACAGGGTCAGAGAAGATAAGTAGCCTCCTTAGAATTTCTGGAAAATTAGGAAACAACAACAACAAAAAGCCAGATTATGAAGACTAGACTAAATATCCAATCCCTCAAACCCAGACAATATCACATACTAACATGCGTCAAGAATAACCAGACTAGTATGGCAGTATGTATAAACGTGGATGTGTAACTAATATGATCCTGCAATCTGTACACGTGGTAAAAATGGGAGTTCATAACCCACTTGAATCAAATGTATGAAATATGATATGTCAAGAGCATTGTAATGTTTTGAGAAACCAATAAAAAAAAGAATAACCAGGAAACCAAGACCTCAATTTTAATGGTGAAAACAAGGTGCCAGAAACTGCCCAGATAGTAACTAGTAGGATTAAACTCTTGGATGAATAATTTAAAGCAGCTGTTTAAAGAAATCTCAATCAGCTTCAAGAAAACAAAATATCATTCAACGTTCTAAAATTTAAAAAAATTATCAGAGGTATAGGAGCAATTAATAAAATCAAAGAGAAATCTTTGAGAAAAATACACTAAGAAATATAGAAAAAAAAACAATGTAAGTTTTCAATTGCAGGATAGATCAAATGGAAGAAAGAATCATTGAGCTCAAAGACAAGCTGTTAGAAAATACACACTCAGAAGAGGAAACATGACAAAGAAAAACTGAAAAAAAGAAAGCATATAGGAAGTTAGAACAGCATTAAAAGAACAGATATTTTATTGCTACTATTCAGGAAGGATTTGAGAATGCCAAAGGATTTAATGTTAGGGATGTAACTGAGTGAGAGTATCTTGGTTCAGATGGATGGTGTCCCCCAACAGCTCATGTGAAAGACAATGCAGAGGATACATGATTGGATTATGAGAGCCTTAGCATGATCAGTACATTATTCCAGCTGAATGGATTAAGGGGATCTTAAATCTAGCCAAGTAGGATGTGGCTGGAAGAGGTGGGTCACTGGGGGTATGCCTTTGGGATTTATATTTTGCTCTGATGAGTAAGAACTGTCTCTCTTCTTCCTGGTGGTTATGTTCTGTGCTACTTTCCTCCCGCCCTCTCTTCTGCCATGATTTTCTGCCTTTGGTCCAAAGCAATGGAGCTGGCTGGCTATGGACTGAGACCTCTGAAACCTCCAGTAACAAATAAAATTGTCCTCCTCTAAAATCATTCTTGTCAGGTCTTTTGGTCCAAGTGGCAAAAAACAAAAGACAAAACAAAACAAAAACCTGACTGAAACAGAATGCTTGCCTAATGTTCATAAGACCCTACTTTCTATCCCCAACATTACACATACACAGATGTGCACATGCGTGTACACACACACACACACACACACACACACACACACATTGCCAAAGGGGAAGAAAGTTCAAAGAGATAACAACAGAAAATTTTTAAAACATAGAGAAGCATACAAATATCAAGGTAAAGAAAGGTCAAATATTTTCAGATTTTCAGTTTTAACTCCACCAATTCTACTCCAATACATCCTGTAATAAATTCTCAAAGGAGAAAGATAAAGATAATATTCTCAAGGTAGTGGGAAAAATGAAACAACACAAAAAGCAGTCTCACTGGTCTGACAAGAGATGATTCATCGGAAACCTTAGAAGCCATTAAAGAGGGGTATGCTAGTCAGCTTTGCAACACTGAGACAAACATCTGAGAAAAACATTTTAAACGAGGAAGGATTTATTTGGGCTCACAGGTTCATAGGTTTAGTTCATGTTCAGCCAGCTCCATTATTTTAGGCCTGCGACCAGGCAGAACATTGTGATTGAATATGATGGAGGCAAAAAGTTGCTCAGCTCATGGCAGCATGAAGCAGAAAGAGAACAAACCCTTCCAGAGAATTCCCCATCTCACCCCTTGGACCTAATTCCTTCAACTAGATCCCTCCTCTCCATAGTCTATTCAGACATCAGTGGATTAACACACTGATGAAATCAGGACATTTATGATCCAGTCACTTCCCCAAACCTTGACCTCTGAAAGTCCTATAATAAACTGTGAAGTGCATTCCTTATCCAAACCATCACAAGTGACATGAAATTGATATAGCACTGGGGAAAAGAATGCAAACAAACAAACAAACAAACAAACAAAAACCCCAGAAAACTGGCAACCCAATATACTGTACCCAGCATTGTTATTCTTTAGAATGAAAGGTAGACAAAACCATTTCCAGACAAACTAAATCTGAGAGAATCTATTTCCATCAGGACTGTCCTACACATAATGCTTAAGGGAGTTCTTCAAACTCAAAGAGATGTTAACAAAAAAGAATAAAATATCAGGAGATATAAAACTTAATAGTAAGAGTAAATATATAGACAAATTTAGAATTTCCTAATACTATAAGCAAGATACTTAAAACATTCATGCCTTTTTAATGAAGATTAAAACAATTAAAAGTAATAGTTGCATTGATACATTAAAGACAATATAGAAAGACATAAAATGGGACATCAAAAAGTTCAAAATGTGGAGAGGAAAATTGATAATTTCTTATTAGCAAATTTCTGCTTCTTTTAAAATTTATTATCTAGTCTTTACAGTCATGTTAAATTGCCATCATTTCAAAATAGCTTGTTATAATAAAAGAATGTTATTTATAAATGTTATGGTAACCACAAAGTAAAAATCCATAATAACAAACGAAATATATTAAGAAAGAAATCTAAACATATTACTAGAGTAAATCGCTTAACCACAAAGGAAGACTGTAACAGGAGAACAAATAAATTACACTAAAACTAGAAAACTAATTACAAAATAGTTGCAGCAAGACCTTACCTATCAATAATTACCTTAAATTCCCAATTAAAACAGATAGATTGATTGAATTTAACAGGAAACAAGATCCAACTATGTATTGCTTACAAGAAACTTAGTTCACCTCAAAGAAATGCAGACTGAAAGTGAAGAGAAATGAAACCCAGAAGGAAGCAGGAGTAGCCACACCTATATAATTAAAACAGACAAGTCAAAAGCAATAAAAGAGAAAAGAGTGGTCACCTATTCACCAGTTACAAAAATTCTCTCAAAATTGATTAAATACAGCTTTAATACCCAAAACATCAAAACACAATAAAAAATAGAGGAAATGCTTAAGGACATGGAAAGGGGTAATTTTTGAACAAGTGATTTTTTCTCACAGGAGAGAAAAGTAAACACAGACTAATAGTATTGTATCAAACTAAGGAGTTCCTGTGTAGAAAATAATCAACAGCGTGAAATGGGAGAAAATATTTGCAAACTACATATCTTCAAGGGACTAATATCCAAAATAAATAAGGATTTCAAAAAACTCGATAGCAAAAAAACAAATTGCCCAAGTTTTAGACATGGACAGTACATCTAAATGGATATTTCTCAAAAGAAGACATACGAATGATCAACAGCTGATGAAAAAACCTTCAACCTCACTAAGCATGAGGGAAATGCAAATCAAACAAAATTAGCTACTACATCACTGCTGTCAGAATACTTGTTATCCAAAAGACAGAAGATAATAAGTGCTGGTGAGGATGTAGAGAAAAGGGAACACTTGTTCCTAGTTCATGGGGATATAAATGAGCACATCTATTGAGAAAAGCATCCTGGAAGTTCTTCAAAGTTGAAAAAAGAACTACCATGTTATTCAGCAATTCCATTACGGGGTATATCCAAAGGAAATGAATCAGTATGCTGAAGAAAGACTTCTGCACTCGTGTGTGTGTGTGTGTGTTGCAGCACTATTCACTCCAGTCAAGAAGTAGAACCAACCCAAGTGTTCATGAGCTGATGAAAGGACAAAGAAAACGTGGTACATATACGCCATAAAAAGGATAAAATCCTGTCCTTCTTGACAACATAGATGTAACTGGAGATCATTATATTGCATGAAATAAGTGAGGCACAGAAAGACAAATACCATATGATCTCACTCACATATAGAATAAAAAAAATGTTGATCTCAAAGAAGAGCAGAATGGTAGTTGGCAGGGGCTGGGGAGACTACAGGGTGAAGGATAGTGGAAATTGATCAGTGATACTCAATTACAGTTAGACACAAGAAGTTTTAATGTACTATTGCATAATAGTGTGACTATAATAATAATTTTCTATATATTTCAGAAAGTTACAAGAAAGTGTTTTAAGGATTTTTAAAATATAAAAAAATGATAAATGTTTGAGGAACCAGATTAAATTCACCCGATTTAATCATTATGCAATGTACAATGTATTGAACCATCCCATGATATCCTAGTGCCATGAACTAAATTCAAAAAGTAAATTATATACTTCAAAATGTATGAAATATAGAGATGAAGAGCAAATTGATCACTGTCAGGGATTAGGGACAAGGAAATGGGTTGGGAAAAGGGAAGTTTTATTATATATAGAAAGACTAGTATGAATTGATATTGTTATATTCCAGTGAATTTGAAATATACTTCTCAGTTTTGCATTTTCTTATGTGTTTGTGTGTTTGCATGTGCATACTTCTGTAAAATAATTTTATATCTATAAGTTCATATGTCCATCACTACAGTTAAGCTAGAGAACAGTTATATCATCAAAAGGTAATGGAATTCCTTCCAAAAGACTCTCTCCTAAGGGCAATCTCAAATATCAGCCCAAATCTCAGCTACTCAAGAAATCCCCCCACATTAGAAATTAATTTCCAATTTCAGTTCACTGAAGAACAGCTGTTTTCTTTCTGTACAATTTTGGTTCATTTAGTCATTTTCTATCCATAGCTCTATGATATTTTCAAAAAATATGATTTTTTTTATGACTTAAATTTTTATCACTTAATAAGCATTTTTAGTTACTGGAAAAAAATGATGGCTTATTACTACTTGTTACTTACCACTCTGAGGCAGATGTATAGTATTTTGTTTTCTGTTAATGGAGACACAAATGTATTTTTGCTAATAAAAAAAATTTAGTCAATAGATTTATAATTTAAAAGTACATATGTATTTATATATTTAAATTTGTTGTATTTAAGGAAGAATATATTTAAATTATTATTTTCTTAAGACTTAGATGTATCAAAGATTGAAATTAAGGGTTTTTTTTTTAAATTTTATGTCTATATATTTATCCATTTGTTCAGCACAACAGGTTAAAACATTTTATTTTTCCCAGGAAACCTACTTGACAACTTGGAAAAAATCAAATGATTATAGAACTGTGAGTCTATTTCTCATCTCAATATTCTATTCTATTGGCGATGCATTCTTAATCTTATTTTACTACGACCCATAATAAATATTCTACACTTGAAAAGATACACTGCTTTGGTGTTTTTATTAAGGACAGAAGATGCACAAACAACTTTCAAATTTCAGTAATTTTGTTTTTCGGAATAATATTAAATTAATATCTGTCTAGAGTATGTATAGTAAATCAGTAAGTAATACCTTTTTCAACATGTGAGAAAATAAATCAATTTTAAATAAAATTGCTGAAGCTGAATAAGATGCCTGCCTGAAATATTAATTTTAATCTGGAAATATAATTATGGACTCATATTTTTTCTAATATATATATATATATATATATATATATATATATATATATATATATTTCATTACTTAGAAACAATAAAAACTCATTAGCAATTGGAATACCTAGCATCCACATTACAATGTCCTTATAGAATTTCCACCAAAACAAATGAGAGTCCTTGGAGAAATAGCTGATTTCAGTACTGTGATAGGAAAGAATGAAATGAGCCCATGAAATTTGGAACAAAGAGCAAAAAGTCCATCAAAAACTGATGAGATTATACCAAATGGGTACCGGAGCCCCTTTCAATGAGCCCCATTGGCCAAGGATGGGACAATTTGAACATCAAACCCATGGTGTTCAATGATTGAAACTCAGATATATAAAATTTCATGAGTTTGCAATACTACCCCCAAAATAAAAATGAAATATAAAAATGTAAAAAGGAACTCAAAACCTTATGTTTAGGTTTTGTTGCATAAGAGCTCATTCTGAAAACCTGTATAAATATGGGAATATAAGCATTAATCGTGCTTTTTCTACATTAACTTTCCATAGAGGAACCTAAAGTGTGGTAAAATAAAATTATTGGTAGGATAGTTCCAGTTAAGACATGTTATGGATTATAAAGTATCTGAAAATTTACCTTCCTTGCAATCACAGAAGTTAGCTCTCTGCAATTTTGTGGATGTTGTTAGAAGAAACGAGACTCCTGGGTGACTGCTAAAGGACAATTTATTGCTCAGATCAATAGCAATAACTATTTTCTAGCATTGGTTCCCCAAACCCCAATTTCCACAGGGAAGTGTGATGAGAGCCAGGTGCTGCCAGTATACACAGTGAACTGTGTTGAAGAAGAGGAACTCCGAGCTTTAAAAAGATGATCTTTTATAATGGACTTCAAACAAACGTATTCAACTTTTGCTTCCGAGTAGGACCTTATCTTTATTATGCTGTACAGCAAATAAATCTGTTCAAATTTATATATATATATACACACACACACATACATATATATCCTACATATATATCATATATCTTCTAGGATAGATAGATATCTACATCTAGACATTTATATAGATATAGATAGGATATATCTCCTTGAAAAGATATTGTAGGGAAAAGTCATTGGCCCGCCTGACTGGTTTCAAGATGTGACAATGTGAAGATAGGCAAGTGGTCCATGGATCATTGTATCCCAATGAAATATACAGAAGGAGCAGAGTTAGAAAACCAAATCACCCTTTTGCACTCCTAATGAACTAATGCAGTTAGGCAATGATAACCAGTATATGGAAAACTATTAAAGCAAGGAAAAATGAGGAATTAATGAATGGATTAGGCTGACAACACACAAATCCACTGACTAAAGTTAAAATCATTAAAAGTGAAATAACTAGATGTCATGGATCACCTGTTATGGTATAATAACAAGTATAGGGCAACACCTCTATTGTATTCTTGCAAAAATAATTCAATCTGAATATTAGGAAGCTTCTGGATCTAACTTCTCAGAGGGAGATTATAAGGATAGATTTTTTTTAAAGAAACCATAATGATGGATCATAAATAAGTAGAAAATTCTATAAGTCAAATGCCCTAGTTCTATCAACGAGTAGATTGCTCTGCTCTAATATGTGACTGTCAAATTTCAAGGATTTATTCAAGTTTTGCAAATCTCTGTTTTGCACATTAAAGTAAAGGTTAACTTGTTTTGTTACTACAATAGTCTATATCAAACAAGTGGGAAAATTATGAAAAAAAAGATATGCAAGTCTAGATTTATTCATGTTAGCTGTAATCAGCCAGTTATCTCAAGGTTTGTGAAGAGGTAATTGTTGAGGGTGTGGCAGTCCAAAGAGGAGCCACTGTGTAAGAATCTGGAAGTCAGAGTGCACCCACCACCTGGAAGAATTGCGCTGTGTGATTTGTCTCTTTTTATTTTTCACTGAAATCCTTCTGAGGTAGCAGACTTCCTCTTTCTGAGCTTGTGATGCCTCCTGCTTTATGGAGGCAGTACACTCAATCTGATTTATGATTTGTTGTGTCTTCTACAAAGGGCAGATTTGGACCAAATGCTGTTTTGATTCTGGCCAAAGGACTTTTCAAGACTCAATGAAATCACTTCAAATCCTTGCTGATTCTGCTGCTTCTTCTTTTTCTTTTTTTCTCTAGGAAGATTGCTCTTTAGTTTTTTTCAAATATGTTCATTGCTTCTTATTCAGCAAAGCAGCTTCTAGATGGTCCGTCTTCATGAGGCACAGTGTTTATACATAGCTTAATAAGGTATGTTGCTCTCATGTACTGAATTTTAGCATCTGAGTGACTGAGATGATTGAAGAGCCCCATCCATCGCTGAGGATTTTGTTTTTCTCAATAGGTTCTTATTTCCTGCTTCTTCAGCGTATGCTTTGTAGTGTTTTAGAGTGCTCAACACTTAAATTATATATCACTTTGGTATTTAAATCAATGAATTTAAACTACTGCATAATGATTACTTTCAATTTATCTTCACTTAAGAAAGATGATATAATTAAACATGTTTGTTTGATCAGGTTTTGCAAATGAATGTATGCAGTTACATTAGGTCTCTGTAAGATGAGTTAATTCTCTTGAGCTTTTTATTTTTACCTTGATTAATTAATGCATTTGTTGTGGTGCTGGGTGTCAAACCCAGGACCTTGCAAGCATTCTACCACTGATCTGCACCAGGTGCCTTTTGTAAGCTTTTTAAAACTTTGCAAGACGTAGTCAGTTCTACCTCTTGGTCACAATAGTAGTCTTTCTCTTCTCCCTTTCTCCTTTTTTTTTCTTCTAATGTCCCTCCTTTTTAGCCCTTTTCTTTTCCTTATTCCTTTCTCGCATCTCTATTTCTACCTCTTTCCCCCCTCTATTTCATCCATTGCACTCCTACACTATTCTAAATACTAAAAATAAAATATTGAATAACTCACAAACTGCTCTGGTCTTGTGGTTCGAATCAGGGGTGGGTTCAACTTGCCATCACATCCTCTATCCAAGGACCTTGCAATATTGGTCAGATAGGTCTTGTGAAAGTTGGAAAGAAAAAGCAGTTTTAATGAAAGGACAACTCCAAAACTTCTAGGAAGTTGGGATGAATGAGAACTATAGAGACGTAACTTAGATGATTTCATATATATTATTTCATAATTAAAAATACAGTATTTTTGTATATCTTTCATGTCTCTCTTTAATGTTATCAAGCTTCATTTTACCTTGATAAATATATGGCATATAGTTAGAAAAACAATTTTATATACTAATTTAATTCTGCGATTTGTGCAATGTCTTTAAGTGTTTCTATTGATTGATGTTTTTCATTGTTTGTTATTTTTTTTCCTTCTTTTATTGTATAGTGATTTTTGATTGGACACTGGACATTAGTGTTTTACCCCTTTGAGCCAGTGCTTTGTAATTTTGCAGTCTTTCAATGGTGAGCTTTCAAAGGGCATGTAATTAGCCTAACTGGAAACTTTTGACATGTTGATTTTAGAATTTGGTAGGTGGAACTAGAGCATTTTTAAGTCTAGGGAAAATTTTGCTTCATGAATGAGACAAAATCCTTCTAAGTACACTACTTAATCCTCTATGTTTTATGAGGTTTTCCACTCTAGATATCCAGCCTCATATATTTTCTTTACATGAACTGACTTCAGATACAATACTCAGCTGAGGGTTCAAGAGGAACCCTTTGCACTTCTGAAGATCTTTCTGACCTTCTGTCTATCCATATCTCTCTCTTGCAGGTATATCTCCGTGAAGCACTTGTTCCTTCAAGCGTTTTTTTCCCCTCCGTCTTACTCTCTTCTTTTCTACAAATGTGGCCCTCTTGGCTTCACGGACTTTCTTCATGGTATCTCTTTCATTGGACCCTATTTACGTTATATCTTGCTTTGCTTAACTGTGCTGTGTCCTTCTCAGAGGTCTGAATACCATCTCCATGTAGTCATTTGGACAATTTTAAGGATCATCTGGTTTGTTTCTCATATCTCAAGGACCACTGCCTCATGCTGAATTTATTACTCCATGTATTTTGTCCAAATGTTTTAGATGTTTAAGGGATATACTCAATCTTTGTTCTTCCACGTTGATGAGAAATAGTCATATGTGTTCTAACCCTTCCAGCAAGAAATACCTAATAAATCCACTTTTTTAATAAATAAAAGAGATAAGCTTATTAACATAAACAACTCAAAATCAAATACTTGGTACAAGCAGAGCCAGTAGACAACCCTTGTCTTATCATACAGAAACTTATATTTATTTCTCCCTTGCATTGCAAATTTTTTTTGGAGGGGGATGGTTACTAGGACTTGAACTCAGGGGCACATAACCAATGAGACAGATTCCCAGTTGTTTTTTGTATTTTATTTAGAGACAGGGTCTCACTGAGTTGTTTAGATGTTTAGGGCCTCACTAACTTGCTGAAGCTGATTTTGAATTTGAGATCCTCCTGCCTCAGACTCCAGAGCCACTGGGATTACATGTGTGTGCCACCACATCTGGCCACACCACACATTCTTAATGTTATAAAAAAGCTGTGGTACAGTAGGATGGATAGAAGCTGGTTGTCAATTTAGAAATAGGTGGTTTTTCTACTGAGGAGGATAAGTGTAAACATTTAAAATTTTTTTCCCACACTATTTGGAAGTGAAGGAAAAAAAAAAAACAAGAAAGGAAATAAAGGGATGATAACCTCAGAAGGGTGTGTTATGTAGGTACTCTGAACCAGACTGCTCACTTGTCACTCATAGAGACAAGCAGTGCCCACATACCCAGAGCTTATAAAGCTTTAAGGGATAGAGAGAGTTCTAGGAAGAGTATCAGAAAATGCTTGCTGGTGGAAGTGAGCACCAAATAAATTCCTGAATCCTCATTCAAAATGCAGAAGAAAATAATTCCCCAGGGAATTATTTGCAGTAAGATTGGAGGGAGGGGAGGCAGACACGTGAAAATGTACAAGTTGTGTATTTTCAGAACAGTAAGAAAATAATTGCAGGTAGAACAAGAAGTTTAGCTCATTCTTTCAGTTGCTGATTTTCATTCCAAAAACAAATTCATTAGAAGAACAGTCTGGGACTGGAGATGACAGATCAGGACTGCCCACTAGCTTGTCAAGCCCTCCCTCCCCATACAAACACCCTCATCTATTGTCCAATATGATTTACTATGCTATCTTTACAAGACAACTTGCAAGTCTGGGGTGGAAATCGTTAGGAATAAAACTATAAGGCAGTGAATTTTAATTGATAATTTTTCTATGACTAAATGAGCTCAGTTTTTGTATAATACAGGCATCTGAAAAATGATACTTACCTTTTGTCTCTATTCTGTATTATTCTCAGGAAAAATGCTTCATCCTGCCTGCCATACCTTTGCAGATTTATATGAGTCAAACCTCTGCCAAAAACTGACCTTCAATCTTTTGTGGAAAATACAGGAGCTTTGAACTATGGGTAGGTGAAGGTTTAATTCATTTTGCTGTTTTGAACTCTTATCAAATGTCTATATTGCAATAACTTTTCATTAATTCAAACACACAGCACATGCTAGATAAACATAGTATAATTGATGTGTGACAATGTATTTAGATCTGAGAGCAGGCTTGCCTATGAACTCTATATGGCTTTAGTGGAAAAAGAAAATAAGAATCACTCAATTGGAAAGATGTTCAGATTATCTGATTTTCTTATCTTTGGGTTAACTAATGTCTTTGGAGAAATAGTATTTTAAGGAAACTAGAGTCCTGGAAACATAGTCTAGTTTTAGGAAGTCAGTTTTATTGATCATAAAATCAACCAGTATTTCTGGGCCACAGATTACTCACCTATAAAATGAAGGTAAGTTATCTGCCCCATTTATCCTGTAGACTCTTGTGCTCTTTTGTGAGGAAGGCACGCTTGCTGCATAGGAAGCAGCATGCTCATAGATAAGGGCAGGGAGCAATGGCACAGGTCAAAGGGAAGACCACCTGCAGAGGAGAGGAGCTACCTAATATTGTGATCATAGAGTTTGAAGAATATTATTCTGACTGAGAGAAATAGAACCAGAAATAGGACCGCTTCTTCTAAGTATTAGCTTTGTTTGGAGGTATCCTGAAGGCCTATTTTCTATTAAGATGGATCTAACTAACTATAGTTTTTTGTTGTTGTTGTTCCCCCAACCCCAAGTTTGATAAACATATTGTAGTCAATGTTAAATTGCTTGATATAAAGTTCACAAATTTGAACATTGTTATCCTTTATTTATGTCACTCCTGGACTATCACCATTAAGTTTCATGAAATATAGAAAAGAAGGAGTTTTAATATATACCATGCATATAATTTATATAATACAGGATGCTAATATATAGCCCTGCCTTTCTTCTAATTATAAAGATGGTAGTTATAAAGATGACAAGAAGTCTGTATTGGGATTGCTACAATAAAGCTTAAAGTGCAAGTACTTGACCTGAAATATATTTTTCAGTGTAGCAAGAAGAATAATACACAATTCCATCCTCACAGAACATGCAATTGTCCAGTCCATGCCTAGAAAGAATCTTATTATAATATGATATGTAAAGAATCCCAGTAAGAAACAAAGGCTAACTGATGCTTTCACTGTGAGAGAAAGAACTGGGCAAATGAAGTGTGAGGAAACCATAGCCAGGTTTTTTGTTGTTGTTGTTGTTGTTGTTTGTTTGTTTTGTTTTGTTTTGTTTTCATTTTATACGAAAACAAGAAGACATGGGTAAAAAAATGTTTTCCAAGATATGAACTGAGTGCAATGTGTTTTGTTTTTATAAGAGCATAGTTTTAACTTTGATTTCTGTATAAATTATCTGAAAGAACAGTGATTAATAAAAGAAAGGCCAGTCTCACCCAAGAAATGCAGTAATATTCAGCCTATGTTAAGGGGTTATAGGAACTGATGGCAACTTTAGACAATGGAGGAGAAGGTACTTGACCTTTGGTTTTGGTGAAAACATTAAAAAAATCAAGAAAATATAATTACCTTCATATGATTACAGTGGTATCCAAAAATAAATAAAAGTGGAATAGCAAGAAATAAATATTTTTTTCTCAAAAATTAGAACAGATCAGAAAGGAATGAACTTAGGAAATAGTTTTGCTGTTTCTGAACATATGTAACTACATCCCTGAAGTCCATAGATGGAGAGGCAAAGAGCAGAAAAGAAAAAAGAATGAAAGCAAAGAGAAAAGAATAAAGGGAGGGTCCAAAGGAAATGAGGCTAATTGGCTCACCTGGGATTGGACTCATGCCCTTGGAGGAGGAATTTAGAAATGGGAACGTTTACAACAAAGTAGGAATAGGAGTCAAAGAGCTATGGGAACCTGTGTCCAACAAAAGCCTTAAGGACTCATTAAAGTACCCATATATGGGCATGTCCAATGTAAATTAGATGTGACCAGGCAATATAAGTCTCCCAGGGTCTGAGAAGGCTAGAGTTGATGCCTAAAGGAATATGAAAAAGGAAATTCAAATGCTTTTTATTTTAGAAATTATACAAAATTTACATACTATAGGAATTTATTACCTATTTAGTTTCCCTGTATAACAACTATTTTGTAAAGTTCTCTTTATTGTTCTGAAATAAAGTGCATACATAATTTAGTTTACACACACATAAATTTTAATAAGAAGAAATAAACAAGAAATTATAACAAATTAGTATGTATTTAAGCATACTAATTCTCAGCAGCGATAGTAGTTACAGACCTAATATATCCAGATGCTTCCTTAAGCTACAAGAAATGTAACAAGAAACAAATGCCAAGCTAATAGGGAAATCTTATAATGGTGACTCAGAACAAAATCAATAGTGGCATTTAATAAATGTGGTTAAAACTCTTGGTTATATATATAAATATTTATGTTTACAAAGAAAGTAATCTTTTTGTTGATCTTGTTATGATAATAGTAAAAATTATTTTCTCGTAAATTAGAACTATAAGAGATTTATATAGGATGGACTAATTTATTTATTTATTTATTTATTTTTATCTTTTTTATTAGTTGTTCAAAATATTACAAAGCTCTTGACATATCATATTTCATACATTTGATTTAAACGGATTATGAACTCCCATTTTTACCCCGTATACATATTGCAGATTCACATCGGTTACACATCCACTTTTTTACATACTGCCATACTCGTGTATGTTGTATTCTGCTGCCTTTCCTATCTTCTACTATCCCCCCTCCCCTCCCCTCCACTCCCATCTTCTCTCTCTAACCCATCTACTGTAATTCATTTCTCTCTCTTGTTTTTTCCCCTTTCCCCTCACTTCCTCTTATATGTAATTTTTGTATAACAATGAGGGTCTCCTTCCTTTACCATGCAATTTCCCTTCTCTCTCTCTTTCCCTCCCCCCTCTTGTCCCTGTTTAATGGTGTTCTTCTTCTCATGCTTTTCCTCCCTATTCTGTTCTTAGTTGCTCTCCTTATATCAAAGATGACATTTGGCATTTGTTTTTTAGGGATTGGCTAGCTTCACTTAGCATAATCTGCTCTAGTGCCATCCATTTCCCTGCAAATTCCATGATTTTGTCATTTGTTTATTGCAGAGTAATACTCCATTGTGGATGGACTAATTCTAAGCATAGATTCTACTCAGTTTATCAAACATGTTAGGTACTGAATCAAGCCGTCTAGAATTAAAAAGAAAATTTAATGCCAATCTCTAGTCTCATAAATGTTAAGTCCATCAAAGGAAACTGGTGTATATAATAGTTAATATGTAGGTTAATAGCTCTCTTACTTATGGTCTTATATGTTAACCTTACTTCTAATGGACATATTAAAAGGGCCCAGGATCTGGAATTGACAATTTCCTTATCCTTTTTCAATGTACACGGTTTGTATTTTATTAAATCTCCTTTTAGGATATTTAGAACAAAAGGGCAATATGTTGGCTTCTTCCCCATTCCCAGTGAATTTGTATACGTCATTACATAAACTTTCAACATATTTGAGCCACAAAAGGCATAATTTACCCTTTTGGCTATGTCTACCCTAAAATCATGCTTATCCATTCTAACATATACCTCCTTCTCTCTAAACCTCACTCTAATTCCTAGCAAATTCTGAAATATAATATCTACCTGAAAAACATCATTCAAAGGCAGTTAAGATGGAGAGGTTAAACCATTTTAAACAAAACTTATCAAAACATTAGTGTTTATTATTTGAAAGTTCTAGTTCATACAAATTATTTATGTTGATTAAAGAAAACCTAAACTGATACCTGGTAATATTAAAATAATAAAAGTTTTCTTTTCCTATTGTGAAATTGTTGGAAACTATTGTCTATTTTTCTTTTAATGTATGAGAGAGAAGATGATTGAATAAAATTATTAAAAAGAAATTATTAAACTGACACTGCAAAATATAGTTTTGATAATAGTAAGACTATAGAAGGATTTTTCTAAAGAATAAACATGAATGAAGAGGGTCAAAGTGGGTACCATTTAACTGTATTACCAAAGGGTAAAAAATATAAAATTAAAAATAAATCAATATTGAATATAAGGTCAGAATAATTGAATTTTTTAAAGAGGCAATTTACATATTTGACAGTCTGAGCAATCTGCAGTCCTCTATTGTTTTTAAAGATTTTTAATCAAAATGGGAACTAATATGGGTTTCAACCCATATAGGCTGAGAGGACCTTTGGAACAAAGTAGAGCTAATTACCTGATCCAGGAAATACATTAAAAAATATGCTGAGTTGGTTCTTCTTTGTTTGCAAATAAGCTAAAATCTCAAGGGATTCTTAGGAGAGATTTACAGGAGGATATGTAGGTTTAGCAATAAGGAAAATTAAGATTCAAGTATCAGCTCTTGAAGGAGCCAATGTTTAACAGTGTGATGAGTTTTAGGGGAAAATATCCACAAACACCTATGGGGCAATGTAGCTGCCAGTTAGGTCTAAATGAAGGCCTTGAAAAGACCTTGAAACGTGAGTCAAAAACTCAGTCTTCAAAGGGTATAACTGATTTGAAAAAAAAAAAATGACCTGATCTTTTATCTATGTTCTGAGCAACAACAACAACAAAAAAAAAGGATAAGGGGATTCAGGTTACAGAAAAGCAGAGATTTTCAGGGCCCATGTTTCATTTATCTATTGCTATGAATAAAAAAGTCCCAAATTTAAAAAACTTATACCAGCAAAAATCATTTATTTTATCCCTTAACTTACAATATAAGCATGGTATAATAGGAAAAGCCCACCTCTGCTTCCCCTGGTGTTTCAGCTGGGAGATTTGAAAGGCCTCTCCCGCATGGCTGATGTGTTGGTGCTGCCTCGTAGCTCAATGAGCAGGAGGTCAAGGACCTTAGTTCCATTCCATAAGGAGATCTTCTTGGATTTTTGGTCTTCCTTAGAGCATAGCATCTGGATTGAAAGAGTGAGTGTTCCCAAAGACAGAAAAGAGATATTGAATCCTCAAGCCCCAAGCCTGGCAGAATCACTTCCATGACATTGTTCAAAGCTTTTACAGAGCCCATGCAGACATAAAGAGGCCTGACTCAATGTCTCAAGGACAAGAGTTGGCACCCTTTGGTCTGAAACAACCCAACAGCCATTGGAATCTGAACAGAGAGCCAAAAGCAATATTTGGTTCTGAAAAAAAGCAATTTTCTGATGGGAAGACTAGAAAATATTTCTTGGGGCCAAAAAATGCAACACTGTTTATTATTTAGGGGTTCAGACTAGGATGTACAGAAACATAGGAAGGCAAAAGACCATCTATATAATTGATGTAGAATGTTGTTCATGTCCACAGTTTCGGGAACTTGGGGCCATGATCAGGCAGAGTGCTAAAACATTTTTTTGGATGGAATTATAATCACTTCATATTTAATTGATATTACCACCAAGTACTGACCTCTATCAAAAAATCAGTTAATTTGGTCAGTTCTTGTAGTTGTTTCCTATGCATGTGAATTTTCAATTTATGTAGTGTTACCGGCACATAATATTTTTTTATCTTAAGTATAATGTGTAATAGTAGAAAGAGAACTATAACAATATTGCCTAGGACATTCAAATACTTTATTATAGTAATAAAAGCAAGACTAGAGTAAGCACTAAAAGGGGGAGGGGGAGCAAGCAAATATTTTTAATATCTGGATGCTCACAGTAAAATATCTACTATTCACCAGCACTCTGGTGAGCCAGGCAGACAAAAATGAAAAATGTTGGACTCCTCCCACGACAAATTTTTTCCATATTTCATAGAATATAACCATTTAATTTAATAATTATTGTACAAGTACAAAAAAGTAATGTATAGAATGTACAACTTTGTGATTGAAACATTATAAGTGTTGGAGATTAAGGTCTAGGTCATGTATATAAACACAGGCATGAACATTGTGGAGGAAGATTTGATAAAATAATATTAAATATTAACTTTGCAATTGTTCAGTGAGAGTACTAACCGCCCCCCCCCAAAAAAAAAACAGAAGAAAAGATTTTTTTTGGATAAAAAATGTATTAAGAAAGGAAGTAAACCTCAGCAGTATTTCAAAGTTATTAAATGAAGGGTTCTTAAAACTGATTAATAAAATCATGTGATTGAAAAAATTGAACATGTGTGTTCCAATATTCTTACTTAGAGATGAGGATAAAATATGTTTTTAAACCTTACTTGGGAGAGAAAAGATGAAAAATTTTAAACTGGAGAAAAAGTGGTAGTAAAGAATTCAGTGGAATATATAACAGTTGCTGACAAGTTTAAGCCATTAAAGAGACACAGTGTGCAATGGGAGTTCAATTTTATTCCAACTGACAGATGAATCCTGTTTTAAAAATAGCTTTTTGTGATCTGAAAAATGATCAGAAGAAAATTCTGAGTATGCAAACAACTATAATAAATCATCTCCATATAGAGAAACAATATATCAAATGTTGCCAGTTTAAATATCTCAGGAGGAATTGAATTAAGATCAGCAGCAAGAAACTCAGATTTAAAGCTGAAGTTGAGATAAAATGCAGGCTAGTCAATGCTAGCCTTATTGCTATTTCATGACAAAGAAGAATCTTGGTTTGATATCCAGGACGCAAGAGTGAGATTTCTTATTCCAGCTCTCACCACATACTAGTTGTGTAAGCATGAACAGAAATGCAGGTGACCTGTAGTTGCATTCACATTCATCCAAATCACATGCAAAAGATTTATGCTGTGAGAAATGTTTGAGTCTCTAAAGTCTTGTTTCATTCACAGAGGTTATTGCTTTACATATGATAATGACATATATTTATAAAAGCTATTTCTGGAAACACACTGTAAATTATGTATGTACATATCCAACATACGCACACCATACAGTTAAATTGATTTTTGACAGTTCTAAGTTATTTTTATTTTGTTTTAATTCTGTGAATTCTTCCATGTAAATAGTTGGATAGATAAATATATATTCACATAATCATCATTGCCATAATAAGGATGCAGAACAGTTTCAAAAACACATCCTCATGCTTTCTACATGTACTACCACCCTTAAACCTGACTACCATCAATCTGGCTTCAATCACTCAGATTTTCTTTTCCAGATGTCATATATGAATAGAATCATACAGCTTGTAATCACTGAGATTACAACTTTTTGAGACTGACTTTACTCACCCAGTTTAATGCCTATGATATTCACCCAAGTTGTTGCATGCATTAATATTCATTCCTTTTTAATCATTGGATGGTATTTTGTAGTATGGATATAACACAGTTTGTTTATCCATTTACCTGGGGAAGAATATTTGTTGTTTTTTTTCCAGTTTTGAGAATTCTGAGTACTGCTGCTGTCAAGTTTTCTGTGAATAAAAGCTCTCATTTCTCAAGGATAAACATCCAAGCATAGGAAGGCTTGGTCATATAGGTCATATAGTATGTATCTGTTTAGCTTGGTAAGAAAATGCCAAATTATTTTCCAGAATTGCTAGAATATTGAAAACCACATCAGATAATGTTATACTTTTTTGTATTTAACTGTAAATTGTGCTTTAAAGTAATCAAATCAGGAAAACATCCACTATATTTGCACAAACATTTACCCGATCTACTGCTCTTCCTTTTTAAATGATATTTCATTTTTATTTTGCTCTAATTTCCTTTTCTTCTAAGGAACTTTTTAGCAACTTATTTTTAAGATGCTATCTTGAGTCTCTTTTCCTTCCACTGAACTCTGATGATGCAAATATTATATATTTTCTTATTGTTTCACAATTCTTGAGGATCATCCAGTAATTTTAAAATTTTGGTTATTGTAATTTTTACTTCTACAGTTTTCATTAAGTTCTTCTTATGCCTTCTACATCTTTGCTGAGACTTTTTATTTTTGCTGTTCCTTCAAATTGCTCATGATAGCTTTTAGAAACTGTGTAATAGCTGTTTGTAATCTTTGTCAAATAATTCCAACATCTGTGTTATCTTGATTTTATTGTCTGATAATTATATTTTTTCCTATGTTGAGATTTTTATTTCTTTGTAGGTCAAGTAATTTTGATTTATTCTGGAGTACACTGCACATTTTATGTTTGACCCCATGGGGTATTTCTTAATCCTATGGAGGATTTTGATACCTTTGTCTGAGTTAGCAATTTTTCTAGTTAGATTTGGCCACAAGCTATGATGTGTATTCTGTATGCTGTGGTTCAGTGCTCCAATGCCAGTTAAGCATCCAAAAACTTTTCAATGCTTTCACCCAGTGACTATCTGGGACCCGGATGGAAGTCTCAGAGTTTTTGGATGAAAATTAGAATCAAATACACATATGTACAATTAATGAGGTAGAACCATAGGTTCATAGGCAAATTTGGATTGCCATATTACGTCTAGGCCTAAGTAGTAATATGGGGATTGGGGTAGGCTTCAAGAAGAGGTAAGAGAGAGGAGAGCAAGAGAGAAATCAGTGGAATTGGCCTAGCCTTCTTGGAAGGGCAATTTTACTGAATAAAAAGGAAGGTTTTGTCCCCCAGAGTTTGACTCTAATGACTTCTTATCATTCCTGCTGTGTTGCCACCAAAGGATTGCCCAAGGACAGAGAAATAGGACCATAGAAAAAGACAAAGAAGTGGGGAATTCTCCCCTGATTCTGAGCATTGGTATATCCCTGTCCCACTCCTGAAATAAATGGTGCTTTTTCTGGTGCTGTCTTGATGATGCAATTGCACCCTTATGGGAATCAAACTGAATGGAGTCAAGGCTAGGAGACATGGTCAGGGGAGGACTGGTAAACCTTCAGTTGGTTTGATAGCACTTTGAATTCTGCTATTCTTCCCTGATCTGTTGGGTAAATCTGTTGCCTTTGAATCTCCAACTATATGCTCCATGCTCTGTCTCAAAAAAATAAAAGGGGCTATGGATGTAGAGTGCTTGCCTAGAATACACATAGGTTCAATCCCAAATACCAGGAAATATTAAAAAAAATAATAAAATAAATAAATATGAGAGGAATTGGATAGATTTTCAAATCCAATTAAGAACCTAAAACCATTCTCCCTTCATATTTATGGGTTTCACATTTAAAATATTTGGGAAAAAATGGCATCTATACTGAGCATGTATAGATATTTCTTTTCTTGCATTATTCCCTAAAGAATATGGTATAATTATTTATATAACATTTGGATTGTATTAGATAATCCAAGTGAGCTAGAGATGATTTAAAGTGTATGAAGGATTGAATACCTTATATGCAAATATGACACAATTTTATATGAAAACTTGAGCATCCATGAATATGAGTATCCTTAGGAGATTTTGGAACTAATTCCCCAGTCATACCAAAGGATAACTTGATGTGCTGTCTGTAAGAAACTCACTTCAAATATAATTACATAGGGAGATTTAAAATAAAATAATTTAAAAATAGAATATGAAAACATTGACCAAAACTGATTGGTATATTAGCATCAGATAAATTTATTTCAGAGAAAAAATTTACCAAGAACGAGAGAAACATTACATTATGTTAAAATCAAAATGCAGCATTCCTAAATATATATATACACATAAAGCATGAGAATTACAAAATATATGAAGAAAAACTGATTGAAGTGAAAGAGACAAATCCACAGTTTTGAATTGCAGAATAAATAGAAAATCAGCAAGGATACAGAATGCGACAATATTATCAACCTGTAGGATCTAATTCAGATTTACAAAACATCCACCCAAGAAAAGCAGAAAATACTTTCTTTCAAGTACTCATGGAACACAGCCAAATATGCCATACCCTAAGTCATTAAAAAGCTCACGAAATTAGGAAAATTGAAGTAATAAAAGTTGCTTTTTCCTCATTATGGTAGAATTAAACTAGGAATCAATGGGTTAAGTAACAGGAAAATCTTCAGACACTTGGAAATGAAGCAGTACACTTCCAAATGATCCATAGATCATAGAGAAAATAAAATACACATTAAATTGAAAATGAAAATGAAAATGTATTGTTTCAGAACATGTTGCACACAGGTAAAGCAGCACTGTGAGTAAAGTTTATAACTCTGAATTATTAGGTTTAAAAAAAGTCAAAAAATAATAAATTCTCAATTCAAGAAAATAAAAAAAAGAAGACAACCTACAGTAAACAAAAGGAAAGAAATATTAAGTAGTGGAAATCATTGATATTGAAAACAATAGAGTAAGAAAATGCTTCTTATTCCTGAGAAGAACAATAGTATGGATCGCTTTCCCAAGACAAAGAACAAACTCGAGAAGACACAACTTCAAATATCAGGAATTGAATAGAATATCACTGCAGATCCAGAGGACATCAAATTATTAATTAGAATATCTGTTAATGACTCTCCATACATAAATTTTATATCCTAGAACAAAATGACTGATTCTTTGCAAGATTAAAACTATAATAACTCACCAAATATGAACAGGCAATTTAAGTTGCCCTTTAACGCTTAAAAGGTTGAATTTTTATTCATGGAGAATGTTTTATTTTGTGGAAATTGTACCCTAATATATCTGTTTAAAAACAAACTTTAGAAGTGATTCCTTATTGCCTTTTTATGTTTTATTTTTATATTTAAATTGCCATATGGTAAAACTAACTTTTTCATTTTTCTATAGTTAGTTCTATCAATTTTAACATATATGTACATTTATATAACTACCAATATCAGGCTACATGATTATTTCACTCATTTCAGAAGCCTTACAGTGAAAACTTTGCCTTTGCGGTCACTCCTTCACCACCTTGCTAACCACTAATCCATTTTCTATTACTACTCTTTCGTATTTTTGAGAATATCCAATATATGGACATATATAGTATATATAACCTTTTGAGAGTGATTTCTCTCACTTGATGAAATGTTTTTGATCCCCCGTCCAAGTTACTGTCTATGTCAACAGTCAGTTTCTTTTGATTTCAGAGTAGTGTGCCGTGATATGGCTATATTAGTTTGTTTATATATTGACCCTTTGAAGGTCATTTGGGTTGTTTCCAGCTTTTAGAAGTACAACATAAACCTGTTATAAACATAAATGTATGTTTTGACAAGAATAAATGTTTTCATTTCTCTACAATATAATACCCAAGAATGAAATGCCAGTTGAATGGTGAATAACTTTATGAGAATTGCCAAAGTACTTTTCAGAGTAGCTCTAACATCTCACATTCCTACCAGCAATGAATAAGAGCACTTGTTGCTCTTCTTCTCACTCTGTCCTTGGTATAATAATTTGATCTTAGTTATCACAATAATGGTGTAATGATACTACATTGTGCTTTTAATTTGTATTTTCTTAACAGCTGTTTGTGTTAGACAATTTTCAATGTGATTATTTTTGATCCTTATATACTACTTGGTGAACTGTTTGTTGAAGTCTTTTGTTCATTTTTAATCTGAGATTTTAAAAATCTTATTGAGTTTTGAGGGTTCTTCATACAGTCATTTGTGAATATGTGGTTTTGCCAGTATTTTCTTCCAATCTGTAGTTTGTCTCTTTATTCCCATGGTAGCATATTTGATAAAGCAAAAGCTTATAATTTTCACAATATTCTATTAATAGTTCTATTATCAAACATATCATTCATGTTATTTGTTCTAAATTATATACAATTTTTCACTTTACACTTAGATTAATTATTTATTTAATGTTGATCTTTTATTAGGTGTGAGATTTAGGACAAGATTCATTTTTTTGTTGTTGTTTGTTTTTTTGCAAAGACCATATTTTCTCAATTTAATTTATTTTCAACCTGTTCTTGTAATCTAGTCCTATAGTTCATTTTCCTTTAATTATACCACTTCTTAATTACTATACCTTTATAGTAAGTCTTAAAATCAGTAGTGTGATTCTTTCAATCTTATTCTTCCTTTTGAAACTGTCATAGATATTACAGTTCCTTTGCCTTTGCATACACATTTTAGCGGACTAAGTCAAGCCATTTCAAGGAGAAAATAACTTTTGCCTTTATTTAATTAATTTATTTTTTAAATATTAATTTTTTAGTTGTAGTTGGACACAATACCTCTATTTTGTTTATTTATTTTTGTGTGGTGCTGAGGATCGAACCCAGGGCCCTGCATGTGTGAGGAGAGCGCTCTACCATTGAGCCACAACCCCAGCCCCAATGCCTTTATTTCTAACCAAAATCAACAGTGGCATGTAATCGCAAGATCTTAAGTTTTAATCTGTCTTAAGAAAAAAGACTAATGTTTCCTGGTATTTTCTAATAATGCAAATTCTATGTCTACAGAAACCTATTTACAAAACATTAACCAAAAAAGAGCTAAGATTCAAGTGGGTATGTGCATGTGTGTGTAACCTATTACCAGTTTTCTCCTATTCATCTACTTGAACTTGGTTTATTTATTACATACATAAGTAATTTGGTTTATATGTAAATATGTAAGTACCATAATAAAAGTGAATTTAGTAGCTAAAACTTAAAAGTCTATAGCTGGGATATGAAAGTTTAAGTACATTTCATCATTAGCAATAACAAGATTTGAGTTTAGGCAGCATAATGGCATCTGCTTGAAATACTTGATCTTCCATATGTCAGACATTTTCTATGGTCCAGCATTCCACTCACTACCTTATTTCCTATTAGCTCTCATTTACATTCACAGAGCCAAAAATTCCTAATTCTTTTTTTCTCAGACTTCTTTATAATGCTTCAGTCTGGATAATGAAATCAGTGGGAGAGCTCATTGAACTTATAGAAAAATTTTTTTCCAATAAAAAAACACAAATATATGCCCATCTTTACCTTCCCAGATGAGGTCACATCCCAAGTGTCTTATGGAACAACCATCCAGTGCCAAGGAGTGAGTGATCATGGAGATGTGTAGGGTGGCTGAATGTAACAACAGAAACTGGCATTCCTAATGACCCTTCTGTGTTGCTTAAGACAGTTGTGTAATTGCCATCTGCCACTAGAAGTACTATTTGAAATAATAAATTACCTTATTTTCTAAGTCACTTTTGGTTGAGCATTCTATTATTTGCAGTCAAAAGTGTCCTAATAGGTAAATCTCTTTAAATGTGTAACCAAGAGAAACATAATTTCATTATTTCCTCTTCATTTCTCTTTTGGAGAAAATCTGACTCTTTAATAGATTAAGACATCCACTCAGCAAATTTTAAAGGCCATGGAGTAAAAACAATACTGTCGAAACATTTTTGCTTTCCTTTATCAGAAGACTACTTGATGTATCTGGAATTTCACAGTTGTAATTTACAATTAAAGTAACATTCTATGGTGCAAAAACTCTTGCACTTGGAGGCCTTAGATCTTAATCCTGCTGCTGACATTGATTGTGTTGATTCATCAAATATTCAGACTTCAGCTCCTATAACTGAAAATGATACCTGTTCTGGAAATACTGTAAATTCTCTGAGAAGTTAACCACAACAACGTCATATCATACCCCTACACACTCCTGAGGAACAAGTCCAAAAATAAAAAGTGATCCTAATTATTGTACCTAAAATTGATCACAAATATTTTCTTCAACATGGAATCCTGTTTGAGATAGTTCTTAAGATCCCTATTTTTTTTTTTTTTTTTTTGTAAAACATGAGAATCTTCATACTCTTTTAGTTAACTCCTGTGTCATTGCTGGAAGGTGATAAGCATGACCTTGTTTCCCATTTGAGATCACTGCCATCCACCCGGAGAAGAACTAAAAGAAACTTCTGTTACTGGTCTTTCAGAAAGATTATTTCTGCAGTACATTTTTCTATTCACTTAGAAATGTCTAAAATTCCTATCGAGACTGAGGAGTCCACTGAACCTTTAAGACAAAAGAGGAAAATAAAATCCATGTTAGTTTAAAAATCAGAACATCTTACTGTGATGATTTCTTTTCTCTTGGTGACTTCCTCCAAACGTCCATGTATTTCTAGGTTCTCAAGTAATCAGATTCTATCAGTGATATCTGGGTCATCCTGTGCCAATCACCCTTCAGGTAATTGGCACAAGCTGATGGAAATAATAACCATCTTTAAACCAGAGGGGATGTGATCCTTGCTTTCTCATGGCATAGACCCCAATCTCTGAAATACACTGAAGGATTATTTTGACTAATACTGCATTTGTCCTCAATACATTTTAGAAAATGCATTAAGAACTTGAATGAAGAAATGATAAAAATATAACAAAATATCTAAAAAGATTGGTTTCAAAAAAGGTGAACTGAAATTGACAGAAGTGGAGAGAGTAATTGAAGAGCCATTTTTGAAGGGTGCCCAAATGAATGGCAATGTCATGAATGTGAACAGGTGAAAATATCTCATCTGTTGGCAAAGATTGTCATCAAAATATCACATTATACAATTCTATAAGATAATTTGTCAATTCAAAAATATTAATTTTACAAAAGACTTGCATGGACATCAAAGATAATAATTTTATATCATTATTAGTTCATATTTGAGATAGCCAAATTTCTAATAACTAACCATGCTTTAAGGAGCAAGAAAGAATTTATATTTGTTTCTGAGGCACCCTTGGTACACAAAGTTATAAAGATTATAGGTCTTACCCTGTCACTAGAAAGTTTAAAATCTCAATAAGAAGCCTAATAAATGAAAGAGTGCAATGGAATGTTCTACAGTAAGCAAATACTTGTCATAAAGCATAGTCTATAATGAGGACTTAATGGATGTTTATTGAAAAACAAATAAGTGAATTGATACAAGTATGTGCCTGGCAAACTCTGTAAGCAGAACAATGTTTAGAAAATATTTATTAGGCCCAGTGGTTTAGGAAAAAACAAAAGTTGAATGCAGAGGAAAACAACATTAGAGGCTCAGGAAGTTGTGACCAAGGATTCAGAGGTTTATCTTATAGAACTGTATTTACATTTGGCAAAGATTGTCTCAGAGGATGCCTAGGTATTTTGCAAATGTTCTGAGGGAGTGTTCAAGCAACTCCTTGCCTTTCCAGGATGAAAAGCATTTGCAGTCAATTGCCCATGGAAACTTTCCTTGATGCTGACAGATGAATAGGGAATTTGCCTAATTAACTTTAAGAAAGATATTTGTTCATTCATGAAGTCATGCATTTTTGCATTCAAACACAATTAAGTGAGTATTTATGTAAAAATCTGTATAACTAAATCTGTAAGGCTTTGTAACTCAAAATGTTTTCCTTGGACAAGAAGCATCTATATCACCTAAAAGCTTGTTAGAAATTCAGATCATCAGGACCAGCTTCAAATTTACTCAGTCAGAATCTGTATTTAACAAGATTCCCAAATAGTTCGTAAGAAAATATATAAGGGATATAAAGAAAGCTTCTTTATAGCATTCTTGGACTTCTTAGTCTAATTACATATATAAAAAAGATACATGTACAATTATACTATAATACCAGTGCTCACAAGCAAGTGCTAGTTATATCTAACAGAGCAAGTTTTATACAGCCTGGTATGGACTTTAAGGTCAGACTAACTGTAGTTTCAACACAAAATCCCTGTTGATTATTTTCTGAGTGAAATAAGACACATTATTTTTCCTTTGTCTTATTCAGTTTTTGCACCTGTAAGTGAGAATTAATGATGATTACTTTATAAGGCTTATTAAGAGTTAGTAATGACCCATGTAAATGCTTGGAACATTATCTGGAGCAGATTAAGCATTGATTAAATAATGATGACTATTATGGAAATTAAAAAGTTTACAGTTTGCAAGTAGCTATTCTGTTATGGATATATTTTCATGGGAAAGTGACCTATATTCATATATTACAGGTAGAATTTTGATGTAATAACTTAAGGATACATAAGGAAGGAGATACTCAACCTTCCAGTCATAATTTTCAACTATGGCAGTATTTTTTACTTTGTAGACATTGAGTGAGAGTCCAGGACTTTAGATAACAGAATATTCATCATGCTGTTAGAAATGATGTTCAATTTAGACTGATCATCAATTTAGACAATTCAGTCTGCAAGTTTAATAACAGCATAAATTAGATATTCTTTTAAAATACATTACTAATTTTATTATTTCAAAATATTTATAAAACTAAAATGTTTTCAAAATAATCAAGCTTCCTCATATAGTCTATTTAAACTTAGTATTAAAATTAAATGGGTTGACATTTTTATGTTTGAAACACAAGGAGACTAAAACTAATGAAATTTAGATGGGCATTTTTTTGGGAAACAGGGATTGAACTAAGGGGCACTCAACCACTGGGCCACATACCAGGCCCTATTTTGTATTTTATGTAGCGACAGGGTGACACTGAGTTGCTTAGTGCTTCTCAGTTGCTGAGGCTGGATTTGAACTCGTGATCCTCCTGTTTCAGCCTCTGAGCAGCTGGGATTACAGGCATGGACCACCGCACCGCACCTGGTTTAGATGGGTATTGATAGTGAATGAAAAAAATCATGCACTTTTTAATCCATCACAATTTGTTCATATAGGATTTTTCTTGGTAAAAACATATTTCTATATACTATGCATTGTTTTATTGAAGAAATTGTAGTGGTGTAAAATATTTTTATTAAATTCCCCTTGATTATCAAAGTAGCATGAGTGACATATAGCCTGCCGTCTCCTTCCACATCATCCATGCCAGCTGCTCCATACCAAGAGCTGAGAAGACAGTGTTTAAATTGAGCTGATGAGACAGTGACTGATCCTAGTTACCCAATTATCTCCTTGCAATTTAAACATGCTTTTTTAAATGCTCATTTTGGTATTGTCCAAATATATATATACAAAAATTAGAAATGTTACCCAAGGAGAGGTATGTATTGTTATATACAGTTTTAAATCTTTCCTTCTCTCCCAAAGCCCTGCCCAACTAAAATAAAAGTGTCTTCAGAAAGCAATAGGACATTGCAAGGATATCAGACTTAGGTGCACAAAACAGATCTGAGGGTTTCCTCACCAAATATTCCATTGCCTCCAGACTTTATGCATTTCCATCTGGCTCAACTTCTGCTTTTTATCAATTACACTGGTTTTCTTTATCTTTTTCTCTTTTCCCCTTTGGGAGCCTAGAAGTGGAGATGTTAAGGACTTCCATCTGCCTTCAACCTGGTTACTCAGGAGAGTGCAATTTTTGCTATAGGCAACAATAGATGAGCTGCTGAAAGCTTTTGGGTTTGGGGGTTTGACAAAGGCCATAAAGCAGGAATTTCCAAAGTGCATAAGGAGGCTACTGGTGGACTTTCAATACTACCAATTGGTCTATAAACAGTTCAGATTGGAATTAAAAATTAATGAAGTAATTTTCCCTAATTTTTTCAGAAGTTTTATTAAATATAAGATTCAACTTTTCACCAAAATACGGTTATAAGGTTAAAAATCGCATCTGATTTTTTTTTTTTTTTGTCAAGGATATATTTGAATGGCTTTTCTGACACAACTTTTAGCAACCAGGAAGTTTCTTGTCTCAGTCAAAGGGTTTTCCTGTCTTTTGAGTGCTATTGCTTATACTTGCTAACCTGGCACTTTCATTGCTTTTTAAACTTTATATCCAAAATTATAAGTTCAAAAACAATAAGTAAGGCATAAAAGCAACAATAAAGCATGATAGAAGATTAAAAATCTTAATCCTCCCACCAAATGAACGTGAATTTGTGTGGGTTATAAAAAGTGAATTTGTGTATCGAGTGACTTTATAATGGTATCTGAATGGTATCTAAAATAAAAAGTAAATAAGCAGTAAATTTGAAAATCAGATTTTTTTTTCTTGCAAAGGCAGTTACTTTGCTCCTAGTACTGACTGCTTTGTTTGTTTAAAAAAAGATGGGTGTTTATGAGGTCATAGATTATTGAAGTCATTTTCTCTATGAAAAAATTAATCAATTGCTTATATTAATAGCTTATAAAACAATGATGTTAATGTCCTTGTAAAAAAAAAAAAGCAAAAGAAACCATTTCCAAAATCTTTTGTCAAAGGACATTGTCTACCATCACAAATTGTTTTTAATAGAAAATGGAAGCATTATTGTGTATGAAAATTTACAGACATATAAACTTCTATTTGGCTAAAACTGTGTATTTTATGAATCCATTAATCACACGTATATTGTGAGAATATATTTAAGGTTTGTAAGCCTTGATATAGATGTATTCTTTTTATTGGAATTGAGACAGCAAAAGTGTGATATAGGAAAAATTAAGTCACGTGAATAAAGGTTTGCATGTAAATGCCTGTATTATTCACAGAAAAGAGTTGGAAAATCACAAAATACTGTCTCATCTTGGTTATATGTTGAAGAAAATAATGCAAGTTGTTAGTATGGAAATCATAGCATACAACATTATTTTTACTATGTTATGGAGGAAATGGCAGTAAGCAAAAATCCACTTTGCTTTAGCCTTCTTAAGTAAGCCAATAGTGAGTGCTCAAGGTACTCAAATAAGCAATGTAAATGATGGAGTAAAATTTCTTAATGATGCTAACAGTGGTGGTAAAACACCATTTATATGTACTTTGCTCAAATGCAATATTTCTATAATGGCATTGATTTCTAGAAGAGTTTTAACCTATTTTATGGAACTCAGATACGATTTCAATGTGGCATAAGAAATATTTAGGCTTTAGCAGACAGTTCAAAGTTGATGCAAGTGACTCAATTACCAAGAAATGTGTCCTTTTACAGAACGTGATGCTTGTTTTCATTCAACTGCAAATCATCCTTGAATATTAAGGCAGAACATGAGAGAATCCTTTCTGGAGCTAAAAGCAAAATGTAGGTGGGTTAGGAAATCTGTTCTTCCCTATCTCCCAAGTTGACTCATTTTACCCTCCCATTTTTTTTAGTATAATATGCATGCCAATTCTGCTTTTGATGGAACCTGTGAAAAGTTTGATATAATAGAGAGTTTTTCTATTATTTTATGTTTGATGTTAATAAATCTCATATAGCTTTCAAATAGTTATTCTCACTCCAGTCCACTTGTAAATGTGAATGAGGCTAGTGTAATTTCACAAAAACAAATAAAAGAAAGTAAGAGGATCACAGTCAAATTGAAAGTTATTTAATCTAAGAGAGGAACATAATTATTAGC
This sequence comes from Spermophilus citellus, assembly GCF_964194105.1. Taxonomy (NCBI): domain Eukaryota; kingdom Metazoa; phylum Chordata; class Mammalia; order Rodentia; family Sciuridae; genus Spermophilus; species Spermophilus citellus. Next base: position 88,529,859 of record NC_138193.1, read on the forward strand.
ATACATAATTATATCTTAGGATGTGATAAATAAGTGTTTTATAAACTGTAAGTTCGTATCTTTTTGCTTAGCATGCATTTTAAGTAGACAGAGTTAGAAATTTGGGAAATATTGTGATATATACCAACCTGTGGCAGTTTCTTAGCCTTCCATCTCTCTATATTCAATTGTCATGCCAAGCTGGGTGTCTCCAGTTTACTTTATGATAAATGAGACATAGAGCTGTTTAAATGTGAATGAATACTATTTGTCAGTGTGTATGCAGATATTAGGGACTGGTTTTGGTTAATGTCAATATTCAAAGTTAATGCCTTCTAACTTCGTATGTAAAAAGTGATACTTTCACTATTTATTGTACAACATTTGTTAACTATTACATATAGAACCTGATGTTGTTTTCCAACCTAAACCTTTACAAAAACATTATTTTCATTTTTAGAATTTGTGTATTTTTATTCATTCATTTTACTTATACATAATAGTAGAATCCATTTCGATATATTTATACATGCATGGAATATATTTTATTCTAATTAGGATCCCAATCTTATGGATATACATGGTGATGAGATTCACTGTAGTGTATTCATATATGCACATAGGAAAGTTATTATTTTCATTTTATATATAACATATTTTAACTATTCTATGATAATACAAATATTTTAGCATGTCATATAGTACTGTAAACTGAGAGAAGAGCCAGATATTTTCTCCCTCATCTATTTCCACCCATGAATATGCATAAATACATTCTTACACTCTCTTTGGTATTTACTTCCACATTCCTAAATAACCTGTTGTTGTTATTGAGTCATTTGGACATTATTTTCTTTTATTCTTACAATTATCCAATTCATAGTGTTTTAATGAATTAAAATTGCACTAGCAATAACAAGTGTTAGTTTATTTTGCTATTTTATCTCATTTTTTCCCACTGAGTTTTTATTTTTTATTGGTTCCTTTTACTTATACATGACAATAAAATTTGATACAATTATACAAGCACGGAATATATTTTATTCTAATTAGGACCCTATTTTTATGGAGGTACATGATGGTGGGATTCACAATGATGTATTCATATAAGTACATAGAAAATTGTTTAAGATTCATTTTGCTTTCTTTCCTTTTCCTCTCCCATCCTTCCCTTAATTTCCCTTTTTCTAATCTACTGTCTATCTATTCCTCCCCTCTTCCTCCTTATTATGGATTAGCTTCTACATAGCAGCAAAAGCGTTTGCCCTTTGGTTTTGGGGAACTGGATTATTTCACTTAGCATGATAGTCTCCAGGTTTTTCTATTTCCTTTTCATTTATTCAATATATTCTCTCATTATTATATTCTTTTAAAATATTAAAAATATCTTCAAGAATGGTTTACAGTGATCCAAGCATGGTATCCGTCTTACTACATTTTCCTGTGGCCATTACTTCTGGCCAGCGCCCCTCTTCCAATCTACATTGCTGATTGTCTGCTCCGCGTGGTGCTGCTACTCTGAGAGTCTCTCCTCTGATCTACTAATTCCAAGGTCAAGTATCTTTCATTTCCTTCTCTTACTCTTTTATGTAAGGACATCTTCTGGTAATAGCCTAAGAAAAGATGGAGTAAAAGTAAGATTTCAAAAATTTAGACTCCTGTTTTTATTCTGTGTGCATCATCAATGATTTTATGGAAACACAATGTAAGGAAAAAATATTTTTTCTTAAAATGTTCAAGATATTGTTTCATGTCTTGTAGGCTTAACTGTTGACAAATTAGGTATCATCCCCTTTTACTTCCTTTGCAGGACCTGCTTTTCTGTTGAGAGGCTTTTATATCCCAAGGGTACTGATAATATGCCTTAATTTCAATTTATTATGCTGAACAGTATAGAGATCATTCAATTTAAAAGATAATATCTTGGGCTGGGAATGTGGCTCAGGCGGTAGCGCGCTCGTCTGGCATGAGTGCGGCCAGGGTTCGATCCTCAGCACCACATACCAACAAAGATGTTGTGTCCGCCGAGAACTAAAAAATAAATATTAAAAATTCTCTCTCTCTCTCTCTCTCTCCTCTTTCACTCTCTCTTTAAAAAAAATTAAAAAAAAAAGATAATATCTTTCATGTCTGGGAAATAGTCCTTAAATATTTACTTATATTTAATCAGTTTTATTGAGGAATAATTCATTCCATATGATTCAGCAATTTAAAGTATATGATTCTATGGTGTTTATTGTGTTCAAGGACTTGAGTCTCCATTGCTGCAATTAATTTTAAGGTATTTCATTACATTGTCCCACTTGCAAGCAAACAAACAAAAATGTCCCTCTTGCCAGCCTAAACCACTCAAACCCCTGATCCACTCTTCTCTAGATAACCACTAATATACTTTTCATCTTTAATGATTTGTTGATCTGGACAATTCATATAAAAGTGTTCTTTGTGACTGATTTCTTACAGTTGGCATATTTTCATAGTTCATCCACATAGTGATATGTTTCATTTCAAGCATTATATGTAATACTTATCAATCAATATATTATTATATTGATACACCGCATTTTATTTATCTATTCATCAGTGGGTAAACATTGGGTGGCTTTTACTTTTGGACTATTAGGAATAATACTGCTATAAATATTTGTATAAATTTTCATGTTGACAATTCTTCAATTTTCTTGTGTATGAACCTAGGTATCAAATTGCTAGATCATATGATAATTCTATCATTGACTTTGAAATGTACTTATTATTTTCCAAAACAGCTCTACCATTTTTTATTGCTGACAGTATTGGAAGAGGGATACAAATTATCTATATTCTTGTCAATATATATTATCTGTTTTTTTCTATTACTTCTTATAAATGGGTATAGTATGATATCTCCTTATTATTTGCATTTTCCTGGTAGCTAATATTTTCATATACTTTTTGATAATTTGTATATCATAGTTGAAACACTGTTTAGACATCTTGACAATGTTTTAATTGAACTCCTCATCTTTGTCCTATTGAATTTTATCAGTTCTCTTTATTTTCTAGGTAGAAATCCCTTGTTAGACATATGGTTTTCAAATATTTTATCATACATCTACTTTGCCTTTTTACTTCTTTCATGATATCTTTTGAGAGGCAAATGCTTTTAATTTTTATTATGCCAATTTTATCATATTTTCATTTGTTACTTATGCTTTAGCACAAGAAACCATTGCTTAGCCAACATATTGTACTATGTCTTCTACTGATTTTACAGGCTTAGTTCTTACATATGAGTGCTTAATTCATTTTGAGTTTATATAGTGTGAAGTAATGGTCTAGAATCTTTATTTCCTATCACCATTAATTGAAAAGACTATTCTTTTCCCTATTGAATTTTCTTTACAAAAATTAATCAACTATAAATATGAGAGTGTATTTCTGATTCTAAATTCTGTTCACCTGATCTATACATTCATTCTTATGCCATTGTCGTAATACATTCCCTTGCTCAATAGAAAGCTTTAGAAATTGGGAAATATGAGTTTTTCAACTTTGTTCCTCTTATTTGAGATTATCTTGATTATTATGGGTCTCTTGAATATTTGTATGAATTTGAATTATATTTGTCAATTTCTGAATTGAAGTTAGATGGAACTTTTACAGGAATTGTATTGAGTCTGTAGAATAATTTGGGGAGTGTTGACACTGAACAATATTAATTCTTCTGATCCATGATGTGTTGAATTTTGACAAATACATTATTGTGATGATCACATGGTATTTGTGCTTTATTCTACTGAAGAGCATTTGATTTTTGGATTTTGGACTAATTTTGCAGTCCCTGAACAAATCCATTTGTTTTCAGAAGGATAATTGCTAAATTTGAATTGCTAGTATTTTACTGAGGATTTTTTTTTAAATCTCTATTCATGAGACATTATGCTCTATAGTGTATTTTTCCTTCTGATGTTTTTGATGTTTTCTGATTCTTGTTATCAGAGTAATGCTGGTCTCAGAATCTGTTGGGAAGTGTTTCCTTCCTTTCTATTTTTTGGAAGAGTTTGCAAAAATTAGCATTAATTATTTCATTATTTGCTAAAATTTAACAGTGAAATCTTCTGGTCCTAGGGTTTCCCTTTTGATAACTTCTTTGTTTACTGATTTTACCTATTTTCTTGTTAATTTTCTATTCAGATTTTTCATTCTTGAGTCAGTTTCAAAGTTTCTGCCTTTCTAGGGATTTGCCTATTTCATCTAAGTTTTATACAATTGTTCAGAGAATTCTCTTAGTATTTTTGTTTTCTCAAGTCTGATATTAAATTCCACTCTTATTCCTAGCTTCAATATCATAAGTCTTCTCTTTCTTTCTTGGTCAGTCTAACTTTTTGAATTCTAAAATATTTTTTGAGAACCTACTTTTTATTTAGCTTACTCTCTTGTTTTCTGCTCTCTAGTTTGTTATTTTTTATATGTTCTTTATTTCTTCTTAAACTTTTGATTTATTTTTCTCTTTCCACTGTCTTAGATGGAAGGTAGGTTGTTGATTTGTTTCTTCTCTCTTTAGTACAAATATTTACAGCTATCAACTTCCCTTGGTGCTCTACAGTAATCACATTCCTTATGATATGTTATGCTGTGTCTTCATTTTATGCTCTCAAAATGTTTTTATTAATTTCTATTGTAACTTCTTTAAACTATTGGCCCTTTGAAGGTGTGTGAATTTCCCCTTATTTGTGGATTTTCACTTTTTCATGCAATTCATTTTTAATTTCACTTCAGTGCAATCAGAAGGTGTATTTTGTACTTTTCAATCATTTAAATTTATTGAGGCTTGTTTTGCATCCTTGCACATGGTCTATCCTGAAGTTTTTCGGGGAGCATTTGAGAAGAATGCACATCCTTCTGTGTTTTGGAGCAATGTGATGTCTGTTCTATTATGCGTAGAATATTGTTTATACCTTCTATTTTTCTTGTTCATCTTCAGCCAGTGCTATCTGATATTGGGTAGTGAGGTCCTAAACTATTACTGTTCAATTATTTATTTCCTTCTATAATTCTGTGAGATTTTCCTTTATATAATTTGGCATTTTCATTATGTGTGACATATATGACCATAGTATTTATTAATTTCTAATGAATAGACCCGTCAACTGTCATAAAATGTTCTTCATCTGTGACAACATTCTGTTTTAAATTCCATTCTTTTTGATATTTTTATAACCATTTCAGCTTTATTATGGTATTTATTTGTGTGATCAAACTTTAACCATCTTTTTTATATTAAATCCGTCTTTGAACCTAAAGTGTCCCATATTAATGATAAATAGTTGGATCTTATTTCTTTATCCAGTGTGTCTGTCTTTTCATTGCATTGTGAAATCGCTTCAAAATTTTGTTTTGATTGACATAATTGTTTTCTACTTTCTATTTCATTGGATTTTTGTATATCACATCTCTTTTTCTTCCTTCACTATTTTCTTTGCATTAAGATTTATCCTAGTTTAACATTTAATTTTCATTTACTATTTTAAGCATATTGCTTTTTTTTTTCTTTTTTCCTGATGGCACTAACTAGAAATTAAACAATAGTGTTGCATAGAAGGTGTGAAAGCAGGCATACTTGAGTTGTTCTTGATTATAGAGGAGAAGCTGTCAGGTCAATTTTAAATATGATATGAACAAGTATGACATTGGTATTTAATATATGACCATTATTATGTTGAAGAAGTTTCCTATTTCTAATTTGTTAAGATTTTTTTATTATAAAATTGTGTTTTATTTTATAAACACTTTTTTCTCCCTTAAGATAATCATGTGATTGTTGTTATTCTGACAATGCAGTGTATCACATTCTAAATAACTTGTGGTGCATCATCTTTGCATTCCTCTAACAAGTTCCAATTATTTTATTCTCCTAATTTTCTAGTATTTTTAAAGAACATATCATCTATGTGCATAAGTCAGCTTATTCTGTAGTGGTCTTGTGATGTCTTCAATCAAGTTTTTTTTTTTTTTTTAGTAGGGTGATGTTGGCCTCATAGAATTACATAGAAAGTCATCTGTTCTTTTAAAGAATAAGTAAAATAGCAGTTTTAATTACTTTGTAAAATATTAACCATGACATCATCTGATTCTCAATTTTTTCATTGTTGAGAAGTTTTTGATTATTGATTTACTCTCAATTTAATGTATTTTTCTTCTTATATTTTCTGTTTCTTCTTGTGTCAGTTTTGGTAATTTATGTTTCTAAAACTTTTCCCATTTTATCAACTTATTCTAATTTGTTGACAAACACTATTATTTATAATATTAACTTAATCTATTTATGTCTGTGAGCATGATATTAATGTCTCTGCATTTACTTACAATTATAATAATGAGTCTATTCTTTTTATCAGTCTACCTAAAGTTTTGTTAATTTGTTAATTGTTTCAAAGTACATAGTTGGGGTTTCTCTTTTTTTGTTGGTTTTTCTCTTCTTTTTTTTCATTGTGCTTATCTCTATCCCAGTTGTTCAATTTCACTATTTTCTTTCTTCAGCAACCTCTGGATTTACTTTGCTCTTTCTATTTCCTTGCGGTGCCAAGTGAAGTATTCATTTCAGATCTTTCTTCTATTTTAGTATAAATGTTTGCAGCTCTAATTTTTTTCTCTGAGCCCTGTTCTTACTACATTCTCTAAATGTTTGTACATTGAGCTTTATTTTCATTCATCTCAAAGTATTTTCCAATTTTCAGGTGATATCTCCTTTGACTCATTGGTTGTTTAAAAGTGCTGTTTAATTTCCACAAATTTATGGAAATACATACTTTTCAAATTTCCTTATAATTTCAACCTCTAGTTTTATCCCATTGTTGTTAAAGAAGATACTTTTTATCATTTCAATCTTTGAAATTGTTCTAAATTTTGTTATATGGAATAACATATGGTCTATCCTGAAGATTTTCCATATGCACTTAAGAAGATTATGTACTCTACCTAATTGGGTAGAGTGTTACTCACATGTCTGTTAGGTCCAATTGATGTAAGGTGTATTTCAAGTCCTCTAATTCCTTACTGATGTTCTGCCTAGTTATATTTGTTACTGAAAAAGGGTCATTGCAGTATCCAGTATATCTATTTACTTTTGTCTCTTTCAATTTTATTTTTATACATTTCATTGCTGTATTTTAGGCATATATATTTATATTTGTTATGGCTCCCCAATTGGTTGAACATTATATCAAGGTACAGTATTGTAACAATGTTTTACTCAAAGTCTAAGTTTCCCAACATCTATATAACAACCCAGCTGGTTTTTGTCTACTATTTGCATTTGATATATTTTCCATATTTCTACCTTAAATTTAAAGTGAGTCCCTGGTAGACAGCAAATAGATTCTAAAATATTCTTTCCTTCCCGATTTTTAATCACAAAGCTTAACATACTTGTTTTGAAATAATTACTGATAAAGAGCTTCTGGCAATTTCTTCTTTGTTCTCTTTGTGTCATATCTTTTTGTTCCTCAATAACTTTGTTACTATGTTGTTTTGTGTTGAATGGATTATGTGGTTATGTATCATTCTCTTTGCCTTGTCATTTAGTTTTGTGTATATTTTGTAGCTATTTTATTAGTGATTAACCTGAGTCTTGCAACTTAAATTTTCAATAGGTATATTTCCCCACTAAGACTCTTAGCATATCTGTTTGCTCCAAGGTTATTTTTTTTTCCCTATGTAGTGGTGGCTTATTCACTTACCTTTCAAAATATGAGAATTATTTTTGCCCAAACTGTTTCTCTTTTCTAATAGAGTGGCAAGGTAGGTGAAATGAAGTCAGCCTCTTTTATTACTCTTTATCATGGATTCCCCCAGACAAGTAAGCAGACAAACAGTTCCTTGGAAACAAGGTCCACTCTGCTTTTTCCTCAGTCTGGTATCCATACTGGGTTCATACTGTCTCCAAAACTTTTTCTATTCAGTGAAGGAGGGGAGAAAAATATGAGTGAAACATCACAAAGCCTTCCCATTGTGTTTCAGGGGACTTTATCTTGAATAAGCATCATCCAGCTCCTATGAACCTCTGACCACCTTCCCAAGTTCCTGCAAAGTGGATTCTAGCAGTTTTAACAGGTTTTCCCATGTTTGGGGAGAGTCATGGGACCCTGGTTATTTCTATCCCACCTTTTTCACTAACACCACTTCTGTGATTGTCATTCTTCTGCTGGAAATGGGTTATGGATTTTCTGTCTAGGATATTTAAAAAATTTTATTCATGAATGGAATTTCTAAAAAAAATTCCTATTCATGTGTGAGATTCATGAGTGAAATTCCTGAGTGAGATTATTCTTCATGATTTTACTGTGTAAAACAGTCCTTATCTTCTTTTCATAGCACTTGTCTTCTACATTGTGACTGCCAATGTAGCAGATTTGAAAAAGGTATTACTGTGCAAATGAGTATGACCTCATGGTGATGGCCAAAGTACAGCTAAATTTGCAAATGTGTTAGCGAATTTGTCTTTGTATTATGCCTAATATCTGCTAACATTCTACTGGTGAAATAAATGGCAAAGTCAAACTCAAATCCAAGGATGGAGGCATGACTATGAAGCCAAATAATACGGATACAGATTTTATACACACACACACACACACACACACACACACACACACATATGTATATAATACGGATATATATCTCTATTTGACTATATATATATGTATATATATAATACATATATATATGTATGTATGTATATGTGTATATATATATATATATAAATTTATTTTTTGCCTAAAGTCAGTTTTTGATATGTTTAGATGAAGACAAAAATCAGAAAAGGAAGGATGTATTAATGAGAGAGTCTAGATTACTGAATAGCCCTGAAAAAAAGCAGTGGGTGAGCAAAAGGCAAATTTCATAAAATAATCATCTACACATGGTCAGAGACTACTTGTAAAAATTTTGAATCAACCTACATTCCAGTAAATCAGAAAGTCCATATTTTCCTGTCATATTTTATTAACTCACTTAAGAGTCACAAAAGTTAACTGACATGATACAGTCAAGAGCAGTGAATAAAATAGTAGAGACTGAATTCAAGTCTTCTAAGGGTCTTTACCCTGCACCATACTAAGTCAAATGTCCAGGAGCAGGTTAAAGCCATATTTGAGGGGTCACCTGAGTGGCAAGACATAGGAGGTGACTCACTCCAATGAGTCTAAGGTCAGTTTTTTTGCTTGAGAACATCCTTTGAGTGTCCAGTACTCCCTGAACCTTCAGAAACCTCTTCTATCCACTGAAAACTTTTTCTGAATTCCTGTGTCATTTCTCATACTTATCAATTGTTTTCTTATTTCTTTGTGCTTGGCTTAGTTTTTATTCTTTATTTGATTTATATTCATGTCTCTTTTTTTTATAATATGGCAAACTACTAGAGCAAACTGTATCCCATTGGTCCTATCTGCTTCACTGCATTTTAATCAAAATGATGCTTTATTTGAACAAAACCATACACAATCATCTGCATATTACATAACGTGGTGAAATAATTGACTATGTATTCAAAACACTGATGGCTGAATTGAATGGTTGCAACGGAGACAATATAGCCCAGAAATCTATAAACAAATAAACAAATTTGAGTAAACAAATAAACAAATTTGATTCCTGGTTCTTTACATACCCTTGTAATAAAATATAATTTATTCAAGGCCAGAGATTTAGTGAGTTTTTAAAGAACTTGCTGAGTGAGTTTTCTCATGTTTAAAAACATGTGATATTTTTATAGTGAATTTATTGAACCATATATAATCACCCTAAGGATACTTTGACCAGGGATGTCAGTCTTATTCAAAAAATCTTCAGACAAGCTAAAACCCAGTTGGAAAATTAAAAGCAGTTATGCATGAATTAGAGGTGTTATCAGATTTGCTGCTGGTTTGCTGAAGTAAGCCTGGTAAGTTCTCATGGGACAGGAGCAATGTATTTTGACAATTTCCAATTAACAGACCCAAACTGATTCTAAAAAATAAAACTGCAGCTCTTCAAAAGACCCATGTTCTTCCCAGACACAGTTGAGTTACTATAAATCATAGTGACACAGTGCACTCACCCATAAGACCTAATATAAGGAGAATCTTCTAAAGTACATTCAATTCAGCCTTATCATATAAAGCACCTTGGGGCATACTGAAAATTCTGTGGCCACTCTAGTCGTTTTATCTGTTATAAGTGAATGATTTCTAAATGCAAAATTTTGCGTTAGCAGAGCAAAGTAAAACCTGAATGTTTGGAAACACTTTAAGATTAATAGTCAGCTTTGTGGATGATGCAGGCTGAGTTCAGGATCATTACATTTTCAGTCACATCCAGAACTTCTAATCTGCAAGATTAAAGACAGTCTCTTTTCAAATTCTTGCAGCACATATTCATGCTAGTTTACTCACAAATAGGAAGGTTTAGACCTTCATTTTCTTATTGGTATAACATGCTTATTTCGGCCACATGGCCAAGAGATGTTTACTTAACTTTGCATATTTTAAAAGTATATCTAGTCAAACATTCTCATTTTAGAGATGGCAAATTAGAATAGTAAAACTATTCTTTAAAATCAAACAGTATAGACAGTGGGCAGAGTACAATGAAGCACTTTTTCCCCCAGTTTCTCATCAGACTACTACCCACTGCTGTCTTGATATGGTATTAATCCCCAAAGAAGATTCCAACCATTTTACACTTCTTTGATAAGAATTGGATGAGATTTCACTGAGTCTGATAGGAAGAGAAAGGCACCATTATTCACACATGGCAGCTAACAAAATTGAAGATTAGATGTGAGAAGTGATTTGCCCCAAGTCATGCTGCAGGTGAGGACTTGAGCACCTTCTCTCCGTCCTCTTCCTGGGACTCCCACTGCGGTTACTAGTTTCTGCATGAAAGCTTATATCAACAATTTTCATTTCACAGACAATCAAATGGTATATTTTGTAACTAAGTGGCCAGAGGGTGCAATTAATTGCGGTTTGCACTAATTTAGATGTTGTGGAAATTAAGAGATAATTATGTGTCACTAAAATTATCTGCACATATCATCAATTACCTTAGACTCCACAGTTGGCAGTAACCCTGCCCTACAGATAAATGCAATGTGAGAAAAATCCGTTTTTCTAGAACAAAGTTTCCATTTTTTTGCTTATCAAGATGATATATATTGCTCACATTGTGATGATCTGGACTTGTGCTTTTATATTTGCTCTAATCATTGTTAAATTATATTTTAAATTTAAACCAGTGTTTCATTTATCCAAAGTACATTGCATAGGCAATCCTTTACCCACAGTTTGCTGTCTTTATTTCCCCCCAAATATATGTCTAGATGTTAACTGTAGCCTGCATAAACTAACTTTGGAGAATAGTTTTGGGGAAACAGAAACTTTGCCAGAACATATATCAAGCCAGATGTAAATAAATAAATACAAATACAAATGCTAGCACATTATCTTTACAGGACCTTCTTCTGAAACTACCTGGAATTATCCAAAGGTAGGTTCTACGAGCCATTTCCCTGAACCATCCTCTTTTCCACATCTTTTTCACATGTTCCTCTAGTTTTAAAACAACCTATAGGAAACATGAGGAAATGGAAGCAAGATGTGGATAATCACTAAATTAAGCCTCATCTAAATAAACAAAATAAATCAGTTAAGTGTAAGTTAAGCAGATCAATTTCTACAAAACATATAAAGATTTTTTTTTAATTTCAGGTTCTAATCATTGTTAAATTATATTTTAACTTTAAACTAGTGTTTCATTTATCCAAAGTACATGTATGGAGACACAAATTTGGTATTAATATACTTTATATACAACCAGAAATATGGAAAAGTATGATCTACAAGTGTAATATGAATTGTAATGCATTCTTCTGTCATGTACAAAAAATCAATAAAAAATTTAAAAAAAACTAGAAATAAAGCACAATATGTATACTATTCAAAAAAATTAAAACCAGTGTTAATAATACATGTAGTAGAGGATAGGAGAACTGAATGAATGACTTGTGTATGTGTGGGGGGGAAGAATGGCTACTGTTGATCAAACTAATTTAGCTGTCATGATGGAATTAGATATTTTTGTACTTAGACATGTTTTGGGCAATTAACATCAGATCACAGAATACACAGATTTTTTTTGTTTTCTGTGACAGATGTTTGTTTTATGATTTCTAATCCAGGGAAGTGGAATATATTTAGTTGTGCATCCCAGACAGCAGTTTTTAAAATTCTAGGTGCCAAATGTAGCTCCTCCTTCTCAGGAAACCATCCATAGGAAGCTATTTCTATATAGATTTCTCTTACTTTTTCTGTGTCGCCCCCTTCCCCCCATTACAATAGGTTTGATATGGAGCCAGAGGCAATTATGAATTAACTGTCAAGGAAAAAGATCAACTACCAAGAAGCAGTTTTATATAAGAGTATCCAGTGTGATATTCTATATTGAGTAGGGAAAAAAATGAAATCAAGAAACACTAAAGAGAGGTGTGCGTCGAAAAACGAGAACAGAAGGAAATTATCTTCTGAAAAGATTTAAAGAAAACTGCATAGAGTTATTGGTAAACCCTGAAGAATGAGAAACTTTCCATCTCATCCTTGAAATTCTGAGATATTCCAAATTTCTGGGAACAAAAGCAGCTTTGGTGTTACTAACATAATATTCTGTTGGTTCTGAATTCTTCCATGATTTCTCCAAATAAACACTCATTGTAACAAAGAGACTAGGCAATATGTGAAGCTGAGAACTGTAAAAAAAAAAAGAAGGAAAGAAAGAAAAAGCCTATTTACTATACTTCACAAGAATACTCATGGAATTGAAAGGAAACACAGGTGTCATCAGTGTGAATCTTTGTAGTTAGTGGTATGTACTCTACTAACCCAACTTTCTAGACTTATCTCAACCCTACCTTTCACTAGCCATTCCAAAATAGATACTTGATGATCTATCCATTACAGTTCATTCAGCACATTCAGTTCTTTTTGATCCAGCACTTTTCCTACACTCTTTCCCTTAGGTTGGACAAAATCTTCCCAATCTATTAAGGTCTGGCCAGAATGGCTCGCTCACCATCCAGTCATCCACGAAACATAACCACCATTCCCCTTTACAGATGTGTATCGTTAGTATTGTATTTTGTTTCAGATTGCACTAATTACAGCCCTTATCTGCTTCTCTCTAAGTGTTAATCAACTTTTTAAAGGACATAACACCAATTCTAAAACTTTCTCTCTCACTATTTTTCAGGAACTAGAATGAAAGCTACCATATGGTTGATGCTCGAGATGTGATGAATTAAATGGAGGTAAATTAACTCTCATTTTGTCAGTCCAGTGGCATTGAACTTGTCCTTTGATGGGATGAAAATGATGAATTTTATCTGTTTTTAAACATCATGTTTCACAATAAATATCTTTAATGCTTTTCAAAGTGGTTCATAGAAAATTAAAATTTTAAATGTCCTCTTAGAAAGCTATATAATAACTAAAAATAAGTGAAATATTTGTTAACCAGAGAACCATATAAAACTCAGCAACCAGAATGAGTCTTACCAATGATATAATACAATTAAATTTTTTGTGTTTCTTATTAGTTCTGCCACAAGCAATTTTCAGATATGTCTCTGAATAATCGTCAAGGTAAAAAATGAATTATCTACTTAGTCATGAAGGGTATTAATGGCCCAAGACTGACTAAAACAATAATTGCTCTGCTTTGTTTGATTTCTTCTAAATGTTTTTTTAATGTAATTATTTATACCTCCTAGCTTTTGAGAGCTGGAATGAATTTGAGGTATTATTTGGCTGATATTGCAGAGAGTTAGTGACAAAATAGTAATGGTCTGTGGAAACATCTGTTTATACTTTCTCTTCTCTTTTCTTTTCCTCTGCCATTGATTATGATGCCTTTCCCTGTGTTGCTGAGATTCTTTGTGTCTCCATTCCTCCCAGAGTAATTTGTGGGTGGTGTACTTTTTCTGCTGCTCTGATCTTTACGTTCCTTAAAATCAGGTTAACATGTCTCATTCAAACATTAATTTCAGAACTTTCCAGAAACCTACTGGACAATCATCAGATACTCGGTGAAACAATGAAATGGCTTGTTTCAAAGTTCTATGTTTGTTTAATATCTACCAATTTCCAATTGTGTACATATACACTCAATGGATTGCTTAAATCCAAGTTGAACTAAGCCATAAACAAAATGTCAATTATTCATTAGCCTTTCATCAAGCAATAAATTACTTTCACCTTTTTTATCTTTTCTATTCTTACTCTAATTTTCTCTTTTAGAAAACCACACCAATTCAGTAATTAAAGTAAAATTATAATAAATATATAATTTCCAGCAATTTTTCATTTAAAAATCCCAATAACATAGTTATAACCAACACCATTTAATCTCTAGATTGTATAAAACATTTTTTCTAAAACTAAATTTATTCTAATCAAATGTACAATAAAACAAAATGATGTCATGAACTTTGTCTTTTATAGATATAATAAAATGTGTTCTCTCTTAATGTAAAATCATGTATAAAATTCAATACTTTGAATATTTGCTTTGCATTATTCCAACAGTTTGAAAATGATAGATATTTTTAAAACATCTGTTCTTTAATTTATTTAAAAAAATGTTCTGTCAATATATATATATGAGAGTAAGGTGTATTTTGACATATTTTACACACATAGATTGAGTCTAACTTGTTCCAATTATGATCCCAGTTTACTGAAACATAGTTTACTGGTTTTATAAAGTGACCTGTAATAAATAGTTCTCTGGGAATTTTTTTTGACTGAAACAAAAACTTGGAAAACACAAAGAGATCTATCCTTACAATTTGTGCAGAATGACCACAATGCCTGCCCTCCACTTCAACCTCTCCATTTTTACTTACCATAATGTAAGTACTCTCTATAGCTGAGCTCTATGCTATTCTGTGTGTGATATCAGAAGTGGAATTTGGAAGAAACAGTTTTGCTCTACAAGCAACTGCATAGCTGGGAAGAAGTGGAATTCTATATTTTTCTGCTAAGTAGAAAAAGTGAATACATCATTCTATTCTTTGCTTTAATTTGAGTGCTATAATTTATAGCACTGCTTCTACATTTTATTAAGGGAGAAGGTAATACTTATTGCGATAGGCAGATCTTTTTTTTTTTTACTTTTTACATATTCTGCTTTTATATGTACCCCCAATTTTATAAACATGTACCAACTGAATGAAAGAAAATAAAGCAATGAGTTAATTATATTCTTTGGATTAAAGGGATCACATCTTATATCACATCTTCTACATTTAATTTTGGGCTCCATTTCTTCACTCATTTAACCCTTAAATGAAAGTAATTTACAAAGATAGACTTTCTGTGAACAAGACTGTTTGCTTTTGTGACTTGAACAATCACCCCACGACCCCTGTAGTTTCCACATTGTCATCTTATAATCTCTCTTCTACTGAAGTTAGGTCTTCACTGTGTTGCGTCTAATTTTACATTTCCTAATTTCAGCAGACCCTAGAGTTTGAAATTCAGTAACCTTGTACCTCAAATTGATCTTCATCTGGATTGCTAATTTGGCTAGTGACATTTTAGATACTTCTGCCAGTTATTTTGGGATTTCCATTTCGATCTTTGTAGTGATGGTGGTTCTGTATTTTATAACTCAACACTGTACTCCGTGATGTGATACCCCTGTTCTCAGCCCATTTTTATTCATTCATTTATAGCTGCTCTAGGCCCTACTGTCTTTATGATGCTCTATTGCAATTGTCTCTCAAACTAATTACCCACAAGCTAGCTCTCCCTGCCCTATCAAACATAAGACAGACAACATCACTCCCTTTCTCAAGATTCTTTAATGTCAACTCATTGGTGCAAAATAAAAATCTGAAGTTTTTTGACTGGCTCTCAGTGTCCTTTAATATCTAATTTGTTTCTCAGCCTCATCTGACTTTTAACATTCTTTAAAATCTATAGATTTTTCAGCATTCCTTAAAAGCATCATGTTTTAATATTTTCTGATTCAGTTAAATGGAATTGAAGTCAGATGCCATGTGCAGATGAACTCTTCCAGGGCCCTCTCTGCATTGTTTTGTTAGTCCTCCCTTGGAACACAAATCTTTTCCCCTCTAACACAGTTGGTTATTTATGTATTCCTGCTTCTTTTTACCTCTAAAGCTTCTGGGGAAGAGTGTAGAGTAATTTACACATAGTATTCTTTGAAGGATTTATCTGGGGGTGCCATTTCTTCCTCCCCAGAGACTAATGTGTTGCATTTACAATCCTGTTTAGCTAACTGAAGCTCTCCACATGCTGTGCATGGCCAAAGTTACCTTCTAGGTCTGTTGCTATCTGCATTAGAAAATGTGTTAAGACAAATAACATGACAGTACTTTGTCCTTCAATACCCTCTAATATCTAGCCAATTTGCCAGCATCACCTGATTTTATTTTATTTTTTAATTCTTTTTTAGTTATATAGGACACCAGAATGCACCCTGGTGTCCTATATAATCATATATAGTGTCCATAATCACAAAAGTATGGAACCAACCCACTTCAGTTCAGTCCCCAGCACTTCCCTCTCCACTCCACCTATCCTTCTTCAATCCATTTACAAGCTTACTTTCTTTTCTTTTTAAAATTAGTATCTGTGGATACATCCCATGCTGGAACCCACTGTGCCAGACCCATGCATAGACAGGCAAAAGTTCTGTCCGTTTCATTCCACTGTTCTTTTCTTTTCCTTTCACTTTTTCTTCCTCTATCCCCTTTGTTATTCTACTTATATTTCCTTTTGATAAAATTTCCTCTATTCCCTCTATGTGTGTTTTCCCTTTCTCTCTTTCTTTTCTTTTCTTTTTCTTTTTAATTCCCCACCCCTTATTTTGGATTTGCTTCTGCATATCAGAGAATACATTCCACCTTTGACTCCTTGGGAAAGGCTTATTTCACTTAGCACAATAGTCTCCAGTTCTATCCATTTACCAGAATAATGCCATAATGTCCTTCTTTTTGATGACTAATACTCTATTATCCAATATACCAACTTTTCTAAATTCATTCATCTGTTGTAGGGCATCTAGGTTTGTTTTATGTCTTGGCTATTGTAAACTATGCTGCTATAAACATTGATATGGCTTTATCACTGTAGTTTGCTGATTTTAAATCTTTTGGATGTATAAAGAGGAATGGAATAGCTGGATTATATGGTGGTTCCATTTCTATTTTTTTTTTAGGAATCTCCATACTGCTTTCTATGTGGTTACACTAATTTGCAGTTCCATATGAGTGTACCTTCCACCCCCCACGTCCTCATCAAGAATTGTTATTGTTTGAATTCTTCATAATTGCCATTCTGACGGGAGTGAGAAGAAATCACAATGTAGTTTTGATTTTCATTTTCCTAATTGCTAGAAGTGTTGGACATTTTTTCATTTGTTCAATTATTCTGCCTATTTATTGGTTGGGTTATTTATTTTTTTAGGAGTTAATAATTTTTTTTTAGTTTTTTGTATATTATGAATATTAATGCCCTATCTGAAGAGCAGGTGGCAAAGGTCTTGTCTCAATCTGTAGGCTCTCTTCATGCTCTTGTTTCCATTGTTGTGCAGAAACTTTTTAATTTGATGCCATTCCATTTATTGATTTTTGATTTTTATTTCTTGTGCTTTAGGAGTCTTGTTAAGAAGGTCAGTTCTTGAGCTGACATTTTGGAGTGTTAGGCCTACCTTTTCTTGTAGCAGGTGCAGAGGTTCTAGTCTAATTCCTAGGTATTGATCCACTTTGAGTTGAATTTTGTGCAGGGTAAAATAGGGGATAAATTTCATTCTTGTGCATATGAATTTCCATCTTTCCCTGCACCATTGTTAAAAAGGCTTAAGAAAGAAATAAAAGAAGAACTTAGAAGATGGAAAGAACTCCCATGTTGTTGGACGGGTAGAATTAATATTGTCCTATTAATGGCTATACTATCCAAAGTGCTATTTAACATACTCCTTATCAAAATTCCAATGACATTCTTCACAGAACAATAAAAAGCATTTATGAAACTAATTTGTAAAAATAATACACCCAGGATAGTCAAAGCAATTCTTACCGAGAAAAGTAAAGCAGGGGGCATCACAATACTCAACTTATGGTACAGCACTATAGTAATACAAACAGCATGATACTGCACCAAAATAGGCAAGAAGACCAATGGGATAGAATAGAATACACAAAGACAAACCCACATAAGTATAGTTATCTGATACTAGACAAAGTTGATTGATTTTAAAGATCCTAAAATTCATAGAACTTTTTTTTCAGCAATGCATTGTAGTTGAGTCCACTATAATTTTCTCAAGAAACATTATCTAGCAAAAAATTGTCTTTATTAAAGTAAGTATTCTGAGATGTAACCACAATCATAGCATGAAATGACAACATATAACTAATAGTGTGGAAGAGTCTTATGGCCATCTCTGTTATCATCAATGTTTAAAGCATATAAACTTAATTACTCAATGGGTGAAACAGATGCTGAAAGACTATGCCTTAGCTAATCTTTTCTGCAAGAGCTTTTCCTGCATGTTTATTTTTAGGTCTTGTTTATTTCAATTTATAATATATGTAATATATGTAAACATACACCAGTTCCAATGATAAACTGCCTCAGGTAGTCATTTGTGGCAATCAAAATCCTGAGTCCTAAAAACTGCTGAGTGAAATAGATGTAAATAAATCAAACTATTTAATTTGTGAAAATGCAAGTAAAATACATTAGCCTGAGGCTTAATGTTCATGAAAGAGTAGGCTTATATTTAAGGGTCATCTGTGAAGGTTTCAAATAGTTATATTGGCTTTAAAGCCAACCATGGTAACACAAGAAAAAAACGAAAATTGTTCTAAAGGGAGGTCTCACAATGGAAAAGAGTTTCAATTGAGACTCTCAGGAAATGAAACCAATGATAAAACAAGCAAAAAAAAATATAATTGAATGTCCTGCTCAAGAACTTAGAAAAATAAAATTATAGGTGTGTAGAAGGCACCCTTAGTCCATATGATAGATCCATATTGAAAGTTAAATGAATATCTCTCCATTTTCTGATATCCCTCAATACTATAGAAGAAACTGAATATACAAGAGATATTTCTTAAAAACCCAAACCAAGTGTTTTCATGGTTGAAGGAGCAGCAGAAACATTTGGCACAAAAATATCTCTGCATGGAAATTTCCTCTGGTGCAAGGAGGATTAGTGGCTGATGCTCTTACAATACTTTCTACTGAATGCTTTGATAAAGCCTCTTCCATTATAATAGATGCTTATTTACCTATGTTACTTCCCACCAGACTGAAAATAACTTTATTCAACTGGTATCTGACATGAAATGACTGGATGAATAGAGGGAGAATAAATTATTGTGTGAGGTACAAATGGTGCTATTTACAGTATACTCCACTGACATTTTGTCTTGGGTTACCAATCCATGTGTGTTTATAATCACAATCCATAGGAGCTTTTATTAAACAATAATGGAATAAACATCCGAGATACAAATATAGGTAAGCTTGATAGAGATTATCTTGTACAGGAAAATTGTGAATTTCAAATTTCAAATTCTAAAATATGGAGAATGGTTTTTAAATGAGATTAATAAATCCTGATTTGCCCCGAAATTCCAAAATTTGATGTGGGTAAGCCTACCGAAACATTGAAATGCTACTTTAGGTATAAAAAAAATATTAATTGCAAATCTTTTGCCAGATATTTAAAAGGTAAAACCATTAATAGATTTGTAATAAGCATTTGTCTTACATTAAAAGAAAAGGACAATAAATATTTTGATTTTAACTACTTTAAAGCAATGTTCCCATTGTGGGAAGGATGGTAAGCAAAGAATAGTATATTTAGGAGAGTGATTTCTTCTTTTAACTCTCTGCGCATTTTTTATGTGGCCAGTATTTGATATTGTATGTGTGCATCTCTAGTGTGGGTTGTGTGTGTGTGTGTGTGTGTGTGTGTGTGTGTTTGTGTTTCCTTGTGTGAGTCAACACTGAGTTTTTCAAATGGATGTCCAAGGAGAATATAAATAATTCACAGTAAGGAAAATCCTGAAGGCACAAAATCCACCTTGGACTATTACTTGGTTACCAGTTTCTCTGATGATAAGTTGGATTGAACAATTTAGGTTTGCAAAATGCACTGCATTTTAATTTCCTTAAACCGAACGAAATCAGAGGTGGGATTTACTAAGAGACAGTGATAGTTGTTTGGCGGAATCACTCACCCATTAGAGTAAAAACCCCAAGTTCACTGAACATGTCTCAAGGTGCACATAACTGGTCCCCTATACAAAGCTGATTTGTGTCTTCGTGGTTGAATCTGTTGGAACTATCCTCTGAAACATACAGTGCTATATTTTGTCCATACTGCATGGATTCCCTTTATTTACTCCTAACCTTTGATACCAGCGTTTGAGGATCAAGAACCTATACAGAGCTCTGAAGCCCCGTAGTTTTGGGAAATACTAAGCTTTAATGAAAAGGAGTGGGAGACTTGAGCTGAGAGCAGTGGGGAAGAAAATCAACTGGGTACTGACTCCGTGTTAATTTGTAATAATACCCTTCCTCCTTAATACTTTAGAAAAAGATTATCCTGGTGAAGCTAGGAGTAGTGGAGGTCAGAAGGGAAGCATACTGAGATGTGGGTTGCATCCACATATAATTAAGGATTCTAAACAGCTGTAATCCTGGCTACTCAAAATGACACAAATAGGACCTTTGCAGAAGTGGCTGGTTGGGAAAAGTTTATGGCCACTCCATGATTCGAATGAAGTCTTGAAAGAATATAGCGCTCTTGATAATTGTTGATAAAGATATATATTTAAGGGAAAGTGAGATGTTATAGTTCAAAGAATAAACTGTTTTATTTTACCTTTGGAAATAACATGAATGACTGTCAACTATGTACAAATAAATTTTACTACAGGTAACAGTGACAGGATTGACATACTTTGTGTAGTCCTTCCTATTAAGATAGGCCTTCAGTGGCTTCCTGTAAAGCCAGTAGGAATCTATAGATGTGTTTCTTACTCTGGTTCCAGATGAACATAGAGTATCAGAGTAAATAGAAATGTTTAGTTAATATTTCCATCTCTTTTATTTGTGTAATATTATAGGCTAGATATTAGCACCATCAGGTAAATCCTATAAAGAAAAGTAGCAAAATAATATAGAACACATTTTCTTTATTGAACAGCTATTTTCAATTCCTTACCATAGTAAATCAAGACAGAAACAAAATCTACCATGACTGGGTACAAGATTTTCTCATACTGTCTCATTTTTTGCTCTTTTTTAGACTTAGACCAATAATTGTCATTTAGTACATTATTTGTCAAGTGGATAATACTGATTTGTGATGATTTTCCTACCCACTTCAGAAATGTATCACTATAAGCTTTATACTGGAATATAAATTGGTCTTTCAAGTAATACTATTTGCTCTGCAGCATTTTTTTGCCTGAGGTCTTCTTTAAAGCTAAAGTCTCTATAGAGTCTCAGGCTGCATTTGAAAATGCCATCTGCTTTAATATGATATTTAGCTTTTCTTCCATAATGAAAACATTTTTCACTTATTATGCATGCCTAAAGTTCTTAAATTATCATAATTGTGCAATACTAAGGTACATTATGATGAAAAGTCATTTTTAAACAATATTTTTTTCCTGAGTACTAAAAAGGACATATACATTTCAAATCTGAAAGTTTACATTATTTCCCCTCATAAGAGAATTGAAGCTAGCAAAGATTAAAAGGAGGCAATCTAATTTAATGGTTTGCAATTATAGTTGATGAAGAAAATGTGTTAATCAGGAAAAAAATAACTCAGATGACTTCCTATTGGGAAAAAAATGAAATTAAAGAAAGTAAAATGAGAATTCTTGCCTTCCATTCACTCTCTCCCATATTGACATAGTAGCAAAGACATATGTTAAGGAGACTATCAGGAAAATGGAGTCCCATTCCAAAAGTGCACCCAGATTCTCTGAAAATGATATCTTTACGGAAGGAACAAAGCTATGAGTGAAATTGTTTAGGCTGTAATGAATATAAACACTAAGTTTGGTATTATAGCTCATGAAAACAGAAATAAAATGAATCATGGAATCAAATTTATGAGTGCAAACTGAACAGTCTATTCTATCACTGCAATTGCCAATAACATGCCATCTTGGATTATGAAAAGTTGTATAGGATTTGTTTAATTCTGTGAAAAGATGGGCTATTCAAAATATGAAATATTTTTGCAAATGACATAATTCAACTTTAATTCATGATCCATGACTGTCAATTTCATTATGATGATGAAAAGGTAATATCTAATGTGCATTTTCATGAAATCATATACAGGTTGAACATAGAGAGCTAGAGAATTCTGACCTTGCATTGTGCTTGTGGACTGTTTTCCAGTGATAAATGGAACTTGTTCTCATAGCAAGGTGTCTGGAAAACATATTAGCTCAAATTCTTTAAAACATAAGAAATGGTTTTCTCACTGCATTGAAAAAAATGTATTAAATGGATATAGAAATGATTTGGAGCTCACAAGGAATACAACAAGCCACTGAGCAGGACCAGTGTAGAATGTTTTGTAGGTTGTCAAAATGACAATGGATATTTGATAATGGGAATAATGTAGAATTTAAGATACCTAAGAAAATAAGCTAGAAGAAATGCTTGTATTCTTCATGTTGGCTTCAATAACTTATTCAGATGGAAAAAATTCAGGCCAACTATTTTTTTTAGTCTGCTACCTAGAGTGAAATTAAAATAAAATTAAAGGTGACATCCAATATTCTCATTCTTGCCACAGATTTTCATTTGGCCTATTATATTCAAGCACGTAAGCAGAAAGCACAATTCCCACATTGCTAGTCCCTGGATTTAAATGAAAGAGTTTCTAGCTCAAGATAATAAGAATGGTCTATTTAGATGGTATGAACCAAATTTCTAATTCATTCTGTTTCCCCAGAACACCTATGAGGTGCTTCCCCTTTACTCTCGAACACAGTGCAATTGGAAAACAAAGTCAGTATATATTTAGCAACCCTGAGACTGGCATTTTCAAATACACTCCACATGCACATTTTCTTCATGGTTTGTCTACATTCTGTTTCTTGTTGCATGTGCACCTAGGTCATATTGCTTACAAGAGATGTCTACTAAACATTCGTTAAATAAAAATGTATAGTTTTTGAAAAAAATGTTTCAGTTACTATAATTTAGAAACATCTTTTCAACATTTTTAAACATATGGTATGTGTTTGTTGTGTTAATTTATTTGGCTTTGTTCATAATCGCAGATATAAGTCTGCTTCTTCACAACATATCAGGGACAAGTACAATTTGTAATGATAACAATACATTTTTAGCTATTTATTAAATAACATATATTATTTGTTTGCTTATGCATTGTTAAAAATACTTTGAAGGTGTTATCTCAATCCCCTACTTTCCATGTCATGCACCTCTGCCTTCAGTCTATGCAGAGTTAATGAAGGTATTTACATACACTGTTCCCTATAAATATTTGTTTATAATAAATGCTTAACATTTAGATTAGTGATAACTAACAGCTTAGCATAATAAAAGAAGGAAAAGTTCTAGACAATAGTCAGGAAATCTGGATTCTAGATCAGAATTCATTATCAATTAGTTTGATAACCACAGGAATAAACTTTCCTATATATGGGTCTCAGTTTCTTCTTCAGTAAAACGATAACAACACTCAGCTTTTTAAGCATGTCCAGATTATTGGAAAAGTAACAATAAAGTCCTATACAAACAAATCTACCATCCTATTCTCTCACAACTGAAGAAAGATTTGTTTATAATAACATGAGAATTCTTGCCTTCCCTTCATTCTTTTGTGACATTTCCATGTTTCCGCATAAATATTTATGCTGATACCAATTGACCAAGTCAAGGACATAAAAAAACTAGAGGGTGAATCCTCTATTATTTTCTCTAAGGGTATTCATTTTGTTCATTCTTGAGTTTTGCTCAGTCTCTCCATTTTACAGTCATATAGTCAGACTGTTCATTCATCAAATGAATTAAGGATGAGCTGGTGGCATGTTCCCACCTTTGTCTCATCAAGGAGGTGAAATATGCTACAGGGGTCTTTCTAAGGACATGCATCTGTGCCCCTAGAACAAGACGTTCCACTCCTCCCCTTCTCAATGTTCTATCTAGCAGCATTGGATGCCACTCCAGACATCGGAAACTTGTGCCCTGCTTTCTGTCTGGGTTTTGAAGACATCTCCTTACCCAGCACATTCTCTCATTTGTTTTCTGTTCATTTTTACCAACATAGGTACAGGCAGATGGAGCTTGGAAAAGCAGTGTATGGAAAGGAAAAGGTAAAAGACACTCCAGGAGTTTGAAGCACACTTCAATTGGCCTTTTCTCCCTTTCTTTGCTTTCGCACAAAACAGTTGAACTGACATTCATTTTCTTCCATGGATCCTATGAAATACCGCAGCCTCCCCTGGGCCAGCTGAGGAATGAGTCCAGGGTTGCCATTAGTTCTAGCTGGTTTACATCATGGGCAGTGAGGCAACTCCCTGCTTTTCATCTCTCTGAATAAGACCGGCCAAGTCTTTGTTAGTTAAGCTCTCCTGGTTGACTGAATGCCACAGTAATATTTCCCAAAGATGTTCAGAGAGGAATTGAATGGGCTTAGAGTAGGAAAAGGCAAATAAAATCAGCGAAGAGTGACAGACAAGTAATCCCGAGTCTGATTGCTTGCCCA
Organism: Spermophilus citellus; assembly: GCF_964194105.1. Taxonomy (NCBI): domain Eukaryota; kingdom Metazoa; phylum Chordata; class Mammalia; order Rodentia; family Sciuridae; genus Spermophilus; species Spermophilus citellus. The sequence goes on from NC_138193.1 coordinate 88,554,660, forward strand.
CATTTAAATGTTGAAATGGAAATTCTCAATTCTGCCACAATGCAGCTATCTTCCTGGGACCCATGAATTCAAAGGCAGTTGATATAGTTGATCTAAGAGCCTCTTTGTGGCTGCAAATAAAGAGGCCTAGGTAGTTTGAAGTTCTTTGAAACTTTTTTCTTTTTAATGTTGGGATACATATTTGTTATCATTTTAAAAATTTGTTTTAGATTTTAAAAATTGAGTTTTGTCTGTATTCATCAATGCCAGATGGGAACAATAAGCAATAAATAGTTAAGTGCTATTTTAAAATAAAGCATGTTTTATGTATAAATTCCCAGTTGTTTGGGCACTTAAAATTTATTTAGTCTACCTTATCATCTAATACCACTTCTTTTGCAAAAAAGTTGTTATTCAAAATTGCTTGGTTATTTCTCAAAATAAAGACCCATGATACTTTTTGGTTGTCCTTTGAATACTGAAAAGTTGTAATCTTATAAGAATCTGTTTTAGGCATCTTTTTTCAATTGTGTGAATAAAAGACCTGACTGGAACATCTTTTAGGGGAGAAAAAAGTTTATTTGAGATCTAACAGTTTCAGAGGTCTCAGTCCATTTACAGCCAGATCCACTCCCCGGGGGCTTGAGGTAAGGCAAGACATCATGGTGGAAGAGTGTGGTGGAAGGAAGCATCTCAGATGATAATCAGAAAGCAGAGAGAGAAAAACTCCACTTGCCAGATACAAAATATATATACCCCAAAGATATGCCCTCCAAGACCCCTCTCTTCCAGGCACATCCTACTAGCCTTCAGTTACCTCTCAGTTATTCCAATTTGGGGACTAATTCATTTATTGGTTAAGACTTTCATAACCCAATAATTTATCCTCTAAGTCTTCTTGCATTGTCTCATACATGGGCTTTTTGGGAACACTTCACATCCAAATCACAACAATATTACATGTCATAGTTTGGGGGGGTTAAACAGATCATTCATAAACTATATACCTATATTTTGTGTGTGCCTATATAAACTATATATATATATATATATATATATATATATATATATATACACATATATATACAATATATATGTAGAAAAAACAACATGAGGCAAAAAAAGTGTGGCTAGCTAGCATCCTTGTATTCATCATTTTGAATCAGCCAACATTAACAAAGTCTCCTCTTTGCTTCAAATTAATTCTATCATAAAAGAAAAATAGAAGAAGGTTAAACTCCCTTTATAGTCATTCCCAAACCCATTCCTTTCACTTATATTCCCAAAGGAAACTATTACTATAAATTAAATGTTAATTATTTTAGTCCATATTTATATGTTCAATATATTAAGGTGAACCCATAAAAATATAATTTTACATGAATTTTTTATGTGAATTCCCTCCCGTCTTATGCACAGTTTGCAACTATGGTTTGTTCTTGTTTTGGTATTTACTCATGTTGTCTCAAATAGATTTAGTTCACTTCTTCATCTGAATGCTTGTGTAGTAGCCTACTGAACGATGCTACCATTGATTATCCATTTCACAATCACTGCTCATATAGGTCATTTCCATTTTACTGCTAGACAACTATGGTGCTTGAACACCTCTCTGCAAGTGTACTTCTAGAAAACTAGATGGAATTTCTGGGCTGATGGAAGTATTTTCCATTTTATTGAAAATTGTGAAAATCCCTATAAATGCATGTAGTAAACTATGTCCCTCCCTCAAAAGCATATTGCAAGTTCTTGTTGTTTCACATTGTCACCAATAATTGGAAATTTGTAAATTATTCAATCATTTGGATGTTCAATAACAACCTATCCCTGTTGTTTTTCTTATGAGTATTGAACCTGAACATTTATTTATGTGTTTATTGTCCAAACGTTTTTTTTTCTTTTTATATAAAAGACCTTTCCTCACACATTGCTCAGATTGAGCTTTATGATCTTTCCTTATTGATTTAAGGAAGATCTCTATATTTGGATACTAGCCATTTCTCAGCAAAAATCAGTGTGACATTTTACCATCTGGCACATTTTTTGTAGTTTGAAACTAGAGATTTTAGCAATAAATTGATTGTAATTTTGTAGCCAAATTTAGTGTTCTATTCTCTTGTGTGTTGTGCTTTCTTTTTGTCTGTTTTAAGAAATTATTTTTCTCCAAAATCTTAAAGATGTTCACATATATCTCGTTTGTTTGTTTGCTGTACAAGTGTTTATTTTGCATTTTTAACCTATAGCTTTTGAAATGAGAATTATTCTTTCTTTTTTATATGGACAACAAAAAATTTCTCTGAGCAATTATCCATATGGTAATCTTTCAAATACTCAATTATCAACTTACTTTGAGTCTTCTTTATTCTAGGCCTGGCAATCCCTGTTTCTTTAACGTTTCTTCTTATAGTTTTACTGCTTTGAATATTTAATTGCTCTCCTTAGATTGTGCCCAGCTTGTCTATATCCTCTCATGAATATGCCAAATAGAAATTCACAGAGTAAAGCATGATTGCTTTATTCAATGTAGCACAGATTTATTCCTACTTTGCTTTAGATGTTATATTGCTCTTAATGCAACCAAATTCCAATGTATTTTACTAGTCACAATTCACACTTGAGTCCTTTGAGCTTCTGGCAAAACTCGGTTGTCCTATTGTAAATGGCTTAGTATTAGCAGCATATTTATTTTCCAATAGTTTCAGAATTGGCTGGAATTTAATATATTAAGTTTAATTAATATTATTTTTGATTAATTAATATTAAACTCTTCATTTGAAATGAGAACTCTTGGTTTTATTGACATGAGGTAGGTAAATATTAAATCTGTTATCTGATAATTGTCATATTCTATGGTGTGTGTGTGTGTGTGTGTGTGTGTGTGTGTGATTGTGAGAAAGAGTGTTTTCCCTTTCATAGTTGTAGCTCATTGTGTTCCATTCTTAGAAATTATATGTATTTGAGAATTTGTCCATGTTCTATAGCTTCTGTAAAATGGGATCCTAAACTTATTTTTCTCTGAGTTTTATAAGTCTTTGATACTATATGAAAAGATCCAAAACAAATGTCTGAAAATGGTATCTTATTGAATATTATTTTTCCTCAGTTTTATATTACAAGATTGTTTGTGTTTGTTTGTTACAATTGCTTTTATTTATTTATTTATTTATTTATTTTTTTAGAGAGAGTGAGAGAGGAGAGAGAGTGAAAGAGAGAGAGAGAATTTTCAATATTCATTTTTTTCAGTTCTCGGCGGACACAACATCCTTGTTGGTATGTGGTGCTGAGGATCGAACCCGGGCCGCACGCATGCCAGGCGAGCGCGCTACCGCTTGAGCCACATCCCCAGCCCTACAATTGCTTTTAATTTGAAAACATACTAGCATGATTTTGTATTGGTTTACATCATCCTTTGCTGAAGAGATTTCCTCTTCCCTTTCCATGAGAACTGACTTGCTGTTAGTCATATTCCCCCATAGAGAGCCCATTTCCTCTACTCTGCAACATCACAGCCTAACTATGGCTCTAGACAATAGCAAGTATTAGTATTATTATATAGTCCACCAATGGCTAATGAGTTGATGTTAGATAGCATTTTGACATAACATACATAAAGTATTAAAGAAATTTTAGAAGAGATATAAATACACATTCATATATAATATGTGTGTGTGTGTGTGTACATAATTTTTTTTTCTTATTGTTGACCTGTGGTGTGAAGCCAATATTTTCCCCATTGTCTCTCAAATAGCTGCATGAGCAGTTGTGAGTACTGAAAGCTTCAATTTAATATTCAGGTAAAAGAAGTAGAAATAGATATTCTAAACCTGACGGAGGCATTAGATATATTACTGAAAAAGAACAGTGCCATAGTTGTCAGAGTTGTTTCTGGCTCTGTATTACAATGCATTACATGTGACCCATGGAAACCAATCTCCCCTACCCCACCCACTCACCTCCACTGAAGAAGGGGAGGAAAGAGGAGGAGGAAGAGGAAGAGAAGAAGAAAAAGGAAAATGAAGGAGAAAGAGCAGGAGGAATTGGGGTTGGAAGAAATTTAAAAATCCCCAAAGCTGGTGAACTAGAGAATAAATGAGTCTTGGGAAACTTCCCATGTACATCAGTGCCAGTGGCCTCCCTATTTTCCCCCAACCTGAAGAGGAAACCTTGGCATCTTTAGACCTAATTGGCATCTCCCCTTCAGGGATTTTTATTGAATTTTTCTACTCTGCTGACATTTTTGAACAGTGTTGGCACCAATATTTGAAAGGGAGCTTTAATCTCATGAAGGCAATGAAATACTGTCATCCTTAGAAAAAGTGTCAGTCACAAAGCGCTCAGAACCATACAACAAAGGAGTCTGGTGCCAGGTTGGTGCACCCTCTGGGGTTTCCCTTTCTATTTCTCAGATAGTCTTATCTTGTCTACCTGCAACAGAGTGAGTGATTCTTTACTTCTAGGTATTTGGACAAGACTTTGATTCACATAAATAAACACATATTGACACATATTCGTAACAGTCACTTTAAAATATGACATATTACTAAGTTAATTATTAGAGTTTTTGATTACTGTCAGGTCTGGACTTTCTTAGAGATCAGAAACCTAACAGAAACTTCTGAAATTTAAAAGGTATATTTGTCAAATGACTGGCTACATTTAAAAGCCAACAACTTTATGGATGATACCTGGCATTTTGCTTTCAGTGTTAGAGTTGATTGTTTAATTCATGGCTACCATTTTAATTAAAGTTTGTTCATACCTCAAAAATGTTTTGATATAATTGAGAAAAGAGCGTAGATAAAAATCTGTGGCTTCTATAGTTAAGTACCAATGACAAATATCATTCTACTGCTTTTAAAGGTATTTAAGTTCTTCTATTTCACTCTTTAATGCATATAAAATGTGTTAGCAGATACTTATAAGATTCATAAAATGATCAACTAACTGATCTTGGCACAAAACCATCAAAGCCAGCAAGATTGATGGTTATTTATTCATTTTTTTCAGTTGATAATTCAACAAACAATTATTGAGAACCAGTTATTCAAAATTTATTTATGTACATCGAGAATGATACAAGAATGTGTGGTTTAGAAATCTTAAAATCAGGGAAACTACTAGCTGCAATACACACATATGCATACATTAACATATGAATGTGCCATGACTTTATATAACCAGACATGAAAAACATGAACTCAAATTATAAATTTTCCTGAGGGGGGACAACTCTGAGGTAGAGGGAAACAGAGGAAACTCATGATTAAAATGAATGTAAATTGTATCCTAAATGAGAGATAGGATTCAAGTAGCAGAAATGGGGTTTGAGAAAAGAGTTTTTTTTTTCCTATGGCAGGATAGTAGACATAAGCATAAGGCATTTCTGGGGAGTGCTAAGCACTTCAATTCCAGAACTATAATTTGGTTGATTTGCAGAAGGGAAAAATATAGGTTGAGTACATAAGAGAAAGCTTTGAGCACTAAATTAAAAAGTTCAGATGTTATTTGAAAGACCAGAAGGAGCTCTGAACAGTTTTGGAGTAGAGGAGAACTTATTTCTTAAACAATCAACTTGGCAGTTTTGTGTGAACGTGATTGTGGGACGGACAATGAAAGTGAGGTAGGAGATCTGCAGTCAGCTCTTGACGAGAGCCTTAGAAGAGGTCTTGGTGACCTGAGCGGAGGTTGAACAGTGTATAAATAGGGGGCAGTCCATAGATTAAAAACGAATAATGCATCAAGTAGCATTAAGTGTGACTCCAAGTCTTCAGACAATGATTACTGTGAGACTGACTACCTGAATTTAAATTCCTACTGGATTCCTGGCTACTTGGGGTCTTTGTAGTATCTCCATATGTTGCAGTTACAGTATTGTATCTCATATGTTGCCTTTTCCTTTTTCTAATAATTGTAGTTGTAGGATAGATTGTTGTGGGGATAAAATGAACTAGTGCATGTAAAACTCTTACAGTGGCTCCTGGTCTTTGGCAAAGGAAGTAGTTGGTATAGTGTAGTCTAACTTTGTCTTTTTAGTCCTGAACATCACCAGTGATAAGGCCAAGTTTATGTTTGAAGACAGGAAGCAGCTTTCTATTTTGTGGTTTTATAGTTTAGTTTGCAAGATACTTGGTAGAATTTCACCAAAACCTTTTCTATGTGGAAAAATGGTATCCAAAATATTGCTGGTGAGTCTTGTTTATGCTTGGTTTCTATTGTTTAGCCACTGCCACAATTAAGGGTTTTGGGGAGGTATATTTGGCATCACCATTATGTATACTGAAAAACAGTATATATATTACTTGGTGGGGCTGTGAGATTGATCTGAGTTCACACCTACAGAGAAGCAGATATAAGGGCCTGCTCTCTCTGTAACTCAGAAGCTTGTGAATCTCTTTCTCTGATATTGAGCCCTTAATTTCAGTTATGGTATTGCTTGAACATCAATGTAAAACCACTTTATAGTTTGCAACACAAGATCTATATTCAATTTCAAGCTATGTCGTGTAACTCCTACTAGATAAATCAAAATTGGTTGATAATAAAGACTAGGGAGCTTCCCTCCTGACTCGAGTATAAGACTATTTAAAATAGGACTGATTTTAAATGTCTATTTTCTCTGTAGACAAATGAAACACTGTGCATGCATATACACAGTGGGTCTCTGTCTAACCAAACAGACAGATGGCAAAGAACTAGTTCAATTTGTTTGCTTTTCCTTGCCTTTGATGCTTTAACCAGTCACCTCTCTCCAAATTGTGGGCACCTATTCAGACACATTAACCATGTTGGACTGTTTGCTTTTCAAAATAAATTGCAGGAGGAGGGTAGTTAAGGTGGAAGATTCCCACATAGAGCATTTATTTCATCAAAAAATTAAAATCACTGTGCAATTTTTAAGAGCAAACAATGAAGGGCATTGTACTTCCTATGATCAAGTAAGTGGCACAACATTTTTTTTCTGGGACTCCACTGCTATTCAGTCATGTAAATGGCCTGTAGCAAATTGGAAAGAGCAAACCATTCAACCATGTCAGATCTCAGGGGCCTGTACAGACACAATCTCGGAGCCTGGCAGGCTTTCCACCAATCTTTTACCACCATGCTATGCCCATGTTCAGGATGATAATTAGCACCATCAGGAATGTTCTCAGCTAAAAGCAATGCATTCATCTGTTGCTTTAATTTATCTTCCTTTGGGGCCTTTGCTGACTGAATAATGAAGTTCTATTTTTATTATTTTTGACAGATCAGTCTTGGGATTTTGTTTCTCTAGGGAAATTTATACAACTATTTTAAGTTTAATTACTTAGCTTTGTATTAAAACTGCCAGACACTGTGGGAACAACAGCACTGAAAATTTTCTTTTGTTTTTGTTTAAGATGAACTCTTAATCCTCCTCCCTACCTTTCTTCCCTCCTTCCTTAAAACCCTTACATGTTTTTCATTTCTGAACCTTTTTTATGAGACATAATATTTGCACTTATTTATGGGGTACATTATGATAAATTGATACAGGACTACTAATCAAATTAAGGTAATAAGCATTTCCATCACTTTACATATTAATCATTAGTATATGCTGGGAGTTTTGTTCTCTTCTAGTCATAAAATATATCAAACTCTTTATCATGGATTAAGTCTCCAGTTGTTCTTTTTAGGCTCCCCCAAAATTGAACGAAAGTACTTGTAATTCCCCAGTAGTGAGCTTCCATTAGAAAACAAACAAAGCAACAATGACAACAAGAACAAAAAAACATTGCTTTATTTCCTTAGACCTATGCTTGATTTTATCATGGCTAGCTCCTTCTTCTCCAGGTTTTGTGAAGTCATGATTAACACAGCATTTGTTTGTCTTGTCACAACTTCCAATGTCTATTTATTTAATTTCATTGTAGCTTATGTTTTTCTCTTTCCAATTTTTAAGCTTATTAAGTTTGTCTTTTGCTCTTAATATAGTGGTTAGCACACATTTGACAGTAAATGATGTCACGTTGATAAGAACCTTGGGAACATTTTTGGAAGGGAATAGGAGACCCAACTTTGTGAAGATGTTGACAGTGGGATATCTCATGGACACCTACCCCATCCTCAGCACTGGCTGGAGGGTGACCTTATTGCACTGTTTAGGACCACGGCATCTCTGTGGAGCAGAAATAGAATGAAACACACAGAATGATGGCTGGAGTGAAGTCAAGATCTGCTGTGCTTCTGGTCTCAAATTAGCCAGTGTTTCCCAACTCTTGCTGCATGTCAGAATCATCAGAGACCTTCAGGCACACTTGCTTGTCCCCATTCTCAGTCAATTAAAATGACAACTGAAGGAGTCATGCGTATGGTGTCTGAGCATCATTTTTAAAAGCTCTCCATGCAATTCTATTTCAAAGCAAGACTGGAGATTATGGAGACTGTGTTGACCAAAGTACTCCTCATACTTGGGAGCTACAGCAGACTCCTTGCAGCAAGCTCGGAGCTAGAGTGGATTTCCTGCTCTTGAAAGAGCTTAATAAACAAATAGGTATATAAATAAATCTTATCTTGTTTGAAGCAAAGGATTAAAGATAATACATGGGTTTAGGGAGGAAGGGACAACACCGACAAAGCTGGTGACCAGAAGCTAAAATATAGTTTTCTCAAGCTACAGGGTAAATATGGCAGCATCGGTGATGCAACAATGGGACAGAAATCCAAACACCAGGAACACAGTAGCCACTTGAAACTGGAATAAATCCCCATGTTTCCTTGAAAGAATTCTCCCTCTGTTGCAGGCTTTCAGAGACTTTTTTCTCTAGTTGGCATCCAGAGATGAGAAGTGGTATCTGTCCTCCATCCACTGGTGACCAGAGAAGCTGGTGACCAGAGAATCTCTCAGGCTTTCATCTGGTTTCTGGACTTGCCAGTCTGAATCTTCGGTCCAAGCCAAGTCTTTGAGCCAACAGATTTCTGGGACTGTTTCCCATCAAAAACTGTGATTTCTCATTTTCTTCACAACAAGAAGAACTTGTAACTTGTAATTACAAGGTTCTCTTTCTTCCTCAAGCCAAGGAAACAGATTCATTCATGAAGGTGTGCTTACCATTGGCATTTGTTTACAGAGAATATTTTTTAACAGCATGATGACCTGAAGTTAACTTGTTATGATTTCACTGACTTCAAAATACTCACCTTACTATGGAGAAATAGCCACTACAAGAAAATATATCAGTAAGGTGGAATTATGATCTTCTATGTATTTTGTTATCAACTCTCTTCAAAAATCTATATCATAGCCAGGTGTGGTGGCACTTGTCTATAATCCCAGAAGCTGGGGAGGCTGACGCAGGAGGATGAAGAGTTCAAAGCCAGCTTCAGCAACGGTGAGGCGCTAAGAAACTCAGTGAGACCCTCTCTCTAAATACAATACAAAATAGGGCTGGGATGTGGTTCAGTGGTCAAGTGCCTCTGAGATAATCCCTGGTATAAAAAAAAATCTATATTATAAAACAGAATCTAAAAAGAAACAAAATTTCATATTTATCTTTCTATTTCTACCATTCCTGTGTTATTTGTTCTCATGATGTTTTCCTTTCCCCTATAAAGATGATGAACAAGTAGTCTTTTTTCTTGAATTGATAAAAGCCATTGTTTAGAAAGAATAAATGAGGAAATAGGTTACATTTTCTGCTCTAAATATACATTATAGTGAAGATTTTTATTTGATTTAGTTATTGTAAGTTTAAGTGTTCCTTTCTTTTCCAAGCAAAAACATTTTCTCCATTAATAAAAATGTATGTGCTTTTGCAATATTTTGTAAAAAATATAGCACACGTGATCAAGAGGACTTTAGAACCTCCATAATTTGTACCATAAACACCATAATTAATAGGTGATAGAATACTCCTATGTAAAGCATGACCAACAAGAATTGTTTTTAAAATTTTTTCCTTCTTTTGCCTTTTATTTTTTTAAAAAAAAGGTCTGTGAGAGTCTATTTGTAAAAATTATATGAGGCTTACCAAATCTTTGTTTGTATTTATTTTCTTTTCCCAGTTTTTCTTGGTTATTCATTTCTTTCTCATCTCTTCCAGGAGTCTTGATTTTATTTTCTCATTTGTAGTACAGGGTGCTGACCACTAGGTGGACCCCTGTAAGCTGGATTTTGTCAAGGGTTTTCCTTGGTCTTCAGCACTATATTTTTTCTCTGCCTACTATGAAAACATCCCTGCATTTGATTAGATAATTGGATTATTATGTGTACCAATAATGACTTAAGATCTTCCATGAAGTTAATTTTTGTAAAATGGTTGTCTTATACTATACATATTTATATATATACATCTCATACTTGAATCTCATAGTCCCGAGAGATATGCTCTATTACCTATGTATTTGGACAAAATAAATATATACCACCTGAGGAACTGGTTCTTTATTTTTTAAAACTTAGAAAATATGAAGGAAATAAAACACCCAAAATTAATTAACATCTGCATCTACATCTATATATCAAAATGAAAATAGAGAAAGCAAGAAGGATTATGTTATTTTTATACACATAAATATTATGATTAAGTGTTTTTTATGGACTACCCTGACAAACAAGATCCATTAATTTAGACATTCTTCTTTTCCGTAGAAAACAATCAGCATCTCTATGTGTTTACCTATTCAGCTTGCTATATATGCAATTCCTTTGTGTGCTTTCTTCCTTCTCCATGGGATTTATTAGAATACCAGAATTGAAAAAAAAAGAACAACAATAAAGTGCATTGGGACTAACTAGATCTTTGGTCCTTAGTGATTCCCATTGTTATTGTTGTTTCTTCCACTTCATGCCTATGTCAGGTGGTGTCCTGTGTTTCTCCCTATGTAGTACTCCATAACTGCTCACTCAATCTGGATATCAACCTATTTACTTTTGTAGGGACTTTTGCCCTTGAATATACCAATGAATCAGGCAGAACAAGTATCTTCTTCCTAGGAATGCATATACTATTGGGACATATGGGGAAGAAGATAGAAAATAATTACATGAGAATCATGGATCTACAAATGTCACCAAATAGGTGATGGGATAGAAAGTTAAGGTCAGCAATTATTTAGCTATAGTGATTGGGAAAAATCTTTCCAAAAATTTCCTGTTGAGCTAAAGTTTGGATGACGAGAAAAAGAAATTAAACATATTTTTGACCCTGCTATAGAATTGTCATAGTGAAGCAGTGGTATACCATGGAATAGATACAAAAGGCAATTTCATTTTTGCTTCTCTCATTTTACCTTCATTATGTTAGGTTACTTTTTTTGTCACTGTATAAAATTTCAGGCGGATTCATGATTTTCCCATCATTTCAGGAAATACAACCATTATTCTGAGTCATAAGTCAGTAATTGCAATTGTCCTTTCCAAAGTATTCATCGGTTTCAATCTTTATTCACAAATAACACTTCAGCCACTTAGGCCTGATACAGGGAAGCAGTTATCCCTGCAATTTATTTAGGGATGAGGCATGGTTGCACTCTCTCTTTATTACTTGTGTTATTTCTCTTTTTCTTTCATTTTTTTCAATCAAAGTTTCTCATCTCACCAGCATCTAAATGGGAGTTGAGAGAATAGGTCTAAGAGATTTGACATTCACACTGACTGGGGCGTTCTATACATGTATTTTTTTCTCTGTGAGTCAGGTACATATTTAAAGTTGAAGGAAGTTTCCAATGGATGAAATTCATAGACCATCCCTGCTTAATCCAGTTGTGTCCCCTGTAATAACAGCTTATATTTACAAAACTCTCTGTCGCTCATCCTTCAATATCTCCTTGATTTCTTTTTTCCTGTTTGCTTAGGTTCCTTCTCATAAGTGAAAATATGCATACAGATGGTGCTTTGGGGCTACATATTAAATGATTTCTTGCAGGATTCTCATCTGCTGGTGCCTTTACCCATTCTGTTCTGTGAAACATACATATGTCCCCTGCCATTAAAAGTGTGACTACTTCCCAATGAGACAAAACCCATCCTTTTCTATCTCCCTGTCTCTTCTCTGCCCACTTAGGTTCACTGCTCTACATTCTTGCTTTTAGTGTCTTTAGATCCATGTCACACATACATATGAAGACCTGTGTCCACTTTTCTCCATATGACTCCAGGAAATACATAACATCTTCACTTGACTTGAGGTGAACAAGGGAATCTCATGTTTTCCCTTTAAAAAGAAAAATATAAAAATGTATCAAGTATAGACATCACTGGTCTAAAACATTCTCATTAAAAAAAAGGGGACTCCTAAGTATCGAATTTGATGAGGAAGAATGTACAAAGTGGGTGATTAGTCCTAAGATAGTGGTGAGGAACACATTTTAGTCTTTCCTACTCCACTTTGCTCCTCCTTCTTCAAGGTACCCCTTAAATAAAGAGCCACCTTGAGAAAGACAAATTGAAAGGGCAGAACATCGTTTATCAGGAAAGAGCATTTCTGCCTAATGGCCCCTTGAGTAAAGTGTTTCTTTAGGACATCACAGCTTGTGTGAAGACAGATTTAAAGGCCAGAGCATCAATTAGAAATCCACAGTCTTGCTGCCTAATCGTTCTTTGTACAGCTTCTTTTAGCAAGATAAAAATACCATCAAAATGGAAAATGAGACTTGCCAAACAATTTTAACATTTCCCACAGGCCACTAGTGCTCAATACTGACAGACACAGAATTTCTGAATCCCTGGGAACATTGGGAAGTATTACATTATATTTTATGTGGTCAGTCTGTTACTATCTGCAATGCTGATTTAAAGAGACAGACCTCAGCAATGAGCAACTCAGCGCTGACACATCAGCACTGGTCATGACAAGTTTTCAAATCAGAGTGATTATGCAATGAATAAATAAAATGCCCACTTCTTTTTTTTTCCCATAATGCTGTAATTGTCTGCATGCATTGGCAATATTTATGTGCTGCATGTATATATAAACACAAGTGCATACATGCATATGTGTCCTAGGTATGTACACATTTGTCATATGTATGTATATATTTGGCTTATGATTTCAGAAAAAAATTAGCTATGTATCCTAAACAAGTGCAATATGTATGAAAAAGGAAAGTTCCTTGAAGTCCTGTAAGTATTCAAAATATTAGGGAATTTTTTTTTATTTTTATTTTCTTCTTTTTTTTTTTTCTACTGAGGATTTAACTCAGGACACAAGGTCAATCCAGGACTCCAAATTCATTTCACTCCAAACTGAGTAGATGAAGGAGAAGCCTTGCATACATATATTATTCATCAAAATATCACCTTTTGATATCTCTTATATCTTTTTTCTTTCCTTTTATAATTGAACAAAAGAAAAAATTACTTAGTCATGTTTAAATATTATAGTTTATAATATACACATTTAGAAAAGTCATCATTTCATACCATGAATATCCAGCCCAATGGGTAAAGTCCCTGAGGTAGAGAAAGAGAAATGACAGCTTAATTTGTTTTGTTTTGTTTCAAGTTTAGTCAAAACATAAAATATGAAGTTATGAGACAGCTTAAATGTATGTGTTTTGTATGCTTAATAATTAATTTTATAAAAGACATGGAAGTACTTGTACATTTTTAAATTACAATTTTATCTTTTATAAAAACACAATTATAAATTTGGGCTTCTGTATAAGAAGAAAACATGGCATATACAATTTTCATTCTTCAGATGCTATCTAAATACGACTTTATGATTTCTACACATAGCTTAATTTTCAATGTAACATAATCATTACATTTTTATGCATTAAAAGTAGTACTTTGATCTTATATCTCATTCAGGAAAAAAAGCTGGAGTATTTACTAAAACAGTGATAAAAGTGCAAATATCATTTTGAGGTCTCAGTTTGAAATATAAAAAGAAACACTCCATTTAACTAAAATCACTCACCTCAAAGGAACAATACCAGTGTTTCAATTAGATTGGATAACAAAAATATATATATACTCGCCCAGACAGCCAAAAGCAATAACATTCAAGAGGATTTAATGTACCAATGCTAATTCTTTTGAGCAGTATTAGAACTCACCTTCAGTATGACTTACAACACTAAGCACAACAGGAATGAAAAATATGATGTGTCCAAATGAAAATCCTAATGGAATCTCAGAAACTATTCAAACTTCTCTGAGCAAGGAGAATTGGAAGCCAAAAGGACAGGAGCTCCAGAGGCCAGCAAAAACAGCTTAGCAAAAACACAAAGTCGAAAGGCAAGAACAGCCTAAATCCCTAAGGACTGTTGAGAACGAATATAGAGAAACCAAGTCCACAGTTCAAGAACAGGAAAAAAAATAATTATTATCTAAGAACAAATTGACATAAAAGAAACCAGATGGCAGACAAAAATGTGTAAGCCTAAGCTTTCACTAGCTTAGGAAGCAAGAAGTCACAAGAGCATGTCCTTTGCACTCTAACCACAGAAATTTACCAGATAATCAACAAAATCAGAAATAAGAAAAGAAAAACAAATCAGAGATTGAGTAAGCAATGAAATAAAATTAATTAAATTACAAAAGTGGTAAGGCCCCTTAAGGGAGAAAGGACCCATGGCTACTTCCATCTTTATCAGAATATTGTTAAGAAGAAAAATTCACCCTGAACAGAAATAAACGAAAACTCTCCAGACATTTAATGAATTTGTTATAGTTTTGTGGGGCCAGCATGATAGATTGATAGTCTCAGCAGCTTCAGCCAAAGAAGGAGTGTATATCTACCTGCCGTTGTTTTTTTTTTTTTTCTCACGTGCCTTCTCACAGGCAGGTTGCAGTGTGTGAAAGAATAGATTCAAAGAGAGCTCAGAGAGCTTGTTCCCGAGCAAAATGGATTTTCCCCATTGAGAATAATTCTTTGTAAGGTGGGATACAAGGAAGAGGAGCTCAGAGAAATACTTCTGAGGTACTCTGGGCTGACCTGTTTAGTTGCAACAACCTTTTGAAAGTAGAGTAAAGCTGTAAGGGGGAAAGTAATTTCAGTAAGTGCAGTAAGTCATGGGTGGAATGAGAGCAGAATAAACTATTCAGGAATCCAGAAAAAAATAGCATTCAAGCTGAAAAACAGAGAGAAATTCCACACACTGCAGAAAGTTGAGGACTGGGTTGTTAATTAAAATGAAAATCTTCATAATGTTGTGCATGCTAACATCCCAACATATACTGAAACAGAAGCCCTTATTGTCTTTAGTGTATTTAAATTCAATAAAGAAATGAATTGAAACTAAATATGCCACAGGGCCAAGATCATCTCAATGGCAGACTAAATTGACTTAGTATCCAAACTTGTAGCATTGCAGAAAAGACTTTATTTTACTAGGAGGTAGTATTTTTCTTCAGTCACTACATTTTTTTCCCCTGACAACATCTAGCTTAATAGCAAAACAAAGCACTATAAAACATTTAATGGAGCAAGAAAATATGTAAAATAAGAGAGTTTGGAGACAGACACAGACATATAACCAATTTCCTAATTATCAGAAAGGGGTTTTAATATTAAAACTATGTTAAGGGGTCTTCTATTAAAGGGGAAGTATTTTTGTAAACTTAAAGAAAAAAATCAGCAAAGAAAGAAGCTTAAACATAGAAGAAAATTGAAATGTTAGAAAAAAGTATGATATAAAAATAAAAATCTCACCAGATGTCTTAATAAAATGGTATATCATGAGAAAAGATAAATAAACCAGAAGGCAAATTGATATATAAACAAAAGAATAAAAATAACCTTTCTGGCTCTACAGGATAACATCAAATCTCCTGAATTGTGTGTGTGTGTGTGTGTGTGTGTGTGTGTGTGTGTGTGTGTGAATTCTCAAAAGAAGAGGAGCAAAAGAATGAGACAGAAAAACATATTTAAGGAGATAAGGGTGTTGGGAGGTGTAGGGTACACCTTGGCACATCTTAGCCAATGTGCTAAAACCACATGTCTTCAAAACAGCCTTTTGGGGATGGAGGGTGAGGGAGGCAAACTATAGATAGCATAATGTTGGCAAGATAATGGCTGATTTCTAATTTGAACAATGGAGACCAAAGATTGTAGACTGAGAATTTTAAAGAATAAATGGAAGGAAGGAAACACAGGAAGGAAACTAACACTAAAATTGCCAACCTTGAATCCAATACAAAGAAAAAAAATATTTTACAAGATGAAGGCAAACTAAAAATATTTTCAAGCCATCAATTATTTGGAGAATTAATGTTAGACTGACTTTAACGCCACAAAAAACACCAAAAGATGTTCTTTGAGCTGAAGATAATTGAAATGAAAGTCAGTAACCACAGAGGCAGATAGATAAAGGGTGACAGCACAATTGTATGTGTGTATAGAAAACTTTATTGATTATGGAATTGTACTATTGTATTGAACGTAGACAAATAAATAAATAGAAGGGTTTAGAAAATTCAAGAAATATATTTGCAGTGTAAATTGATTTTGAATGTTAAGCCAAGTTAATTAAACAAAAAGATCTTTTCAACATATGGTACTAGAACAACTAAATATCCATAAATAAAAACTAGATAATAAAACTTTACCCATCTCACTTCTTATATAAATTAGATAGATCATTGACTTAAGAATAACAGAAACATATAAAGTCTAAAAGAAAATAAGGAGAATATCTTAGTGTTTTCACAATTAGGAAATCTCTCTTGGACAAAATCAATAACTTTAAATATAGAAAGACAGGAATTTAGGCCTAATCAAAAGACACAAATCAAATGAGTAGAAATTAGAGAACATAAAATATTGATAACACATGCATACACAAATCAGAAGATTGTGCCTTCCAAATCTCATTATGTTTTGTCCAGTGGTAGCCAGCTAGACAAGTGCTTGCTTCTCCATGGTGGTCTGTTTTGCCCTGGTTACTTCAGAGAGAGGTGTTTTATAAATTAAGCTACAGAAGCAGTGACACCATTCATTTGCTTAGTTTGCATTGTTCTTTGTATGAACAGTCTGCTAAGTACCAGCTATCATGACAAATCTGGAAAAAAATAAAGCAGCTTTCTATAGATAACACTGACTTGCTCTAGTTCCCAGTAGCCTTCATGAGACTCAATGTACTTCTAGATAATACTTATCTAGGCATTCTGGTCCAGGCCAGAACTATACCTGAGAGCTATAAAAGAGTACCTCCAAATGAGGTTTAGATGTAGCTAGGTGGTCAGGATAAACTTTTCTAAAGATGTGTTGCATAAACTATAGTATAATTGTTTTTAGGAGTTCAGATATGAAAGGGAGGAGAAGAATATTGGCACAGAGGAAGCAAGACGATTCTGGCAAATACAAAGGGACTGATATAATGCAATCTTGAAATGTCCAGGAAAGCCACCCAGGAAGTGTGATGATGATGGATATAAAATAAATTGTGTGGAAAGTTCAACTTAAAACAGGATAGGAACAATAAAAAAAATGTTTTGGGAATTCATTTGAATATCTAGGGTACTTTTCTTTAAAGACCTCAAAATGTGTTCCGGCGAAAAGCCATGAATCTTTTGATTTCTCATTGTGATCCTGAAAATATTATTGCTTTTAATTAGGTAGACTTTAACTGACATGACACATGGAGTGATAAAATATTTTGAAGAGAAATTTAGGAAAATTGGCTTTCAATACTGCTGTGTCAGAAAATAGTTATAGAATTTTGGTCAAATTGTCTTATATTTCTTGGTCTTCATTTCTGCACTTATAAAACTAGATGATTGGAATCAATTCTGGCACACTTCCTGAATCTTCAATCAGATAACTATAAAATACTAAATTCTAATTGTGCAATTGAGGAAAATATTTTAATATATTGGCCTGATAAGAGCTGTAGCCTCTTGGACAATGTAATTAATTACTTTGGCCAGAAGTAATACCAGGAGATAGCTATGTGACTCATTCACTAACATATAAAATGGTATTTAGAAGGTAACATGTATTGCAGGTATTCATTGATGCCAAGGTGACACTGTTGAACTTTTTATACACCTATACATGTACTTATTTAGGTTCTTATTGATAGACAAATATACATTCATATGTCTAATATTTGTGTATTAAAATCTATTAGTTAAAACCGACACAAAGCAATTTCAATCTATCAACCTCTATTTCATTCTAATAGTTCCTTTATCTGTATCTTGTTTTTCTAATAAATATGCTTGCAATATTTCAAACATATTTATTTATTTGTTCAGACTAGAATGTGAAGAATATAATTTCAGAATTGTTAAGGCATGAATCTGTAAAATGAAGCCTACTGACCAGAGTTTAATATGTATTTATTATGGTTTTCCATTTATTCTGAAGCATATAATCTAAACCTTGTTTTTAAATTTGACTTTGATTGGTTGTATCCTGCAAGTTCCTGCAAGTTCCTGTCCATTTTACAGATCTGTATTCCAAACTCATCTCCTCAGCTCATTCAGAATAGCTTCCAGGTGGCACTATTACAGTTATTTAAAAATGTTTAACTTTTTGGTCATCCAACGTCAGTATCTAGAAATAATTTGCAGATATGGTTTATAATGTTTTTATTTTCTTTTAAGTTTTCAAACACATGTTGGGTCTTATAAGAAAACACAAAGATTTGGATGTCAAATCAGTCTAAAATATAGTAAGCAGTACTAAATTTTCTAATGATTCATAGGTTACATCAAAATTAGAAAAAAAGCTGAGTTTTCTTCTCTTGGAGATATCTGAATCAACCAAGCAGAACTATTTATAAAATGTTTTTCATGTGTCACTGTAGGATTCATTCTGCTCTTGATTTAATCAGATATGGGCCTAAGCAACACATAGTACAGGTTGTTTACATAGAATCAGCCAAGTAACTTATGATACATCTTGTTTATATCCTTTTAACTGCATAGCTTACCTAATATTTTCCAAAGAATGTACTCACATGTTCATAAATTCCAGTTATTTACAATAAGGAACCTACACAAACAAGACAATATTTTTTTTTTATTAAAGGTACCCTCCATATAAAATTTTCTTGTAAATCAGTGACAGAATGCCTGTTATTAGCATGTTTGCATCTCATCGTTTTTATCCCAAATGTCCCCAGCAAGATAAAGAGTTGATTTGGGGATTCAGCATCTCCTTCTGTATCTGTGTAGTAATTTTTTAGTGTTTGTATATGAAAGCCTTATGCAGTCTCAAGATGTTACTTTTTCAGGGAATAAGTTTCCCATCGCTTCTACTCCATTCTAGGGCAGTGGTGGCTAACCACCTTTATCAAGTCAGGATACGATGTGCTGAGACTGGGTCTTTTTCATGATGAAGATCAGCCTACGTCTAGGTTATCGGTGGTTTTCCTGTGCTTTCAGATGAAATTCTCTTATATTGTTTGACATCTGTTCCTCTGACAGGTCCAGATCTCCTTTTTTTTAATTTTAATTTTAATTTTTTTTTATTTTTTTATTGTTGGTCGTTCAAAACATTACATAGTTCTTAATATATCATATTTCACAGTTTGATTCAAGTGGGTTAGGAACTCCCATTTTTACCCCATATTTATACCCCCTTCCTTCAATAAGTGCCACTCGGCTTTTCTTAAGTTTTTATGCTTAAGTTTTTGCTCTTTCACTTCACTAAATTTCAGTATTATGTAAATTCTGTGAGTGGTAAAATGGCCATAAGTTTAAAGCTTCTGGTCTTCACCAAGAGCTCTCCTGAGTTTTTTTTTTTTTTTTTTTTTTTTTTTTACCCCAGATGGTTTGTGCTAACTTGAATTCTCAGCCTTCTTTGCACACACAGTGTCAGCAAGTAGCCACCTGACCCAACCATCTCTATAATGCTTGCACTCTCCAGGCTCTGAGCTCTTCCAGTTCTACTGGCCTCGGTGACTTTTTACACATTCATAGAATTGACTTCTATATTATTTACAGGTTTACTTATTCTTCCAGTCACATTCTGTTCTCTGCTTGTCCTTGTCATATTCAAGTCACTAAAATTTCAAAATGGAAAGCCTAATTTGCTTGATTATTAAGTGAGGAAATGTTCCTCAAAATTTCAGATTGCATTAAGGTGTTTGATACAACACTGAGGGGGCAGGAATGGGTCAGGTAATTGGCCTCTAGTGGAATCACAATGTGAAAAAATTGGGAAAGACAGCAGAGTTTGGGGATGTGGGAGTGCTTTCGATCAATAGGGGCACTTGGCAATATCTATCTCATTATTGGGAAAGAGAAAGCAGGAATAAACTGATAGATGGATTTATTCATAGAGGCAATTCAATTAATGACAAAAATTAAAGAAATCAGCCAAATGAAAATATTCTATAAAAAGTTAGGGAAAGTAGAAACTTAAGATATTTTTATTAAAATAAATAATAACTCTTTCATTTCCAAAACTTTTGTGGAAGAATTTCTTAACAAATATTAAAATCATTTATTCTGTTATTTTTAATTGAAGCTATACTCAATCTGTATGTTTTCTGAGTGCTATGTGGTTTTGCTTATTATGGCTCTAAAATATTAATACAGGGTACATTTAGAAATAATTGTATTTTATTTATTTAGGTTATATTATAAAATACACTATATTGTATTCCCATTTATTCATACATATGCATTTTCATAGTTGCAAAAGTTTTGTTAAAATTTAAATTTCCACCATTGTGAATTACTTCTATTTCCTGTCATATTTTTGAATGCATGCTTCAGGAATGTGTGCTTTCAAATGTTTTTATGTATGTATGCTTTAATTTTATTCACTCATTTTTCCAATTATTTTTCATTCAATTATGTTACATACAGATGAACAAAATTTGTCTCAGTTCTATTCATTGTTCAACTGTTATTTCTATTTCAAATTATACTGAATTAATTGAAAACTTAAAATTACATAATCATATGGGCAGGCCTTTTTATGTCTCTTTTGATTTTAGTAGGGATGCTTCTATTATTAGCCCTTTAATGTATTTTACCTTATGGCTTGAATCTAAAATTCTTTCTTATACTTAGGAAGTATTATATGTCTCAAACATTCCAAGATGTGTATAAAGATGTGTTTATGTGTGTATGTGTGCTTAATTATGAATGAGTGTTGAATTTGAATTTGAAAAAATATTCTTTGCTTGAAGTAATGGTAATAATATGGGTTTCTTATGCTTCTTTGACACAATTATGTACTTCACATCAATTGACACAGGTATACTTTATGATATCAATATATGTTATCTTAATATAATTTATTAAATTGATGCAATTCATCTATATAATTAATTTATTGTATCATGACATTTAATTTTCCTTTACTATATGACTATAGACTCATGGATATTACCATCCATAGTAGATGAACTGATTTTAAATGACAATTATGACTATGAAACATGAAACAATGCTCTAAGAGGAAAAAAATGCTTTTTTTTTTTTAAAAGAGAGAGTGAGAGAGGAGAGAGAGAGAGAGAGAGAGAGAGAGAGAGAGAGAGAATTTTTAATATTAATTTTTTAGTTCTCGGCGGACACACTATCTTTGTTGGTATGTGGTGCTGAGGATCGAACCTGGGCCGCACGCATGCCAGGCGAGCGCGCTACCGCTTGAGCCACATCCCCAGCCCCCAAAAATGCTTTTATGTTAATGAAGAGTGGGCCAAATTTAGATGGTGGTAGAAAAGGAGCAGTACCCTGAGGTGATATTTAATATGAGATGTGAATGATGTGTAAGATTCTAGTGATTCTTTTTCTAATGTTTTCTCACAGATATTTAATAAATCACTAGAACCACTTTTTGGGGAAAAGCCATCCAGGTTACAGAAACCACGTGCATGAGTTACCACATATGTGCTTCTTCTCCAGAGGCAAAACCATGACAGCCACTTTGGTGCTGCTATTGTGAAAACACCAACCTGAAATGTCAAACCAGAAGCAAAATCACCATTATTTTATTGGGCTAAGCACTGTTTGTGGTAAATCACTCAAATAAAGTATAGGGAATTTTGAGTCATCAATATTTATTCTAAATAATCAAATCTGTATTATTGAATTAGTGTGGTCTAGAGGCAAATGCTTTAATCTCCTGTAAGGATCAAAGATTCATTTGAAACTTTAATACAATTTATAATCTTGCTCCACTCTGCACTGTTTATAAGTGACTGCCCTTTTGCTGACATATTCCATTTATTTTGTGTTATATTCATCATTGTTTTTAATGCTGCTTGAATTTTGCTCTTTCTTGGTGTTTGTACTTCACTTTATCATGTTGAACATTCCAATAATAAATGATACATTACATTGTTTAGATAACATTTAAATGTAACATATTAAAAGTGATATTTAATATAAAACTAATGTTTTCTCACAGACATTTAATACACCATGAGTAAGCAAAATGTAAGGAATGAAAAATCAATCGCTCCGGTGCCTCAGGTGAGGCCACCTTACCCTCTGTGGACAGTATTGCATTTTTATCTGCCAATTTAAATGCATTTTAACAGAAACAGGTATTACTAATGCTTTGTCTTTTACAATACAACATATCAAGAATATTTTGACAATTAAGTATTATTATAAAATATGTTTTAATAACATTGATACATGTTTCATAGACTTATAAGGGTAAGATTTTCAGTTATTAGGCAGGGTTTTTTCCCCAATTGCCTATCCTCTTAGCTATGTGATTACTTGGTACCAATATACTTTATTAGATAGTATAACAGCAATATTAGCTATACTTAGCTGAAGGATCAATATCGCTGAAAATTAGGTGTAAGTTTTCATCTTTGATTTCAAAAATAGCTTCTATTCTCAAAGAGGCAAAGAGGAGCTTCTGTGGACAAGAAATATATACTTTTTAAGTTTCAAGTGAATAAATATATTGAAGTTTCAGAACAAAATACTTCTGAGAAAAGAAAAAATAATTCAATGTAATATGAAAATTAATGTCCTTGGTAAAGAACCCAGATATCTTCCCCTGGATCATATGCCTGGGATTTATCATATGATAACTATGAGTTATCATGTTGCTGAGTGTTTTGGGGGTTCCAAAAAGAGACAGGACTTGTTCCTTGGGAGAAAGTGATGGAGCCAGCAAGGCTGATGGAGAAGTTGCCTTGTCCAGTGTGGTACTATGGAAGTCAAATGTTCATGTTGGCAAGCTCTAAGTAGGAAAATTTAGACCGAGACAGGATCACATGATCTGTGGAAGAAGACCCAACTGTTCATTATACTACAAAAATTTTAAAAGATGATTTATATGAGGAAGAAGAAATGAACAACACAGTATTGACATTTGCAAAGCAAAGCAGAGTGTGGATAAGTCAGCTGCAGATACATTTGGGTGAGTTACAAATGACCAAAGTCCACTGGAGGCTTTGAATGGAAAACAGCATGCCCAGATGGTACTATAGAGAAAAAAGACTCCTTTGTGCTTCAAGATTTTAAGCCCTTATAACTCCCAACATCTTAAGGGAAAATGAAGAAGAGGAAATAGAATTCTGAATTCATTTGTTATTTAAACAATACAACGTGTATGCCAGATATAATCTAATTTTTGATTTAATATTTAAAATAGTTTAATTTTCACTGTTGAGATAAATGGAGACATGAAAGCTAACTTTGGTCATGGAGTAAATAAAACATTTAAATTGTGACTCTAGACCTCAGGTCACCATAGACATATCATAATATTTTATTACAATTCATACAATGTCAAATTGTCCAATAAGAGTTGGCTCAATCATATAGTCTAACAGGAGGAAATAGAAACACTATTGCACTCAAATGATTGTCAAACATCTGGATTATAGTCACAATGTGTTCAGACTTGCACCTTTTTAAAATATTTCACATGTATGCATTCTATTGTAATTTCATTTCCTATAAATCTTTATAATGAATTAATTCTTCATTAAACATATACCTTATAAATATCAATGTCAAATGTACAACTTTGATTTCTTTATTCTGACCTCTGATTGGAAATCAATAACAAAGAGATAACAGGAAAATCTTTAAGTACTTGGAAATTTAGCAAGCAATAAATTAATTCATGGTAAATATTAATAACACATTTTTAGTGTTTCTATCTTTGCTCTTCTTTCATTTTCCATTAAAGCAATAACTTTAGACCATGGTTAAATCTCGTATTTGCTTTCCTATTTTTTAGTGGATTTGAATGCTTTTATTACCGGTCAAGATAATTGTGGCCTCATGAGTTAAGAGGCGTTCCTTTCTCTACTGTTTCCTGAAAGAGCCTGTGGAAAATTGGTATTATTTCCCTTAAAGTGCTTAGTAGAATTCACCAGTTAAATTGTTTAGTCCTTGACATTTCCTTTGGAAAACTTTTTAACGATGAGTTCTTTTTTAAAATAAAAAATAAATTTGGATAAATGTTATTGTGTATTTTTTGATGAGAGAAAAATTTAGGGTTGAGTATTATAGAATAAATATGTTAGAAAGGTTAAATGAATTTATTGTCAGTGTATAGTGCTAGCTTTTATTTCAAATTAAACTTTATCTTGCTGGAGATTGGAAAAAATTGCATCATGCTTTTAATTATATATGAGGTGTGATACAATTGCAAGATTGTGCATTACTTTTATTTAATGCAATAATAGAACCATTGAATATTCTTATGTAATTTGCTTCTTTTGTTAGTAGCCAGAAATGTCAAGTGATATAAATTTGAAATCAAGCACTGAAATTATATAATAAATTAATGGCAAAAGAGTTAGTTTTTTTTATCCAAAATGAACATATAATTTGAGTAACTCAAATTTTCATAGAAATTATTTTAAATCAAGATGGCAACTTGTTGTAAACTTTTAGAATTCTTAATTAGACTTTTAGAGAAGCTCCGAAGAAAACTGGAAAAGAAGTTTATTTTCCTCTAGATCCTTTTCCCAGACGGGGATGGGTGACTGCCAGAATAGTCAATTTTGACATATCAAGTGACAAAGAATCTACTTGTAAAATCATAAATACCTTCTTTACACCTTCGTACTGTGGTATATGCAATTAAAGTATCCCCTTGGGCATAGACAAAGAGTGAAGGAGGGAGGGGGAGACAGAGAGAAATATATATATATATATATATATATATATATATATATATATATATATATACAGAGAGAGAGAGAGAGAGAGAGAGAGAGAGAGAGAGAGAGAGAGACAGACTTTCATGTGAACCTGATTGTTTTTCTTTACTTACTCTCTAACACCAGAAAATCAACATGGTCCAGCATTTCTAAAGGACTGTCTTCACATACAAGTAAGGACCCCTTGTCTCTGGCTCTCCCTGGAGAAGTCTACTGGGGACATCTTGACCATTGGGGGATCTGATTTCACTAATTTAAATATAACATTTACAGAGCAGATCGTTTTTAAGGGAAAAGAAAGGAAAATTATTTTCAGCTATTTCTGCTATGCACTTTTAGTCAATAATGCTTATTGAACATATCATTTTTGAAATCATTTTCTGAATCCTCTGAGGTTCTATTTTATTTAATCATCAAATATCCTGATGAGGTTGTTAGATTTACCATCCCAATTTGTACCTGGAGGAATTAGTTTGTCCATTTTTATGGACAAGAAATGGTGGAGGATATGTTCAAACCCAAGTCTGTCTGAATCTAAGAGTTCATTTAGGAATATATTTGTTTAAATACAGTCTAAAAGTTCAAAGTTTTATTTGCATTTGTGTAGAAGCAGAGGTTTCATAAGACTCATTAATTATAGAATAAAATGTAGTATTTATTGGAAGACTTAAAGTTGAATTCTCCATGCTGTGCCATTCCATTCTTCAGAATAGCTATAGGCAAAAATGATCAAGATCCCAATGTATAAAGAAATAGAAATCTCAAATACAGCAGCTTGCAAAAGAAGAGGGCTTCTCAGAAGCTAGAAAGATCCAGATAAATGTATGCACTTTAAAGATAGCTTTGACTGACCTCACTTATGTGTGAAAGATTAATTCTGATGGAAAAAACTTACATTCTCCACAAGTGTGAAAACCAAATCCAAATTCCTCAATGTGATTAGGTCACCTTTCTTAATTTACTAGATTGCTTGGCCTTGAAATTGAAATACCAAAGGGCAAGCATACAGTAGCAGCCCCAGCAACAGGAGCTGCAACAGGAAAGCAACACACATTGAACAGTTGTTAAGGGACAGGCAGAGTGCTCACTGCTTACACGCGTGAGCTCATTTAATTCATCAGCAGTACTTGCAATGTAAGAACTAATTATTCCCATTTTGTAGGTGAGGAAACAAGCTTAAACTTGGTAATTAACATTTCTAAGTTCACACAGCTAGGAAATGGCATCAATGGCATCTGAGTATATATGTAGTACTACCATGTTCACACTCTCAATTGTTAAAGGAATATTTGATCTTATATATTTAAAAGGAACTCAGTGTATTACTATATGTAATTATTCAGTATAGCAGGATATGTGTAATTAAACAACTGGAAATATTTTAGTTATATATATTTATATATAACTAAATATTTAGTTATATCTATATGTATGTATGTATGTATGTATGTATCTATATATATATATATATATATATATATATATATATATATAGAGAGAGAGAGAGAGAGAGAGAGAGAGAGAGAATAATGTCTAAAATAAAATAAAGACTCTTTAAGATCATGTAATGATAATAATGTTTGTTCTACTACTCAGTGGTTAACACCCATAAATTCTAAACCAGCACAAAATACATTTTAATATTTCAATACATACCTCAAAAATTTTCCAGTTTCATTTTTGTGTGTTCAAAAGTGCTTCCTTCTGTGGAATAAAAGTTGCCCTTTGTTTATTATATTATTTCCCCCGGCCTTTTTTTTTTTTTTTTTTTTTTTTTTTTTTTTTTGTCTTGAGCACCCTGCTCTGTGTCTGTGAGATCTTTTTCAAAAGAAGATAATAAACATGAAATAGTCTCACATTTTGAGGAACTTTGAGCAAGTATTTTCATAATATTTCAAGATGGCAAAATGTCTTTAAAAGCCAACAAAATTTATATCTAACCCATCAACAGTGAAATCAGGCAGGGAACTGCATTGCTGTAGAGTGGGACTCATTTTTTTTATCCAATTATCTGCATTTCCTATGACCATTATACCTGTCAGCTATGTTCATACAAAATTGCTGAAGGTCATTGACTCTCATATTAGTTCTGTCACACAGAGCCTCAGTTAAGTGACTTCAGAAGAAGTTGACAGATTGTGAATAGGAATAGGTTGCTATTCTGCCAATAAAAATTGGTATTGACAAAGTAATGTCACTAGTCACTACTGAGTTAAGGTTGGGTTCTAATGACACTCCCCATGTCAATCATGAAAGTCTTCTGGTACCAAATGTAATGCATATTAATCTAACTTAAGATACTTGAAGATAAAGTATTTGTTTCTAGTGCAGATCACCCTCAAATAATGATGGGGATATTTGCAGACTGAAAGTACCCCATTCATCAGAAAGATAATAATTCCATATAAGCTTCTCTTTTTCTTGATTATGAAAGCTATTGTATTTTATTAAGTGTGAATTTCCAACATAATTATTGCCATTAGTCTTTCAAATGATATTTTCACAGGCCAGCTTTCTTAACTATTTTGACATTTTGAAGGTCCCTAATCATTTTCCCTTATCTTACTAAACGTATGGCCTAGATAGAAAGCTAATCTCTGCCAAGCCTAGGGACATGACAGTTATTTGTTTCTAATAGTTTTTTTTAAATGTTTTTATTTGTTCTAATTAATACATGTTCTAGTTAATACATGACAGTAGAATGCATTTTGACACATAATACACAAATAGAGTACAGTTTCTCATTCTTCTGGTTGTAAATGTTGTAGAATCACTCCAGTCATGTAATTGTATGTGCACATAGGGTAATAATGTCTGATTCATTCTCCTATCCTTTCTACCCTTATACCCCTCCCCTACCTTCACTCCGCTTTGCCTCCTCCAAAGTAATTCTATTCTTCCCTATACACCACCCCCATTGTGAATTAGCATCTGAATATCAGAGAAAACATTTGGCCTTTGTTTCTTTTTAACATTGGCTTATTTTGCTTAGCATGATATTCTTCAGCTCCCTCCATTTACTGGCAAATGCCCTAATTTTATTCTTCTCTAAAGCTGAGTAATATTCCATTGTGTATATATACCACATTTTCTTTTTCCATTCATCCAATAGGTTTTAAATATCATAGGTGGCATTTGTGCTGAAACACACAAAAGGTGACTCACAACTTAACATGTCCTATGTTCTGTTTGAAAGGTGGAGCCTGCAACAGGGAGCCTAGAATCATCTGCTTGCTGATGGATCTTCACGGTGAATGTAAGAGTAGGAAAGATTTAAAAGATTTCTCTTTTTAAGCCATAAGAATAGTCAAATGAGGGAAATCAGGTTTATTCTCCAAAAGCTCATCTTCAAGATATGTCCTTAGATAATGTTTGTTCCAGGACATAAAATCATGCAGAGGTTATTTCTGTATTGGATCCTGGATCATGCAACAGGTTATGATGGGAGAAAGTAGAATGGGGAAAAAAAAAGGAGGAAAATTGAGATCCACCTTATTCCTTTTTTCCAACTTCTATCATATTACCACATAAATGACACATAAAACCAACCTGAAGAAATCATCACAGTTCCCAAAATATGAATTAGAAAATAAGTGTTCTTATATGAATGCATGCAGTAAAGTTATCCTTCTATAATTGTCCAAATGCTTTTGTCCTAAATCAAATTCTTCACTATAGATGTTGTGAAATCTTACACATATTATAAATAATGGAACTTCTGAAGCAGACATATTTCATCAATGGAGACCCCAGTCATGGTGTACATCCTATGACACTCTCTAGGTTGCATTTGGCAGAATTCAACCTTTTCACACAGTCACGGTGTATATTATCATTTCTTTTATCCCTTTTTGTTTCTGGTTGAAGGAATATCTGTGTTTGTTGGATACCATGGCATAGATTCATAACTCTTTCCACATACTGTTTAGTTTCAATCTAAATAGTATATTGGCAGTCGACAAAAGCAGTTTCTAATTTCCAAATGAATTCTGTTCCAAAAATTCATGTGTTGGATGTCTAGAAGTTAGAGTCAATTTTCACATGTAATCATTGTAATAAATTGTGGTTTCCCTCTCAGATTTTGGTATTGTTAATTTTATATCCTGGAATCAATGATATCACAGTGTGGAAAAGAATGAAAGGGCGAGTGCATCTTTGCCTAAAATAAATATAGTAGAATTCTGAAAGCAGAGAACTGATTCTGGTCATGTGACCTGTCCCTTAAGGACTGTATCCTCACAGATTCAGTCCCATTCTCCCAAACACCTAGCACTCCCACCCTGCCTGAATCTGCCCCATCTCAGCAGATCTCCTACATTTGCTTCCTCTTGCAGTTTGAAATCCTTACCCCCTCAATCTTATTATTTTGAATTTGCAAAAAGACCAATTCAACTAAGAGATGAAAGAGGTTAAATTAATTTCAATAAGGCTGTGAAGGACATAATCTAATTTAAGGAGGAGACATGCTTATTTATTTATTGTTTTCTACTACTTAGGAGAGTACTTTGCAAATACTTAAGCATATTCTCATTTTTAAATATGCAACAGTATCTGTTAATTGTATGTGTAATAATATTATTAATCACAAATAATAGCTATTCTCTAACATTTATAGTCTCTAAGGACAGTGAGGGATTTACAGATTTTTAAACAGTAGGTTTACATTTTTTTAAAGAAGTTTGGCAACATCTTTAAGTGAAGTACTCAGTTGCTCAGTAAATGTTATTCCTCTTCACTAGGTGCTCAGTAAATGTTATTCCAGGCACTTTAGTTATCTTGCAAAACTTTACCCAAAGCAAGATCCATGGAATAAAGGTCATCCAGGTTTTTAGATCCGGAAAAAGGCTTTGTGAGTCAAGAGACTAATACAAATAGTCACTATTAGGATTGGCATTTAAACCCAGTTTTGTCTGACTTCAAATCCAATATTCCTTCCATTAAAATAAGCTAAGCAAGAAAATGTTTTAATATACAAAATTATGGTAAGTTTAGAAAAATTAATAATTTCAGGAAATGTGGAAAAACATGTTGATGAGTTTTACCTTGTTAGTTTGTGGTGGAACCAGGCAGGTTTTAAAATGTTCTAGATTCTGCCCCTCTGGTTGTGGCTCTTTTGCTTTCTTCCTTTCATTGGAAGCCTTAGACTCTCCAAGGCAGTGCTGTGAGAACAGGTACTGATGCCACTCCTTTCTCCACCTCCACAGGCAGTTCTGTGCCTAACTGCTCTGTTTTTTAATAATGACTTTTTGAATGAATGAGAATTTTTCAAATCTTCAAGTAGAAGACTCCCACTTTTTCAAAGAAAAAGCTACCCTTTGTTTATGTCATTTATCACTTAACACATTCATTTGTATATGTTATTATATCTTTCCATGCTCTGCTCTGAAATACCTTTCCTTTTACTTAGATACTTACAAATGTCAGTTAATACAGTCTGTATATGACAAAGCTATGGCTTTTGCTAAGAAGAGACACCACCGACCTAATTTTCTGTTATATGAATGAAAAATGCAAATGGCTCACAGGCAATTTCTTTGTAAAGGAGGCAAAGTAGAAATTTCAGCAATTTCCTGATGATTTGCATCAAGCCAGGCAGTTAATCTGAACAGTTCAGACACTTTTTGTATTAATTGAAACGCATAAAGGCTCTTGCCTGAAATTATCTCAACGGTTGACTCTGAACATGTAGGTTGGGACATCACTTTGTGGTCCTGAATCATGTGTAGCAATTAAGCACTTCATTCATTTTCTCCCTAGGACATCATCTAAATGTATTAAGACAGCATCACCCAATGGTATATAGCGTTTTAGACAAGTGGAGAAGAAATAGACCAACACCATTTGATTCCTTCTGATTTGACTCTTAAGTGTCAAGGGGCTCTTTCAAAAGAGAGAATTGAAATACAACATTTAGCCACAGAAATTTGACCAGTAAGCTTGTTACTCTGTGTGATATTTTTGAAACTGGTAAACTAATTTAGTATTTCCTGTACTTTGGGTTGCACAGATTCTTATGTTGGATTAATCTAGCTCTGTTAAGGAGAGAAACCACCAACCTAATTTTCTATTATATGAATGAAAAATGCAAATGGCTCACAGGCAATTTCTTTGTAGAGGAGGCAAAGTAGAAATTTCAGAAATTTCCTAATGATTTGCATCAAGCAAATTACATTGAGTAAAAGAAAAGAAAATGGTACCTCATGAATTAACTTAGGTAAAGAGAATCATATTTCTTCCAAAGTTATCTTCCTTGTTTATTTAATACTGTATTTTATCAGGTTAAACTGAATTATATTACCAAATATCAGTTGATTTACATAACAGAAATGTTTTTTTTTTCTTGTTCATATTACATGAATAGCATGCTTTAGCATACATGCACAGAGAACCAACCTTCACAGCTGTGGAAGAAAATGTAGTAAATCTGAATTATATATTGATTCTTACACCTCAAATAAGACACTATAATGTAACTTTTATTTTGTTGTCCAAAGCAGTTAACTTTACCGTGCCTGGCCTCAAAATCAAATAGGCATTGGG
The DNA here is from genome assembly GCF_964194105.1 of Spermophilus citellus. Classification (NCBI taxonomy): domain Eukaryota; kingdom Metazoa; phylum Chordata; class Mammalia; order Rodentia; family Sciuridae; genus Spermophilus; species Spermophilus citellus. The sequence continues at coordinate 88,586,196 of NC_138193.1, forward strand.
CATGGTAGCACACACCTGTAAACCCATAGATTCAGGAGGCTGAGGTAGATAGATGACAAGTTTTAGACCCTGTTTCAAAGAAAAAAAGAAAAAGAAAAAATAAAAGTGCTATGGATGTGCTACAGTGGAAGAGTACCCCTGGGTTCAGCCCTAAGTGCTGAAAAAAAAGAAAGAAAAAAATCCAATGGGAAATTCAGCCTACCACATGCCCTGGAAGGCAAAGTGTCAGCAACATTTGATGATCATTACCAATGATTACCACAGACTTCTTGTACCCCAGTTTCATAGAGGTTGAATTCTCAGATTCTCACATCAGAAGGTTTGGGGTCAAACCAAACTGGCTTCTGCTTGCTGGAGTATCTTGAGCAAGTTATTAAGCTCCCTACATCTGTTGAATGTTATGGTGTAACAATACCTGAAAATCACACAGGTGTTGGCAATAAGTATGGCGGTAATACACCCAAAGCTTCTTAGTACACATTTAACAAGTACTTATAAAAGTAGTATGAAATGTGTCATGATTGATAGTGTTTCTTTCTTTCCACACGTTATTCTTCTAAACTAATGTAAAAGGCATTGATTCTGCCTCATCCTTGCATGTTTTCTAGAAAGATATGTGATTCAAATGTTCCAGAAAAAAATATTGTTGAAATACAAAAGGAATTTTTGTTACTGATTCTTTGATATTTATCGCTTTCATCATGGTCCTATATATAGTTGGTTTTTCTGAGAAGCATTTTGGAATATGTAATAGTATGAGATGTTCTATATGTATACGTTTGAAAACTGTGTTGTCTCTGTCTTGTGTCATTATTTTAATCATTCATCAACATCCTTATTTTTATTTGCTTAATGATTTAATTACAGGAATTGGTGTCTTAAAACTCTGCCAATGTGATATGATTTCCTTAATTTCTCTTTATAATTTGATCACTTTTGCTTTAAATATTTTGATGATATTTTGCTTCTCATATATAATTTCCTTCAGGATTACATGTTTGGCAGCTTATTTCTCTTATCAATGTGTAGAACATTTTAAAATTCTTTTTAATTACCTTGGATTTTTAGTACTTTTTTGACATTGTTAAAATAACTTCTCTACCCTTTTGTTATTTATTAATTTTTTCTTTTTAATTTTAAACTGAATTTCTGTATTTAACTATTTTTTTAAATACTTAGATTTTTTATTTTGCAATATAGTAAATTAGCTATATTACACTTAGTTTTATTTGACATTAATATACCCGTGGTATTCTATGCTTACATATATATAATATATCATTTCCATCTTTTGTTTCCAAGATACTTGGGCCTTGTTTTAAAGGGTTATTCATTATAAATATTATACTTTCATTTTCTACCTAATTTTCAATGTGTACCTCTTTCTAGAGACTACACTTATGCACTCAAGTGCACAGTTATTTTGGAAACAAAGGATGGAAAGGTCATAATATATAAACTGTAAGCATATGAAAGACACCATAGGTTTGTTAATATCAAAGCTAATTGCAATATGCAGAATTTACCAGAGTTAAAGAGAGACACTTATGATGGTAATCTACCAAAAGACTCAATGATTATAAGTGTTCATAAGCATAATATACACAACAAAATAACACTTAAAACAAACATGGTCAGAATTAAAAGAAAAATAAAATATATCAATGGCATTATTTGGACATTCAATATCCATCTCTTTTTTTTTTATTGTTGGTTGTTCAAAACATTACATAGTTCTTGACATATCATATTTCACATTTTGATTCAAGTGGGTTATGAACTCCCATTTTTACCCCATATACAGATTGCAGAATCACATCAGTTACACTTCCATTGATTTACATATTGCCATACTAGTGTCTGTTGTATTCTGCTGCCTTTCCTATCCTCTACTATCCCCCCTCCCCTCCCCTCCCCTCTTCTCTCTCTAACCCCTCTACTGTAATTCATTTCTCCCCCTTGTATTATTTTTCCCTTTCCCCTCACTTCCTCTTGTATGTAATTTTGTATAACCATGAGGGTCTCCTTCCATTTCCATGCAATTTCCCTTCCCTCTCGCTTTCCCTCCCACCTCTTATCCCTGTTTAATGTTAATCTTCTTCTCATGCTCTTCATCCCTACTCTGTTCTTAGTTACTCTCCTTATATCAAAGAAGACATTTGGCATTTGTTTTTTTAGGGATTGGCTGGCTTCACTTAGCATAATCTGCTCTAATGCCATCCATTTCCCTCCAAATTCTATGATTTTGTCATTTTTTAATGCAGAGTAATACTCCATTGTGTATAGATGCCACATTTTTTTATCGATTCATCTATTGAAGGGCATCTAGGTTGGTTCCACAGTCTTGCTATTGTGAATTGTGCTGCTATGAACATCGATGTAGCAGTGTCCCTGTAGCATGCTCTTTTTAGGTCTTTAGGGAATAGACTGAGATGGGGAATAGCTGGGTCAAATGGTGGTTCCATTCCCAGCTTTCCAAGAAATCTCCACACTGCTTTCCAAATTGGCTGCACCAATTTGCAGTCCCACCAACAATGAGCAAGTGTACCCTTTTCCCCACATCCTCGCCAGCACTTGTTGTTGTTTGACTTCATAATGGCTGCCAATCTTACTGGAGTGAGATGGTATCTTAGGATGGTTTTGATTTGCATTTCTCTGACTGCTAGCGATGCTGAGCATTTTTTCATGTGCTTGTTGATTGATAGTATGTCCTCCTCTGAGAATTATCTGTTCAGGTCCTTGGCCCATCTGTTGATTGGGTTATTTGTTATCTTATTGTCTAATTTTATGAGTTCTTTGTATAGTCTGGATATTAGGGCTCTATCTGAAGTGTGAGGAGTAAAGATTTGTTCCCAGGACGTAGGCTCCCTATTTACCTCTCTTATTGTTTCTTTTGCTGAGAAAATACTTTTTAGTTTGAGTAAGTCCCATTTGTTGATTCTAGTTATTAACTCTTGTGCTATGGGTATCCTATTGAGGAATTTGGGGCCCGACCCCACAGTATGTAGATCGTAGCCAACTTTTTCTTCTATCAGACGCCGTGTCTCTGATTTGATATCAAGCTCCTTGATCCATTTTGAGTTAACTTTTGTGTATGGTGAGAGAAAGGGATTCAGTTTCATTTTGATGCATATGGATTTCCAGTTTTCCCAGCACCATTTGTTGAAGATGCTATCCTTCCTCCATTGCATGCTTTTAGCTCCTTTAATAAGTATAAGATAGTTGTAGTTTTGTGGATTGGTTTCTGTGTCCTCTATTCTGTACCATTGGTCCACCCGCCTGTTTTGATACCAGTACCATGCTGTTTTTGTTACTATTGCTCTGTAGTATAGTTTGAAGTCTGGTATTGTTATACCACCTGTTTCACACTTCCTGCTTAGCATTGTTTTTGCTATTCTTGGTCTTTTATTTTTCTATATGAATTTCATAATTGCTTTCTCTATTTCTACAAGAAATGTCGTTGGGATTTTGATTGTCATTGCATTAAACCTATAGAGAACTTTTGGTAATATCGCCATTTTGATGATGTTAGTTCTGCCTATCCATGAACAGGGTATATTTTTCCATCTTCTAAGATCTTCTTCCATTTCTCTCTTTAGGGTTCTGTAGTTTTCATTGTATAAGTCTTTCACCTCTTTTGTTAGATTGATTCCCAAGTATTTTATTTTTATTTTTTTTGAGGATATTGTGAATGGAGTGGTTGTCCTCATTTCCATTTCAGAGGATTTGTCACTGATATACAGGAATGCCTTTGATTTATGCGTGTTGATTTTATATCCTGCCACTTTGCTGAATTCATTTATTAGCTCTAATAGTTTCTTTGTAGACCCTTTTTGGTCTGCTAGGTATATAATCATGTCATCTGCAAATAGTGATAATGTAAGTTCTTCTTTTCCTATTTTTATGCCTTTAATTTATTTCGTCTGTCTAATTGCTCTGGCCAGTGTTTTGAGAACTATGTTGAACAGAAGTGGTGAGAGAGGGCATCCCTGTCTTGTTCCAGATTTTAGAGGGAATGCCTTCAATTTTTCTCCATTCAGAATGATGCTAGCCTGACGTCACACCAATTGGAGTAGGGGTAGAGCAGAGCCGCCGCCCATGCCCGGAACAGGCCCATCAGACAATAAAGACAAAGTATTTCAACTTGAAAAGAACATAGACAGCTCAGCAAGACTGTTATGGAACCATGAGCAGAACATTCAAGAAATATGGGACAACATAAAGAGACCAAACTTAAGAGTCATTGGGATACAGGAAGGTATAGAGGTCCAAACCAAAGGAATGAGCAATCTATTCAATGAAATAATACGAGAAAACTTCCCAGACTTAAAGAATGAGACAGAATCCCAAATCCTAGAAGCCTACAGGACACCGAATGTGCAAAATCATAAGAGATCCACACCTAGACACATTATAATGAAGATGACCATCATACAGAATAAGGAGAGAATTTTAAAAGCTACAAGAGAAAGGAAGCAGATTACATTTAGGGGTAAACCAATCAGGATAACAGCTGATCTTTCAACACAGACTGTGAAAGCTAGAAGATCCTGGAATAACATATTTCAAACTCTGAAAGAAAATGGGTTCCAACCAAGAATTGTTTATCCAGCGAAATTAAGCTTCAGGATGGAAGATGAATTTAAAACCTTCCACAATAAACAAAAGTTAAAAGAATTTGCAGCTAGAAAACCATCTCTTCAAAACATCCTTGGCAATATCCATCTCTTTATAGGTGATATCTATAAATATAATAGGTCCATAAACAATAGGTTAGAATGGTCTACAGTAGCAATATCAATGCCTGTGATGTATATGGCATTTATATATGTTACACAGCAAGTAGAATACATATGATTTTATTTTGCTACATGAATTTTACCTCAACAACAAATTTAAAACCACTAAGCATTTTTGGTAGAAACTGAAGCAAACATACACAGGATCTTTTATGAGAATTAAATGAATGAATATATACAATAGAAATAGAATATTACCTAACATTCAGTAATAACTCAACAACTGGTAACTACTTTTAGTATTTCCAAACACAGTTTGGTTTTAATCCAAAGTATCTTTTCAATATTAGAAAAATTCCTTATCTTTTTTAAGTTTCAATTTCTTTATTTATAAAGCAGCCACCTGATATATTTTAGGTTTTCAAAAAATCTACCATTATTCTTATAGCAATTATAATATTATGTTAACTTAGCCCAAATTTGGCTTATTAATCAAATGAAGCTAATTTAAGAAGTTGAAATTTAAACTAAAAAATTAGAATTTGAATCCTAGTTATTAATGCTTGGCCCACCCAATTATCCCAATAATTGTAATTTTTCTGAATGTCTTCAAATTATTCTGACTCTTCAGATCTGAAGATTTCCTGATTCCTCACTGTCAAAAATCTCAGCTTTCTGACAAGTCTAATGTCTTTAATATTCATTATTTTTATTTACATCATTGTTTAGCTTCTGCCACTAACAAATTTCTTTGCTCCTGTGATTTTGGTAATAAATCATTTTGTCCACTTGCACACTAGTTCTAGCCTTATCTACAGGAACTTTACCCTTACCTCCCCTTGTCCAGTATTACCAAGCTGTATCTATCAGTGCCTTATGGGCATTTTAAACATGAACTTAAGCTAAACCAACAATCAGCATGACACCAAAATGTTTTGTAGGCTAGGTATGGTGGTGCAAACCTGTTATCCAAGTAACTCAGGAGGCTGTGGCAGGAGGATGTCAAATTCTGGGCCATCTTTAGCAACTTAATAAGACCCTCAGCAACTGAAAAGACCATGTCTCAAAATTTACAATAATAAAAAAAATGCTGGAGATGTAACTCAGTGTAACATGCACCTGGGTTCAATTCCAGTACTGCAAAAATAATAAATCAATAAATAATAGATAAATAAGTATATATGCAATCACTTTGTATTAATGGGAGTTCAGAGAACTGAAAACAGATTTATTGCCTTTGTGTTCCATACCAATCAAACTATATCAACAAGCCTTATATTAAATTCTGTCACATTTTGAAACAAGGATTGAAAAAGAGAGAGAGAGAGAGAGAGAGAGAGAGAGAGAAAAGAGTGAAGAGCATCCAGAATGGGGAATTGACGGAAATATTGTCTGAGGCACAATTGGGAAGAGAGACAGGGAACTAGAGACTTTTTCCTCCAGAGAAAATAGGTCTTGGTGGAGACATGACAGATGCCTTCAAATATTTGAAGTGCTGTCAAGAGAGAGCAAGAGGGCACAGAATTATTCATTGACACTGCTGAGAGTAGAATCAGGATTAATGTGTGACTTCAAAAGGTCTAGTTCAGTGTAAGCAAGATCTTGGCCACAGTCACATTCATCCCAGGAAGGCATCACCTGCCTTGAGAAGTCGCAAATCCTCCTAGACTTCTGTCTGTAACAACACATGACAGATTGTTAGAAGGCACAGGACCTCCTGCTATGATTCAATAGCTATGGTCCCCAAATCCTACAACTGATAACAATATGTAATTTAATATGTATACTTGGAGGACCTCGGAGGATGTCACTATCAATAAAGATAGGGATTTTGAGTGTTTCCACAGTCAGGGAATGAATGTGTATCCTTAGTTGTCTTCTTACAGTGTGGTATTAGTTTCTTCAGGATTGTTTTTGGATAACTTGCTTTAACCACAGAAATATTTTCTCTTTTTCACTACAGCTGTAAGTACTGTATGATGGCCTTGAGCCTTCCTAATTTTTTAGGATTAGCAGATTAAAAATTTGCAAATATTTACAAACTCTATATAGTTATATAATGTGTTAAGGTCTGTAAACAAGTCTGGATGGCGACTGGCATACTGCCAGAGGGAGTGGTTTGTGAAGTAACGCCAGCGAGCCACTAAGTGTGGAGATTTCTTATTGGTTGACTGCTGTATCTAGTTTATGTTAATTAGATAAGCTGTGTGGAATGTATAAATACCGCTTTTGTCCTACAATAAACGGCTCCCACTCCTGCTGTATCAATCTACACATGTTCCTCGTCACTCCCCAGTTATTTTGCTGCAGCCAGACTGCAGCAATAATGATTCAGAGATAGCTTTTTTTTTTTTTAATTCTGAGAAAAAAAATGAATGAAAACATCATGAATTGGTTCAGATGAAAAGTTAATAATGAAAATCAGAGGCTTACCTTTCCTATACTGCAGTAAGAAAAGGAATTGAACTCCTGCTAATCCTGAAAAACCCAAGAATAGACATTTTAAAGAGAAAATCTGGCATCCATTTTAAAGCCAAATCTGGAAAAGGCCATTATAACTCTGAGATTCATTATGATACCTGTTTAAGAATTCCCCAATACTACTGTGTGCTAATTGACACTGGACAGTAAAAATACTCTCCCATGAACTGGAATTTGTTTCTATCAATGTGGTATATAGTCATAGACCTTACAGGTAATCACACTACACTAATGCCTCAAAGATGAATTATGGGGGGCTGGAGTTGTAGCTCAGTGGTAAAGCGCTTGCCTCACACACGTGAGGCTCTTGGTTCAATCCTCAGCATTGCATGAATAAATAAATAAATAAATAAATAAATAAATAAATAAACAAACAAACAAGTAAAAATAAAGATATTGTGTCCATCTACAACTAAAATACATTTTTTTAAAAAAGATGAATTATGGTCAAGTGAAATACCAGATTTTGCATCAATTATTGCAACTGAAGTCTGTTTTCAGATCAGTTTTCAGTTAATGTAATAATTTTTAGAAGAAATTTTAATTTATCTCTATTAAGTTATTTATATTCCTTTTCCCATATAATATAAACTTCAAATTCATATGGCTCCATGAAGTACATATTGTATCCATTCACTTTACAGATGAGCAAGTTGTGTGTCGGGGGAGAGAATGAGTGAAAGAATCAGTGAATAGGGGAAGGAGGAGGAAAAGGAGGAGGAGGAAGAGAGGCAGTGGAGAGGGAAGAGGAGGGAAGGAGAGAAGAGAAGCCTGTTCATGCATGTACTGGTTTGACATGGGTATGCACTACCTTCATGGACAAATATAGGAAATGTTTTTGTACTGAAGCATCTCTTTCTAGAATCATTACGTGGACCATTATGTGGATGTGTCAGTAAAATTTGCCACTGCTGTGCCTGATTCAGCATGATAAAATAATTGTTTTTCCCTATGCCCAGTATTGAATTTATATGACAGTTTCCAAAAAATAAAGAAAGAAACAAAGAAACAAATAAAAGTAAGAGTCAGGTAGTCATTTTAACTCTTGTAAAAGTTGTCTTTTACTTTCAGTTTCAGAAATTTATTTTAAAATAATGTTTTGCCTTGAGTGGTCTTATGAGAATTGCACTGACTGAGGTAGAGATGCTGTACCTAGTCTCCTTTAAGAATTTCATAGTTTAAGAGTTTATATTTGTTTCAGTTAGGGAAATCTTACCTATTAAAACAGCTTATGTTGGTGTGAAATTGAATGGAAGTTTAGAAGTATTGCTATAGTAGGGTTTAGGAAAGAAAGCAGATCCTGGGAAAATTTTCCTGGAAAGAGTGATAGCATGACATCAATAGTTCAACTTCAAAGTCAGCAGTACTTTGATATTTTTCAAGCATTCCCCCAAATTCCTTTACAGGGGATACCTGTTGGTCATTTGTGATTGATCTAAATCAGTGGTTGTCAACCAGACATCTTTTTGTTGTCACACTGTAGATAGGGGCATGAACTGCTATTGATACCTCCTGGTAGAGCTCAGGGTTACTGCCAAATATCCTACAAGGCACAGATTGGCTCCCTGCAATGAGAATTATCTAGACCCAGATGTCCGTAATGCTCTACTTGAGAAAGCCTGGTCTAAATACAAATTATCCTTTCTTTCTTTTAATCTTCTCATGCAAATGTTTCTATTCCAGAATTTAAATGATAAGGTTGTAAACTGGTTTTTTTTTGAGAAAGGTAATTAAGACTTATGCCTATGTTAGTGATGTATCATTGTTCTAGTCTAAGTCATTTAGAACTTTAGACCATTATATAAAATGTATTATCACAATTAGATAGTCAAAGCCTTGAGAATAAGCATGATGGGATTTATCTCCAAATTGAACTTGGCTGAGATATTTCTGGATTATTTTCATAACTCTATGAATTATTTTGTGCACAATAATATATACTTATGTTCATGTTTAATATATTTAGTTGTAATTTTTACACATTTTGATTTTTTTCATAGGCCAGGCAATGTATTGTTTTCTTTTAAATGTATTTATCTTCACTTAATTCTCAAATAGTCAAATGTCATATACTTATTTCCATGAACATTCTGCAATGAGAAAACAATGTGTGGAGACCAGATGACTTGCTCATTTAAATGAGTAATTCATTACTCATGTTGGAATGCTGATCTTCAAAGTTTTAGATTAACTTCATCATTTTCAGAGACTAATTATGAGAACTCATGAGAACCCAAACTTTGAAAATGTGGATCCTAAAGTTAGCCATGTCTGAGGGATGCAAGTGAGTTTACTAGTTCAGTGGGGTGGGGCTAGGGGGATGGAGGGAGGGAAAGTGGAAATAAGAAAGAAAAAGTGGGCATTCTTTAGGTGGGCATTTAGCCTGCAGAGACCTACTATGCCAACAACAAGTTAGAACGGGGATTCAACCAAGAGCATGAGGGAGTGCATATGTGAGATGTGGTGGGAGGCACTGAACCTCTAAAGATATTGCAAAGGAAAGAGTGGCCCCAGTTATCAGCAAATGTGACCCAATTATGTCACAGAATCAGAAAAAAAGGAAAAAATGTGTCATGTATTAGAGATGAAGGAAGATTGGGATAATTTGAGGACCTCTGCAATATCTTAGCAGTGGGTGTGTGAGGATTTTAAAAATTGAATAACATCAGCAAAAAGATGGCAGGCAGACACATATAACTTGGTACCACGATGAAAATAAACTGCAAGGTGTTTGCATACTGAAGAAGGGAAGAAGGATAGTGAGAGCAAGGTCTCAAAGTTATTTGGGCCAAGAGTCCTAGTTTCCTTTTGGCAATGGGAAAACACTTGAAGGCTTTCTTCAAGAAACTGATTACTCAGATGTGCTCTTGAATCTGGAAGAATAACATAATGCATCAGTGCTGAAGTCTTCTTTTTCTGCGACTCAGAATATATTTTTGGGCAAATGACAAACTTTTACTGTTACAATGGGAGTAGAATTGTTACCTAAATTTGTTTGTGTGTGTACATTTATATAATCAATGAGATTACCTATGCTAGATTGTGCCTGAATAGTAGTAAATTCAGAGTAGATGGAAATTATCACCAACACCAGCTTAATAACAAACATTACTTACACTTTTTTTGTTGTGGAAATAGCACTTCAATTTTAATTCTGGAAAAGCATGTAGAAGAGCTGCACAGAGACAGAGACTTGTGCCTTTTAGTGTACACAGTTAATAAATTAATACAATATAAAGTAAGTAAAAGGTAGAAGATGTTCTAGAAAGGGTGTAGATCAACTGAATGCTAAAATTAGGTTTGATAGATTTTACTGACCAAGTGGATGTGGGAAACAAATGTAAGAATTATTAACTGTGTATTTGGAAAACAAATTTAATAATGTTATTCATTGGGAGAACGGCATGAGAAGAGAGGATTGATGAGAGGATGTCTTAAGTTAAATTTAGAACATATTGAATTGAAACATTCAGATACAGAATTGAGTACAGTTATTTCTATATTCTATAGACTATAGGCAATGACAGATCAGAATGGAATATGGGATTGCAAATACAGATTTGAGAGTTTTTATAAAAGTTAGATGGGAAAGGAATTTCTTTGTGGAAGAAGATCACTCCCCCTATGTCTGAGTGCTTGAGAGGAAAATCTGAATGTTCAAAACTCACATCTCTGATTGCCTTTGTCTGATTTGCCATTCTGTCTACAAAGAGTGTATACTATTGAATTTTCTTTCTCATGTTGTATGCTTTGGAAAAAATTGGTTCCACAGAGCAGACCACATTAGTCCACAGCTTCCAGTGATTGGTTTGGTAGGTCCCTATTATGTTTGAGTTCACTGCTTGAAATTCCACAATGGAAAGACACATGCTACAAAGATATTGGCATTTTAAATAATATAAATAAATATGTTATTTTGTTTCCATCTATCTATGTCTATATATCTTTCTTCTTTACGTGACCAGAACTCAGCTCAGAGAAAGTGTGTCAATTATTGCATTCCTTTTAGGACTCTTATCTGCATGTGGATAGCAAAGAAAGCTATTAGTTCAAATGAAGGGAAAGCTTCCAGGAGGGAAGTAACTCTTAAACATGAGGAGAAGATTAAAGGAGGCAAAGAAAATAAATTACGATGAAAAACAACAAGAAGAGGATCAAATTCTAAGGGAAACTAATATTGAAGAGTCAGGAGTACAGTGTCATGAGAAAAAAATGTAATGAGATGCACACAGGGTGTCTGTTCGAAAGTTGTAATGTTACAGAGACATCAAGAAGAAGTGTGGGGAGGAGGACTGGGACTAGTCAATCATACCAAGGACTACAGAGTTGTTGTTAGAAGAAATGTTAAGAATTATCTTTGAGATCTGGTAATTAGGATGCAGTTGGAAACCTTAGAGTGAACTGTTCAACTGAAAAAAAAAAAAAAAAAACAGAAAGGGAGCGTAGTAGGTTGGATCAGGTTTGTGTCATTTTTGATACTATAATTGTCTGTGCATATGTGTGTAGGCGAGGTAGATAGATAATGTGCATATTTTCATCTTCTTTATCTTGAATATTTTTAAATCAGAAAAATCTTCTGAAGATTCCTACTAAACTTGTTTGTCCTTAGAATTTTTTAATCTAGTAAACATATTATAGATGTTCTTTTATTTATTATATCAATGATATTAGTAGCCTTATTCCACACACTGATTCAGGGACAAATGTCTTCTTGAACATAGAAGTGATCTGTAACAAACCACAAAAGCATATTGCAGAGGACAATCCTAATATATATTCTGTCACCTGTTATTATATTTTTAGAGGTATTTACTTTTTTATTTTCATTAGGCATAATTTTTGGCCAACATATGTGGTTTACACACAGTCTGCAAAACTTTAGATAAACCAATTTGTCAATCTTATGTTAGCCAAAAGATGCAAACCAGCATAGATAGATGTTAGGTTCTGCTAGTATTTAAAGTACCAGCTTTAGGAATGTGAGGTCAAACTCTTTCCTATCATTACTTGTGTGACCTGTAGCATGTTAAGTGAATTTGAATATTTAGTCAGCATTGAAAATTTTAAAAAAAAGATAAATAGAGCCAATAGGCTATTCTTCTAAAGAGTGTTGTTTCTGGAACACTGAGCTCATGCTTTTTCAAGGAGCACAAGGATAAAATTGCACATGATTGGGCTATAGTCTAATTTATGGGGGAGTCTAAAACAATTTTAGGAGCTTAACATTGCAATAGCCCTCAGGGGTATTAACTCTGTCAACTGGCTTGCAAATCAGAAAATTGATAGCTCTATTATAAAGGCATGTGAAATATCAAATACATGAACTGGATGGAATGTTTAACTGTTTTATGGGGTGACCAGAAACTGCTGACTGATTTGTTGGCTTAAATTCTGTTGAATGGGTCCCTTTAATTGCCTTAAGAATATCCTACTAAATAATTTAAAAGAACTGGGCCTAATAGGAAAGAACTACATAAATTTGAATGGATTTTATTTAAATTAGAAAGTTTTTTGAGGTATAATTTAACATTAAAATAGCTTTTATTTCAAAACGTATTTAAAAACCAAGACCTAAGAACTATTTAGGACAGAAGAAAGACAAAAGGAGTGTTTGTGTCAATACCCCCTGTTCCACTCTCAATCAATCCCACCATGCTTAGGGTAGTACATTTGTAGTACATTCCTAACTAAATCAAGTTTTTTTTTTTTGTTTTTTTTTTTTTGTTTTTTTTTTTTTTTTAGCATTGAACTTCATACCTACTTGCTAGCCAAAAACCAAAAGGAGAAAAAAAAAGAATATATTTATTGAACATCTACCATGTACCAAGGATTTTTTTCTTAGATATTCAATATACTGTGGTGAATAAAACATGGCCCTTGCTTGACATCAGCTTATATAACTCATATGAGATTCAGTCTTCAAATAAATTTCACTGTGGGAATTTTTAAAGACATTATGCCATATTACAACTTAAAAAAAACTTTTTGAAAAAGTTAGTTTCAAATTACCAAGTTCAAAAGGCAGTGAAGGCATTTTACATAAATACAAATTTCTCATTAGAACAAAGTAATTAGATAGAGATAGTAATCTATAATGAAAGCCAGAATAGGGTTGCAGTGCCAATATCACAAAAATTAAGTGGACTCAATTGACCCCCTTCCCAGTTCAAGGCAGCCTTTAGCTTCCAACATTTTAACCCAGTCCTCTGGATTTATTAACAGAATATGGGGTGGGGGGTACCTGAGGAAAATAGCAGGATGTTTCTTAGGATATCTCTAATTTGTATTTGAAATATTGAGCTATACTTAGATGAATTAGAGACATGGTGACTCATTGCATGAAGCCCCAGAAGTTTCCATCAAATGGAAGAAGTGTTTCTTCTAGTACATTCTGGCTAGTTATATCCACTCTATGTTCTATAGGTATGCCAAAAGATACACCAAATAACAATGGACAAGGAACCTATCTCAGAAATTGCCAATATAATGTATCCTCAAAGCATATCATAATTTACTCCCTTGCTCTTACCCTGCCTTAGGAAATCTTTGGGTCATCAATGCTGCCATTTGTTTAAATCCATTTGCCATTAGTGTTTCCATTTTTGTTCCCTGATGCATCGTCTCATATGGACTACCAAACCATTACAGAAAACTAATATTACCCCTTCTCTCCAATGGTGCGTGCATCTTAATATTGACACTTAATATTCCCAGGTTTTCATCATTCTATTCATAGTGAAAAGGTGTGTAGCTTTCCTTTTATTTTTATTTTGTTTCAAGTCAGATATCTCTTCCACAGGGTATCATGAAAAAATCCCTGAGCAAAAGTTAATGAAGAACCTGTAACAAACAAAATGAAAGAGAAATTGCAACTTATCCATTTTTCAAGCATTTATAACTGTTTCATAATTAATCCATTGCCTACTGAAATATGTTGTGACAATTGGGTTGAGTGTGTGAAGTTGAATCTTTCCAAAATGTGATAGAACCTGGCCCTGTGCCTTGATGTTAGAATGTAGAAGATACCTGGTTCAAGTGGCTCACCTGCTCACTCCTATTGTGCCCTTATAACACAACTTTTAATGTATGAAGTCTAGAATTAGCATAACATTGGAGGTACACTTATTAAGTGCCTACTCCAACAAAATTCCATTTTGGCACATTATTCTTTTCTTTATTTTGACTGAAAAATGTTGCACGTCTAAAACAAAGAAACCCAAAACAAAATACTCTCTTAGCACATGGAAATCCTAAGACTGGTCTTACCTTGCTCTAAGAATTACATGCAGTCTTAGGGAAGCTTTATTCTTCATATGGTTATCTTTACTCTTATTAGGTTACTTGAATCATATGATAGAAAGCTCACATCAGGATAAAATAAACATGAGGCAGTTATAGGTTCTTCTTCATTAACTTTTGCCCAGGGATCTTTCACTGGTGAACTATGGGAAATACTTCTGACTCAAAAAAGACTGCACATATCTTCTCACTATTCATTGAATAACTATATTCAAATAGTGCTAAAGATTAAGATGCATAGATCACTGGAGAGAGGAGATTAATATCAGCTTTCCTTAATGTTTTGATAGCCTATAGGAAATGAGGCATTAGGGAGCAAGAGTGGGATAATTCATAATAGTCAGAAAAGGAAGATTTTCATAAAATAATTTCTACCAGTTTCATCTTAGGAAAGCAAGAATGTTCATTCATGCCTAAATAATAATAATAATAATATGATAGAAAAATGACTATTGAAAGTTTATAAAGTTTCTTTGATACTTAGATAAAAAGTTAAAAGTGATAATATAGAAATAAATAGTACTTGGTTAGGCTATATCATGGGGGCATTAGGTTAAATTGATATATATTTGCTATTTATGTTTATCACAATTTATCATTTTATATAAATGATGGAGTTATCCTTTCTCTGTTTGGGATTCATCTTATTATATGGAGATAAAAATCTCTTTGACATTTTTTTTCCAGATCCTTCACAACTATACATTCTTCTACTCTCAGGGCTACTCTAATATCCTGATGATAGTAGGTTTCCCAGTCCTATATGTTAATAACAATAAATCCTTTCCTTTATAGTGTTTAGCATAGTTGTTTATTTTATTCTAAATGATGGGATTATCCGCTTATTCTCTGACTCTGACCATAAAACTAAAAAAAAAAAAAAAATGGAGAGGATTCAAAACTGGTATCTAAGAATGTTCAGCTTTAGGGTATGCTCTAGCCTCCTGATGTCTGACCACCACACCAGAGACACAAGTTGTCATGCTGTTGAAGTATTCACCAGATCATTATATAACTAGACCTGGTATTATTTTGTTCCACTCTGGTTTTAAAAATATAGAAAATTATTAATACTTTATTTCATCAATTTGAAGACATTCTCATTCTCTTCTAACTTGTACCATCACTGATGTAAAGATAATTGCTGTTCCATTGTAACTGCTGTCTTTTTTTTTCTCTCTCTTTCATGCATGTTGGATATTCTTACACTGCTGTTCAGCTGTTGGTTGATTGATTGATTGATTGATGTGGTACCAGGGTTTGAGCCCAAGGTCACTTTACCTCTGAGTTAAGTCCTTAGTCCACTTTCTTTCTTTCTCTCTCTCTCTCTCTCTCTCTCTCTCTCTTTCTTTCTTTCTTTCTTTCTTTCTTTCTTTCTTTCTTTCTTTCTTTCTTTCTTTCTTTTTCTTTTAAATTTTGAGACAGGGTCTTGCTAAATTGCTTAGGGCCTGGCTAAGTTGCTGCTGCAGGATTTGAACTCATGATCCTCTTGCCTCAGCCTCCAGAGCCACTGGGATTACAGGTGTGTTCCAGCATGCCCAGCTTGATGATTTACTATTATTAATCATCTTTATGATATTTCAAAAATTTTTAAAAATTCAGAAATATTATTTATTTATTAATGATCTTTTTTCATTTTCTCTGTTCTGTTTTTTTTTATTAGGAATATAATGAAATTTTTGGAACTAGTCCTTAGGTATCTTAAATTTTATGTTTTAAAATTTTAATCCTATTTCTTCTGAATTTTCTGACTTTTATCCAATCCTAATGTACATTGTTATTGTATTTCCCTTCATCCTTGTTCATTCTCTGATTTTCAGCTTTTCAATTAAAATAGTTTAGTTGAAGCAAGAAATTTCTTCCTAATTGCTCATGTTTAGCTTCTTCATATTTTACAGATGTTACATCATTTCTAAAAGTAGTATGTTTTACTAGGTAATGACTGATTACACTGCACCATGCTGTTCTATGTTCCTTAAGTTAAATCCCACATCAGCCTCATAAGCTACCCTGTTTTTACCAATTGGGAAACCTAAGGGAAGAGAGTTAAGTAACATGGCTAAAGTCATGCAGACAGTGAGTGATCCTCAGTCTTAAGATTTGTACTTTGTTGATTTACTTTGTCTCATCCATAACTCCCCTTCTCACCCCCGTTTATGGATGTCATTAATCCCTTCATTTCTTTATGCATCTCAATTATTTATTTAAAAATCATTCTCAGGTTACTCTAATATCTCTATTTCCCAACTATTCAATTATGGTTGTCTTTTTTGGCATTGAATTTTCTCACAGGTTTATTGGTTATACTGATATGAAGACTGGAAGTTCCAGTTTTATTGGGGTTAGATCCTCAGAAGTTGCACTTAGGGAGTACATTGGGGAAACTGCAGAATGTAGGTTCCCTGCTTGCTTCTGCCTGTTTCCTACTTGTTCACCAATCTTAAAAGATTGAAAAATTTTAGTCCAGGTTTCTGGACCACATTTGAACAAAACTGAGTCAAAATTTTTCCTTTTTCATGGTCAGGGTTTTGGTTATTTGTGAGCTTGTTTCTCTTTATTTCCTGAATACAACTCTAGACCAACATCCATCATTTCCTGAGTCTCACATCTAGACTGGATCCTTGTTCCTACTACTTAATGGCACACAGTTCTCGATTCTCTCCTTGTAGAAGGCTCACCTTCATCTGACAGTACATGTCTAATTATAGTGCTTTATGAGTTGTTCAGTTTCAATTGTTGGTTAACAAACTGGTGAAGAAGTGCTTTTGTTATCCTGTTACTATGTAGTTTTTAAAGCACTTACACATTTCCCTTTCATATCTGTGTGGCAAAGTATATTTTAATAGTTTAATTATATGTAATTCCACATTTTCTTTGATTTTTAACCAGTGAGCATTTCCATTTTCTTCAATATGACATCTTTAGTAGAAATTCAACCTTTTACATTTATTTAAACCAGGTACCCAGTAACCTCTAGGAA
Organism: Spermophilus citellus; assembly: GCF_964194105.1. Lineage (NCBI taxonomy): Eukaryota > Metazoa > Chordata > Mammalia > Rodentia > Sciuridae > Spermophilus > Spermophilus citellus. The sequence continues at coordinate 88,603,695 of NC_138193.1, forward strand.
TAGTAGATCCCTTAAAACTCACTAAGGTAAGTGGATGAATGTTTAACCCATCTATTGATTTTTCTTCTGAATCTAGGAAAATATGTTAATTTTAGTGTAGGAATAATTTAATTGTAGCAATTACATCTCATCGTGGGCAATGGGAACACAATGGAATTGCTCATGATTTTACTATTTCATAGAAATATGTATATATTCTTCAACATTTATTTTATTCTCCATTGGCTTAGATAGTATAGAATCAGGCCGAGAATACAGCCTGTGAAAAAGAACACCTAAAATGAATAGCTGTCACAGTAAAATGTGAATACAGGATTTTTTTTTTATCAACATGAAAGTTTGTGTGTGTAACTACTGAGGGAGTTTCACTGTAACAGTGAGAATCTAGGCTTAGACATCTGGAAAATATTTGCAAAAGTCCTATAACAGAAAAAGAAAAAAAATTCAACCAGAGTTTTTTCTCTTAAGTCTTGTTTTGCTTTATTTTCCTTATCAACCGGCCAAATGTAATAAATGTACAATTAAGCAAAATAAAGATATACTCAATTAACCCCTTTATTTAAGAAGTAATTCCTTTTTTTAACAGAAGAAGAAATAGCAGGGAAGTGATATCTTTGTAAACATCTTAGAATATTAAGAAGTTTTGTCAGTGGCCAAAGGCTAACAATTTTACAACGTTTCAAACTACCAGGTCTCACAATAAATCTGTAAATTATTCTGTGCCACTCACATTAAAGATATAGCCTTTTCTTCATTATGATTCTTAGTTTAAAAAGAGAGATAATTGAAAAATAGTCCTCAACCAAGTATTGCACTTCAAGAAATCCTTTCATGAGAACTTAGAAAATGTCCCCTATACAATGTGTTTAGTCCTTTGATGTTATAAAACATATAGAGAAAAGTTGGAATGGGCAAATCATCAGGTTAAGTTTGACAAACACTTATTTAATGGGAACTCTGTGCCAAGTATTGTGATAAATTTTCTAAATGAGTAAGAGTCCATACTTTGGAAGAGATCCCATACTTATTAATGAGATATACGTAGAAGCAATTAACAATAAAGCAATGTACTAAGTGTTATAATAGCAGATTATAAAAGTACCATCGTTGCAGGTTTGAAAAATCAATCTATCCTGTTTCCAAGAAATCAAATTCTAATCTGTAAGCATGTTAAGGTCATTTGAGGATAGAAGGATTAAATTTTTTTTTTTTTAAAGAGAGAGTGAGAGAGGAGAGAGAGAGAGAGAGAGAATTTTTTAATATTTATTTTTTAGTTCTCAGCAGACACAACATCTTTGTTGGTATGTGGTGCTGAGGATCGAACCCGGGCCGCACGCATGCCAGGCGAGCGCGCTACCGCTTGAGCCACATCCCCAGCCCAGAAGGATTAAATTTTATCTGTGAGTCCAATATTCTGACACTTCTCTTAGCGGGTGAAGGAATAAGGTGAGCCTTCTACTACCAGTGAGAATAACTCTCCGTGTCCACATTCCATTCCTGAAAAGGATGCAAGACTTCCATTCAGGTATATTGTAGACCCTCCCCCAAACAGTTAACTTTGATTGACTTCTTGTATCCATATGGGGGCAGCAGAAACCTGAAGAAAATCACTCAAACACATGCCGAAAATCATGGAGCACTGAAATACACCTGTTCCTGTAATTCATTCATTTATTCAACACCTATTATAGTGGTGTTGAATTAATTTCCACTTCATTAAAGTACACTCATATATCAGACCATACATAAAAACATTTATGAATATCATTCTTTACTCATTATTACTCTACCCTTGTCACTTTAGCCCTACATGATACACACCATATGTGTTTCCTTGATTGTTATTTGTCTCCTTCCTATTGGAATAAAACTCTCTGGGAACAGAAATGTTGCTGTACCCACTGCTGTATTTCTAAGCTGTGAACATTCTCTCTCTGTCAGGATCTCAGTGTACAATACAGAATGGGCCGCTGTTAATTATATTAAAAGTACCTATTACACACCAGCTTTTATGCTAATATGAAGTCTAAGTTGATGATTTCCTGATTTGTGAGGGAACTTTAGAAAGATGATTTTTGATCCCAACAGAAAACACAGAATGACATGTAATAAATATGTACACAAAGTGCTTTGAGCAGTAATGAAAGAAATGACTACTCAGCCAGGAAAAACTGGGAATGTGTCTGAAAGAATGAATTATACTAAGATTTTGTCAGTGGAGACCAATATGTGAAAAACTGAAGCTCATTACGGCTGAAGAACAAGCCTATGGAAGTTATTAAAGGAACAAACAAACAAATAACTAAACATCTGTGTGTGGGCAACAATTAGAAGCGCTGAGTACCTGGATGGTAGTTCACCTGGGTGAGATGAAATCAGGAGATGAGACATGAAATATCTGTTAAAGATAATCCTCAAATGACTGTACAAAACAATATGCACTAAATATGGGACTTTAATCTAAGCCATAAAATATTGTATATTTGATTGATGCACTTGATGGAATTTGTTTTATAATCAATTGTTAGCAATAAGTAAAAGGAAAAAGCGTAAGGGATGGTTCTGACATATGTAGGAAGACTAGAGTCTTTAATAAAACTCTCAGTGGTACCTCTTCTTGGCTCAGAATTTTAGATAATATACTTTCTAATATGCTTTCATAGGGGAAAGGAAGCGTCTCCTGGAAGATTCTGTAAATACTCTATATGCTCTGAAGGTGCTTGCTGTTAATGAGATGTCGCTTTCCCTGGGGGGAATGGCTTTCCTCCTCAAGTGCTCTAGAGCCCTGTATTTCTTCAACAGTTTTTCTCCATGACAACATTCTGGCTTTTATTAAGAGGAAATATTAAATTAGAGCTACTAGTGGTAGGTAAAATCTATACTACTGAGAAGGCATCTAAGATTTAGCAAAGCAAGGGAAGTTCGCTAAATGAAGTAGAAACTGAGAGAAGACAGATCTCAGGGGAGTCCCAAGAGGACAGGATAAACTCAAAAAATTTCACTGAGACTTAAAGACATTTAGAGGGGTCAAGGAATAAACATCCAGAAGATCTATGTTTTCATCCTAACTATTGAAAAATATTAATCATTAATAGACACTTTCAAGTTTTTCCATCAATATTTACAAGTAAATATAAAATTTATGAGTAAATAAAACTTCCCCATTAGAACCCGATTTCATGTGTGGTCAAGGACTTCACTGCATTATAAAACATTTATCATAATTCTAAGACTCACATAAAACAATTTTTTTACTTCATTTTTATCTTTTATTACTGAGATAGGAGTTCTCTTTGTTTGTTTTGTTTTTTATGACTGCTGTTTGGATTTTCAATAGCCCACAAAAGCCCATGTGTTAATGGTATCCATGACACTGCTGGATGTTGGTGGAATCTTTAAGACACAGCCATCACTGGGAACATAGCCTTGAAGGTATAATAGGACCCCCCTAGTTTCTTCTTCTTTCGGACTTTCATGCCCAGCCATGAAATAAGTGATTCTGTTCTACCATGTGTTCTCAGCCATGAGTGTGCTGCCTTACCACAGGACCCAAATTAACAAGGTCAATTGATAATGGACTGGAACCTCAGACATTTGTAGGTATTCTGACTGTGGAAACGTACAGGGGAGCGTTCCTCTGGTGAACAAATTCCCAGGGAGTAACAGGCACTCTGTTTCCCACACTTAGAATGCCCATCAGTTTTTCCTTGAAGCTAGTAAGGAGCACTATCTAGTTTCTTCAGTGATATCCTTGGAGAAAAGGGCTCTGTGTTTTAATTAACCTGGAATTGATCTCAGTTACCCAGCACATGGGGTTAAAGGAATACTAAATCATAGTGTAGTCATGGCACTAACGAGCTATGTAACTTTTGAGATAAATAAACATAGCTGCTTGGAGGAGCCGCCACTCCTTTTATTGCCTCTGCATCTTGTCTTTGTGTCTCCTTTGATTTTCTTTACAGAAACTGGGAGCCAAAATATCTTTTTTTTCTCTCTATCGGTGGATTTTATCAGATATTTGTTACAGTGACAGAAAGCTGAAGGACATAATAATTAAGTAGGAGTATTGTCATTCAGGTGAAACATTTGGTAGCCAATCCTATTATACTGAGACTTTGGGGAAATTAGCTACCTGCCAGTTCTCATTTTTGGTTTGCTTGATTGTTTGTTTGTTTTTCCTCTATGAACTTCTTGTCAAATTCTGTGAGATTTTCCCAATCATCGTACAATCAAATGCATAAAGCTCTAGAATCAGAAGTCATTGAAGCTTAGAGAAAGGTCTTAAAGTACCACCTTTAAGAATACAATGTTTCAAAAGCTGGGTAGATCTGGTTTCAAAGGCTGGTTCCACCATCTCACTCATTCTGGGGATTACTTTACTCTATGTCTCCATTTTTCTCTATAAAACATAATATCCATCTCCTAGGTAGACAAATTTTCTGCATATAGGTCATTAAGTCTAGGTTCTGGCATATAGTAGATGTGCAACAAACAAAATCTTCCATAATTTTTTCTCCCATATTTTGCAGATTTCCCATTTTTTTTGATTTCTACTTTCCCCTCTTGTACTATGGTATATTTTTACTTTTTCCAAAGTTAAAATTGCTTGTTTCTATTTTCTGCCTGGATATATTATATCTGCTTACTCCTCTTATATCAACTGCCTCACTGTACTTGACCCATTATTCCCCTGGCTGCACCTGATATACGGGTCATAGCTCTCCTGCTTTGTTACTTCCAGAAGGTTGTACGTCTTTGTGTGTAATTCCTGTCAGGCTGCCAGAATCCATCTGTTCATGGAACACCAAAGAAGGTGTCACATATAAATGGGGTTACCACATAATTTATAATCAAGCAGGGATAATTTGGGGAGCAAAGTAAAAGCCATTATCAATTACAGCAAAGCATCTGGAATAAAACATTACTCTCTTAGCCAAACAGGTATGTATAGGTGCCACATTTATAAGCAAAGTTACTGCTGAAATTTCACTTTGAAAGTATAGTACCGTGCACTTGCTCATTGTGATCTATCATTCAGGAACTTGCAAATTGTTTCATTTTCTAAAAAGTGCTGAGTTGGTATGGTTTCTGCATGCTCAGATCAGCTTTATGTAATGAAATGGGAACTGGCTCAATGCCCCCAAATAGTAGCAATCAAATGATGCAGGTGATAGTATCAACAGTAGAAAACCCAGAGGGAATATAAGGCCAGATAATCACTAACTCTATATGTTACCAAATCCCATCGACCATTTAGAGAGTGGGGTTTTATAGTAATTCATTCAGTTGTTCATATAAAGATTGATGTCTATAGCCAAAAATAAATTCCTCCAGTTTTGCTTATCAAAATACAGACTGCCAAAAATCATGAGTGACTGTAGTAGCAATTAGTCGGAATCACTAACCAGATAGCTATGGTCTGTGCAGTTACTCTGTGAATGTGCTAGGTTTTGATTTTAAATGGCAAAGCAAGGGTAAAAGAATCAATAGGTTGTTCTTCTAGATTTCTGCTATGTGTATAGAGAGGCTGAGTGCGGGAATTGGCAGAAGTTCCCATCATGTCAGGGAACATTCATTGAGCAGATGCTATGGGTCAGGCACCATGCTTGACACTGAAGACACTACCTTGGTTTTCTGCAGCAAAACAACAAAACAAAACATTGAAGTGCCTCTTACTTCACATCCCTTAGATCACTGGCACATACTATCAACTACAGTTTTTCCACATATGAGAGATATGTAGGGTGAAGGGGACATATCTTTCTTCCCCCAGTTTGCAAAAAGAAATACATCAATTATACCATTGAGGGGAAGTTGACAATATTTGATGAAAAAAAAAAGAAAACTTGGCTTCCTAGTTGTATACTACCAGTTTATTCCCCTCCTGGGATTTTATGTTGCTAGAACTAACTCTTCCCCCAGGCAGATGCCTCTACCACTACCCAGTCTCTCACAGGTTTGGGATGCTGGATGCCTGCCAGAATTGTGATTTGTGTCTTAGACATAGCTCTTTCCTCTGCCTTGAGGTAATTGCCCCTCCTTCTTGAGAACTAATTTCCTCCATGAACTTAGATTTAAATTATACCAGAATTTTGGTAGCCAGGCTGCTATAGTGATATGTAAGATTTGTTCTATGCACTCAGAATTCTGGTTGTTACTGGTACTTTGCTCCTCTGTGGCATTATAACATCCTTAGAGTTCCTGGTCAGTCTGTACACTAATTTCCAATGCTACCTTTACATATCACTCCAAGGTTGATGGCTTAGAACAACAGAAACTTACTTTCTGACTGCCCTTTAGGCTAAAGCACTTAAGTAGTGAAGCTATTTTCAAGGCCATTTTCCATCTTGGACTGTGAATAAAATACTTTCTTGCTTCTTCCTAGTTTCTGGTGGTAGCCATCAATCCTTGGTATTTCTTGACTTGCATAGTCCGAATACTAACTCCAAGAAGGAATTACAACTCTTGGTTTGTTAGACATTTTTTAAGCCAATTTTTGAGATATTCTCACAGGGAACAAAAGGAAGAAACATTCTTTAATTTGCTTACAAACATGATGATATTTACATCCTGGTAAATAGACTACTGATACTTGCTAGGAGAAGAGCTGCTATCTATCTAATATTCTGAACAATTTCTCTTGGTTAGGATAAAGTGAAATAAACAATCCTAGAATCTATGGCTTAATAATACATGGCTTCTTGGAAAATGTCACATAAGCTAAACAATTACTTGTGATAGAAAAAGACCACATTTTAGAACTTAAATTTTCCCTGCTGTGAGATGTGATTTTCGTCCATTACCCTGAAGCAAACAATGTCCAAGGACACCTGTAAATGCAGACAGCCATGTGGGATATCCCTCTCTCCTGATTTTGTTGCATTCTTTTAATTTGTTTTCTTGATGTTATTAGTAAATCTTAACATGGAAGGATTTCTGACCTGAGTAAGCTTTATTAATCAATATACTCTTTTTAAAAATTTTTTGTAGTTGTAGATGGATAGAATGTATTTTATTTGTTAATTTTTTTAAATGTGCTACTAAGGATCAAACCCAGTGCCTCACACATGCTAGGCACACATGCCGCTGAGCTACAGCCCCAGCCCTCAATATACTCTTCTATATAAGCTCTCTAGCTGTGTCCCAGGTAGAAACATTTGGAAGCTTTTATGTCCTCTGTGGGTATAGCAAAACCGAAAAAATGGGGTCTGGGACTCACAGTCTGTTCATAAAGAAATATAATTGGAATTTATTTTAGACAAAAAGAACTAGTGATCAATAGAAACTTATTTAGGTAGACACTTTGGTAGGCTCAAAATTCTCTAAAAAGATTTTTTTCTTTGCTCAATAATTACTAACACACCAAGTTTTAGTTTTGATTACAAAAAATAATAAATTAAAATTAGGGTAGTCTAAAAATCTCTGATGAAAACATGCAAAAATCTTCACAATAATGAGAGAAGGATTTTAAACTTCTAATAGCTCAATAAGCTTCTCCCAGGAGGCAAAATAGCTGGGGATATTGAGAAAAATATTCTCCAATACCCTGTGCATTAGCAGGATTATTTTCTGTGAATATATAATGGACAATTATGAAACATATTTCGTTTTCTTTTTCTTTGTTTTGCACACGTGCTGATAATATCTAGTTTTATGGTGACTGGATTTGTCCTTACCTACATATATTTTAAAGAATCTTGGAGTACAATTTGACATCTATTATTATTGTAGATGTTACCTAAAATGTTTTGATTTTCTATGATATTTGGCCTGTTGTCTATGGGTTAGAGATTGAGGGGATTCAAAATCCATGTTCCCTCTGCCACCATCTCTCCTCTATACTTCTTTTGATTTTATTTTGTTTTGTTTTTTTGAGAAAGTGTACTTGGGATTGAATAATAAACTACCAGGATCTGTGCATGAGCAACTAAGGTGATCATGTGAGTCTTTAGACATTATTGTCTTTCTCCAGTATCAACTTTGGGAGTAAGTTCAAAAATAGGGCAATCATATTAACCTAAGAGAAGATGAGGTTGGTAGGGCTGAAAGACCTAGTCTAGTGACTGACAATTCCTTCTAGAATCCAGTTCTTCAGAAGTTCTAAATAGGGTCTTGAAGGTTTGGTAGAGGGGCTTCTCTTTAACAGGAACTAATTTTCATCCATTGTCCTGGAAACCACGTAAATCCTTCCAGAAACTCTTAGTGTTTATCTTGTAATTACATGTCATGGTCATCGATTTCTGATCCTTGAATTCGCCTTGTATTCCACATTAATGACATATTATCCATTTTATATATTGCTCAATTTGATTTATAATATTGTATTAATGAAATTTATGTCCATATTCATGGAGGACATTGGTCAGTAGTTCACTTGTAATGTTTTTAATCTGGCTTGATATTGAAATAATATCATCCTTATGAAATGAGTTGGGAAATATACCTTATACTTCTATTGATTTGAAAACGATAATGTAGAAGTGAAATGATTTCTTTCTAAAAGATATGGTATGATTCTTTCCTTACATATGATTTTTCTCTTTAAATATTTTTCTTATTTAAGTATTTATTCACCAGTAAAACTATTCTGACTTGTTGTTTTCTTATTATTGCCTTACCTTATTTTTAGACTATATTTAACTACCAATTCAGCCTTTAATTGTTACATGAATGCTTAGGTTACCTACTTCTCTTTGGATGTGTTTTGATATTTCTCTTTCCCTAAAATGATCCATTACATTTTCAAATAATCAGAATTGATCAGAGTATTATTAATTTCTGTGGGATCTGTTTTGATTATTGCTTTTTAAAAAAATTTCTACTATTCATAATTTCTCTCTTTTTCTATCTGGTCATCCTGGTCAGTGGTTTATCAATTTTTATTTTATATTTCCAAAGAACAAGATTTTTGTCTTCCTAATTTTAGGGCCGAGAAGGTAACAACAAGCCCTTGGTTTACTAATTTTTCTGTTTTCCTATTTTCAATTTCATCATTAATTTTTATTATCTTCTTTCTATGCCATAAATTTAATTCATTCCTCTTTCTTCTATGTCCTAAGAAGAAAGCTTAGATTACCAATTTTAAGTCTTTGTAGTGTATTTTCATTTGCATGTGTGCAGGCACTCGCGTGCACACACACACACACACACACACTTAATGTTATAAATACATCATATATCATTGAATTTTGATGTTCTTTTTCTGATTTCATCTAGTTATAAATACATTTTGTTTTCCCTTGGGATATTTTTAACCATGAATTATTTATAGATGTGTTATATAGTTTTCAAATAGCTGGTAATTTTTAGCTACCTTTCCGTTTCTGAATTCTAGTTAAATTTTGTATGGTCTTACATGTAATTTGTGTGATATCTATATTCTTCTCTTGGTTAAAGCATGTTTTCTGTCCTAGGTTACAGTTTATCTTGGTGAATGTTCTTAGTGACTTTGAGAAAAATACGTAATCTGTAGCTGTTATTTGGAGTATTCCATAAATATTGATCAGGTCAAGTTGATACATGGTGCTGTTCAGATCATCTATATTCTTACTGATTTTCTGCCTGCTTGATCTATCAGTTGTTGAGATGTGGTGTTGAAATTTCCAACTGTAGTTCTGGATTTGTTTATTTCTTTTTTAATTTCTACCCTCCCCCAAGTACAGTCCCTGGATAGAGGCAGGTCAGCCCATCTTCTCAGTTGGCCAAGTTCATATGCCCAATCATGTGAGGCTCTGCCACTTTAGGTCACTACAGACCACTCCCAGCTTTCAGATAACCAGGACAATCCTTGTGCCTGCTCCATTCAAGCTAGATAAATCCTAAACATGCTTTCTCTGCCTTGTCCTTCTGCAGAAATCCCTGCATGGCCTGCTGAATTTTTTCCAGGGAAATGTAACAAACTATAAAACTTTTTCTAATTCTTCTGTCTCTTGATCTGTGACTGTTCTCAGCATAACTCACCAAAAAGAAACCACATGTCTAACTTAGTTGGGTAGGCACATGCTTAAGAATGTAAAGTTCTTTTCTGGATATTTGACTCTTTAATCAACATATAACATCCCACCTTCTTCCTGATAAACTTTCTTACCACATGGCTTTACATAAAACTAATATAGCTACTCCAACTTTCTATTAATTAGCATTAGTATTTTGTATCTTATTTCATCTATTTTAATCCATCTGATTTTTAAATATTTATCAAATTTTTCACGTAGACATCATTTACATGCAACCAGAAATATCTCTGTTTTAAGAAAGTATCTTTATCTGGGTGTGATGGCACACACCTGCAATCCCAGAAGTTCCGGAAGCTGAGGCAGGAGTATCATGACTGGTCCTAACTATCAAAGGGAAATCAGGTTAATTTTATACGGTGTTTTTTTTTTTCACAGCCAGCATCAGCAAAAGTGACTCTCTAAGGAACTCGGTGAGACCCTGTCACTAAATAAAATACAAAATAGGCTGGGGATGTGGCTTAGTGGTCAAGTGCCCTGAGTTCAATCCCTGGTACAAAAAAAAAAAAAAAAAAAAAAAAAAAAAGAAAGTATGTTTATTCTTTTGTTCAATTTGGATATGATGCACATTGATATAGTTTTGTTCATATTTCTTCCACTTGGACTTCATTTGGTTTCTTAAATTGGTGGATTTTGTAAGTTTCAAAAAATATGGAGATATATTCCCATTATTTTCTCAAACATTTTTTTCTTTTTCATATCCTTAGTAAACAAGTTATACATATATTAGGTTTTTAAAAGTTTTAACAGATTGTTCATGATATTTTCATAATATTTTACATTCTCTTAATTTTGTACACAGCAGTTTCTATTGTTATGCATTCAATTTTACTAATATTTTCTTTTGCTATGTCCAATGCTGCTGTTAATCATGTTCAATGAATTTTTCAGTTCATACATGAAAAATGCAAGTCTTGAAGTTTTGGGTATTTTAACTTTCTGTGTCTTACTCAGATTTTTGAAAATACATAATTAAGGCATAGAAAAGGGAAAAATAGTGAAGCCCCTCTTAGTCTTAATGATCCACTTGCAACACTGTTGACACCTTAGGTCCTGCTAAGTCTAGGTTTCTATTTTTTGTTATCATTCTAATTAGTTATACATGACAATAGGGTGTACTTTGATGCATCATATATATATGAGTATGATTTTTCATTCTTCTGGTTGTACATGATGTAGAATCCCACCAGTCATCTAGTTATATAGGTACATAGGGTAATAATATCTGATTCATTCTACTATCTTTCCTACCTCTATATCCCGTCTCCTCCCTTTTCTACCTTCTACCTAATCTAAAGTGCCTCTATTCTTCTTTAGCCAACCCCTTTGTGAATTAGCATAGATATCAGAGAAAACATTGGGCCTTTGGTTCTTAATTACAACAGTAGACTTGCTTCTATCAGATGATGCAGTGATAGTTCCAGTGAAGTGGAATTTGTGAATCTTCAGGATATTTAGGTGCTTCATGCTAGAGAATCCACAGACTGTACTGTTTGGGGTGACTGGTCCTAACTATCAAAGGGAAATCAGGTTAATTTCACATTGTGGGCATAAGGCAGAACATTCTTAGAATGCAGAGTCTCATAAGGCATTTCTTACTCTTCCCATGTGCTATGATTTAAGTCGAAGTAACTCAGTTCAGGCAAGACAGCTACCAAATGAGATCATTCAAACTAGACCATCCTAAGCCTGATTGTTTGCTGAGAACAAAAGGAATGTGGAATTCACAGTGGAAGAAAGTAGTTATGTGTACCAACTACAACCATGTAGCTGTTAATGATATGAAGGCTCTGATTGTTAAGAGGATTCGTAAGAACATGTTTGTATATGTATAAACCAGATATTTTGTTTGCTTCATTTATTTTATCCACTCATGATCTAACATAATATTCATTAAAAGAAGTTAAACTTATAACTTGCTATTGAGTACTAAAAAGGTGCTCTTGGCCAATAATGATTCCATTCAAACCTCTGCACTAATAGACTTGACCAAACTTTAGCATGGACAATTTTTAAAACCATTTTTCCTAGGATGACCCCAGTTCCCCACACCATATTCCTGCTGAGACAGAATAATTTACTATCTAGATGAAACCTGCTGATAGGCAGATAGGCTCCCCTCCTGTTTTCTTTGAGATATGACTTTTTCATCACTCAGAAGGTGCATTCCAGGACTCAGAACTGTCCCTTTGAAATGCAAATACTTAGAGAAATAAGTGTCACAGTCCCTGAGGGACTGCAGGAGCCCAAGTTTGGCAGGTACCAGCTAGCTCCACTTTTCACCACTGCCTCTGGTCACAAAGATGGAAGTTTGTCATATGTGTCAGTGCCAATTAGCAAACTCAGACCACCTCCTCACATGGACCCACCCTCCCCTTTTTGGCATTCCATGATTTTCCCCTGGTGTCCCCTGCCTCATGAAGTTGAGTTTATCTGATGAACTATATTCCCTATTGCAATAATTATTATTGAATTGAATGTGTTTTGACCACTCAAAGTAGGGCCTGGCTTTTTTTTTTTTTTATGTTTAGTGGGTGCTTCGTATTGAAATGATGGTGTGATCAGGAGAAAATAAACGTCACTCCATGGCTAAAATAAAATAAGAATATAGAAAAATAAATAAAATCAAAAGACCTATGTGTCCCTTCTGGAGGAAAGCTTAGCATGTTTTTGGTTGATGTTGAATATCCACATCTTTTAAGACATAGGGCTCTGCTATTGTCTTGGAGGTTAAATGTGGTTAAAGAAAATGTGCATGAGTATTGATACAGATGAACTGTGGAGGTTTTGTTACCTGCTACCTTTGTCAGTGAACTGAATTTCTCAGAATATGGTCAGTGTGTACTTTTGAATAGGGTGAACTATCAGAGAGATTCATGAGGAAGATTTGCACAGCAAGAGGGAAGCAGCAGCCACTTTTGAAGCTTACACATGATGTCACTTATCAAAGGACTAATCTTGTTGACATGAACAGCAGCTGGATGGCAACAGTTCCACATTCCCAGATTGTTCTCCAGCAACCTCAACTTCTGGCCTTGGATGTGTGTGCTTAACTCCATAAATAAGGTTTCCAACTTCAGTAAGGACTGTGAGCTGTCAAGGTCAGAGTTAATGAGAACTGAATTCTAGAACATGCTGGTGTGTCCTAGCTTATTAATATTCTCCCCATTTTATATCCACCTTCCCTTTCTGATTGTTTATCATTCCTGTAGACTTCAAGCTCCAGTATCCAACACAGAACAGCCTTACAGATACTGCAAGGCAGTTCTTATGATCACAAAGGAATCAATTCCTGTGTGGCAGTCTGGGTACCAACAGGAGATGAAAGCCACCCACTAGGTTAAACCATGAAGTTGAATATAAGATGTTTATATTACAAAAGAATAACTATAAGGAAATTGCATGATACTCAGGGCTAACGGAGGAATACCCACAGGAGGACAAACCTAGAAGGGATTCTGATTTTTGTTGGAAAATGTGTGTTTCTTTGAGAAGAGACACATTTGCAGGTTTGTCCATGCTAGAACCAATCAGGAGTTGCTGAGCAAGCTGGAGGCCACCTGTGGAGTATATACAGCCACCAGCAGATTGTGTAGTAGCATTCAATGGGAGTCCAAGGATCTGTGGGGCAAGAAACCTTTTGAGACTGCAGGCCATGTGGGAACTATGGAAGGAACTGCAGCTCACTGTGACCCTTTAAGCCACAGGTGAGGTGCCTGCTTCCATCTTGCTTGGGAAATCCAGGTGCCAGCACCTTTCGGGGACTTTAGAACACAAAGTCTGGGGGAAGCAATGTCCTCTGACTACAACTTGACTTCCAGGAGTGTGCAGAAATGAAGGGGAGCCCTTCCCTCCAGCAATGGCCCTCCTGCACTCTCTATCAAGGAAGTTTGACAATTCTCACATCGAAGGAGAAATAAAGAACAGTGTTGCAGGTCACAGAATATGTATAAAGGGAGCGTTTGGAGCTGAGAAGCAACAAATTAATAATCACTGACACATCCAATAAGAAACTTCTTAATAATCTCCTGGTCTCATTGAAATGTGGTCACTGGTGAGATTATAGACACAATTCATGGCGTGATTGTTAGCTCTGAGCAGATGTTAGATCTTGGCATTAACAAATTAAATATAAACTTAAATTTTGTAAACAAGCTTTCTTTACACAAAATAAAAGTATAAATACACAGATATTATTAAATAAATGGGATCTGGGAGTTGATGGCTGATCTGGCTCTAGAAAATAAAGAGAAATTCAGGTATGTATAGATCTGTAGCAGGACCTCTTCCTAGAAAAGAAAAGGAACTGAGCAAGAGACTATCTGGAACAATATAAAGAGTCATGGATGTGATTGCTGCCCTTTGAAATGATCTTTTCTGAAAATGTGTGGGCATAAGAAGTCACAGACTAGTGTGGTGACTACCTCTGCTCCATGCAGTCTATAGGGGAGGAGCCTGGGTGTCCTTTTATTAAGCATTTAGATCAGACAGGGGTGCATCTGTTTACTTAAGAATACATGCATTCCGCCCAGGTTCGATCCTCAGCACCACATACAAACAAAGATGCTGTGTCCACCGAAAACTAAAAAATAATTTAAAAAAAAAGAATACAGTTACTGACTAAAATTGTAACTTTGTCAATGATAAAAAAATTGCAGGTTGAATTTTTTTCTTAGTGTTTTAGAGATTAATTCATATATCTGTACATTTCTCCTTATTATATGATGAGTATTCTCCAACTTGGATACATTACTTTGTCATTGGTCCTTTGTGGATTTATAGAGATTCTTTATCTATGTCAATTATAAAATATTAGATCATAATTGGTCCAGAAAATTATAAGCACATGAAAATAACTTTGTCTTTTCTCCTCAAAAACTTTTATTCTAAAATTGATGAAATTTATTTTCTTTCCTCAAATCTGTTTCTTTCTTTGTTTCTCTCACCTTTCATCTCATTTTCATGTATCACAGAACTCTCATGCTATAAACTTTTTTCTTTCCATGGAAAATTTACCTGGGCTTATTGTATTACCTCATTGAACCATTTGGCAAATACTTAAAATTTGCATGGTAAAAAGATCTTTGTTTCTCTAACCCCTCACAAAAGGTAAAACTTATAAATAAATACAACTTAACTACCATTAAACAAACAAGAGAAGTAGAAAATAATCAAGTGATATTTAGATCTTTTTGAATATAAATGCTGAAATATATTAAACTATCACTTATTAATTTGTGTATCATTTACCCTGATGTAATCATATGCTAATAAAGTCCAAATCGTTTAATGAGGTATAGACTACCAGCCAAAACTTTGCTTTGGTTAATTTGTTTCTTTCTTTCTTTTTTTTTTTTTTTTAGTGTTTTCTTGTCCTTAACTGTGTTTTAAAATCTAATGCTTGTTTAAAATAATAATTATTGCTTTTCATCATGTATTTAAATTGTTTGGTCACTTCATTTTACATAACTAACTCTTCAAGTTCATGCCTAAAACTTCCCATTCATCACTGTTATTCTCTAAAATGGATGTTATTTGATGCCATCTTCCTTTACTAGAGAAGTTAAATGTCAAATATGGACACAGAATGGTTTATACATACAATAGTAGAAATAATTGTTTAAAATTCAAATTCTTTTTCTCCCAATATATATTCTGCAGAATTTATCTTAATGATAAATTTTTCGAGCCAATTAGTTTTTAGAATTGCTTTTTAAAATTAATTTGCTTATTTTAATTAAGTATATATGACAATACCATGCATTTTGATTCATTGTACCCAATCACAGCACAACTTTTCATTTATCTGGTTGTATACAATGTAGCATTGCAACATTTGTGCAGTCATACATGTACCTAGGGTAATGATGTCCATCTCATTCCACTTTCTTTCCTGCCACCATACCCTGTTAGAATTGCTTTTGATGAGATTCTACACGTGCAATGCCATGGAGTTAACTCAAACCATCTCTACATTTGGAGAAATTTTTATTATAATCTATTCTTTAAAGGTGAAAATTGTTTGACCTTTATGGATGAAATAATCCTTAAATGTTAAAAGAAAACATATCAGGATGGAACACTATGCACCAGAGCTCATGTGAAAAAAATGCAAAAAAACTGTTAAAAATATTGCAAGTTAAGAAAATACTAGAGGGATCTGGATTTTAATTTTAGTATCCTAGGGATGCCATTCTTAATTGATTCTAAAATATAACAGTTTGTTCATAATAATAATAGCAATATCTTAGAATATTACTGCTTGTGCATAAATTAATTATTTAATAGCAATATTATAAGTGTTGGGAGGAAGTAATTAGGAATGCTTCATTATAAGGTACCTGCACCATCCATGAATTTACATATTATAATTTGAATGTGAACTGATATTAGTTGTAAATATGTATCTTATGTTCCAGGGAAACACTAAAATCAATTTCAAAAAAGTATAATTCATATGCCAAAAAAAGGTCAAAATATAATTTTAGAAAATGCTCAATTAAAACTAGACAAGGCAGAAAATAAGTGGGAGAAAAAATAAAGTACAAGTAAATTAATAGACACAATTAAAAATATGGAGAAACTTAACTATATTAATAATCGCTTTAAATATTAACATTTTAAATCTACCAATTGAAAGGTATTGACAATGTTGATTTAAAAAATATAAGACTCAAATCTATATTGCTTGTAAGAAAACTATTTTAATGATGAAATCACAAAAAAATATATAAAGTAAAAGGATAAAGAAAAATAAAACAAGCTAACCATAATCAAAATAAATCATTCCTATGAATTCCAGACAAAAAAAAATTTAGAGCTAGGAGAATTTTCAAATGAAGGGAGATTGGAAGAGGGAAAAGGATAAATATTGGTTGAAGGATACAAAGTTCATCTAAACAGGAGGAATAAGTTCAAATAATCTATTTTACAATATGTGACATACAATATATTGTCTTATTGAAAAATGGTAAAATAGTGGATGTGTTTTGCCACAAAAATGGTAACCTTATGAGAGAATGCATATGTTGATTGGCTAGATATAAACATTTCATAATCTATATTCTTCAAAACATACATGCTATGTGTGGTAAATGCATACAGTGCATAATTTGCCAATGTAAACATTTAAATTAGGTTAAAGTGGCAAATAAAAATATTAAAAATTTTTAAAAATTGAAGAGGCATTACATAATGAAATGGATTGAATTTTCAGACACATTATGATATGCATGTATCTTGTGAGAAAGTCAAAATTTGTGGAGTATAATCCAATGAAATTGGGCTCGGGTTGTGGCTCAGTGGTAGAGCACTTGCCTAGCACCTGCAAGGCCCTGGGTTCCATCCTCAGCACCACATAAAAATATATAAATAAAATAAAGGTATTATGTCCAACTACAACTAAAAAATAAATATTAAAAAAATCTAATAAGACTAAATAAAACACTTATCAAATCTACCATTAAAGCGATGACTTCAACATTCCTCTATCAGTAACTGGCTAAACCATCAAGCATAACATTAATGAGGATATGTTGAACTTTAATTGAGCACTTCAACTGATAACATCTGATTATGTATTTACACATTCCCCTTAAACTCACATGAATAATTTGCCATGATGTACCATATTCTGAGCTTGAAATCACACTTTAATAAATATTATTAAAATATAGTCTCTGGCCATGTGGAATTAAACTATACATCAATGGTAGACAGATAGCTGAGAAATTCTAAAATATTTGTAGACTGACATGTTAGTAGATAACACATAGGACTCAATTTTTTAAATATTATATCTAAATGAAAATGAAAACAAAACATAAAAATTTGTGGGACTCAATGATTTGTGGGATCTCCTTCAATGCAACGATTAGACAGAAATTTAGAGTAATTAATATACATATTAGAAAAGAATAAATATCTGAAATAAATAAGTGTGCATGTTGGGAAACTCTTTAAATAAAGAGGGAAAATTTAAGCCTAAACCACCAGAAGATAGAAATAACATGAGTTGGAGTAAATACTTTAAAAATTAAAACAAAAGTAGCTGAGATAATCAACAAAATGAAAATCTACAAGTATGAAAGAATCATTTCTGTTATTGCAAGCTACCCTGTTTGTGCTGTTTTATTGAGGCCATCCTAGAAAACGCATATAACTAACAATAAATTATTGAAATTTGAGATATAAAACACAACACCATTTATATTAATACTTACTCAGAAAATAAAATGCTTAGGTACAAATTTAACAAATTATTTATAAGATCTAGGTAAGAAATATTTTAAAACTGATAAAAAAAATTGAAATGAGTGAAAAGATTCTCCACATTCATTGGCAAGATACCTCAATATTATGAACATCTCCATTCTTCTCAAAGTGATCTACAGATTCTATGTGAATCACATTTCAACTTCAGCAAGTTATTTTTGTGGATAATGAAAAAATGGTTCTAAATCATATGTGGAAAGGCAAAAGACCCTGAATGTCAACATCATACTAAAGAAGAGCTGTCATGGGAGACATTACTCAACTTTAAGACTTATTATATTTATATTGTTAATTGTGCACGAAAATATATAAAAATGAATAATACTATTATATAATCTTGGTGCACGAATAAATATGTAAAACACTACAGTGATAAAGACAATGTTGTGTTGGTGAAAGAATAGACACTTATCAATTAAACAGAGAGCCCAGAAATAAACCCACACAAATATAGACTAATGATCTTTGACACTGATAATGGAATGAAAAGAGATACCACAAATGTTTACAAAACATATATCTGATAAAGGACTTGTAACCAAAATATATAAAGACATCTTAAAACTTAAGAATAAGAAATCAAACAATCCAATTAACCATAGATAAAATATCTGATTTAAGCTTCTCCAACAAAGATGACAAATGGCAAATAATCCTGTTAACAATGTTATTAAAGGAACAAAGTGGGCCTAGGTACTTACTGAAATTGCTTTCATCCAAAACACTACAATACTACATGCTGGCAACGATGCAGAACAATAGGAATTTATTCATTTTTGGTGAAAACATGCAATGATAAGTCACTTTGGAAGAAGCTGGAAATTTATTACGAAGCTAAACAGAGTTAACATTCGATTTAGCCATTTACTTTCTTAGTTATTTACTCAATGGAGTAAAAACTTAGGTTCTCACAGTCAGTGCATACATGTATAAAAACTTCATTCAGGGTTGGGGTTGTGGCTCAGTGGTAAAGTACTCGCCTAGTAAATGAGGCGCTGGGTTTGATCCTCAGCAACACATAAAAATAAATAAATAAAACAAAAGTATTGTGTCCAACTATAACTAAAAAAAATTAAAAAAAACTTCATTCATAAATTCTCAAATTTGGAAGTAACCAAGAGGTCTTTCAATAGGTGAATACATAATCAAAATAATACATCCATGTAATAGAATTTCATTGAGTGATAAAAAAATGAGCTATTAGTCTATGAAAAGACATGGTGAATCTTAAATGATATTGCTAAGTCAAAGAAGTCTCTTTGAAAAGCCTAAATTCCATGGTGTTCTGAAAAGGCAGACTTACAGAGACAATGAAAAGATCTATTGTTGCCAGAAGTTCTGGAGGTTGGAGTGAGAAATAAATAGATGAAGAAAGGGATTTTTTTAAAGGCAGTGAAATTATTCTGTGTGCTACTGAATATAGATACAGTAGTATGTATTTGTCAAAGCCCATAGAACTCTACAACACAGTGAATCACAGTATAAACTACAAAACTTAATTAAGAATAAAGTACCAGTATTGGCTCATCAATTGTAGCAAACGTAGCTCACGAATGCAAGAGGTGGACAGGAGGAGAAACATGCAAACATGAAGGAGAAGGGGGCATCTGTGAAGGATTTACCTTCTAAACATTTTTTTCCCTGTAAAACTGCTCTATGCTGTAAACCCTATTTAAAAAAGAGGAATCAAAAATCTGTTATAATCCCACAAATCATTGATGATCAGTATAAATATCAATATATTTTATTCCAATGTTCCCCCTAAATTTTAGAAGCTTATATCATATTTTCATAGAAATGTATACTTTATTTGAATCTATATCATAAAATTCCATATGAAGTTAGAAATTTTTCTGTTTTTGTAGATAATTCACAGACTAATATACCATAACTCTTCTTCAAAGTATAAGAAAATTATGGAGAGCTATATAAATGTACAGCTAGTCGTTTGGAGTCATATACTCACACATATTATGTATATATACATATCAGGTAATATAGGTAGAAATGCTGTTATTGATTTCTTAGCAATTTAAAAATGATGGGAAAATTGTGCTATTAGTTTGTGAAAATGTTTAGAATAAAAGTCACTAAATATGGTTACAAATTGATAATGACATTAAGGAATATTATTCAACCTGTATTCTACATCAGGTCTCAGTACCTCCTTTCATGTATTATATGAGAACATCACAATAAAATGTTTATAAAAGGAAAGAGTAGTATATTTCCATTTGACAGCTGGGGAGACTAAGTCATAGAAGCCATCTTAGCAGTTACTTGTGCACTATAAATAAATAGTAAATGGCAAATCAAAAGTTCTAAGGTAGCTAAAGAGTTATGGGTATCACCAGAATTTTCTACTGTCTCACACCACTGACTGATCTACAGCTGTGGCTATGGGAAAACAATTACTATCATTATTTCTGTCATGAAGTCGAACCCCAGTAAATATTTAATATGACAAATAGGTTGAGTTCAATATTAAGTGTCATCTGTGTTAGGGTACCTACTTGTAGTAATGCATCTGTTCTTCTGATTCTTTACCCAGGTCACCTGAGAGATAACTATAAGGTTACTTTTGTTCAAATTATTATAGAAATGAACAAGAAAGGAGATGAAAGATTGAAAGAGAGGAAAAAATGAAGGAGTAATTGATGTTTAAATTCTCAAGGCGTTTAAAACTTAACCTACAGGTTTACATTTAAATGGTCCCTCAAGATTAAAATATATGTATATATTTATATATAGAAAAGCAAGCAAGCAATTGAGAGAAATCAAGAAAATTTCTGGTAAACTCTGTGTGTGTGTGTGTGTGTGTGTGTGTGTGTGTGTGTGTGTGTGTGTGAGAGAGAGAGAGAGAGAGAGAGAGAGAGAGAGAGAGAGAGAGATTCCTTTCCTTGTACAGGTTAACTATGATTTTAAAAGTCCTTTCCTTTCTATTATAACAATTCAGATACTTTTCTAAGTGAAATGCTTAAAAATACTACAAAAAAAATCAAAACAAACTTTAAAGCAACACTCTGACATATGCCAAGAGTACAACCCCAAAGATACTTGAGTTTCAATTTATAGGTTTTATTTGATGGATTTCCTTGAGAGATTTTTTTTTGTCCTATAAAATTTTATATTACATAATGTTTTCCATCTGCTGCAGAACTTTCAAATTGTTACAGTACAGTTGTACAAAAAAAAATGCATAGGACCCTTTTAATATGTGACTTGCTCTCTGGTAGGAAATTACCTTGTTGCCATGGTTCACTTGATAGCACTTGGTGGGCCAGCAGGTCATGGTTTAAGGACTCATGCCACAGTGGTAATTCATAACTTGTTCTCATTGTACTTCAGTATGGTTCTGGGTCAAAAGCACCATTATCCTTCACTTCAAGTTTATACGCGTTTTGACCCATTATTTTTACTTTGATAAATCTTCTCTTGAGAATAGAAAGTGCTGTTTATCTTGGAAAGACATGTGTGAGGCTAAGACTGTAGAGAACAAATCACTTATTAAAATAAAACTTAAATTTTTAAAAACTTATTCCATTTAGTTTATGAACACACACACACACACACACACACACACACAGGCACATACTCTTAAACACACACATAGGAAAGTAACAACAATGGAGGAACTCAGTAGACCAAGGAAGTAATTCACATTTCCATTTTTCAAATAGCATATAATATCTCTTCTGCATACCACCTCTTACCGGCTCCTCTTAGTTGATGATACTACTGCATATTTTATTGAGAAAATATAAACACCAAGGGAAACTTTCTTTGATCATTATGTCCATGCATATATATGCGCTTGTCACTCTTCTAAGTCGAGAAAATATCTTGTTCATGTCATTGCATTATGAAAGAAATAGTAGTTAGTAGACAATCCTCAGCAGAGGAGAGATATGATCTAAATTATCTTAACAGAATGATCTGGGGGCATCTATGGTTTAGGAGGGTAAAAATGAAATCAAGGGACTGAACACAAGACTACTTCAATAATGCAGGAGAAATTTGATTAGTATTGCAGGTGGTAAAAACTTGGTTATATTTTATATATAAATCCAACATGTTTCTTGATGGATTAAATGAAGGGAGTGAGAAAACATGGAATAGAAGATTACTCCACATATTTCTACTTGAACAAATTGTAGATGGTCGTTATTGATTAAGATGTATAAGTCTATGGGTGGAGCTGGTATGGGAAGCTCATTACATATTTAAGTGATGATGAGGGCTAATAGTTTGGGACTATTCAGGTTACAGGGAGTTATCTGTATTGAAGATATGAATTTGTACAACATCAGCAAGCAGTTGGTATAAAAAACAAGGAATAGATGAGATTAAAAACCAAGTAAGTGGGGCTGGGGTTATGGCTCAGTGGTAGAGCATTTTCCTGGCGAGGCATGGAGTTTGATTCTCAGCACTGCATAAAAATAAATAAAGGTCCATCAACAACTAAAAATCAAATATTATAAAAGAAAACAAGTGAGTGAAAGTAGGTAGAAAGAGATATCTAAGATCTAAGTATCTAGCAACCCCAAACTAGAAAAGAAAAATTGAGACTAAGAATCATTAAAGAGGTAGGAGGAACACCAGGAATGGTGTTATTGATATTTTCAATAGTAGAGCATAGTAGAATAATAAGAATGGTGAGCTAGATTTAAGGGAAATTGGGAGAAAAGTTATTAGACCATATATGTGGAACAGAGGAAAGCATTTGAAGAGTTTTCTTTTTTCAATGAAGGGAAGAAAGAAGGAGCTGCAGAAGGAAGCAAGTTCAAGAAAAGATATTTATAATATTACATATTTGCTTTAGGTGAGGGAAATAATTTAGTGGGTCTTAATGACAATAATGTAGAGGGACAATTTAAAGTTGTAAAAGGGCAAAGGAAATACTCTAATATTTGCTCTCGAGCAGTGGAGAAGGAAAACCATGTTAGTTCCCTGTATTCTTTTCCCTATTCATCTTATCCAACCCCTCTTTATTGACATGACTTTCTTCACTGTCACCTTTTGTCTCACTGATTTCCATTTTGGAAGCCACGTTAAAAATTAAAAGCTTTCCAGCTTCACATGCATTTTTTTTTAACCACTCAGTAATAATTTCTGGAACTGCTTCCAAAAATAATTCCATAATTTTATACCTGGACTATTATAGTGACTATAAACATACGCTGATTAGCACTGGGTCACCAGTGCTGGTTTCTGGTGAGGCGTTTTTCATTATTTTTTTGTCATCTTCCTCGATCCTCACATACTCTTTTCCTTAAACAGAGAAAGAGATGTCTTATGATCACCTTTAACCTTAATTGCCTCCTTGATGACCCTGTCTCCAACTGCAGTCAAATTGGGGTTTACCATATGAATTTCAGAGGCACACAAATTAGTATATTACAGAAGGAAATCATCTTATTTGGAATTGTCTTCCGAATCTTATACTTTATCCACAAAACAAGATGATATTGGATGCCAACTGGCCAGTACTTGAACAAAAGTAGACAATCCTGATCCTGATTCCACTGACCTATTCCGGTGTGAAATTAGCAAGCTTTCCATGTTCCTTGCTGCTTCTCCTGATACTCGGTCTTCCTCTCCGACCACCTGCCTAGGCATACCATTTCCACAATGAGCCTGCGGGAAAGAAATGAAGTCGTTAGCAACTCTGAACCGATCTCATTGAGGGTATGCTGGCTTCTACTGTTCTGACAATGTCCCCTTTCCTGTCCTTTGCTAACTCAGAAGTTCTGTCTGAATGCCTTCTGGGTCATCCTGTAACTGGTATTTTACTAGACAATTACAGTATTCTCTTGTTTTCAGGAGGCAGATGCCATAAGTCTTTCCTAATGCCACAGAGTGCCCTGAATCTTCCCATTTCAACACCTAGCTCCAGTCCTGATGTTCCACACAACTTTCTAGGCTGGGAAAATGTAGCTCTGATAGGGAAAATAATATAAGGGATCATAATAAGGAGAAGAAACTGATGAGATTGGATCTTGTACATTTACTAAGAACCTTTCGGGAGAAACATTTCAAATCGTTATTGCTGAGTGTTCATTATATAGCATTTTATTGCAGGAGTAATAATAATAGTAGCTATTCATTGAGCATTTGCCATGTCTTAGGCACAGTCAAGTGTATTATAAAATTACTTTATGCAATCATCATAACAAATTTAGAAAATATGTGAGATCACTTCTTTTTTTAAAAAAAATGATAGATTGTCAATTTACATACACCTTTTGTCAATACTGAAGTTCAGACTTCTAAAACAAAAATCTTGGACTGGGTAACTTATAAACAACAAAATTTTATTTCTTGCATTTCTGGAGGCTTAAAAGTTCAACATCAAGGTGCTGACAGATGTGGTGTCTTGAAGGGTTTTGTAGAAAACACCTTGTTGCTTTGTCCTCATGTAGAGAAAGAGCAAGGAAGCACTTTTCAACAGCTTTTATGAAATCATTAGTCCTATTCATGAGGGCAGAATTCTCATGACTGGGTTAATTCCCCAAAATCCCCACCTCTTAATACTTGAACTTAAGTGTTAAGTTCAAAAATATGAAGTGAGGGGAGCACCATCATTTTTACCATAACACTTTGCAGGTTATATGAATTAGCTCCGAGAACACACTTCTCTCCACGCTGAGATAATTGCTTCTCATTCTCTAGCTTATCGTATTATTGTTGTCTAGAACTCTTGGGGACAGTTCTCTGACTGATAATAACTCCATGTTTTTCCTGACAAATATTTTTATGACTTTAAAAATTTGTCCATCTGGTCCTTTATGGTGAATGTGTGGGTTTGTAGAATGGAAGATGTGTGTGACATTCTCTGGAATCTATTGAATTATTAAGCAAACATGTAATCCAAAGTAAAATATAAACTTAAGTGCAAACAGAACAAATTTCTAGTGGAAGTTAAATTTGTCAAGTGCCATTAAAAAGAAAAAAAAGGACACAGGTTCCGTGATAGATAAAGGTCTGTGTACCCACTAACGCCTCATTGGAGTTCATCTTGATGCTTTGACATCAGTTTATCATATGACACAGGCTCCTGAATGTTCTGCCTATTCCTTTCATTTTGGAACTTATCACTGACTAATACACACTGTTTCAATCTAGATCAAAATGCAAAGGTAATCTATCTTAGTCTTCTTTCACCTTATAGTAGGCCACTCCTCATCTAACTGGACATTTGTGAAACTAATTCTCTCTAAATATGTGTACATAACTTTCTTTTAAGCACTAAACTGAAAGCAGAGAATCCCAACAAATGTCAAGATTGTAACAGAAGTGTGTAAAAGATCTAGGAAGGAAATACTTGATTTGTGTGTGTGTGTGTGTATGTGTGTGTGTGCGTGTGTGTGTGTGTGTGTGTAGTCAGCTTTTTGTCACTGT
Organism: Spermophilus citellus; assembly: GCF_964194105.1. Taxonomy (NCBI): domain Eukaryota; kingdom Metazoa; phylum Chordata; class Mammalia; order Rodentia; family Sciuridae; genus Spermophilus; species Spermophilus citellus. Next base: position 88,629,383 of record NC_138193.1, read on the forward strand.
GATGAAAGAATGTGAGATAAACAACTTACAGGAGGAAAGATTTATTTTGGTCCAGTTTCAGAGGTTTCAGTATATGGTAGGGTGGCTTCATTACTTTGAGCCTGAGATGAGGCAGAGTATCAAGGTGGAAGGGTGTAGCAGAGGAAAAGTGCTCAGCTCATGACAGCTAGGGAAAAACAAAGAGAAAGCAAAAGAAGGGGTCAAGGACAAGATATAGTTCCCAAAAGCACAACCCGAAGGACCCACTCCCTTCTACCAGGCCCTACCTCCCACAGCCTCCACGGTCTCCCAGTAATGAATTCAGCTACCAATGAATTAACCCAATAATGACATCATAGTCCTCTTAATCCAATCATTTTGCAAAGCCCCACCTCTGGACATTGCGGCATTTGGGTCATTCCTTCAACACATGAGCCATGTGGGGACATTCCAGTTCTAAACCATAATAGTATATAAGTGGTTATAGAGGCGGAATAAGAAGGGATAGGAAAAATATCTGTACTGAGAATTACTCATAAGGAATTCAAAACATGCAACTCCACAGAGGCTTAATTTATTTTAGTCACCAGAAATACACAGACATAAGTAGATATTACCTATTTTATTGAGTAGTATCTATTCAAGTTTGTTATTTTTTGATATACCTTAGATAGTTCAGCTAATATTTTAGGGCTCTGCCTTACTTAAATGTCATGAAGCATCTTTAATGAGCAAATATTTCTTTCTTCTTATTTTCTAGGTCAAATTAGGGTCCATAAAAAGATGAGAACCCAGAGGTTAAATTTGAGAAGTTAATGAAAGGAAAAATTCATCAACATATTCTTAAAAAATGTGAAAGGAAAGAAATATTTAGAATTAAAGTGAATAATAAAAGAAATAATAGTGTGACTAATTTTATTATGGCCCTAGGCTTTCATTTTATTTTATTGCTTTCCAAGTTGAATAAAAATGTTCTCAATCATACTTTTCCTTTGTAAGTACATGCTGCTAGTCACTTGTTAGACAACTCTATAAAAGTTATTTTACATTTTATCTTTGCTACTACAATCTACAAAATTTAATCAAAGCCAGGTATGGGGGTGAACCACTGTGCTCCTATTAATTGGGAGGCTAATGTGGAAAAAATCACTTCAGTTCATGAGCTGGAGACCAGCCGGGCAATGTAGTGAGAACTTGTCTGAAAAAAATAAATAAGTAAAACTAAATCAATATAACAGTGTGTAAACAACTATGGTCTAGTCTTTGACTTTTTTTCAAAGCCTTTTCTGTATTTCAAATTTTATTTCTGAAATATATAGACAATTCTTTACTTTGTCAGTAATTTTCATTTGTTTTAGGTCTACTAATAGTAAGTAAAATTTAAACATTTTAGGTTTATTTTTAAACTGAAAACTAAATGAGTTAGCTGGGTAAAGAATATTGTATTTTAATTTTCACATATTTGCTAGTTATTGTCAATATTTGAGTTATGTCTACTACGCATTAGTAAAACATGTTTGAAAATCATCAAAAGTCCATTTCCCATTATTACTGGCAAATGAGATGACTTTATCTTTATTCGAACACTGTAAGATAAAAAGTTTTAGATCCACTTAATGTAAAATTCTTTAAGTTATTTTCTAATTCACATATCATCTTGAAGATAATATCTGGAGTTCATATTCAATAATGCACACTTCTAAATCCATCACTGCCTGAACAGCTTTACAAATAGGAAGAAAAATTGCTTTCACATAATTCATCAGAGAAAATGCAAATTCAACTCAAACAATATAAAATACAAAGCATGGAAACAAAAAAGCCCAATTGCTTTCATTTACAAAACAATAAAATCTGATTGGTCTAAACTTTTCAACACTCAAATGGAAATAAAGTGCTGGTGTGAACTATAAAATTTAAATCTAGGACAGAGAGAGCTAAACATTGCACAGCCATTCTCAAAATTGGACAAATCCTATTGTGGTGTTATCTGGAGTGTTTATTTTTGCCCAGGTTATTTTCATAGCAAAAAATACTATGGATTGTATTCATACATACTTCAGACAAACTGATAGCACTGTGCCTACTGTCATTATTTAGTAGAGAATTGGTCTAGTCATTTTTAATGGAGAAAAAGTCCATATGATCAGAAAATATTTCTTCTGGGCAGTTAGATCCTCATTTTAGATATCCTTAGCAGAGTATATTTTCTTGGTCATTTTTTCCTTTTTTTGTGATTTGCCAATTGCATCTTTCTGAACTGGAAGAAGTGTGAAAGGTTATTTATTAGTGATGTGAATGAAAAATGAGTTCAGAACAATTACATTTCGAGTTTTGTTTCATTTTAAGCTAGCATAGTACTGTGATAACAGTGTAGATTAAGTACTTGACAATGAATTAGGTGAATCTCTGACATATTACCTATAATTGGTAACATTTGCTACAAGAAAAAAAAAACTGTTTGCATTCTAGGCATATTTACCCTGAGGGTTAGTAACTTAAAACACATGAGGTAAAAGGGAAAAGAAATATTTATCTATCATAATGGCTAGTCTTTTCATTTTGAACCAAAAGGACGTATGTACTTTTCAGAAATAACAGAATCTATCTCCAACTGTCAGTGTCAATGAAGAAAAAAAAATGCTGTTCATATAAAATTCATAGAACTAAAGAAGTTCCTGTCATAATGCTTTCAAGAGAGCATGGTCAAATCTCTCTGGGCCTTTAGTTTAAATGTCATTTCTAGTCAACTGTAGGGATTTTAAAAGTATTTTAGCACTGGCTTTTTCCTAGGGGTATATTGGGTCTTTCAGAGAATTTATGTTTTTTAATAAAAGACACTCTAGTGCCAATTCTTATAAAATACTCTCCTACATAGTGTCATTTGCAAATGACTTATAGAAGAACTTATGCAGGAATTTTTAATTGGTTTTCAAGAAGTAGAAAATGGTCAATGATTTTCAGGATAAGAGCTTCAGGGATGATAAAAATCAACCATACAGGCAAATTATAATGCAATGTTCTCATAATCTCACATGCTACAGGGAAGACTAAATAAAGAGTCTGAATTGTCCTGGGATTGTCTAAGGGGATTCCATGAAGGAAGGTTGGAAACGATTCTGCACTATACTGGATCTATATGAAAGTCATCCAGCTATGGGAAGCCTAAAAATGGCCTCATAGGAACTTTCTAATATCTTTGTCTATTATAATCAACTTTTCATCCCACAAATACTCATATAAAATTGTGATAGTTTTTTCAACATTTCAACTTATAATTCTTTTGAACTTTTATAACTACACAGCATAAAATGATTCTTTCCTTTCTTCCCCCAAATATTTTGAAATGAATTATTTTGGTGAATGGGAGTCTTAGGTCATTTATGGAGCCATTTTCATCTACCAATCTAAAAACAGTCTTTATCGTCACAAAAACTATAGCAATATTCATCTCTATGTATATTTTCATTATCTTTTGTATTTTGGTTTATTATTATTTATTATTATTATTATTATTATTATTATTATTATTAAATCACAAATTCTTATTGTGATTTAATAAACAGCAACCAAATGAGATAAAGCAAATTAAATATATGCTGTGTGAATGTGGAGAAATGTTGTGGAATTTAAATCTAATGGAGGTAATATCCCCATGATTGCTAAACATATTAATTGGTTGGCATCCAGTCTAGAGACAGAAACTACACAGTAATTTAAACAGAGGGAATTCTATATGCCTAATTATTAACGTATGATAGAGTAAAACATGAAAATGACTTAAGAATTTCCTAGAGCTGAAGAGTGTCCAAGAAAGAACAAATTGGAGAGGAATTGTTAATATTTAAGTTATGTCTACTACAAATTAGTAAAACATGTTTGAAAATCATCAAAAGACCATTTCCCATTATTACTGACAAGTGAGATGACTTTATCTTTACTTTAAGAACAAGAAAGAATAAACAGGGCTGTGATCAAGACCTCCTTGAAGATGTTGTGAGGTGTCCCTCTGGATGGTCAGGCAGTTCCCTGTTTGTGGTACCTTTTCCAAGAAATCAGGAAATAACTACCTGGAGCAAAGGTGACCAAGTCATTCAGAGGGGCTCAGAGTGCAATTGTAGATAGGAAGACTGGAGTACATGGTCTCTATGTCAACAGGGACAGGAAGAAGTGATCACTGGGACCAAAATGAGAGCTGTGTGGTCACTAAAGAAAGATGTTTCCTCTTCACATGGTTGGGACAAAACCACACATATCTTCATACACCCAAATCACTGACTGCCCACAGATCAGGTGTTTAGGGATGCAGAGTAAGCAAGAAAACCCCACTTTTCTTGAACTGACCCTCCAGTAACCTTCACTGACAAAATTTGTTCTCACTGTGAAGAAGAGTGCCCATTGTCCAGTTACAATCAAGGAACAGGTACTGAGGCATCAACTTTGAGCTGAGAAAGAACACACCGAAAGATAATATGCTAAGATACTGAATGTTTTATAGTTTGCCCTAAATCTCAGAACTCTATTATTTGCAGTAATTAGTCAAAGAAGTAAATCTCTGGTCTTGGTCCCCTTCTTTGCTATTTGGAATAGGTGAGGCAATGTTATTTGAGACATTTTGCAAACTGCTAAGTTAGGTAATTGGTGTTGCTGTGAATATAATACTTGTGTAAGAACCATTAACTGTAAAACCATAAATGTCTGTTTATTCTTATACCATTTTTCATGGTTGTTTCAAAGACAAAGAAAGCATAGTTGAGCATAGCTGAGCTATGAGTGAATATATCTAGGAATAACTTCTAATTCCAGTAATTCTGTTTCTTTCACATGTCTACATAGTAATTCAACTTTGAGTTTTGCCACTTCAAAATTAAAATTTGCTAATTTGTTTACTTACTATGATCATAAATCATCAATGCAATAAATTTACATAGATAATTTGAAATCACAAAGTTTACCTTGAGAACACAATACCAGTTTTTGCATTCTAACATTTACATTTTATGGCTTTTTAACCTAGAGCATGTTTTATTTCATTACATAATATTTGAAATGTGAAAAAATAACTTATATGATACATAAAATTTTTTAAAAAATAGCAGATTACACAGCTTAGAATGATGGAAAATAAAATACTACTAGGGCCAGTCAAGATAACTTTGAGCTTCATTCTCATCATTTACCTTTTTTATGTTCTAGAAGTGATGGCTAACCTGAATGATGTATTTATCATTATTTTATTTTAACATTATATTTGTATTTCATAGACTTATTTCTAAATATTATTTTTATTTCTTACCATCTTTAAAATTACTAACATAGCATGATTTCTTCTTTTCTCCACTTTTACTTCATTCCCTCACACTTACATTTCTAAGATTTTTCTGTAATAGTGCATCACAGTTCATTTACTTTTTTCCTTTATATAATATTTCATGGAGTGAGCCTAGCATCACTTATTTATACATATTTCTGTACATAGTTAGAATAGTTTTCAATAATTTCTCTAGGTAGTAATTCTAATTTGAATATCCTTCTACATATTTCCCAGAAAAAAAAACACAGAAAGATTTTACATACTTTATATATTTAGCAGGATAAATACAAGGTTAGAGGCTTATGCAGGCTGAAAATTCAAAGCAGTTGTACCAATTTATACTTCATGATTGAAGTATCAATATGGTATAAGTGTTTTTGTTGCTTTATGTTTTCCAGACACCAGATATTTTGCTAATCTAGTAGATACAGCAGCATGTTTTACTGTTAATTTGAGTTATTTTTCTTCATTATTAATAACTGATTTTCTGTTCATATATTTATTTGAGGTTTATTTTCTCTAATGTGAAATACCTAACCTTATGCTGAAAAATCATTAGGCATCTCATAAATGACATGTACAAAAATAAAGAAAATATATAATTGTACTTAATATTAAAATTCAAATACTGCAAGTTGGGAAAAAAATGGAAGAATTCTTGTTCTATCCATTTTTATTCACCATTTAATTATAATTTTTAGTCAGGGCACTAACTGAAGAAAAATACCCACAAAGTTCTCACAGATTAAATAATGAGAAGTAAAATTTTTGTTTACAGAAGACATAACTGTTTAGGTAGAGAGCTACAAGGAATTTGTAAAAAGCTACAGATCAAATTCCTGAATGCATGAAGATTTCAGTACACATGATTACCATTCAAAACTAATGTTTACTTAAGTCTAAGAATAAAAAATAAAGGATTACTGACATCCAATATAATATAGTTAAGAATCTATTCAATCAACAAGTGTAAGATTTCTACATGGAAAATGTTGCAAAGAGGAATTGATAGGAACAGAAGCAAATGAAATAAATGCATCACACTCAGAGATTGAAAGATTCAATATTCTTAAAAATGACCTTTCTATCCAAATTGATCCATGGAGGGAATTTAATCCACGCAAAATTCCAGTACACTTTTTGAACTTAATTGACAGGCTGATTTAAAAATTTGCATATTACCAAATGATCCAGAAAAGCCAAAAAATCCTCTAAAAACAGAACAATTTAGATGACCTTTTTAAAAGTGCTATAATTAAGACAGTCTAATTAAGACAAGACAGTGGTCCAATTAGAAAATAGAAGAAAACAGATCCCCCAAATAAACATACATTTACATAGTCAATTAATCATTGACAAATTTGCCAAGATCATTCAACAGATAAAGTATTTTTTTTTCAATAAATTGTGCTGGGACAACTTAATATCTTATTGGAGGAAGGAGAGATGGTTTTTATCCTTTTATTAACTCATGCATAAAATAAATCATAGATCTATACCTAATAGTTTAAATTGCTAAATTCTATATGAAAATATGAGAGAAATATTTTTATAATTAGGATAGACAACTATTTTTTACATAGTGAAGACAAGCACAAACTAGGTTTAGGGATGTGGCTCATAGGTAGAATGCTTGTATAGCATACGTAAGACCCTGGATTAGACCCCAAGCACTGCAAAAAAATAAAACAAGTAACTATTAAAAATAGACAAACTTGACCAAACTTAAAAACCTTTCTCAAAACACATAACTAATAAAATGAAAAGACAAGCCACAATTAGGAGAAATTATCTACAAATTATACAAGTTTACAAAAGGTTCATATCTAGAATATATAAAGAACATTTTAAACTAAAAAATGTCAAAATAATAAACTCAATGAAAACAGGTAAACAACTCAAATGGACACTTTGCAAAGAAAATAAACAGCTACTATAAACATGAAAAATTAAGGAACTACAATTTATGACAACATGGCCATGTCAATTGATGCCAAACAACTACTCAATGTATTGAAAAATTATTGATGCTAAAAGTTCTTAACACATTAAAGTAAAAGAAAATATCTTCAATTTTGTAAGAAATCTACTACAGCTAAAATACTACTTCTTAACAGTGAGATAATGATGAGATGTGCAAAAAGTCAAGATGCATATTCATATCGTTTTTAATATTTGAGGTCCTAGCCAGTGCAGTAGGCAACAAAAAATAAATGCATGCAGAGTGAAAAGAATAAAACTGTTAACTGTTTTACTTGTAAAAAGCCTACATATGTAGGGAGTTTTATTAAAATCTTTTGTAGAATAAGTGACTTAAAAATGTTGCAGGATAAAAATTCAATGTAAAAAATCAGTTGCATTTCTATGTAGCAGCAATAAATGACCTGAAAATGATATTGAACACTTGCCATTTACTATTTCACCTAAAGTATACGCTTCTTGTTTACCTAAACTAGAATTACTATTTCTGATTTTGTTTAACACTCTGATTTTTAATTTCCATAAAAAGTGCTTTAGGCTTGGTGGGTACCAGATCCCAATTGTAAATGTTGTAGTCCATGATGGTTACAGGTCTACAAAGCCATAGTATTTATTTGTTTGTACTCTAGAATGTCTTTCTTCATAAGATTTTTCTAGATTATCCTCTAGGGACACTCCTCCTTCCCTAACACACACATCCTGTGGGTTGGCCTAGAACTTGTAAAAAACCTTTAGGGCATCACCAGTATGACCTTTCTGTAAGTCTATAATGCAGTAATGCAACAACATATTCAGGAAATCTAAAGCTCAACTTCTGACAAATCAACATGATGTAATACACTTTGCCAAAACAGATTAACCAAGCAAAATCAGAGTCTACATTAAACATGAAAAAATCCTGTCAAATCTTAAAATCTATCACTCGTTACATGAAAATAGAAGTCTGGTCATTCTAATTACTATAAAATTAAGGTTTGGTACTTGGTTTACATAAAAAGATGCTTCATATGTCTGACTTATTTTAATAAAAAGTCCAACAGGGTTTAGCTTTTTTTGTGAAACCAAGTATATCTTAGTTGACTTCATGTTATTCATTTTATGATATTACTGTTTTTAATGTTTTTTCTTCTTTGATCTGTTAGTTGTAAATTTCTCGTATAGTAGATGAATCAATTTTGCCTTCTTATTTCTCATAGCAGTAACTCCAGTGCTTAGTAAATGTTGACAGATTGAGTTCTTATATAGATAAAATTGATCAGAGATCAGAAGCCAAACCACTTTTATTTATTTTATTTGTTATTTATTTATTTATTTATTTATTTTATTTTGAGATTTGGTCTCACTATGTTGCCCAGGCTGTCCTTGAACTCATAATACTTCTGCCTCAGCTTCATGGGTAGCCAGGATTACAGGTATATACTACCATGCCTGACTTCAAACCACTTCTAAAAGGAATATTTTCCAACTCATTTTGAGAAAAGGAAGGATTCATCAGTTAAGATTATCTAATAAATTATACTTTTAACCTCTTCACATTAAATACATGCCAGATTTTATGTTCAGGTCTCTACCCCAGAAGCCCTGCAAGTGTTGTCTGAAAGTCCTGCTCCTGTTGAGCTTCAACAGCTACAACAAACATATGGCCTTCCACCTGTAGGCCCAATGCTTGCACCTGATATTTAGTTTGGTCCGTTCACAAATGTACGGACTAAGCATTATGTTACCCATTTCAAAGATGAAGGATCCGAGACCCAGTGAGTTTAAGTAACTCATTCCGTTTATTGCAGCTAACAGAGAAAAGACAAATTGAATCCAGCTTAACTTGTGGCCCAATAGCACTGTGTGGCTCTGTGGCTTTAAATTGATTGAACTGACCACTGGGTCAAAGTATAGAAGATATTCTAGGCATTCTCTTGGTCAGTTTCTCTTTCTCTCCTTTTAATTTTTTCTCCCTTTCCCTCTCTCTCAATACAGATGATATATTCCAATGAAAAAAAGACAGTGTGAGGAGACCTTTTAAAGGTTTATATGGGAACATTCATCCCAAGACAAAAACAAATAATGTTCAATGTTGGATTACTTAAAAACCTAAAAGAATATTGCAAAATTTTCTTCAGATCCCAAGCCCAATAATGGATGGGCTGGTGTTAGGTGCAGGGTTTCACTCAATAATTCAATCCTTAGTTTATTAAACAAACAAAGCAAATGCTTTAAAGCAAAACAAAAACAAATGCTTCACTTTTCTGTTTAGCATTTATTGCTATACCGTGTAGACAATGGTTTATATATCTTGTTTCTTACCCCCATCAGATTGTACACTCCATGAAGTCAGGGGTTTCTGTTTCTGTTTTTCTCCTACATGTCTGCAGTATTTTCAGCACACAACACTCTTTGATGAATAAATGAGTGTGTGAATAAATGTGGAATTAATAATATTTGTTTCAAGAAGGAGATATATTTGCAAGAACCTTGCCCAGACATTTTTCCCTCTCAAAGTGGGTCTGAGGAGAAGGGGAGATATTTTCAGCTCTGTGAACTGGTTTGGGTCAGCATGGGAAAGTTAGCCACCTGAGAACTCACACTAACCCCCCCCCATCCCCTATGTGCTCAGAGACCTTGCCTGAGTCCCAGCAGAGCTATTGTCTGGTTACATGAGTATCAAGAGGAGTCATCCTTATTCAGAGTCTCAATCTTTAACAAGCAGCCACAGAATGAACAGAGCAGATCATTTATGATAGGAAACAGACAAACAAACAAACAAAAACAAGTATACTCATCTCAGCCTTGTTGCCTTTTTCTGCCTATACAATAAACTTTTCTGATCACTATATATGGTGGAAGAGATGAGGAGTAAATTAACTCAGAGAGTTCCTGGCTTGACAGCAAATAAGCCAGGCAAGATAACACATAAGTCTTAAAAGCTCTTAAAGACATCCTTAGTGAAACATAAAATCCATATCAACTGTGCACATATATTGGGATAATTCAGGAAATACTGATAATGAAAAAATTAGAAAACTTCCTGTACATGGCAAGTTCTCTGCATATTTTGTAACATGTAATGTCTAAAAATATTTGATGTTATAATTTGACTATAGTTTTTGTTTGCTTCTATAACAAATTATTCAAAATTAGTGTCTTTAAACCACACAACTTAGCATTCCATATGTTAAAAGGATGACGTGATTCTCGCGGTGTCAGGAGGACTGCATTCCCTTCTGGAGGTTCTGGGTGAAAATATCTTTCCTTGAATATTAATGGTTTAGATATGAGGTATCCCCCAAAATCTCATGTATGAGACAATGCAAAAAATGTTCAGAGGTTAAATGATTAGATTATGAGAGCTTAAACCTGATCAGTGGATTAATCCACTTGAATGAAATATTTGGGTGGTAACTGTAGGGAGGCAGGGGATGACTGGAGGAAGTAAGTCGCTGGGGTTTGTGTTTGGGCTTTTAAAATTTTGTTCTTGTGGAGCAGAGCTTTCTCTTCTTCCTGGTGCCATGTTCTGAGCTGCTTTCCTGTACCACAACCCTGTGCCATGATGTTCTACCTTACATCATCCCAGAGCTATGGAGTTGTTGACCATAGACTAATCTCTGCAACCATAAGCCAAAATAAACTTCCTCCTCTATGTTGTTTTTGTCAGTTCTTTGGGTCACAGCAACACAAAAGCTGACTAAAGCATTGACTTTTCCAGTTTCTAAAGGCCACTCACATCCTTTGGTTCATGGTCCCTTTTCTCCTTCCTTAAAGCTAACATCAAGTCTCTCTGACCATTCTTTTATGATCATATTTCCCACCTAATCCAGCCAGGAAAGGTTCTTTGATTTTTAAGGACCCTGTCAATACACTTGAGCCCACCAAAATAATACAGTAAAACCTTTCCAACTTGAAAACAGTACTTAAGTTAATCATATCTGCAAATTATCTTCTTGACAAGAAAGTAACACATTTCCAAATTCATTGGGGAAAAAAATACTAATTCTCACTCAAAGGTCAAGAATTGGGACATGTACATCATTGGACACCATTATACTGCCTGCCATAGTCCGTCCTCTGGCTTTCAAAGATTTTTGTCATCTCACATGCAAAATATATTATCCTATTCCAATATCTTCAGAAGTCTTACTCCATTATAGCATCAATTCAAAGTTCAAAACCGCATCTAAATTTGATTAGGTCAACAAAAGCCACATCTTCTGAAAATAATTTTAATCAGATTCATTAGGTATGAATAAGACTTTAGGTATGAACCCCCCTGGGGACCAATTTATGCACCTGTGAAACTCAAGCAGCAAGGTTTCTGTGTCTACAATATGTTAACAGGACTGGAATAAGATAATAGTGATAGGTGTTCCAGGTCAGAGAGCCTACATTCTCTTTTGTCATAAAAATAAATTTCCCTTAAATTGTTTTGCATATTTTAAACTTAATATTTATATCCTCAGATGAAAGATATAGGAGAAAATTCAAATATCAGTTCTACTGCTGAAATAGCAAAAATATCTAGGTTTTCAGGAAGCTTTCTAATTATTTTATATGTTGAGCATTCCAAGAACCACCACCCCCCACCAAAGAAGGAAGAAAGGAAGGAAAAAGGAAGTAAAGAAAGACAGACATTGCTACATCAGGCTGTGTAACCAAGGATATTCTCTGCTAAGTGTTGGAATCAAGGTGGCAAGGCATGTATACCTCCTTCAGTTTCTTTAAATGCTTCCTAATATTTCATTTTGACTCATTAGGGATTCTTATGCAGCTTTTCATTTCATTTTATTCATGCTTTGGTGCTGGGAAATGTACCCATGACTTGATACATGCTAGACAAGAAATCTATCACTGAGCTACTATCCCAACCCCTCTATTAGGGTTTCAAATGGGATGCTGAAAGGAAAATGAAGATGGAGAAGATTATGTTAGATGGTTGGAGCAGTATATGAAGAATTTGACTTAAAGGTTAGTTGAATTTAATCCTTTTGGAACTAGGCTCGAGAAATTCCTTCCTCTGTGCCATGATGTTGCAATAACATGATCAATGAACTTTCTAAGTTGCAGTGGGACAGAACAGGCTCTCTCTCTTCGTTATCTCACAATGTTCATGTACTGCAGGGATGCTAATAAACAATGTCAGGGAATAATATAATAATTTATGTGTTTATATATATGATATATGGTATAATCATAGTGTATGTTATGTGATTATTTCTTTCATTGTATCTATGCTATTAAAGAGTATGCGATTATAGTTATAAATCTTGGTTTATAACTAAGATTTTGCCACTGCAAAATGTAAGAAATAAAGATAGCATACTTTGTCTTTTTTCCTCTCTAAATCTTATCTCATGGGGTAATAAAAATACTATCAGTATTAGAGTTACTAAGGAACTTTGTCACCTCTTTGGCACAAGAGGGATTTGGAATATTCCCTCTAGGGACTTGCCCACTTGCCTAATCCTCAAAGGTTTATTCCTTGTTCTCAGTGGCTCCATTAACCAAACCCCATAGTCTGAGTAAATTTTCTTCTCTGATAGGAGGCCAGCTTCAAGAATGCATAAAGATCATTACAGTTATTTGTCAAGGGACTTTGGAACTTGCAGCACTAGGCTGATCTACACTGAGAAACACCAGTAAGCAATATGTACAAATGTCTGGCATAAATATGAGTAACCCTTAGTCTGGATATCTTTCTGCAGATTGGAGAAGCCCTGTACCTACAAGGCCTTTCTTGCCTCCTTTCAAACCTCAAACCAGGCTCGACATCTCTGTTGAGCTTTATTGTTTCATTGATTTTAATTGAATATTTATTTTTTTAGTTTCATAATAAAAAAATTTAACCTTGGGAGACAAGATAAAAAAATAAAAATTAAAACATTTGAGATTTGTCATTTTAAAAATCTGCTTAAGCTATTAGACCACTTGTGATCAAGAATAGAGTGTTATTACATTGTTAGGATATTAGATAAAATTAACAAAGTCCATAAAGTTGTAGCTTACATATGTTAGTAAAAAATCTGTTTCACTGTAGCAAATTCACTCATATTTTTGAAATTTTGCCAAAAATGAAGTTCAGCTGAGGTTACTCTCTGAAACCTTTTTCCTATGTATCAATGGGTTCAACCTAATTCCCAAGCACTCTTCCTGTTATAGTGCTTTTCCTACTAATGCACTCATCAGTTTGGCTTAAAAAAGTAAGAGTCAAATTATACTAAAGACAGATGCCTTTCATTGTATCTATGCTATTAAAGAGTATGCAATTATAGTTATAAATCTTGGTTTATAACTAAGATTTTGCCACTGCAAAATGTAAGAAATAAAGATAGCATACTTTGTCTTTTTTCCTCTCTAAATCTTATCTCATGGGGTAATAAAAATACTATCAGTATTAGAGTTACTAAGGAACTTTGTAACAAACAATCACTTAATGGATTTGTTTTAAAGTCTAACAGGTGGTCAGTTATCTTCTGATTACAGTGTACCAGCTTTTATTTCAATTTAAATAAGCATGCCTATAGCAGAACACAGAATATAATGGTGGTACCAAGTTCTAATTAGTACTTTCCATCTAATTGATGCTACTCTGTTTCACATCTGCTGAACCTGTATTATATAGTTCATTAACTTTAGAAGATTTGATTACAAATTTGTGCACTTGCCCCCTTACTGCAGCTTACTGTGGAATAGTTCACTTAAAACAACAACAACAACAACAACAACATTAATAATAATAATAATAAACTTTCAAAATCAAAAGATTAGAACAGAAGTTCACCAATAGGCTTAAAATGCATCAGATGGATAGATCATTTCAACGGAAGAAGAAAGACAAATACTGATTGTGAGTGAAGAATCCATATTAAGGGATTTATACACTATATATACTATTGAAAAAAGAAGATTGCTCTCCACTGTGAAATTGACTTGTTTTTTTCTTTGATTAGATTTACCTTTAGTGTAATCCCTCCCTCTGCTAATTTTTATTGTTTTTTTTTTTCATTTCCTCTTCATGGAATACTTTGCCAAGAATGTTGTGTAGTTCAGGTTTTCTGGCTGTAAATTCTTTTAACTTTTGTTTATCATCAAAGATTTTTATTTCATCATAAAATCTAAGCTTAATTTTGCTGGATACAAGATTCTTGGTTGGCATCCATTTTTTTTTCAGAGCTTGATATATGTTGTTCCAGGATCTTCTAGCTTTCAGGGTCTGGGTTGAAATTTTTGCATATAACGTAATTGGTTTCTCCCTATATGTAATCTTATCCCCTTCCCTCGTGGCTTTTAATATTCTCTCCATATTCTTTATGCTAGGCACTTTCATTATAATATGCCTTGGTTTGGATCTGTTGTGATTTTGTACATTTGTCTTCCTGTAAGCCTCTTGTATTTGGTTTTCCAATTTATTCTTCATGTTTAAAAATTCTTTTTATATTATTTCATTGAACAGATTGTTCATTCCTTTGGTTTTGTACTCTTTGCCTTCCTGTATACCAATTAATCTTAAATTTGGTCTTTTTATGCTATCTCATATTTATTAAATATTCTGCTCATAGTTTCTTGTCATTTTCACTGTATGGTCTACATTCTTCTTGAGATTATATATTTTGTCTTCATTGTCTGAGGTCCTGTCTTCCAAGTGATTAAATCTGTTGTTGATGCTTTCAATTGAACTTTTAATTTCGTTTATTGTTTCTTTCATTTTAAGAATTTCTGTTTGGCTTTTGTTTAGAACCTCTATCTCCCTACTGAAGTAATCTTTTGCTTCCTGTATTTGTTTATGCAGCTCTTTGTCAAAATGATCTTTTGATGCCTGTATTTGCTCTCTTATATCATCCTGTAACTCATAGAACATTTAATCATGCACATTCTGAAATCCTTCTTTGTCATTTCATCTGCTGTGCTGGCCATGGATTCTAATAATGTGGTATCTTGGTTGGTTTGGGGCACGTTGTTCCCTTGTCTTTTCATGTTGCTTGTGTGTCTTCCCTTCTAGCACTGTAGTTCTGAGTCATTATCGTTTTTATCCTATAGGCTCATAGTGCAGCTGTAGGGTTCCAATACCTCTCCTTTGAGGGGAAGGACAATGTTAATAGGTTATAATGCAAACAATATGCAACCTAAAATCAAATAATTGCTATTAAGACATTTAGAGTTTGGTCATAAGATACAGAAATGGTGAATTCAATTATTATCTACAATATAATCAATAGGTTTATAAAAAGGGTTTACAGTTTCTGATGGTGGGCAAAGAATTGGGCTTGAGGTGTAGGAAGATATGCTGAGGAGGTAGGAGGTAAGGATATAGAGTTACTATATCTTAGGAAGTGTGAAAGAGAAATCTAAAGAAGAAGGTTAGTAGCAGGATAATAGAGAGGAAGTAATTTTAGGTAGACAAGTAAGTGAGAAGACAGTAGAGTACATAAAACAAACATATATATATATATATATTAAGAAAAAAAATTAAAAAGTTAAAATAGTAAAAGCTGTAATATACTATTCAGTCGTCCAGTTCTCAAGATCCTAATACTTGCAAAGTCCTTGGTTTCACATATGTTGGGGATGTGAGGGTGGGAGAATAGAGAGAAGAAAAAAAAAGCTCAAAGGAAGATACAAGGATTGTTTGGGTTGGAGATCAGAATCTTTCTTTTGTTAGATAGTATCTCCACCCTCAGAATGGTGAAGGTAGCCAGGGAGGGAGGGTTGGTTCTGGGTGGATCACCTGGAAGTGGGGTCTGGCACCTGCAGATTCCTCAAGGGAGATCTCTTTTTGTGAGTGCCTGGTCTTATCTCCTTATCTTGCCTGAAGACCTTCCAGTTCCTGGTCTCTGTGTTTGTCTCTAAACTGTATCACATTCACCTTCTCCCTTACTGCTTTTTATTTTATTTTTTAATTTTTTTTAGCTACACATGGCATTACAATGATCTTGGCAATTCATACATTTGAATCATTGGGGTATAATTTCTCATTTTTCTAATTGTACAGATTGCAGAATCACACTGGTCACAGAGTCACTTATATACATACAGCAATCATAATGTCTATTCTATTCTGCTGTCCTTCCTATCCTTACTGCTTCTTAATAAGGGACCTTTCTCTCCAGGGCTCTTGTGTGTGGGCTTTGGGCACAGTGTGCACCTGCCCCGGCTGAGAGCTGTTTTTTTTTTTTTTTTTTTTTTTTTGCTGGGCACTCACTTTGCCAGGTTAGTGGCTGCTGGGGAAAGGGGGGAGTTATAGAAACTGTGTATCTGGCCAGCCAGAGTTCTAAACTGGAAGTTGCCCCCATTTAAGATGGTGATGAAGGTGACCCAAGACGGAGGCATTTGCTTTCAGCGCTGCAGTGTTGGTTCGGGTGGGGGGAGCTGGGCGCTGGTGTTGTAAGATGAGTTCAGAAACTAGCTCTGTGGCAGGCAGCATGTAGCTGTGGCTATCTTCAGAGCCTCTGTAAAGTTCAACAGTGCAGGCGGGATATGGTGCATAAGGGACTATCTCCGTTGTTGCAGAGTCCCAAGATGAAGACAACCAGGGAGCCCCAAGTTGGTAGATGAGGATCCACACAGGAGTGGTGGCTGGAGATCCGGGTAGCTGCCAGGTATCATGCATGGGAGCTGCATCTGGGATTTCTGCTTGGCTGGGTGGCCAAAAGTTCTGCCTGGGTGCTGAGGCCAATGGTCCCGCTGGAGCTCCTGGTAGTCCTCCTGGGCAAGTAGTTGGGATACCTACTCTGATGCTGAGTCCTGGAGCCCTGCATGGGCACAGTGGCCCTGATTCCTACATGGGAGCAGGAAAATTGCTCTCATAGAAGCAGTATTCTCACTACTTGAGTCCCAGGTCACAGAGTGACACAGAATGCTGCCTCCTTCTGGCCTGACATCTTGGATCCCTCTATACCCTCTTTCACTTTTCAAATAACATGGTGTTTCCCTTCTTTGAAGCATGGAATACACAAATGGACAAAAAAGATCACTAAGGGAAATATTATTACAAAACCATATTTTATATTTATATTTGGCATTCATATTGGATACTGAGTCAAGTTCAACTATATTTCACTGAAGCTTTCCTTTCAATGTTCATTAGAAGAATTCTACCGAGCAATGAGTCGAAAGAGTGAATGACCCTAAGCTGAATATGGATAACATTCAAGTTGCCAACTTTACTCCCCACTTCTATTGCCTTCAGAATTATGTAATTGCTTGACTTCTGACTGACTGATAATATTTCCCAAAATTTATAGGCAAAACTACTAATTCCTCGCTGAGAAGTCAGGAAATGAGAGTTGAACATGTGGGAACAAATCTTCCTGCTGCCATGCTGTGATGAATTTGAGATTGATCAAGCTTGCTTGGTAATGTGGCAGTCGGGGAAATGAAAATGGGTTGTCAGTTCCAATAGCAATTAACCAGAATGATTACAAATGTGTAAATGATGAGACATTAGAGTTGACATGTTTTTGACTACAACTTGACATAGAGTCATGCAGAATTTGTCCTGTGTTGACTCCAAACTTTAATAGAAGCTGCTAGCATAGGTAGCAGCATGGCAGTTGTGCTCATTTAGCAATCGTCAGGCTTAATGTCAAATGAATTGGTCATACCAGGTGTGTCACACATCAAATATGAAGGCATTCATAATCACACTCGAGTGCAGTCATTTCTCAAGAGTTAGAATAAATGGATAAGGTTTATCTCTCAACTCTGTACTTTGGAGATGAATTTGAACCCATTTATTTCCCAATTTCCTCCTTAGAAAAAAGGACATCTCAAAAGATGCTCAGGGAATTGAATTGCCTTCAAGGGGGTGCTGTGTGCTCTTGTCCACACTGTAATAACAAAAAATCCTTAATGTCAAATCATTTCCTGCTTGCATTTTAACCTAAGAGAAAACTGATGAATTAGGTATAATGATTCACATTTTTCTTTTTTACTTCAGGGAAAAGAAAAAGAACAGTGAATATTTTAAGGTCACAGTGAATAATAGAACCAGCACCTGAACATATGTTTCCTCTCCCATAGTGCTCTTGAGTCTGAAACTCTCTGCATAGTTTTAAAGTAAAATTTGCTGTAAAGGAGTAAATATTTGCTTGACAGGAACTTCATTCTGAGGGTAGGTACTACTGGCAGAAAAGTATGACTTTTCTCTGAGCATTAAATGTTTTTTTTTTTTTTTTTTTTTTTTTTTTTAGGTCTGGATCTATTTTCAGTTTTTATGTCTTCGGTGTAGATAGAGATGAGTTGTATTTTGCTCTTGGAAATAAGGTCGATATTTGATATAATTTAACAATAATTTATTGAGTACACATTTTCCATTATCAGAGAAAATAACTAAAATTTGAAAGAAAATCCATGCCCAGCAATAGCTAACAATTTCTCTGAGACAAGAAAGCATGATAGGGAAAAAATATGTAAGTTCCAAACAAAATAATAGAGACATGTATATAAGTAAATGTCAAAATAAAAATATAAAGTAGTGCTTTTACAGCTTTATTGAGATAAATTGCTATACGAAACTACACGTAATTAATGCATGTAATTTGGCAAGTTTGGATGTGAACTCATGTTATCATCTCCATAATAAATGTATTAATCACTTCAAAACATTTCCTTGTGTCCTCTTGTTTTCTTTGTTTGGTGATGGAAATGGGACCCAGAGCACTTTACCACTGAGTCTGATCCCTAGTATTTTTTATTTTTTTATTTTGAGACAGGGTCTGTGGAAGGCCATCCTTGAACGTGATTTGAGTTACCTCCCTGGCTGAGTGAGAGGCGCTTAGGCACAGCTGTGTCAGAGCTTTCCCTACCCTTTTCCAGGTCCAAGGGCTTGTCTGTGCAGAGGCGTGTCTGGCCACTGCCCCCAAGACCCAATCTTCGTCCTTGACCTTGGGATGCTGCCCCCCTTAATCTTCATTGGATGGGATTTTCCCTGGAATTTTTTGTTCCCCAATAAAAGTCCACTCCCTGGCGTGTTCTCTCTCTCTCTCTCTCTCTCTCTCTCTCTCTCTCTCTCTCTCTCTCCTCTTCAGTAAACCTCACCACCGATTAAGTGGATGGAGGCAAGAGCTAAGAGAAGCCGGAGCTGGTTTTAAAGGTAATTAGAGTTTTGTCTCTTTAATTTAAAACTCCCTAGCATTTACTCATGAATCGAACCTTCTTTAATGAAGCCAGCGCTGGTCACGTGGCAGAAGGGTCTTGCTAAGTTGTTGAGGGCCTTGCTACATTGTCCAGGCTGGCTTTGAATTTGGAATCCTGCTGCCTCAGCCTCTAGAGTTGATGGGAATACAGATGTGTTCCACCTGGCTGTTTGTTTTTATAGGATTACAGAACATGAGATCTACCCTCTTCACAAAGTTATTTTTTAAATAAATCATTATTAAATATAGTCAGTATGTCATAGAACAAATTTGGAATTTAATCACGTTGTGTAGCTTTAAATTTATTCTCATTGAGTATAATTCCACACATACCTTCACTTCATTACCTGAAGACCACCATTCCACTGTCAATTTTTATATGCTTGTCTATTTTAGACACCTCATGTAAGGGAAATCATGTATATTTATTCCTCTGTGACTGGCATTTCACTTAGTATAACATCCTCACGTTTCATCAATGTTGTTTCAAATGGTAGTTTTTTCCTTTTTTAAAATTTAAATAAACTGTATTTTTATAACTTTTCTATTAAGGTCAAATAACATTCCATTGTATGTATGTGCCACAATTCTTTATCCATTCATCTGTCAATGGATGTTAGATTTGTATTTATATGTTGGCTACTGTGGAAAATAGTGTTCCAAATAAACATGGGAATGAAGATATCTCCTCAAGATGTAGATTGCAATTATTGTTGATATTTGCCCAAAATTGTGATTGCTGGTTGCTGTGGTACTCCAATCTGTAGAACCGTCCCAATATTTTCCCAAACTAGTGACTATGCCATTTTGAATTCCTACCAACAGTGTATATGTGTTCTGTTTTCTCCACAAACTCATTAATATTTGTGATCTTTGCTTATTTGATAATAACTATTCTAAAATGTATGAGGTGATGTCTCATTGTGGTTTTGATTTGTGTTTCCTAGATATTTTGTGATATTGATAAAGCAGTGGTTTCAATCATTTTGCATAATGATAAAATACTTTTGAAAATGATGCATTCCTCATATTTTCACTTACAAATAAATTATTCATAAATGTAACTGGTTTAAACTTTTACATTTTTGTGTATACAAATAAAAGTTAATTTTTTACTTATTGTGACAATGATATTCTAAGATAAAATATGTGTATATATTATGTTATTGTTATAATTGCTCTTAAAATAGGACTGATCAAGCAAAACTTTGTTGAACTTTATTTACTTATTAAGCATAAAATACGAAACATTGAAAACCTCTTTTTTCCAGATTAAAGGTCTATTTTTTTATTAACTCTGATTTGTCATACATGATGGCAGAATGCAATTCATTTCATATTACATATAGAGAACAATTTTTCAAGACACTGATTGTACACGAGTAATTTCACACCATTCATGTCTTATACATGTACTTAGGGTAATAATGTCTAACTCATTCTACCATCATTCTCACCCCCTTGCCCCTCCCTCCCCTTTGCTCTGTCTAAAGTTCCTCCATTCCCCCCATGCTTCTCCCACATTACCATATGAGTCAGCATCCTCATATCAAAAAAAAAAAAAAAAAAAATTCAGCCTTTGATTTTATTTATTTATTTTTTGACTGGCTTGCTTCACTTAGCATTATACTCTCCAATTTCATCCACTTACCTACAAATTTTATGATTTTATTCTCTTTTGATGCTTAGTAATGTTCCATTGCACAAATATACCAAAGTTTCCCTATCCATTCATCTACTGATATTATTGGTAACCAATATTGGAATACAAGTACTACTAGAATATATTGCTACTTAAGCATGAATTTAATTTTTTTTGTTCCACTTGCTTTCATACTTGAAGTACTGGAAAACCTTATTTAGATAAGAAATAGATAAAAATGGGGGGAGTTTAGATTTGATAAAGTGACTCAATTATCTGAATCTTTTCAGATTACATACCAAAAACTTTAATTTTTATAGCTAACAAATATTTGAATAGAAGCTGCTGTAAAAGCACATTTGTATTTTCCTTCAATTTTGTTTAAATCAAATTTTAAAATGTGACCTGTGGGAGAATTGTACTCAGTCATTAATTACTTGGATATGGATATATATATATATATATATATATATATATATATATATATATATATGTGTGTGTGTGTGTGTGTGTGTGTGTGTGTGTGTAGGCTTTAGTACAACTAATGATATCTAATAATAATATTCATTATTTTTTCTATTGGAGGGACCTTGTCTTAAGTTCGCATTTTAAAAAATGTTATAAAGTTGGATATATTTTAGAAATTTTATAAATAATTTGGTTGGAAACTCTACTTTTAGAATTATGACTTAATTTATTTTGAAGATGTTAATAAAACTAGAAGACTTCTAATAAAAGTTTAAAAACATATATATTTTAAAAGGAGGTATTTATCCTGTGTATGTTTGAGGCTCTTTCTCAGAAATTATCTACTCTTCTATATTTGTTGGGAAATTCAATAGTTACTTTTACAAAAACAGAGCTATAGATTCCCCCACCACTTCACTCTAAAGTGCTGTGGGTCTGGATTTAATTTCAAAACATGCTGTTTCACACATTTCATCCCATATGCCATGTTTTTACTCCAGACACACATGTGAGCCAGTCACAATCATAAAGCCCTCCCCAGGTCATGGGACTGTCAATGAAAGAAGGTGTTCAGATATTGTTAAGTAACTTATTTTATGAAAAAGAAGATGGACAAAGAAAATCAATAGAAATCTTAAAACAAAGATTTTCTCCACAAGGTCAGTTTCCATAAGGGATATAGCTGAGTTTTGTATACCACCAAAGACTTCACAAAGCCCTTCCAGGCTGCTTATTCCAAGGAAAGTTGTCATCCATCTAGTGGAAGGCTCATAAAATATAAATGTTACAGATGTAAAATTTTAAATATATAGAATTGGAAAGAAGGAAATAAATCTTTGTAGAATTTGATGTCAAAAAGGGTTTTTATATGGAATGTAATGATTGATGTGTACTCATAAATATAATAGAGGTTAGTAGATAAGTAGTTTGAGAATAGGGCATTTCAATGACAGGTAAACAAAAGTTTTTGTTTTCACAAAGTATGTATTTAAAGGAAATGAGGAGAACAGTGTCGCTAAAGTAAAGACCTTGCTGAGCTGGACAAAAGACATGTGAGCAAGGTCCAGTGTATCTTTAATTGGGACAGACCATGTTTAAACTTTACCCTGTGGGAAAATGCTTGTCACCAATGCTAACTCTGGATGAACTGCTTGAGAATCACCAGGCAGTAATACTTTAAAAACAATTTGGCCACACCACCTTCTCAAACAGAATATTTATAGATTGTCTCTAGGTGTCTGGCATCTTCATTTAAATCAAGTGCCCAAGTGGTATTTATTTAATATAAACATACATACATTTGAGAATATTGGATTTGAGCATGTTAGAAAATATATACTACAGATGTTTGAACAGAATCAAACTGGTTGGGAAAAGATTGGAAAGTAAGAAAATCAGTCATGTTGTACAATAATTCCACCTGGGTTCTAGTTCTTTCAGTAGAAATACAAAGGCAGGAGAGGCAGAGAAATATCTTCTTGGATGCATTCATCCCATGTGGTGAAAAGTTGAGGGCCTAAGTAAGAGGCCAGAAAGCAATCATGGCATTGTTGGGGAGGAGGAGGGTTTGGGGAATGGTTTGGGTCCCTGTTTATAGGTTCATCTCTTTTCTATGTAATCAACTTTTAAAATTTTATTTATGTTCCATATTATCTCCCAATAAACCAATCATTTGATTATTCATACCTATCTTTTTTTAGGCTATTTAGTCAAATTTCCTTATATGCCATTTATGTTTCTTAGAGCAGAAAAAAAAATCTTAAATCTATTTATCAGTACATGATATTCTAAAACAAACTGGAAAATTGGTTTAATGATTACTTGTCATTCTGGTATACATCTGAACTGTATTTTATAATATTCTGTAGATATAAAAATAAAGGGATACTATTCAATTTGCTTTTCCTGGTGCAGCTAAGAAATGCATCCTTCATCCTTCCTTCTGCATCCGTCACCATTTGATTTGGCCTTTCACTGACCTTAATTTCTCTGGGAACAGGCTCCTGTAGAAATGCTTCATGTCATGTTTGCTCAAGGAAGGAGACAAGGCAGGGAAAAAAAATAATTGTAATAAGGGTTTAGTGAGGAACTAACTGACATTAAAATGACCTATTCACTTCAAAATCTTGACTATTGGCTAGAAAGCACAGAACAATATTAGAAAAAACTACAAAGGTTAATGGGGGAAAGAAACAAAATAATAAAAACTAATTTTTATGCTTTAATTCCCTATTTTAACTCAAAAGGAAAAAGCAAACTCTGGGCAAATAAATATTATTCGTAAAAACCTATTTTCTTAAATTCTATTTGAAAATATGTATAAATTCATCAGTATGAATAGCTCAAATGTAAGATCCTTAGTTTGCTTTCTGAACACTTTTTTGGCATTTAGGAAAGTCTCTCTCCCCACGCTGAATAAGCACCAAATTTGTCCTATCTCAGTGTTTCCCAAGCACCTCTATTTCACCCTCTCATCCTTAGATGCAGGTATTAAAATACAACCAGGCAGAAAATATATTCATATAAGTTCTACATATTATGCACATACGTGATCATGAGAGAGAAAAAATGATGTATAATGAGAATATTCAGGGATTCATGTAGGACGAGTTTCAAAAAATAGAGGTTTAAATTTTTTTTTCACCATGGTTCCTTTCATCCCCCAATGCTTCATACACATGCGTATTTTGTAATCTTGCTAGAGATATGACTATTAATCCACATACTGGTGTTAGTTTTAGGATTCTCTGTACAGTGGGGAGAGTAGAACATTCTAATTAATTAGGAGAGATGAAATGAGAGTCAAGAGAGAGAGAGGAAAATGGCGGTAACTCCCTGTTCAATATAATTACTGAGCATCAGTAAATGCGAATACATCAAAAAGGGTTGAGAGTTCATGTCACCTTATGTGTTTGTATTACATGGCCTATCTGTGGTGAAGATGCCTAGAGATACATGGGAATCCTTAAGGCAAAATCTTTTAAGACACTGAGGTGTTTACCTAGGGAGGATGCCATTGGCCTAAAATAGAGACTAGATATTAAAATATGCATTTAATTGGGGTAAGGGTTTATATCCCAAATATTTCAAATAGGAACATAGGCTTCTATCTAGGCAATGAAAATATTCAAGGTGAAAGATTTATCAAACAAGATAGTTCATATTAATAGGGAATCAAATCCCAGAGTGTTGATATACATGTGACCACTCCCTACGGAAGTGGAAAAACATGGCCAGTATTACTTGAAGATAATGATCATAGTACACAGGAAATCTTGAGAATCAACAGAAAAACGTTAAAATAGTAAAAGTGGTTTCTCAAATTTATTCCATAAACAAATATATAAAAATCATAGATGAATGTTGTTAACCATCACAAAACAAGACAAAAACAAACCTAAAATATTTGCAAAACTCCTTTTTGTCCTCCTCCTCCTCCTCCTCCTTTTCTTCTTCCTCTTCATCCTCTTCCTCTTCTTCTTCTTCCTCCTCCTTCTCTCTTCCTTCTTCTTCTTCTTCCTTTTCCAGTACTGGGCCCTAGAACATGGTATGAAAGTTTCCTATGACTGAGGTATGTTCCCAAACCTTGCATGAGAATTTCGTAACAAACAAAAATAAATGAATAGGTTTATTGTGATCATGGATTGCATGTATTGATTCTATAAATATTAACTACATTCAAACTAAACCATATTAAATAAAATACCGTCAGAATTCCAACAAAATTTGTAACAGTGTTCTAAAATAAATATCACGATGCAATAATTAATAATAGCTGAAAAATACTTAAGAACAAAGTTGAAGCATTTACCCTAACAGCTACCAATATTTATTATATGTTCTGGTTAAAACAATGAGCATTGCACAATAGTAGTCAAATAGATCTCTCTTGCAAAATAGTCTAAAAAAAGACATATATATATATATATCAGTTGAAATTTCATATAACCTATGACCCAGATAGTTCAACCTCTTTAAAACACAAAGTTTCATGTGCAAAGAAGAAATGTACAATTGTGAAGGTGATCAAAATTTATTTATAAAAGTCCCACCTGGAAACATTTCAAATACCTGTGAATAGCAGAGTTGTTAAAAAAAAAAAAAAGGAATACCTTATTTCAATGGACTGTTATAATGCAAAGAAACTTAATTAACTTCAGCTTCAGGAATCAGTACATGTTAAACTTAAAAAATATAGTACTTAGAAAAATGAACTTTTAGAAGAATTTTTGTATATTTATAATGCAAAGTTAATAAATAGCCAAATTATTATTTTTTTCTTTTTTTATTGGTTGTTCAGAACATTACAAAGCTCTTGACATATCATGTTTCATACATTAGATTCAAGTGGGTTATGAACTCCCAATTTTACCCCGTATACAGATTGCAGAATCACATTGGTTACACATCCACATTTTTACATAATGCCCTATTAGTAACTGTTGTATTCTGCTACCTTTCCTATCCTCTACTATCCCCCCGCCAAATTATTTTAAAAATCTGTGTTTGTCTTTCACGCTTTGATAGGAAAAGATGAAGAAAAACATGGGGATTTAAGTTACTGACAATGTGGTCATGAATTTTATGTGTAATCTTGAGTCGACTACAGGATTCTAAGATATTGGGTCAACCATTATTCTAGTTGTGTCTGTGAGGGTGTTTTAGATGAAACTGATATTTTGGCTGATAGACACTATAAAGAACATTATATTTGCTAAGTGGGTGGGCCTAATGTAACTGTTTAAAGGTCTGAGTAGGATAAACAGATTGACCTTGCAGAGTAAGAAAGAAGGAACTACTCCTACACGATTGCTTTCAACATAGGACACAGGGTATTTATTCTGTTTTCAGACTCAAACTCACATTGACTTTTGCTGGGACTTGAGCTGAGTGCATGTACGCATGTACAAACGGATGAATATGCAATAATGATTATATTACACATGTTATAATTTTATTATTCCTTCATAATCAAGTGCATTTTGTTTTATTTATATATTAAAAAATAGATTCACTGGCCAGATACACTCAAGAAACCGCCAAGAATCATAATACTTTAATCTTTGTACACTGTACAGAATCCATTGACACATCTGTGCCATTGAACCATGTTTTTATATTTCCTAAAGTGCCAAGCACATACTTACATTTCCAGTTACTGAAGGAAAGAAAATGAGGCCACATGGCATATGTCAGGTAACAAAGAGATTGTCTAGTAATTTGAAACATTTGTTTTTCAGTCTGTTTCTTCGTCTATCTTGGAACCAAAACAAAATATAATTGATATAAAATTAGCTATCCTTTATACTCTACAAATTTCCACATCCAAGGGAAACTTAGGATGGCCTATTTAGCATCAGCAGTGATCACTTCTGAAGCACAAAAGTTATAAAAGAGTTTGTCATATCCCTATAATTAGCACTTCTGTTTGTCCCCAATTTCCAACCCTAATCCAGTATTCCATTGGCAATTCCAATACAATGTTTAGGAATCATATAAAGTAACTAGCACTATTTGTACCTCTAGAAAATTTAAACTAATGTTACATCATAAGGATTCTAGAATGCCTTTCAGAATATGATGGAAGTCATATATTTTCTCTCTAGAAATAGACTACAAGCAAAAAAGTTACATAAACTATATAGAGTTTGAAGATGCTTTGAGGCCACTGTAGACACAGGAGGCTCCATCTGCCCACTGAGCTTTCAAGACATGTGGTAGATTTACCAGCTGAGCTACATTTATCCAGTCAAGGAATATGCCATAAATATGTTCCTATCAGAAGCTTTACCTTACCTTATGCTAAATTAAGCTATGCCTTTTTCATAGTTTTTTTTTATTTCATTTTCCCACCATGTTTGCACATAAAGGGCAACCTTCTGCACAAGAAGAAAATATTCACCGATCAAAGTTTTATGGGAAGAGAAACTCGCTACCTAAATTCCTAAAAATTAAAGAAATGGAAGTGAAAATTTGACTAACATATCTGATGAGAATAGAAAGTTTAACTTCTAGGGAAGAGTTATGCTTAGATGCTAGCTTTTTACATACTAAAACATAAGGCAGATTGTGTGAGAGACTATCAGAGAAAAGAATGTAGAAAATCCATAAGTATGCCTCTAGAGAAAGAATGGTGACCATTTCTCGCTTTGTATGTTTTATGTTTTATTGCAGAACATATTAAAAAGGCACTAAGATATATATGTAGATATGACATATAGGTGATTTTGAAGAATGATCTATAAGTTAAAAGTCTTTATAGGTATTCCTAAATTAGCATATTGATTGCAGTGTATACTAGCATTGCCCAGAGAAATGAAATCAATAGAATTTATATATGTACTGAAAAAGATTTATTATAAGGAATTGACTCACACAATGATGGAGGCTAAGAAGACCCATGATCTTCACTCTGCAAGCAGGGGACATAATATATAAATTTATATAGACATATTTGAAGATAAATATATTTAAAAAAACTAAAAAGAACAAAACATATAAATACATATCTTTATATATGCTTGTATATATGAATGTGTACTAATGATTAAGTTTAAAAGAAATAATTATAAATTTTAGTCTTCCTACATAAGTGTTAAAATACTAAGTAAATGATATTTTATATTATTATGATATTAAAATTATTGCATGCATTCTGTTCATAAACAATATTTAGTGCTTTACTCAAAGTACCTAGTTTTTGAGAGAAAATTATATGTTTTCAAATAACTAATATTAAATGAAATGTATTTCATTCTAAAACTATACTGAAAAATAATATTTGGTAACTTAACTAACATGACATTATCAGTGCTTCAGTTTAACTATACTTGCATATACAACTTTTTCTTATAAATGTAGAGGCTTTTGGATAATAAATTATAATTTTTATAAAATTTTTAAATACATAAAATAAAATACATAAGGTATAAATATTAGAGTGGAAGTGGATTTTAATTTCTTCAAAGGAAAATAACAAAAATGTGAATGGAAAAAGTAAATATTTAAAATGGTATATAGAAAACATTGTCTAAATTCTGACAAACAAGACAAGTGTATACTCTTTGCAACTTTTCTCCATACAGATGTGGGAGTTTATTAAACTTTGATGCCTTTTTCTAATATTTATTGGTCATATTCCAATGATATCTTAAATGGATATTGTTAAAAGTGATGTTATATATGTGGTATAATGTCAGGAAATATTTTAAAGTGCATTTGTTATGGTAGTATACAGCTTCTATAATATTTTACTCCTGTTGAAAGTGCTCAGTTTTCCAACTATGGACTTCTTGAAATAAAATTTTTATTTTAATTTGTTCTTTATTTTTGTATGTTTTCTCACAGTAAAACACTTCTGAGGTATTCCACTTGCTGGTCTGTTTACACGCATGTTTGTTTGCCTGTCTTCTGACAATACATGGAAGTGGCATGTCCATTCTTATGGATACATTGTTTCTTAAACAGGATCAAAGTCTTATCTACCAAAGTGATGAAATATTAATCCTCGTTTTGTCTTCTTTTGGAATATTAGAAAGAAAGTATGATGTAATATTGGTGTCAGGACCCTCTTTATATCTGAAGTGGAAAATGTAGTAATATATTGCTCTGCTTAAAATTTTGAATGTACTAAGAGATTTAACTAGTAGCATTCTGCATTCAGAAGTGAGATTACTTAACCAAACAAAACTTTTCCCAAATATAACCACCATGCATCAGCATTAATATTCAGACTAATAGTTTAAAAATACATATGACACTTGGAATTACATTAAAAAGATGAAAGGTCCTTGTATCTATATATTTTTAAAATACTAACTACTTAATTCTTATGTGCAAACCAAATTGACACTTATTTTGAGATTTTAGCCTTGATTTAATTTGAAAAGTTGTGTTTTATCATACAACTGATCTTTTTGTTTGTGCAATAGCATTGAAAGTCTTCACAATACTACAATTTTACATTGGTTAATTACAATTTTTATTGAGCAGAATTAAGCTCAATATGAGTTTCACTATTTCCAAAACTTTAATGCATTCTTATGTATTAAAGACTTAACTATCATTATAGATATAAAAAGGAGGCATCAATCTCCACTTGCTCTTAGGAAACTGTTTCATACAATGATCATATGATTCCAAGTTTCCTGCTAGAAATGGATCAGTATTTTTGGAAATGTATAAGTTCTAATACACTTTAAACTATTATATAATGACATTTTATAATGACAGCTAATATTATAAATAAGAAAGCATAAATTAAAATTGCCCTCGAATTGCTAGTAATAATGGAAATAGTTTATATTTTAAAAGTTAGCAATTCAATTCTCCTAAATTGGAATTGCTGAGGTTTAATCTGGACTGAGTTTATGTTTACTGTTGTACTTTTATTTTGGAACGGAAGCTTTAAACTGCACTGGAGCATACAAGATTTCAAGGGACATGTTTTAACATACATAAAAGAAATTAGTTAAGTACTTTAACAGCATTATGACTAATTAAAAGCATTTTTTATCTCATACTGAAAATAGTCTTAAAGAATTTAACTTTTTCAAAATTACTTTATCAGCAAGACATTTGAAGAAATATATGTTTGGTTTTTTGAAAAATTGTGCAATATTTGGTAGTATTACTTTCCAAGTACAATATGTGTATTGACAGAAAGACACCAAATGCAGCCACCTATGTCAAATTATAATTCTCTTTTAAAGCTACATATATACACTTCCATTTAAAGTAAAGTAGCCACCCGCATTAGAAACAGAGGCAGCATTACTCCATGGCATTTTTCATAGATGCTAGGCAGGGGAGGCTGCTGCTCATGACATCAGAAATGCAAGAAAGGTCCTTAGCTGGGTTCAGTAAGCACCAGCTTGCTATGCCACTGTTCTCTGAAACAGGGAGCTAAATAAGTCACGCTTGTGAAAAACTGCCACAAATAACTGGTGCACAGACACCTTAGAAGGAAATGCTCAGGTGAATTCATCAGCCCAACCAGACAAGAGAGAACAGTGCTCATGAACAGTATCACTACCTTCTGCCTTAGAGAATTACACAAAGTCTGTTTCACCACAACAGTTATTCTGTTTATGAATTAGATCCAATGACCTACTTCTTTTATCTACATAGATATTTTATATTCTTTATCACATTTGAAAATTCATCTCAATTTCAATGCTCATAATTCTTGTTCACTATTTGGCCTACAAATGTTGTGTCATCTAACTTAAATTGTTTCATTCATTATTTTTGAAAGTGTCTATATGAAGCAGAACTGACATATATGTTATACACCTATATATAATACACTTAAACAATGACAATGTATCTCCGGCTAGTGATCAATTCCAAATTAATTCATTGGATTCGTAGAGCAGTCATTTTCCCTAGAAATACTAATTTAAATTTTTTTTGCAGCATTATAGATCCTCTTGTGATATTAAAAAGTGAAAAAATTTTCACCTTTATAAAATTAATGTTTGTCTGCTAAAGGAGGTGATTTTTGAGAAAGATATTGAGATGACTGAAGGAGCTTGGACTTCTTTTTGAATTCATCTTCTTATTTTGCACATTTTAAGACTTCCAAAGTGATAAGGAACATTGAAGGGAAAAAAAAAACTATTACACATTTTTTTATTGACCATAATTCTCTCTATAAAAAATTCAATCTGAAATACTTGATAAAAGTTTGTGCAAAATCTGTGTCAAATATTTTGATAGTTGTCAATTCTATAATCAAAAATATTGATGAGTTAACAGAAAAAATTGTTATGTTAAAGTTACTTTCTATGTCTAAAGTAGGGGTTTATAATGTATGTGTGAAAGTAAATAGTCCCTTTGGGGAATAGTGAATTGGTTTGAGGTTATCTGAAAATTCAGAAATTTTATGAATACATATTTATATGTGCATATACACATGTTCTTGTCTGTTAAGAGACTTCACCAGACTTTAAATACATATTTGACAAATAACAGGATTTGATTCACACTTGGCGTCACATGTGGTATTCCCTCCAGAGGTATGATGGGAGTACCTGATTCTAAGTGTTTATTAATTAGAATGATAATAGATCCTGGTTTGTCAAACAGGAACTATTTATACATGATGTGCTTTTTGTTTTGTTGTACTAGATATGGAATCCAGAGATCCTTTTTACCACAAGCCACTTCCTGACCCATTATTTATTTATTTTTATCTTGAAGCAGTGTCTTACTAAATTGCTTAGGGTATCTCTGAGTTGCTAAACCTAGCTTTGCATTGCCTCAGCCTCCAGAGCACCTGGGATTATAGGTGTGCACCACCAGGCCAGGCGAACATACTGTTCCTTCTTAAGAGGATGAAATTTCTTTGGAAAAATAAAAAACCCAGAATAGCCAAAGCAATTCTGAGCAAGAAGAGTGAAGCAGGAGGCATCACAATACCAGACCTTAAATTATACTAAGAGCTATAATAACAAAACTGCATTGCATCGACAGCAAAACAGACACGTAAACCAATGGTACAGAATAGAGGACACAGAGACAACCCCAAATAAATATAGTTGTTAGATAAAGGTGCCAAAAACATACATTGAAAAAAAGATAGTCTCTTCAAGAAATGATGCTGGGAAAACTGGACATCCATATGCAGCAAAATGAAATTAAACCTCTGTCTCTCACACTGCACAATGCTGAACTCAAAGGGGATGAAGGACCTAGGAATTAGGCCAGAGACTCTGCACTTCATAGAAAAAAAAGCAGGACCAAATCTATATTATGTCAGCTTAGGACCTGACTTCCTTAACAAGACTCCTAAAGTGCAAGAAGTAAAATAAAGAATCAATAAATGGGATAGATTCAAACTAAAAAGACTCTTTTCAGCGAAAGAAAGAATTAATAAAGTGAAGAGAGAGCCTACAGAATGGAAACAAATTTTTATCACACACACATCCGATAGAGCACTAATCTTCAGGATATATAAATAGCTCAAAAAACTTAACACCACCAAACCAAATGACTCAATCAATAAATGTCTGTCTATACCCAAAGAACTTAAAATCAGCACATTACAGAGATCCAGCCACCTCAATTTTTATAGCAGCTCATAATAGCTAAACTGTGGAAACAGCCAAGATGCCCTTCAATAGATTAATGGATAAAGAAACTGTGCTATATGTACACAATGGAATACTACTCAGCCTTAAAGAAGAATGAAATTATGGCATTTTCTGGAAAATAGACGAAATTAGAGAATATTATGCTAAGCGAAATAAGCCAATCCCCCCAAAACCAAAGGCCAAATGTTTTCCCTGATAAGTGAATGCTGATCCATAATGGCCAGGGGCAAGGGTAGAAGGGAATAACATTGGATTGAGCAGGAAGGAAGGAGAGACAGGGAGGATGAGTTTGTGTGTGGGAAGATAGTATACTGATATGAACATTATTACCCCTATATATGGTTATGGATACACAAATGGTGTAACTCTACATCACGTAAAATCAGAGAAATGAAAAGCTATGCTCCATTTGTGTAAAAAAAACAAAATAAAAATTATTATTTTTTTAAAAAAGAGTTGTTTATGTTTGGATGAATGATTGTAGAGCTATTCTTAGGATCAGAAAGTCTGAGGCCAAAGCACCTGGAGCAAATGTCAGCTCTGCAATTTCTGTTGTGACCTGGACCAACTTAGACAGGATTCATTTTCTTCATCCCAATTGAAATTACTGAAATTTGTTTAGAATGTTGCTATAGTCATAAACAGTCTAATGTTTACAAAATTTAACAGCGATATATACATGTAAAATATATGCTTGTTAAATAACAATTTCTAGAGAAAATAAATTGTATTCTAGTCCCATTATGAAGAGAAACACTCTTTCTCCCTTCAAGTCTTTCCTCATTACATTGGTTCTGAAACCATAGAGTCTTTTTCACTCTAGGGATTAATACTCAGAGACAAGAAATTGAGAAATACCTGGAATATTATTATCAATACTATAAGCTAGCCACAATTGGAATATTCAACTTTAAAAATGAACCCATTTTAAGTTTGATTACTCAAAGGGTAGGAAGCAACCTTACTTTATATAGGTCAGACTAAGTTCTTGGAAAGAGAAAGTGGTCCCCTTCTCCCCAAATCCTTCATTTTAAATAAACATGCTACATTTTTTTATATCACCATCAAGGAATCATATGAATACAGACTAATACTACAATACCTACAGCAATATAAAGAGATACAGCTAATATGAAACTAAGACTAGTTTTTTTGACTCCAAGTTCATAAAAATCATTTCCATCATCCTATAATTTAATTAAGCCAGGCTTTGTTAGTTATCATTGAACCTTGTGAAAATAGCCTTCATGAAAACATTTTAAACTCATTTAGGTTTTGATTAGAATAGTCATAGCAATTTTAGATGTGAAGATGACAGGTTAAGTATTTTTCTTTCAGGTTGAATGGAGTTAGCATCTCCAAAATAAATCACCAGAAATGTCTAAAACTTTTGATCACATATTTCAGGAAACAATTTATAAATCATAAATGCATAACACATAAAAGTTACATGTCTATCAATGAAAATGTTGATCATCATTAATGGTAAATATTGCTTTTATTGTTAATAAATATTTCTGAAAATTTTAATATTTTCTTGGCCTAATTCATCATGCTTCACTATTTTAATATGAAAATTAGATTAGCACATGTATTCTCTCATTATAATTTCACAAGTGTTGTAATTTACAGACTCTGAGGTTCACAAATACCACTTAAAAATTTTTATAGTTGTAGATGGACAGCATGCTTTTATTTTATTTGTTTTATTTCTATATGGTGCTAGGGATCAAAACCAGTGCCTCACAACATGCTAGGCAAGCACTCTGCCTCTGAGGAATAGCCCTAGCCTCAAAAGCCACATTTTTATTAAATTAATTTTAATTGGCATATAAAAATATCAAAATCATATTTATAGAATTTATAGAATATGTTATTCTATAAATGTTTATAAATGATGTTTCTATTCATATATACATCATGTAATGTTTAAATCAGGTTAGATGTCATTATTCTCAAGCATTATCATTTCTTTATAGTAAAAATTTTAAATCTTTTCTTCCTATCTTTTGAAACATGCAGTACATTGTCTATTTATCATTGTCTATATATCTATAATCACCCAACTATGCAATAGCTCAGTGCTCCTATCTGATGGTTGAAATATATCCATTGATCAACATTTCCTCATCCCTATCTCCTCTCTACTGTGACCAGTTTCTGAAAATTCAGTCATTTATACTACTGTCATATTCTGTAATTATCAGTGTTTTCTGTTTTTTTCACCCAGTGTTTTAAATCTTCATCTCGCCAAATATTTCAATCTTCACTTGGAATTGAGAAAGTCCAATGCAAGTTCAATCATTTTATACTCATAATACTAATTATGGATGTAATCAGGCATTTAACATTTGCCAGGATATGTATTTTATGACTTGTACAGTATAATAATTATGTGTTTCCTACACCAAAAAGTTGTTGTAAGAAATAAAGTGTAGCATGTTAAAATCATTCAGCATCTATTAAGAAAGGCAAAGAGTGTGATGTCTGTTGAATACTTCTTAAATTGGAGGCACTACGTGAGGAACTTTGCATCAAGCTAAATAAAATTATTATTGTTTTTATTATGTGCCTTGAAAAAGTAATTGTGTCAAAAAGAGGAAGATTGCTGCAAATAGATGTAGAAAATGTGTCTTAATGGTTCAAGAGTTACAGCCATATTGCAAAGAATTATGTGCTGGTAAGAATATTAAGAGATATGTTCAAGCCATTTAAATTAATATGGACTTCCCAATAACTTGATTTCAAAAGTAATTTTGGGTGCCCACATTACCATTTCCCAAAAGTTTAAATTCTAGATCAAGGAGAAATATTGTATCAAAACTTTCACCCACTTTCTCTACAGATTCTCCTGAGGCTCTCTCCCACTACCATTGCCTATTCACAAATGTGCATGTGCTTTGTCTAGGGCACATATAGCTGTTTCTTCATTCACAACTCCATTTATTCTTTTATAGTCTCCAAAGAGAGATATAGCTTTAGCCTAGAAGAAAGAAGTTTGGCAATAATTATATCAGAATATAAATTTTAGCTGCTTCTAAATCTATATATTTGTGTACTTCTCAGCATATATGAGAAGTAATATCTGACACAAGAATGAAATTATTCCCCTTTGGTATTCTTATATGATGAAATAATTTCATTAGTATCCCTACCCAACCTTCCAAATCATAAGCTTGCAGTAAATGAAAGTGGAAGGAACAATTTACAATTTATGTTACAAAGTTTATTACTATTTTGTGTCTTGACACACAAAAAGAATGACATTAAAGAAATGCAAACTGCATGCCGATATGTCTGACAAATAACTGCAGAAACAAATGGAGGAGAATAGAAGCCCCAAATAAGCCTGTGCAAAGTGCAAATATAATATGGTGGAGACATATTAAACAAATTTCACCAATTTGTGCTAGAAATTTTGAATATTCACAAAGATTGATATATAAATGAATTAATTAAAAACCCAAATAATCAAAGGAATAAACAAACCCAAATCCAAAAAGTAACTTAAATCATAAACCTTGATATGAAACAAATTTGTTAATAAAAAATAGCAAAAAATCTTTGTGACCTTGATTAAGCAAAATGTTCTTGGTCATGACATTAAAAAAACAACCAGAAATGCTAGACTTTGTCAAAATTGAAACATCTGTTAATATAGTGTACTCATATATGTTGAACCCTACCTACTTCCCAGTAATAAACCCACTGGAGTATACAAGCAATTGCTTCGTTTCTTCTTGCTAGATAACATTCTGTTCTTGGAACACACCACAATTTATACTTTTGACAGTTGTGATGTATTTGGGAACTTTCTAGTTTGCAGAGAAAAAAATAAATGCTATAATCAGATATGTATATGATTTTTATGAATATCAGTTTTCAATGCTGCAGGGGAAAATCATAGGAGCAGTTTCTATATGTTATGGCACATGTATATTTCACTATATAAGAGAGTGTCATTCCAAAGTAACTGTAGAGTATTCAATTCCCACCAATAATTACAAATGTTCTGTTTCATGTCATGTACATACTAATAATTGGCCATATAAGTGGTTTTGAGTTTTTAAAATTTTTATGTTGCTTTCAGCCATTTTAATAGATGTGCAATAGTGATACATTATAATTTTAAATTGTATTTTCCTGATAAATAGTTATGTTCAAAATCTTTTCAACTGCTATTTGTCATCCACATATTGTCTTTGGTGAAGTCTGTTCAATCTTTTTCAAATGAATATTTTTTTGTTTTCTTAAAATCTAAATATTAATCTTTTAAAAGGTAAATGTTGCAACTATGTTTCATGACAGCCAGTAGCTTATCATTTTCCTAACTATGCTTTTAGAGGAGCATATTTTTTTCTTGTGGTAAGAACACTTAACATGAGATGTACTCTCTTGGCACATTTATTTATTTATCTATTATTTATATATGAGAACAGAATGCATTACAATTCATATTATACATATACAGCACAATTTTTCATATCTCTGGGTGTATATAAAGTGTATTCACAGCAATTCATGTCTTTATACATGTACTTTGGATTATAATGTCCATCACATTCCACCAGAATTTCTAACCCCATGTTCCCTCCCTTCCCTTCCCAACCCTCTGCCCTATCTAGAGTTTGTCTATACCTCCCATGTTCTCCCTCCGTACCCCACTATGAATCAGCCACCTTATATCAGAGAAAACACTATGCATTTGGTTTTTTGAGATTGGCTCACTTCACTTAGCATAATCTTCTCTAACTCCAACCATTTACTTGTAAATGTCATGATTTTAGTCTTTTTTATTGATGAGTAACATTCCATTGTGTATATATCCCACATTTTTTTATCCATTCATCTATTGAAGGGCATCTAGGTTGGTTCCACAGTTTAGCTATTGTGAATTGTGCTGCTATAAACATTGATGTGGCTGTGTCCCTGTAGTATGCTGTTTTTAAGTCCTTTGGGTATAGACTGAAGAGAGGGATAGCTGGGTCAAATGGTGGTTCCATTCCCAATTTTCCAAGGAATCTCTATACTGCTTTCCATATTGGCTGCACCAATTTGCAGTCTCACCAGCAGTGTATGAGTGTGCCTTTGCCCCCACATCCTCGCCAACACTTATTGTTGTTTGTCTTCATAATAGCTGCCATTCTGACTGTAGTGAGATGAAATCTTAGAGTAGTTTTGATTTGCATTTCTCTAATTGCTAGCAATGATGAACATTTTTTCATATATTTGTTGATTGATTGTATGTCCTCTTCTGAGAAGTGTCTGTTCAGTTCCTTGGCCCATTTAATGATTGGGTTAAGGACTCAATATGTTATTGTTTATTCATTGAACGATGACTCCTATACTCCCTTCCCCTCCCCTTTGCCCCTGCCAATCACCATTGCAGTCTCTGTTTCTGAATTCAGCTATTTACATGAGTCATTTAAGTGGAATATGTTTCACTAATGCATTAGGCCAAGTGAATGAAGCCATACTCATACCTTACTGAATTCTATATGAATCCTTGTTTATAGCAATCTGGAAATATACAAATCTTGGAATAGGATGCTGATCAATGACTATGCAGAGGTTGATGCACTAAAAAAGGATAAAGGAAGTTTTTTCAGGTGGGAAAACAGAATTGTTCTTTATCTTGATCAAGAGAGTGGTTAAACAATTGCATGAATTTTTCAAGATTCATGTAACTATACATAAAATTGATTAATTATGCCATAAATGAATGAAGCCCCAGCAAGCTGACTTTAAACCTTCCCCAATTTTAGTAGTGTATATTTTCTGTTCCCATTAGATATAAGCTGAGTTTTTTGTAAGGGAGAATTTTCTTAACCCTGATTTTACATATTTCCGAAAAACACAACTTCGTTGTCATTCACTGTTAACTTTTTGACATAGAAAATAAAAGCTAAGAAAAGTACAGTGGTTCTATATCCCCTTCAAATTTTTGAGATATTGGAATTATTAATATTGCATTTTCAGAAAAAGTATTATTGAACATTACATATATGGGATTCATATAAAATTAACATTTTAATATATCAACTTTGCCACAATACGAACAAAATAGTATACTGTGACATTTAATTAACTATGTGTTTTGAAAGCACTTAGCATACAGCCTGGCTCTTGGTGTCGTAAATTAAACACCTCCCCTTGCCCTGTAAATGAGGTGAATGAAGATTTTTGAGCAATTTACCCGATCATCACAGCCAGTAGTTAGTGGGAACTTAGATTAGTTTCCTGACCCTAGAGTCTATGATATATACACAGGCAACAATTTCCCTAACTCTTTACTATGAACTAATTTTGATGTTTCATTGAAAACGGTGCCTTAAATGAAGCAGACTATGAGGTACACCTAAGAAAGAGTTCACTAAACTAACAAACATTGCATTAAAGTGGAAAAATTAAAACAAGAATATTAGAAGGAAACAGCATTTTACAAATATTTCTTCCATTTTATGGTGGTCATATTAAGAGTAAGTTGCCTATAATACACATATTTTTGTTTCTTTATAAATTGAACTGATTATTTCTTTGCATTTTTTCTGATACTGCTTCTATAATATGATCATCAGTAAAAATAGAATACCAATAGTATAATAAGATTTGAATATCTAAGTATTTTAATGGAGCAGAAAGGACATCATTAAGATTTTCTTAAATGTTTTATTTTATGAGGCTTAACAAAATAACTAATATAAATATAATGTGGTATAGTTTGCAAAGTGCTTTTCATACTAAAAAGAAATTAACCTTATGCAATATTTGCCAATAAACTGCATAAATAAATTATTTTTATTGTTATTATAGTTATTTCCTATACTTATTTGAGCAAGACATATTAAACAATTTCCCTAGAGAACTACAATGGACAGCTCCTCAGAAGAATGCCCTGTTCATGTGAATTGCTAGGACAGCTTCACTCAACAGCCCAGGAATACAGCAAGGAAGATTTTTTTCCCCCTCAAGCTTTCATAGACAAGAAAAAAACTGCATCCTGAGAAATGGAAACCTACCTTTCATGCATGTGACATCCAAATTTATTCAACCCTTGTGCCTGAGTAATCCCAAGCTGAGAAACAAAACACGGATACTGCACTGGCTAAAGCACCAGGGTGGTAATGAGAAGCTGATGTAAAGCTACTCTCCGGGAAATTACAAATGGATAACACAGGACTCCTATGGGCAGAGAATTGACAATAAAAATTATGAGCTGTAAGAGGAATCACAGGATGAAAAAAAGAACATGAATAGTAACAAATGACTAAAATGTTCTTTCAGAAATGGAAAACTTCAACACAATTTTCACATAGTGAATGAGTTAAATATTAGATTATATAAACAACTGAAGATTATTAA
The DNA here is from genome assembly GCF_964194105.1 of Spermophilus citellus. Taxonomy (NCBI): domain Eukaryota; kingdom Metazoa; phylum Chordata; class Mammalia; order Rodentia; family Sciuridae; genus Spermophilus; species Spermophilus citellus. The sequence continues at coordinate 88,669,346 of NC_138193.1, forward strand.
TGCATAGGGAAATAAATGCAAATAAATTATTCAGAAGGCAGCACAGTGACTTTGAAAGTGTCATTAAGAGGCATAGAGAATGGGATAAGATATCCCTAAATGTAGCTAATAGGAGTTAGAAAAGTGAGATAAAAATAACTTGTTGAGGATATATTCAAAAAGATAATGCAAGATAATCTCAAAGAATTGAAGATAATTTGTTCATTTTCACATAGGCAAAGCACACTGGGCATTTTCAGTGAAAATGTGGAAAACCAAAGACAAAGGATTGCCTTAAAAGTAATCAGGAAATAAACATTCCACAAGAATGGCAGTGGACTCCTCACTCACTAGTTCTGAAAGAATATAAAGTTTGAAAAAAACTATATCAGTTCTATCCTCAAGTTTTGTATACCCCAAATTATCACTAGAAAGAAGAGCAAATTTATTTTCAGGAGCAAATATATTTTCAGGAAAAAAAAAGAAAGAAACAATAATAGATCTTCTCTAGGAAGAAGATGATAACTTAGATTAAGTGAGCTAAAAAAGAGGGCATCACAGTAATTTTTTTAAAAATGCTTTAAACTTTCATTAGTTTAATGTTAACATTGAAATAATCCTTCAAATAATTAAAATATATACCTACTAACCAATAAGAAAAGCAAATAAGAATGAAGTATAAAAAACTTAATAAATCCCAGAGAAATTAGGGAAGGACAGAAATGCTTTTAACATTGTCTGAGATAAATAATACATGTGTGATTTATATTTACATATTTATAACCAATAAAGTATCAGTCTTCCCAAAAGATTTCATTTAAATTTCAAAATATATAGTTAAAGAATTTTGCTTTTCAATGCATTGCATTCATCATTTGAGACAAAGCATATGGGGACATTTTGTTAGAAAGCTTCGAATATAGTATAAATTATCAATTTGGAAACATCAACAGAGTACAAAACATTGGTTTGAGTAGAAGTAGAATATTATACATAAAAGATAATTTTCTTGGCTAATATGTTAATAGTCAATAGCAGTGGATACAATTATTTTCTTGTTAGAAGGACATTCCATTATCACTCTACAGCCTTTAGTACAATGACTTGAATATAGCAGGAATTCAGATATCACAGTAGTATTGTACTACTACTATTTGTTGTTTAGGATATGATATAGGACAAGAATGACTTTGTCTTGTTGTCTGGATTTTTTCAATGGCCAATGATGTAGAACTTTGCTTAATTATGTCTCTAAGCTTTGAGAGTTGGAGAACATAATCATTAGAACCAGCTTAAAGACTGACCTAAACTTATTTTACAGAGTAAAAATTCAGTTTGCTGAAGTACATGAACTCAAGTTTTAGAAGGCAATATGTTGACATAAAAAAAATCAACCTCGGTGATGAGTTAGCCTAATGGCACTATCAGAAATTCTCTTTTAAACAGAAAATTTCATTATTTTATTAAATACTTCTATTGAAATTCTAATTTTGTTTAGTCACAGTAATAGAATATAATGTAACATTAGTTTCTAATGAACTATTATAAACTAATTAATGTAAAATAATACTGACGTGTTATAAACTTGAGTATCAACTAAATTAACTTTACTGCTATAATTACTGGGGCAGAAGAATAATAAATTATAATGTAAAATGGAAAACAAACAACAAATGGAATGTTAAATAATTGGCCTGGTTGAGGTGGGGCAAACTATATCCCAGGACATATAATTTGATAGACATTCCAAAGGATGGAATGCACACTGAGCAAATTTTAGAGATATGTTTGCCAATGTTTCCCTCTTAAGAAGGGCCTAAGTCCATCCTTAATGATCCTGTTTTATGTTGATTTTTTAATGTGTTTTATCCTTTTTGAAAAATTATTGACCTCTTGAGACTGAATATATACATCTAATAAACATGTATAGAGAGAATAATTTGGAAATAGTCACACAATATAAAATATTGGTTTGGGTAGAAATAAGACATTGTACCTAAAATAGAATTTTTTTGGTTGCATAGACATTAACACTACGAATATTAAGGAATAGTATGTTTAAACACTGGGGTAAGAATAATGGGATCAGAAAATGAAAGAAACTCAATTCCTATCTTTAAAGTTTCTTTCTCTAAGGTTAACACAAGTAGTAATTATAAAATACATAATAGACACATTGCAATATTTAAAAATAAATAATTGCATAATCCACTGGTGTTAGATAAACCCAAATCTGAAAATCCCAGCATAAACATTTTCAAGGCCCTCATGGCTCATCATTAGACAGTCAACACAATATTTTATCTACTGATTCATTCGGTTATTCAACAACTATGTACAAAGCACTTTCTATTACTATATATATGATAACAAATTTCGAGAATATACTCAACACCATTTGGATTACAGTGCAATAGAGATGTAATTTTAAGTGATGTAATGTGTTACGGGAGCATTTAGTGGAGGTAAGTGTTGTCATGAAAAGAGCATGAGGATAAAGTGCTATGCAAAGAAACGCCTAATAAAAAATTTAATTGAAAAATCTATAGTTTTCTTGTGTAATCTGATATAGCCTGCTTTGAAAATTTTACCTAGAAAAAAATATCTGATAAAGTAATTGTGTGTGATATGATACAGATGTTAAAATAATAAAAAGAGATATTGCAATATTGTAATAAGAAATAGCTCATGTTTTGTTTGCAAACCTCTAACATCATCTGAAAGGGCTCTTTCTTCTCTTACTGGAGTAGTAAAGAGGAATGCGGTTACTTAACAGTATAACAAAACACTTGCTTCTAGCCTCTTTAATGTTCCCTAAAAAAGAATTTTAGTTCAGATTATGTAATACTGCTACTAACAGTGGTTAAAAGCTGAGTTTTGGTGCCATGCCTATTTAAGTTTGAGCCACAGAAGTTCCTTTCTCCAATTGTGTGCCCCACGTAAATTGCTAAAACTCCAGGTTCTGTGTGCTTTTCCGTAGAATGAAAATGCTAGTGTTTTCTATGTTCTAAGCTTATTTTGTAAGTTCTGTGATATATTGCTTGTAGAGAGAGCTTAGCATAGTACCTGATTTTGAATATACTCTTTTTTTTGATATTAATGACCTACCACTCTCTTTTCTCTTGCCAGTTACTTGTCAATTCTGAATCACCACTACTATTATTAAAATGTTTGTAACAAGGAATGAATTTTTGTCAGCTTCGCTATTATCTATTCAAGCTAATATGAATTTACAGTGCATCAATATGTCTAGCCAGGGCTTAAAACAAAATTTTTATTTTGGATTTGGAAAACAACAGCAGTTTTATTCACATTCCCATACTAGAATAAATCACTGTATATTCTTTGTCTACCATTTATTGAATATAATATCTCTCTATAAGGTATAGCCAAAATGACCATAAAATATGAAGGGAAAAGTATATTTCTGGTATGGTGGAAATATGGCATAATTCAAAACTCACGAGATATTTATAATATAGGGGAAACAGCAATTCTTCCATACATTAACATTAAAATATAGTGATTTTTTTTAATTCTCTAGCATCATTACGGTTTTTATCTTAGAAATATCATAGACTTTCAGATATTGAAATAATCTGAAAGACTATAATGCTTAAGGCCCCGATTTTATAGGTAAGGAAACTAAAGATTACACAGAATATTTAATGGGTTAGAAATGGTATTGAAGGATAGAAGTGTGTATTCAATTTAATTAGAAGAGATAGACTATGCCAATTCTGTTGACAGAGCAGGTATTAAGAGAGAAGGTGATAAGACTGAAGAGCATGTGTGTGTTGGCTGCCACTAGCATAAGAAAAGCCAAGAATTCTTTTAGAGTTCAATGAAATGGAGCCAAGGACGAGGCTAAGGCTGAAGCACAGAAGCACCTCTCTAGTTGCCTTGGTTACAGTAGTTAGCTAAATATAATGAAAAACACTATATGCAAATGAAATAAACAGTAATTAGCAACATAAAGTCTTAGGGAAAAAATGTGATAGATTTGTTCTATCTTGGAAGGAAAAATGGCCTCCTAAGAGGATGAAATTTATCTCTGATAAGAAAAAGGATAATACTGAAACATCACTAAAAAACTTCTGGAGTCCTGTCAAACTTTGTATTTCTCTCTGTTTTGTATAAATAAACTCAATGTGGTGGCCACCAATTTGACCTGATGTTAGGTGGAGGAATTCTGGGATGACAAGGGGAGCTTGCTTGTTTTCTGGACATTTTGAGGAATTGATTGAGTTATTAACAGTTGTAGCCTTTCTGCCCCTTGAGATAAAAGCAGCCATGGGAAGTCAGCTCAGCTCTGTAAGGTAGTATCCTCTACAGAGAATTAATCCACTGATCCACATTACCTCAGCTAACTGCTGACTCCAACCATGATTTGGTATTTTATCCTACAATTCTAATTGTTTCAGGCAGGAGCATCAAATTTGAGTAAGTGAGTTCCAAGATAATAGCAAGAAATAAATCTTATATAGAGTCATTATAAAAAGAATGCTAATGAAAAGTGCACATCATAAACATAGACAAACATAAGCCAGATCCTATTTTACTTTGAGTTTGGCATTTCTTTATTTTTGAAAATATGAGAGGCTTCAAAAAGTGGCTTACATGGGCCAAACATGGTTTGTGCTGGGGCTCTTCTATCTGTATAGGGATGAAAAAGAAAAAAAAAAAAGATGCAAAAACACATAAGATAATTCTCAGAAAATAAAAAGCATTGGAATTTGGCTCAAATTCATTTACTGCCATTTAGCACCTCCTGGCTCCAGCAATCTGCATCTCCATTTTGAGATGAGCCAAGCTTCATCAAGCCCTTATATCCATAATGACATCCTTCCCAGACAATGAGTAATGCATTCCTGTTTTGAGTCTCATCACTACAACTTGGGCATGGTGAGACATGGTTTACGTATTTGATACTCAAATTGAAAAAATTTAAAAACTGACAATGGGGAGTTTAGCAGATGTTACCAATGCCATCCATATGCCCCAAGCTCTTGCTCTCCCTGTACCATTGATGATGTATTTCTCCCAGTGCCTATGAATCTCTACTGAAGGACTCTCAGGTTGATGGACCATATTTGGACCATGAGGGAGGCAGGCTGAACAGCTTGAGTGCTAATACCTTCAGTAGCAGCCTTCAACAATGGTGGATGGGAGTTACTAGGTAAATTGCTCACCTTTGATATTCAGGTTGAAAATCTCTGGGAAATATTTAATGCCATCTTCTAGAGGTTCTGGAGTCAACTGCATCCCTTTTGTCCGGAGCAGTAATTGGCTCTTGAATGCATCCTGTATGGACTTTGTTGTTTTGTTTGGTTTCGTTTTGTTTTAATTTGCTGTCACACTTCTCATCTACCAATATTTCCCAGTACTATACTTCAATGATGCCACTTAACTACCTCTCAGAGAACACATCAAAGTTTTAGAAAAAAAATTTTTTTCCAATCTGTCTTGACAAAAGGGGGCCTTAAATGTAGCCTTTGGTGTTTGAGGAATGAACCAAAACAAAATAAATTGATAAGAAATTGAGATGTGAGTTTACAGCTGTCACTTTTTTACTAGAAGTTAAAATATATATCAAAGTCTATTACCAAGATGAAGAAGTGAATACTGAAGAGGGATGGTCAAAATAAATCTTTGTACTCTCACCCAGAAAATGAAAGGCAAAAGAGTATAACAGGCAAGTTTTTCATTTTGAGGTAGCTGTGGCAGGTAACATGAATAATATAATGCACATGTCTTCTTTGAGCTACTGATGTCATTCATCAAGTAATTTTGCTACCCCAAACTTTCAACCATTTCTAGTAGACAGGGTTTACGACAATTTTCTTAGACATTAATCTTTTCTTGAAATCTTTTCTAGTTTTAAATATTTTAAAATTCATAGGAATTTACTACAAAATATATGGAGATGCCATACATGCCCTTCACCCAGTTTCCCCCAATAGCAATATTATCTATGACTACTGTACATTATCAAAACCAGAAAATTGAATTAGTATGATCTACAGGGCTTATTTATATTACACCAGTTTAGAGTCATTTGTGTGTGTGTGTGTGTATGTGTGTGTTCTATGCAATTATAATACCTATGTAAAATTGTGTAGCCAACACCTCAATCAAGATTAAAAAATGTTCCATCACTGAAAGATTCCCTTATGCTGTGCTTCTTCTGACACCAAAACATTCCCAGTATTTTGTAACTGGCTTTTTCATTCAGTATTATTTCTTTGAAATTACATCTAGGTTGTTGTATGTATCAATAGTTCATTTTTATTGCTCAGTGGTATTCTGTGATATGGATGTACCACGGTTAGCTTAACCATTCACATTTGGATTGTTTGCTTTTTGGAGGAGCTACAAATAAAGCTGCCATGAATATTCGTGCACATGGTTTTGTGTGTACATAAGTTTTTACTTCTCTGGGATAAAAGCTCCAAAGTTCTATTCCTAGGTCACATAGTAAGCACACATGTGTTTTTGTTTTGTTTTGTTGTTTTCTGTTTTGTTTTTTTGTCCTGAGGATTGAGCCTAGGAGCACTTTACCACTGAGCCACATCCCCAGCCCCTTTTTATGTGTATTATTTAGAGACAGAGTCTGACTGAGTTGCTTATGATCCTGCTAAGGTTGGCTCAGCTACTTAGGACCTTGCTGAGACTGACTTTGAACTTTTGAACTTGTGATCCTCTTGGCTCAGCCTTCCAAGACTATGGGATTTTAGGGGTATACCACCATGCCTGGCCACATGTGGTTTTTAAGTAATTTCAAACTTTTTTCCATAGTGATTGTATCATTTTCTATTACCATTGACAAAGTATGAGAATTATCTTTTTCTGTATGCTTACCAATAGTTGATGCTATTGCTATTTTTAAAAAATTGTACATTGTGATATGATTGTATCATTTTCTATTACCATTGACAAAGTATGAGAATTATCTTTTTCTGTATGCTTACCAATAGTTAATGATATTGCTATTTTTAAAAAATTGTACATTGTGATAGATATTTTATAATTTTATAAACTTTATAAGGTGGAATAAATATATTTAGTTGCCTATATGAATAAATAAGTTGGGTATTTTTACATATAGTAAAAGGAAAAAATACATGCCTATTGACTGCCTGATTATATACTACCATAAAACAGCAAATAAAAACACAGAAAATAAATAGCAAAAAAGTGTTGGACCTGAGTATAAATGATAAAATTTCATTTCAGATCTATGCTCTATTCCTAGTTGTGCAACTTTGAATGTGTCACCTTGGACTCTGGACCTCATTCTCCTTATATGTTCCTGGGTAAAAAATATCACTTCTTTCCTGTTCTTTTTTCTTTTGTACATCTTTATTTCTAAAATAGATGTATCAATTTTCAAAGTTTGGGTGATAATTTAACAAAATAATACAGTTAATGTACTTATAAATACTAAAGGACCACCATTATAAAGTTCTTAATGCATGTACATCACACTAAATATGGATTCATAATTTTTGATAAGGAATATGATACTGTGCTCCCATAGAAATCCATAAAGTTAAGTTTGAATGAGTAAATGTGACAGGAAACATTTCAGGTATATATGATAACAGGTAAGAAGTAACAAATATCTTTTATTCTAAATATGCCTTAGAAAAAATAAAGAAATTCTGTGTTAAAACACATCTATTCTCTTATATTATTTTCAAGTTTTAAATAAATGGATTCAAAATCTTTTTAATTATTTTGAATGCTTTGTAGGTGTATACATGATCCACAAGAGACAAAAGAGAAGAGCAGAGAAAATCTAACAAATAGATTTATTGTCTCATGTTGGTATAAGAATAAAGGGGAGAAAGCTGTTTTTCAATTCCTACAACTCACACATAGTACATTATTTTTTCAATTGTTAAGAAGTCACCCAGAAAACTGCAAATTCTACCAAAAAAGCAACATCAGCTTATTTTAAATTGCTGAGCTAAGAGATTTTATAGCCAATACAAGAAACAGGTGTTATTTTATGATAGTGCTACTCCTTGCAATAACTATATAAGCATTTCAAAATAAAAATTTTATTAATACCAAATAATTCCAATGATGATGATGTAATGACCAATTAAAGGTAATTCGTTTTGCTTATATTCTATGGTAATATGGGTAACTTTAGCAATTATTTTCATCATAAAATGTTGATTATTTCCATGTATTAATGCCTTCATATTGCCTTAGAATATGTAAAATGTAATAGTACATAAAATGTTACATCAATTTTATTCTATCAATTGTTTCCATAAACTCTTACATAGAGTGTTATTGCAGCATCTTTTTTATTGAGTCTATTTTATGCTGAGCCTATTGTGAATAGGTATTGCTTATTCATTGTAGTACCTCTATCTAATTAAGTTTCAAGTGGTATCACATGAAGACTTACCTCAGAAAAAAACATGATTTTAATTTAAAAAAACAACTTTTGTGCACTTCTCCCTTTCTAACTGCACTAAAATTTCTTTCAACCTCTAGACATTCAGTCATAAGAAAACATCTCTGAAAATAATTTTTATGAACAATTTAATTTTTAGTATCTGTATTTATTAATATAAACACTGGGATATAAACTATTATTCAACATGTTTGTTAGATTTACTCCTTGTGGTATTTTTTGTCTCATATCTCCCTAGCCCCTTTTCTTCTTTCTTGGTTTCCAATTATTTTGAGACTTAGAATACTCTTGCCTCATCTTTACACAACAGAGTATTTTTATACCCAGATCCCTTAACAAAGAAATCTTGTTAGAAGGGGCATTTGTCTTCCTTCTTCAATGTCTTCATATTGTTTATAATTTGGTTAGCTCTGTTTTCTCCCAAGGCAAAAATTTTAATGGATGTATGTTATATTATAAGAATGTATCATAATAAAATTAACCAAATCCTAACTAGTATATATTTGGTACTTTTATATATTTTCATATTGTAACTCTCATAAATACAGTTCTTATTTTTGTCCTATGAAAAATTCTTGGGGGTATATTTGAGTCCAGCTAACTTTTTATAAAATACTTCTCAGAAGAGTTGTAGAAATTCACAATTACACACACAACAAAACAATATTATCAACAATATATACATACTTCTATCAGCAGAGTAGGAAACCCAATTCTCCTTCACACTGGTCAATCCAGGAAGTTGTAATTTTCATAGACTATACTGCTGGGGTATCAAAACATGAATCTCAGCATTTAATTGTGTTTATTTAATTATTTTGAGGTTTAAATTTTTTACACACTGTTTCAGTCAGCTTTTTCGATGCTGTGACTAAAGGACCTAACTAGCACAATTAGAGAGAAGAAAGAGTTCATTTGGGGGCTCATGGTTTCAGAGGTTTTATTTCACAGAAAGCCAGTTCCATTCCTCAGGGCTCAAGATGAGACTGAATGAGAGGGTGGCTGAGGGATGCAGCTCATATCTCCCTTGGAGGGAGAGAGTGGTGATCAAAAAGCAGAGAGAGAGATAGAGAGAGAGAGAGAGAGAGAGAGAGAGAGAGAGAGACAGAGAGACAGAGAGAGACAGAGACTGACTCTACTCTACAGGTACAAAATATATAACCCATAGCCATGCTTCAATTCCTATCTCCTCTAACCACAACATGTCACTTCAATTACCACAGTTAATCCCTATCAGGGGATTAATTCAGTGATTGGGTTAAGACTTTCACAACCCAATAATTTCTTCTCTGAACCTTCTTGCATTGTCCTACAGGTGAGCTTTTGGGGGCTAACTCACGTCCAAACCATAATATACACCCTACTAAAAGTTCAGTATGAATTATCCTATGCACAGTAGGATGATGATTATATATCTAATATACTGTACATTTCAAAAACCTAGAAGAAAGTATATTGAAGTTTTTACCATAAGATATGTTTAACCTAATTTGAACATTACACAAGCATTTACATGTATTTAAAATTATGATGGTCCATTAAAATGTATATTTTTATATTTTATTTATTAGTTTAAAATGAATGTTAAAAATCTATTATTATAGAATTTGTCTATGAACTTATGTTGATTCTCCATTTTCAGTAGCATAAAAAAAATTCTCAAGAATGTTAGTTTGGTGGCAACATGTTATGAAGATCAGTTTGGAAGGCAATGCAATGTTCCATGAATGGGTCATGAGTACATGGATTTGGTGCTAGGATAAAAATACAAAACAAAAGAAATGGAGGAATTGTGAATCATGGATAAATACATGGGCCTCTAGTGACTTTGGGCAAAGATGAAACATTAAGTGGGAGGAAAATTGGTCTGGCATAAAGATCACAAATTTATTGATAGAGGATGTTTATTATGAGAATTATATATGAGAGAGGACAGACCCTGTTTTTAAATTTATTTTTGTATAGAGTGGATAGAATCCATTACTGAGCTACATCCTCATCCCTTTTTATAAATCATTTCCTTTGAGACAGAATCACACTAAATTGCCTAGTCTGAAATTGAACTTGCGATCCTATTGCCTCAGTCTTGTGAGAGTCTGGAATTACAAGAAGGGGTCACTGTGCATGACCCTACAAATTATGTAGAGATACTAAGAATCACCATATTTGGACAATCAGAACAGAGCATTGTCCTAGCAGAATATTTTCTATGTAACTCAAGTGTTCATCACCACCCTGAATATGATTTAAATCTGATTAGTCATGAATGGCTCATGATTACATTCTAATGTAGAAAATCTAAGTCAGTGTGTAATTCTAAACAATAGGATTTCCATTCTGCCTTATGAAGCCTGAGTGAAATTATTATATTTGTAGTCTATTAATGAGTTATGATTATTAGAATATCAGCAAATGCAACAAATCATGGTATGAAGATATGATACAAGAGGATTTGAAAAATTATTAAAATTTCCTATTCTGCTCCAAACCTTTTATCCCCTTTCAATTGCAGAAACCAAACTCATTTCCAACTAAGATGAGGTGGCTGCAAAAAACAGTAGTTTCCCCCTAAGTTCTGTTTAACACTTCCTGCCATAAACATCAAACCCAGAAACATAATGTGCTATATTGGAGAAATGGGTGAATTGGTAAAAAGTACAAAAGCCAGAGTGCAAAAATCCTACTATAAATTCAGACTGCCTCAATTTTGTCAAATATCTAAGAGACATCTGGGAATGTGTGTTTAATCTGTAAGTAAAAGCCTCTAAGGCATCTGTCTGAGAGGACGGGATGGAAAACAGAAGAGCAAGTCTAGAGGTCTAAGCAGTTCTGTCTTTTCGTTCAGAATTCTACCCTCGTTGGTAATGTAAAAGCTGTTTGGGGGGGAATAAAATCAGAAGCAGAATCTAGCTCTGATAACACAAATTAGGATTAAAAAAGACGAGAGTTTTCAAAGTTATGTCAAATTCTACAGGTACAAATACCAAGGAAACATGAAAGCTGGAAAGACTTCCCTGAGATTTCACCTGAATGTAGAAAGCATCCATGCTCTCAGACAGCTCTGCCTGTCCCTAGCCTGTGCAGTACCTGGATTAGATGGTCACAGCCTCTCTCTAGGCCCTGTGTGATACCAAAAGGAAGTCAGCTGTGCTTTTCAGTCTGAATGTTCATGGATTCTGAGGCAAGGGATAGCTATTTCTCCACTGAGTCCTATATCCTATTAACATCTCATGCTGGCTGAATAGAGCCTTAGAACATTCCAAGGCCCTGAGCAATATGCATTATGGGGTTTGGAAAAAAAATTGTCCCCTGTTATATCTTAGATTGTACAGACAAGTAAAGTAAAAACTATAATAAATATTCAGACCACCAAATTTATTCACTAATTGCATAATGAATTCTTACAGGGGTGATTTAAAACACAGGATCTGGAAAGCATTTAACCCAGCAAAGTATAACCAAATATGAACATAAGAAAAGACAATATTTAAACTGTAGAACAACCTAGATGGCCTTCAGTAGATGAATGGATAAAGAAAATGTGTTTTGTATACACAATGGAATATTATTCAGCATTAAAAGAGAATAAAATCATGGCATTTGCAGGTAAATGGGTGGAGTTGGAGAATATAATGCTAAGTGAAGTTAGCCAATCCCCCCCCCCCCCCCCCGCAAACAAAAACTGAATGTTTCTCTGATATAAGGAGACTGATTCATAATGGGGTTGTGGGAGGCATAGGACGATTCGATGAACTCTAGAAAGGGCAAAAGGGAGGGAGGGGAAAAGAGTGGGCTTAGGTGCAGAAAAAATAGTGGAATGAGATGGACATCATTACCCTAAGTACATGTATGAAGAAACGGATGGTATGACTCTATTTTGTATACAACCAGAGATATGAAAAATTGTGTTCTATATGTGTAATATGAATTGTAATGCATTCTGCTGGCTGTCATATATAACAAATTAAAATTAAAAAAGATCTCATAATGATTCTAAATGGCACACTTACAAACTCTTTTGTTTTCATTTCCAATAGTTGCAAGTTAAACAACCTGCAATTTTGATAAGCACATTTCTGCATGGGTATTTCTAAGTACCTTCACTTCTCCTTGAAATGATGTTATATACAGAGGTTTAAATGTTTCCAATGTTATCACTACAAATACACTTTTTATATAATATAATCATTCTTTTATTGCTTTTTTGCAACTATAGAATCATTTCTTTTTCAATATAGCCTATCTGTTTTCTAAATAGGTCTTCTAGTAAATCAGTAGTATGGCTTTATTTTTTCAATGTAGACTTAAGATTCTTATTGATTACTTCTGGAAAAGCAAGAATCTACAAATTGCATTAGCTGAAAAGATCAATGGCCCATTAGACTGGCATTTTATAAAGACCTAGACTAGATGCTTCAGTGGAAGGCTAGAAAAAAATTACCTTTCATAAAGCACCTGTCCAATTGTTCAATATTACACTACCGGGGAAAATTTTTTCCTAACTCCAGCTGGTTATCATTTTATGCTTTGAAACACAAGGATTGATGACCCTTGTAATTTTAGCCTGGCTTGTAAAACTGCACATAGTTTATTATTGATATTCACATAAATGCCCATTCTATTGTTTTGCTGTTCCTAAGATATTGGGTACCATAATTTTCAGCAGCAGCAGACTTCAAAAAATACTTTAAAAATGATTTCTGAGGGAAAAAAAATGGAGAATAATTGAACAAAAATAAATAAATAGGTCATCATCTGATATTAGTTCATTTAAGATTGTCCCACCCCAAATGTGAGATTAGAGAGAAAAAGGTAAATAGAGGGCAAGCATGGAAATAGTTTTTCTAGCAATAATAATAACATCTTCTATAATGTCCTATTTCTCTATCACATATTAGTGTCGTCAATGTGACCTATTCTTGATTCTGCTTACCTTTCTAAAATTTGCGTTGATTTCCGATCGTCCCAAATAAGGGACTGAAAGTATAATTTGTCTCTGGCTAGTTTTGTGGAGTTGTAGGAATTGTTTTCCTCTAAGGAGTTTCACTTGTTTGCTGAGTCTCATGGTTTGCATCATCTGTAGACACTGACACTTTTCACCTGCCAAATCAACCATACCTAAGTTGTCAAGGGGTCATTACTACCAATAATTTCAGACTTGAATCAACAAAGCCGGATACCCAGTGAGTTGAGTTGGTCCTGGGTTCCAGATACTTTACAATTCCCCATATCCTCCACTCTTTTGGATACTTCGTGTAATTCTACTTTATATCCTTGAGTCACACAATGTCCACTTTAGGGGATTTTACTGAGATTCTGCTATTTTTACTTCTGTTCCTCCAGGACCTTTCATGAACCTTATCCCCTACTTTAGATGAGATTTCTGTTCCCGGAGAGAATTGGTCATGTTGAACCACCATGCTAGCCACCCATTTGTCCTCACGTACCAATCATTATGTGAGAAACCTTGCTTTCTATTCCTAGGCATTATTATGGGCCTCTTTCTATAACAAGAAAAAAGTGAAACCCACTTTCAAGTGCCAATCTTTCTAATTTTCTCAACGGGTACCCTAGAGCTTGCTCTACTGCTATGTAACTCCAATTCCATCTCCTTCCATCCCAGCAGTCTGTTGAAGGTTTGCCAATAATTTCGAGGCAAAGATTGCTTATGATATGATGTTTCTTCTTTGTTATATAAAAGGATTGAATGAGATGAACCCTGAAGCCCTATTTTAACCCTCACTACATGATGTATGACTTCAATACACAAGATGTTCATGATACACAAGATGTTCCGATTAAATATCCATCATTTGATCAATAACAATAACTAATAGTATATCACAAAGTCTGAATAATCACATTTTATAAAAATAAAAACGTTTTAATTTACTTAACAAAACAAGTCTGACTGCCAGATAAGATATTTCACTGCTTTTTAATGGTGTGGGAGTCACAACTTGGTTCAAATAAACAATGGAAAGAAATCATACTTTCTAGGGATGAGCGTAAAGGAAGTGTGATTTTGTGTTTGTTTGTTTGTCTCTCCTGTTACTTTTCTTCAGCTTCCCTGGTATATTTGAAATCAGATCTAAGAAGGGAGCAAGAGAATGGACTTTTGTCAACATGGCATATGTAGAAATTATTGCTTTAATGAACAGCAATGCAGAAGGCTTCAGAAGAATTTTCTTATTTCTGACTATGATAGAGGAAAACTGACAATAATAATATTTTAATCCTTTTACAAGAATCCTCTGTAAAGAAAGTACATGTCTGAATATTTTAAGTAATAGTAAACAGAATCCTAATGATCACCTAAGCACTGAAGATACAAAAAGAAGTAATAGATGTTATAAGGCTTATATTGTTATATTTGTTTACAGTTTAAATAAAAAGAGTAAACTATTAAATAAAAAAATTTTAATTTTAAGTATTGTAAAGCTCATATGTATTATTAAATATTAATTTGGGAAGTATTTTCAACACTGCTTTGGTAAGTAATCCATAGATAGAGAATATTTCAAAATATTCTGGCCCAATAACCTCCATGAGAAATTTTTCTGCACATCGAATGGAAATTATTTAGGTTTGTGATATGTTTTGGAAAACAATTCTAAATTCAGAGAGAGAGAGATTTGTGAATGTATTTATAAACAATTATTTTCTGTTTTATGACTTCAATTTTGATGTTTTGACATGATGCTGATGTGTAGCCAGTTCTTGTTTAGTGACTTGAAAACTAGCGTGATGATTTTCAAACTCTCCTATGTATAACGATAACTTTGGTGCTGGCTTAAAAAGTAGATTCCCACAGTTGCTGTCAGAGAAAATTATATCCCATAGTGTGAAGTTGGACTCATTGCACTACCGTTTGTTTTTTTTTTTTTGAGCAATCTTTGCAAGTTGTTTGTTTTTGAAGGTTATTCAGAATATATCTTGAAAAATGTGAAATATGACCAAGGAGATACTATTAGCAAAAATAAGAAATAATAAAAAGGACATAGTAGAAGGAACATACAGAGTCTGATCTAAAACATACTCAAGAGGACGTGTCCAGTGAGAGAGAAAATATAGATTTGGAAACTGTGGCCATAAAAGACATGAATTTTGAGAGTTTGCATAAGGTTAAGTGATGTAGGGAGGAAAATTAATTAAATAAAACATTTAATTAATTATTTGTCCTGTATTATATTTATGGGAATTTTGTTTCAAACTGCTGGAACAAGAATGTTTTCTATTATTCAAACTAGATATCCTGGGTAAGGAGGAAATGCAAATATATTTTTGATGTATAAGGTTTTACGTTTTCACTTACATATTCTGTTTAATCAAGCAAAACCCACAGCAATATAAGTTCATCTCTATCACTACAATTCAATTCCAACCAGAATTGTTTGTAATACTAATGAAAATGAACTCAAAAATCCAAGTACAGTTTGTAAAAACAGCTGTTACCCAGTCTTGAGGAAGAAGGGAGTTACCCTGGTGTATTCTGTAACTAATTCAATAAAAATTCTGTAAAATAGGAAGTTCTAAGAGCCACTTACTAAATCAGCCTTTGGCTATTCCACAATCATGTTTCATTATAAGTTGAAATTAAACAGTTATAAAGCAAGCATAATTTCATGGCTAACCACCCAAGATCTGGAGAGAGTTAAAAGCAATATAAAATCTTAGAGGTAATGTTATTTTTGAATGCAAATGAGTTTCACCTTCTTTTGCCTTAAGGGAGAGAAATGCCCCTGGAATTGTGTTGTCATCAAGAGTAGCTGAAAGGCATCATGATCAATTTGAATTTCTAATATGAAGCACAGTAATGAAATATGAGTGCATATAATTCAATATAAGAACTTGTGTGTGCATGAATAATAGATGATGTATATGCCTTTTTTCTCAGCTATTATTAGCTATTTGGTTGTGTTCACAAAAATATACATAGAAGAAAAAGGTTATATCAGTACTTCTCTCTATAGACCATCACTACTCCTACTTATAGGGTTATTATCAGTTAACCTATAAATGAGGAAGGTTTGTAATATGAAATAAGTATATACTCAAAAAGATCTCCTTTCATAGCATACTTTAATTACAAAGAAACTGAAATGGTCTATAGTAAATGTTATGTATGTAGAATTCACCTATTTTACCACTTCAGAGAAAAGACTCAAGAAACACAGTGAATGAATTCAGTCACAGGGAATAGTAGGTATTTGTAATTTGGTTCAAGTTTTTTAATATATGAAAGAAATATATATGGCTGAATCATTTAATTCATTTATAATATATTAAAATTTTTTTGTTCCTGAATGTAGATGTCTTTAGTAAGCCAATATTTTTAATTCAAATAGGTGAGAGGTAAATAGCTATGGCTTTCACAGTTTACTATTAAGAAACACCCACTTTTCCCATAAGTAGAACTTAGTATATGAATTATTACAAAATGCATATTTCTCCAAGAAGTTATGATTTCACGATTTTCTAGCAAAAGTAGGATATATTAAGACTTTTAAATTAAAAATAACTATTAACTATGTACTAAATAACTATATAACTATATTAAATTTTTACTATGTCCCATACTACATAGGTGGTATGTGATAGTTAATGTAATAAGAGCCATACAAATCCATATTTATATGCTATTATTATTAATTTCAATTTTGAAAAATATGAAAATGTGCTCTTTTTTGTACCAGGGAGGTTTAATCACTGAGCTATAACCCAACTAACTTTGTTTTGAGACCAATTCTCACTAAGTTGTATAGGGCCTCACTAAGCAGCTGAGACTGACTTTGAACTTGCCATCCTCTTGCTTCAGCCTCTGGAATTGCTGGGATTACAGACATGTGCCATTGTGCCAGTATAAGAAAACAGATTATCAGAAAAATTAAATGATTTGCCTAACATATTTTTGGTAGGCTATAAAACTAACAGGAGTTATTATTAAGATTTAAACCTATTTCCATATTGCTCTAAAATCTGTTATTTTTGCTTGTTTATTGTATCAGCCTTTTTTGAGTGTTTGTAAAGAACATGAGTCTTTGTGAAAGCAAATAGATATTACATAGCAAATATCTTATAACATAAAATTGGTAATAATTTTGTAAATGCCAGGTTAAAATTAAACAGGTTGTTTTAATATAATATTTCCCAGAATGTTTAATACTTTAATGAGCAATGCAAATCTCCAAGAGGAAAATAAATAGTGTGACATTTCCTAAACTAGTGTGAAAACAGATTGCTTTTCAAAAGAAATAATTTTCTGTGAACTATAATTTTGTAAATTTTCTACTCTGCTATTACCAGTGTATGGTAAATTTATTAATTAGATTAATTTGTAGTATGTACAAATACAAGAAATAAATATTTTTTGGTTGGTCAGCTGATCAAGTAACTAGAATAAATGTAAATAAAAGGGCATTTGGGGCTTTGGCCACTGTTTGCTTAATTCTCCAGATTTTACCTTTGACATCTTCTCATAAGGCCAAGAATTGCTGACACATAAGCTCAGCCTTCCACTCATCATTAGGAGGATGCTTTACCTTGGTCTGGAGGGACTCACCCAATACATGTTTCAATATAGGCAGATGGGTGGTGTCAATGAGACTCAGACCTTGCCTTGTGTGATGAAATGAACACTCATTCTGATGTCTTTGGTCCAAATCCTTGCTTTGTGCTCGAAATTAAATATTTGTGTTCTTTAAAATTCATATATTGAAATCCAATCCCCAGTGCGATGGTATTTGGAGGCAGGGCTTTTATAAAGGGGTTGAGTCTTGAGTGGAATTCTCATGATTGAGATTTGTGCCTTTATTAAGGTTCCAGAGAACCCCCTGCTCTTTATGCCCGTTAAAGACACAGCAAAAAGATGGCCATCTGTAAACCTAGAACTGAGGCTTCTCCAGACACCGAATTTGGCTGGTCTTTGCTTAATTACCCAGACTTTATCTTGGTCTTGGATTCTCCAGCCTCCAGAACTATAAGTATTGAATTTCCAAGGTTTATTAGCCAGCTATTAGGTAAGAGGTATTCTGCTTCAACAACCTGAGTGGACTAAGATACCTTGATAATATTTGATTAATAAAAATAGGAAAAATACTCAGTCTAGCCACCAAAGAATAGGCAAATAAAGTGATTATGAGGAAAAAGTTCTACTTGAACAAAAGTTTTTTTAAAATGGCAATATTCAGCATGAAATAGCACATGTTTTATTTATTTATTTATTTTTTCTGTTTCTTTTTTTTAATTGGTTGTTCACAACATTACAAAGCTCTTGACATATCATATTTCATACATTAGAATCAAGTGGGTTATGAACTCCCATTTTTACCCCAAATACAGATTACAGAATCACATCGGTTACACATCACATTTTTACATACTGCCATATTAGTGACTGTTGTATTCTGCTACCTTTCCTATCCTCCACTATCCCCCCTCCCCTCCCCTCCCATCTTCTCTCTCTACCCCATCTACTGTAATTCATTTCCCTCCTTGTTTATTATCCCATTCCCCTCACAACCTCTTATATGTAATTTTGTATAACAATGAGGGTCTCCCTCCATTTCCATGCAATTTCCCTTTTTTTTCCCTTTCCCTCCCACCTCATGTCTCTGTTTAATGTTAATCTTTTCTTCCTGCTCTTCCTCCCTGCTCTGTTCTTAGTTGCTCTCATTATATCAAAGAAGACATTTGGTATTTGTTTTTTAGGGATTGGCTAGCTTCACTAAGCATAATCTGCTCTAGTGCCATCCATTTCCCTGCAAATTCCGTGATTTTGTCATTTTTTAGTGCTGCATAATACTCCATGGTGTATAAATGCCACATTTTTTTATCCATTCATCTATTGAGGGCATCTGGGTTGATTCCACAGTCTAGCAATTGTGAATTGTGCTGCTATGAACATCGATGTGGCAGTATCCCTGTAGTGTGCTCTTTTAAGGTCTTCAGGAAATAGTCTGAGAAGGGCAATAGCTGGGTCAAATGGTGGTTCCATTCCCAGCTTTCCCAGGAATCTCCATACTGCTTTCCAAATTGGCCGCACCCGTTTGCAGTCCCACCAGCAGTGTACAAGAGTACCCTTTTCCCCACATCCTCGCCAGCACTCATTGTTGTTTGACTTCATCATGGCTGCCAATCTTACTGGAGTGAGATGGTATCTTAGGGTGGTTTTGATTTGCATTTCTCTGACTGCTAGAGATGGTGAGCATTTTTTCATGTACTTGTTGATTGATTGTATGTCCTCCTCTGTGAAGTGTTTGTTCATGTCCTTGGCCCATTTGTTGATTGGGTTATTTGTTATCTTATTGTCTAATTTTTTGAGTTCTTTGTATACTCTGGATATTAGGGCTCTATCTGAAGTGTGAGGAGTAAAAATTTGTTCCCAGGATGTAGGCTCCCTATTTACCTCTCTTATTGTTTCTCTTGCTGAAAACTACAGAACCCTAAAGAGAGAAATAGAAGAGGATCTTAGAAGATGGAAAAATATACCTTGTTCATGGATAGGCAGAACTAACATCATCAAAATGGCGATATTACCAAAAGTTCTCTATAGGTTTAATGCAATGCCAATCAAAATCCCAATGGCATTTCTTGTAGAAATAGTAAAGCAATCGTGAAATTCATATGGAAAAATAAAAGACCCAGAATAGCAAAAACAATTCTAAGCAGGAAGTGTGAATCAGGTGGTATAGCGATACCAGATTTCAAACTATATTACAGAGCAATAGTAATAAAAACAGCATGGTACTGGTACCAGAACAGGCGGGTGGACCAATGGTACAGAATAGAGGACACAGAGACTAATCCACAAAGCTACAACAATCTTATATTTGATAAAGGAGCTAAAAACATGCAACGGAGAAAGGATAGCATCTTCAACAAATGGTGTTGGGAAAACTGGAAATCCATATGCAACAAAATGAAACTGAATCCCCTCCTCTTGCCATGCACAAAAGTCAACTCAAAGTGGACCAAGGAGCTAGATATCAAATCAGAGACTCTCTGTCTGATAGAAGAAAAAGTTGGCTCCGATCTACATATTGTGGGGTCGGGCTCAAAATTCCTTAATAGGACACCCATAGCACAAGAGTTAATAACAAGAATCAACAAATGGGACTTTCTTAAATAGCACATGTTTTAAAAAGAATTTTAAAAATTCTTACCCTGAAGGTGAGAATGTAAATATGTACAAATTTCATAGGGGATTTTAGAAATATCAATTAAGATATTCAAAAGGATTTCAAACCTTAGAGGTAGTAACTTTTCTGGAAATCTGTCTTAAAATAACCACAAACAAATATTTATACACAAAATGTTTGTTGAACTATATTTATAATGGTGAAAAATCATACTGAATGAGTGAATTATGGTATATCCATGCAATATGAAACATTATAGTTGCTCAATGATGTTTACAAACATAGCAATGCCATGAGAAATATTTATGAAGAAATACCATATTTAATATAAAAGAAGAATATTTTATATGTAGTTTTTTTTTTCAATTTGTACCAATAGGTAGACAAATGTTCTGAGATAGTTCCACAAATGATTGATGACTGTAAAATTCTGATTTTAGTTCTTAAATTTCTGAGTTTAAAAAATTTTCCCAAAGTACTCTAAAAATATTGAGACATAACAATACACAATTGGATAAACATTTCTATATTGTTTTGATAAATGTACCTATTTAGTTGAATTGTTTTCAAATCACATTTCCCCTCATTTGTAAGGGAAAATGCAAGCCACTATGTTTATGTTTTTATCCTCCAAAGTTGTTTTGGAATTAAAATTGTCAGACGTTAGTTTTTAATTTTTCCAAATAATTGTTTTTAAGACAGAGTTTTTACAAATATAGATCCTTGCAACTCTGGAAAAAAATGCATCCAACTTTTGGTTGCCTTACTATCTTTTTTTAAATTAAAACTTTACATTTACATCTCTGTCAATATTCAGATGGCCTATGGGGCAGGGCAGGGAGACAAGTAATGTATTGCTAACAGTCTTTTCAGGAAAACCGTGTCAAAAATTCCGATTCTTCATTGTCAGGCAAACTATATCTGATGTCATCAAATAAAACCAAATCAAGACCCAAAAGTTTGAATAGTTTTCACAAGAGCCCAATGACTGTCTTAGGTGCCCCTGTATTTATTTATCTTACTAGCCAGCCATACTGTTCTCGGCTTCTAGAGAGGGCAGTATTATATAATTCCATCTCCCGTGTCTAACCTGGCTTCCACCTCATGAGTTCGGAAACATTGGATTACCAATATTCTACTCTGAAAGTTTTTTTTAAATTTGTGCTTATTGTGACTTACAAATTGCTTGAAAATATTCTTAAGCTTTGTCTACAGGGACTTACTGTATTCCACTGGATTTTTCTCTCCTAGGAATTGGAGTCAAACTCTAATTTTTCAAGATTCTTTGGCTTCTACTTCAGTTTCTGCATCATAATATTTGCTCAGCCTCAGAAAAGTTGTTCACATAATAAGGACTGACTCACTAAGGAATCATATCTATTGATAAAGTATCATTTGAATTAGGCACAATTTTAACTCACATTTCATATTTTGGTACAATATGTTCAATGATTCGCTGCTATTGACAGTCTTCTTCTTGCAAGAATATTTCAATTAGCCTTTTAAGCTAGCTATTTGAGGCAAGCACCTTAGAAGCAAGTCTACCACCACAATGGCATTCAGACAAGTGATTCAATTTCCTGGCTCACCAGTTAGTCCAGGAATCAGTCTTATTATGTTTCAAGGAATTTATGATAAGAAATGCCTGCTTTAAAATACTCAAACAGCCAGAGAGCCCTGCAGGTTGCCAGGAATTTAGGACATACTTTACAATGGCTCATTTACATCTATGGCACAATAAAATCAATTTTAGGAAGGAAGTGGATGATAGGGGGTTGGCAGGGGCAAAGCAGAACATATTAAAATTCAAGTAGTTTGCCTGTAAGAATTTGATATTTCATGAAAAACACAAGAAAAAAAATCTCTGATGAATCATGACCTCTTCAAATGAAAAATAGTTAATTTTAGAGTTTATAGTTTTCTTCTTGTCTGCCTAATATAAACCAAACATTGTGATTTATGTTTTTCATATTAATTTAATTAATTTAAAACTCATTCACACTGTGGAAGGTATATATTGCTAACCCAGGCTTCTCAGGTACAGAAAGACTCTGACATTAATAGATTAGTCTAAAGTCACACATTCCAAATTATTGGGCTTCAGTTTGTAACGAAGAATTCACTCTGCAGCCCATATTAATTCTATAACGAACATAGCACCTTCTGCCAAGCCAGTAAATATTTGGGAAGACATTGTTTGAGACATTAAATGAACTGTAAGTAATGGTTTCAAGCATTACTGCTGAAATTTCATCAATGCTTTGGCAAAATGTGTTTTGATTATAGAAGAAATGTATATGTGTATTCATTTAAAATTTACAAAATATGCAAAAGAATAAGACAATAATAAAAGAGTGCCAAAGATTATAGTCAGAATACAGTTTTTCTCACTCATAAACCTGTTACTGAGATGCAACCAGAAGTGCTGCCAAATGTCCATCAATGTGAGATCAGCAGCTCATTAACATCCCACAGTACACTCGTAATAAATGTTGGAGTACAAGAGAAGCCAGCTGAAGCTGACCCTATCATTGTTATACTGCAAAGTTACATCCATTTAGAATGACTTAAGTGACTTTTCTTTGAAGCTTAGTTAAGAGATAGACATAGATAGTGAGTTTACATCACAATCTAATCTCAGACAGAGTTGGTGAGAATTCTAGCAGAATTAGAGACTACAAAAACTGTTTTCCATGGAGAGGATACATTAAGAAGGTAGATTTAGGCAAATGAATAGCATTAAATTATTTCTATAACTAACAGAGAGTATTGCATATATTTGTCATGAGCAGTATAAGGTGTGGAAGAATATATTTATAGTGTGAAATGCCTAAATCTAGACAATAAACATGCATTATCTCACATGCTAATCATTTCTATGCTGAGAACACTTTACATCCATTCTCTTAGCACTTTTCAAGGATAAAATATATCACTTACTATAGTCTCTGTATTGAACTCTTGAAGTTGTCTTGAAGATCTCTTGAAGTTGTTTCTCCCATCTGCCATTTTCTATCCTTTCACCGGCTTCTTCTTAACAACCCCCTCACACACCTCAGTCCAGGATAATGACCATTTACCGTCTGCTTCTCTATGGTCAACTTTTTTATATTCCACACGAGTGAGATTCTTTGTCTTTTTGCATCTAACTTATTTTACTTTACACAGTATCTTCCAAAATCATTCATGTTTTCATAAATGACAGGATTCCATTCCTTTTTAGGGCTAAATAGCATTCTTTTGTGAATGTTTATCATATTCTCTTTATCCATTCATCTGTTGATGGACGTTTACATTGATTCCACACCCTGGCTGTTGTGAGAGTGCTACACAGACATGGGAATGCAGCAATGTATACAACAAACTGATTTCACTGTCTTTGGATATACATCCTGTCTTGAGAAGGCTGAGTCATATGATGGTGACCATAGTTTCTGAGAACCCTCCACCTTTTTTCAGTGTGTGCGGTTTCCCTTTTCTCCACAGTCTCACTGTCACATGTGAACCTTTTCTCTTGAAAGTACCATGTTAATAGAGTTGAGGCAAAAATCTCATTGTGGTTTCATTTTCCTGGTAACTAGTGATGTTCTTCATTTTTTCACATACCTGTTAGCCATGTGTGTCTTTATTTGAGAAATATCTATTCAGTCATTCACCCATTTTTAAATAGGGTTGTTTGGTTTTCTTGCTACTAAGTTGTTTGAGTTCCTTATACATTTCAGAAGCAGGTCTAGCATCCCTAATACAAAAAGATAAATTCTTAAATATTCCAAAATCTGAAACTTTTAAGATCAACATGATATCACAAGTAGAAAATTCCACACTTGCTGTCAAATGATGGGGTCATAGCTAAACCACAGAAATACTAAAACATATTATACACAGTTACCTTCAGGTTATGTTTACATAAGGTGTATATGAAACACAAATGAGTCTTGTGTGTAGATTTGGGTCCTATGTTCAAGATGTTTTAGTGTATTTATACAAATATTCCAAAATAATAAAAAATTGAAATGTTTTAGGGAAACTTCTGGTCCCAAACATTTCAGATAAAGGATATTCAATCTATGCAAGTTCTTATCTGATATAATATTTAAAAATATTATCTTGCATTCTGTAGTTTGTCTCTTCATTCCCTCGGTTGCTTCCTTTGCTCTTTGTTTTTATCAATCCCATTTGTCTGTTTTTAGTATTCTTGCTTGTTTTTTTTTTTTTTTTTTTAGATTTCAACCTTTTTATTAATGTCTTTTTTTTTTTTTTTTTTTTTTTTTTGGTATCAGGGATAGAACCCAGATGCTCTTTTTTTTTTTTTTTATGTAACAGATGTGATTCTGCAATCTGTATTTGGGGTGAAAATGGGAGTTCAAAGCACAATTTGAGTCTAATGTATGAAAGATGATATATCATGAACTATGTAATGCGATAAATAATCAATAAAAAAAAAAAAAAAGTATTCTTGCTTGTACTGTTGTGTTCTCCAAAAAATCATAGTAGATCAACATCATGGAATTGTTCGTGTATATTTTCTTCTAGTAGTTTATCAGCTTCAGTTTTTACCTTCAAATATTTAATTCATTTTGACTTTGCTTTGTATATGGTCTAAGAGTATAATTACATTGCTTTGCATCTGGATATCCAATTTTGAAAGGACTTTCTTTTTCCCATTGTCTGTTCTTGGTGACTTTGTTTAAAATCAGTTGGCCTTAACTATGTGAATTTATTTTGGGGTTCCCTGTTCTGTTTCATCAGTCTATGTGTTGATTTTTGTGTCAATATTATACTGTTTTGACTTTTATAGGTTTGTACTGTATTTTTAAATCAGGTAGGGAGAAACCCAGGTTTTTTTGATTATTTATTTACTTAGTAGACCTAGGATTGAACCCAGGGATGCCTAACCACTGAGCCACATCCCCAGTGACATCGCCCCTCCCTTTTTCTTTTTATGAGACAGATTCCCACTAAGTTGCTTAGGCCCTCACTAAGTTTCTGAGACTAGTTTTGAATTGGAGATCCTCCTGTGTCACCCTCCCAAATCTCTGGGATTACACTCATATGCCACCAAGCCAGGCTTATTGATTTTGTGTGTGTGTGTGTATGTGTGTGTGTGTGTATGTACCATCAAGATTGATTTGACGATTTGGGGTCTTTTGTGGTTCATAGAAATTTTAGAATTTTTTTCTCTATTTATGTGCATAATGTCACCTATATATTGCTTAGAGTAATATGGACATTTTAGCAATATCAGTTCTTCCAATCAATGAACATAGGAATTTTTTTCTATATTTTTATTTCTTTTTCAGTTTCCTTCATTGGTGTTTAATAGTTTTTAAAGTAGGGATCTTTCATATCCTTGTTTAAATTTATTACTAGGTATTTTATGCTTTCCCATAAGATGATTTGCTCAACTAAAAACATTAGCATTTAAAATATTCTTGATGTACATTTACAATTTTTCCTTCAAAGAGATAGCCCATTTTTACAACTCCTGGCAGCAACAGAAGTTATCTTTTCACAATACTTTTGCCAACATAGAATATTATTATGGAAAAATATATTCAGTGTCTTAATTTAAATTATTTTGATTATTGAGACTGAACATGCTTATTTGCTTTTTCTAATTTTTTTCAGTCATAAAATTATACAATTACATACTCTCTTTTTATTATCATGGATTATGATATTGCCACCCCCAATTTCCAAAAGCCATTCTTAAGAAGCAGCATAGAATAATGAAAAATGCAAGCACATTGGCTACAGAACGACTTAGTACTCCAATTCCAGCTGTGATTCTTATATGACTCTAAGACTTAACAAGTTAATCCCCTTATTAATCTCTGAAGCTAATATTCCTTATCTTAAAAATGGTGATTATATTTCCAAGTCCTAGTGATTTCTGTGTATCTAAAATGCAACCATACACAGGCATGCTGTGTTTTATTGAGCTTCTGTTTATTTCACCTTGTAGATGCTACATTTATTATAAACTGAAGAATTGTGGCATTTCTGTGCCAAATAAATATTTCAGCACCATTTTTCTAACAGTGTGTGTTCAGTTCATATCTCAGTTCCACTTTTGCTAATTACCACATGATTTTAAACTTTTTCATTATTATTACATTTTATGGTGATCTGTGATCTCATGAATTGTGACCAAATGGTGAAGTTAATCCACAAGTGGTATTTGTGTTCTCACTGCTCCACTGACCAGCCATTCCTCCAACCCCTTCCTCTTTTGTCTCTATTCCCTGAAACACACAGCATTTAAATTAAACCAACTGATAATCTTAAAGAAAGGAAAAGATGATCCTCTCTCACTTTAAATCAAAAGCTAAAAATGATTAAACTTAACAAGGAAGACATACAGAATGAAGCTTGAGCTAGGCTATGACTTTTGTCCTATTATTTAGCCAAGTTGTGAATGCAAAAAAAAAGTTCTTGAAGGAAATTGAAAGTGCTCCTCTAATGAACACATGAATGATAAGAAAGTAAAACAGCCTTATTGCTAATATGCAGTAAGTTTTAATGTTCTGGATAGAATAGCAAACTAGCCACAGTATTATCTGGAGGCAAAGCCTATCCACAGAACGGCTCAAAATCTCTTTAATCTATGAAGACTGAGAAAGGTGAGGAAACTTCAGAAGAAAAGCTTAAAACTAGCAGAAGTTGGTTTGCAAATGTAAGGAAAGAACCCATCTCTACAACATCAAAGTGCAAGGTGAAGCAGCAAGTGCTGATGTAGAAGCTACAGGAAATTGTCTACAAGATTGAGCTAAGATCATCAATGAAGGTGGCTAAACAGCAGGGACCACCTAAAATTAATATACAGAGAAGAGAAGTCATGCCTGGTTTGAAAGCTTAAAAGGACAGACTAAGTCTCTTGTTAGGGGATAATGAGGCTTGTGACATTAAGTTGAAGCCATCACTTAGGTAACACTCCAAAACTCCTAGGGCCTTTAACAATTGTCAGTGCTCTATAAATGCAACAACAAAGCCTGGATGACGGCATATCTGTCTTCAACATGGTATTCTGAATGTTTTAAGTCCCCTGTTGGAACCTGCTGCTCAGGAAAAAAAATATTCTTTTCAAAATATTACTGCTCAATGACAATGTGCCTGGTCATCCAAGAGCTCTGATGGAAATGTAAAATGAAATTAATGTTGCCTAGTGCAGGGTGTACGCCTGTAATCCCAGAGGCTTGGGAGCCTGAGGCAGGAGGATCAAGAGTTCAAAGCCAGCCTCAGCAAAAGCAAGGTGCTAAGAAACTCAGTCTCTAAATAAAATACGAAATAGGCCTGGGGATGTGGCTAAGTGGTTGAGTGCCCCTGAGTACAATCCCTGGTAACATAAATTTACTTCTAGTTTTATAAGAAAGGTCCAAAATATTTTATAAAATATAAAATATCATATAAGTCTCATCAAAACTCTATGGGATACACTTCCGTAAACATTTAACATTATCCCTATTTTTTTTTAGTATAGCTATTTTGATATGTGTGTAATGATAAGTTATTGTGGTTAAAATTACATTTCTCTAAAGATTAATTATATTAACTATTGTCTAATATACATATACTACCTTACTTTGACTATACATTTTACATTCAAATCCATGGTTGATTTTAAATTATTTGTTGTATATTGTAATTTTTATATATATTAGGTTTAGGTTGTAGTTCTTTTTCTTTTCTTTTCTTGAACTCTTCTTTTTCTTTTATTTCATCTATTGAGGAGCCTTTTCATCTTCTATTTTAATTGTTTTTGCACTTTTTGTCACATGCGAATTGGACATATTTACAACAGCTATTTCTAGGTTGTCTATTCCATTGATCTTTTTTCTACTACTCCATCAAAATCACACTGACCTGGTAAAAATAGGCATATGATGTCTCAACATAAGATCGAGAAATTTTTATTACTTTGTTTTAAGCATTTTATGTTATCATATTGGTTCCTTTATGTAAAGAAAGGGCTTTCATATATCTACAAATTATTTTGCTAGGATTTTGTTTAAAATTGTATCTAAGTATCAATTTGTGCAAAAATGACATATTTATTATTATAACATGTCTTCAATTATATGAATACTGTACACCTACATTTAGGTCTTTGATTTCTTCCATTGAAGTCTTGTAGATCTGAGCATACAGATCCTGTATGTGTTTTACTTATTTAGCGATATTTATAACTGTATGTGTATTTTACCTTCTTTTTAGGGTGGTTGTAAAGAGTATGGTTCTTAATTATTCTTTGCACATGATCTGACCTTGAGTTCACATATCCTTTATACTCTTGTTAACCTAATATTGAGCCTGTCCAGTTATTTTTTTTAAATTTTAGTCATTTCATTTTTGTTATTTATTTTTTCTTTGATAATTTTATATCTGCTATTTACTCACAGTTTTTGTTTTTTCTGTTTTTTTGGGGGTAATGTTTATAGTTGCATGTTGAAGCATTTTTATGATAATTGCTTTAAAATCTTTGCCAGGTTATGTTGACATCTATGTCATTTCATAGGCACCTATTTATTGCTCTTTCTCATTCAATTATGGCTACACTGGTTCTCAATATAATGAGTGACTACTGATTATGCCCTGGACATTTTTGTTATTATGTTGTATGTCTTTGGGTCCTTATTAATTTCATTTTCAGCACATTATCTTGATTAACTTATGGGCAAATTCTGATGCAAGTATATGTTCATCTCCCTGCTAGATCCCATTAAAATCACCCTGATAAAAGTAGAGCATCAATTCCTTCTGCTTCATTGAAAAGAATTAAGGTTGAAGTACAGCTCTTCCCTTAGGTCCACTAAAACCTTCCCAGCAAAGGGAAAGCATCTACTAGACTGTCCCATTGTCTCAGGAGTGGTGTAAGCTCAGCTTCTTCCTGAACATTTCTGACAGCAGCAGCTGGAAATTGGATGATTATCTCATATCACCTCATTTTACTTTATTGATGCTTCATGAGAACAAGTGAGGACTCTGTTCCTTGTTGGGCCTTCCTCAAACTAGTTCTAAGGGGAGGTTTAGTCTCAATCTATTTCAAACCACTTCATTTCACTTAGCACTCCACTGTGTTCCAATAATGTGTGTGTGTGTGTGTGTGTGTGTGTGTGTGTGTGAGTGTGGGTGGGTGTGAGCGTGCGTGCATGCTCTGAAAGTTCATCTTCCTGTGGGTGCTGGGCTCTGATGACAATAAGAAAGGATTAAATGTAGTGAGGTACAGGATAACCTCATCTTATTCCATCTCCCTCACTCTTGATGCTTCTGGGCAATGACAGGC
This sequence comes from Spermophilus citellus, assembly GCF_964194105.1. Taxonomy (NCBI): domain Eukaryota; kingdom Metazoa; phylum Chordata; class Mammalia; order Rodentia; family Sciuridae; genus Spermophilus; species Spermophilus citellus. The sequence continues at coordinate 88,699,182 of NC_138193.1, forward strand.
TCACACGCTGTGGTGTTCACTAATGCCCCGTGGGCAAAGTAATTGGGTAAGAGAAATGAGAGCACTGCTGCCTATTTCATTGAGCTGTTAAAATCTGTTCCCCACTTAGCTCTACCAACACTATCGTGATAGAGGAGAGTACTGTGGCCTGCTTCCACCAGGAATCTCCCCACTTAGTCTCATTAAAACTTTAATGTTGAGGTGAGTTTCTTCCATTGGTGTTTGAACAAAGTAGGCCATGTATTGAAGAAGACTTCCTGTCCTGAAGGCTGTTCTTTCTAGAGCCTTTTAGCTAGGAGGAGCCCACTTTTCTTGGAGGCTTTTGTTTTTATACTGTGTCTGTTCCTGTTGGCAGTTTTGAGCTAGAGGTTTCTAGAGCTCCCCATCTGTACATGAAGTGTATCCCCAATAAGAAAATCCAGAGAACCATTTCCATGTTCTTCAAACCTCAAGAACTCTATCAGCTATTCCCCTTTCTTTCCACTTACATTAGTTTCCTAAGGGTGCCATAAAAATTTCTGCAAACTCAGTGCCTGAAAACAAACAGACAAAAAATAATGTTCTCTCTGAGTTCTGGAGTTAAATGTCTAAAATCAAGGAGTCAGCAAATCTCTGCTTCCTTCAAAGTCCCTAGTAGAGAATCCTTTGCCTCTCAACTCCTAGAATCTTAATGTGTTCCTTGGCTTAATCCCAGTTTCTGCTCCATCTTCTGTGTCTTCTTAAAAACATACTGGTTGTTTAGGGCCCACCCTAATCCAGGATAATCTTATCAGGTTCTTCATTGTATCCATTTCTACAAAGATGGGTTTTTTTTCCAAATATAGCCACATTTTAAGAGTTCCAGAGGTTAGAACTTAAATATATCTTTTTGAGAGGCACTGTTCAACCAACTATACCATCTTTCAGAGATATATGTTTGTTGTGTTATTTGCTGATGCTTTAGTTACAAGAATAAAGAACTAAGAGGAATGGAGCTATCCTGCTTGGCCAAAATCCTGTTCATTTTTAAAACTTAATTTATTGCTTATGTGTCCTATTGAAAACTGTTATGTTTTAACAGGTGTTTTAATTATTCTCTTGAGTGATAGAAGCAGCCTCTGGGGAAATCCTGAACATGAAAACAATCCCTGATTAAAAGGGAACATCATTACCTTGAGGGCATTTAATTTAGTTCATTAATTATGTTCTCTCCTCTATTCAATGCTTGTAGCAGTTACATTTTGCCACTAGAGTGCTCCATAACAAATCCCAAGTTTTGTGGTTTAAAATAATATTAATTTAATAGTGAGCATATAGGTCAGCATTTACTCAGAGGTCAGCTGGGTGGTCATTCTGGTCTCAGCCGATCTAATGTGGTTTCAATTGGGATGACTGAAATGATTTGCTCTGTGCCATTTGTTCTTCATCTCCCTGAAAGCTAGCCTGGACATGGCCCTGGTGATCAGAGAGCATGAATGAGCAGAAGCACACAAGTGCTTTGACAAAACTCTGCATCACCTAAGCTACCATCACACTGGCTAACCAAATGTAGTTATGTGGCAGTACTTACAGTCAGAGCAAAAGGATAAGGTTACAATGTAACTGAGGCCATTCATGCAACAGTCTACCATGATGTTAATGTAGGTCTGGGGTACCAAATAGTAGATGTGCTATGATATTATCTCCAATAAGAGATAGATTTTCTTAAAATCCATTCACTTATCTCAAACAAAAATTTCATGTCAATAAATACTATACTGACCTCTCCATAACTTCAAACTATAAATAGTCATTAACAAATTGAGAATGAGATCTGCATTGTTTAGAAAACATTTTGGAATCATAATAGGGCTCCTTTTCTCTTGTTGGCATGAGAGGGAACAAGCCAAAAATCACTCTTTTTTTTTTTTAACTGAGAATACAACTAGAGCTGACCTTCCAAATTTTTAAACTTAATTTACTAGGTGGAATTAAACTTAAGAAACATATTAGGGCCACAGCACCGTTATCACTTTTATTCTGATTACATTTTAGCAGAAATATTTTAAATGAAGTGAATTTCCTTAATGTTTGTAAAATTATCCCAGATTTACCATTTTTTTTTGTACAGAGTGTACATAAGACACCCAAGTCTTATTTTAAACATCTGGCAATTCCTTGATTATCAAAATCATTATGTTATAGGAGCAAGCTCAAAGAAAACCCTCTTCATTCTTTTAGTCTAGTTTTCAAAATTTGACCATAAGTCTTTCTGAAGGGCTAAATATGCAACTAAAGTCATAGAAGGAGTCTAAAGTATCATTAATTCATTTAGTACAGAACAGATTTCTTAAATTTCTGTTTGTGACCCTCATTTGGAATTATGAGAAAGACAGGGAAGATCAATCTGCATAAGGGAAATTTTCCACAATGTTTTTAAATCAATTTTCTTTGCAAAATATAATGAAGCATTGAACTGAATTTGTTTAGCTTCACATGTTTTTAAAGTTTGTTTCTATGACAGAATATATAAAATAAAGTCTGAGACAAATTTTACAAGTAAAATGATCTGGAATTAGAAAATCATTATTTTTCTCTTGGTATTAATATAACTTGCCTATGAAATAAGATAAACTAATTGGGTCAATAATTAAATTTCCCATTCTTTCAAAAAATATATATAATCTATTTATATATATATATATATATATATATATATATATATATATATATATATATATATAATATCTATTATACCTTAGATAGTAAGTGGAAAGACCATAAGAAACCAATCCTTCTCTTATATAAGATGCTTCAGTGAAAGAAATTCATGAGGGCAAGACCCTGTTCATAAGATTAGAACTACGGTGGAGGGAATATAATCAATGCAGAATCCAGATGAGGAAATGGAAAGTTGAGCTATGTGTTTTCATAATTAGGTGCTGCTTTAAAGCCCTATTAGACCCGTAGGATTTTCACTGCAGAAATAAGGCAGCTACATAAAGAATACCAAGAGTAAGGAATCTTGTGGCCCTAACATGATCACAACTATCAAGTGTGTCAACCACATTCCTTTGGAAAGCCAGTGCTTGAGTTGCAAGTAGCATTAGAAGGTTCTTTTAAAGATAAGAATCCCTCTCTTCCTTTTGTTTCCTGATGGCTGCATCTGGTAGATAAATCCATATTTATTTGTAACTGTCTGTTTTAAGTATGCATACTTTTAGGCAAACTATGGAGAAATTTTGAAAGTTAGTTCCTTATACCATCAGTATTCTAGCAACTCATTTTAATCAATGTCATCATGATTATTACACAAACCTGCCATTTTTTCTAGATCCTTTTTTTGTATATATATATATATGGATATACTTTGTGCTATAAAGTATTTTGACAAGCATATATTGGTTTTGTTCAAAAGCTTTAAAGCAGTCACCCATTTTATGTATGAATACAATGAGTGATTACTCAAATAAAAAATTTAAGTATCTAAGGAATTCTTGTGATGTTATTCAACCCATATTATTAAAATGAGATCTTATATAAAAAAATTTTTAATACTAGACTAAATTCAGATTCAGGGATTAACAAATTGAAAGAGATATTGTAAGATTGTGTAAGTAACATTTAGGCTATGTCCCTGAAGAGGTTCACTTAATTTCAGGAAAGCGTACATGCCTGAAATTAGTTTTTGTAATGTGTTTGATCGTTGCCTTCCTCGGAACCATTGTGAAAGCATTTGAATTCTCCCTGCCTCTTTTTGAAAAGAAAATAAATTATTTTCTTTCTATGTACTGCCCATGATTTTATTACAGAATCCATGAGGTAGGACCTAAAAATGAATTTGAATATCTTCAAAAAAACAGGGAGAACTATGTTCAAAAACATTATTATTATTAAAATCCTTAAATAAGAAGTTACCATGATATTTAAAATCAATATCACTTTTTCTACCAGCAGCATGCTGTGCCCTATCAAGCAAGTTTATCATTCACTGTTGGAATTGCTCCAGCTGTGAACTCTCTAATATGAGCTGTTCTTTGCTTCAAACCATTCGGGAAACTACCTGTCTCCTTCCATGATGTTAAAATGACTCTTCTGGCAATTATTCAGGCAGACCTTTTTTTTTTTTTTTTTTTTTTTTTTTTTTAAGAAGAAAATACCCTTTTCATCAAAGGGCTAACCCCTACGGTTTTAACAAATATTACTTCTCTTCACTTAATGCTATGAGGGAAGATTATTGTAAACAGAGCTGTTTCATCTGTATAAAATAATTTATAAACTCATGACTTATTACTCTGAAAACACTTTAAAGCAGCAGTGCATCTGGCATGTGAAGATGATGAGGCATTATTCAAATAAATACTTGCCTTCTCAGACACTAATGGATGTGACTGACACAGCTCTGGTTTTAAGCCATGAATCTATTTTTAATTTTTAAATACTTTGCTATAACTAAGGCAGGGAGCAAACATGAACACAACCAACCAGAGATTCATTCAAATCCTACTTTAATGTTCAACAAACTGAATGCAATTTTGCATTTTTAAAGTTTATGTGGTCTTTCTTAAAGGATTTGTAGAGAATTAGCCTATGTGTTTTCCAATTTGTAGAGAATTAGCCTATGTGTTTTCTGAAGGATTAGTTCTTATAGCATCCAGTAGTTATTTTCAATGTACAATTGAAATACAGAGGAAAACTTTTCATTTTGAGTACCAGCCAACTTAATTATAAAGTCCTTTTCCACTCACTGATGAATTATTTCTGGGCATGACTAATTTTGTAGTCCTAAATTATTATGCCCTACTTGAATCAGTTTTCCTGATAGCCATTGTCAGGAACTGAGGATCTATGAGAGCTCTATACTAAGCCATGTGCTAACTCTAAAAATGATAATAGTCTTTTATCAATGTAAATCCTTGGAATCTCCTCCAAATTTGTCTATTAGGGCTCATCATAGGATTTATCAGAAATCATAGGCCAGAAAAGAAAAATTCTCAGAAGACTAACTGAACAATAATATATGAATTCACTAAAAAACTCTCAAAAATTCTGATTCACAGAATTTTAAGTCTCACGTAAAGCTTTGTGACATGCCAATCTCATGAACTTGATGGGTCATAGACTTCCTATTGGTAGACCCACCTTCTCAGTAAGCCTGTACCTTATAGAGAGTCTCCCATTCCTGAATCTGTTTTATTTCACTTAGCATGATGTTCTTCATTTCCATTGATTTACCAGAAAAAAAATGCCATAATTTCATTGTTCTTTATGACTGAGTAGAACTCCATTGTGTATATATAACACGCTTTCTTAATAAATCTATTGACGGGCATCTGGGTTGATTCCATAATTTAGCTTTTGTGAATTGTAGTGCTATAAACATTGAAGTGGCTGAAATACTATAGTGTGCTTACTTTGGTTCTTTTAGTAAGATAATGAGGAGTAAGATAGCTAGGTCATATGGTGGTGCCATCCCTAGTTTTTTGAGGAATTTCCATATGGCTTTCTAGAGTAGTTGTACCAGTCTGCAGTCAGTCCCACCAAATATGTACAAGTCTACTTTTTTCCCCATATCCTTGCCAGAATTTATTATTGTTTATATTCTTGATCCTTGCCATTCTGACTGAAATAAGATGAAATCTTAGTGTAGATTTTTAAATATTTTTTCTTTAGTTGTAGACAGACATAGTACATTTACTTTATGTATTTGTTCATTTATTTATTTTAAAAATTTTAGAGGTTGATGGACCTTTATTTTATTCATTTATTTATATGTGGTGCTGAGAATTGAACCCAGTGCCTCACACATGCTAAGAAAGTGTTCTACCACTGAGCCACAATTCTAATCCTACTTTATTTATTTCTATGTGGTGCTGAAGATAGAACCCAGCACCACACATGTGCCAGTCAAACGCTCTACCAATAAGCCATAATTCTAGCTCTGTATTGTAGGTTTGATTTGCATCTCCCTGATAGGTAGATATATTTAAAAATTTCTCATATATTACTTGTGCATTTCTATTTCTTCTTTTGAGAAGTTAGTTCTTTTACATATTTGTTGATGTCTGTTATTTGTATTTTTAGTGTCAATTTTTTTTGAGTTCTTTATATATTCTGGCTATTAATCCCCTATAGATGGAGTAGTTGGCCAAGATTTCTTCCCATTCTGTAGGCTGTCTCATCACACTCTTAATCATTCCCTTGGCTGCGCAGAAGCTTTTTAATTTGATGCCAGTCCATTTATAGATTCTTAGTTTTATTTCTTGAGCTTGAGGGATCTTGTTAAGGAAGTCAGTTTTCTCTCATGTAAAAATTAGAGTACAAAAAGGGAAGAAGGAGGAAAGGAAAGGATATCAAAAAGATTTCAAGAAGATCAGTAATGTAGAAGAAGGAGATCAAGCAACACAGTGGAGGGACAGGAAAAGGGATGCAGTGCAGAATGAATTATGGAAAAATCATGTAATTTGCACATATAAATACAATACATGGAATTTTACCTTTATGTATAAGTCAAAAGAAAAAATAAAAATAAATATAAACATATTTATATATATTATGTGAATTATATGAAATATAAATAAATAGATGAACAAAAGAAAGTTTAGCAGAATAGAGGTATTTAAAATAGAGATATTTAAAAACAACATTGCCTTCAAATCCATTCCTGCTTTGGAGAGATGGAGAATGGGAGGGGAAAGGAAGAGGGAAAAGGGGGATTGTGATCTGAAATTTTGTCAGGATGAATCCAACTACTATGTATAATGATGATAAAACTCTAAAAAGAAAAAAAAAACCTGAAAACAACAACAATGACAAAATAAACCTAAATGACAAAGAGAGGGAGAGAGAATCCTGTTGCTCTGGAGCCTACTCAGAACTATGAAGGTCTTGGAATGTTTGAAGAATGAATCAGGGATGTATGTGTCAATTGGGAATACACTCCAAATACAAGGTGAATGGGGCCCAGCAATCATTATTTTTCTCTCTTAATATTAAAGCATAATACATATGTTTTTCACCATACAAAGTCCCTTATATAATGGGCATTTTTAAATTGACAAGATTCTAGAATTTCAAGGGAAATATCTCATTCTAATATGCTTGTTATGTCAGATCATTAGGTATCTCAGTGGCTTCTGCTCTTAAAATGTTAGATTAGCTCTAGATCCAGGAATTCAACTCATAGATACACATAGAAGCAATAATAATATAGGTACATACAAACACTCCTGCGCAAGTGTCATCATTCATAACAGCCAAAATGTGGCAATAACCCCAACGTTTACTGAGTAATGAATGAAACAAGTAATGTGGCATATCAATTCAATAAAATGTTATTTGTCAGTAAAAGAAATAAAGTACTGTAAATGTTGCAACATGATTGCACTTTCAATATACTATGGTAAGCGGAAAAAATATGCAAAGGTCCAAATGTTATACAATCTCATTATAGGAATTATTCCAAAAAGGTGAAAATTGCAGAGACAGCGTAACATTCGCCTGATGCTGGGGTTAGGGACAGGGAATAACTACCATAGTCATGAGGTTTCTTTCTGGGGTGACAAAAATATTCTAAAATTGGACTAGGGAGGTGGCTACATATTTTCAAAATCAACAAAATGAGTGAATTTTATAGTATGCTAATTGTCTTTGTCATTTCTTTTTAAAAATTCTATCCTACAAAGTAATTTCAGAAATGTTTTATTAATTGAGAGTAACAATAATTTTCAGTATAAAAACACAAAGGGCATTTGATTACTCAAAATAAGAAGTCCCAATTTTTAAATTTAAGTGCATTGACTGGGGTCTCAGCAGGACTGATTAAGTAATATTCTGATAATATTTTCTGTATGTTTAAATCAGATGGAATTAAATTTTTTTTAAAAAATTACACAGGTGAAAGAGGAGTTAGTAAGCTACAGAAGAGAGTGAGGCAGAGATTAACAGATAGCTGCCCAGTTTCTCTTCTCTAAGGACAAATGGATAGTATGATTTACCATTTACCACGAAGCTCTGGAGCCTAAGGTCTAGCCACTGCTATAGAAACCACCAGATACAGAGATGGAACCCATTTTAACCTCACATCTCTCTTCTTCTCACCTACCTCATTTCTTTCAATGTTTCCAACTAGTTTAAACAGGATGAAAAATAGTATATTTAGAGCACTCCTCTCCCTTGCCACACACTGTACAGCAAAGAAAACGCAGAAACGGATCCTAAGACAAACATGTCCAGAGTTGGCACATGGGTATCTAAATAATTTCACCACTAAGTTCAACCTACCTTCTTAAGCACACTACCTCTTGTAACACTAAGTGTTCTCTAGGCGCCTTCCATTATGTTACACCAGACACCTCTTCACAATTTTCTTTGCATCACTCTTCTATAATCTTCTGTGCATTAGATATTCTATCATCTTAAAAAACTTCATTTGCTGCATGCATACTCGGTGATAATTTTACCACAAAGTCACTGTAAAAGGTATATATCCTGTCATTCAAGTGATAAAAGTTCAGCTTCTCATTTTTTAAAATTATTCTGTTTAATCCTCCCCAGTGGACTATACTCACTATGAAAGCAAGGAATATGTCCTAGATACTAATATCCAGAATAGCTAACAAACATAATGTGCAGAAAATTATGGGTTTTTAAAAAAGGTTATACAATGATGTGTCATTTGTTTCCCAAAATGTGTGAAGGGTGAAATTAAAGCATGATTTTTGACTCACCTTACGAAACTAATATTCATGCTTTCTCTTGTACTTCCATCTGCTAATTTTATTTTGAAGAAATGACAGATTTGAAAAGGTTCATTGCCTGATGCACAGAAAGGTACAAAGCAATACCCAAAGCTAGCATGTTTTCCTCCTTACCATCTCATTAATTTTATGCAATTACTGAAGTTACTCAGGTGATAGCAAATTGTCTGAAAACCTGTGATGTAGCATAGTATGTCCTGGATGAGAAGCCATTAGAAGTGAGAGTGTAGCTCAATGGCTAGGGAGGCTGTTGGAATACCCTCAGAAAAGCTAATAGGTTTTCAGTGGTGAAAAAGGAGATTGATAATTATATTCACAGGAATGTGAGATTTTGTCTATTAGATCATGTCCATGGTTTACTGAGTAAGCATTCACTTTTTTGTTTTACATTTCTTTTTTTTAAACTTAATAAAGTTTATTTTTCCAAATATACCATTGATTGGCCCAGTTCATTCATCTTCACTAGTAGCTGGGGCATCTCCGCTTGTGGTATTCCTTTTTTTAAAATTTAATTTTTATTTTAGTTATACATGACAGTACAGTATAATTTGGCTTATTTACAGAATCATGGAAGATATCTTATTCTAATTGGGATCCCAGGCTTGTAGTTGTAGAGATGATGTAGAGATTCACTGTGGTGTATTCATATATGTATATAGGAAAGTTGCATCTTTCCTATATACATATGAGAAAATATTATCACTGATTATGCATGCAGCAAATGAAGTTGTTTTAGAAGACTATCTTTCCTATTCCTTTTCCCCTCCCTTCCCTTCATTCACCTTTGTCTAATCTACTGAACTTCTCTTCTTCCCTTACCCCTTTGTTATGTGTTAGCATCCACATATCAAAGAGAACATTCAATCTTGGTTTGGGGGAGGATTGGCTTATTTTGCTTAGCATAATAGTCCCCCAATCCATCTATTTCCCAGCAAATGTCATATTCTTCTTTATGTCTGAGTAATATTTCACTGTGTGTATATACCATGTTTTCTTTATCCATTCATCTGTTGTGGGGTACCTAGGTTGCTTCCATAAGCTTAGCTGTTGTGAATTGAACCTCTATAAATATTGATGTGGCTATGTCACTACAGTATGCTGATTTTAAGTCCTTTGGGTATATACTAAGGAGTGGGATTACTGGGTCAAATGGTGGTTCCATTCCAAGTTTTCTGAGGAATCTCCATACTGCTTTCTGGAGTGGTTGCACCAATTTGTGGTACCACCAGCAATGTATGAGGGTACCCTTCTCCTCACATGCTTATCAATTTGTGGTACCATCAACAATGTATGAGGGTACCCTTCTCACCACATGCTCACCAATGTTTAACTTGTATTCATTTTTTTTTTTTTTTTGGTACCAGGGATTGAACTCAAGGGCACTCAAACTGAGCCACACCCCCAGACCTAGTTTGTGTTTTATTTAGTGACAGGGTTTTTCACTGAGTTGCTTAGCACCTCGCCATTGCTGAGGCTGGCTTTGAACTCATGATCCTCCTGCCTCAGCCTCTCAAGCTGCTGGGATTACAGGTGTGAGCCACCACAGCCAGTGTTACTTTGTGTTCTTGATTAATGCCATTCTGGAGTGAGATGAAATCAATGTAGTTTTAATTTACATTTCTCTAATTGTTAGAGATGTTGGACATTTTTTCATATATTTGTTGACCATTCATAGTTCTTCTGTGAATTGCCTCTTCAGTCCCTTTGTCCATTTATTAATTGGGTTATTTTGGTTTTTTGGCCATTAAGGTTTGAGTTCTTCATATGTCCTAGAGATTAATGTTCTGTCTGAGGTGAAGGTGGCAAAGATTTACTCCCATTCTGTAGGCTCTGTCTCTTCATGCTTTGGAGTGTTTCCTTTGCTGTGAAGAAGCTTTTTAGTTTGATACAAGCCTATTTATTGATTCTTGATTTTAATTCTTGTGCTTTAGGTGTCTTGTAGAGGAAGTCATCCTAAGCCAACACGATAGTGTTGGGCCTATCTTTTCTTTTAGTAAATGTAGGATTTCTGGTCTGATGTTTAGGATTTGGATCCTCTTTGAGTTTTCTGCAAGGTGAGAGATGGGGGTTCAATTTCATTATGCTACATATGGATTTTCAGTTTTCCCAGCACCATTGGTGGAAGAGGCTATCTTCTCTTTTAATGTATATTTGTGGCACCTTTGTCTAGTATGAGATAACTGTATTTATGTGGGTTTTTTCCTATGTCTTATATTCTGTTCGTTGGTCTTCATATCTGTTTGGGTACCAGTTCCAAGCTGTTTTTGTTAGTGTAGTATAATTTAAGGTCTCATATTGTGATGCCTCCTGCTTCATTTTTCTCACTAAGGATTGCTTTGGCTATTCTGAGCCTCTTATTTTTCCAAATGAATTTCATCACCACTTTGTCTATTTCTATGAAGAATATCATTGGAATTTTAATAGGAATTATGTTACGTCTGTATACCACTTTTGGAAGAATGGCCATTTTGACAATATTAATTCTGCCTATTCAAGGACATTTTGCAAGTTTTCCATCTTCTAAAGTCTTCTTCAATTTCTTTCTTTAGTTTTCTATAGTTTTCACCTCTTTTGTTAGATTGATTTCTGTTTTTTTTTTTTGAGGCTATTGAGATTGGGATAGTTTTCTTAATTTCTCTTTTAGCTGACTTATCATCGGTGTATAGGAATTCAATTGATTTATGGGTGTTAATTTTATTTCCTGCTACTTTGCTGAATTCATATAGGAGTTCCAGGAATTTACTTATGGAGTTTTTTGAGTTTTCTAAATATAGAATCATATTGTCTGCAAAATGGGATAGTTTGAGCTCTTCTTTTCCTATTCATATGATTTCAATTTCTTTCTTCTAATAGCTCTTGCTAAAAAGTTTTCAGCCCTATGTTGAAGAGAAGTGGTGAAAGAGGGAATCCTTGCCCTGTCCCCAGTTTTAGAGGGAATGCTTTAAATTTTTATCCATTTAGAATGATGTTGGTCTTGGGTTTAACATACATAGCTTTTACAATGTTGAGGTATGTTCCTACTAACCCTAGTTATATTAGTGTTTTGAACATGAATGGATGCTATATTTTGTCAATTGCTTTTTCTGCATCTGTCGAGATGATCATATGATTCCTGTCTTAAAATCTATCGATGTGATGAATTAAATTTATTGGTTTCCATATGTTAATCTAATCGTGCATCTCTGAAATGAAATCCCCTTCATCATGGTGCACTATCTTTTTAATATGTTTTTGTATGTGATTTTTGTATTTTATTAAAAATTTTTGCATCTATGTTCAATGTTTTCTTCCCTTGATTGTGTCTTTGTCTGGTTTTGGTATCAGGGTGATACTAGCTAGCTTTATAGAATGAGTTTGGAAGAGGTCCTTCCTTTTCTCTTTCATGGAATAATTTGAGGATGATTGGTGTTAATTCTTCTTTGAAGTTCTGGTAGAACTCAGTTGAAAATCCATCTGGTCCTCAGCTTTTCTTTGTCAGTAGACTTTTAATGGCATCTTCAATTTTCTTGCTTGAAATTGATCTGTTTAAATTTTCTATGTCCTCCTGATTTAATTTGGGTAGCTCATTTGTCTCTAGAAATTTGTCAATGTCTTCAAGATTTTCTATTTCATTGGAATGTAGTTTTCAAAATAGTTTCTGATTATTCTCTGTATTTCAGTGATATCTATGGTGATGTTTCTTTTTTCATAACAAATTTTATAAATTTGAGTTTTTTTTCCTCTTTCTCTTGGTTAGTTAGCATGGCTAAGAGTTTGTCAATTTTATTTATCTTTTTCAAAGAACCACTTTTTGTTGTGTTGATTCCTTGAAATTTTTTGTTTCAATTTTATTGATTTTGCCTCCAATTTTAATTATTTTCTGTCTTCTGCTGTTTTTAGTGGTTATTTGTTCTTCTTTATCCAGGACCTAGAAATGTAATGTTATTTATTTGGTGACTTTCTTTCTTTTAAAGAAAATAAAGTGGGTTATGAACTCCCATTTTTTACCCACTTGAATCAAATGTATGGAAGATGATATGTCATGAGCTTTGTAATGTTTTGAACAACCAATAAAAAAAAAGAAAAAAGAAAAAAGAAGTTTGTGCATTATAAAAAAAAAGAAAAGAAAGTGCTACAAAATTTCCTCTTAGAGCCACCTTCATAGTACTTCAGAGATTTTAATATGTTGTGTCACTCTTCTCACTCACCTCTACATATTTATAAATTTTATCTCTAATTTATTCATTCATCATTCAGCAGTGAATTATTTAGTCTCCAGGTTTTAGAGTAGCTTCTATTTTTTATTATATCATAGATTTCTTTTTTAAAAAAATAGAATTACAGCTGGTAAAATTTAGAGGAAGCAAAAAGAATAAAGGAAATGGCATTCCATTCAAATGGTACTGGATATTCGATTATTTTGTAGGAAAAAAAATTTGAGCTCCACCCCACTGCAGCAAAACTGAATTACAAGTCAGTTAAAAAGCCACATAAATGCAAAATACAAACCCACATAAAAACTGTTACACGTGAGCAGAAAGGCAGGAAGGACTTGAGAGAAACATGTAAAAGATTATGAGTGAATTTATTTTTCCTTGTTGTATTTTCTGTAGTAAGCATGTATATTGTTGATTTTTAATTTCATTTCATTATGATCTGATAAAATGCAAGTTATTTTTGCTTTTTTTGTATTTCTGAGCGTTGCTTTTTGACCTAAGATGTGGTCTATTTTAGAAAATGTGTGCTGCGAAGAAGCAAATGTATTCAGTCATTGATGGATGAAATATTCTACATATGTTGGCTAAGATATTAATTGTATTGTTTATTTCTATAGCTTCTTTGTTTAATTTTTGTTTGGATGATCTATGCAGTTATGAGAGAGGTGTGTTAAAGACACCCAGCATTATTGTGCTGTGGTCTATTTGGTTGGTTCTTGAAATTGAAAAGGGTTTTTTGTTTGTTTTGTTTTATGTATGTAGGTGCTCCATTGTTTGGGACATAAATATATATGATTGTTATATATTATTGATGTATAATTCCCTTAAGCAGTATAAAACTACCTTATTTGTCCCATCTGATTAACTTTGGTTTGAAGTCCACTTTATCTGATATGAGGATAGAAACCCCTGATAGTTTCAAAGATCCTTGTAAGTGATATGTTTTTTTTTTTTTTTCCCATCCTTTTACCTTTCGTTTGTGTATGGCTTTGCCTACATGATGAGTCTCTTGAAGACAGCATATGTTTGGGTCTTGTTTTTTAATCCAGTCTTCCAGTCTGTGTCTTTTGATTGATAAGTTTAAGCCATTTACATTCAATGTTATTATTGAGAGTTCATTTTTATTCCCTGTCATTTTGATTTAACTCTGATTTTTAATTTGCATTAGTTTCTCCATTGATTAACTATTTTTCTAGTGTGATTCCTCCCTTTGCTTTATTTTAATTTATTCTTCATGAAATATTTTACTGATTATTTTTTTGTAGTGCAGACTTTATAATTGTGAATTCTTTTAATTTTTGCTTATCACAGAAGGTTTATATTTTATCACCAAATCTGAAGCTTACTTTTGCCAGATATAGAATTCTTGGTTGGCATTCATTTTTTTTCAGAACTAGGTATATGTTTGGTATATTTCAAGACCTCCTAGCTTTTATGATCCGTGTGAAGACACAGCTGACATACAGATTGGTTTCTCTCTAAATTTGACCTGTCATTTTTCTCTAGTGGCTTTAAAAATTTTATCCTTATTCTATATGTTGGGTAGTTTCCTAATGACATGCCTTGGTGTAAGTCTGTTGTAATTTTACATATTAAGAGTTTGGTAAGCCTCCTGTATTTGGCTTTCTATTTTATCCTTAAGGTTTGTGAAATATTCTGATATTATTTCATTGAAAAAAATGTTCATTCCTTTGGTTTTTATCTATGAGCCTTAATATATTCCAATAAATCTTAAATTTGGTCTTTTTTATTTTATCCCACATTTATTGAAAGTTCTGTTGGTGTTCTCTTAATGACTTTTCTCCATGGTCAACTTTAATTTCCAAATTACACATTTTGTTTTCATTGCCTCAAACTCTCTCTTCCAAGTTGTCTAGTCTATTGATGATGCTTTCCATTAAGTTTTTAATTTGTCTTATTGATTACTTCACTTTGATAATTTCCAATTGATTCTTCTTCAGGATCTCTATCCTATTATAAAGTGATTTTTGACTTCTTGGATTTTCTCTGTGATTTTGCTACTTACATCATCTTTTACCTCACAGATTAGTTTAACTATGAAATTTCTAAATTCCTTCTCTGAAGTTTACTCCATTGTGATATTATTGGATTTTGTTAGTGAAGAATTTTGATTTGTTTGGGATGGCTTCTTCCTATGCATTTTCTTGTAGTTTGTATGTATTCCCCTGTATCAGTAAGGATTTGAGTAGCAGAGCTTCTACCCTATGAACTTATAGTGTTCCTAAGTTTTCTAGTACCACAAGTTTTAGGGGGAGACAAATAATACAAACAACCAATGCAATCAATATTCAGCATTAAACTAAATATTTCTTATTTTGGTATCTACATGGTAAGCAGGACTGTAAACAGACATGGTATGGCAGACAATTTTCAAAGGTAGGTATACTGTATTTACTAAAGGGCATCGTAATTTCAAAAAAGTGAAGAAGGACAATGCAGAGTAGATGTAGGATATAATAATTGAGAGGGAGAATGAGAGAGAGAGTAGTAGTGAAGAGTTAAAGGAAGAACAATAGAAAGAGAGAACAATAGAATTTGGCTGTCAATGGAAGAAAGGAAATGAATAGAATCAAGGGAAATGGAAGAAAAACAATAAAACAAACAAACAAACAAACAAAAAACAATATAAAACAAAATCAAGGTATACTAATAAAAAATCCAAGTCCCCAAAAGACAGATTAAAGAAAATAACTACCTTCAAAAATGCTTAAAATAAGAAGAGTGAGATAAATATGTAAATTTACAAATGTCTATGGACCATTCATCACCCAAAAGTTAAAAAAATCCGGGAGGGGGATCTTTATGAAAGATTAAATGATTGTCTCCATTGCTATGGTTGAAAAATTGTCTATATATTTTATGTTAGTTCCCAATTATCTTTCATTCTGTTTTTTTCTTGAGGTATGCATTATGCATAAGAGTAGAACTTGGGGACTGTCTGTTCCTTATTTTTGTGGAGCTCATTGTTGTTTCTCACTTTCAGCTTCCCTTCTTGGCAGTATGAGATGGGATGGGTGTTGTCTACTCCACTCACAACAAGGGGTCGCTGTAGAGTTCTGTGAAAGATGTTCCCAGAGGTGGAGCTCATAGAGGTGGGTTTGGATCTACTAGCCCCCAGTGCTATGTGAAATTATGTTTGGTGAAGCTTTTAATCAATACATTTCCAGAGTCCAGATGCTTCCTGTCTATACTGGGTGACTATTATCAGTTGACTCTCCCTTGAGTTCCACTCAAAGATCAGAGGAGCCAGTCCTTTGCTGCCCTCTGCCTGCCAAAGCACTCATTTACTACCCCAACCCCCATCAAGTCCCTAGTTGTCCCCAGCGGGTCCTGCCAATCATGAGATTCTGAGAGTGAGAGATACCCAGGATCTCTTGGTTCTGAATGTCTCCAATTCCCTTGGGTGCAACACTTTCTATGCCTGAATTTCTCCTGGTTTTCTAATCACTATGCCAAGTCAGGTTTTCGGACCCAGCTGGAATTACACAGTTCTGAGAGTCTGGGTTTGGACCCACACCCACTGGCTTCCATAGCATAGTGGAAAAGGAGGGCGGCTAACCCTGCTCTCCACAGATCACTGGAAGACTGTAGCATGTCTTTCACATGAAAACAAAGTGCAGTTCACCCACTGGATCAGCTCAATAATGTCCCCTGATCACTGTGGTCTCTGCTGCAAGACACATATTATTGCCATCTGAAATGCAGACTCTCTTTGTCTCTCTCAATGAACTGCTCTTGGTGGATCTGCATCTGTATCTTCAGGTGGGTTCCTTATTTATTTTATTTTTATTTTAAAAAATTATTCTATCTAACCTTCTGTGTCCCTAGGCTGTTCTGAGAGCCCAGTACTAAATCCCAGTAGGATTTCTATCTTTTTATTACTGACCTCAAAGAGAAACTGTCCTCTTTCATGCTCCCACGCCATGGAGCAGTTTAAAAAATATCCTTCTCTACTCCACCATCTTGAACAAGTCAACATTCACTTCTTAACAAGACCCACAGAGAAGGATAGATGTCTTAGTACTTAGGGTAATCTCTTTTCTTTTAGTAGCTATTTATGACTCTTTTTATAAATCAGCCCAAATGTTTCTGGAATCCACTATATATTTAAAAGCACATGGCTTGTTGCAATGTGTCCTATACATTTTTTTTTTCAACACTGTCTGAGAAATCTGTGGGTTTTCAGATTCAAAAGATGCCAGTGTTATTTTCTAGCTTACTGATTCATCTGTTCACTGTTTTTATTTGTATTTTTTATGGAAGACCTATCAAAATGATGCATTACTCTCTTGCTTTCAGGTCTTACTTTGTTTTGATAGGCCAGGTGGTAATTTGAGCAGCAACTACCAGTTAAATAAAGTCAAGAAAGTGTTAGTCCTTTCAGACTTTGTATTTACTAATTATTTATGAATATGTTTTAAGGTTGATAAATTATGGCTTAAAAACTTTTCTGGGATGACGTACACAATTTTTTGATTTACTCTATTGGTAAATTAAGGATAAATGTTAGACTGGGAAACACTATGAAAAGGACCAATCATGAGAGGAAATCAAGCATGTATATGTAACGAAGCAAAGTGGAAAAAACCATGAAACCAATTAGTCCAGTTGGCTAATGGTCTTCTTAATGAGTGATCTGTAATAGCTGCCCTGTTAGTGTGGGGAACATAATGTATATCAGATTGAACTTTCTCAATTACCTTGACTTGTTCTAACATGATACAATTTACTCAAGAAAACTGTGCTAACTCTGGTTATATTAAATATAATGTCAATGACAGCTTGTTGGGATTATGTTTAATAATGAGCACTACATCTGTGAATACCATATTTGCCAAAATATAGACAAGATGCACTCAAACCTATAGAAGATGTGTATCTATATTGTTCAAAAGTGACCCACGTAAGTTACTTGACCTTCATTAATAAAGTTGGCTCACTGGACATAATATAATAATTTATTAGTTGAATTATTAGAATATGTATTCATATCAGGTTTTAAAAATACTCAACTTCATTATGTTATGTGAAGAAAGTTCTGCAATTACAAAGAAAGCTAGAGTCAAAATGAAATTCCACACCTTTGAGAACTTTCAAAGTTTATACCTGAATTTCAATATTGAAGCTTCTCAAAATTAATCAGAATATATTAGAATATAATTATGTAGCAATTTTTATGGAGAAAGTTCAAATGCAAATATTGCCTCTTTGCTGAGTACAGAGATTGTTTAGTTAAGAGAACTGTAATTTAACTGAGAGTACTATGTTCTTACTAATTTATTCAAATTTATGTAATAATTATCTAACTAATTAGCTGGAAATACAACTTGTTCTATTATTCATTAAATGTAAAAATTCCTCCCAGAATAAAGAACTTCAAATAAAAAATTATTTAAATTCTCTAAAAATACTAATAGAAAGTAGATAATACTACTAAAGAAATAGCAGTAATTTACTTTAGAAATAATTTTAGTTAAGCCAAATGATAAAAATAAATGGAAATAAATTGAATTCTACTATTGATTAGTTATTTAGAGGAAGGTCCCTTTGATTAAAAGAAGCAAAGAATAATTTTAGCACTCTGTACTTATTTCCATAGAAATCATCAAATGTATTTGTCTTTCAATATTGAGATGATTATGGGTTACAAATTAAAACTATCAGACCACTATAATCTACCTTCAATTACTACTTTTATTTCTAAATATATGCCAGCAGCAATAAAGAAAGAAATAAAATTCAAAAATTAAAAATAAAAGTTCATAACATGAAGATAGCTTTCAGTCATTAATAATTCCTTAAGTTCCATATTAAGAATTTTAACAGGAGAAAAAAAAAAGACACAGAATTGTGTACTTTCATTACAGTTATTGTATTTGATGGTTTTTTCTTTCATTTTTTTTCCTTTGGGTAAGAGGGAATGAACTCAGGGGCACTGAGTTGACTGAGCCACATCCTCAGCCCCTTTTTTGTATTTTATTTAGATACAGGGTATCTCACTGAGTTGCTTGGTGCCTCGCTGTTTCTGAGGCTGGCTTTGAACTCTCCATCCTCCTGCCTCAGCCTCCGGAGCTGCTGGGATTATAAGCATGCACCACTGTGCCCAGCTAGACATTTTCTTAATTTATAAAAATGTTAATCTTCATTATTTTTTGCATTAAGTCATATGACCAAATTGTTAAGAACTGTTAAATATAAACACAGAATCTAGTATAACTGGCAAGTAGCAGAAACAGTGAGATTTGAAGTAAGATTTTCTGTTTCTCGTGATTTATCAAAAGATCAATATACCCAAGTTTGACGATGTACAAATATGTCCATTCTCTTCCCTTAGACCCAAATTCCTGCCTAGTGTAAACACTTAGTATATGTGTGCATTCTCCACAGTGTCATATGATTGAAATCTCATGTAGTACCTGGCCTTTGGGTCTGTCTTTTACCACTCAGCATACAGATTTGGTGATTCACCAGCATCATTACGTGTTCCCGTAGCCCTTCCCTTTTGTTGCTAGGTAGACTTGTGCTGAACAGTTGCACTAGGACTTGTTCATTCGTCCATTGTTTGATGGATATGTCCATTGTTTTTAGTTTGGGGTAATTTTGAGTAAAGCTGGTATTAAAATTGGCATAATGCCTTCTGTTGGACACTAAGGTTGGAATGTTCCTTCCCAAACTCATGTTGATATTTAATTGCCAATGTGAAGGGATTGGGAAGCACAACATTTAAAAGATCACAAAATTCTTAGTGGATTCAGGCTATTATGACTGGTGTGGGTTAGTTATCATGGGAGCAACTTTGTTATAAAATTGAGTGTGGCTTTCTCTAGCTTTCTCTTCTCCCCAACCCTTTGCTCTTAGTCTCTGGCCTTGTGATGCCATAAGTATCTGTTGTTCAGATTTGATCATTTCTTATTTTCAAGCTTCTGCTTCACCCACTCTTCTGTCCTTCCATTTTTCCTGTTGAGCTTGTCTGTGAATTGATGCACATATCAGTTTGGCAAATGCACATATCGGTCTAGAATAGCCATTAAAAATTATATCTATTGCTTTGTTAATTTTCATAGGCATATTTATAATTGCTCATTGAAGCATTTTTACCATGGTTACTTTAAAATGTTTGTCCAAAAATTCCAAAATGTCTGTCATCTTTGAGTAATAATTTATTAATATGTCATTTAAAAAAAACAGTTTGTATGAGCCCTCCCTGGTTCTGTTATTAGGTGATATTGTACTGAAGCCTGGGGAGAATGGGTCTTAACTATTCTGGTTTGCAGGGTTCTTTCCAGTTCAGGTCTGGGAAGGGAAGGAGAGATTACCCTATTAGTGCCGGATGCTGTTAGAACTCTGGATTCTCCACTCAGCCCCTGATGACAGCTGAGGAGGTGATTCATGTTATTGCTCCATTTTCCTACATGGTTTTCACCAACATTAATGAAGGAAGGTACTATACAGAAAGAAATATACAGCAAGTTACATAGCAGAAATTCACAGACACCGCCTTGGCCATGAGATTGAGGTATCTTCTTATATCTGGGGAGAGTGAATATGTAGCTTTCTACTTATCCTTTGCTGGTGGGGGTGGTATTGAGTCCATAATAAAAATCTTCTGTGCTACTGGTCTACAGTAGAGTGGTCATTGTTCAAAATTTTCTGTCTTGCTAGTTTGCCCCATTTCCTGGTTCTTCGACTACAGAAAGTAGACTTTGGGTTGTTGTTGTTGTTTTTTCCTCCCTCTGTGCATATTTGTGTTCTGAGATTATTCAGCTCCAATTTTGGAATTTATGTAGCAAAAAAATAGCACAGGGAACACAGTTATGTTCCATTGACATTCCTTATATTCTGAGTCCTCTATACACTGTGTCTTCTTCCTTTCAACTTCCAAATTGTTATAGTTGCTTATGAAGTCTAGAGCTTTTAATCCTACTTAGTGAGAGATAGAGGAAAAGCACATCTATTCCATTTTCCTAGAAGCAGAAGTTCATAGGGATTATTTTAAATCATATTAATTGAATCTCTTTTCAATGACACATACACACATGTATATATACAAATATACAAATAGAGACACATATCATATAGATGCAGTACTCAAATACTCAATTGCAATAGATTTACCAAAATATAATAATTTTTAAAACAAGCACATCTCCAGAAAAATATTTCCACTTTTCTAAACAATCCAAAGCAATATTCAGATTAGAAAATGGTAGAAAATGCTATATATTTTTAATGAGTTCTGTTTTTTAATGACTGTGGAGCCCACCACTACTAATAAAGTATAATCCATCATCTTAGCTTTTATTTTGCCTTCTACTATTTTAGATAAAAAGACCATAAACTTTAAAAATAATCTTCACACATAAGCAAAAATCACTAAGTAGAAGTCAGTTAGCACAAATCATTGCAGGTTTTTTTTCCTATTTTGTATTTAGTGATTAATTTTCTGTTATTTTCTTGCATATATGTCATGTTAGTTGACTTTTCATCACTGTGACCAAAATATCTGACAAGAGCAACTTAGAGAAAAAGTTAATTTTGGGCTCAAAGTTTCAGAGGTTTAGTTCATGGCCAGCTGGTTCCATTATTCTGAGCCTGAGATGAGAGAAAGCATCATGGTGGTAGGGCTTGGTAGAGGAGGGCTGACCAGCTCATGACAGCCTAGAAGCAGAGAGAAAGTGAGGATCCAGGGCCACCATACCAAATCTCCAGGGACACAACCCCAGTGACCTACTTCCTCTGACTCTACCTCACCTGCCAACAGTAATCCATTTAGGTCTCATAATCTAGTCATTTCACCTTTGAACATTCCTGCATTGCTACATGAACTATTTGGGGCACATCTCATATCCAAACCATAACATATGTGGATAGCTTCTTTATATAACTCATTAATTAATGAACATTAGAGTTATAAACTATAGGCCAAAAAGGACCTTAGACATTCATATTTTTACAGATGAGAGAGTTAATACCCACAGAGGTCAATTTTTGAAAAATTGAGTAAATGGATCTATAATACTTAAATTAATGTTAGATTCAGTCTGGAAAGTAGCCCTCCAGATTTCCCAGAATTTTTAATTTTATTTTTTGTTTGGTTTGCCTTAGGAAAAGAAATGCTTATTTTAAGAAATCTAGAAATCAATCTAAACTACATGTTATTAATTCATATTTTAAGAGCATCAAGTGGAGGCTTTTAAAATTTATCTTTCTGTCATAACTGCACAGGTGATGGCTGCACACAAATATTGCTTCCACTCACCAAGAAACACCTTTCATTTAGTGAGATCTAAGTTACTCCCTCACAGATGGCCATGTGAGATCATGCACTGTCACTTATAATTTTGTCTAACTTCAGTGTGAACCCATCCTTTCCTATAAAGCACTTCTTTCACCCTAATTGGGATTACCCTTCTCAGTTCATTATAAAAAACGATTAGTTTCTCACTTATCATTCATTATCTGCTAGAGGCAAGCCCAGAGGAACTAGTTTTTATTCATTTTTATTTCATTTTCCTTAGATTAGTTCTAGTATTTTACTATTAGCTGTTTGTAATGTTGGGATGATACATTAATAATGTTATAATTTTTCCTGTAATGAGGTGTAATGATGAAAGTATGAACAGTTCTTACTTTCCTGAAAATATTAGTTTGGACAACTGGGTTTCTGTTTTGAAAAGCTGCTTTCTTGGTTTGAAGTTGATGCCAAATTCCTTCCAGCTTTTTCTATCAGACCACCAGATAATACCCTAGTTTGGTTAATGTAATTTTCTTCCCCTTGTATTGTACATGTATGTTGCAGCATTTTTCAGACCATTCTAAATGTTTTTTTTTTTTTTTTGCAAGAAGCAGTATTTATAAATAAGATATATGGGTATATATATTTATTTAAGTAAAAATAGTCAACTTACTATATATAGTAATTATGTACAAGGTGTGCACTTAAGTTAAAACGTCTACTACATTGAACACTTTTGAACTATGTAAGTACTTTTATTAAGGTATTTAATTGACTTAACCAAAATTTCTTAAAATTTTAGAGTGTGTCAATAGATAAATGCAGATTCTTACATGTAGATGCATAAAAGTGAACTTAAATAAGATAAAAGCAATTTTTGGAGTGAGAGTTAAATGTGAATTGGGCTACAGATATATAATTAAGGAGCCAAATTACAAATCAACCCTCTTAATTCTCACATTTAATTATGATAATTGCAGTCTTATTGTAGAGTAACTATTTCTTTTTAAAGAATAAACACCAGGCTATGGTATTTAGTAGAAATAGGAAGATATTTTTGGCTGTTAGGTTTAGAAACAATATGTTTTATTCATTTCTGGGTAGCTAAATCTACTGGGGGAAAAATGGAGCATGCATTGAAGGCTCTGGAAGAGCCTGAAGTAGTGGATGACAACCAGAAATGTTTTGAGAATTAGAAAAGGACCTTGCATTCAGAAGATAGTAGGCATAATTTTCCCAATTTCTCTAAGTACTCTTAAGAGCTATGGAGTTATATGTAACATAAGCACAGGAAGGAATAAAAAGGTGCAGAGAAGAGGATAAATCCACTATGGGTACTGTGATACAAGTAATGTCATGGTGATGAATCCTTGTTATCTTTATAAAGAATCCAGTTATCTTTTTTGCCTTATACAATTCAGACTGGATGACAGAAAGTAGACATTTCATAAACACCCAATGTCAAAGACCAAAGAAAGTCCCCCAAAGCTTTCTTTCTCTGTCCAAAAGATCAGGAGATGATCATATTATCCAGATAAAAATATGTGAAAATTAAATATGGTACCTCTGCCCAACACCACAGGGAGAAAACAGCAGCAGCAACAACAACAACAAAACACAACCTGCAGTTCAATTATGTCCCCTCCTTTCCCAAAATAAAGAGCAAATTACTTCTAAAGAACCTAGAGAACCTGGATTCCCACCCTTACAAAGTTGCACCACATGACCCCAACCCCAGCACAAGAGCCTGGCAAAGAGGAAGCTGTGGCAATTTGAGATTTTGTCTCCACCAGACAGCAGAAAGACAGCCTCCATACTACAGTGTCAGCAGAAACCACCTTGGCAGCAGTGAGGCACCTCCTGCCTTTCCCATAGTGGTGGTGTCAGAGGAGGGTGAGTGCCAGTCAAGACGTGAACCAGACTACTGCTCAGAGAAATGCAGCCATTCTCCCACACTGTCACAGAGTCCATAAAGGAAGTAAAAGTGAGGGGCCCTGATATGTCCAGAGTGAGATCACTGAAGGCAAAATGAAGAACCCAAACTCCCATTGACCCCAGAAATGAAAAGGACCCCTTTCCTGGTCACAACTCAGATGAGACTAGGCAATCTAAACATGAATCCCATACTGGAGTGACACAGGATCCCACTTCCACACAGGCGCAGTCAGAGGAGGCCTGCTGTGAAAGAAAGATACAGCATTATCCAGAAACTCAGACCATAGCAGACCAAAGTTCAGGTTTTCAACAGGAAAAAAAAATCACTCCTCAGACTATTAACCACTGAATGAAAAAAGACAAACTATCAATGACAACACTGCAAGGAAACAAAATTGAATTATCTGACAAAGGTTTTAGAACCGCATCATAAAAGTCTTTAAAAAATTACAAAAGCACTTGAAACAAACAACAAAAAAAGGCAAAGCAATTTTCAGAAAAGAAATGAAGACACATGGATTTTTTTTCTTAATAATTGAAAACGATAACAAATGTTTTAAAAAAACAACAAAAACCAAAAAAACAACAACAACAACAACAAAAAATCGGACAAGCCAACCAATATTTAGAAAAAAGTTGAAACAACCCAATCTGAAGAACAGAGAGAAAAATAAAAATGAAAACAGGAACAGAGCCTCAGGGACTTGATAAGTGAAATAATAAATATCAAATAAAGTTGTCACTAAAGGTCTAGATTGAGTTGAGAAAGTGAGTGAGTATAACATATATTTGAAAAAAATGGCGGCAATTTTCCAAATTTGGCAAAGTAAACCTACAAGTTCAAGAAGCTGAGAAAATTCCTAACAGGATACCTCTGAAGGTTTCCATAAGTCACTCGCCCTGCCATAAATAAATTTTTAAATAAATAAATAAATAAATAAATAAATAAATAAAATTACTCAAATTCCTGAAATTAAAAAAAAAATCTTGAAAACAATGAGGGGCAAATCCTAGGGGTAGAAAAAAATTGAGTATAAAAACCCCCAAATCCTCTAGATTTCACATTGGAAACCACGGAGGCCAAAAGGAAATACACATTTTAAATGTGCTGAATATGGGGAAATTGTGAATATAGAATTCTAATTCACTGAAAATAGGCTTCCAGACTAAAGGGAAAATCAAAACATTCTCAGTCGAGGAGAAACTGAGAATTTGTCAATAGTAGATCTACCCTTAATAGCGTCTAAAGGGAATTCTCAAAAGGAAACAAACAAACAAACAAACAAATAATCAAAGGAGCAGTATTGGAATACCTACAGAAAGAAATGACAATGGAAAGAGGAAAACTATTAGTAAATACATTAGAATTTTCTTTTTTAGAATTCCTAAATTATGTTTGGTGGTTAAAGCAATGTAAATACAAAAAAAAAAAAAACAGGAAGTGCTGGATGAAAATGAAATACAATATATCAAAAATATGTAGAATACAGGTAAAACAGTGATCAAAGCACATTTACAGCTTACAATTGTAAATGCTTGCATTGAAAAATTCTTCAATCAATAAGCTAAACACATCTCAAATATCCAGAGGAAATAAAAGAGCAAGTAAATTTAAACAAAAGGAACAAAAGAAAGTCTAATTTACCTTTTTCAAAGTGTTATTTTTGATTTATAGATTCAGTACCTAACACCAACATAAATGTCTTTGAATATTATTAGATTATTGTTTATCTTTTTCATCCTAAAATATTTAGAAGTTTGCATCCTGGTATATCTTGGTGTCTCTCTGAAACTCTAGCCTTCCCTGCACAAGTTAATGCTTTTAAATCTACTCACATTTTAGAATAAAACAGAGACACCTGCCTCAGAGACTGCTGTATGTAGATGTAGCATGTTTATAGAAAGTAGCAGGTTGTTAGGTATTTGGAATTCAAATGGCAAAGAACTAGAAGGCTTTCCTTTAATGCAATAGTGGATTAGTTCCCAGAGCTGCCATAACAAATTACCAACAATTTGATGTCTTAAAACAACAGACATTTATTTTCTTTCAGTTTTGGAGGCCACAAGTACAAAATCAAGATGTTGTCAGGGATGCACTCCTTCTGAAGGCTCTAAAGAAGAATCGTGCCTCATCTTTTCTGAATTCTGGTAACTCTAAGCAATTCTTGATGTTTCTTGGCATATGGTGTGTGACAGTAACCTCTGCACTTCCCTCTTCACATGGCTCTCTTCTCTGTATTCTCCTGTTTTCATAAGGACATGTCACTGGATTTCAGGTTTATATTATCTTGAGATCCTTACCTCTGCAAAGGCTGCTTTTTGTTTGTTTGTTTGTTTTCTTTTACAAATTAGAGCACATTCACAGATCAAGAGTGGACATGCCTTTGGAGAGGTCACCATTTCAACCACCATGAAACTGAAGTAAGTTAGGTAAGTTTCCTCCTTTTCTAAGGAGAAAAGTTTGCTTTGGAACTTGAGATTTGGTGACAAATACTCTTGCTGTATGATTTAGAGTGGAGTGGTTGACAGATTACTTAAAGATCTTCGGTTCATCTCATTCTTCCCAGCCTCGCTTCTCATCTCTGTTGCACCTACAATCCTCAAGGATGAAGCTCTTTGGATGCTCTGCCACACCAGTTAATATTTTGTCAGTGTCTTTCATTCGTGTGAATTTCATAGCCAGAGTTTCCTTCTCCGACAGTCAGTATTTGCATTAGTCCATCTATTTTCTCCTCTCCAGAGAATTTTCAAAACCTGGTATTTATCAGTGGTTTCCCCCATTTTTTTGTTAGTAAATAATTATAGTTAAATATATATATTAACTGTCATTCATAGGAAATCTCAGAAATGAGAGATTAAAAATGCTTATTCTGTTTGATATATCAACTTTCAAATTTCAGTGTTCTTCTTTATAAAATATTACTTAAAATCACTTCTCAATATTATATGTATATGCATGGATTATATGTATTTCCCTCTTATTGTTTGAAGATTAAGTGAAATAGAATATATGGAAAAATGTATACATGGTATGAAGCATTCAATAACTAACTATTGAAGAAAGTGAATCTATACCCAGACAATGGAAGAATTAATAAGTAATTTAAAAATTTATTAGAGCAAATATATTCACTTAAACTTAATAGGTTTTTAATTGTACTTTACTCAAAAATATAGATGTTAAAAATCAGAGAATATTTGCCTCCAAAGCACTAACTAATGCAAAGATTCTCTATTTTTAATCTCGACAGAATGTAATATAATTTCCTGGAACTTGTCAAAATATCATTTGTCATTTACTATACTCCAACTTTGAAAGGCATATACATTAGTACATGAATATATTTTGTGCAGTACTCTTTTAAAATATTTTCATGAATTAATCAGTTTCAAAGAGTGTTTGTGCAGATCATACCACTTGATACTTAAAAATTCATGACTACAAGCTGGCTTTTGAAAGACAGCCATAATTTAGTGTTATGCTTGAATATATTACATGGCATTCAAGAAATGTTGTTGATTATTTTAGAAATTAGGCAACTCAATTCCCCCTCAGGATAAAAAAAATATCTGATTTTTTGTTTACTGAAGTTAATTAAAGTGTGAAATTATAATCTTCTCACTCTTTGCTAGACAGAAAGTGACTTAAATTCTGAGTAAGTATTAATCATTCCAGAGTAATGAGAGTAATTATTGTCTTTTATTAACCAGTAGTTTTTGAAGTATAAGATCTTTGATATATGAGAATATATTTTCTTTTATTCTGTATTCCTAATGACTACTACTCAACACAACACACAGTAAGCATTCAATAAATATGCATAATTATAATCACATTGCTGTCATTTACAGTCAACTTTGAGTCAAGAGAATTGTGTGAAAATGTTTCCTACATGAATCAGTAAATCTAAGTTCATAGACACATATGAAATATTTCTAATCTAAGACTATAGACTATATTTTATATGTACGAGATGTTACTTAACTTTGAAATGGGCAACAGATATGTTCTCCATCATATATTTCCATTTTAAAAGACACAATAATTTGAGTATACATTATATGTATATGTATTGAATATATATTAGACTAAAAGAACCAAAAGAGAGACATAAGAGAGTAAAAGTTGTCTTTCCCCTATGATATTAGACTGACCCTTCCTTAGAGAGACGCAGGACTTGTCATGAGAAACAACTGAAGCATCTAACAATACATTTAAATGGAATAAAGTAATCCTATTAAATGAATTAAGCTTACTATGAAAATATATCTCACATTTGGATATTTAGTAACATGGGACATATTTATGACTCATTCAATTATAAGAATAGCTTAATACACACACACACACACACACACACACACACACACACACATATATATATATATATATAGTAATACCAGGTATTACTATATGTATCTATCTGTACATATGTATGTATACATAATATATGTATCTACTTATCTATATAACATATTAGCAAGTTTATTAAAAGAATAAACAAAGCACAATATATGCTGAAATTAGTATAGAAAGTATTTGTTTGTATTTTAAATAGTTTTCATAATCTATCCCTTCTTCACTTAATTCACATTATTTTTTGGACCAAGAAACATGAGCAAATACTATTCAAACAACTGATTCTAGATTTAATTGTTGAATGGGTGTAGTTAAGTTAATACAACTTTAAAAATTAAGGATGTTAAAGCAAATAAGAGTCATTTTCATGAACTTAGAAAAAAATATTTTTATCCTGTGACAAACATTTTTTACTACTAAGGACTTACAGAGCACGTCTTTGAATATACCATTCTGATAAAGGTACAATGGCATGGATGTCCTCATGCAAATTCCTTCATGTAGGACGATTTTGATAGGACATTGTACTAGTCAGCTTCTCATTCCTCTGATCAAAATACCTGACCAACAACTTAGAGAATGAAAACTTTATTTGGGTCTTGGTGTTTCAGAGGTCTCAGTCCATGGTCAACCAAATCTATTGCTTTGGACCTGAGATGAGAGCAAAATGGTTGAAGATGTTGCAGAGAATAACTGCTCAGCTCATGGCAACCAGGAATGTGGGGTGTGGGAAAGGGGTTAGGGACAGATGAAGTCCAAGGCTATACCCCCAGTGACCTACCTTCTCCCACTAGACCCCACTGCCTATAGTTAACTCTAAATAGCCTATTCAACTATCAATGGATTAAACCATTTTATGGAGTTACATACACATACACACACACACACACACACACACACACACACACTCACTCACACACATTCACTGGTGAGGTCAGAGCTCTAATGATTGCCTAAAACCCCAACTCTGAACCTTGCTGCATTGGAAAGCATGCTTTCCACACATGAACTTTGGGGAACATTCTAGGGTCAAACTATAGCAGTCATAAAATATCATTTCTATTGAACTTCCAAAATACATTTTCATAAAGAAAGATGTAAAACAGACATTCACAATTCACCCACAAATACTATATACATCACTAATTCCCATGAGTACATGTTAGTCATGGGTAGAACACAGAAGCAGGATATATTAGACATGGACTATCAATCTATAAAGAAAGAAGGTGCAAACATTTCCATTGAAAATTATTACTTTGATAGGAAAAGCTAGTAATTTTGCATTTTATTCCTCCAATGTAGATTCTATCACCCTGACCCTGCCTATATAAAATTGACTTATTGAAAGAATATTAGATACCACCCATAGTGGGATGGATGGCTGGTATAACTGAGATTTGATTGAACCTCTCACTTTTTATTTCTAGAAAACTGTACAAAATATATGAAACTTTATTCAGGCAGACACGAATGGCTAATTATCATGAAGAACCTACAAAGGCCATACTCTTCTCAGTTAAGGTATATTTCCAATTGCAATGCAGGAAGCATGATCACACAAAGAATACAACAATGTTGCTGAGTCAGGAAGGTGGGTTATAGGAAGACAGTTTGTGTGTCAGTAGTGAGAGAAGTTGCAGGACAGTGTTCCCAAGATGAGGAGGCTATAAACAAAGCGAGTTCAAATCTGAGTAACTGACCCTTTGAATCTTTGATGAATACTCAGTAGCATGTATGTAGACTTGTACACTGTTAGTAGAGCCACATGCAGCCTGGGAACAGTAAGAAACATTGCTTGAAGTTTTCCGAAAGCTAAGAATCATTTCCTTTCTCAATAGCCAGCATATACTCCTTGCTAAGCAATTAAGGCACTTACTACATAATTTAGAAAAGCCATTTCTTCACATTGCAACTCAACCATTTATGTAGGAAAGACTACAATAAATTTGCTCTTTATAACAAACTTTGAATGGATCAAATCAAATCAACAGTAAATAACTGTCCAGCAGAACATAGTGTAAACTATTAAGATGGCAAGAAAACTCTAATACTCAATAATGTAAAATTCATAGCAACCCATCTAAAGTCATTAGAAATGCTAAAAGGCAGGAAAGTATGATCTAGAACAGGAGAAAAAACAGTCAATAGAAACCAATACAGAATTAAGGAAGAAGTAAAACATAAAAGACAAGATGTTAACTATATTCAAGTATTAAAGGAAACTAAAAAAGTGAAATGAAAATTACAAGATTTTCAAGACATTTTCTAGAGTTGAAAATTAAATATCCAAAGTGGAAATTCTGAGGACAGAAATGTTGGAAGACCACGTTTATTAATTATATCAAAAACCATCATAACCAAAATCCTGAAAATTAGTGTTAAAGAAAAAAATACTTGACTGCAAAATATACAACAGAGACATAGTAAGAAAAATATCATGGTGCTGGGTTTAAAAACAGGTACATGAATAAAATGAACAAAATTGGAGACAAAGAGACAAACACACAAAGCTATAGTCATCTGATTCTTGACAAAGGGACCAAAATATACATTGGAGAAAAGACAGTGTCTTTAGTAAATGGTGCTGGAAAAAATTGGATATTGCTATGTGGGAGAATGAAACCAGATGCCTATCTCTCTCCCTGCACAAAAGTCAACCCAAGGTGGATCAAGGATCTAGGAATAAGACCAGAGACTTTGCAACAGTTAGAATAAAAATAGGAGAAATACTTCAACATATAGGCATAGCCCTATGCCTTCCTGAATAAGACTATTATAGCTCAGTAAATACAAGCAAGAACCAAAAATGGGATAACAACCAATTAAAAAGCTTTGAACATCCAATGAAACAATTAGCAGTACAAAGTGATGAATGCAAGAGAATCTTTGCCAGCTACTTTTCTGACAGAAGATTAAAATAATTAAGAATGTATAAAGAATTCAAAATGCTCAACATCAAAAACCAAATAATCCATCCAACAAATGGGTGAATGAACTGAACAAACACTTCTCTAATGAAGAAATTTAAAATAGCCAATATTTATGTGAAAAAAATGTTCAACATCTTTAGCCATAGGAAATGCAAATCAAAACGACAGTAATATTCTAGCTCCAGTCAGAATTGAAATCATCAGGAATACAAACAATAATTAATGCTGGGGGAGATGTGGACCAAAAAAATTACTTTTATACATGGTTTGTGAGAATGCAAATATAACTACTATGAAAATTGGTGTAGAGTTTCAGCAAAAAATAAAACTAAAAATAACCTCATGATCCAACTATACCATTCCTTGGTATTTCTCCCCAAACCTAAAGTCAGCATGATTTAGGGATATATGCATATTCATGTGTATCACCACAGAGTTCTCAAAGCCCAAGTTATGGATTCAGCCTAGATGCCTGTCAACAGAAGAACGGAAAAAGTAAACATGGTATATAAAAAATTAAAGCTTTATTCAACCATACAGAAGAATGGAATTATATTATTTGCAGGAAAATGGATGGAACTGGAGAGCATCACATGAAGTGAAATAAACCAGACACAGGAAGATAATTACTCTATTTTTCTCTCATATGTTGAAGCTAGTTATGAAAGAATAAGGGAAACCCTTAGGGTAGAGGTAGAGGAAAGAGCAGCAGGCGTCAAGAGGAAGGAAGGACAAGGGATGGTATTGGGAGTAATATTGACTAAATTATTATATATGCATGTATGAATATACACAATAAAATCCACCATTCTGTATAGTTAATATGCACCAATAGGTACATTTTTTAAAAAGTACCTAAGGGAAAATGATATATATTTATCAAAAGACACTGTATAAAAGGCAGCCATCATGAAAAACATGTCATCCAAATGAAAACTGAGCAATATTTTTCAAGCAAGAAACACTTAAACTACAATTCAATTTTATAGAAGTTTCTTTTATGAAAGAAAGGTGCAGTAAAACTTCAAACACCAAAATCTGAGAGAATTCATTGTTAGGAATATTAAAGAGAATTCTTCAAGCAGAAGGGATAAAATCAGGTGGGAACTTGGAGTTAGGTTTTAAGAAAAAGAAAAATGTAGAAATGATATGTAAATAAAGAATTTTTCACACTTCAAACTTCTATTTAAAATGATTGGTTAAAGCCAAGTAATCACATGATGGCATTTTTAACACGTGAATAAATAAAATAGCTGATAAAATTAGCACAAAGAATGGGAGGGCACAAAGAGAGTATGTTGCTGACATGCTGGGCCAATGTTCAGTGATATAGTACAAGGTCTCCTTTCCCCATGGCTGCTTTGCTCCCCATGCCCAGCTCAGATCAGCGGGACCCAAGTGACAGAGACCTGGTCAGCAGCAGCTGCCCTCTCAATACAGCAGGAAACAACTGCAGCTACAGGAGTGGACCATGCCAGCATCTTTTCCCCTTTCTCTTTCTTGGTTCTCTCTCCTTTTTCTAAGCTTTTCCCTCTTCCTTTCTTCTCTCATCATGGTTCTCCTTCAGCAACAAATTTAATCAAAAGGAAGGAAATGTTGAAATAACTTTCAGTTTACAGCTAGCAACTAGCAGCTATAAGCAGCTCAGAGTGCTTGAAGAATCTGCAGGTTCAGGCCTGAGAGGAACGCCTCCAGGATGGGATGCTCTGCTCTTGTGAGCTGTTAGTGAAACCACATCCTTAGCACTTGTGGTTAGCATTGCCATGCTGCCAGGCCAGAAATGGATAGGCAGGAGCTTCAGGCATGGAACTCCTAACTTAGAAAGCGCCTCCCCTAGGGACAAAGACCCTTCTTGACAATAGCAATATTTAGAGCATCCTCATAGTGTGGTCACATTAGGCATAAGATGATGGACTTATGGATACTATCTTGCTTGTGTATGATTGATGGGCACACCCCACTCAAACTCTATAACAATTGTATGCATTCCAAAAATAAACTGAGCTACTGGACAATGACCTGAGGTGGGTCTCCAGCCAGATCTCTCACCAAAAAAAAAAAAAAAAAAAAAGAAAGTCATATGACAGAAGACAACTACCTAAGCCCACAAGCAAGTTCCCCAAATAAACATAGATTTACAGCTTACAATCTGAATGCTTAATTTTTTTTTTCACTCTAAAAGAAGGCACAAAAAGGTACAAAAAGGACAATAAATACAACACAGAGATATAAGATAGATACAAAAGTGGTAAATTTAAATCTAACAATATTGTTATAACATTAAATATTAAAAACAAAAAGTGGAAATTATAGACTTAAAAACAATAACAATAATAACAAAACAAAAACAAAACAGAACAAAAAAATAAACCTTCAACAGTATAGCTGTCTAAAAGAACTCCACTTTAAAGGCAAAAGCATTGGTGACAGAGAAGTAGAACAAGTCCCATTGTATAAAATCTAATTATAATAAAGCAAAATTGCTAATAAAGTAAAATTATGTGAAAATTAATAAATGTAATTCATCACACCAATAGACTTAAAGATAAGAACCATATGATCATCTCAATAGATGCAGAAAAAGCATTCGACAAAATACAGCACCCTTTCATGTTCAAAACACTAGAAAAACTAGGGATAATATGAATATACCTCAACATTATAAGTTGAGGTATATTCCTATATTCTAAGCCCCTGGCCAACATCATTCTAAATGCAGAAAAATTGAAAGCATTTCCTCTAAAAACTAAAGACAGGGATGCCCTCTTTCACCATTTCTATTTAATATAGTTCTTAAATATCAATAGATTCTATTAGTATTCACTCTCAGTTACTTCCAATGTTGGTGGCTGTGACCACCATATATTTTTTAAATTGAGTCAGAGCATAATATAATTTTGCCACTTTTTTTCTTCACTTTGAAACAAATGAGTATTCTGCTTTTATTGAATGAAGTATTTCATAAATATCATTAGTTCCAGTTTATAATATTGTCTTCTTTGTCCCCAATGATTTGAGTTTACTTGTTTTGTAAATTATTTTAAGAAGGATATTGAGATATAGAACTGCTTTTCTGAATTTATCTATCCCTTCTTTTAGTTCTACCAGGTTTTGCTTTAAAGCTATAATTACGAACAGTATCTTAGATTGTTATATCTCCTTGAGTTACTGATTTCTTGTTCTTCTTCCTTCCTTTCATTTTCTCTCTCTCTCTCTCTCTCTCTCTCTCTCTCTCTCTCTCTCTCTCTCTCTCTCTTTCTCTCTTTATGATTGAGCTACATCTCCAGCCACTTTTTTTTTTTTTGAGACTGGATCTAAGTTGCTTGGGGATTTGCTAAGTAGCTGAAACTGGCCTGGAACTTGTGATCCTCCTGACTTAGTCTCTCGAGTTACTGGAATGATAGGTATAGGCTACCATACTCAGCCTCAAGTTATTGATGTATTTATTGTTAACTTTGTTCACTTTTATAAAAGGAAAACGAAGCCCAATAAAGCATTACATTGTATTCAATTATTAAAAATAAGAAGGATAGAAGGAAAGGAAGAAAACAGGAAGGGAGTGGGCTAAAAATTCTAAGCCTGAATACAAAGACAAATAAAGACAAAAAATGACAAATATATTTAAACCTAAAATGCCAACATAATTTTCAACAGAAAATGTAGCCTCATTGTTTCAAAGTATGACAATGACCGATGCGGACTTATGTGGGGACTGCTGGACCCCATGTGCTAAAAGCAAATATTATCCATATCATAACCTCTTATTTGAGTACGTGATTATTAAACAGTCCCAGCAATAAGATCAAGAAGGAAGGTAAGGAGGCTGAGGTTGTGGCTCAGCAGTAGAGCGCTCGCCTCGCACGTGGGAAACCCTGGGTTCGATCCTCATACAAAATTAAACAAGTGAAATAAAGATGTTGTGTCAACTAAAAATATAAATATTAAAAAAAGAAGGAGGGTAAGGAGGAACAGAGAGAAAAAAGCACAGAAAGTCTGTGATTAAGAAGGAGAAGGTGAATATCTTTGAATATAAAACGTTTTAAAGCCTAAACCTGAAATGTTTTCAATATTTCTTACAAATTTTTTCAAACATTGTCAGTGGTCCTCCCATTCACAGAATGTCATTCTAAGGTAAACTAAAAACTAAAGTTGAGGAGCTTCAGCCATGTACAGGAAACTGCGCTGGAGCAGCTGCTTCAAAATCCAAGGTTTATTGTGGTAATTCAATGTTATAAATCGTGCTTCCAACCTTTGATGCCTGTCTTATTTTTATCCATTTAAATATTTCGTGAATCTATCTGATACTAAAGGAAATCCTTGAAGCATAGGAGCTGAAATTAATCAGGATTTATTTTCTAAATTATATCTCATCATTCCTACCAGAAATCATAGAGGAAAATATCTATTGTCCTTTCCAGACTTCCAAAATAGTGTAAATTTCAGATATCATCATGGAATCTTTTGGTATCATTCTTAGGCAATACTTTTTCCTGTTTCTCCATTTCCTGATGCAAAAGCCATTGGCTAAAATATTAATCAGATTATGATAAACTTAATTATGAAATAAATGTAAAATGCCTCACAATATATACTTAAGATATATCTCCTTCTAACACTATGAATTTGCTTTAATGTCAGATTAATATTTATGAATAAGTTTTGTTGATTTTTCAAGCACAAATCAGAAGACAGTTTCCAAACAAACTCTAAAATCCTGTATATTTACATTTCAGTGAGCACACAGATTTTCAAATACTAAAATGTCAAAATTTGCTAATAAAAGTTTTAAACAAGAACATGAATATACTATAGCAAAATGTGAATATCTCTCAATATCTGTGTAGTCAGTTCAGATTTGTGTGGAATATTCTCATTTGTTCATCTAACGGTTTGATTATATGAGAAAGCAGTTGACTGTTTTAGTGCAGCAATTCTAAATTATACATATAGTAGTAAATTCAACAACGGGATCATTTGTGGAGTAATTATAATCATTTTACAAAACATAATAACTTTCACTACATTATGTAAATAATTGAAAATCCTCATTTGTAAAATTTATTATGGTTTGTGATCATGACAACAGTTTATGACATGGACATGTCATTATTTTTAATAGCTAAAATTATTCCACTTACTACTCTCATCTACTTTCATTGCCAAACATTTTTATCATAGAAAATGTTAAGTTATAATATATTTAAACTCCTGATCAGGTAATATATTTTCAAACATTTTGTCTTATCAATCAATACTAGCAAATTTCTTTCTTTTTAAGATTCAGTGTTTTAGATATTTCTGTTTGGGTTATGAAAGTAGTGCTATGCTAAGAACTTAGTTATTGCTCTCTTAATTACCCTCCCCAATGTTGTAGCCA
Organism: Spermophilus citellus; assembly: GCF_964194105.1. NCBI lineage: Eukaryota > Metazoa > Chordata > Mammalia > Rodentia > Sciuridae > Spermophilus > Spermophilus citellus. Next base: position 88,735,956 of record NC_138193.1, read on the forward strand.
ATTTTTTCTCATGAATTATTTCATCTTTCATCCTTTAAGAAAATGTTTTTTTTTCTGTTAGGCATATTTAAAATTGTGTAAAAAAAAGCTAATACTGTAAATATCTCTTCAAGCTAACCAGATTACCTCCATAATTACACTATTTAATCCAACTGACATGAAAATATGACAAATAAGAAAATACTGCAACTACAGGCTATGAAAGATGCACTTTTCTTCCCATAACTAATATAGCTTTAGAGTCATTGCTATTTTGGTCTTTTCTGACTTTTGTGTACACATATTAAATAACCATTAAGATATCTTACTGGTTGTTTTATTTAAATAAATATATGTTATAGTTCTCCTCAGCTAATTTTCATACACATGTCATTTGTGATTAATTTAAAAAATTAAGACAAAGGATTTAACTATTAAATGATAGCCTTCTTTGTGTAAAACACCATCTGAAGAATAATCTACAGTGCTAAGCAATTTAATGATGACCAGGAATAAATCAATGTGTTTCAATTTAACCTTTGATGTTAATTCACAATAGGATTAGAGTAATTAACTTAAATCTACCACTTTCCTCTTCTTCTGATATCTTACTTTGTATGTGTCTAAACTAGAGATCATTATTTTGTTTATTTTTTTCTGTAAAGTTCTACACAGGATGTTAGCTGCGGGGTGGGCTGAACACTCGACCCCCGTCTGTCTGGTTCCTTATCGCTTGTTTGCCTTAAGTCTGAACACTCAACCCCACACAAGACTGAACACTTAACCCCACTCAAGGCTGAACACTGGACCCCCACCTCTCTGGTGCAATGGAAACCCAGATCTGACCCCTGCCCTGTCTGCCTGAGGGCAGAAATGACACCCTTAGCAAGTACTGTGTGATACAATCACTGTAAGGCTACAAGGCAGCTTGCAGATCCAAAGACCCCATTCGATTTTGGCTTTAAAAACTCTCCCCTCTCCCCCCCCCCCTTCTCCCTTCTCCCTTCTCCCTTCTCTCTTCTCTCTTCTCTCTTCTCTCTTCTCTCTTCTCTCTTCTCTCTTCTCTCTCTCTCTCTCTCTCTCTCTCTCTCTCTCTCTCTCTCTCCCCTTCCTCTCTCTCTGTGCTCTCTCCCTCTCTCTCTCTCTCTTTCCCTGCTCTCTTTCTCTCTTTTTATCTTCCTTCCCTATTAATCAGACACAGCTGCAATGACCATCTCTTGGTTGCCATGGTCACAGTAAACATTTCAAACTTTGTAGTGACATGTGATCCCTGTCATTTATTTTTTACTTCAAAATGTTAAAAAAAAAAGAGTCTATTTTTGATGGTAAGAGAAAGATAATGCATGTGGTATGATTCATGGGGAACAATCTGTCAAATTATTAACTAAACAGTGCAAGAATAGCCAAATTTTATTTACACTATATGCTTACTATTCATGTATTACTCAAGTAGCCCAAAACAAATCCATTACAATATGCATCAAGTCCCATCCACCATAGAGTTACTCATGGTAAATTCAAAATTTGAGACACTCATGTGTAATACATATGATATAAATGGTAAATGCACTTACACATATATTAAATTACTCTGCAATAAGTAGAATACAGTGCTATGAAAACATTTTATATAACTGTTTATATATTGATATATATTGAATAATTAGTGAGAATATCTGAATTTTAATATCCTGGGTTGTCAACAAAACCTTAACAGTATATTAATGTATGTCACATCAGCAAGTACAAGATGGATGTCCAGTCTTCTCAGAAGCATAGTTGAAGACAGGTGGAAAGAATTTAGAGAAAAATCGCTTAACAATAGACCTTGGATGCTGGGGATATTCAAAATATAGCAATTTGCCTCTTATAAAATAAATTACAGTAATGTTATGGATCTAATATCCAATTGGATTATTCTTTTAGGATTTTATATATAAATTTTAAACATATTAAACTTTACTTGCAAATTTAAATGCAGCTTAAATTTTGCAAAAATTTTTCTTTAATTTGTTGCTGGCATCTTAAACAATATAACCAATGATCTGGCTGATATAAGATTAGATATTTCCAGATGCATCCCACCAGTGTACTAAAAGAAATATTTGCCACAAATTCTAATCTTGATTAATATAAATGTACTTTAATATGAATGCAACTTAATGTGATTTAAAGATGAGTGTGATTATAATGAGCAATCTAAGTCATAATAAGTAACAGCAAAAGAATAGAACTGGTATTCCAGAATAGAAGGAGAAGGATGGAACTTAATATAGATCTTACAAAATGATAAAAACAGGCACTAATTACCTTCTGAATGAGGACTGGAAAATATTTCAAAGGGTAGAAAGAACTGAGACAGAGAAAAAAAAATTGTATATGGCACTATCACAGGACAGTGACTAAACAGGACTAATGAACCTTCCAAAACAGAATTTAGCTGGAAAATCATGTAAAAACTCATAGATCCTGCTGTGATTCAAGAACATAAGGTTTTGGAATGCTAGTGATGAAAACTAGTTCCCCTTCCCCATCCACACACAGGGTTCAGGAAACATTAAAATAAATAAATCAGGTTTTTTGTGTGTGTTTACTTTGACAGAAGAACCTTGGTGATTGATGGTGGCGGCATCATCATCATCATCATCATTGTAATAATAGCAATGAGAAAGCATTTGTTTTATTGCTGATTATAATTAAAATGAGTTTAGGATTTCATAAATTAAAATAATATTGATTTTGAATTGGGGGACATATTTGTCATATTTAAGTAGTTTCCTTTCATTCCAGTTAGACATGGAAGAAAATTTTTATTAAATTTATACTAGCCTCTATCAATATGTACCTTATATAATAAGTTATGTTGATATTTTCCTGAGTTTTAACCATCCTTGAATTCTCTTAATAAACCATATCTGTCACAGTACATCTTTCAATAAAGTATTGCTACATTTCTGTTACTAACATTTTGTTCACAAACTTTGCATCTGTAATTTCATTGAGCTTTTTTTAAAAAAGGTCACTCAGAGTGTTCTGTAGAAACTATACTAGAAAATCAAGTTGTGAATTTTGATCCAGAAATAAGCAAACTTTAAAATTACTGAGTTTTAATATAACAAGTTATATATTCTACTATTGTCTAATTACTAGTCATCTAGAGCTCTGCTTTGTATCATGCCTGTTCTCCAGCTCAGAAAAACAGAGCAACCACTGTTTGGACTATTGTTCTTCATCAGAGTAGAAGTTTAGAATCCTGAAATATTTTGTGCAAATCATTCCTGAATATTACTGTCTACTCTTATGGCTACCAAATGGTGACTCAATTCACTTTCCTTTGGGTAAAATATTCTCACCCTCCTCAAGTGAGCTAATCTAAAAATTCTTCTAAGAATAGAAGTCAGCTCTAAGGCAAAATTCCTAGTGGATATTCAGTAGCTTATACACTATGTGGTGATCAGGATCTGGAGAACTAGAAAAGAAAATGAAATGTTAAAAACACCTCACACCTTCATTGTGCAGTGATGGAACTATAACCTCAACAAATGTTTCCATCCAGAATGCAAAAAACACACATATGGAAGCCCCTTTTCTTTAGCAATTCTGAAATCTTATGTAGTAGATATTTTGAAAGTATTGCTGTTTTGATACAGGCAGTATTTCACTATTTGGCGTGAATTACACTTACTGGACATCATTAAACTTTTTAATTTTCATTGTTGATCTTTGTCTTCAATCTTGGAGTGTCCCCTCCTTTTTCATGATCTCTCTTTGCCACATTAAAGATTAAATTATTTCTACATTATATTTAGAAATTTGGTGCCAAACTCAAACAACAGAGATTATCTCCTGGACTTTTCCTGAAAGTTTTATACATAAAGTTATTTCTTTGAACTATGTCGAATTAACTTTTGTATATGATGTAAAGAAAGGGTAAACTTCTGTTGCTTGTAAATGGCCTTTAAATTGTTTCAACATCACTTGCTGAAAAGGTTATCTTTGCCCCATTGAAAGACCTTGACAGTGCAGTAAAAGCCTAATTGATTTTATTATGTGACAAGTACATTTGTGACACTCTTTTTCTATTTCAGTAATCTCTATATTACACTATCACTATCATTTCTTGATCAGTGTAATTAAAATCAGGTTTATAATTTTTGCAAATTTGTTCTTTAAAAAATCAATTACACTGATATCATATACTTTCCGTTTTTAATCCACCTATCAATTTCTAATCCCCCCAAAATATTTATAGGTATTTTATTGAAATTTTCTCTAATCTATAGTCCATCAAGTGGAAAATGGATTTTAAGACCAATGTCTTTTTGTCAATAAACCTAGTATATCTTTTATTCAGCTATCTTTATCTTGAAAGTTTTCTGCATTCTCAGTATAAGTATTGCAAACTTTTAAAAAACATATTCCTAAATATTTCATGTGTTCTCTTAAAGTTTAAGTGTCCAATACCTTCTGGTTTATGTATACAAAATAAAATTAATAGCCTTGTTTTCATTTAATGTTCTGAGGTGTTAATAAAATATTGTAATTTTTCTAGTACGTTTTTATATATAAGATCCCTTTCAAGAAAGATAATATTCTTTGCACTATATATTATTTTTCTTCGTTTTCAATTTGAATGTAATTTTGGTTTATTTATTTATTTATTTATTTATTTATTTATTTATTTATTGCCGTGCTGAGGATAGAATGTACGGCCTTGTACACGCTACACAAGCTCTCCACCACTGAGCTGCATCCCCATCCTTGGATTCCTTTTTTTCATTTCAATCCTTATTCATTGATAAGGATCTACAGACTTATGCTAAGTTCAACTGAGAGTGACATATTAAATTCACATTAAGGATTATGTCAACTATAGTTTCATATAGACTTCTTTTATTAGGTTGAGAAACATCCCTACTGATCCTAGTATACTGAGATTTTACCTTTTTATTTTTTTAACAGGAGTCTATTGAATTTTACATGTCAATTTTCTTGTATCTGAGATTATAGTTTTAATTTTTAGCTAATATGGTAAATTATATTATCTGATTTTCAAACACTAAACTAATCTTCCTTTCCTAAGATGAACACCACTTTTCTAGGATGTTTTTATGCATTCTGGATATTGATGGACATAAGTACTTATTTATTTAGGTAAATAATTGTGCACTTTATGATTGAGATAGTTTTATTTTAGCTTTCATAATCTGTAATGTACGATTCTTGTTTTATTATAGCATGATTCTGAATTTATAAATTAACTGGAGAATTTCTTCCTTTTCTTATATTTTCTGAAAAAGAACTTTTGTAGGATTGGTGCTATTTCATTCTTAAATTTTGATAGAATTCTCCAATAAAGACAAATAGACATGGATGTCTCTTGGTGAAGTGTGTTTTAATTGTGATTTAAATTTCCTTAATAAATATGAAACTCTTTTTTTCATTCAAAACAAGAAAACAAATCATTTATATTCACTGATATCCACTATTTTCAGTCATTTTTATTCCTTTGTACAGATATAAAATTTCTTTGGGTATCATTTTTCTTTCCAGTAAAGAACATCTTTAATTTTTTTTTTGTAGTAAGAACATCTAGATTCCGAAAGCTGTGCACTTGAAAAACTGAGAATTCATACCCCATTTGATTCAAAAGTATGATATATGTATTGTCATGAGCAACTAGTAAATAAAAAAAAAATTAAAAAAAATCTACTAAAACCTCCCTCATTTTTTTTTTGAGTGAAAAACCTTTTTCATTTGCTATAAATTTGGAAAAATATTTTCACTAAGTAAAGAAATTTAGTTTGACCTTTAAATTAATCAGTTGTTTAAAAGGATCTTGCATTATGTTCATATCCTTGTTTCCAAGAGAATGTGTAATATCCTTAACTTTATTCCATTGTAAATCCAATGTTTTTCTCTTTCTTTTTATAAGATTTATGTTATCACAATTTTCTCAGTGATTTTAGCCTAATATGGCCTACCATGATTTTCTCTGTTTATTCTTTTTAGAGTCTCCTGAGATTCTTGAATCAGTGGATTTATAGTTGTCAACAATACAAAAAATTATGATAATTATTTATCCATAGACATTTTCTGTCTCCTATCCCCTTATAGGACACTAATCACAGAAATGTAGACATTACATTTCAGGGAAATGCAGATCAAAACTACATTGAGATATCAATTCACTCCAGTCAATATGGCATTTATCAAGAGTACAAATAATAACAAATGCTGGTGAATATATGGGAAAAGGCACACTGTTACTTTATTGATAGGATTTCAAAGTGGTGCAACTACTCAGTAAAGCAGTGTGGAGATTTCTCACAAAACTAGGAAAGAGGTCACAGTATGACCCAGCTACCCCACTCCTCAGTATATATGCAAAAGATCTAAAATCAACATACTACAGGGATACAGTCATATCAATGCTTATAATACCATAATTCACAATAGCAAGCTGTGGAACCAACCTAGATGTCCATCTAGAGAGGAATGCATAAAGTGTGATATATATATGCACAAATGGAGTTTCACTTGGCATAAAGAAGAGTGAAATTATGACATTTGTTGATATGGACAGAACTGAAAAATATCATGCTCAGTGAAATAAGCCAGGCTTAGAAAGTCAAGGGTTGAATGTGGAGTCTAGTTCATAATTAGCAAGAAAAGGCAGGGATGGGGGGATGGGGAATGCCACAAATATGGAAGAGAGATCAGTGGAGTAAAAAAATAGGGATTGAGGAGGGGAGAAAAGGGATGGGAAAAGGGAGGAACAGTGCAATAAAATTGACCATACTATTCTGTGTTCATATATGAATATGCCACAGTGAAGTTCACCATTTGTGTGTATGTGTGTATGATATACACACATATATATTGCACTAAATTTTAAGAAAACTATAAATAAGTAGAAGAATGACTGATAGAATAAAGGAGCAGTGGGAAAAGGGGAAGTACTAGGGAATTGGAGCAATTTAAATCAAATGCTTGTATAGCGATGTAAAAAGGAACTGCAACATTAAGTATAACTATAATGCACTAATAAAAAGAACATTTTTCGAAGTTAGGAAGGTTTGATGGAGTCAGGAGCTATAAATATATCTTTATTTTAAAATTTCAGTTTGTAAACAATGTTTATTTTTTATTTTTTTTAAATTTTTATTGTTGCAAAATGAAACTGAATCCCTTTCTCTCGCCATGCACAAAAATTAACTCAAAATGGATCAAGGAGCTTGATATCAAATCAGAGACACAGCATCTGATAAAAGAAAAAGTTGGCTACGATCTACATACAGTGGGGTCGGGCTCCAAATTCCTCAATAGGATACCCATAGCACAAGAGTTAATAACTAGAATCAACAAATGGGACTTACTCAAACTAAAAAGTTTTTCTTAGCAAAAGAAACAATAAGAGAGGTAAATAGGGAGCCCACATCCTGGGAACAAATCTTTACTCCTCACACTTCAGATAGAGCCCTAATATCCAGAATATACAAAGAACTCAAAAAATTAAACAATAAGAAAACAAATAACCCAATCAACAAATGTGCCAAGGACCTGAACAGACACTTCTCAGAGGAGGACATACAATCAATCAACAAGTACATGAAAAAATGCTCACCATCTCTAGCAGTCAGAGAAATGCAAATCAAAACCACCCTAAGATACCATCTCACTCCAGTAAGATTGGCAGCCATTATGAAGTCAAACAACAACAAGTGCTGGCGAGGATGTGGGGAAAAGGGTACACTTGTACATTGCTGGTGGGACTGCAAATTGGAAAGCAGTATGGAGATTTCTTGGAAAGCTGGGAATGGAACCACCATTTGACCCAGCTATTCCCCTTCTCGGTCTATTCCCTAAAGACCTAACAAGAGCATACTACAGGGACACTGCTACATCGATGTTCATAGCAGCACAATTCACAATAGCAAGACTGTAGAACCAACCTAGATGCCCTTCAATACACGAATGGATATAAAAAAATGTGGCATTTATACACAATGGAGTATTACTCTGCATTAAAAAAATGACAAAATCATGGAATTGTCAACAATGTTTAGAAAGTGGTTGAGATTGTTATAACAGGAAATATAAGGAGTCTATTGTAATTTTGTAAAATTCAAGAAAAGATGTATTGTAATGCATTATACAAATTTCATTGCAGCAACTCTAGGAGTTGAGGGGGAAAAATACAAAGATAACAAATCTTTTGCACTGTTTTAGAGAAATTTCTTACCAACTCAAATTTTAAAAATGAACTACTTTATGTTTTGGGTTAATATAAAAGTCCCAAAAATGAAGTTATAGTGCTACATGCAAATATAGAATAACACTTTAAGCCTGTCTCCTAAAACAGAATGAAAAGTAGCATCTAAAGACACTTTATTTCATAGTTTTGTTGGCATATATTAATTACATAGAATATCGAGTTTCACTGTAGCATATTTATGTATACATAAAAACATAATTTGATCCATTTCACTCCCCAATAAAAAAGTAACTCAACGAAATTAGAATGAAGAAGACCAAGGGGAACAGGATGGTGGCAGAGAGTGGAGACGGGTGGGGGAGTTCTATTAATAATTTTGATTGATAATATGTATTTTTAATCAGCAAACAGGAATTTTTATTCATCAATAAATTGTGACTGTTATGCCAAGGTCTGATACAAGTTATTAGTATCAGGTCCATTTCTCTATCATAAACTTTACTGTTCTGGGGACATGGTTTGTGATTTTATGACAATCATCAAATTAGTATCTTTAAGTGCTGATGACTACAATTTTTCCTTGGTCTCCTTAAAAAAGGCATCATCTGCACTATGTAAAGTTAATTATATCAAAATAAAATCTGTCTTAAAAATGGACCACATAATGATTGACTTTATTGTCAACCCTTTAATACACTTCATCATGATTTCTTTTCTCATTAATTTAATCAATAACAATTTTTTCTGATAATAAGTGTGCTTGCTTGTTTTATAAAAACCTACAGGTTCATGCTTTTGAATTGGGGGTTGAGCAACTGAAAACTGACATAATGAAAACCTCATTGTCTAGGTGAGAGCAGAGACAGAACTAACTCCAACCGTGGTGTCTCTGGCATTGCCATTATGCTGGATGTGCTGAACCTTGAGTTTCTGGCAATTGGTGACATCATGCCCATCCTCCTACAGAGACATTGCTCCCAGAACTGAGAGATGGTAAGTGGAATGAATTCATGTCACCAATTCCAGTAAAATAAAGACATATTTAAATTCCCTCTTTTGCTTAGATTGCATTCTGTTGGAATTACCCTGATATTTCTCACGCTTGAAAATTTTAGGAAACATCCTCTCACCACTATTCAGTTCAGACTTAAAATGAAGCAATAGTTACTATTCATTTTCATTTACTTTAAATACATAAGACAGATTAGGCGAATTCTGTGAAAATAAATACATTTTTAAAAATCAGAACATGACAACAAATGGTCAACATACAGAAACACAGCCCCTCTGTTGGAGTTAGAAGCAGTTAGGTTAACCCATTGGAAGTCAGCTCAGCTTACAGATTTGGAAACTGCAGAACTAATATTAATGGATTTCTTTTCAGTTATAGCATGTCAAATTCATCTGTTAATATATCTTCTTTTTATTAAATGTCTATTCAAATTCTTTACTGAATTTGGTACTAGTTTTCTTGTTATTGACTTGAAAGTGCTCTTTATACATTTGGCATGAATGTCATTGATGAGACATGTAATTAAAGAAAATTTTCTCTCATTCTCTGCTTGTGTTTTAATTTTATCAGTGATAACATTTGAAATGAAAATGTTTTTAAAGCTTATGAAATTTAATTTATCACTAATTTTTGATACCTTTGTCAATAATCAATTGGTCAGAAACTTAATGACTCAATTTGTACTTTTAAATCTGTTAGAATGGTCTCTCTACTTAACTTATATCATTATTACAGTCTAGAATCCTGAAGCATAACTCTAAGCTTTGAAATTGCATAGTATATATCCTCCAATCTAGCTTTTCTATTTCAAAAGTGTGCTAATTTTCTAAGTCTTTTAAATTTACATATTATTTGAAAGATTACTTTTCTTTTTTTTTTAATTTTTTATTGGTTGTTCACAACATTACAAAGCTCTTGACATATCATATTTCATACATTAGATTGAAGTGGGTTATGAACCCCCAATTTTACCCCAAATGCAGATTGCAGAATCACATCGGTTACACATCCACAATTTTACATAATGCCCTATTAGTAAGGAGAGAAATGAACTACAGTAGATGAAAGATTACTTTTCAATTTCAATAAAACAAGCACATAGGATTTCCAGAGGGAGTGTATTGAATCTGTAGATCTATTTGACAAAAATTGTTATTTCATCAATATGAGTTAGACCACCCAGGGACATGGAATATTTTTATCCATGTATATTCTAAAAAATTTTTCCTTAGAAATATTTTGTATATATATATATATATTTATATACATATATATGTATATATATATATATATATATATATAATTTTAAACTTATTCCTAAAGATATTATTCTTTTTGATTACTTTGCAAATACCATTTTTCTTTATTTTTATTTTTGGATAATTTGCTGCTAGAATGTAGAAATGCGGTTTATGTTTGCATATCGATACAGTCTCTTTTAAATTGTTTATCAGTTCAAGTGACATAATTTATACATATAGGATCTTTTCATCTGTAAATAAAGACAGTGTGAACTCTTCCTTTCCAGCCTGGATGCCTTAATTCTGTGTTATTTTATTTGCTGGCTAAAATCTCAAGTAGAACATTGAATACAATTGATTTGTTCTGTTTCACTTTTAAGGGTAAAATATTTAGTCCTTTACCAGTAATCTAAGCTTTAGTGTTTCATGGACACTCTTCTTCAAATTCAGGATGTTCCCTTTTATTTCTTAATGCTGGTGGTTACATTTTTAAAAATGAGTGTTTGATTCCGTCCAATTTTTTGTTGTTATCTCTTGAGATGACCATGACTTTGTCTAATATAGTGTGTTCCATTGCTTGATCTTAGGCTATTAGACCAACTTAGATTCCTGCACTAGCTTTCATTTGGTAATGAAGTATAAATATTTGTGTATGCTTCATAATTTGGATTACTATTATTTTCTTATTAACATGTTTTTTTTATAAATGTTCCTAGGGATGTTGTTCTAGAATGTTTTCTTTTTATTCTGATGGCATTGTGTAATATTGATATTAGGATACTGGCCTTACAATTAGTTGGGAAGTGTTCTCTATACTCTATTTCGTGAAATGGTTTGTGAATATTTGTTTTTTTAAATGTTATAAATATGTTGAAGCCACATCACAATATGACTGATCTTTCAGATTTATTGTACAATCTTTTTCTACATGATAGAGTAAGATATGCTAAAATTATGATTTATAGCTACCTCAAAACATTGTTGAGGATCAAATGAAATTAAACATGGATTACATGTATGCCACTTCTACTTAACCTTAACTGTAGTTATGATATCCAGGGATTTCTGGAGAATCTCAGCTTGCTATCCAATTCAAGGGCTCCATTAGTCTGTTATCTGAGACAGAATAGGATAATATGTCTGACCAGAAGTTTATAATACTATTTATGATTCAGTAAAAATAATTCGGAAACAAGAACCAAAAGATTGATGAACATAATACTTGAAGCTGGATAAAGGAAGAGTGTGAGAAAAGAACTTACTATGGTTATGTTATTATCATGTTTCAGAAGTAATTTATATGTCTATTTCAGACTCTGCAACAGTCTTCAAGTATGTTTAACCTGTTGCCTTTTAAATGTCAGTTAGCAAGAGGTTAGAAATGGAAAATTATGAGCAAATCCTGACATTAAAAAAAAGTATGACCATACTTCCCTTTAATTATTAATGAGCATATGGAAAGCTCTAAATACCATTAGTCACTAAATATATGAAAACTCAATCCACAATACAATATCTCTACATCTTCTAAAATAGCTAGAATGAAAAAAAATGAGAAAATTACAAGTGTTGGCTAGGATATGGAGCAACTGAATTCCTGAAACATTTTTTTTTATAGTTGGGAGTATAAAATAAGAGAACAACTTTGGAAAATAGTTGCACAGTTTCTTACAAAGTTATACACAATTTTACCAACCAGGACAGAAATTCCATTTTCAGAAACCTACAGGAGAAATATTGAACTATACAGCTATACATGGTCTGTATGTAAATGTTAATGTTGGCATTATTCGTAATAGCTAAAAACTAAAAGTAAGGCAAATATCCATCAACTAGTGAATGAAAAAACAAAATGAAATTATGCATTTGAATACTATTCCATAAAGCAACAAATTCCTGATATGTTCTTTAATATGAATTCATCTTAAAACATTTTACCAAATAAATCAGTTGAAAAAAAAAGTTGAGATGATGTGTTATTTTCTTTATATGAAATGACCAAAATAGGAATAATATTTTGGCACAAAGTAAATCAGTTATTGCCTCTGGGTGGTGGAAAGTTGGGGTGGAAATTCTATACAACCAATTTCAAGGGAGTTTTGGAGGATAATTTTAAAGTTAGATTGCCTGATGTATAGATAACTACATAAATCTACTAAAATACATTTATTTTAATACTTAATTTTGGTGAATTTTATTGTATAAAAATCACCTCAATAAAGTAAGGGGAAAAAACCTGAAATGTTTATTTAAATTTCTATGCTGGAATCCTCTTATCCTGTTATATTCAGATGAAGTCAAGGGGCTCTCAGGTTGAAACTGAATTCTGAAATATGGAAAGAAGAGGGTCTTTTCCCTAACATCCTAACATGAAGCTGTTGCTTACAGGCAGCTAACAAATGCATCTATGATACAAAATCTGTGTTGGAATCCATTTATATGTTTTTTTTTTTCTCTAAATCATATGATGTTGCTAGTAGACTGACTTCTTAGCTCTATAATTCAGTCCTTGGTGCCTTGACTATACTATTCGCTTCAAAGCCATTGAGGAGTTATTCTTTGGAAGGGCAGGAACCTATTTTACCAACATGCTTTTATTCAAATTATCTTTGAGGATGGTACCTACTTTTATATTTTCACTAAGCTGAAAATTCATAAATATGCAAAGCATTACAGAAAGGAATACTTTTGATTTTTAGAGTGAACGATGCAGTCTGGACCATTAAGCCTTCCTAGGTGGTATTGATTAGCATTCACATCAACATATTACAGAAACACTGAAAAACGAAAAGAAAGCATCAATGCAAAAGCAGTCCAATGTCCAATATGAAAAGATTTCATCACTCTCCTTATGTAGGCATTCAATACACACCTATCTACTTCTTATAAAAACTTATAAGTAATGAGAATAGGTCTGCTATCTGTTACTCTGTAAATTAAATGAAGAGTAAAGGATCATATTGAGTTAAGTCGTCTTTCTCATCATCCTAACTGACCTATTTGATCATATACACTTATCACAATGGGGCTTGACACTTATCAGCTTCATGTTACCACCTGGGAACCTGGTACAGTGATTGTTTCAATTAAATAATTTAACTAGAAGACATCTTGAGGAGGCCTAGGGTCTTACTAGCGAGGTGGATAAATATTGACATGGATGAGACCATGAGAGATCAAAGTACTACCTTTGATGAGTGCTGTCCATACTGTGGTCTGACCTTGATTGTGTCAGGATCTGCTATTATTTGGTCATTCAGTATTTTTTCCATTCCTATTCTTGTGCTACCTGACATTTAAAGGCAGTAGTTTAAACATACTTGACTGCTCCTGCACAATTTGTGATAAATCTCTGAAATCTTTCTGAAAGATGAAAAGTCACATAACATTAGCAGTGTCCACTTATTTTTTTGCATAGTCTTGCTTTATACAACTTTCAATTATCAAATGCTTCAGCCTTTCATTATCACTTAGATTCTTATCCCTGAATTATTTTTTTCTGGGATCCTAACTACCATCGTAAACTTTTGGTAATGCAAATTATCTTACTCTCTTGGTTACCAAATTCATGAAATCTTTGCATGAGATAGCAGTGTGAGAAACTGGTGAAATTCCTAGAGATTGTGGCTACAGTTGAGGCTAAGAAAAAGAAGCATATACTTTACCATGTTTAATGTCATATGATTCTCAACAATGTTTAGTGGTAGCTAGGACTTATTATTTAACATATTTACTCTGTCATGTAGGCAAAAATTATAAAGTAAATATGAAAGGCCAGTCATAACTCAAAGTAGCTTTATTTGATGGAGCATGGAAATAGACCATGAGATTTCAGTAAAAATCTATTTATTCTAAGGGAGTAAAATGAGTTTAAGAATGCACAGATGGTCGGTTATGATAATTTCTATACATCATTGCATCAGGCTATAACGTCAATATCTGTGGGGTAATCAGTACACTTCTTGCATATCTCTGAAATACCTAAGAAAAATCTGTGCCTTCAGCAACCAGATTTTATATTGTTGATTATGCCATGTTTTTCTGATAATATTATGGAATTCACAATTAAACATATTTTAAAAATTTGTGTCATTCATGTCAAAACAAAATATGTCAAGAATAAGAAACAATATAGACATTGGTAGAGGGTATATTTCTAGGAAATATAAATATTCATGGAATCCAAGCAAAAAAATATTTAAAATATAAGTGGAGAAAATATGGAAAAAACATAAGCAAGAGGTGACAGATTTTAAGCAATATATCAAGAGTTTCCAAGTAAAAAATTACCCTTGCCACCACTCTACCCTGAGAAAACCTTCACCTCCCTGCAAAACAACTCAACTGCCAAGCTAGCAAGAAAGTGCCTCAAAGAATCTGATACATAGTCCCATAAAAAAAGTCCCTCCATATTATACAGCAGTTTATACACAGTGATCATGAAAACAAGATTGCCCTATTCTTAGTACACTAATCAATCTTCAAAGGGGGATCATTTCAAATCCAAAAGAAAGAAAATCAACCAAAGTCCAAATAAACCAAGGATTTTCACTGCCAAGATCTCTTAAGATTCTGTTCTCTGAGATGGAGATAATTCAACCATGAAGTAACCATGCTCAAAATAGGACCAGCAATGAAGCTGGTAATCAGGCAAACTCTTATGATACAGGGTTTTACATATGCTCCAAATGGCCCAGAGTCCAGTCAGAGACCAGGGGGTTTAGACATGAGGTTCAGACATGAATGGAGCAGAAAAGCTTGGCAGCCAAGAACTCTGTTCTATCACCTGTGCTCCACTGAGCTAAAAGCAGCAGCATTTTATGTACACACTCCAAAGCAAAGGGCACTTTATCTCAGTAACATTCTTGATTTCTGATGAAACACAATAAAACCTATAGTTGCACCGTGTTAAAAATCTGCTTTCTCTTTTAAGAAGCCAGTACTAGTACTAGTTTTAATTTCATCAGAGGATTTCACCAACTGATGATACTAAGGTAAAGGCCTAAAACCACAGATTGTGGTTCTCAGGTACCAACTACCACAGCAAAACAATCCAGTGAAGATTTAATGTGTTACATCAAGTTTCTGTGGGTCACATTAATCCATAGCAACACAGACACTTGGCAGAAGCTGCAGATCCTTAAAATATTATTTGAAAAAAAACTTTTTAATCAATGCATTCCTTAAGGAGCTCAGAGACTTTACCCAGTGCTTTGGACATCAAAAGAGATTCTAATCCTGGCAGATATTTCGTGTTTGGATGGGAAGAGAAATGCAATACAGGAAAGCCTGACTGGGGAAAACTGTCAAGCTCCTTATTCTTAGATTTCTAGACCCTAGAGGCCCAAGAATCATGTATGGATAATAGGAATGTGCATGATTCTTTATTCATGATTGACTGGAAAATAGGTCTCATGTATCCTTGAATTGCCTAGGTGGAAAGGTGGAAAACTATCCATTCAGGAAAATTCCTTGATACAAGGAATTTAAGCATGATAATCTAAAATGTTATAATCTCTGTATTAAAATGTTACTATTAACGTATAGAAGGCATACAAAAAGCAAGAAAAACACTTGCAGTAACTATAAAGACAAAAGTTTAATATAATAAATAGTTACTTCATATCAATGAGAAAATTGCAACACTAATAATAAACAAATGGCAAAAGAAAGAAGCAGCAGAAGCAAAGGAGTAATGATAAGTATATAATAAAATAAAATTCAGATAAAAACAAGAATAAACCCAGTTAATAAAAATTTAAAACAATTTTCTACTAGACTAGTTTGAGGATATTTTTCAAACATAACATCTCATTACCTGTCAGTATACACTGAGGGGGGTAATACAACATTGTGTTGGTAGGAGTATAAAATATTTCTCAAAAAACTTCCAGCAATAGGAAACAAGGGCCATAGATTCACATCTGCATATTTTATACACTACTTTAGTTTGAACATATCTGTCCAAAAATATTGAGATTTGATCAAAATATAGAAGATATGAATTATAGTATAATAATAAAAATTTCACAAATGAAATTATAACTGTAATCATAAAAATCAATATGAAGTCGAGGATTTTTGTAGAATAACTTAAAATATGGAAAAATATTTAATGTAGAGTTAAATGACTGATTAAGCATGTAATATTCTATACAATTGCAAATACTGAGATTAAAATGTGTTGTTTTTGTGAGGGGGAGAGATTAAATACCTAAACTTTTTATAATGATATTATGTTTACGCTTTCAAATATATTCAATTTAACATATTCAGATAAAAATCAAAGAATAATTAAATTTTAATAAAGTTTAAAAAACAGCCAGTACTTCTAACTCTCTTTAGGTATAGCATTATTATTATCATAATTTGGCTCATGTTTTTACATATTTATTGTGCTATTTAAATGTTGTGAATATTTCCCCAATGCATTGTTCCACTTTTTCTTACAGATAAACAAATATTCAACTTTCTAAATCTATTTCCTGTTGTAATTATTTAGTATTCACCACTCCTAAATCAAAATTCTACTATATTTTTGGGAGTTCTGATAGTATCCAAATCTAGATGAGGTAATGACAAATGCTTTGCATCTTGTACTCACTAAGGGTAAAAAACCTGTCCTGACTCAGAGCACACACATATCTCTACACACTTGCCCATAATTCAAAATACTCTAAATGTTTTTCAGTTGAAAATAAGAAACTAATTTTTCTGAAGTTTTAAATATTAACTTTAATTTTTTAAGTACATAACATACTTTTCAAAGACAATCAATTTCAGTGTTTTAAATTCCAAGATTTTGTTGTTTAAAATTGAAAGAAATAAATATATAATTTTATGCAGTTTATAAGTATCTAAAAATACACTGTTCATCAACTATTACTAAATCAAATTATACTTATATGGCTAGGTAATATTGCTATCAAAAATAATTTAATGATAAGTTATTTTGAAACTTAAGGAGCTATTTTAGAACAAATAATTGCTTCCCCCAATGTATCTTTTATGTAAATCAGGAAATTCATATCTTGGTTTTGCATATTTTAATTTAAGCTCTATATGAAAATGTTCTCTCTATTTAGAACACAGTGTTCTGTCACTTTTCAGGTAGTCTCAGAACAATTTTGTCAGATTCACTTAATATATAGACATTTCACAGATAGGTAGCAAGTGATAATCAAGAAGGCTGAAACTTTTATCATTCAAGTTCATCATTGGATTTCTGCCTCCTCATTATGTACTACCAATTCCTCCAATCTTTCAATATAACTTGATCCAAAGGGTGTATTAAAACTTAGGCTCATGTTTGTAATTTTGTTTTTGCTTCAACTTTTATTTTTCTTTCTGACTCTGTCCAAAATTGTTTATATAGTGTTTACTTATCTCTCCATTCAATAATAGTTAAATTTACATGTTAAGATGGCTCGAATTCATTTTAAAACATCAGAATTCTTTCAAATACTTTAAAAGTAATGGATTCACTACTGTTACATAGAAGTTATTTCCTCATCTGTCAGAACCCCAATTGTAATACAGTTTACCTTTTCAATATCTCTCTCCTCACTTTCACTTGTTTGTCTTCTGATTCATCTATAGCAAATGAATGGTATTTAACTAGTGACTTGTGATCTACAGACTAAAAGCAAGTAATTTGGAGCATCAGAGATGTCTGGCCTACTGTCCCTGCAGCGACCAATCAAGTAGCGGGCCATGGAGCAAGTGCAGTGACTGCGACATGCAGCCTCACGCCCAGGGCTGTGCCTACGGGGTAAGCAGTTTGCCACTCACATGCCTAGCTCAGGGGACTGGTTTGCCACTCAGATGCCCTTAACGTATGCCATGTATGCAGTACTCCATGCACTCGTTCCCACATATTGAGAGTTGAGTGGATACTGTCAACTGGTTCTCAGAGGTTAGATTGTGTCTCATCGAAAAGCTCAAAAGAAATCCAGAAGCCACAATGAATCAGGATGGCTTTCCTTTGGGAAAATAAAGCCATAACATAGGTATAGATACACAAAAAGAGGCCTCAACCTAACATTAAGAGGAGAAAAATCCCCACATATTATAAGGATCTCATGTGGCAGCTGGTGAACTTGACAGTTCTTCTATAGGTAAAATCATATACCAATAGATATTTCTCCTTTTAGGTTTTGTACCCACTGGGGTGCTCTGTAATGAAATTGGTGTTTTGCAGGACTTTCTGATTTTACCAGCTCTGCTTGCCTATCCTGCCACTGCACACTGAACTCCTTCAGCATGCCTGCATATCTCTCTGATCAGACTCTTTGTTGAGAATGACTTTTCCCTAAGGTTGATCAATACAAATCTGATCCTGCCTTAAGACTCAGACTTTCCCTAGAGATAAAATTAAAAGGTTTAAATTGCTTTGACCTTTAAATAATACTTAATTCCCATTATGTTCCACATAGTATTCTAATGGAAGGGTCTGAACTTCCATGTAGTCAGAACTCAGACATCTAATGATTTTCATATTTTTCCCACATAATTGCTCCAATTTTCTTTCAGTATTTGTTGAACCCAGAGTTCTCCCACAACTAAGCCAAATCCCCAGTCCTTTTCAATTTTTATGTCAAGACAGGGTCTTGCCAATTTGCTGAGGCTGATCTGGAACTTGCGATTCTCCTGTTTCAGCCTCCCAAATTGCTGGAATTATAGGCATGTGCAACCATGCTCAG
The DNA here is from genome assembly GCF_964194105.1 of Spermophilus citellus. Lineage (NCBI taxonomy): Eukaryota > Metazoa > Chordata > Mammalia > Rodentia > Sciuridae > Spermophilus > Spermophilus citellus. Next base: position 88,755,108 of record NC_138193.1, read on the forward strand.
ATTAATTGCCAAATTTTTAACAAAATATTATATTCTGGATTTTTAATTTCTTGAAGATAGGCCTACACCTTACTCTTGCTATAAACTTTGCAAAACAGTATATAGTCTCAATTTATAAGTAAACACCAATTGATGTGTCTTATGTTACTAGATCAATTTAATAGTTCAGTCACTTTTCATTCATTTTAGTGTTTAAACTAATAAATGACTCCTGCCAAACAGCTATAACTCCCAAAATCACAATATAGAAGTTAGTTTTTTTTGACATGCTAGTTTATGATGATACATATCCTATGACTCCAAAGAGGTCATATTGCATAAGTTTTTATCCTCATGTTTTTCATGACCAAGATGACTATTTATCCAGTTTACCTAAGACAGTTCCAGTTGACAACAATTGCCTGAAATAATTATCATCACCATTTCTTTCGATCTAAACAGAACCTTTGTTTGGATGATAAAGTCTCTATTAGCCCATTCAGAGAGCACTCAGTGGAAGAAAAATTCTCTGCTTTTGCTATATCAACCACACATCTGGTTTTCTTCTAAGTCATCCAGGCGCAGGTCCTCTGTGAAGAAGGGGACTTGTTTTGCAATCAAGTATACCCTTAATTATTGTCTATTATGTGAAAATTGAAGTCCAAGTGTGAATATAGATTATAATTGAAATTATTTCATAAAATACCTGGTAGTCATATATGCCTTACTGAATTTCTACTTTCAAGGAAAGCTACCGCTACACCTTTTAATTAGAAATGACTTAGAGCAGACAATTGGCAATAAAATTCAAGGCAAAGAAAGGATGTGAATATATTCCCCTTTGATTTAAAGAGGAAACTAAAATAGAATTTTCTTACTAGAAAAGGAAGAAAAAATGAGAATTTAAGCTACATATTAGAATAAAACTTCTCTATGGAATGAGCCTGTTAGTCTATGCCTATCTTCTAAACAGCAATGGAGACAAACTTTATATTTTTTAAGACTGGACAATTCCATATCCAGGCTTAAGAGATTGAATCAGTTTTCAATGAGGGCTTAGGGATAAAAACTAATAGAAATGTAGCATCTGAAGTATCATCATTAACAATTTTAATATAATTTATGTACTTGTGTTTTCCAAATGAATTCCTAAAATGTAATAAATATAATTAATCATTGCCATCAAACTTTAAAAAAGATGTTTTATAAGCTTTCTACAAAAGCTTTACTCACATAACATGTAATTCAATGTCATATTGGTAGTTAAAAAAGAAAATTCAATTTAAAAAAACCACCTGGTTATATTGTTAAAGGATAAATTTTCCTCTTAATTAGTTATTCTTATTTATAAACTTTTTGGTACATTAAATTAACAACCATATATATATATATATATATATATATATATATATATATATATATATATATTTATATTTACTAGGCACTGTAGCATCAGTTTTACCCCTGTAAAAACACAAGTACCATTTTATTATGTAAATTAGTTTATTAATGCTCTAGATCTTAGCTTTTTTGAGCTTCTTAAACTTGTCACATCATCTTACTTTAAACTTACCATTTCATTTTTTCTTGACACACTTTCCTACATTCTTCAATGAGTCAAAACACACCTATCGTTGAGGTCTCTAATGTAAGTTACTCTAAGATGTTCTCAGAGTTACCCATTTGGACCCATTAGTGATGACTTTACTTGGAGTTATCCTTGCATTTGTAATTATTTTTCAGAGTCTTATTTTCCAACCAGAATGAAAGCTCCATAAAAGGCAGAACCAAGACTATTTTTGCCCATTTTTTTGTTGTATGTTTTAAAAACTGTTTTCACCCTTTTGATTGTATAATTAAGATCAGAATGGGCTTTGATAACTGGTGAATAGTCTATTATTGACTAACAATAAAAGATTCCTTGAAAGTTTAAATAAATGCTAGATTCCCAGCATTCTCTCTCCACCAAGCTATTACTCACCTGGAAAGCAAATCATAAGCCTGCCATCATTAATTTTCTTCTGTATTACAATAAGCCTGCCATCATTAATTTTCTTCTGTATTACAATTTTTTCTTCTTAATTTTCTTTCTTTCTTCTTTCATTCACTTAGTCCATTTGGAAAGAACACTTACTACCACTCAAGGATGATAAAAGCTGGGCATGGTGGCCCTCACCTGTAGTCCCAGCAATTTGAGAGGTTGAGGTAAGAGGATTGTGAGTTCCAGGCCAGCCTCAGCAACTTAGCAAGACCCTAAGCAAGTTAGCAATAATAATAAATATTTTTTAAAAGGCTGTAGATTTAGCTTATTGGTAAAGTGCCCCTGGGTTCTATCCCCAGTACCAACACAAGGATGATAGAAAATATAGGAAGGAAATCTAATTCTGAGCTCTTCTCAGAACCAAGTAGAATAAGACATGAGTTATAAAACTTAATTTCAGCACTTACTATTTTTGTGTTATTGGACAAGTTTCTTAACCTTTCAAAACTTATGCGATATTAAATGGAAATGTTAACCTCAGAGTTATAACAGGAAGTACAAATAACACACTACATGATAGATTTGAGAAATAAGAAGGAAAAGCATTAAAGAAATGCCTATCATTAAATGGAGCCTTAATTTTCAAAAACCTAATTCAGCCACATATGAGTTGTTATTAATGATATATAACATTGTTTTGTGTCATAGCAATCTAAAATATTGCATTTGAACATAGGAAATTGAAAAGAACAAGGATGAGCAATGTGTAAATCACTATTTTTAAATTTATTTCCTTATTTTTTGCCTTGAATTATAAGTTCAGTTGATCAAAGAAGGTTGGTTGCCTTTTTTGTTAATAGTTATCGTTTTCAAACGGTTTTAGAGCTGTAAATGTCCGTAGATATAGATACAATTTTATTTCTTTCACCTTTACCCCGATATTTCTAGTTGAACACTTTTAGGCAGTTCCTTTTTGCAGATAACATGTATCATGAGACAGCTTTAATCATGGGTATTTAGCCCCTGTGATCTCTTTTTGTCAGTAATTACAACTGTCAACATTTTATTGGCTTTCTTAGTACTAGTTAGCATTTATAAACCATTTTATTTGGTTACTGCTATACAGTAGTGTATTAGTTAATGCAAATTCAATACAAGATTGTTCTCTTCCATGAAGGAACAATCGCTACCTTCATTTCAGCTCAGCCCAGCAGCTCAGTTATTGATCTTTTCTACTCTACAGTGAGTATTTTTCAGAGCTTAAAATATTGCCTTCTTTTCCTTTTTCTACATCTCTTTGGAAAATATCTTGTGTTCCATTTCAGTACCACATAGATATGTAATTTAAAAACAAAGCTATGTTTGGGCTGAATTCAATTATACTTATGCTATATTCTAAATACTTTAAAGCACTAAAATGAGGGAAAACATTAATTAAGCTTGACACTAACACTTTATATATATATATATATATATATATATATATATATATATATACACATACATACATACATACATATATATGTATATATATAAAGTCTTAATATTATTGCCAATAATACTGATAATTTTAATGTTCTGAAAATGGTTTCAATGTTAATCAAATAAAAAGTTTAAAATATGTCTTCTGAAGAAAAGCAAATATAAAACTTTTTCATGACAAATAATTTGCTTATTTTATTGAGGCAGGGAATTTTCTATTAGCCTGATAATCAATGTGGGAATTAGAGATATTGCTATATGTGTGTAACTCAAAGAGATGCATTCCCTGGGTAGAAAAATATCTTGTAAGCAGCTTAAACCTCAAAATTATAACAGTCATTTAGCATTTTTGTTCATTCACAATTTTACACAGTAATATAGGAAAATATAAGACAATTATCAACTAATTAGTAATGACTAATGTTTTAGCAAATGGCATATTTGGTTTTCATTGCTCCTGATTATAAATAAAATCCTGTATTGCAATTTGAAATTAATTCCTTACAACAAAGGAGTTATGTTTGTGTTTTTAAAATCAGTATGAATATAATTGTAATCTTTCTTCTTAATTCAAACAAATATATATAGATAATAACATCATTTTTGCATTATTTGCCATATAATAAGAATAATGATAATTTTGTTTCATAATTATCTACATTCTTGTACGAAAATGCTTGTGTCTGTGATCTCCACGTTTTTTGATGCCAGATATTTATTGAATGCTTATTATGTGCCACACATTGTGCAAGGCAATGAACCTAAGATAGATATTCAATTATCAGTTTCATACATATACTTTAGTAAGAAAAAAAATAGAAAGTGCGACCAACAACAAAAGTGCTTGAAATCCTCTAATAAAAACTACATCATTCCACATGCATAAAAGACTAATTTGATGTCTATATTTTGTTTGCCTTGTTTCCTTTCTAATTATTAGCTTTTTTAAAAAATAAAAAGAACACTGAATTAAAGAAAGGAGGCTAATAATGGTGGTGATAATCACTTTAAAGGTAAATCTAGAATGTCTAAATGTAGTAGAATCCTGAACAATAGGATTTCTCTCACTACAGATGTGATATTATACAAAGTTCCATAGAGATCTGCAGAAGTCACTGATCAAGTCATTGGTCCACATCATTATTTTTATCTTACCCACATTTTACCTACAACAGAATGGACATCTCTACTCACTATGTAAGTTGAGGATAATGTGTATAGAGGAATGAATTAATGCTCACATTTTCTCAGTCCATTTTAAATTAATGTGGTGTGGAATTGTCAAGAGAGATTCCTTTGTCTTTCTGATGGTTGTCCTCCTGCTCAATGGGTTGTGTTAAATGATCCTTTTAAGAGACATCCTTCATTCCTGGCTCACAAAAATTGAGTTCTGAATAGTAGTGTTTTTAGTCTATGGAATTCAACAGATGGTACCAAATGGTCAATATATTAAACCACTTCCTGAGGACAGATATCCAGATGCACCTCCCTATTAGCCTCATTTTCATCTGCTTTTATTGTGTTTATTCACTTTAACACTATCCTGTGAGCATCATTCTTGTTACCCTGGAAGATACAATTGTGCATATTAGCAACCCTAGCATTTAACAATGAACTTAAGAATGGCTGTTCTTCTGCTGGTGTTGTCTTTAAACAATGTCTTACTTTGAAATGATTGTGTTGCTCTTTAAATTGGAAATGGTGACTACTCATGTTTTCAAAATTCAATTCACCAAAGAAAACATTATAGGTAGCCACCTTTTCCTTAGATATCAACTAGATCTTTGACGGACACCCCCATCTTTGTTGTCAGGCTGAAACATTCTGTTTTGGAACAGAGGAAAAACCATTCTTCACCCAGTGCTTATGAGTCCCTGAAGTCTTTATTGGTACTCTGCACACCTCCACACCTCCACAAGAAGAAAAAAAGTAGATTTATATTAGAAACTGCATTGAAAAATGTCTACTTCAAATGCACTCTAAGGACTTTCCAGTTGTTTTATTGCTACTCCAGAATACCTTCAAGTCACTGAAATAACTTGGGCTAAACAGGGTAGACACTTCTTTAAATTTGTGGGAGGCTACCTTGAAAGAAATGATGGGAAAATAAATAGGCTATATTCTGCTGTTGTTATTCATGTTAGAGTTAGAGCCTTCTAGTAGTAAGTTACTGCTAAGATGGAGTAATATCTGAACCTCAATAAAAGATGAGCATCTACCATATATCTATAGCCAGAAATTCCGCCTTTGCAATTCAAACACAAGGTCAGTAGGATCAAATACACAGATATATACTTCCTGTATACAATCTGTAGAAAAAAATAACAAATAGCATCCCAAGGTTATAGTAATAAAATTTCATTCTGTGTTTTAAAAAATGGTAAAAAATAGTTACTTCCAACAAAAAAAATGTTGACCTAAAAACTTATGAGAAATAGTAATGTTATGTTAAAATTAAGATGAACAATGGAGAGTAGTTAAATATTTTTAAATCAACTGCGCATGGTTGTGCCTGAATCCTGTGTCTCTTTTCTTCTCTGTTTTGTCTGTAAAGAAGATGGCTAGGGCTCATGTTGCTTATGTGTCTATAGTTCTCACTCATCCACTTGCCTGTGTGAGAAATAATACTTTAAATTAAGCACAGGCACAATACAACCAAGGACATGACACCAAACAGGCACACACATTTTGTCACATGCGTACTCCAGGTACCATCCTTTCAAAAATTCAATTTTACTTTCTCATCACTGGAGCTTTTGCAATCTGCAGCAGATGAAGGGATATAGAGGGAATGACTTATGGAACTGTTGCCTATAGATCTCAGTGATAAACTTTTGATGATTTGAATTGTCTGTTTTTTGGAAAATGAAAATATTGTTTTTAATTCCAGTTGAAACATTCTGTCCTGTCTTTCCCTCTAAAGTTCCTTTAGATTAGAGGAAATAAAATAACTGGGACTACATGAGATGTTTGGTGGATTTTTTTTTCATTTTTCTTTCTTAGAAGGGTTGGGGGGAACAGGCCAGGACTGGGTCCAATACTGAAGTAAAGAAAGGTTGTTGTTGGTGAGCTCCTTCATCTCTCCCTAGAGCAATCTCCTAATCTTTTCCTGGTTGCTTCCCATGCCATGGTACTGGATTCAATGAAAGGAATCAAAACCAATGTCAGAACACAGAAAGGACACATTGATTTTATAAGTGCTTAGGAAGTTAGGTCGAAGACACAGAGAAATCATTAAAGATAACAGAAACTCATTCTAAATAATAATAACAGCAAATGCATCCATACAACTTATTTCTTGCCTGACAAGAATTCTAATAGTCCAACTGCTTTAGATGTATTAAATCATCTAATATTCATCAGTACCTTATAATAGAGCTATATGTTCATCCTTATTTTATAAGTGGAGGAAATAGCAGAGCAGTTGAATTACTCACAAAATAGATGAAGAAGACAGGACTTGAAACCAGGCAGGCTGGCTCCTGAGCCCTGAGCTTGTGTTGTGTTACCTTCTACCTCAGTGGGTTTGATCAATATCAACAAAGATATCCATATGAAGAACATGGTGAAATAATCAGCAAGATGGAGGCTTATTTCTTTTTGTGGGGGTGTGTTGTAATCAAGGGCACAAATAGAAAGGAAACATCTAAACATGTATGTCCTATACCTACAAAGTAAACACTAATTATCCATTGAACCAGTTGTGACAGGAAAAATAATCATCCAGTCAGGATATTGGAATGAGTTCCCAGCTTTCTCTCTCATCTCCAGCTATAGTACTCTTATCAGATGAGAACCAATCCTAAATAGCAGATCCTTAGAGAACTGCATACCTAAGTGTCTGGAGGCAAGGGTGTAGGGTAGAACAGAGAGCACGTCCCAAGAAATCCTTTCCATTTATTTCAATTAATAATCTTCTTCAATGCTGAAACATGCCAGTCTGTAGATATTTTCCTGAGATCTTTCACTGCCCAACACTTTTCACTTACTCTTCATCTTAAGAAATGCTCCGGCAAGGGTTTGTGACTGCCATTTGTATGTGTTGCTCTGGGTGATGACAACAGTGTTCTTAAACAGGGTAGACAGAATACTACATTTGCATTATTTCCTCTATTGAAGAAATACATACACAGAAGGAAGAAAAAAAGGAAAGGAGGGAAGATGGAGGGGTAAAGGGAGGAAGACAGGGAATGAGGGAGGGAAGAAAGACAAGAGAATTGAATGAACTTTTCAATACTGGTAAGATCATGGGAATGAGAGAAGTTTATTTCAGAGAGTAATGGAAAGTTGGGAGACATCTTTTTGCCAGGTGACTAAGAAAGGCTTTCTGCCCAGGTAATATGGGAACTTGTCTTGCTATTCGGAGATAGCCCTCTAATAATCTTAATGAAAAGGTTTCTGAGAAGATATAATGCATGAAACATCCCTTTACACTGAGTAATGTTTTTTGGACTCTCTAGCACATTCAGAAGTCTCTTGCTCTGATGGATAATTTCAGATTAATGAATCCAGTCCTCTGAAGAAGTTATCCCCAAACCTGGCTCTGTCATCCTCCTGAGCAGGAGATGAGGTCTCACCAACCCCAGACACATTTTGGAGACATTAGCTCGGAAGTGCTCAAGATAAAGAAAGAGGCTCTGCCTTGGATCTTCACTTTGCACTGAGGTTTATGCTTAAGTTGTCCAGTTTGGGGAACAGTATTAGTTTTTAATGTGGAGCTGTTACTATGAAAGCAATATCAGTGAGAGCCGCAGTTCAGCTAATATCCAGTCCAATTTCTAGCAGCCACATAAACAGCAACATGTTCTATGGCTTCTCCATTATATCAGTTAGGTGACACTGATTTTAATACAATTTTTTTTTCAAACCTTACACTCAATCTTATTTCTCCTGCCCTTCTAACAATCTGTGAGCCCAATATCATTTTCTGCTTAATTAACTAGCATCAAATTCCATGGTTTGACATTAAATATCCTCATTGATAAATGCTGGATGTATTTCATGACAAAATCAATGCCATTGTGGCTTTTGCTTCTCTCTAGTCCATGCATCCTACCTACTTCTGCCCTTTACTATGATTATTCATGACCTAACTCCACTTTTCCAGGTTTCCTTCCCCTAGTTCCTTTAAAACTCATATTTTCTAAGAGTTTATCAGATAGATGTTAAGAGAAGAAAATTAACAGAGACCTACAAGTTGTCTTTCAAGTTCTTCCATTTCCTAGGCACACTTCTGCTCTGAACCTATCAGAAAAAAATCCTGCCCTGCTTTTCGTACTGGTCTCTTTCAGCTTGGTTGTACCTTAAGTTGTACATGTTCCCATCTTCAGTGAAGAGAAAAGTTCATAACAGTTCACTTCTCTTTGATATACTCTAAGTGACCCAGAAGTCTTTTAATGGAGTGGAGTATTTGCCAATCTGAGCACCTGAACTGAGAACACATGATCCCAGCAGCCTCAACACAGTGTTGTTACCCTAGACATGACCTAAACCCAGGAATGTTGGGCATAATTGTTTTTCTTTTAAAGCTAACAAAAATATATTTTTTAAAATTTATTTGAACTTCATGCCATGGCTGTTTATGTTCCATAGAGCTACATGACAGGTATTTTTAGAAATATATATACAGGAGTCACTTCATTGAATTTTTCCTTGGAATGCAACCCCAAATGCAATTCTTGTGGCTTATATAGCAAAACCATAGATTGAAATGTTTAAAAATAGCTTGATTGGCACAAATTTTTGGAACTCTGTCAGGGACAGAATTTAGACAGAGATAGTCATTGGCTTATATAGAATGCCTAAACCAATTATTTTCTAACTTTTTGGCAGTGGCCTATGGTAAAACACATTCACTATACAGCATAGGTAAAATTTTTAATGTAGACACACATAGATAATATACACACATTTATAAAAAATTTATATTTTAATATATAAAAATTGTATATGTTAAAAGTTTTATAAGTAATTCTTATCTTTACAATATAAAATTAATAATATTTTTTGTTTTTATTTAGAAAAATTGGTCATTACTTATTTAATTAATTGAAAGTCCATTAGTGGGGTCATGTCCTGCAATGTGAAAGGAATTATTTTATTTTTGTATATTTATTTATTTACATATTTATAAACACATGAATTCTACATATTTACATGGGTACATGTGATTTTCCTATACATGTATGCATTTTATAATGTTCAAATTAAGGTACACATATTTATCTCCTCAAACATTTGTCTTCTCTCTATGGTAAAGACATTCAAAACATTCAAATTCCTTTCTTCTTGTTCTTTTAAATATAGAGTACATTATCATTACCATTAGTCTCCTTAATGTGCTTTTTAACTGGTTATGTTATAGTATAGTTTAGGTCTATATTCAAACCTACTAAGAAACCAAATATTCCCATGAAAATGTTTTCCAAGTTCTAAACAAATTATTTGAAAACAACTTTCAGAGCTCAGTTTATTTATAAATTATAGTATGTCCAAATATTTTTCAAAGTGTTCATTTTTTGATACATAGCCATATTTCTCCATCATTCACACTTGAAAACTAACTCAAAACAAAAGTTTGAAACTTCTCTCTTAAATTTCACACTAAAGTTAAGCAATTATACTTGTTTGTGTTAACATTTCTTTTGTGGAGTATAAAAAGCTAAAAGAACGCTAAATCTAATATCTGGGATATACTGCAGGAAATAAATGCACAAGAAAGACATTTTAGAAGTCACTTCTAAAGTGTGATGATTTATTTTCAAATAATAATTTGAATTACATTTAATGACATTTTTTGCACCATTTTCACCTACTCTTAGCAGCAAAGGAGTTAACACAACATTTATTCTCATCTTACATCTATAAAGTAGTCTTTCAGTAAACCTTGTGAAATGCTCATCAAAAGGCTCACATGTTTAGAAACAACAGTGCATTAATAGGAATGCAATTAAGTGCTTATTGCTTTTGTCATTTAAAGTAAGTTAACCAGATGGTATGAAATCCTCCAAAAGAGATTTTAAACAAACAATGGGGATTTAATTAATATGCACCAGTTAACTCATTAAATATATAGCAACTAGCGCATTACACATAAGGTAAATACTTAGTTGAGATGAATTGTATCTTCTTTTTTACATTTATCTTTGGTTTGCTTGAGTAATCACGTGATAATGACTTTGCATGCTAAAGCATTTTAAAGTACAAATATTTTGTACTTATCATAATTTTTCCTCCAATGCCAAAATGGAACTTGACATTATTTTCATGGAAAATGCATAATAATAATGCATAACAATGTATAATAATAACAACCAGAATAATTTGAATTTTTATTTAAACTTAAGGAATAAATGTTTGTATATTATTATATAAGCAAATAGGGAACATTTTCCATCTATTCTTAGTACCTTCACATGTATTACACAATAATATCCATGATGAATTTTAAATAACTATGTAACTTTCCTACTTTATGCCTCTGTGCTCTTTATAGTAAAATTGAATTATGTATATTTGACCAATGAATGACTCTTTATTATTTTGTGATGCCATCATCCTTATCTTTTGATTAAAATAAACATGTAATGGCCATAGAGTAGGAGAATACAGGGCTGGATCAGCCATCTTAACCAGGGCAATATGATAGGTTAACATGAGACTGGTCCTTACATCCAGAGCCCTCTACCTCTATGAAGATAGCCTTCCTGTTTCTATACTCTTAGGATTTTAGGTATTTCATACTTTACGGACTCAAACTAATGATTCCCTTGGATCCAGTCTCTTTGATCTCTCTTATCATTGGAATTCTTTAAAATAGCCTAAAATTATACTTATAGATAGATAGATAGATAGATAGATAGATTTCCAAATCCACTCACATCTTTTAAGATTGTTCTTTCCTTAGGACATACCCAAGTCTGTTAATTTTCTGTTATAATAACTAACATGTCTTATTTTCAGCTTTGTTTTGTACACTAGATGATCAGTTCCATTTAAAACATTTTCTTCCATTTTTATTAGCATGCACACACACTCTGTACTTAATATCATTAATCTTTAAAATTAAAAGTGAAGAGAACCCCTTTCAGATAACTCTTTTTCTAAGACACTTAAAGCTTGTTTTTAATATGAATATAATATTAGTCATTAAATAATAAATGTTTGAACATGCATGGTGATGGTGCACTCCTGTAATTTCAACAACTCAAGAAGATGAGGCAGGAGGATAGCAAGTGCAAGGCCAGTCTCAGAAACTTAACCAGAATATAAGCTCTATGAAGTCAGGTTTTTTTCCCTGCCTTATTCAGAATAGATTCTTAACATCAAAATCATGCATGACATATCTTACATTTCAATAAATGTTTGCTGGATTAATAAATATATGCACATTTCTTAAAAAGCAAAATATTACAGGAACTTCCACAGTAAAACTCTTTAATAGGAAAAACAATATTATCCCACATTTTCTCTACTTATTTCACCCCTATTTTTAGTTCCTGTATATAATTATTTATACTCCTGTTGGCTAACGCCAAATAACTAAAGATGTTATATTTCAATAATAGATATTATGTATTAACTATTTTGAAAGAAAATAATCTAATTTTACTGATACTATTCTCAGTAGCCTTTCCTCTTTCTTCTACTTGTTGAATGTTAAAGCATAAATTTTAGTTTTTCTTTTTATATTTCATATACATAAATCTTAACTTTTGCCCAATTTCCTATAGTATATTAATTAGTGTAGGATATATGATGATATTCTATTATCTCCGTTTCTTCCCTTCTACCATACAAAGTTTGTGATGGAACCTTTCCTTTTACATTGTCAAGGTTATTTTATTTACATACTCATTTGCAACCACAAGTGAACCATCTGTGCATTGACCATCAAGTAAATGCAAAAGTTACAAATCCTGATAATCCAATGTCTGTTTATTGCAGACTCATCACAGTGTGGATACTTTAAAAGGTATTGCCCTGGAAGTAAATGTAATCTTTCATTAAATATTTGCCCCCACCTTTACATCTTGCTGAGTTGAAACAAAGTTAATGATTCTTCAATGTCCAAAATGAAGATAAGGGAAAAAATTGAAGTAGGAAGCTAAAATTGGAAGGCTGGGAGTTATGCAAACATTGAGCTGGATTTCACTGAGTCTAGCATATCCCTCTAAGGTTCTCTTTTGATGGCTGCATGTGGCATAGGGACAAAATAAAGCCTGTGGACAACCTAAAATGAAGTATTTAAGAGAAAATCCCATGTAAAACTAGATTAAACCCCAGGGTTCAATCCTCCATGTAAAAGTATGCAAGAACTTAATTCCCTCTTTAGAGGGGTTAACAACAATTGCCAGAATCATGTCATGGGATGGTTCTTAACCAGACACCTCAGCCGTATATAGGTCTGTGCTTACAAGTTCACTGTACCTGCATGGTCTGGAAAACCTCTAACGTAAAATTAATATATAAAGTCTACACAGTGAATTAACAAAAAGGATCACATGGTGTAACTGTCCCAGTGCTGACAAAAGCAAACATAGATCCTTTCTGGGAAAAATGCTTCATCCCTGGCATCCATGGAGAAAGGCAAGGAAGCAGAGAAATAGGATCAATTTGGGGCATGGGAGAGGTCAAATCAAACTTACCTGAACAGCAGGAACATGGGTTCTCCAGGGTAGGTATTAAACTGTGCACCTAGATTTCTAAAAATTTAAATTCACAGTCATAAATTTTAAATGTAATGGATACATGGAATTTATGTTATTAAGAACAAATTATTAATGAGACAATATTTATTGAATGTTTTTTGTGGTTTTCATATTGTGATAAGCACTTCATAAGGATGATATTATTTTAATAATGTCTGAAAACAGTCCTTTGATGTAAACAAACTATTTCATAGTTTAGGATGTCATCTTATTAAAAGATGACTTTTACTCAAGGTCACACAAATAGTCTGTGGTAGAGTCAAGATTTTCCTTCTTTATTGTGACTTAGTAAAAAATACTTATGGAAAAGGTAACAAATGCATATTTCCTTCTGCACTTCATTTCTTCCTAATGTCAAAACATCTGCCCTATTCAAGAATAATACTTCTGATGGCAAAATCAAAAATCAAATAAATTCTGCTTCCTGATGGTCCTTAACTTGCTCTAAAACTTTTAGAGAGCCTAATAATTAATCTATATTATTTTACAGATTTTTAAAATTGCTTCTACCTGGTCAAAATGAGTATCACTCAAGAATGTGAGAAAACACAGAGAAAGGAGATATGAGAGCAGCACATAACTATGTGTTGCCTTGAAGATGTGAGCAAGAAAACAGGAGAAAAAGCAGTACTTTCCCTTGAGAAACAGCCCAGGTAGTGCTACATGTTTTTGTTTGTTTTTCTTGATTTGATTACCATCATTAGGATCATCTGTTCTTTATCTTCTATTGCTGCCTCATCCTCACCTCCAAATTCTACCATCTGTTTCCCCCAAATACAGAAATCTTACAAGACACAGGTGAGTTAATTAACAAGAACTCTCAATAACAAGAGGGTTTTGGAAAATAGTGTCACTGATATAATCAGAATGGACAATGTCCTTCGGCTTATCATACCATGCCATGAACTTAATTTTGTTAGCATTAGCATCTTAGTCATCTTTATTGGATCAAGCATACTAATGTCCCAGAGCTAAAGTGCAATGCTCCTTACCCTTTTCTCCCCTCCAGCATCTCCATAAAATTTGTCTCTTATAGTCCTAAAAATGTTTTACTAGTATAATTGAGGTCAGTTGGCTGTGACATTAAAACATGCATAGAGATTAAGTGAGATCAGCAAGAATTCTTTAAACAAGTTTGTTGAGATGAATAAGAAGAAGCCTTTCTTTTGTTCATAAATAATAAAGTGAGTATTGTTGTTTTAGGCCTCAGAATTTGAATGGTTTGTCCTGCCATGATATATAACAAATGCTATGGATTTAATATGAGGTGTCTCCCCAAAGCTTCTGGGTTAATGCTTGCACATTCAGAGGTGAAATTATTAGATTATGATAGCTTTACCTCATCAGTGGATTAATCTGTTTACTCAATTAATAATTTAAAAGGACTACTATATTGGGTGGTAACTGTAGGTAGATGAGATATGGCTGGAGGGGATGGGTGACTGGATATGAGTCTTAGGGATTGTACATTTTGTATTGTCTCCTTCTGCTCTCTTCCTGCTTCCAGGCTGCAATAAGCTAAGCAGGTTTTCTCCACCATTCCTTTCCATGATTATGTTTTCCTCAGATCTAGCGCTATGGAGACTGCCAACCATAGACTGAACCTTTGAACCATGAACCAAGATAAACCTCTGGTCTTCTAAGTTGTTCTTCTCAGGTACTTTGGTCACAGTAATAAAAACTTGATTAACAACAAATTATTTACTACGGTAGCTCAGGAAATAACATAGTAATCATGGGCAAAAGATACCTAGTGCCTTCAGTCACCGGTGATCACAATGCATATGTTTGATTTCACTTGTCTTTCATATGTAGTATTGATTACACACTATTTTTTCAGAATTTATGATAATTTAAACTTCTGAGAGTAATTGGTAATCTACTAACAATATAGATAATAAATTTCAGAGGACTTATAATTTCATTGTAGCATTTCTGCCCCTAGGGAAAACAATTGAGGATATTTTGGGACACACTAATACATATTGTGTGTTAGCATTTATGTAATAGGCTCATGTAATGTGTTTCAACATATATAGAAGTCTATTTTCAATATACCTTTATATCCAAAGTATAGAACAGATATGTGCTATATTCTCACTCAATTAACCATGCTGAATGAATAAAAAAAAAGAATAAATTTGGGTTGGGGTTGTGGCTCAGTGGTAGAACACTTGTGTAGTATGTGTAAGGCCCTGGGTTCAATCTTCAGCACAACGTAAAAATAAATAAATGCAGGCATTGTGTACTACTACAACTAAAAAAATATTTTTAAAAAAGAATAAATAATTTTTGCACTTAAGTTTTTAAGTATTAGAGTTTTCTAGATGCTATTGTTTGCAGTGTATACACTATTACATAGTTACAATAACTGTGAGGTAGGTAGTGTTATTTCCAATTTACACATTAATGAAATAAGGGCTAAAATGGATTGACCCATTTTGTATCTAGTATCATCTCAAAAAAGTATCATCTCACACAAAAAAGTATCATCTCACAAATGTAAAACACAGTTACCTCTCATTAAATCTTATAAATTTTATAGGTCCTCCAGAAGTTATTTTTTAAAATATTTTTTAGTTATTGACAGATCTTTATTTTATTTATTTTTATGAGGTGCTGAGAATCAAACCCAGGGCCTCATACATTCTAGGCAAGTGCACCACAGCCCCAGTCGTTTTAGAATTCATTTAAGACAAATCCAAAATAGACTAGGATTATTTTTGTGTATATATTTATGCATAGTATATATAGTGTTTGTGTATAAGACATAATATATATATATATATATATATATATATATATATATATATATATGAAGATATGAAACAGTAACCAAGAAAGCACAGTGAATTTGTAAGGAAACAAACTAAAAATTTCCAAACTTTGGTATTTCTTAGCATTACAGTTAATATCCTCTACTGAATAAAAAAGAAAGATAACATCTTCCTCCTTTATCAGTTAACATTTAATTTGACTATATATTTTTTCATATGTAACTTCCAAACAATATAGATAATCTTTGAGGTTTTAGAAGGCTATCTTAAGGAAGATGGCTAGAAGTGAAAACTGGTGCTATACCAACTGAATATTACCAAATAGTGTTATAATAACCTGACCCCAATGCGGTCCTTGGGGTTTCATTCTTGAGAAGCTAAAAGCAAGGGAAGAAGGGAGAAGGATTCTGGGAAGGAGGTGAGGATGAAATACTGAATGAACACAAATATGAATCCCATACTGTTCTAAGAGCTGACAGAAAACCAGGGGCCATGTGATAATTCAAGTTAGCAGATGTTTTGTGAGATACTTTTATTCTCACAAATTTTGGGTAGGGGGGAGAGAAGATGGCAGCGAAGGGAGTGCAGCACACCAGTACGCTGCGCCACTGTGCGGGAGAAACACGAGGTGAAATGGCTGAAGGCTACCTTGGTGGGAATCCCCAGTGAAATTGAGGTGCTCCAGAATCTAGAGGTCAGAATTCCAGCGCGCGGGATTCGGCTGCAGGGGCTTGGTCGCGGGCGATTTCTCCGCACGGAGGGAAGCAGTACTTGGTCGGCGGACCGCCCCGTGGATGGAGTCTGGGACGCGCCCGAGTTAATTAGCCGCGAGGTACCAGAGCGGGATTACAGCGAAGCGGATTCTGCAGGCTCCTGCCAGTGGCACACTGGCCACGCTGAGTGCTGAGTTCCAGCTTTGAAATAGAGGAGAGAATCGGTCCAGTTCGATTCCCGACACCGGTCGGAACACGGAGGAGGACAGCAGCCGCCATCATGGAGAGCTGATGCAATCATCCCTGTTTTCTACTGATCTCAGCTCATTCAGCTACAGAGCAGGTGATTCCAGGCTGGTATTTGCGCAGACAGATCGCTCAGGCTCGGGACTGGAAACTCTGAGGAGAATACTCTTCAGGCCTCACCCCTGGCAAGGCGGGCGCCGGGCTTTGAGCGGCCAGATTCTAGTTCCCCGGGTTGCTTTGGCCCAGGGCGGGAGATCCTTCGGGGACTCCGGGCGGAGGCCAGGTACAAGTGGATTGTGCGCTGAGGGGCGGTGTGGCTCTAACTCCCGGAACAGTTTTGGCCCGGGGCTAGGGAACCTGCGGCGACTGTGTCTTTGACCCTGCCCCTGTCTGAGCGTACACTGAGCTGGGAGAGGTTGGAGCTGCCAGGCTCGGGCTCCCGGGCTGCCTGGGCCTGAGGCTGGGGTACCTCTGTGGAGCCTGCTCCGAGCAGAGTGTGGCAGGGATCGGAGAGGCTGGGTTCTGGCTCGCATGGCTGCTTGAGCCCAGGGCCGCGGAGCCTGCGGGGACCGCAAGCTGAGGCCAGCCACAAGTGAAACTTGTGACGAGGGGCAGCGGGACTCTGTTTCCTGGAACAGTTTTGGCCCGGAGCTGGGGAGCCCGCGGGAAGTGCGTCTCAGACTCTGCTCCCAGCGGAGCGTGCACCGAGCAGGGAGAGTCTGGTGCGGCCAGGCTTGGGCACCAAGCAGGGAGAGTCTGGTGCGGCCAGGCTTGGGCTCCCGGGGCGGCTTTGGCCTGGGATTGGGGAACCCGCGGCGGTTGCCCTGAGGAGCCTGCTCCTAGCAGAACGTGGCGGGGATCGAAGAGACCGGCTCCTGGCTCCCGAAGCGGCTCTGGCTCAGGGTTGGGGATCCTACAGGGACTGCTTCTTGGTCCGGGTCCTGCTGGGTGCTGCGGGGGCCTGGGGGGCAGAGTGGAGCTGCCTCCTGTGCCCAGAGCAGGCTAAGGGTCCCACCGGTGTGGTATCGCGACACCCCAACTGCAGCTGGGGCCGAGGAGAGTAGCCGCCCACGCCTGGAACAGGACAAGCGACCCCACGGCAGGGTAGCCAAGTCAACCCACTTGGAGTGGAGGCCGTGAAGAGCTGCCGTCTGACCCTGCAAGGTAGGCAGTCCTGCGTCCCACTGGCAGGACAGGCTCGGCAGCCGGCCAGTGTGGTGGACGAGTAGCATCGAGGCAGTCACGTCACACTGGTTGGAGTGGGGGTTGAACAGAGCCGCCGCCAGCGTCCGGAAGGAGCCCAGAGACCCATTGGAGAGGCAGTTAAGTACCCCCACTGGGAGTGGGGGTTGAGCAGAACTGCCGCCCAGCCCCGCAGGGTGAGCAGATCTGAGACCCACCGGCGGAACAGGCTTGGAGGCCGACCAGCGTGGTAGACACGTCACATCAATTGGAGTAGGGGTGGAGAAGAGCTGCTGCCCACATCTGGATCAGGACCAACGATCCAAGGACGTGGTAGGAACGTCACCGCAATTGGAGTGGGGGCAGAGTAGAGCAGCCACCCGTGCCCGCAGGGCGGGCAGACCTAAGACCAACCAGCGTAGTGGATAGATCACCCTGATTAGAGGAGGATCACAGCCACTACCTGCCCTACAAGAGAGATATCCCAAATATACAAGAGCAACATAAATAAACAGGGGGAAAAATTTCAAAAACACAACAGTTTCACCAAGCAGAAAGAAACGCAAGCAACATGAAAAGACAAGGAAAGAAAGGACCACAAGCAATGCAGGTCAACTAAACTCTAGAAGAGGTAATAGCTACAACAGATGGAATGTCAGATAAAGAGTTCAGGATATACATGCTTCAGATGATCTGGACTCTCAAGGAAGACATGAGACAGCAAAATCAGACAATGAAAGATCACATTGACAAGGAACTACAGAAACAAATCCACGAAGTAAAAGATCAATTTCACAGGGAGTTAGAAGTAATAAAAAACAAACAAATAGAAATCCTAGAAATGCAGGAAGCAATAAACCAACTTAAAACCTCAATTGACAATACTACCAGCAGAATAGATCACTTAGAAGATAGAACATCAGACAATGAAGACAAAGTATTTCAACTTGAGAAGAACATAGACAGTTCAGCAAGACTGCTAAGAAACCATGAGCAGAACATTCAAGAAATATGGGATAACATTAAAAGACCAAACTTAAGAGTCATTGGGATACAGGAGGGCACAGAGCTCCAAACCAGAGGAATGAACAATCTATTCAATGAAATAATATGAGAAAACTTCCCAGACTTGAAGAATGAAACAGAATCCCATATCCTAGAAGCCTACAGGACGCCAAAAGTGCAAAATCATAAGAGATCCACACCTAGACACATTATAATGAAGATGCCCAACATACAGAATAAGGAGAGAATTTTAAAAGCTACAAGAGAAAGAAAGCAGATTACATTTAGGGGCAAACCAATCAGGATAACAGCTGATCTCTCAACACAGACTCTGAAAGCTAGAAGATCCTGGAATAACATTTTTCAAACACTGAAAGAAAATGGGCTCCAACCAAGAATCGTGTATCCGGCTTCAGGATGGAAGATGAAATTAAAACCTTTCACGATAAACAAAAGTTAAAAGAATTCGCAGCTAGAAAACCATCTCTTCAAAAAATCCTTGGCAAAACATTACAGGAAGAGGAAACTGAAAATAACATTGAAAACCATCAGTGGGAGGTAGGACAGTAAAGGGGGGAAAGTAATCAAAGAGGAAAACTAATCAGGTTCAATAACATAAATAAATAAATATGACTGGAGGAACAAACCAAATTTCAATAATAACCCTAAATGCTAATGGCTTAAACTCACCAATTAAGAGACACAGGCTAGTCGAATGGATCACAAAACAAGATCCAACAATATGTTGCCTACAGGAGACGCATTTGATAGGAAAAGATATACATAGACTGAAGGTGAAAGGCTGGGAAAAATCATTCCACTCATATGGACTGTGGAAACAAGCAGGAGTGTCCATACTCATATCAAACAAAATAGATTTCAAGCCAAAGTTAATCAAAAAGGATAAAGAGGGACACTGCATACTGCTCAAGGGAACCATACACCAACAAGACATAACAATCATAAATATATATGCCCCAAACAATGGTGCAGCTACGTTCATCAAGCAAACTCTTCTCAAGTACAAGAGTCTAATAGACCACCATACAATAATCATGGGAGACTTCAACACACCTCTCTCACCACTGGACAGATCTTCCAAACAAAAGTTAAATAAGGAAACTATAGAACTCAACAACACAATTAACAATCTAGACTTAATTGACATATATAGAATATACCACCCAACATCAAGTAGTTACACTTTTTTCTCAGCAGCACATGGATCCTTCACAAAAATAGATCATATATTATGTCACAGGACAACTCTTAGACAATATAAAGGAGTAGAAATAATACCATGCATCTTATCTGATCATAATGGAATGAAACTGAAAATCAACGATAAAAGAAGGAAGGAAAAATCATGCATCACGTGGAGAATGAACAATAGGTTACTGAATGATCAATGGGTCATAGAAGACATCAAGGAGGAAATTAAAAAATTCTTAGAGATAAATGAAAACACTGACACAACATATCGGAATCTATGGGACACATTGAAAGCAGTTTTAAGAGGAAAATGCATTGCTTGGAGCGCATTCCTTAAAAAAAGAAAAAAACAACAAATAAACGATCTCATATATCATCTCAAAATCCTAGAAAAAGAAGAGCAAAATAACAGCAAAAGAAGTAGAAGGCAAGAAATAATTAAAATCAGAGCTGAAATTAATGAAATCGAAACAAAAGAAACAATTGAAAAAATTGACAAAACCAAAAGTTGGTTCTTTGAAAAAATAAATAAAATTGACAGACCCTTAGCCATGCTAACAAAGAGAAGAAGAGAGAGAACCCAAATTACTAGCATACGGGATGAAAAAGGCAATATCACAACAGACACTTCAGAAATACAGAAGATAATCAGAAATTACTTTGAATCCTTATACTCCAATAAAATAGAAGATAGTGAAGGCATCGATAAATTTCTTAAGTCATATGATCTGCCCAGATTGAGTCAGGAAGATATAGACAGCCTAAACAGACCAATAACAATAGAGGAAATAGAAGAAACCATCAAAAGACTACCAACTAAGAAAAGCCCAGGACCGGACAGGTATACAGCAGAGTTTTACAAAACCTTTAAAGAGGAACTAACACCAATACTTTTCAAGCTATTTCAGGAAATAGAAAAAGAGGGAGAACTTCCAAAGACATTCTATGAGGCCAACATCACCCTGATACCTAAACCAGACAGAGACACTTCAAAGAAAGAAAACTACAGACCAATAACTCTAATGAACCTAGATGCAAAAATCCTCAATAAAATCCTGGCGAATTGGATTCAAAATCGTATCAAAATAATTATACACCATGATCAAGTAGGATTCATCCCTGGGATGCAAGGCTGGTTCAATATACGGAAATCAATAAATGTTATTCACCACATCAATAGACTTAAAAATAAGAACCATATGATCATCTCGATAGATGCAGAAAAGGCATTCGACAAAGTACAGCATCCCTTTATGTTCAAAACTCTAGAAAAACTAGGGATAACAGGAACTTACCTCAACATTGTTAAAGCAATCTATGATAAGCCACAGGCCAGCATCATTGTGAATGGAGAAAAATTAAAGGCATTCCCCCTAAAATCTGGAACAAGACAGGGATGCCCTCTCTCACCACTTCTGTTCAACATAGTCCTCAAAACACTGGCCAGAGCAATTAGACAGACGAAAGAAATTAAAGGCATAAAAATAGGAAAAGAAGAACTTAAATTATCACTATTTGCAGATGACATAATTCTATACCTAGCAGACCCAAAAGGCTCTACAAAGAAACTATTAGAGTTAATAAATGAATTTAGCAAAGTGGCAGGCAGGATATAAAATCAACATGCATAAATCAAAGGCATTCCTGTATATCAGCGACAAATCCTCTGAAACGGAAATGAGGACAACTACTCCATTCACAAAATCCCCCCAAAAAATAAAATACCTGGGAATCAACCTAACAAAAGAGGTGAAAGACCTATACAATGAAAACTACAGAACCCTAAAAAGAGACATAGAAGAAGACCTCAGAAGATGGAAAAATATACCCTGTTCATGGATAGGCAGAACTAACATCATCAAAATGGCGATATTACCAAAAGTTCTCTATAAGTTCAATGCTATCCCAATCAAAATCCCAACAGCATTTCTTGTAGAAATAGATAAAACAATCAGGAAATTCATATGGAATAATAAAAGACCCAGAATAGCAAAAACAATGTTAAGCAGGAAGTGTGAATCAGGCGGTATAGCGATACCAGACTTCAAACTATACTACAGAGCAATAGTAACAAAAACAGCATGGTACTGGTACCAAAACAGGCGAGTGGACCAATGGTACAGAATAGAAGACACAGTAACCAATCCGCAAAACTACAACTATCTTATATTTGATAAAGGGGCTAAAAGCATGCAATGGAGGAAGGATAGCATCTTCAACAAATGGTGCTGGGAAAACTGGAAATCCATTTGCATCAAAATGAAACTGAATCCCTTTCTCTCGCCATTCACAAAAGTTAACTCAAAATGGATCAAGGAACTTGATATTAAATCAGAGACACGGCGTCTGATAGAAGAAAAAGTCAGCTATGATCTACATACTGTGGGGTCAGGCTCCAAATTCCTCAATAGGACACCCTTAGCGCAAGAGTTAACAACCAGAATCAACAAATGGGACTTACTCAAACTAAAAAGTTTTCTCTCAACAAAAGAAACAATAAGAGAGATAAACAGGGAGCCTACATCCTGGGAACAAATCTTTACCCCACACACTTCAGATAGAGCCCTAATATCCAGAGTATACAAAGAACTCAAAAAATTAGATAATAAGATAACAAATAACCCAAACAACAAATGGGCCAAGGACCTGAACAGACACTCCTCAGAGGAGGACATACAATCAATCAACAAGTACATGAAAAAATGCTCACCATCGCTAGCAGTCAGAGAAATGCAAATCAAAACCACCCTAAGATACCATCTCACTCCAGTAAGATTGGCAGCTATTAAGAAGTCCAACAACAACAAGTGCTGGCGAGGATGCGGGGAAATGGGTACACTTGTTCATTGTTGGTGGGACTGCAAAATGGTGCAGCCAATTTGGAAAGCAGTATGGAGATTTCTTGGAAAGCTGGGAATGGAACCACCATTTGACCCAGCTATTCCCCTTCTCGATCTATTCCCTAAAGACCTAACAAGAGCATGCTACAGGGACACTGCTATATCGATGTTCATAGCAGCGCAATTCACGATAGCAAGATTGTGGAACCAACCTAGAAGCCCTTCAATAGATGAATGGATTAAAAAAATGTGGCATTTATACACAATGGAGTATTACTCTGCAATAAGAAATGACAAAATCATAGAATTTGGAGGGAAATGGATGGCATTAGAGCAGATTATGCTAAGTGAAGCTAGCCAATCCTTAAAAAACAAATGTCAAATGTCTTCTTTGATATAAGGGGAGTAACCAAGGACAGGGTAGAGACGAAGAGCTGGAGAAGAAGATTAACATTAAACAGGGATGATAGGCGAGAGGGAAAGTGAGAGTTAAGGGAAATTGCATGGAATTGGAAGGTGAGCCTCAGGGTTATACACAAATACATATAAGAGGAAAGGAGGAGTAGGAGAAAAATTATATAAGTGGAAGAAACGATTTATAGTAGAGGGAATGGAGAGAGAGAAGGGGAGGGGAGGGGAGGGGAGGGGAGGGGGGACAGTGGAGAATGGGATAGACAGCAGAATACATCAGTCACTAGAAAGGCAATTTGTAAATCAATGGAAATGTAATTGATGTGACACAGCAATCTGTATACGGGGTAAAAATGGGAGTTCATAACCCACTTGAATCAATCTGTGAAATATGGTATATTAAGAACTATGTAATGTTTTGAACAACCAACAATAAAATAATTAAAAAAAATAAAATGGGAATAACAAACACCTACAGATTAAAAAAATAAAATAAAATAAAATAAAATAAAAAACAAATTTTGGGTAGGAATGAAACCTAGATGAACTTAGTCATTCCTTTCATGCTTCTTAGACAGTTAAGGCACATAACTAAATGTGTTAAAATGGATTTTTAGACTGATTACATTAATATAATTGTAGATCTAATGGTAATATAATAATGATATTTAAGGACAATTACATGACATTATAATATTGTCCTAAGATTATATTTTCTGATGTCTGAAAACATGTAGTGATTCTCCCACAATCAGAAAAAAAAGCATCAAGCATATTATATTATTAACTGAATTTAAACCCTTTGAATTAAATCAACATTTTAACTGTTTAATTTTAAAAATTCAATCAGATCCTCATTTTTAAATATTATCGTTTCTTAATAAGGCTCAAAATTTGTTAAGTAATACCATCTTAATTAGCAGTAAATAGTAGTTGCCATAGTGGTGATAACTGGTAATAATCGCATTAATAAACAGCAAATGCTTTGCAATGCTCTAAGATTCATGATTTTTAAGTACATTATTTCACTTAAATATTATAAAATGTATTTGAGGGTACATAATCCCTGTGTTTTGTCAATGTTTCTAATACCGAGAAGTCCTTGATATCTTCCATTGAGCAAGAAAAGAGGCAAAACCTGGTATTGTATCTCATAAGGTAAACCACAGGACTACATGAGGAATAAGAACTTGATGACTCATCCTCAAAAATCAGTATGGCTTAACAACTGTTAACAGTTAAGCATGTATATCCCACGAACACGTTACATGGGTGCTGCAGTAAAATTATTACTATCAACTAGGAATTTTTCCAAGTGCAGACTTTTTACCCACTAAAGTTTAAAATTAATGCTTTGTTCTCAATTCCTTAAGTTATCACAATCAAAAAATATTATGATAGTTAGGGACCTATCAATTTCCTAAAGAAAGGGAAATACCTGTATTCATCATCCATCCATCCATCTACCTATCATCTCAAAGAAAACCTGAAAAGCCTAATATCGTATATACTTCCTCAAAAGGGTAGAAGTAGCCTGATCTTGGTGTCTGTAATAACTTCCAACTCTGCTTTGATGTTATCAGATATTTTAATGTGCCAAACAGAGTTCTTCTGTATGAAAACATCTTGTTCTATTGTGTCTAGGGAAAACTAGTTTTGAGCATTTACGGATGTGCTGTTTATCTAAGGAAAAAAAAAAAGAAAAGAAAGAAAAAGAGAAAAACAAGATTAAGGAGACTTGCCTTTTATAAAACTTTGACTAATTTGACTTCCTAGGGTTTTAATTTATACCTTATGTTTGGTTACCATAGCAACTAAAATAAAGAGCTGCATCAATTGAACAATATTCTATGAAGAAATCCATGCTAAGCAGAGTCTTTAAACATTAAAAAGGAAAAACAATTTAATTCTTAAGAAAGAAATTTTCAGGTGCTTATTTAAAATGTACTATAATGGAAGAGGGGAGTTATTTCACAGTATAATATAGTAAAAGTAATTTTAGTTTTAATGACAAAGCCCCTGTATTTTCTTAGTTGGTTGAACTTATTTATTTTTTTCTAGTTATTTAATTTTTTTATACAATTTGATTTACTTTTCTTGGATAATTAATTATTTTTTAATCTGTTATTTTATCAATTCCAGAAACAGAAGAAAAAATAGAGTTTAATGATTGCAGTTTCCTGCTTTGAGAATGGCCAATCAATAATACCTGTATAAGAAGACTGGCTTTTGAAAGTTCCTCCACACTCAAATGTTTTTTTCCAATGCAGTTGAGAATGAGAACATTCTATTAGATGAAATCAGTTCCAGTGAACAGGGAGGAATTACTAGGAAATATCAACAATGTTCTCAGAGCTCTAGAGAGACAGGACAGCCAAATGTTCAAGAGAGTTGATGATTTTGCTAAAGTGTCATGTTCTAAAGCAGGTCAGGAATCAAAGTCTTTGGTCAGATGTTACGGGCATCCTGGTTCCACAGAGCATACATCCTGCCTGTTAAGGGATAAGGAGCAAATGTTAGCGTCACCTGAGAACAGAAACCCACAATCCAGCACCCATGTAGAAGATCAATCAGAGGAGAGTGATATAGGATGGAGGGGTGGAGTAGAAATCACAAGAGGAAAGTGTTCCTCTCTCTAACGTAGAAACCATCCTTACACCAAACACACTAAGACAATGTTGATTTTAAGATCTTTCTATTTCTTGCTTTAATTATCCACATTAGATGTGTTAATCAGCTTTTCATTGCTGTGACCAAAATGCTTGACAAGAACAACTTGTTTATCTTGGCTCACAGTTTCATTCAGAGTTTCAGTCTATGCTGGACCAACTGCATTGCTCTCGTACCAAGATGAGGCAGAACATCATGGTGGAAAGACTTGGTGGAAGAGAACTTCTCACCTTATAGCAGCCAGGAAGCAGAGAAAGAGCCAGAGGAAGAGGCCACAGTGAAGATGAACCCTTCCAAGGCCTGCCCCCAGGGATCCACCTTATCACGCCCTAACTGCCTAAAGTTACCACCCAGTTAGTCCATTCAAACCAGAATGGCCTGAGTAGGTTATAGCTCTCATAATCAACTCATTTCACTTCTAAATAATTCTTTATTAAGACAGGGACTTTTGGGGGACACATCATATCCAAACCTCAATATTACACTTAAAATTTCCTATAACGTAGATAATAATTTCACATTTCATTAACTATTACTAAAAATATACTTTTTATGTATTATTATCATCATTTTGTTGTTTGCTTTGAGCAATACTGTTAAGTACCTGGTAAATTAGAAGAGTTTACCAGCCAGGCCATTTTGCATTTTCTACATATACAATCCTATCATTGATAAATAATATTTATTTTTCTCCTTTTTCAATTTGTATGATGTTTAGCTTATTTTACTTTTTTAACTAGTAGAAGATTTATTTGCTATTGTTGCTGGTTTATTTTGTTTCTTGATTTTTCTGTTCTTTTGTTTCTCTATGCCTTACTTTTGGTCAATTTAGCCTGATCTTTCAGTTTACTACCTCTTTGTTTAGTTTTACTTATTTCACTTACTTATAGATTTCATAGTTTTAGTATACAATTTTTATCTAGTTGTTTTTCTGGTCATCTTTTTCACTTTTTATAATAGTGTCCAATTGCCTAAAGCATATTTGAGAAGAATCTACTTGTATTTTTTGTATTCAGTAAGAGGGTTGATCAGAACAGCATAGTGTTATTAGAAGCAAAAGCCTCATTACTAGTTTTTCTTTTAAGTTTTTTTTTTTTGTTAAGTAGAATTAGATACCCAGAGTTTCTGTTAGTATTTTTGCTCATCTTGTTGGGTGTCTGATTGTCTTTGATTGTATGTTAGACATTACAAAATATTTTAATAAATATCCTGAAGTCAAAAATGTTGCTAAATTTCTGCTTTTTTCATGGAATCGAAGACACTTAAAGCATAATTCTAGTCCAGTTTCTGAAACTGTGCTATGTAGATAACAAAGGTTAGTGGTATTCTAACTGGAGATCTGGGCAATTAATTTGGCAGTAAGCTTACCCTAGACATATTTTTCGGAGTCCCAAGTTTTGATTTAATACAGTTTCTTACTTTTTAATCCCCTGCCCCACACAAAAGAAAGTAACAGAGCTTTTTAGCAGTCTTATCTGCTAATGTCAATGCTTTCAAGCAAACGTGGTTCACATATTATACAAATCATTTCACTTTTTCTTATATACCAAAACATATATCTTATGTTTGTACATTCAAAAAAGATCTCAGTACCTAAGTCAGAAATTTGATTTCATGCCCTCTCTCCCATCTTGGCCAGTTAATTTTCATTATCATATTGAATGGTTTTGTGTATTTATGGAAGTTTTCTAAAGCATATTTGAGAAGAATCTACTTGTATTTTTTGTATTCAGTAAGAGGGTTGATCAGAACAGCATAGTGTTATTAGAAGCAAAAGCCTCATTACTAGTTTTTCTTTTAAGTTTTTTTTTGTAGTTGTAGATGGACAGAATGCTTTAATTTTATTTGTTTATTTTTATGTGGTGCTAAGGATCAAATTCAGTGCCTCACTCATGCTAGGCAAGCGCTCTGCCACTGAGCTACAGTCTCAGACCTCGTTATTTGTTTTTAAGTTCTCAAAACCTTTCAATAATATTATCATCTTCACCAACATGTTTTTCATTATTATTTATAATTGATGAGTGCTTTCCAGTGTATTTGTACACCATCACTTTAATATGTTCATTGTTTCTTCAGTATTTTTCAATGAAATTCAATCTTTTTAGTCCTCTAAATGAAAAACCATGTCTGAGAACTGTAATCAGTCTTCACTTAAAAATATTAAATAGTGTCTAGAAGTTGAAATGCAGTTTACTTAGGGAAAAAGATTGACATCTATTTTCTCACAACACTTTTAAATATGAAATTCATTTCTGTTGTCTTATGGCTTCTTTTCCTGCTGATGACAAGTCTGCTTCCAGGCCAGATTTATTGGATCTTCACACATTAATTTTCTTTCTATTTGCTTTCATGATATTGTCTTTGTTTTAAGTGTTTTACATTTTTTGTATAATACAACTGGTCATGGATTTAACGTTATGTGCTGTTTCCAGAAGCAAATATGACCTTATCAGCCTGGATACCCCTACCTTTCTCCCATTATTGAAATTCCCAAGAATTGCCTCATTAAATATTTCTTAAATGATACTCTCTTCTGGAATTTTTATTAATAGTATCTATGACATTTTCATTCTCTTTTCCATTTTAAAATGCCCCTCCTAATTTCTTTTTTTAAAAAAAATTAATTTTTTTGGTACCAGGGATTAAACCCAGATATGCTTAACCACTGAGCACTACTTCCAGCCCTTTTATATTTTACTTTGAGATAAGGTATTCCTAACTTGATTAGGGCCTCCCTATGTGCCTAATTTATAATATTTCCATTTGTGATATAAATTCTTTGGTTCATTTTATATGCTGAATCACTCTTGAAATTGTATTTGCCAATGGCATTTAATTGTATTTGGCAATAGCAATTGTGTTATTCTGTCCTTCCTCCAGATTAATTCACTAACATGCTTATTTATTTCTCAACAAAAATTTGTTTTGTGCTAGGAACTCGTGTTCTAGGCACAGTGCATAAAGTAGAACAACAACAACCAAAATGCCTGAAATGTTGGTTTTGTAGAGGTGCAGTAAAGAAGAAAACAAAACAAAACAAAAATTGTGCTTGCCCCTGACACTTCTTCAAGTGTTTCATTGATCCTGGATAAGATTTTTCACTGATTATTTGTCTTTGTGTATTGTATTCTTGATGATAGTTTAAATTTTAATATCATACGTATGCATGGTGTGAGATTTCTATAAATGTTTGTGTCATTCAGACTTTGCTCAAGTAATTCTGAAAATGAAATATTTAAACTTTACAAAGACAATCATTTGTTATGGTTTTGATCTTAAATATCCCATATGTCCATGTCTTAAAGGCTTGGTTGCCAGCCTTTGGCACTATTGGAATGTGGTGGATCCTTAAAGAGGTGGAGCCTTGTGGAAGGAAGCTAGGTTATTAGGGGTATGTCCTTGAAGAGATACTGGGATCTTGGCCTCTTCCTCTCTTTTTGCTTTCTGGCCACCATAAGGTAACTAGGTTTGCTCAATCACATTCTCTCTGCTATAATGTGCTCCTTACTGTAGACCACTAAATAACAGAGTCAACAGAACATGGACTGCAATCTCTGAAACTGTGAGCCAAAATAAATCTTTGCTCTTTATAAATTAATTATTTCACATATTTTTGACACAGTGATGAAAAGCTTACATTTCAATTTAGATTCCTAATTATACAAATGCTTTTATATATTCTGTAAAACTCAAATTATCATCTTCTGTAATTTTTATTTTAAATGACACTTAATAACACTATGTATTTACAGAGTGTGGTGTAATAACTCAATACATGTATGCAATATTTAAGGTTAAAATCAGGATACATTTCATTTCCTTCTTCTTAACCAATTTGTCATTTATTTATGTTTTAAATCTAAAAACACCTTTCCTCTAGTTCTTTATAAAATATACAATTGTTGTAAAATAGTCACCATACTGTGCTGTATTAATTTTATACTCTGAATTTACTTTTTTTCCCTAAAGCAGCATCATATGAGGATTCTTTATGACTCTTAAAAGCATTTGAAGTCATATTAATTTTCCCCTAGTGTTTATATTTTTAAGATTGAAATTTTTCTTTACTTTGATTTATTTCTTCAACAATCTATCTTGAATGCTTGAGCTCAAGTTTTGATACCCAGAACTGGAATCAGGAGTCTAGAGCTAATATAAATTGAATAAAATGTTGTGAAACTAATGTATTTCTAGATATTGAACTTTTATTTGCTTCATTTAATAATATAAATGTAAAAACAAATGTCTATAAGAGTTTTACTGTTTTTGAAAGCAGCTGCATTCAACTTTTGACTGAAAAATATCTTTGACCAGCTGAAATATCTCAGCTAAATGTTAAATGTTTCTTTAACATAACCTTGCATCAATTTTATTTAAAACTGTGTTTCTGCAAATAATTATTTTGACTCAAATGCAACATTTCACATTCACCTATCCAAATTTTATCTTATCTTTGGGGCTGTTACCCCTTTATCAGATATTCAAAATGCATGACACTAGTACTATTATTTTCTCAACCAACATTTGAGCGAACTCTTCTAAATTTTACACCCTCTTCTATATTTTTCAAGTATTTATTTACAATATAGATATAACAGCTATAAATTATACAGGCAAAGATGTCATTTTTTTAGTGGTTACTAGTTTTATGAGGAAAATATTTTGGATATAGCTATAAAACATAATTGAAACTACCCATACTAATTTTCAATCCATATTTTCACATCCAGGTCATGGAGTAAATCATTAAGTATACTTCCAAATATATTCATAAAATATACACAAGATTACATAATTCTCCAAAAGGAAACAAAGCATTTTAAATATTTGTTTTTATATTTTATTTTATATATTTAAAAAGCTTTCAAGACCAAAATTAAACAATTTGTTAATATTACTGATTTCTGGATTCAAAGTCGCTAATCCAATCATTCAATAATTTATAATTTCCATACATTTTTATTAAAGCATGCTCAGTAATTTGCATATCACCTCCCTGATTTGATTGTCATCTACCAAAATGGAAGGAGGTTTTGTGGGGTAGGCATTCATCATTTTGTTTTTGCTCTTAGAGTCTCAACTGGAACATAATAGGCAATAAATCCTTATTTAGTTATATTTTTCATGAGGAATGATCCAGGACTTATTGTGATCACATAAGCTGATAGGTAGTTTTGTAGCTTACACTTTGTGATCTTTATAAAATTAAGAAGTCTACCTCTAATTACGTATCCTTTTATATCATTAGTTAAAGTCTATAAGTTTGGTTTCAAAATAATTTCTGATAACTGTTCAAGGCCCACAGCACAAGTAGAATAAAAAAACTAAAGCTATTTTATGGCACTATATGTAATTAAGGGGCCACTAGAGATTTAATTAAATGCTTCAGATATTGTATGTATTGATCAGAATCCCCATTTCGTGATTTATTACTTCTGTTAGTCCAGGAAGATCATGCATGATTTTATTTTATTTTAATCATTTACTTTATTTGTAACCCTTTCTATCACCACTTGAATTTTGTCATCAGTCCTTTTGGATATTAAATGCTAATCTACTTTAAAATTTTTTCCTGAACATCCATCAATCTTTAACACTGATGTTAATCTATAATACTTATTCTATGTCTGTTAAGTCAACAGATCATTCTTTTTGTTATAGAAGAAAAGCCATCTGGATTTGAACGAGGTCTTTTTCTGTTTAACCTCTTTATATTTATTTCAACTCTCCAAATAGGGCACTAGCAGGTCCTTGTTAACACTTCTTGCCTTTAGCAAGCCAAATAAAATTTATTGACATTAATAGAATTTGAGGGTGAGCCTAATACATCCTGGATTTTAATGTTTCTTATATCATCTCTAGTCCTTTATTTTGAGATAATCAAGCAGTAGACCCTCCCCATGTAGGGAGCATAATTCTGTCACTCTGAATGTTAGTCTGTTACTGTTTTTTTGTTTGTTTGTTTGTTTGTTTTGATGTTGTTTTGTTTTTGTTTTTTGTCCTGTTACTTTAAACTGATAAATATAAGTTAAACAATTTGTTTTCCCCAAAATCAATTCTTGTGGTATGTTTTCTTCTTCTGTTTCATATAATCATCCAGCATTTATACTATCTGTGGTTACATTTTATAAGCAATATGCTCTCTGTATATTTTTATATGACAGCATTTTGAGAAATATCATATCTCTGATTCTTTAACAAATGTTTCCTTGAATAACTGAAATGTTCAGTGATAAAAATGTAACATAATTGTATAATTAGATGAAAATAATGTTTGCGTCTAATATCCTTCAGATTCTAGCACATTTTTATGAAAAATAAGTATGTTAGTCAAACTAACAGAAATGACACCAATAATTTTTATAACATTTCAAATTACTGAATTGTGGGTAAAGAAGAACTATTGTTTTCATAAATAAAAACATAAAGTCCTAAAAGTCAAATGTTTGAAATTTCTTTGCATGAAATGTGTCCCAGGCTATTTAAAGGGTTCATCCTAACTGCTCAGCTTTATCCCACAGTGTAGGTAAATGTTTGTTTTGTGTTAATTAAGAAGTCATTTAAACATCTGTCTTTATTTTATGGACTGCCTTTAAAGTGTAAAATGTGTTTTTCTCATGAGAGCACTTTATGTTCCCAAGTGGCAATTTTAAAGTAAAGTGTCTCTTTTTCAGATATAAAGTCTAATGTTCAAAGGTTTTGCCATCTGTTCTAGTAGTTGAACTTGTGAGTTAGTTGTTTGATTAGAAAAAACAAATGCATAGAAAATGCATCTTCACTCTAGATAAAGAAACTACAAATACTATATTTTTTTAACATTCAGTTTACAAATATGTTATTTTAAGAGGCTTTTCAGGATTAGTTGGCTCTCTTAAGACAAAAATCACTAAATTGAATTGCATATCATTTAGGAAAATAAAAACTCAATTCAATTTTTCAGTACACAAGGAGTTCTTTGTATCAGTTCAAGGTAAACAAATCAATGCTACTGACCACTTCTATTCAATAAAGAGTTATAAAACCAAAAATAGATACTCTAGTTGTTTATGATGCCTCTAAAAGTAAGTTATATCTAATGAGATTTGAACCAACTCTTTGAGATATAAACCAAATTTTGTCAGATTTAGACTCCAAAAGCTCAGTAAAATATTACTTAACACAAAATTTGTTAGAGTAGTTATCAATCATTTTTAAGATTCATCAATGAGTCACATGTTTAGATATTTGGACAGAAATTTATTTTAAAAGTGGAAACACTTAACATTTTGCCTTACAAATTGTGGGGAGAATCACATCTGTTACATATTCGCATTTTTACATAATGCCATATTAGTGACTGTTGTATTCTGCTACCTTTCCTATCCCCTACTATCCCCCCTCCCCTCCCCTCCCCTCCCATCTTCCCTCTCTACCTCCCCTGCTGTTGTTCAATTCTCTCCCTTTTTTTTTCCCTCCCCCTTGCCCCTCATAACCTCTTATAATTTTATGTATCCTTGAAGGTCTCCTACCATTTCCATATGCTTTCCCTTCTCTCTCCGTTTCTCTCCCCCCATTCGTCTTTGTTTACTGTAGTCTTTTCCTCATGCTCTTTCTTCCTGTTCTGTTCTTAGTTTATCTCTTTATATCAAAGCAGACATTTGGCATTTGTTTTTTAGGGCTTGGCTAGCTTCGCTTAGCATAATCTGCTCTAATGCCATCCATTTCCCTGCAAATTCTATGATTTTGTCATTTCTTAGTGCTGCATAATACTCCAATGTGTATAGATGCCACATTTTTTTTATCCATTCATCAATTGAAGGGCATTGAAGGGCATCTGCAATCTGTATTTGGGGTGAAAATGGGAGTTCAAAGCACAATTTGAGTCTAATGTATGAAAGATGATATATCATGAACTATGTAATGCGATAAATAATCAATAAAAAAAAATTAAAAAAGAAAAAAAAAACTAGATAGTATTTTATCATGTAGCTATTTTTTATCTTGTTAACAAGTATTTGAAGATACATTTCTCTGAATCTTAAAAAATGTACTCTTTATTAGGATCAAATGCCAAAAGCAACTTTGCATTTTATTATAAATTTGGGGGACAATAATATCTCATTCAGTGGATATATAACACTTAACTTACCCATCTTTTTATTATTAGACATTGGGGTTATTTCTCATGTTGTATAGTATAATTACCATATAAATTATTGAACATTAAAAAAAAAAAAAACACAAATTGTGGGGAGAAATGCCTAATTCAAATATTTTGCTCCTATTGAGACCAGAATACCAATTCCTATGAAAAATATTCTGTAATCTGTATTAATTCTAGAAACTCTTGAAATTGTTTTATTATTATGGAGATAAATTTTATCCCAGAATTCTCTATCTTTAATGAATATTCCATTGATATTTCAGACATGGTTACTAGAAATACATACAATAACATTAATAGTTTCTGTACTCAAAAATAAATTGTTTTCCTTATTTCGTGAAAGTTTTGCTTTAGAATTGTGTCAAGCAGATGTATCTGCCTAACATTCATATAATTAGAGATTATTTTTGAAGCAGCAGCCATTTTTAGGAATATCTGGATCCTAGATGATTTTTGTATTGATCCTGAAATTCATATGAGTAGTTGCTTCAGAAATTTTGATCCTGTCAAAACCTTGATCAGTTATTACCAATCAATGGGGGCTACTAGAAATCCTTAGAACACTAAGTAGTTCTTGCATTCACAGCAGTATTTTCTGTTTGTATTATGTACACAGCCCTAACAGCACAAATTTAAAGTTACTACAAGGTAGTATAATTTTGCTAACCTATACTTCACAATGTTGGTGGGGAAAATGGCATGATTAAACCTTACATACAGTGTACATTTGTGAAATATACAGAGTCCAAGAAGTCAATGCCAAGGCATAGTCTGATTTTTGTAACCAATAACATTTTTATGAAGATACTAGATAGTTTTTACATTGGACTTTCAAAATTAAATAATGCTCCAAAAATAGTTAAGAAAAGAATGAGAGTGGCCCATCCCCCAAAGTAGGAAAAAAACAGAGGAAAAACAACAACAACAATAACAACAAAACATTAAGGAAATAAATAAAGTTAATTAAAATAAAGGTTTATCTAAACCATGGGAGATGACTTAGAAATGCAGGGTGAAAGAATATCTTAAATTATAGAATTGTGATTTTTTTTTAAAATTAAAGTCTACTGCAAATTTTTGAAAGGCTGAAGAATAAGATTAAAACTATATTTTTATGAAGATTAATCAAAATATTGTCTTTTTAAACAATGTGCAATATAGGTTTTTAATAAATATGTCTTAGTTTAATTAACATAATTACTTTAAGGGTAATTCTCAAAACAGTCAAACCTAGTAGAACTTGATTACAATAATTTTACAAAGGTAGAGATGGGGATATAAGATCACATAGTTTTATATGACTACCAAAGAAAGAATCCCATGGAAATATCTCCAAAGACTTTATTATGTGATTTTTAAAATATATACTTGAAATTTTTACTTGCAACCAAATATCAATTTGCTTAGTTGTAATTATTATTATTGTATATTAATATATTATTATTATATGTTAACATGACAAATATATGTTCAAATGAATCTGTTGATTTCCCTTACTGTAAGGTTTCAACAAGAAATTTATGCCTAGGGCTGGGGCTGAGACTCAGTGGTAGAGCGCTTGCCTTGCCCATGTGAAGCACTGGGTTCAATCTTCAATACCACATAAAAGTAAACAAAATAAAGATATTGTGTGCATGGATAACTAAAAAAATTTTGAAAAAAAAAAGAAATTTATGCCTAGTGTAGGAAGGCTTGATCTAGCATAGTAAAATGTGGTTGATCAGGGACCTAGCATAAACTGTTAGGAATTATGCTAATGGTAGGGAGATGGAAGAACAGATGTGTTCTTTCAACTCTTTATCTTTGCCTCCCAGGTAGGAAGGTCTCTCCTGACTCCTGAGACAATCCTTATATACTAGTATTACCGCAAGCACAAACTGTCAGGGGATCTAATCATGAAACATACTCTGTATATTTCCTAAATTATCAGTTTTTTTATCCTTACTATTTTTATCTGGTTCTAGTTCCCTACAGTGTCTTCTCTCCAGTTCACACCATTCCTTTTTCTGTGATTTTCAGATATGTACTCTTAAGATTTTTAACAATCTATTTCATTTGTTGTTTGACACTTTTTAAAATGTTTATGAGAAATTAAATATGGTTGTTTCCATCAGAATAATCATCATTGCTTTAAAGTATTTGAAAACAACAGCATGAGAGGCTTTTTCAAATGAATAGAAATCAAATTAGTAAATGAATAAACAGAAACTCAAATCATATGAATTATAAGAAATACTATGTAAACATAAATTTGTCAAGTTTTCATTTTATTTTTTCAACAACTAAAAGATCAAAAACTGGGTCCAACATCAAATAATTAATATGCAATAGGGAAGATGTGTATTCATATAGTGTAACATATTAATTTTGTAAAAAGCATTAAAGCATAGTAAATGTTACATAGCATGGGTCTTTGCCACAACTGTTAAACTCTGCTCTTGTAACCTAAGTAAATTCTGAGTATATAAATAAATAGATGTAGCTATATCTCAATATAACCTTATTTAAAAAGAAAAGCAAACAATAGGCCAGATTTGCCCAATTGGCCATGATTAACTATATAATAAAGCATGAATGTGGTTATACAAGACTCCATTAATATATGAAATGTGGATGCTGAGCTAAAAATATAAAAATAGCTTATGTCTGTTATTTAACCTGAGCAGGTAAATCAGTATTTTACACTATTAAGATAGCAAGCAGAATTTGTATTAATACAAGTAACCATAAACATTGGCAAGATGTGGAGAAAAAGGTAGAGTCATACATTGCTAGTGGGACTGCAAATTGGTGCTACCACTCGGGAAAGCAGTATGGAGATTCTTCAAAAAACTTGGAAGGGAACCACCATTTGACCCAGTTATCCCACTCCTTGGCATATACCCAAAGGACTTAAATTCAGCATACTATAGTGACACAGCCACAACAATGTTTATACCAGCTCAATTCACAATAGCTAAGCTATGGAACCAAACTCAATGCCCTTTAAAAGATGAATGGATTTTATATATATATTCACAATGGAGTATTACCATGCCAGCAAATGGATGGATCTGGAAACTATCCTGATAAGTGAAATAAGTCAATCCCCAAAAGGTAATGGGGATTTAATGTTTCCTCTGATATGAGGAAGCAAACCCACACTAAGGGGACAGGGGAGAATAGAAGTTCAGTAGATTAGACAATGAGGAATGGAGGGAAGGGATGGGAGATGGGAAAAGGAAAGACAGTGGAATTAATCTGTCATAATTTTCTCATATATGTATAAAAACAACAGTGAATTCCACCATTGCGTATATCCATAAGAATGGAATACTAACTAGAATGAGATATATTCCAAGCTTGTGTAACTATATCAAAATAGATTCTACTATGATGTATAACTAAAACATGAAAACTTTTAAAAATCTGGAACATTTGTTTTAACATTGAATAGTTATCTGATTATTCATAATATCAAGCACCTAATATTTATTATATTAATTTAAAAATCAGTGTGAAGGTATATATATGTACATGTATCCATACACTATATGTACAAACATGTGCTAAAATCTAGAGCTCTAATTCTGAGCCATATTTTAATCTATAATCTAATATTTCAGTCTATCTATAACAGCTCCTTTTATATTACCTAATGTTAAAATATCAGTGATATTCCCCCATGACAATTTTATCCTCCTTATTTTCTTATTCCTATTCCTTATAGACATTATTTTCTCAGTTTCTAAAGAGCTAGTTCCTTCCACTGAACATTTTTGTTCATCTGTGTAATCATTCATAAAGTGCCAAAGATGATATTCCAGCTCCAAAAAGGACCTATCTGTGTACCACAGGACCTTTGTTCTAGATCCCATTGATTTTTTTTGTAAACACTTGTATTGAGGTTTTTTTTTTTTTTTAGCTTTTTTGCTGCTGTGACCAAAAGACCTTACAAAAATAATTTTAGAGGGAGAAAGTTTATTTTAAGTCTCATGGCTTCATAGATCCTGATCTATGAATGGCTCCATTCCTTGGGTTCTGAGGCAAAAAAGAACATCATGGTAAAGGAGTGAGGTAGAGGAAATTGGCTCAAGATATCACATCAAGAAGCAGAGAGAGAGCACTATTCAAGAAGGACAAAATGTATACCCCAAAGGCAAGCCCCCAGGAACCCACCTCCAACAGCCACACCTTAACTGCCTGCAGTTATCACTCAATTAATCCCCACCAAGGGATCAATCCACTGACTGGGATAAGGCTCACACAACCCAATCATTTCACCTCTCAGCCTTCTTGTGTTATCTCACATGTGAGCTTTTCAATGACACCTCACATTCAAACTATAACAGAGGTAAATATCCCACAAAATCATATATGTTCATTTCAAACATTTTCAGTAAATATTTATTATTATTAATCATCAATATGATACAGTTTTGAGTATTTCTGTCATATCTAAATTTCTCCCATTCTCATTTACTCTTTAATTTTGGCTATTCTGGGCATTTCATATAAATGGAGTCACATAATAATGTAGATTTTATTCCTGGCTTCTGTGAGCTAGCACAACACATTCGAGGTAATCCATGTTTCAGCATATCTCAGTGAGGCATATATTGCTGATTATTATAGTTTTATATAGATACACAATTTGTTCACTACACGATGAAATTAGGATTAGTTACAGTTTTCATCTATTATAAAAATGCTACTATGAATATTCACAAACAAATCTTTGTGTTAACATATATTTTCATATTTTGGGTTATATATCTATAAGCAAAAACAATTCTCTATACTCATATAGATATTTTATTGTTTTTAACTCCTATATTTGGGTTTATATTTAGGTTTATGATCCACTTCAAGTTTTTTCTCTTTTTATTTTTCTTTCTTTGCATCAATATGGTGAGAACTAAAGCCATTTTAAAATGATTATCCAATTGTTCCAGCACCAATTCTTTAAAAAGACTGTGTTTTCCCCATTGAATTTTCCTGACACTTTTGTTTAAAATCAATTAGTACATATTTATTTCTGGACTCTTAATTCCATTCCATTGATCTGTATGCCTATTTGTACATTACTATACCCTGTGATAATTACCATAGCCTTAAGTAGTTTTGATTTGGGGTAGTGTGTTTTCCAATGCTGTTCCTCTTACAAAATTATGGCTATTCTAGATTTTTTATATTCTCTTATGAATCTCAGGATCATAAGGAGTTTGTCAACTTGAAAAAAAATAAAGCCACATGTAATTTTATCAGAGTTTAATTGAATCTATATATTATTTATAGAAAAATTTTATCTTAAAAATAATGAGTTTTTGATTTTTGGGGGGGTCGGAGGCTGAGGTTGTGGCTCAGATGTAGAGTGCTTGCCTAGTGCGTGCAAGGCCCTGGGTTCGATCCTTAGCACTACATAAAAATAAATAAATAAAGTAAAGGTATTCTGTCCAAGTACAATTAAAAAATAAATATTAAATAAAAATTGAGTTTTTTAATCCAATAATTTGTAACATTTATTTATTTTCCATTTATTTCTAAATTCATGATTTTCTCAGTAATATTTTTAAATTATCAGATGTCAATACTTGCACTTGTTTTAACAAATTTATTTATAATTACAGTTGACCCTCATTATGTGTATAATCTTTACTTGTGAATTCACCTACTTACTACAGTATAGTTTTAACCCTCGGATCAATACCTGTGGTACTTTCAAAGTCATTTAAATATATGTGGAGAGTGACAAAAATATTTGAGTCACCCAATAGTATCTGGACAGTGGAGTTTGAGCAAAGCAATGACCAGACTTCTTGTTTCAGCTCTTGTACGAGATGATTAGCAGATGGAGAAGGCAGCAAGCTATGCAAATGGAACAGGAAACTCCAGCTCTGTGGCCAGTGGACAAGGTTTGAATCCCAAAGCACCTGTTTTAGGGTGGCTTTAGGTAAGTCACTTAACAATTATGAACTTTGTTTACTCTGGTCAAATTTTTAAAAAGTTAAATCTGCCAGGGTGAATTGATTTCAGAACTTAATATTATAATTTGCTGTATATATTACATAAATTATATAACTAAATGCGTGGGGGGGCACTTGTGTATGTGTATAGTTTCTAATACATTTCTTCTAGGAGCAATGATTTAATATTCACTAATTCAGGGTCAGTGGGGCCTATGTAGAATATAACTCACTGCAAATGATGAAAATCAACTAT
Source organism: Spermophilus citellus (assembly GCF_964194105.1). Classification (NCBI taxonomy): domain Eukaryota; kingdom Metazoa; phylum Chordata; class Mammalia; order Rodentia; family Sciuridae; genus Spermophilus; species Spermophilus citellus. The sequence goes on from NC_138193.1 coordinate 88,795,660, forward strand.
GTATTTTTCTAAGGTTATCATGAAGGAAATTGTTTTTAAAACGTCACTTTTTTGATTGTTTCTAGTTTAGAGAAATAAAATTCATTCATGCATTTTGGACTTGTTGAACCTTCTCTCTTGCTGAACTTATTCATCATTTCTAATAATTACATGTATATGTGTCTGTATGTATCCTTCATGGCTTTCTATATAATCATGCGCTTAAGTAATTTTACCTCACTCTTTCAGTCTGTATGTATGTGTTTATTAATGCACTTCATATATATATGTATGTATATATATATATATATATATATATATATATATATATATATATATTTCATTGTACCCACTGTAAACTCAATTTCAATATTGAATAGAAGTGAGAAGTATAGATAGATTGCTTTCCCTGATTTTTTTTGGGGGGGAGCATTTCTTCTTTTATAGGTTTCTCATAGTTGTCAATTATCAGAGTAAGAAATATCCCTTCTATTGTGAGTTTATTAAAAGTGTTGAGGGGTGTTAGATTTTGAGGAATGTTTTATGTCTCTTGTGATGATCCTGTAACTACTGGGTTGATTCTGTTAACCTGCCATTTTATCTTAAATTAATTTCAAAAAGCAAAACAATCTTGAATGTCTGACATGAATCCTACTTGTTAATGATGTAGAATTTTTTTAATGCCTTCCTATTGACATTTTTTTGTTTGTTAAGGCAATACTGCCTTAACAGTTTCCTTGACCAAACTTTAGACAGACTTCTTTCCACCTCTAGGCTCCTGATCTTCTTCGCCTTGGAGTACTTGTTTAAGAAAGCTCTTATATTAGTCTCTGTCCCTTTGAGTTGTACGTCTGTTAAAGCATCCTATGAGTTTTGCAACTCAATATTGTCTTAAAGACCTGGAAGTTTCCTTTGGAAATGCAATCAAAGAGTATAGATCCCTTTCTTTCAGTCTCTGTGGGAGAGAGGGGCTTAATTATGTAGGCATAATTCTCCATTTTATAAAACTACCTCTTGCAATCTTGTTATAAAGATTATACACCTTCTGTATTTGCTAATTTGCCTCATGCAAAAGAAAATGTAAACTTTCTCTTTTTTGTTTTTGAGGTTCCAGGTTGATGATCTTTCTCTTTTGTTTATTTCCTGCCTACTTTTTTGCTGAATAAATACTTATACCATTTTAATTTCTGTATTAGTATTAACTTTTTATTATTATTTTAGTGGTTGCTCTACAAACTATATGAAAATAAATATGTCACAGTATACTTCAGATTACTACTAATTTTATTACAATATAGAAGTTTTGCTTTAATACAGCTGTTTTCTTCTCATTCCTTTAACTGTTGTTGCCAAATATCTCTATGATATAAACTCAATATGACATATATTCTGATATCTCATTTGAAGTTGGAGAATTTTTTAGTATTTATCAAAAGGTAAGTTGACTGTCAATACATTTTCTCAATTTTGTTTATTCAGACTCTTTCACATATATTTTTTAAATATAGTTTTGATTTCATTTTTTGTACAGAAGATTGAACTCAGAGGCACTCAACCACTGAGCTACACCCTCAACCCTATTTTGTATTTTATTTAGAGACAGGGTCTCATTGAGTTGCTTAGCGCCTCAACATTGCTGAGGCTAGCTTTGAACTGGCGATTCTCCTGCCTCAGCCTCCCCATCACTGGGATTACAGGTGTGTGCCACCTGTAAACTTGAAATATAGTTTTGCTAGATATAGAATTATTGATTAAGAGTGCTTCCCCTCACACTTTGAATATAACATCCCCTCATCCTGTCTTCTCTATGATTAGAAGCATTCAGCCATTATTCCTCTGTAAGTGTTGATTTGTTTTTCTTATTCATTTTTAAAAATACGTTTTCTATGTTTTGGTGTTCAATAGATTGAGTATGATGTGTATGGGTAAGGATTACTTTGTGCTTATCCTATTGATACTTGTGGATTAATTTTTTAAAAACCATGTTTGGGAAGTTCAAGACATTTTTTCCCCACAATTTTTTTGCTGTTATTCTCTGAATCTCAGATTCCTGTTATTTATATATTGGGGTGTTTTATGTTGTATCAGGCATCTCCAAATATTTGCATAAAAATTCTGTTTGTTGTTGTTGTTTTTTTTTTGTGTGTGTGTGTGTGTCTGTGTGTGTGTTCATGATAGTTCGTAACTATCTACGTTACTTGCAAAAGGTCACTTCTTCCTCTGTCAAAACTTTTCCACCTTGCCAGGCGTGGCGGTGCACACCTGTAATCCCAATAGCTTGGGAGGCTGAGACAGAAGGATCACAAGTTCAAAGCCAGCCTCAGCAACAGCGAGGTGCTAAGCAACTCAGTAAGACCTTATCTCTAAAATACAAAAATACGGCTGGGGATGTGGCTTAATGGTAAAGTGCCCCTGAGTTCAACTCCTGGTACCAAAAAAAAAAAAATATATATATATATATATATATATATATATAACCTTCAAGAATATAAATTACCTTCCATCTTTCAGTGAAGTAATTCCTACTTTAAATTAGAAATGTTTTATCACTATTTTTGAGTATCCCTCTAACCACTTAGCTGTTTTTACTATGGTCTGATTTTCCAGAATACATAAAAATCCCTGAAGGCAAGAATTGTACTTTTCTTAGTTCTATGTCTTTTGCACCATCTATTATATTATTTTATACTCAATAGCTGCTCAGCAAATAAGTCAATTGACTCAAGCTCAATAATTGCATTGTGGTTATTGCCAAAACTTTTACTATTATCAACAATATCCCCATAGTCCTAACCTTTCAGGGCAATATTAAGCATTTAAGAATGTTTAACATTACAAGGTCCTAACTGTAGATGGACTACTAATCACTACATAATCTAGGGTGATTTTTTCCTGAAGCAACAGAACTCCTGCTTCAGGGCCATCACATTAAACAACCAAGGAGCAATCCTTCAAGTCTCAGTCTATTCAAAAGCTTCCCCTGGTATTCTGTAGACTGCAACCTGTACAAAGATGTGCAGAGAGTCCTGATCTTAAATAAGAAGTAAATGTACTATTTATTTAGTTGGAAGTTCAAAAGTAGAATACATACACATTTTACTTAGTTCCTATAGCTATACTTTCAACTCTGGTATTCCTGTGCTGTACCCTCCTTTCAATACAGTGGGGTTTTTGTTTGTTTGTTCATTTGTTTTAACCTCTGGTGAACATCTCTCATCATAAAAAATGTCTGTCAGTAGCTCAATGTTTGCAACTATACATGATGACATCCTGTAATTTCTGAAGATAATGGGAATTTTCTTTTTCTTACAATTATTTATTTTTGTTTGTTTCTTTTTTTGGCACAAGGGATTGAACTCAGAGTTTCACACATACTAGGCAAACACTTATCACTTAGCTACATCCCCAGCACACAGTGATTCATTAAAAAATTTTTTTCTAAAAGTAAATTTATTTCACAGGAACCGTGGCAAATCTACTCTTTCTCAAATAGATACACATTTTGTTGCATGCCAGTTTTTATGGTCAAGGAAATGCATTTTCTAATTGGTTTAATTAGAGTTCCTAAACAAGTTACTCTTAACCAGAGATTAAGTTTACTCTCAGATCAGTCAGAACTAAGTTTGGAGTTGGGAATTGGGCAAGGAGATGGTTATATCTTGAATGAAGAAGAGATAGAAATAGGAACCAAACAGATTATTTGATAGAAAGTACAGAAATTAGTTCAGCAACACATTATATGAATTATACATAGTTATTTAAAAGATGTCAAAGATTCATACTTCATATGCTAATAATTGTTGCATTAGCATAATGAATAATGTATCTTACCTTGCATTTATTCTTTTAAGATTTATAATCAACCATCTTCCTTCCCTTTCTATTCTTGGTAAAAATTGAGAATAACCTAATGCATATCCTCAATCAGAACTTTATCTGTATTGTTTACTGGATATAATCAGATTACAAATATTTTCAGATACAAAGTAAAATGAATATTGTAACTAATTGTATTTGATAGTCATGTAGTACAAACATTAAGGTTTAAGTCTGTTCAACTTACCATTTTTTTACACTTGTTAGCATTGAAAGGCCTTTCATATTTTTAATTAGCTCTTTCTTCTTCTATTCTTGACAAGTGGAATATCATCAACTTAATAGAGGAAGATACTCATCCACCCGAAAATTTAATGAACTGACCAAGGACAGAATGAGACTGACAAAAATTTAATATCCACAGGAACAGTGTTAAAATTGCCCTACCAAATCGACCATAACATGCTTGATTTGGAATTTGGGGTCACATTAAAGACCGATTGCTCAGCAATAAATCTAGCCAATGAGGAAGCAATATTAATAAGCCATTAAGATGGCAAAACTTATTTAACTGACCATGCAGCATTCTGTTATTCAATATTTTTAATTTAAGGGGACAGTCATTATCAAGGTGTGGCAAAGTAGAAAATATATGTATTTTGATGTCAAGTATATACGTTGATGGTCAAATGAAGAAGGTTATGTATCATTATTTATGCCAATTTTTCATTTATTTATCTTAAGCCAGTTCCTAATAGTCAAATATGATAAAAGGACATATACTGGTCTAGCCATTCTGAAGAGTAATCTGGAAATAGTCATTTAAATATATATATATATATATATATATATATATATATATATATATATATATATATATATATATCCCCTAAGGCTAGGCTAAATATACAAACTTAGGATTGAAAGTGAGTGTTATTTATATTATTCTGAGACATTAAACTTAAACCAAGTCTGCTCTGAGCAAGCAAATATGTGTCTCAACTTACTGAAACCCAGTAATTTTTTTCTTAGGTGTTAAAGAATTTCATTCAATGATGTACAGATGTAGATGCACAAGAATCATCATAGGAAAGTAAATAAGTAAATATTTATATTAATCCTGAAATCTTAACTAAATAAAATTAGCTAACTTATATTAATACCCAATCTTAATTATGTTAATTTTATAATGTGTATTTTATTACTAATTATATAATAGTTTTAAAAATAATTTTTTTGTTTTAAATATAAGTATATTAACTATTATTAATTTCTTTCTTGTAAGTATTCATATTCTTTAGTCAATATCTTAGTGCTTTTTATTTTATTTACATAAACTTCTTCTGTTTTTTCCAATTGTGTAAGAAGTTTCCCTTTCATTTTTGTTATAATATTGAGCTTTTCTTATTAATTCTTCTAAATAGAATTGATTAATTTTAGTTTTAAATTTTATTGAAATTTTTATGATATTTCACTAAACCTACAATGAATGTTAAAATTTATATCACTTATGTTATTTAGTTTTCCATAGGAAAATATTAGTCCTTTATTTAAGTTCTCTGTTTTAATGTTTCTCAGTAGAGGTATGCTATTCATCTTGTTTGATTCTAACATACAGCTTCAAAAATCTGAAGTCCCCACAGATTACACAATTTGTCACCATTTTATTTTTTCTGTTACAATTTCAGTTGAATTATTATTATTGATTAATAGAAAAAAATTAAATAAGTGTTGAAAGTATGTAATTGAAGAACTGCCAACCATTTCTCCTGCCTAGTAATTCTGAGGACATGGTTTAGGGTACTTGAGAGAGCTAAGTAAAGGAGATTTTTTTTTAATTTTTAAAAATTTTGTTAAGACTCAAAAAAAAAAAGACTTCAAATACAGCTTTACTGTGGATCCTTTCCTTTTACCTAAATGAAAAAAATTCATTTTTAAAAATGTTTTACCTAAAAACCAACAAAAATGTGCCACAGAGCAATCAAGATTCTATCTAAATTTAGTTGTGGTTTACTTAACTCCCAAAGAAGTAGTCAGCACATATCCGATAACTTTCTCTATAATAAAGTTTTAGAGCAAAAATAAAATACAGTTACTGCTGTAGTAGATTCTAATGTGAAAAAGAGGCAAAATAATGATACATAATAATAATGAAAATATTTAATAATAAGCAGCATAATCTTAGAGGGTGATTCTCTGTAAAAGAGGGGTTGCTGTGATAGCATAAGATAGAGAACAGCTTTAAAGGAGCACGTGAGGAATGTCCTTTTTGAGGAGGTTACACTTTAGTAGGAACATGATTGAATTAAAAAAAGTCACTTATAGAAAGAGGAGAAGAGCACTCTTTGCAGAGAGGCAATAACAAAGGCCCTGAAGCAGAAATAAGTTTAGTAATTTTGCGAAAGCAGAGAAAGCCACCTAGGTTGGACAGCGAAGCAATGACATAGGGGTAAAAAACAGCATTGTACAGGTAGGTAAAGATTCTACTTACTTCCCACAAGGTAAAAAGGTAAATGCGATTTAATCTTATTTGAGAGATTTTTTTAAATGTATAGGATTAATTGTTAAGTAGACACATGGAGATATTAGATGGCTATTGAGGTAGCCCGCCAGAGATAGGAAGGTCATATAAACCAGGTGATGGTATTAAGGATGATAAAAATGGTAAGATTCAGGATATTTTGGATATAGAATTGTTTGTTGATTAGATATAGAGATTGAAGCATTGCAACAAATAATGACTTGTAAGGTTTTAAATTAAACAATGGGGAATTCCGTGCAGTTATGTAGTGAAATGGAAATGTAAGGAAGTATAGGACTAGAGGAAAAGCTTCATTAATTTTACCAGGCATCAACAGTAAATGACAAGTTGAGAACTGACTATTTTTAGTTCTGGAATACAGAACAAACCACCAATCACATATGGATGGATCATCAAACTATTTCTTCCTAGGTGCTATTTCTCTAGCAATTAATCACATTGTATTATTTATTGTACAACCACATATAAATTCCATAATTTACCTCCTGTAAGATGGTTTTCAGTCTGAATCCAGTGTCTATGTATTACCCGTGATTAAGAAAACTGGCTTGTGACATGGCATGATAGCATATTGGGGTAAACTCCTAGATAAATAAAGTTGTGCACATACTTCATCAGAACCAATGCTGAACTCCAAACTTAAAGGAAAGTCTTAATATCTACAAAGAAATCAATAAAAGCATACATCAATTTTCCACAGAGGAAGTTTATGTAGAACCTTGATTGCCAGATTAATATTGATATAGTAGAATCACAATAATAAACAAAACTGACATTTATTAGAAACCTACATATGATACTATTATGTCATGATTTAAAATATATAATCCTTAGGTATAATATGTGCTTTAAAAGTATAAATAAATATATGGAATGGTAAATAATAACATTAAAATACCTTGTGTGTGCTTCTAATGGTGCTAAAAGAATGCAATTAGGAAATTTTATATTAAAGCCATAGGATTATATTTGTATTATTTTCTTTATGAGAATCATGGTTGGCATATCTTGGTGTGATAGGTAAAGCAGTTGCAAATGTTTAGTATATTTCTCTTAAAATTTTATATGAAATATTTCTAATAATTTCAAACAAAAGTTTGAAAGTAGGTAGAGTTCTAGCAGATACATAAATCAGCAATAATTTGAGAGATAAAAATGTGTGTCCAGATTATATTTTGTATGCCTATAAATTAATACTAAAGACAAATAAGAATAATCCCACAGTAAAATGGTCAGAAGTCATGTAAGCACATATAAAAGACATAAATGGCTTCTAAATCCATGAAAAGTATGCCTGGCACTATTATTCCACAGAAAAATCTAAGGTAAAAATCACAGTTACATGCCATTTCACATCTCTAAACTTATTATTATCAAATAGATTAATAATACCAGGTATTAGTGAAGATGTGGAGGAGGGGAAATTTTCATATATTGGTGGGTAGTATGTAAAATAATACACACAGTCATTTTGGAATTTTTTGACAGTTTCTAATAGTGATCAGCAAACACACCCATCTCATGATATAACAATTCTACTTCCAAATGTATGTCGAAGAGAAGCTAGGGCATATATACACAGAGAGATTACAAGAATATCTGTAGCAGTATTATTCAGTGGAGAAAACTAGGAAAAAATCCAAACTTCTATGAGTAGGAGAATAAACAAACTGTGATGTATAAATACAATAAATCCTGTTTAATAAGACAAGAAAGAACCACTGCACTGATATATACACAACAGCATATGTTAGTGTCAAAGACACATTGAAGAAACCAGACAAAAGCAATAAAACCATGGTCCTTTTTATGGTTCAAGATAGGAGGTGTTCCCCCAAAAGCTCCTGTTTGAGACAATGCAAGAAAGTTTATATATGAAATGACTGGATTATGAGACTCTTAACCTAATCATTGCATTAATCCCTTGATAGGGATTAGTGGGTGTAAACTGTAGGCAGGTAGGGTGTGGCTGAAGGAAGTGGATCACTAGGGGGCTTGCCTTTGGAGTTTACAATTTTTTTTAAGCCACAGGAACATAAGAGTATTAATCTCCAGGATATAATATAAAGAACTCAAAAAAACTGAACACAAAACAAACAAACAAAAACAACCCAATCAATAAATAAGCTAAGAAGCTGAACAGACACTACTTCGAAGAAGATACACATTTAATCAACAAATATATGAAAAAGTAATCAACATCTCTAGTAATTAAAGAAATGCAAATTAAAACTACTCTAAGATTTCATCTCATGCCAGTCAGAATGGCAGTTATCAAGAATACAAACAATAAATGTTGATGAGAATGTGGGGGGAAAGGCACACTCATTCACTACTGGTGGGACTGAAAATTGGTGTAACCAATCTGGAAAACAGTATGGAGATTCCTTAGAAAACTTGAAATAGAACCAGCATCTGACCCAGCTATCCCATTCCTCTTTCTATACCAAAGGACATAAAATCAGCATGCTATAGTAATGCAGCCACATCAATGTTTATAGCACCTCAATTCACAGTAGCTAAACTGTGGAATTTATATTCTGTCCTTGTTGATTATCACAACCTGAGCCACTTGCTTCTGCCCTGATGTTCTATCACCACACACTTCTGCCATGATGTTCTGCCCCACCTCAGGCCCCGAGGAATTAGGTTGGCCACGTATGGACTGAAACCTCTGAAACTATGAACCCCCAAATAAACTTTTCCTCCTCTTATTGTTATTTTTAGGTCTTTTGGTCATAGCAGTGTAAACGCTGGCTACAGCATTCCAATATATATGAAGTTTAAGAATGGGTAACAGTAATACAAGGTATTGAAGTCAGAACAATGGTAGAGTTCTGACAGGATATTGAAGGTAGATTGACTGGTAAATTCCAGGAGAGAGTTTCCCATGTTCTCTACCTTAACTTTATAATATTATTATAAATCAAGATTCTCTGAACTTTATATTTTATAACTGTATTTTATTGCATGTAAATTATGACCTTAACAAAAAAAATAATAATTATAGTATTGTCTCAATATAAGGGCTATAAATTTTTAAAGAAAATTGTATAGCTTTCTTTGTCCTTAGTTCTAAAGGATATTTAGGGCTCAGATCTTCAGGGCCTTGATATGTTGCCTGTTGAAACATTTTTCTCTATCCTTGGATGTATGTAGGAGCAAGACACATTTTACTCACAGAATTATAGCAGAAGCTAGCTTAATGAATCTTGAAATATGTCTGTCAAATGATGAAAAAGAATGTGTGTGCATGATCTGTGAAATACAGAAATGTTTTGTGCCGTGATTTATGGCGGTACTGCATGAAACTCTAAAATCTTAGGGCTTTGTATTTATACAACATTAAGCCCCACAATACCTGCCTTCCAGCGCGACAGGACCGATTATTCTCTATTGTCATTCATTTTCTGTTGCCAGTGTATAACTGCATTATCAATCACATGTGATTTATCTGTTTCTTGATCAAATAACTACTGTATACCTGGTTCAGGTGACATAATATAGTTTTAGAATGGAAATGCATCACTCTTTGTGAGGCAAAAATTAAAGAAGAAAGATGAAATCATTCTGAAGTAAACAAAGTGAACCTGAAGAAACAAAAGTAATTTGTTTAATATTTTTAAAGAAATTTTCTCATCTGTGTAAGTCAGGAGAAAAATTAAATACTTAGAAGATTATTTTTTTGTTGTGTATTTACCTTGCAAACCATTGTAGAAACAAAATGGCCTTACCATGTACTTGAGAAGCCCAAGCCCTTTCCTCATGTTTGGACCACCATAAAAATGCTGCTCCATTTCCATGTCCACAGGGGAAGGACGTAAAAAAGAGAGAATATTTTCACTTTTTGACCGGGGTCAATATATGGCCTATGGTTAAAAAAAAAAAAAAAAAAAAAAAACAGAGTCAGAAAAAGGGACTAATTTCTAAAAGCAGCTTATCTGAGGGATTTATACTGGGAGAAAAACAAAAAATGACGGGACCATACATGTGATTAGAACTCTGACCACAGTCCTGCAATATGCATGGCAGGCAAACAACCACTGAGACATTGACCTAAAATGATCAGGCCCTGAGTAATGACTGTCAGCTTTCTTGATTTTATCCTTGTGTCCTTGCCTCCGACTCAGAATCCACCAGGGAACACTCAATAAACTTCCTGATCCAATCATGTCTGGTTGCTAGTTAGTTCACCTCCAGTGACTCCAAACCAACAACCTGCAGTCAGGACATAGCCTGTAGGTGTTCTCACTCTAGAGATGAGCAATGAAGATGCTGGGTTGAAACGAAGCTGGGAGGACGAAGAAGAGACAGTGAAATAGAGCAATAATAAATATGAAAATAATGCTGAGAAAATACTTGCTGCTACTGTGGAGAGTAATATAAGGACATAAAACCAAGCAAGGGAAAATAGAAATAGATGTTTACATAAGTAAGGGACCTTGGCAGGATTTTAATTTCATTATAGTTTAACTGAAGAGATCACAGAAGCTCACAAATTCATGGATGAAACAGGCAAAGAGGGTCACAGAATTCTAAGTAATAGAATATTTTTTTTAGCATTTCTTATTACCAGTTCAAACCATAAACTACTTTAATGGTTTTTGAATTAGTCTAGACAACACTAGTACATTGCTGGTCATGAACTGAATTTGTTTTTGAAATAAGTGCAAATATATTTAAGCAAGAAAATGTCTTTTAAAAAACCAGATTTTGAAATTAGTGCAGACTTTCATTTATAAATCCCTGTTGTGCCATTTGCTGTCAGTATAATTTCTGGTAATTATTTAACATTTATGAATCTCAATTTCTTCTTCTAGAAAAGGAGAACAGCAAGGTTACCTCATAGTGATAAAGACAGGCAATTTAAGTAAACTTTTTAGCATCACAGATGGCTCAGAAAAGATGGTAAATGTGAGAAAGCGCTTCTATATTTGGATAAAATATAAGAATACAGTTCATTGATTATTTCTTAGCAGCTTTAATACATATATACATACTTACATGAAAAAACACATACATACATTTCAACAATATTGAGCAAAAGGACAAGAGCTACCAATTCCATTTTCTATAAAAGGACCTTGAAAGTCAAGAGTATTAAGGGCTTTGCCAAGAGTCTACTACTTAATAATAGAAACTGAACTTAAGTCCATGACTTCTGATTTTTCTGGGACCTTGAGAGTCTTAGATTCATATATATGTTCTTGAGATTTCATTCTTTTAAAAAAAATTGCAGCATTCTACCAATGACCCTAGAAAAGTTTCATTGTTTCAGAGATAACCAGAATGACTATCAGGGAACTTTCCATCCGAGTATTTATGCCTTAGTCCTGTCATGTATATGTAACTGTGTGTTAGAGCTTAGAAAGATCCTTAAGGATTGTTTTGATAGACCTCTTATTTTGAATATGATGAAAAGAATATTTCCTAATTTGCATCAAAAGAGTTCCTGGAGTTAGGTCCTCTAACCAGTAATCTTATCACTGTAAAACCTCTGTGTAATTTGCCAAGTACAATGTAAAAACTAGGTTTTTTTTTTTAATTGATTATTCAAAACATTACAGAGCTCATGATATATCATCTTTCATACATTAGACTCAATTGGGTCTTGAACTCCCATTTTTACCCCAAACACAGATTGCAGAATCATATCTGTTACATACTCACATTATTGCATAATGGCATATTAGTGACTGTTGTATTCTGCTACCTTTCCTATCCCCTACTATCCCCCCTCCCCTCCCCTCCCCTCCCATCTTCCCTCTCTACCTCCTCTGCTGTTGTTCAATTCTCTCCCCTTTTGCCCCCTCCCCCTTGCCCCTCATAACCTCTTATAATTTTGTGTATCATTGAAGGTCTCCTACAATTTCCATATGCTTTCCCTTCTCTCTCCCTTTCTCTCCCCCATTCGTCTTTGTTTACTGTTAGTCTTTTCCTCATGCTCTTCCTTCCTGTTCTGTTCTTAGTTGCTCTCTTTATATCAAAGAAGACATTTGGCATTTGTTTTTTAGGGCTTGGCTAGCTTCACTTAGCATAATCTGCTCTAATGCCATCCATTTCCCTACAAATTCTATGATTTTGTAATTTCTTAGTGCTGCATAATACTCCATTGTGTATAGATGCCACATTTTTTTTAGCCATTCATCTATTGAAGGGCATCTAGGTTGGTTCCACAGTCTAGCTATTGTGAATTGTGCCGCTATAATCATTGATGTGGCCGTATCCCTATAGTGCACTCTTTTAAGGTCCTCAGGGAATAGTCCAAGAAGGGTGATAGCTGATGTGGCTCAAGCAGTAGCGTGCTCACCTGGTATGCGTGCGGCCCAGGTTCGAGCCTCAGCACCACATACAAACAAAGATGTTGAGTCCGCCGAAAACTAAAAATTAAATAAGAACTAGGTTTTGATGAAACGTTTGCCAGGAAAATAATTGACAAGAAATTGAGAAATGGAGTCTAATGGGAAAATGCTATGTGTATTTACAATTTTCCATATTTATTACCCTATAAATGTTTGCCATCTTTTAAAGGAGCATCTTGTCCATTTCTGACTATCATTTAAGGTACATTTATTCCTGACCTATAAACATTTTGCTGACACATGCCAATGGTAATGTCCCTTGTTTTATAGTTTCACATACATTTTACAGAACTGAGACAAATGTATAGTGATACTACATAAAGGCATTGGTGAAGTACTTCCATGACAATGAACTCAATGAATATCAATGAATTCCTAGGACACATTTATAAAGAAATTATATTATTTTCTGAAATTAATAAATTTGAAACCTTCAAAAAATGGATAATTTTTATTAATAACTGTAAAAAGTAATTTCTAGGACAGGAGTTCTATACATTAGGTTTTTTTTTTCTGTTATTCTAAGATACTTTACTTTGAGCAAATCAATCACATTTGCCATTTGCATTGATATATGATGTTCACACAAAACATACACACAGACTAAGTATTCATGTGAAGTTTCATAAATGTTCACACAGTAAATAATTTTGTATAACAAAGTAAAATCAGTCTTGATCAGAATACAACAAAAATCAGTTCCTTCTATAATAATCCAATAAGCAACCAAGATTTTAACAACTAGTATACATCAACTAATTACATTAATACAAATGTTTCATTACATAAAATTTTTAAAATATGTAAAATAAAGTGAATAGTACAATATACTTGTCAACTAGATTCAACATCTGCTAATTATCTGCTATTTCTACTTTTTCTATGTCCCTACCTACTTCCCATCCAAATCCCACTTTATTAAGTTTCGGGTGTGTTCAGATGGACACATATTGAATCTAACAAATATTAACTGTGCAGTTTTGAAAAGTACACCAATAAAATTTTATTGCTGTTAAGCATAGAATATTTACAATATTCCAAGAAAATTTTCTGTGGATCTTCTCAGTCAATATTTTCCTCCCCAGATGAAAGTTACAATCATGATTTTTTAAAAAAGGGATTGATTTTGCCTAAAATCATTCAAAATACATGAGTTTTAGTACATCTGTTTCAGGACACAACATTTGGGACATTCAGCAACAAATCAATCCATTTGTGAGTCCCATGGAAAACTTCTTCACTGAAAAGAGTATGCATAATTTTCTTTGTCATTGCCAATTCACATGGTAAGTGTGATTGCATTGATAATTGTATTAGAAATAGTGTATATAGAGAGGACATACAATCAATCAACAAGGACATGAAAAAATGCTCACCATCGCTAGCAGTCAGAGAAATGCAAATCAAAACCACCCTAAGATATCATCTCACTCCAGTAAGATTGGCAGCCATTAGGAAGTCAAACAACAACAAGTGCTGGCGAGGATGTGGGGAAAAGGGTACACTTGTACATTGCTGGTGGGACTGCAAATTGGTGCAACCAATTTGGAAAGCAGTATGGAGATTTCTTGGAAAGCTGGGAATGGAACCACCATTTGATCCAGCTATTCCCCTTCTGGGTCTATTCCCTAAAGACCTAAAAAGAGCATGCTACAGGGACACTGCTATATCGATGTTCATAGCAGTACAATTCACAATAGCAAGACTGTGGAAGCAACCTAGATGCCCTTCAATAGACGAATGGATAAAAAAATGTGGCATTTATACACAATGGAGTATTACTCTGCATTAAAAAATGACAAAATCATAGAATTTGGAGGGAAATGGATGGCATTAGAGCAGATTATGCTAAGTGAAGCTAGCCAATCCCTAAAAAACAAATGCCAAATGTCTTCTTTGATATAAGGAGAGTAACTAAGAACAGAGTAGGGAAGTAGAGCATGAGAATATGACTAACATTAAACAGGGATGAGAGGTGGGAGGGACAGGGAGAGAGAAGGGAAATTGCTTGGAAATGGAAGGAGACCCTTAGGGTTATACAAAATTACATACAAGAGGAAGTGAGGGGAAAGGGAAAAATAATACAAGGGGGAGAAATGAATTACAGTAGAGGGGGTAGAGAGAGAAGAGGGGAGGGGAGGGGAGGGGAGGGGGATAGTAGAGGATAGGAAAGGCAGCAAAATACAACAGACATGAGTATGTCAATATGTAAATCAGTGGAAGTGTAACTGATGTGACTCTGCAATCTGTATACGGGGTAAAAATGGGAGTTCATAACCCACTTGAATCAAAGTGTGAAATATGATATATCAAGAACCATGTAATGTTTTAAACAACCAATAAAAAAAAAAGACATGAAAAAAAAAATGTTGCCCAGGCTGGTCTCACTGGTCTGAAACTCTTGGGCTCAAGAGGTAGTCCTGCTTTAGGTCTCGAAGTAATTGGGACTGCAGGTACACAGGACCATGCTTGGCTCCCCCATTGATTTTATATATTATGAATAAGGCATGCCAGATCTTGGTTTTAGATAGAAAAACCTATTTCTATAATTAGCTTCTTTTTAAATTATCATAACTAACAATGTTAAAAGAGAAAAACCCTTTTGAACTTTAGGATCTATTGGAATGAATAGAGTTCTTGTTGTTACATTCTTTATGAGCTGAAAGTAACTAAATCCAGGGCCAGAAGTTTCCTATATCTGCATTAAAGGAAAAACAAAACAGCAAAAAAACCAAAACAAAACAAAACAAAAAAAACAAAAATAAAACTAACAATTGGTATGATCCCTAAAGCAAAATGTTATGATTAGAAAGTAATTCTACTTCATTAACAACAATGAAGAGGGCTTCCTCTCTATATACACTATTTCTAATACAATTATCTATACATTTGTATACAAAAGCATTTGGGCACATTTAAAATATAATTTGTGATTTAGGCTTTAAAATATAAGAATTATGAGAGTTTATTTTCTTCATTTTGCTACTCTGCTAGATTAGAGCTTCCTGTCTGTAGAAAGTTGTACGAGGATTTACCAATCATGTGCACAAGCATGAACTCCATGAGAGTTGCAGGAAATGAGGAGAAAGGAAATTTCTTCTTCAAGGCTAAAACAGTAGAATACAGGCAAAATGGACACTTAGGTTGATTCAATATCTCAGCTTTTGCTACAATGAATATACTTATGCAGATTTTTTTGAAGTATTGATTTCATTTTCTTTGGACTTATGCCAAGAAGTGAAATTATTATATTGTAGTTATATTTTTAAGTTTTTGAAAAACCTCCATACTGTTTTTCATAATAGCTATACTAATTTCTATTCCCACCAATAGCATATAAGAGTTCGATTTCTCCACATCCTCACCAATAGTTGCAACTCTTATTCTTTTGATAACAGCCATCTTAACAGTTAGGAGGCAATATCTCATTCTGGTTTTAATTCTTATTTCCCTGATGACTAGAGATAAACATTTTCATATATTCTTTGGATATTCGTATGTCTGCTTTGGAGAAATATCTTTTTACTTTCTTGCTATTGTATTTCTTCTCTTTTTTGTTTTTTTAGTGTAGCCTCTAGAAAATTTAAAATTACACAGGGATTCCCATTCATGAATCAACTTATTATTTTGGACAGCACTAGTTTAATGGGGAATAATAAGACTCATTCCCCAACCTATGTATATTTTTATCATCTATTAAGTAAATGATATACTTTTTGTAGATAATGTTACAGGTAAATCTATTTTTAAAAGTAGAATAGTTAAGTGTTTGGCTAACTTAAGTGTTTGGTTACCTTAAAATTTACACTTCTCATTGAATATTCAAAGATTGGTATATTGATTTTATACATTATTTTCATAAACTTTCACTTGAATCTGCCACTAAGAGTGGTATCTATATGCATGTAAAGGAAATAAGTATGTTTGTTCTACTGATTGTCATATTTTGGCCCATTATACACTGACTACAATCATGCCATACTATGAGCCTTTTGAAAGACAGCTGACCGGCCAGTTTTGCCCAATCAGAAGTCACATCATCTGTTCTTTGTGTGTTTATGTGTGTATGTACTTCAATCATTGTTATCATTTCTAAAATTAGATCATCTCACTTTAGAATTAATTTCTTATTTGGTATTTATTTTTGATAAAAGCATTCATAAGTATAGTTCAGCAGTTCCTTTTCTGTCACCTCCCCACACACTTCTGGTGTTGCCAAGAGGTGCAGCTTTCCTAATCTCTTAAATATTATGATTCAGTATATTGGTTATTTTTCTGTTTCTGTAATTAACATGTGCATTTTGTTACTTCTTTATGGTTCACTTTTAGTCATTATCTGTGGATCATCAGAGTTTGCTTTGTTTCATGAATTTTACATTCATGAATACTCAGATGCAAACATATATAAAGCACTATATTAATCCTACAGATCCTATTTTCCCATTGTCCCATCCTCAAGTGACAGCTACATTGTTATTTTGATTAGATTATTTTTGCAAAGAAATAGAAGCTAGTGTTATGTGTTCAACCCACCATCCTTAAGGGGAAGCAAAATGAGCTATTTGCATTTAAGAAAACAACTCAGAATGTCAAGTTAAGGACACTATCTCTAAGTGAGTAACCAGGCTCAGCAGCTGCCCATCAGATGAGGGGCAGCATGAAGCAAAAACTCAAGTCTTGTATCAGTCTATGTGCTTTTCATTCACACTTGCCCATTACTCATCCATTACCTTTTTATTAGAGACCCAAGGTTGGAATTTACTATAAAAATTTTTTAGAAAGTAGTTTCATCAAATAACTATTCATGGAGGAAGAAGAGCTTGAAGGTACCCATGTCCTTTATTGAATGAATGTAAACCTGCCTCATTTATAGCAAATAAAGAGGATGTGCAGGGAGGACAACTCTCAAGATGTCAAAAATCAAAATACCTACCTTGCTAAACTGGGTGTGATGTAATGGTCAGCTGCCCCTTCTTCATATCCCTTGAAGGATAGCAGAGGCGTAAACAATTGAAGAGTGAAGGCAAAAGGCTTTTCTGGTAAGGATGTCAAGTTTCAGCAAAAAAAAAAAAAAAAGCAGGGAGACATAGGATATGTTCAGGAAGTGATAAGTTTTCAACTACAAGAAAAATAATGAAGTTCATGTAGAGGAGTCAAGGGAGATAAAGGTGTAGAAATAAAATCAGACAATATAAGGTGAGAAAAATGTCTGAGATAATCAAATTCAATCTCCTGTCCAGTGTGGGCATCCCTTCAGACTCTCACATGGCTTTATCGTTCTGAACTAGGGGTCATTCCAATTTGGAACCAAGACCTCAGGGAAAGAGCTTACCTGCTCTGGCAGGAATTATAGCATTTTTTTTAAAGTAAAATTTTCATGTCTTATCTTTAATCACTGGGGTCAAATAATAGAGTATTAAAGACAAATTTAGGGTACTTAAATTGGCAGAAATGGAGAATCACTAAAAATATAAATATATGGTATAGCAATTTTTTTGTTTTGTTTTCTGGAATATAGGCAATAAATGAAACAAACTAATTTAGAGGTAAAACGGAGATTCTGGCAAGATGAGTTTACAAGATTTTTTGGTTGTTTTGGCATGAAATAGTGAAAATAATGTCTTAAGAAGAAAGTATAGAATGGAAGAGATAAAAAGGAACTAGAAATATATATATATACAGCATTTGAATAATAGCAAGTAGTGAAAACACGCAAATTAGATATTGATCCAAAGTGGCAAGTCTGGTTTTATAGAAGCATTTGACTCATATATAAAAGATGATGAATTTTATGTTTAAATTGTTAAATTTGAATTTAAAAGGTGTATATAAGAGGATATATGTGAAATTAAACATAACTTATTCTTGGTCTATTATAACCAAATTGACATGAATCCCAGTTAAATCTATGTACAAGCTGAAAAAAAAATTATTAGTGAATTTTGTAGGTTTTAAAATTATTATTATTTGTGGTCTCTTTACAGTCCCATGATATAAAGCACATAGCATGCATTCAATACTTAGTAGCTTTAGTGAAAGAAAAGGAGAAAAGAAAAAATGAAGAAGGAAAGAAGGGAGAGAGGAAAGAAAGCAGGAAGAGAGCAAGGGAGGATGAGAGGAAGACTTAAAGGGGGAGAAAAGGAAAGAGTGGGGGGTAAAAAGGTAAGGATCAAAGGAAGGGGAAAAAGAGGGAACAAGGGAAGAAAGACCAAATAGAATTAGATTAGTGGATAATTTAAAAAATGGCGTTTATGTTTCAAATAATGAAAATGTAGAGTAAGCTCACATGTTGACCTCAGCTTTCATAACACCTAGCATTGTCATTGTTAAGGCCTACTTTGATGACAAGGTCTCAAGAAAACGGAAAATTATTTTGTTTACAAAGAGGTTAAGAATTTTAATTAAAAATATTCTAGACCTCATTATATTCTGTTACAGCAAAACAGGCACACACCACTTGCATTGTACAAAATTCGTGTAGTAGAGAAATTTATCTTCTCCAGGATTATTGTTTTAGGAGGGTGACAATGCTTTGATATATCCCTCAGTGTTATAATGATTGGTATAGCCAGCATTTGCTATGAATCAGAGTATTTTTCATATGACTGTGTTATTTGACAGTTTATTGAGAGGAGATTTGGGAATCCTTGGCAAGGGTATTCATCTGGAATTCTCTGAAGGAAACCTGCTTTGATATCTAAAATGAAAGATATTGTTTTGATGGACAACTGTTGAATTTTGTATGCAAGTGACCTCCCCTTTTATTGTAATAGAAGATGTGTGCTAGAGTAGTCACCTTTGAATATTTTCATTTTTGTCTGTTGCATGAGGTCCTTTCAAATAAAGTACTGTTAGATGCTTATCAATATGATTTTCTTTCCTTTGGGCTCAAATTCATTAAATTGATGAAAGATGTATAGAATGGGATAACTCATTGGTAAAGAATCTATGAACTGTCTTTGTCCAAATTAAATTTTCTTGGATGTATACATGAATTCAGCTCTGGCGAAAAGTAATATTACACAAAGATGAACATACAACTGTTCTCTTGCCTTCTTTCAAGGGGCAAAGCTCAGATGGAACTCTTTGACAAGAGTAGTGTTTACATAGATGGATGATTTAGAAACCATAAATTTTACAAAGCCAGTGGAGCAAAGCTCTGAAGTAAGATGATTGACAATTGAAGATTTGGGAATCAAAAACCTCCTTCTTGCCCAAGTCGGTAATAGGTTCTGTTTTTAGAATCCAATGGTTATTTCTCAGTCCTCTTCCTTCTTCACTTCACTGTGGTTCTTATAATGTCTGACTTGCTCCTATTTCTCTCCCTAATTTCTTGGAACATCTATATGTTTCTATCATGCTTCATTATGCTGACTTTTAAGGTTTATGTGAAACTTATTCTTTTTATTTTCTCCAGTTCCACTCTGTTGCCTAGTCTTTAAATATGAGAAATTTATAACAAACTATTCTTACTACAAATAATTTTTCCTATGAGAATTAATGCACTGATGTAGACTTAAGTGTGTGTACATATATGTGTATGTGTGTTTATATACGTATCACACATGTATACACATATATAAATAATATGTATCATGTATATAATGGACTATATAGATTATATATGTGTGTGTATCCCATAGATAAACACTATATTTTGGTTTATTTAGATTTAACTTTTGGTTTCATTTTCTTTAGGTTTTAATGGGATTGGCTCAAAATGCATTTAATAACCTTTATTTTTTAACCTTTATAATTCACATCTTAAGTGGATATATTAAAAAATAAAAAGGTAGAACATGTGAACCAGCATGGCTCTTGAGAACTACCACTAAGTTTATTTTCATATGATAATTTTTTTTAATTTAAGGAAGCATATTTTCTGAGCTCAGAGACTAAAACCTACCCAACCTATTTAGATATTTCTAGAAGAGCTCTTCCCTTTAAAAGCAATTATTGTAACTGTACATTTTGAAATTAGTTCACGTTCTCTTGCTGAGCTATATGTATTCCTTGATAGAGCAATCGTGATGTTTTATGGTCTATAATAACAGAACCCTGTGCCTGTTATTTAGAACCAGATGTTAAATACCTCTCTGGATGACTTTAACTACAATGATTAAGCCTAACATAGAAGTACCCCTGCAGAAGCCCAGTCTGAGACTGAGGAGTGTCTTTTCTCTTCAAGCTATCCTGCTCCGGTGAAATCTGTTCTAAATTTCCATATGATTCTCAGATAATTCCACTCTGATCTTATGCTGCAATTGAAGATTTTCTCTAACTTTTTCATCAGCATGCTATCAAAAAACATAGGAAATTGAGCAAGTGCCTTCAGGTAGATCCAGGGCAGGACCTGAAACAGTCTAACACTAACTAGTCTTTGGAGTCATTCACGTACTTGATCTTATAACTTCTTAGGAAATTTCTATTATATTCTATAATGCATCTGTTTTCTAAAAATAAATCGAATGTTTTACATTATTCAACATTTGGTGAAATTTGATATATAAATAGATTTTTATGTTTATATTAGCAAAATATTCATATGTCCTTAAAGCAAAATGTTGTATGTCCTTGGCAAAATGTCATATATCCTTAAAGCAAAGGGAAGCCCAGGTTGATAGCACTTAGTTAAGAAAGACAACACCAAAACAAAACAAAACAAAAGACAACAATAACACAAACTTTGCAGGAAGGCATCAAGGGAAAAAATTGATTAACATGTTTTCTAAAAACGACACTGTGTCCTATAGATAACTCTGATGAAACAAACTTTGTTCAACATGTGGGGGCTTGTTCATAAAGATTCATGCTAAAAGAAATGTGAATATTTTAAAAAGTCTTTCTTTGCTAGACTAATGTATCATTTTTGAATCGCCGTAAGGGAAACGAGTTGTCTTGAAATTGAAGTGAAAGTGCCTGTAACTAGGAATTGCAGTTCAGAGACAATCAGCCTCACCTTACACTCTAAGCTAAACCAGTAGGAGTCCAAGCACTTATTTTTTTTTTATCTATCATTGTATTCTGTATTCTAAATAAATACATATCTTATTAAATAGGTCAAAGTTTCTAGAGAGATCATTGACCTTTTCAGAAAGGATGTAGGAAATATGCAATATTCTACATATTTTGCTGTCAGGAAAACATTTCTCTGTTTCAAAACTGAAGTAGAAAATTTAAATACAAGCAAATTTTACTATGATTCTCTTAAATCAATACATTAGTACACAGTGCTCTTATTTGTATATTGGTTGTATAATAATATCAGATATCAAAGTATTTTAAGCAAATACAAATAAAAACAGATTTAAAGTATTTATGTTATTATTATAATTATTATTTTCATGAAAAACATAAAACAAATTTTAATCAGTGCAGTTACAATGGGAAGATAAGGGGACCTGTAGGTGATGACTTATCTAAAATTAAATCAGGTTATTCTGTTAGATATTGTTCTGCACAACATCAATAGGCAACAGTTACAAACTTTTAAAAATATACATAAAATGAAAGTTATCAAGGGCAAAAACATAATCAGTTTGTATAACAGAACTGATACAAAATACTGAGCCACATCCCCAGCCCTATTTTGTACTTTATTTAGAAATGGGGTCTCACAGAGTTGCTTAGCACTTTGTTTTTGTTGAGGCTGGCTTTGAACTTGTAATTCTCCTGCCTCAGTCTCCCCAGCTGCTGGGATTACAGGTGTGTGCCAGCACACCTGACAAATTAAATAATCTTAATCAAAATTAAAAGTTATCTCACCAGTTTTTCCTAACATTTTATTATGAAAATTTTCAGATGTGAAGGAAAGTTAGAGGATATCCATGTATCAGCTCCCTACATTCAACCTTTAAAATTTTTCACTATGTATTTTTACATGTTTATTTGCCCATCTTTTAGTGCAACCCCTTATCTAATATTTAATGCACTATAATTTATTTCAAAATAAATTTCAAACATTAATATATTTCCTCCTAAATATTTCAGCATAAATTTTACAAGAAATACTTTAAATTTGATTAAATATTTTGTTGCTTTTAATGTAATATTTACATATAATTCATGAACAATGCTTAATGTACATTCACTGAGTTTTATGCCTATGCAAGGCATATACCATTGACAAATAGAACATTAGATCTTCTCAGAATATTTCTCATAACATTTTCAAATAATCCAAATGCCAATATCCACCTCTTGAAACAAGTACTGCTTTGATATTGTCAGACTGAGTTTATTTCTATGTAAATGTAATTATTCTCATCAGGGCAAGCTTCTTACATTTATTGTAATGTTTTTAAGATCCATACACTGTGTTGTGTGTATCAGTGTTTTGTTTATCTTTATTGCTAAGTAGTATTGTGGGTGCCTGAAGTATTTTTCTTTTTAGGTATTGAAATAAAGCTGCTATGAATACTGTGCAGTATTTTAGAGGACACACATTGTAATTATGGGGAAGTAAAATTCTAGGCATAGAATTCCTGGCTCCTAAGGTTGGTAGCTGTGTAGTTTCTTAAGAATTATTGGAGAATGTTGCAAGTTGTTATATTTGTGTTTTCCTATCAGCAAGTCATTGCCTGGAAGTGAGAGATCTATTGCTTTACATCATTTCCAGCACTTGTTGGTATCAATCTTTCATATTTTAATCATTTGGGGAAGAATGCATATTATTGTGATTTTAATACCTGATGACTAAATTAAGTTAAACATTTTAAAAATGCATTTTTATCATTAATACATCTTAAATGAAGTGCATATGGTACTCTTTTGCCAGATTTTGATTTACTTGTTTGCAGTTCTGATGTTGAGCTGTAGCAATTATTTATATATCCTGGATAGTATTAATTTATCAGAGAAATGACAAATATTTTTTACCAGTTGTGGCTTATATGTTCTTTTATGTTATCTTTTTTTTTTAGAGAGAGAGAGAGAGACTTATATAGTTGTGGCTTATATGTTCTTTTATGTTATCTTTTTTTTTTAGAGAGAGAGAGAGAGACATATATATATATATATATATATATATATATATATATATATATATATATATTAGTTTTCAGCAGACACAACATCTTTGTTTGTATGTGGTGCTGAGGATCCAACCCGGGCCACACGCATGCCAGGCAAGTGTGCTACCCCTTGAGCCACATCCCCAGCCCCCATATGTTCTTTTATTAACAGTATATTTTGATGAGCAGAAGTTTGTACTTTAAACTGATCCAACTTATCTGTTTTTCTTTTGCTTAAGATAAACCTATGTCTCATACCATGCATAAAAATTAACTTAAAATAGATCAAAGATCAAAATGTAAGAACTAAAGTCTAAAATTTTGGAGAAAAAACATAGGTGATATTTTTTCATAACCTTGGGTCAGGTGAAAAGTGTGTAGCTATGCTACCAATATAATAATGCATAAAAGAATAATAAATTGGTTTTCATCAAAATTAAAAATTCCTACTCTTTGAAGTTGTTATAAAGTGAATAAAAAGATGAGTTACTTTTTGGAGAAAACTTGCCAATTGTGTATCTTGTAAAGAACTTGTTTTTATATGAAACAAACCATCAAAATGAATAATAAGGAAACAACCTAATTTCAGAAACTGACAAAGTTTTTGAATAAATATTTCACCAAAGAATATATATTCATGATTAATAAACACATGCTAACATGATAAATTAATTTGCGAGTTATAAAGCAACTTTATGACCATTCCTCTTCCAATAGAGTATTTATAACTAACAAAACTAAGTTTTAGAAGAATGTGATAAAACTGGAACTTTTATACATAGCTAATTTAAAACATTAAATATTATAATTATTATGGAAAAAAGTTCAGCAGGTCATTAAAAATAAAAATTTACTTCAAGTACGTGACACAGCTATTCTAATCCTCCATATTTACCAAAATACATGAAGGCATATGTTCACACAAAGACTTGTACCTGAATAGTCATGAAAGTGTTACTGATTGGCCAAAATCTGGAAACAACTTAAATGTCCATCAACAAGTGAGAGAATATACCAAATGTGGGGCATCCAAACAGTGTATCACTATTCAGATTCAAAATGAATAAGCTATTGATACATGTCATACTAACTTTTATTGCTAAGTGAAAGAAGCCAGAGATAAAATTCTATATGCTATACTATTCCATCTATGTGATCTTTCCATCAAAGCTAAAATGACAAAGACAAACTTGGTGTTATGTTTTGGATGTGAAATATTCCCCCACGGCTCACATGTGAGACAATGTAAGAAGATTCAAAAAGAAAGGCTGGAGCTGTGAAAGCCTTAATCCGATCAGTGAATTGATCACCTGATGGAATTAATTGAGTGGTAACTGAAGGCAGGTGGGGTATGGCTGGAAGAGATGGGAATTGGGGGCATGGCTTTGTGGTATAT
The DNA here is from genome assembly GCF_964194105.1 of Spermophilus citellus. Taxonomy (NCBI): domain Eukaryota; kingdom Metazoa; phylum Chordata; class Mammalia; order Rodentia; family Sciuridae; genus Spermophilus; species Spermophilus citellus. Next base: position 88,820,767 of record NC_138193.1, read on the forward strand.
ATACGTACCTGATAAGTGGAGTCTCTCTCTCCCTGCTTTCTTATTATCATATGAGCTGCTTCCCTCCAATACACTCTTTCACCAGGATGTTCTACCTTACCTCCAGCCCCAAGGAATGGAGCCTGAAGCTTGTGGATTGAGACCTCTGAAACCATTAGCCCCCAAATAAACTTTTCCTCTCCTGCAGTTGTTCTGGTCTGGTCCTTTCATCATAGCAGTGAAAAACCTGACTAAAAAATTTTGTCAGTGACCACCATGTGGGTCTAATGGTGGGCACATAAAATGACTCTAAGAGGCATGAAAGATTGCAGCTGTAGCCTAATTGGAGTTTTAGAAACCTGGACTGTGGTACAATTAGTAAATTGTTTTCAGTAAAAGTCAGTGAGTTATAAAATTATTATAGTAGTTTTATGATATATAAATTATAACTCAGGGATATTTAAGAATATTTAGAAAAAAACCAGTAAACAAAAATATAGACATGATGTTTTCCACAGAAGTTCAAATACTCCTGTTTCTAGATCTCTAGGACCTTTATTAACTAATCCTTCTGACTGTGAATCCCTCTGATAGAAAAGGAAATGATTGAAGGTTATTGGATGGAAAAATGAAAGAATATAAGAATTTCAATCACACAATTCTCAACAGAGTTTAAAAAACAAGAAATACATGGAAAAACTATATTTGGTGTAGTATATATAAAACATGTTATATATTATATAATTAAATGTATATTTTATAATTATGTATCTATTATATGTAAACATTAGATGTATATATGTATAATATTTTTTCTTAAAATTTATTTGAAAAAGCCAATGCTTTAAATAAGGAAAGGCTAAATTTATAGGAGTCTAGAAATAGACTTAAAGATATTTTTAGGCAACATACTGAATTGGAAACAACTAAAATAAAATGGTTCTTATCTTCTTTTCTGTAAAAAGTCCTAAAATGGGAATTAGATCAGAAAAACTAAATCAGGTTGGAAAATTGTAGAACTGGTTTATCTCTGTCATGTAGCTGAACATTTTCAAAGGGACCTAGATAAACTGAAACGTTGATACCGAAGATAAGAAAAAGGCCTTTCAGATAAACAGTTGATCCCCAATGGAAAATTATTGCATCATCTAAGACTTGAGAGCCTATTAAGTTTGCTCGCAGACTCAGTAAGCAAAATGTTCACTGGGATAGACAGTATTGATATTTGCACAAACATTTATCAATTTCCCCAAAGCTAACAAAAGATATTTCTCTGAAGAAGAATTTAGCACTCAATTGATTATGCTTGAATTTCTAAAACCTAATTTAACACAAATGTAACTTCCGTATAGATACCAGAGCCACTCTTTCTACCTACTGTTATAGATGTAAAGACAAATACCTTGGGCTACTTCTGCTTGGATAACATGACTTTCTAATAATTGTAAATGATTCCCCATGCTTCAACGTCTTTATTCTCTTGTGACCATTATCACCAGAGCTCTTTATTTTCTTCTAGTCTAACCATGTTGTTGTTATCAAATCTGTAACTAAAACATTCAAATAAAATGTTTACTTGAAAAATTGTGTCCAGTGTATTAGAAGATATTCATCCTGTAATTCTTTTATAGCTAATATTTCCATACTTGTTTCCTTCTAGCAAATACTGACAAACAATTCATAACTACTTGAGAATTAGATTAAGTTCCAAAATACTTATGAGAAAATAAATCTACTAATATTGGCAGAATAAAAAAAGTAAAGCAAGTTAAAATTCAGTTATCACTTCTGAACCATTACATAATCTTTCTCAGTAGCAAATTAAAGCTAAAACGTAAGAATACACAGCTCTGTTAGGACTATTTTTACAGAAAAAGAAAGAATCACTCCTGATACCAGAGTTTATAATACACATTTCACCTGTAGCCAAATTATCAAGGTTATGATTTTATTCAATCTTTTTAAGCAATTAATATTTATAATATCACAATTTTATGATATATACTTATGTTAAATTTATATATTATATATGATACGAATATGCCACATTTTGGTTTTTCTGTTATACAATATGATACATGCCACAACAGGAATAGACCTTAAAAACATTTACGTAAATGAAAGAATCTAGATACAAAAGGGAAAATATTGTATGGTTTCATTTCTGTTTAGTATCCAGAATTCATAGAGACAAGAAAAAAAAAAAAAAGAAAAAACCTGGTTACCAGGGATTAGTGGAGGGGAAAGGTAATAAGGCCACACTAGAGGAGGTGGTTGAACAACATTGTGAATCATTAGATGCCACTGAATTGTTCACTTTAAAATGTTTAATTTCATGTTATGTGAATTTCACCTAAGAAGAGACCTTCAAAATTTTAAAAAGAACAAAGGACAAAGAAAGAACCATGCATGGTAAAGATCACAGAGGGCTTCAACTCAGGCTTTAATGCTTCTTGTGATCCCAGGAATATTGCTGTTCCTCAAATTGGATTTTGTTTTGTTTGTTTTCCTCTGCCTTATTGATTGGCTCCTTACCCACCCATCCTTCAAGCCTCAGCTGTTTTCTCCCTTGGAAGTCCAGTCTGAACCCAGACTGCAGTCAGAGCTACGGTTCTGAAATCCCAAATGACTTTCTCTGCATTTCAATAGAGATTCTAATTATAGCATATTGAGATGTCTACTTCATTCTTGTCTCCTCAAAATATGCTTAGCTATGTGAAGGCATGAATTAGATCTTAATGACTTTTTCTAAGTTAACTTATCACCTAGTATCTCAGTCAGCTCAGGTTGCTCTAAGAGAAAACCATATACTACTATGTGGTTTAAACAACAAAATTTATTTCTAATAAATTCAGTTCTAGGGGTTTAGCATAGAGTTCCAGAAGATTCTTGGTAAAGACCCTCCTCCTGTATTATTAGGCTATTCTCTTTCATGTGCTCACATGGCAGGATGAGAATTGGGTATCTCTCTAGTCTGTTACAAGAACACTAATCCCATCATAAGGACTCCATTCTCACAGTCTAATTACTTCTGAAAGGCGCAGCTTCCTAGCACCATCACACTGGCACTAGAGTTTTAGAGGGGTGGAAACATTCTGTACATTGTACCTATGGAGAAAAGAGAAAGGTGCACAAGAGAAGTGTGGAGCCAGTTCTAAAGAAGCCAGTATAAGTACTGACCTGTTTAGCACCCATTCTAGGCAAGACTAGCCTGAGAATCCTCACTGGCAAGCGAATTAGAAATAGGATGTGGTGTGAGCCAAATATTCCATCAGATGTGCAATGGTCATAATTTCATTTACTTCACATAAAAACCATGATCACCTTTGAGCAATGTCTGTCAGAGATAGGAGTGACATAAGGAAAGGTCCAGATTTTAATGAACTATTTCAGTATAAATACTAATGGGAATCCAGCAACTTTCTAAATTGGTCAATATATTTGACTTCCTTCTGTTGTGTCTTTTACTATAGTTTGATAATTGTTTATTTCTTTATTTTTTCCTTCATTCTACAGTGAAAAATTAAATACAAACTTACCTATCCAATGAAAGCAACAAGCTACTTCCCCTAAAACAGGATGAATACAGAGAAATATGGTTTTTTTTTAGCTTGTAGTTTTGCATCCCTGTTTTGGTTTGGATGTGAGATGTCCCCCAAAAGCTCAGGTGTGAGACAATAGAAGAAGGTTCAGAGGAGAAATGATTGCATTGTGAGTCTTAAGACAATCAATGAATTAATCCCAGATGGGATTAACTGAGTGGTGACTAGAGGCAGGTGGAGTGTGATTGGAGGAAGTGGTTCATTGGGGGTGTGGTTATGGGGTATACATTTTGTATCTCCAGGGAGAGTGTCTCTGCTTCCTGATGTAAGCTGTTTCCCTCTGTCAGGCTCTTCTGCCACGATGTTCAGCCACATCTGGAGCACTGAGGAATGGAACAGGCCTTCCATGGACTAAGACCTCTGAAACCGTGAGCCCTCAAATAAACTTTTCCTTCTTTAAAATGGTTCCGGTCAGATCTTTAAGTCACAGTAGCAAAAAAAGCTGACTAAAACACATCCATAAACTCATTTTCTCTTTTCAATAATTAGCTATATTAGGGGAGATTATATCCAATTTATTGGCCTATATAGAGAGGCTCAGTGAAATCTAAAACATTTTCCAAGGTTCAAATGAAAAAGTGTTAGAGACAGAGTAGACTCAAGTATGGCTTTTCTCCACCTGTTATGTAAGTTGTAACATTAACACACACCAAGAAATTGCTGAAGAGTTGACAGGGTGGAAAACCCAGAAAGGGTAGAAAGGTGGTCACGGGAGAGTGTTAGTCCATCATCTCCGTGGTCTATTAAAATGGTCATGGACTGACAACTTCAATTAAGAAGCAAGGGTGTTCGAAATCGCAAAAATACGAAATTGAATGCTAAATTGCCATCTACTGGTTGTGCAATCTTATGCTAAGTGAATAACTTACTTGTGGCTAAATTTCTTCATTTTCCGGGGGGGGGGGGTAATAGTAGCCATAATGTGAGATTGCTAAATTAAATTAGTTAAATAAGTAAAGTGCATCTCATATATTAGTTCTTAGTAATTTTAATGTTTTTTTTTTCCCATACTGTGGCATAACATTTTGTTTTTTGACTTAGCATACTGCCAAAATGTTGATTTTTGAGATGTTTTCTGAATTCAGTTCAAAGCTTCATCACACATAGAATCAACCTAGAAATAAAAATGGATTCATGACTTGTGTTTGAGAAGAAGGAAAACTTCAGTGACCTTTTCTTCATAAGATAGGCAAGAAATCATTTTAATTCAATTCAGAGTAAGTAATAAATTGCAACTTATTGAAATTGCTTATATCCTTTGAAAGAGATACAAATAAAATGAACCTAATAAGTAATTTGCTACTATATGAGCAGTATATTTATTTACACATCTGAATCACATACCAGAAGTATTATAAATCATTTTAGTAAAGGGAGCTAGAGCAATTATTTTAAAATTTTCTTCAAGTGTAATTTGTATAAGTAAGCCTTGATTTCTATAACAGATATCTTCATTTACCTAGTCCAAAGTCCTATGTTCATATTTGGCAGAAAATATTCAGTGTATATATTCAACATACCAGTAAAAATGAATAGATATTCATACAAAGTATATAATGTATATATATTCACTTTTATGAATGTATGTATGCTTTTATATTCATATGTACATTTGTATATGTATGTGTGTGTACACATATATACTCTCTATATATGGAAAAAGTATAGAATTTCAAATTAGAAAGCCTGGCTATGGGATATTGAGAAAATTTCTTAAACTTTTTAAATCACAATATTTTCTACCTGATAAATAGAATGATAACATCTAGATTGGGTGTTATCTGTGGGGATAAAGTGAAATAATATATGATAAAAACAATTTACAAACTGAAAGGATATTTATATATGTCACTGTTGATTGTTATTGTTCATTTTTAATCTGTTTCTGTCAAGGAAATTTTTATTTCTAGTGACCAAACTCACAATATTCAGTTCACAAAACTATGTCTCTCTCCTTTTCTTATTACATGCTAAGATTGACAACCTAATAGGGTCAGAGCCAACAGCCAAATTCAAGATATAAAACCTTACCTTCTTCCTTTTGTATTTGCTTCTTAAGACAGTGGGTCACTGCCCCATTTCACAGGGGGACAAGCTGCCTATCTCATGCCAAGGAAAGGGAACACCCTCCCACGGAATGGCTGTGGCAAGAATGGGATTTGCCCAAACTGGGGAGAATCTACCTCCTGCCTCTGCTCTCTCAGGATTGCTGACACTTGAGTATTGTTTTTGTGAGCAATCATGCAAAACACTTTCCACTATTTAACTCATTTAAAGCTTGTAAAAACCTGTGAAGGACTTTGATATTGTGGTTGCCATTATAAAGATAAGGAAATGGATGCTTCATGAGTTTGAGAACCCACAACTAAAAAAGGTCAGAGCCAGGATTCAATTAGAATTCTTACACGTTAGCCACTGTATCAGTCTGCAGAAAAAGCTCAAATGATAAAGAAGCCAAATCTTAGCCAGGAGTTCAAACTCACCCAGAAGCCACAAAGTTTATTAGGGTTCTACACAGTATCTGAGCCAGGATCTGCTGTTTGTGACAATGTTAATGACTTGCCTGATCTCATTGACCTGATCAGGTAAGACAAAGGCAATGATGCATTAGACTATTTCCCCCAATGCACGGCATTTTTAAAAAGGAAGGAAACATTGAACAAAATATTTTCAACCTATTTATTTTCAATTCATTGTTTGACATTCTCTAGGACAAGTCTTCAATTATTTCCAAACAACACATCAGAAGCAAAAGACAGGCTAAATAATGGGCTATGAAACATTAATCAAGGCATCCAAAGCCCCTGGCAAAATTATAACTAAGGACAAGAAATCCCTCATAAATACCTGATTATTTCAAGTATATTATTACTATAACCTGAAAATGTTGGAGAAAAACAATTTAGCTTACTTTGAGTTTGGGGACTATCTTACTTCTCTTTTATAAAGAGTACTAGGCATTTACTTTATGAAACTTAAAAACAACTGACAGTCTTCTATACTTCAATTTCTGAGACAAACAATCCAGTTTACAAAAATTGACTTTGTGTTAAAATATATATTTTTGAGAAGACATTTTAAAAGCAGCATCAGTTACCTCCTGACTCTGAATGGTGTTCTTTGAAGAACACTTAAAAGAAAATACTTGCTGCCTGCCAAAAACGTAGATGGAGATTCTGGTGGTGTGGATACTAGCTTTGCATTCATTAATTTTTCCATGTAAAAGTAGTGGTGTTTCAAAAAGCAGAAGGTGGGATAGAAGTAAAAGCATAATCATTTGAAGTATCCATTTTTTAAAAAAAAATATTTTTAAGTTATTTTCTTTCTTTTCTTTTAATAAATTTTCCCTCATCTCTAATTCACACAACAGATTAATAAATGACTTAGAAATGTCTACTTCTTGTGGATATCTAGATGTAATTATAACAGGTCACATGACTAGGGTAGACCACCATATGCTTAATTTTGTTTTTGATCTTTTAAATTTATTCGCAATTATTGGCAAAATCATATTGTTATATCATGCACATGTATAACTCTGTATCAATGAATCTCACCATTATGAATAACCATAACTCACCAATAAAATTATGGAAAAAGCTATCCATGATTTGAGATACAGGTGTGAGAAAAATGGAAAGAAGGAACACCAAATGGCATTTACACAGGCCTATCCTCCCATGCTCCAGAGAGGTCCAGCCCCATTCACGTCCCCCCTAAGCAATGCCAAAATCCTCACAGCCCTTACTGTGCTCTAGTTGTGCATCCACAACCACACAGAGTTGTCCTTTACACTTGTTTTTTCTTTCAAATTTGTGGCATGCTTCGGCCCCTGCCCATACCCAAAGCAGTAATGGCCTACTGATTCTCACATGGGGTGCCACCATGCTTGCATGTGGCCCCGATTTTTCTGAGGTTACAGCTGCTCTCTAGGGAAAGGAGCCATCATTAATTACAGTCCCAAAGACACTGATTTCCTTCCCATTTGCTCCCTCCTATCAGGTTTTTAGAACTCTGAAGAGGGCTTGGTATATACATATACACACACTGAAGATGTACATAATGACATGGTTGGTCCTGTGCTCCTGAATCCAAGAAATTCCTGAGGCTACCTAAGTTGTTCAAACCTGTAATAACCTGTGCTTTCAGTGTCCAAGATCCTTTTGTAGACTATCTCTTTCTATGGTTCTTCTTTCAGTTTAAACTAAAAAAAGATTACCCCAGTGCAAACAATTCCCTAAGACCTCCTATCCCTATTATCCAGATGTGGATGGCAGCTTGTGTTTTCTAGCAGTTTTTTCATGGTAGGAAAATAGACAAAGTATGATTGTCATTAACTTTGTGATAGAATTGAATGTAAATGTCCTTGATAACTATTATCTTTTTAAATTCCCTTGAAACCCCACTAACATTCTTTTCCCCTGGGATCAGGAGTGTACTTGTTTCCTGCCCTGCTCCTGGAGATCAGCATCCTTCATGTGCATGTGAGACACCTCAGTGGGAAAGTACTTTATCCACCATTGTACTGGAGCTGTTGTTACTGAGCCTGGCACCACAACTGTAGATGAAATTTTGAGCTGGGGCCATCTTATTTAGATTTCTCCTTCCTTGTTAACATCTAAAAAATATATATTTTTTTGATGCGGGACAAAAAAGAACTCAAACTTAGATAGATATATTTTCTCTGGTCCTACAGGCTCCATGACCCATATCTGTAGGATACAAAGAGACACAAAATAAAAATAACTGAAACTTTTCTAGAGATTTATGATTCTTAAGTACTGTGATATACGCTTATATAAGCTGACTCAATCACTGCTCTAAACCTGAGAGACATGTACATAGAGCAGAAGATATAGAAGTTCAAAATATTCAAGAAATTCGCATAAGATCAAAAAACTGATAACTCGCCAAAGCATTATTTGATTTGGTGTCAGAATTTTCTTTTATTCTTATGATTTTTCTCTCCCTCCCTTCCCTCCTTCATTCCTTCTAGCTTTTTGGCATATATAAAATCCACTTCTCAAATGAGGCTGGAGTTGGAAGCATATTCCTTGGCTTTCTAGGGGATGCTTGCCTGGGGAGTTCTTGAAGGAGATCAGAAATCAATTCATGATGGAACAGAAGGAAGAAGCATTCCCTGCATTTCATATCACTTCTGAGTTCATGAGACTATTTTATCTTTAGTGGCTATCAGGAGTTCTGGAAATGTTATTCTTATTGTCTAATCTATTTTTGTCACCTTCACCCTCTCATTAATAATTTGCTACTCGGTATTCAGTGTCACAGGCACGTGCTTTGATTTGCCCCACAGAAGCAGCATGACAAAGGGAAGTGGACTATCTGTGCTGTTGAAATAGGTCAACCTTCAAGGAGGACATCATATCCAAGACAGGGGCAACAATGGACTGTGGAGAGGCCCAATAAAAAGTGCTTTTCAACCTGGTCAAAAGCAAGAGGGCATTAGCAGAAGTTCAGGGACTTTGTTCTCAGTCTGAACTGCCCAGACTTTGAACTTCAAGTTCTTTGAAGAAGCTTTCCTCTCTGCTTATTCCTTTAGTAAATGTGAGACTTCAAGGAAAGGTGTTTTAATTCACTTTTCTCTGTTAATGCTCATAACATTTCTAAAAATATGCATTATTAACCTAATTTTAAAGATTAAAATATGAGGACGTAACTTATCCAAATTCTTGCAACAGGAAATGGTAGATCTGGAATTCAAACATGGACCAAATTGATTCTAAAGCCTGTGATCTTAAGCATCATTTGTTACATGGTGAGAAGGCTAAGAAGTTATTTACTGGTCATTTCTCAATAGGTTTGCTATTCTCTAGTCATATATACAATGATAGTCGGTCGTATTCTTACCTTGATCAAGAATTTTAATCAGACAGAACACTACAAAGAGAGTAATAGTTTAAATTGCCTATGCTAGAATTTGCATTCAATCAAAAATCATTTATTGATTTTCTACTATGTAAGACTTACTGTGCTAAGTACCATATGAATCAGCACAAACTTGATAATAAAAATAATGCAAAAAAGAAATACTGCTGAACGGCTGTGGGCTAACTTCTTGCATTGGTAGCCAATTTCAATTTATCACCAGACATCTAATTAAAAAAAAAAAAAAAGGAAAGGTTTCTGTATTGGTGCTATGAGTAAATAAAAAAAAATTAAATAGTATATGTGGTGATGACTCCCATCTTTTCTTTACATCATTGCTTTTTCCTCATTCCTAGGTAGAAGGCCAGCACATTGGAACACTGTGGAATAACCAGTAAGAATAAACTGGAGTTCACATAATTGGAACTTGAAATTTGCAGATCTGAGACCCTGTTTCTTTCCTTATCAAGGAGATCATACTAATTAAGGTGTATATCAAAACTTTTTCTTAATAAACAGAGCATACTTTCAGCAGCCACTGACCTACTCTGTCTACTCCAACCCCAAGCTCCTGTTCAGTTCAAAAGGACTATCTCTTTCCTATATCCACTCTGAAGTCTGGTGATTATTTATTGGCATATTTATTTTTTCTAAAAACAATTGCTCATGAAAGTTGTATTTCTTATTCACCCCACTATTTTATTTGGCTTAAGGAAACACATTTAGAAATGGCAGAAACTGAATCATAAATATAGTCTTTGTTGATGAATGAAACATAATGTCTGGTACACTGAACACTGCAATCCCTAATATATTAGTTTTTGAATCTTGAATGATAGTCCAGCCCCAAATAGCATTTCCTTCATGGGGTGATTATGAAGATTAAATGAGTTGATTTGTGTAGAGGTTAGGACTCTATTGCAAGCACACTTAACCCTTAGCTTCTGCTATAATTTGGATCTTAAATTTCCCCCAAAGCCCGTGAGTTAATGATTCAGTCCCCAGGTTAGTGTTATCAGGAAGTGGTAGAATCTTATAAAGGTGAGGCTTAGTGGAATGTATTTAGATCACTGGGGGCATACTGTTGAAGGGGATTGTGGGACCTCGGCTCCCTACTTGCTCTTTTTTTTTTTCTTTCCTGGTGATGACATAAGCAGTTTTTCTCTGCCATATATTCCCATTATGACAGACTGCCTCAGCACAGACCCAGAGCACTGGGGCTAATAGATCATAAACTGGAATCTTTAAACTGAGACCCAAAATAAGCCTTTTCTCTTTAGAAGCCAATTATTGAAGGTATTTGTTATAGTAATGGAAACCTGCCTAAATAGCTACTAATATTTTATTTATTGTGTTTTCATTCTCAAGAGAATGCAAAGCAGTGAATAGTCCCCAGAAAAGATTCCTGACTAAAGAGACTGACAACTCCTTTTATCACTTTATCCCAGCAAATACCATGAAATTACAGGTAGAACTTTAAAAAAAGACTCTGGAGACTTTACATTTTAAGATGCCAGAATAAGGATATGTCTTCTCTTTTCCTTATTTTCATCTCTGAAAACAGAGGGAGAATAAAATACAGACACATAAACTCTTCTATCAAACTAGGACACATGATAACCACAAGCCTGATAGATGAAGAGCTTTGTCAGATCAAGTAAAGGTTATACCAGACACGTCTGCTACTGCAGGAACTACAGACAGGACTAGAAGAACCCAGAGAGTTCCAGGTCAGATGCTTTACCATTCAGGGCAGAACCAGCACATTTGTTAGGAATAATGATATCAAGAGGAGTGGGCTGCTGAGAAAACTTCTCTAGACCCTGTTAGATAAAAGAGATTATTGCTGCTGGAGAAAACAAAATAATTCACAGATTGCATCTGTGAGGGGCTTATCAAAGGTGAAGCATGTTGGAGGAAAGGCAGTCATGAGCAAGCCAGCATTCATAGGCTTGTGGCATGTCAAACTAAAACAGCCACATGTGTTTTCTCTTGTTCTCCTGCTCTCCTACACACACACACACACACACACACACACACACACACACGTTCCAAGTTAAATTGTTTATCTAGATCAGAATATGGATCCCTATACTAACGCAAAATAGTTTCCCAAAGATGCAAATCATTCACATGAAAGTAATGATCAGTCTTCAAAAGTAAATATGAGATCAGGCTACAGGGAAAATATCATTGTGGGGAGGACATGAAAAATAAGCTGGTGTCGTTCAGGAAAGAGATTGAAGAAAAAAATAAAATGGCACAAAAATAAAGGTCACTTTGAGATGTAAAAAAAAGTAGGCTCAACAACTCAATAAATGTGAGTGGATAAGACTAAGAAAAAGATCACAAGATACCTGAAAGTGAATAAAAAATTAATAAAACAGAAATTAGAGATGTGGCCTCCATGAAGATAAGAGATGAAGAACAAGAAATCCACACATATTTCAATGTGTAACTGAGAAGGCCATTCAAAAATATAAAGAAAATTTAAACTTTGAAAGTGGGACTCCAACAAGTCTCCAGAATATTTGATATAAAATAATATATTACAAGACATATTCTGGTAAACTTTTGTAATTTTAAAGATGGGAGAGGAGAGAGAGAGAGAGAGAGAGAGAGAGAGAGAGAGAGAGAGAGAGAGAGAGAGAAAGAGAAAGAAAGAAAGAGAGAGACACCCTTGAATACCTGGGAAGCAGTAGTCAGGGGAAAAAAAGCTGTTCTCAGACATGTGCACAAAACATTCTCCATGCTTGAAGATAGGGAGCTAGGAGTCTGAGACAAGTGACCAGAAAGGGAACTGAGAAAATCCTATACTAATACTTCACAAAAAAATATGGGATTTGGGGGCTCCAAACAAAATAGCTGGTGACTGAAAATACTTAAACTTCCAAGGAAAACAAAACAAGAAAAAAAATCGATATGAAAATACAAAAAAATGAATATAATTTTATAGCCAGTGTTTGTTTCTGTGGTGTGCGTGTGTGCGTCTTCACAAACCAAATAGTGTAGCATCGTCATCTGGAATTCCATGACTTACCTCTCTAACTAATTGGATTTCATGAAAAAGAAAAATCTGAGATAAACAGAAATATTTTTAAAACCCTTCAGATCATAGCTTTATGAGATAAAAAGCAGTTCTCAGTGTGAGAGCCTAAGGGATAAGAATAAGGAGGCAGTCACACAAAAGGACTTATTCCAGCTACTGTCTCAGGACACACTGCACTAGCATCAGGTTCCAAGGACAGGCTGAATGTGTCCACTGGTACCTCCAAGGCCTGACAGTCACATGATGCTGCATTATATGGGCTTCTTAGAAAGTCCTGAACCTGGAGTTTCTGTGAATAGTAAATAGCAACCTGAAGAAAAGCATCTTAGCTCATATCCCTGTCTTCTGTGATCTTTCAAGTTTTTCAAGTAAGAATTTCCTAGGGCTAGCCATGAAGAAGGAAAAACATTTAAAACTGGTGTGTTTTGTATTTGTTCTCTCTACCGGATGGAATTCAGGTTTTAGTGTACAGTATGTCAACAAGCAGAGTAGGCGGAGAAGCCCATCTGCATCAAACAAAAACAGGTAGAAGGAGAAAGACTGTGGAAGAAAGGAAGTCAGGGAGGGAAGGAAAGGAGGAGAAAAGCTTGAAATCCCAAACACATTTTCTACTGTGACATGATCTTACAGAGAATTAAATAAAAGATGCTGGAAATATTTAGTTGCTTTGATAGGACTGCCTAAGGCTGATGTCTACGAATCAATTTCCAAAAAAACATAGTCCTTGCAATATCATCTTCATGAATTAATATTTATTGAGCAGCTCGTAAGGGACATGACACATGAGCAGATGTGATTAACTTCCTGTTTTTCCCTTTCTCTCCAGAAAATGAAGCCAGTACAACCTTCAAAATATCTGCCAGAGGTGGGGAAAATGGACGTGCTCTAACAACCTGAACAAACATTATTTCAAGAACTAATTTTCCACTTATCTGGCTCTTGCCATCCATAGTTTCAATATCCTGGGATGTCTCAGAGCAATTTAAAATTGCAAGTCACTAAGTGTGAACTGGCACTGTCAGTAGTGTATTTTGTGTTCGTTTCATTTGTCTAATGTTTTGTATTTTAAAACTCGCTTTATTAGTCATTACTTACATTAGGCAAAATGACTGTTGTTTTTCCCAATTTACATATAGAAATTATAACATTTGAATGATTAATGCTGGGTTTCCTCATTGTTTTCTTCGGCTTCAAACTTTCTGATGTATATGCCTAAGTAAAGCACTTATATAGGTAAGTAAGGACAGCTGCTCAGTCAAAATTATGTAACAGACTTCTCAGTAAATGCATTTTTATTGTTGTTTATCAATAGCTTACCTTCCATGAGTTGAGAAATAAAGAGATACCAGAAGTATATCTAAAAACAATGAGCATTTGATCATATTTTCTGAGTGTAAAGTCCTCTGCTAGACATTTTTCATTTGTTGTAGTATTTATGTTCAGGGAAAAAAAAAACTGATGGGGTGGTGTTTAGATTTCTCTTATCTTAGATGAATTGGCAGATGCTTACAAAAATAAAATTGCCTGTTAAGTGGTAGAGCCAGGATGAGAATTCAGGTCCTTGGACTCCAGTGCTCACATTCTGAACTACTTTAATAGATATGCCCTTTTTATTTTGTGGACTCAACTGTATCAGTGTTGTAAATCTCCAGATCTGTACACTGTTTTAGATAACACTCTTCTATTTTGATTATTGGATCATGTGGAACATACAGGTGGTATTTTCTCAATATGTTGGTAAATACATTTTTTAAAAATGTTCAACATCTCTAGCAATTACAGAAATGCAAATCAAAACTACTCTAAGATTTCATCTCATGCCAGTCAGAATGGCAGTTATCAAGAACACAAACAATAAGTGTTGGCAAGGATATGAGGGAAAAGGCACACTCATACATTTCTAGGGGAACTGCAAATTGGTGCAACCAATCTGGAAAGCAGTATGGAGATTATGGAGATTCCTTAGAAAACTTGGAATGGAACCACCATTTGACCCAGCTATCCCACTCCTCAGTCTATACCCAAAGGACTTAAAATCAGCATAGTATAGTAACACAGCCACATCAATGTTTATATCAGATCAATTCAAAAGAGCTAAACTGTGGAACCAACCTAGATGCGCTACAATAGATGAATGAATAAAGAATCTGTGGTATATATATACATAAAGGAATATTACTCAGCATTAAAAGATAATAAAATTATGGAATTTGCAGGTAAATGGATGGAGTTGGAGAATAACATGCTAAGCAAAGTAAGCCAATTCCCAAAAACCAAAGGCCAAATGTTCTGACTGATAAGTGGATGCTGATCCATAATGGGGATGAGGGGTGCATGGGGAATAAATGGAGGAACTTTGACTGGGCAAAGTGAAGAGAGGGCTGAGGAAGAGGCATGGAAGCAGGAAAGATGGTGGAATGAGAAGAACATCATTACCCTAGGTACATGTATGACTGAACATACAGTGTGATAGATGCTACATCGTGTACAACCAGAGAAATGAAAAGATGTGCTGCAATTGTGTACAATGAATCAAAATGCATTATGCTGTCACATATATCTAATTAAAACAAATAAATTAACTAATAAAAAATGAATGAAACTCACTGAAGAACCATTGTTGATTATTTTATATACTCTATAAGTGTTCTGGTTTCATCATAATACAATGAACATATTATGTAACATGCCCTGCATAGAAAGAAGTTATACACAAAACTGTGAGATCTAAAGGTGAATGTAGCAGATTTTTAAGTCTATAGAATGAGTGACTTACTACTGTAAAATTCCAGTAAGCAAATCTAAGTGGAAATAGAATGTTTCTTTTCTTTTTCATTTGTTATATTTATAGATCTGCATGATACATGCCAAATAGAATCATACAAACATTACACCAATAATAAAGCATCTTTTCTACCTGCAGAACAGTGCCGATTTCAAAAGGAGCTTGTGGTATAGAGCAGTAAAAAGTTTTGAGAATTCCTTGTACCGTTTTTATAACCCAGGATGCTCTAAAATATAGGGCTATAACATTTTATCACCTTTCTTATTGTAACACCATGTTATTTCTCCCATAATGTTGTTTTGGGGAACAAAATTTGAAGAAGAAAATTTTAGGGGAAGACTTCCTGGCAAGTGTAGATTAACACTTTCATGATTAAGTTGTTCAGTGTTTACGTACTTGTAGGTTTTATTAATTAATAAGAGTACCAATGGCTTATCACCTAGTTTTTTTTTTTAATTTTAAAAGTTAATGTCTATTTTTTTCACAAAATGTCCAATGCATAAAACCAAAAAAAAAAAATGTGTACACTGTGGTATAAAGAAATTGAGGGTTGGGTTGGGGTAGGGAGTTATCACATATTCTGTGAAGAGAATATTTTGGGCTTGGATCAAGTATCATAGATTAAGTATGTGACCCACTCTCCTACATTTGTAGCCTCCTCTTTTTGAAAAACTCTAACAAAATAGCACCATATTCCTGTGGTTTCTCAAATTATCTTTGTAGTTACAAGCATAATATAACATAGAAGCAATACCTTCTTATTACTTCATTTATTTCTGTGTGCAATCAACATTAATTAGTTAATTAATTAATTAATTAATTCGGTGCTGTGGTTTCAGACCCAGGGCCTCATGCAGACTAGACAAGAGCTTTACCACTGATTCACCCCCAGCCCCCCACTTTTTTGGCATTATTTATTTATTTATTAGTTATAATCAGTTATAAATGACAGTAGAAAGCTCTTCAATTCATTGTACACAAATGGAGCAGAATTTTTCACTTCTCTGCTTGCACATGAAATAGAGTCATACCATTCGTTGAATCACATACATATGTAGGGTAACAATTTCCATCTTATTCCACCGTCTTTCCCCCCTCCCCACTTCCCTTCGTCCCATCCAGCCCCATTATAATATGTCTTGAACACCATGCTGCAAATATTATGTGTAAAAATGAATGGGGTCGAAATACTCCCTCCCTCATTACATAGAAAAACCAAGAGAGGGATCAACCTGAGTAAATAGGAAATAATAATGTGAAGCAATAGGGTGGTAGAGAATGTCAGGAGAGTTCGGGCAGGTGAGTGGCACTGCTCCATGTTTGCCCTGGGTGCTGCAGAGTGTATGAGGGTGAAGTGCTGGGTAGACTGATCTTATAAGCTGAGGTGAAGCTGAGGTGTCAGGTGTCGAGAATGCATCTGTGTAGCCAGGAGAATGTTGGAGGAAGCGGAAGTGAATGTGGATGATCCTCTACCAAAAGAATAGCTCAAACAAAAGCTGAGGACTCAGGAGACTGACAGTGTTCAGGAAACTGGAGTAACTGAGTTGAGTGGAACAAGAGGTGGGATGAAGAGTAGGAGGCATTTGCTCAGCATGGAAAGGTATTGGAAGCCACATAATAAAGTGTCTCATAGCCCTTGATAACAAGGTTGCATCTTAGCCTAAGAGCCATATGGATCCATTAGTTTATATGGGCATGCAATGTGATGGTTTGGGGAGGGGTTGTTTTGACTATACTTCAGGAAATGAGCAGAGGCAGTAGCAAGAGAGGAGGCAGGAAAGTCAGTGAAACTGTTAGAGCAATTACAAAGAGAGCAAAACTATTTGGATTAAAATTGTGGCAATGAGATAGGGGGTTATTTACTCAGAAATCATGTGTTTGTGTGCGTGCTTGCGTGCGTGCGTGCTTGTATGTGTGTGTGATTGTTTTCATAGATAATTAATTTTACGTATGTATTGAATTCTATGTGTTTCTTTCTTTCTCATACCATGTGCTTCCAAGATTAAGATATTTCATACAGTTATCACCAAACCATATTAGTATTTCATGAGCATTAATTATTGGTAGTTCCACTGCCCAGTTTGAAGACTGATGAATTGGGATAAGGAGATTATCCAATAATATTAGTGATCAGCAAAGTACCTCTCCTGAGAACTTGGGTCTACCTTGAGTGGTGCACAGGTCTGGGGGTTATGAGTGGGCATAGCCTGGAACTATGCAGACAAGAAACAGGGTACAGTGGATTATTAGTGACCATTATAAACATATAGCTGGGTCAGAACACATCCATTTCTATTTTTTTTCCAAGGACTGCAGCAGCAGGAAAATCCTGTTTCCCTGTATGGAAAGAGGATCTCTTGCTGGATTACTCAGAACTCAAATAATGGGCTGTAGATTATCCTTATATTTCAATACTTTACTGCATTCCTAACACCCAGAAAGTCAAAAAAGGAAGATGGATAATTTAGTTCTATGATTCCAGTCTGAACGATCCACAGAAGTGATTAGAATGTTGACAGCCTCCTGTGGTGTAACACATAAAATCTGTGGTCTGGTGAAATGTTTATCAAAAATCTTGAAATATTTATCCTGATACCAAATGGATAGTGCTTCAGATTGGTTGCCTGAAAAAGGAAGTGAGATTCACCATCTCCTCTAGCAGAGAGTTACCAGTCATTTGAATAGAACTATAAATTCAAAACTTAAGCCATTCATGCTAAATCATCTCAATAACCCAAAGCCCACTGGTTATTTTAGAATAGAGCTCATTAAAAATATAAAATAGAAGTGATCTCAAAATTTACTGAGAAATTATTAAATACAAAATAAAATATCTAATAAAAAATGATGCACAATGGAAAAATTCTCAGGTGGTAACCAAATACAAAATTACACTTATCTTCCCTGTTCCATTCTCTAGCATAGATTAATTTATCCCACGGATAAGAAGATATAACACAGCTGGGAAGAAATGCAAAGCTAACAACAGAAGCTCAACATACTTAGTGAGCTGATTATATGAAAATAAAGTTATCAGTCAGCAAAAGCATAGGATCCTTGCCTTTTCCAAAAAAAGGAATTTTGTTTCGTTTTAATTTTGTCCCTACTTATGACCAACTGCTTTGTTATTTGTCACAAGATGCCACAAGGTTTCAGTGAGCTTGTGCATATGACAACATAAAGGGAGAACATGAGATACATCTGATGATACAGACACAAAGACAATGGATGGAAGGAAAGAGGAAGAATTAGAGGAGAAGCCAAAGAAAACTGAGGTAAAAAAGAAGGTGGAGGGTATCTTGTGTAGGAACTACAACAACGGAGTCACTTAGTAGATAAAAGAGTGAGAAAGGAAGGCAGACAGATTTAAAAAAGGAAGAGAACACATGATACTCTAAATCTTGATGTGGAAAGAGCACTTTGCTCTAGCAATTTATCTTTATTCTGTTCTCTCTTCTAAGGCAAGGGATTCCACCAGCCATCCCACCTATGTAAATTCTCTCTCTCATTATTGTCTGTGTTGATACCCACTTTATAATTTTTAAGTTCCTGCTTCTCTACACTCAGATCAAGTGACCTAGTGCTTTAGGAAGAGTTTACTTAATTTGCAAAGTTTGTGTTACCATTACTGTGGTGAAAAAGCATGCTTCTGCCCCTTTCCCTAGAAGATCTAGCTGATTCAGGCATGGATGCCCTCAGTGGCCTTGCCTTTCTCTCTGAGGGACACGGTCAAGTCTAACACTCGGTTGCAGAGAGCAGAATTGTCCTGTAACGCAATAAGCAGTACAAAACTAACACAGAGACCAAAATTGAGAGTCTGGTAGAAAAGGAAAATTTATCAGAAAATGAAGGGAACAAAACTTCCATCCCTCCCATAAATCAAGAAGGCATAAGATGCCTGTTATTTCTTTTGCCATCAAAGGTCAAAAGCCCACTATTTTTCAAGCAGGAAAAAAAATACTATCTTTTCATTTCAATTAACCTTATAAAGCAGTCAATAAATATTTTTGAAAAATATTTCTGGCAGCTCTAAAGGTAGAAATTGTTTTAAAGGAAGTTTTTATTAAGATAAATGGAGACCTGTGCTGAGTTTTGTGCTCAATCAAATTTCCAAGTCAAGCATGTGAAAAATGAGGTTCTTGAAAAGTTCCTCGAAGCCTAATTCGAAGACCCTGATCATCTCCTCTGAGGCACAGGTAATGTCAAGATGTTTCAAAGAGCAAAGCCAGTGTCCTAAAGCAAGGACACTGCTCTTCTGAGACAGTAAAGACAAGAGTGTTATCAACAGCTTGTCACCTTCTGTAAGTTATGTGTAGCTACTCTTTAACTTATCCCAAGGCAGAGCTCTTGCAGAATACTGTAATTATCAAACTAACAATTAAGAAAAAATGACACAATATTAAATTTTACCTAATCTAATTGAAGATCAAAGTATTATAACATACAGGGAAGGGTTCTTTTTACAGGTGTTATGATGATATTAGTTAAAGATATTTCAAAATTTCCTTGGGAAAACAACAATGAATTGAAAAGTTTGGTACATGAACAGGAACAAAATTAGTCTACTTAAAAACTTAAAAGATATGTTCTAATTTAAAAAAAAATATGCCTGCAGAAAAACAAAACAGAAATAACATCACTACTTTACTTAAGGAGTTCAAATCCTACACTTAATATGAATTCTAAAATTCTTAAAGAGAACACATGGAGATCTTGTACACAAATGGATGTACTGATTCCATACCTCAATGAACATATGTTTCAAGACTGATCACTATTTGTAGAATATTTAAAGCACAACATTATAATTAAGATAGTCCTCATTATAAATGAATCATTTAATTTTAATCAGAGTCAAGGATGTAATTAATTCAGAAAACAGAATGGAATCTGAAACAACTAAATCAATCTACATTGTTACCATTATGGAGGCACTTTCTAAATAAGGCTAAGTTCTAGAGATTTAAGATATGTTATAATATTGGAATTACGTTGTAGAAAGTTCTTTAAGGATAAAGACTAGAATTGACATGGGTCTTTGTAGAAAGTTCTTCAAGGATAAAGATTGGAATTGACATGGGTCTTTACACAAATATTGGCTTTTTCATAATAAAAAAATTATTGTCATTACTGGAGTAGAAGATGCTAGACAGAAGAAGTATTTTGGAATTTCATTTACAAATGGAAACTTCAGTAGAAATGAAACCTGGGAGATGTTGAAGGTCAGTCTTCTGATTTTTGCCCAAAACCAATGTGACTTGGCTCCAGGTACCCAGTTTTGTTTTTGTCTTTGTTTTGGGTTGCACTATATGAGTTATACTTGCTTCTTTTGACTACAGTTCTCACAGAGGCAGAAAGAGAAAGAGATAGAGACAGAGAGACAGAGAAAGACAGAGAGAGGGAGAGAGAGGAAGTGAGAAGATGATAGAGGAAAGGAGGGAGGAAAGAAAGCTGAGAGGTTTCCCTACAACTAGTGTCACTAGTGCAGATGTCCAGTGGTTTGCAATGTCCCAGTTGCTGCCTGGGTTAAGGTTGGGGATGTGTGTGTCACAATGTAGCTATATGAAATGCAAGCACATACTTTTAATATACTACTTAATAACCAATCCCAGTAATGAGAACAATTCATAAAGGGTTTAACAAGGATTCTTCTTCAAGTATAATAAGGACCACCCTGAGAATATGTAGAAACATTTCCATTATCAATAATAAAAATATGGCACATAAAGGGTAAATATGTACTTAGATTAAAACATAAAAAATAGAATTCAGCTTAACCAATATGGAATTGGCAATAGATAAGGCTACCAGCATTTTCTGGAATTTCTTCGTCATAGAATCTGACATAAAATGCTACATTATAAATCCATTCTTTTATTCATTTAATAGATTCTAGAAGAATTATCTTATGCAAGATATACAACTACAGGACATTGGGATTGAAATAGAAATGATGGCATGTGTTCTGCCCATAGAAGGCTTATAGACTAGAGGGGACAGAGGCGAGACGAATGTGTAAAACAGCTATTGCACAATGAATCACTTCGTTCATGTCATGGCATACACAGAGGTAAAGTGCTATACAGTTTCACCTGGGAGAAATTTGCTTATAGTTAATGTGTTTTCAATATAGGCATGCCCTCAATAAGAGCTGGTATTTGAACTGGGTTTAAAGAGTGGGTGTGAAGCACTGGTTGGGTGGGTGCTTTAACCAACTGCTACAAAAACAGAGAGGCAATAGGGACAGAAATCTATAAGAACTGGAATGGACCTGTATCCAAAGATAATTAGGAAGAAACTTTGGAACTAACTTATTCATGTTTGTTAACTTACAAATTTTGTGTCTGAGTACCAAACTCTCAGAGGCACTAGCCCATGTGAACATAGAAACAAGTACAAGAATGTTGCAGGCTTTTAAAATTTTCTGTTAAATGAGAAAAATATACAAAGCCCCAAAAATGTATGGCATTGTTTGTGCAAAATAATGCCACACAGAAACTCTATTATGGATGTACATATGTGATTATTCACACATATGTATTTCCTGAGAGAAAACAAATCAAATTAATGGGATTGTTTTCCTCTGAGAATTGGAACAGGATTGGGGTAATATCATTATTTTTTTATGAGAATGTATTTGTACATTTCTTGTGTAATCAAAAACTAATTAAAGTATAATGGATATTAGAGTACATTTAGGTAAATAGTATTCTTTTCTCCATATAGCCCAAAGTAGAAATACTCAAAATTTTCTTTTTTTTTTTAAGTCTTCTGGAATGACCTTGGTTTTCTTGGATTCTTACAGATTACATGTTTATCTTTAGGTAAATATATTTATTTTCTTTTATTTTCTTAGTAAATTGTGATTAGTGGTACTGCCTTAGAACAAATTTTCTTATAGGACTTTAACACAAAGCATATCACAAATACAAAAATGACCATATGAAGAATAAAACAATACTTGATTACTATTTATTGTCCTTAAGAACATCTTCTTGGAATTGGAGGGTGAATTTTTCTATGTTGCTTTTTGAGGTGTCAGGAGGATACCAGTTAATAGTAAACACTGCTGGGAGAGGACAGGTGAACAGAAATACCATCCTCATATGGGACTCTGGCCAAAGTAGCTGGATCATTTCTATCAAAAAAATGCTGGAAATCCATGTGCAAGGTGAGCCCACCCTTTTGCATCTGCTGGTTAGTCCTAGCCTCTATCAGGGCAGCTGGCCTTCGCAGTGGTCCTAGCTCACTGACAGGGCCTGAGCAGAATGATGTCACTCCCAACTTCCTCCTATTCTTGGCATTCCCTCTTTGTGCCTTAAACAGACACTGAGGACACTGAATTGGTGAGAATGGCAGCTTGATGCTGTGGATGACAAAGACATGAAGCATCCATTGTAAATGGAACAGGCACAGGAGGAGAAGGAGGTAGCCACAGAGAGGATCTGTAGAGGGGATTAGATTAATTTCAAATAGTAGAGTCCTGTCGCTCCATTATTTTTTCATAGTATTTAGAGGACTTCCGCAACTACATTTGAGATGGAGAAAAGATTAGTATAGTCTTGAATTTTATTTCAACTGTAAAATATTTAAAACCACCTCATATATCCTTCTAAATAATGTAAGTTGCCTTTATTAGACATTTTGGTTAATTCAACCTTTGGTCTCTTAAATTCATTTTGTCCTTTAAATTATTAAATTACATGAATAGGAAAAAAAAAAAAAGAATCCTGCTATCTTAGACCTTGGTCTGATTATAGTGCTTTCCTTATATCTGAAGTACTGTCCACTAGTCAGGAAGAATGCTGGGAAAGCACATTTGCATAACCAGAAACCATGGCTTTCTGATTTCCCTAGAGATGCACATAAAGATATCAGTACTAGCGCATCTCTGTGTGGTGCCCAGTGGCTACATTATCCAATTTCTACCAGACCCTAGGAAAAATACTTTATATGGCATTTCACACTGGCACCATTTCTATGTGCTATTATCGGAAAAAGCTGAATGCCAAAACAGGGAGATATTTTGTAGTATAACTGCCAAAGGAATATTTAGACAAGAACATTTGCTGATCCATATGTTTTTACTATGGATGTTATTTTCATTTTTCACAAAGGTAGGGAATCTGCTCTGGATCCTGAAATTATTTCTGCCTTGTTCAAGGGTTTACTTGTGACTATGAAACAAAACCCAGAAAAATCTCCTGAATTAAAAGAACATTTTATTTGATTTTATCATATATGAGCTTGTATTTACAGTATCTGCTAGTCAGAGCATACAGAGTACCATAATGTGGAAATCTGTTTCTAACAGTGCAAGTGTGATGGGTGAGGTAGAATGGGGACAGTATTCCAGCTAGCTCTATTGTGGAAAGAAGGCCACACTAGAGGGGACCAGATTATAACAACAAATCTCTGATTACAGGAAAAAAGGTGGCCACAAAGAAAAGGAATCAGAAACCAATCCACAGATGAAGAAGAAAAAAAACAAGGCTCAAACTGCTTGTGGGACAATGACGCCCCAGAGAAATTACGTCTCTTCTCAAGTTTTGCTCCTATGCTGGTGTATATAACTGACTGTAAGTTAAAATTACTTATGTCAGAAGAGGAATGAAGGTTCTTTTGTCCTCTTTCTAATGCAGAACTATAATGACAGGAATGCCAAATGCCTGTATTTCATATATGAAAATACTCCAAACAAGACCTAGGTTAAGCTGATGAGATAGTAATGTATCTGGACTTTTTGTTCCAGATGGATAGGGATGTGGAAATTGTTGTCCTTGGAAACATTAATGAGAAAATAATCAACAATAATGTCTTGAACACTTTACTTATCACTAGCCTAATGGTCAGGACTAGACCAAAAAAGTTCATTAGGTAATATCAATGTTGCTGTGATTTTCAGACCATTGCATAGAATCAGTGACTATTTCCCACAGAGTCCTCTAGTAGGTTTTCCAAGGATATGAGTATCAGCTGACATATTCTTGCCACCCTCTATCTACAAAATGAAGTTGGTCATTTACAATTAAGTACTATAATTTATTAGTTAAAATAACCACATGTCAATCCTTTGTGTAAGCTGCAAAACAGTATTGAAATTTCTGACTTGTCTTGAGGTATGACATGTTATTCTCTTCAATCTTTTGTTACACAGCCATGGAGAACACTAAGTCTCTGCCTGAATTGGGAAATTAGTTAATTACTTACTTATTCAGTACGGGTATAAAAATGTTATACTACTCTGATTAGAAAGAAAGCACTGTTTTGAAGGACATGTGTATGGATATGCAAAAATAGACATAAATTAAAACCTACTTTCATGAAGGAATTTACAAAGCCTTTTTTATACATATTAATTTAAAAAAAAATGTGAGTTTGGCCTCCAGAATAGACCTGTACAATGAAATAGCTAATTATTCTCACAATGAAATCTGATAATTGCAACTAAGTTAATACTATGTTGCCATGACACATGTCTTAAGGGTATTTAAGGTTGTTATTTGCTATCATTCCTGCATTCTAAAATAAGCAATGAAAATATTGGTATTTCAATCTATAAAAGACATGATCATATTCTCATTCATTGTTTTCCATTAAAGACTACTGAGAAATCCCTTCCTCATTTTCTCAGTAAAGACCCTGCATTAATTTATTGATAGGGTTGGAAAGTGACCAAAGACCTAAGTAAATATCTTTCCTTTCGACCAATACTTTTGGGCCTTGTGAAAAAAAGTCTTCTCATTCAAATGTACTAAAATATTTACCTATGATTTCTTCAAGTAGTTTCAAGATTGAGATTTTAGATAGAAGGCTTTAATTGGTTTGAGTTAATTGCTATAACTGGTAAGAGATTCTAGTAGTGGAAAGCAGGGAGTGGGGGAGGTTTATCAATGGGTTCTTGGTTACCATTGGACAAGAGTAAGTTTAGTGTTCATGCATAGCAGAGTAACTATAGGTAACAGCTAATTACTACATATTTCTAAAAGCCAGAAGAAATTATTTGTGATGTTTTTATCATCAGAAATTATAAGTGTTTGATGAGATAAATATGTTTAACCTGGCTTAAGTATTACAAAGTGTATTGAAACATGTATTCAATATGTATTGAAAGAAACATCGTGTTACTTCATTAGTGTGTACAATTTTATGTTCTTATGTAGCAAATGAAAGATAAATTTATTAATAATATATTTTTTAAACATTTATTTTTTAAAAAAGAAATCATGTAAAGTGGAGAAAGGATACTAATTTGCTGATTCCATATTTTTTAATTTTAACTTCCC
The DNA here is from genome assembly GCF_964194105.1 of Spermophilus citellus. Classification (NCBI taxonomy): domain Eukaryota; kingdom Metazoa; phylum Chordata; class Mammalia; order Rodentia; family Sciuridae; genus Spermophilus; species Spermophilus citellus. The sequence continues at coordinate 88,846,354 of NC_138193.1, forward strand.
ATTGCCAAGAATGTTCTTTCCATGTCCTCCTCATGAAGGTGTTGACAAAGATCTGTTGACATTGTTACAGTAACCATCAAAACAAGTTGCTCTAAGTAGAGTGGAAGTTTTGTGTTCAACTTAGCTATTGGGCTTATTAGATTCACTTAACACTTGAAGTAACGTAGCAGAGGATAGACCAAGTGTCTTCTGCCTTTTCCCTGAGACTTTTCTCCCACCAGGAGTAACTATGAAAAAAGAAATGCATCCAGTGCAACAGTTTTTAGACACTGGAAAACAGGCAGTGCTGATTTAGTAAATGTGCTTCCTGACAGAAGAGAAATGTGTGGTAATCCCAACAATAACCCCAACTTTCTACCTGGAGGCATTCTTCAGACAACATTATGAGATGGAGTCTGAGAAAAGCATCATGGCAAGGCTGAGCTCAGAAAGCCGAAGTCTGAACTTGGGCCTATAAAAGTGTCTGGAACTTTCAGTATAGGATGGAGGAAAGGAAATTACTGCACAAAGGATTAGGTCTGTTCATCTGTGGTGGATCTAGTTAAGTCTCTAGACAAACACCTCGCCACATAGAGGATAAAATTCCATGAGTTCTAGGAAAAAAAAAAAAAAAAGGTACACACAAAACAGTTCCTAGGAATCTCAGCACTGAATAGAGACCACATAAGCCACTAAGAATAAGGAGACAACAACGTAAGAATTCCAGCCTGAAAGAGTGAAGAGAATGTGCTGAACATTGGCAGGTTTTCAGTTGAGATTCCCAAAGGTCACATCTTAAAAGGGGAATTACTGGAGCCATTTATTAGGACCTAACCTAGATTTACTTCAACAAAACTTAAAAACAAGCCTGATACTATCACATTAATCTGTTAGTAAATTAATAGCCTCTTAGACAATAACTTCATAGTCTTTAAAAGAAAACAAAAAAAAAAAGACTTTGAACACTGTCACATTGATTTGTCTTTAAAAAATTAAAAATCAATAGACAAATAAGCATAAAACCATGGCCCACATTTAAGAAAAATAAAAACAATTTGAACAGAACCACAAATGAAGTAATATAAGCTATAGTACAAGAGATACATATTTTAGAAAAAATAAATATCTTGGCTGAAATAAAGAGATTTTCAGTACAGTAAATGAAATACTTAAGAAATGAGACATATGTTGAAAATTTCAAACATGGATTTTAAAATAATTATGATGAATAATTTAATTGGTTCATAGAATATATGGTTAATATATATAAGAATTTCAGCAGAGAGATGGAAATTATAAAAAATTCTCAAGAAGAAACGATGAAATTAAGAACAAATATAAGAGGTGAAAAATGCTTCAAAAGATTCATAAGCACACTGGAAGTGACAGAATTAAAAAACATCAATCAACTCTAAGATAGGTCAATAGAATTTGTACAAGCAGAAATAAACATAAAAGAGTAAAACATTGAAATCAACAAGGCACATTCAATGTTATAGGTTCTAGTATTTTGTAAGTTAGAATTTTATATGTGAGGTATATGGAGGAAAGAGAAAATATTTTTAAAAAATAATGACCAAAATTTTCCAAATACGATGAAACTTATAATATCAGAGATTCAAACATAAAATGTGAAGAAAATGCTATTGAGTTATAAGCTACTGCTTAGAACAATTGATACAAAGAAAGTGTTCAGAGTCAGAAAGAAACAGATAAAGAAAAATGGTGGACCTCTAATCAGAATCAATGCAATCAGGGCATAATGACATAACATCCTTAAGTACTGGCCAAAATTATGATAAATAAAATCAGGTAAGTTATAATTGTATGTTCAGAAAGAAAAACTCAAAAATAAAAGCCAGATAAGTTCTTTTGCAAGTATGCAAAAGCTAAAAGATTCATTACCAAGGAAACATGCAAGAAATACTAAAGGAAGTTGTTAAGGCAGAAGGCAAAGGATACCAGGTGAAAACTTGCACCATATAAAACAAAAGAAACAGAACAAAACCAAAAAGTAAAGAAATGGAAAAAATATATGTACAACAGAAATGGTTATATGTAAATAAACACACAAAGTTTTTTTTTTCTTATTTTGGCTTTCTAATGTAATGTATAACACATGCAGAGGTAAAATAAGTAACAAAGATAACAAAAGTAATGGGTAATCCAGGCTGTAGAGCTTATAAATGTAATGTAGTACTATAAATATAACGTAGTTTTTACATGACATAGATATTAAGACATATTTGAACATGGACTGTGGTAAGTTAAAAGCATATTGTAAATTGTATAACTTCTACTAAAGGAATAAATTAAATTCTGGAAGTAATAAACAAGTGTAAATGTAAGAAGTAATCATAAATAATATCAAATCAATTCCAGAAAAAGAAAATTTTACAAAGAATGCACAAGATTAAAGAAAACAACTAGCAAGATGACAATTTACATGTCAAATCATATAGACAAAACAGAAAATATAAATTCTTAATTTCAGAAATGAAAGAGATGGTATCACTATGTATTGTGCAAACATCAAAAATATAATAAAAGTTAATCATGAATCAGAGATAACCTAATTATCCTGAATCATGATAATAAGAGTTTATTCCAGTAAGCATGCTAACTATAGTCCTTAATGTCTGTGCATGTAACAGTATGAGGTTTCACACCTCAACTTAAAAAAAATCACATTGGAAAAAGGAATAATTAATTGATATTTTCAATTAGTATATTTCCATAGAGACTAGAAAATCCATCATGCAAATCTATACACTTTTAGTTTTAAAAGAAGAAATGGCAACATGAGTACTGTTAGTTATTTTATTAACTATCAACAGCACTGAGAAAAAATTGAATATGGAACTTGATGCAGAACAAGGTATTTGCAATCATGAGTAAGTGGAAATAGTATTGAATCCTTGTTTCCATCTATCATATGTGACATCTTGAACAAATGTTTTAATATAAAGATTGGGTAGAATATATTTCAATGTCTTTTCATATTAATTTAATTAAAGATGGGATTGAGTGCAATAAAATGCAAAATGTCCCTTTGCCTAAAGTTGATTGAGTAACCATCCACACTCTCTGGAGATTTTATGACAAATAATGTTCAATCCAGGCTATAAAACTTATAGGTAGAAATTAAATTAGATTATGGTCTTTGGGGCTTTCCACAAAATCTATTCATCTCTTCTCTTTCATGTTTTCAAAATGGTTTCATTAAGCATTCTAATGCTTCAATTTTGAATGCTTTATTATCATAACATTTTCTTCGTGGAACAGAAAGGTAACCTACTAATTTAAAAAACAATTTTTGATTTTAAATCATCTTTTTTCCTCCAAATAGCTCAAGGGCTCTACTATTTTGTTAAATGTGATGGCATTATATTCATAGTGGAAGATATACGTGGCAGAAGGGAGTCGTAGAGGGCTGGAGAATATTTTATATTCTTTTATTCTCCAAATGATTGGCCTATTTTTGCTTTTCCTTAGTCTCATCTTATTGTCTTTAAAGACCCATTGCTTTCACTTTGTGAACTGCTATATATCTTTTAAGACTCAAATATATATTTATATTTTTTTTTTCTTGAAGAGAGTCTGACAACTCTCCATCCCCTAAATTGCAAAGAAAATTCTCTTTCCCACCCTGATCCACCAAGGGTCACATTATAAACATGTTATTACTTAGGATATTTCATTTAACTTTCATTTATATGCTTTGTATAAGACTTTTAAAAAATGTTTTGTAGTTGTAGATGGACAGAATGCCTTTACTTTGTGGTGCTGAGGATCGAACCCAGTGCCTCACACATGCTAGGCGAGCGATCTGTCACTGAGCTACAGCTCTAGCCCTGTACAAGACTTTTGAGTTATCACAATCTAAGATCCATACTTTATTATCAGATCCCCAGAGTACCTGCAAGAGATCAGGTGTCAAATCAATGAAGAAACATAAATGAATGAATATAAAACCAGAAAACTGTAAGAATTGACTTCATATTCTAGCAACTGAGTTATATTTTAAAATTGTAATTTTAGGACAATTTTATTAAGATATATTTTTACATTCTAAAAGAATCACACTTTTAAAATGCCCAATTCACTGTGTGTGTGTGTTATTCATTATTTTCTACTCAAAAGGTCATGCCATTTCCCACTATAAATAGCTCTCTCCTTTTCCTGCTCCTCCTCCTTCTATTTTGTATTTACCTTTTGTGACTCAGCTGATGAAACTGATTGACATTGGGCTACCACTTCAACTTTTTCTTCTATCAGTTGATCTTCAAATCTGCATATTTTTAACAATAATAAACTTTCTCTAATGTCCAATTGTTTGAGACAAGAAATTTTAAGAGACCTACTGTTTTCAACTATCATTAAATTGTCTGACTTATCACATTAAATGGAATAGTATTTCTAATGCTAAGCTCTTTGCTTACTTATCCATTTTTTTTTCACAATAGATTATGTGTTTAGTAAAAACATTATTTGCATTTTTTTTAGTTTTATTTACCCCCATTTCAAAGAATGATCTCAGGAAGATAAACTATACTTATACCAGAGAAAGCATTAGCACAAACTCATTAAGACATCTTTTGTTAAAATTTCACACAGATGTTGGGAGAGGTGGCACATGCCTGTAATCCCAGCAACTCAGGAGGCTGAGCCAGGAGGATTGTAATTTCAAAGCCAGCCTCAGCAAAAGCAAGTCACAACAACTCAGTGAGACCCTGTCTCTAAATAAAGTACAAAATAGGGCTCAGGACATGGATTAGCTTAGCGGTTGAGTGCCCCTGAGTTCAATCCCTTGCACCCCCCACCAAAGAAAAAGATTCCACACAGTTTATTATCATAGAGTATTTTATGAGAAATAAGTAAAGTTCCTTCCACCATGTGACTGTTCCTTGCAAAGGAAGTATCCCATGAAGGAAATGCCACTTCTACCAACTCCCCAATACATCCTTTTCAGACACATTTCAATATGAATAACATTGAAAAAAAAATACCTGAGAATGGAAATTAAGTGAACTTTTGAAATCTGGGTTTGCTCCAAAATCTAACAACTTTAACATAACTCCAATTGAGTGAAGTTGTTCGTGGACAATTGTTCATATTTTTAAATACATCACATTGGTAGCATGAAAAGCCAAAAACCGTTTTGTAAAATGACAGAAGTATTTGGCAAAATGTGACCTGTGATTTTATTTTCCTGCTATCTTTCAACAGATTGAGGATGTTATACACTGGGCATAGATAAGTACTTACTGGACCTTTTCTTCCCAGTTGGCTTTGCATTCACCAAGCCCTTGAGCTATGGCAGAGAATTTAAACAAATAAAACCAAGGATGACAAAAATAATAATGACAAAAAGGTAAATATTCTGTTCTCATGTTGTCCTAAGATTGTCACGTAAGTGTCCAAACAGCTGTGCCCATGTTCAGTTACCAGCTAACCAAAAGTAAATCTCATAAAACTCAGTCCATCAAAAATATAAATAAGGTAAAATGATTTCCTGAATCCTTTATACAGCAGATTGTCTCAGTTATCCATGGGAGATTAATTTTCCACTATAATAGTGACATTAGTACTAGTAGTTTAGCAACAGTAGTAATAATGCATGAGACTTTATTAAACACTTGGGTATTGTTTTAAATAGACAGTCTCACATTTAATTCTCATAGCAATCCTTTGATGCTGACACTATTTTTTATCTCCAAAGGAGTTTACTAAGTGGCCTAAAGTCACACAACTAATAAGAGCTGGAGCAGGGGTTCAAACTCAGCCAAGTCTGATGGGAAATCATATTATCAATCACCACACTGAAGTACAGCAGTAACTATATCTTCCAATACCCAAAACTCTCACCACAGGCTGGATAATTTTCTCCTTACTTTAGGTGCTGTAATTTAGCAAGGTATTGAATCCCACTTCCTTCCCAAAGGGAGAAAGCAGTCCTCTTTAATGCCAGGGAGAACCCAATCCTTGTGCATTCTTGTGGGGCTTTTATTGCTATGCAGATTTTGTACAACAAAGATGGAGAAGCTGCTGGAGAACCACAGAACCAGTATTTACATGGCCACAATCAGTCTGAGACAGATGAATTCACATTATTCCCTTTTGAATGATTCCCTTTTTGTTCTCATATAAAGAAAACAAAGATTTTTTTTTTTTTGATGTTGAAATCCAGGCAGGAGAATTGAAAGATTTATCTGCAATTTATTGTTGATTGAAGATGAAATAAAGGCATGATAAAAAGTATGGAAAAGAAGAATTTAAAATATAGACCCCAAAATGAGCATCAGTGCAGTAACACAGAACACATTCTCCGGATTTCACAGCCAAAAAAATCCTGGCAAGCACATTAATTTCTGTATTATTCCAATCAAGTGGCGCTAAATGGATAGCTAGCTGATTCTCTCCAAAAAATGGCAGTCTTGCTCTGGCCCTGAGAGATAATACACAATCCTGAACTACATAACCATTTCAGCTGCCTCACAACAAATGATGTAGGTTAAGTTATTATCATTGTGAAAGAAACAATTACAATTTTTTTTCCCTGTGGCAAATCCAGAAATCCATAGAAGAAACCATTGGCTTGCCTACATGTAAAAGCCATTACCTTTGTTGTCTGCATTTAAGACACAGACCAACTGGTTTTCAAAACAGTTAGGACATTTAGGATACATGCAGTGAGATTAGCTCTGCTTGCTGGCAATGTAATTACTCTGTTTATTCATTTTAATAATCCCATAAAGGAGAACAAGATGGGATGTGAAGCTGGAAAGAAAAGGGGGTTGAAAAGCCAATGTGTTATTTTTAGAAGCAGAATGTGAAGCAGAGGAGCACATGATAAGCTGGGATGTAGTGGAGGCCGATCTCTGTCTTCCACAGAGTTGGAAAACCAAGCAGATCTGAAAGTGATCATTCCTAGATAGTATCTTTTGTAGCCCTGAGCTGGTCCATGCAGTGATTCATCTTTGGGAAAGACTGATGATCATTGCTTTCTGGATAAGAATTAGTTTAACTCTCTATATTCCTGTTTTGTAAGTTGCACCACATAACAGAGACTAAGGCTATAATGACTTTTAGAAGCTATTTAATTAAAGCTTCAACCCCAGGGTAGAAATCTCCTACAAGAGCAATTCTGATTAATGTTTATTTAGTTTGGTCAAGTATTGTTGATAAATCAGTTTTAGTTTTGGAAATATAGTATTTAACATTTTGACTTGTTTAATAGTCATAACATCTTCCCTTAAACTGAGCTAAAAGTTAATCTCACTGCAACATTCATTTGATCGGGTCTAATTCTTGCTCAGCATTTCATATTAATTTGAGTTCTCCTTGCTTTATCCATTTTTACTTTGGATGCAGCAAATTTTTAAGATTTTGGATTTTTTGTCTAAAAATAATCACCCATTGAAGAAGAAAATTACTGTAGAATTAATATATATTATGCATTGCAGTGAATGAGACATGGTATACTATTGACAGCTTAGTGTGCTTACAGAAAGTAATCACTTTAGTAAAGAATGATAAATGCCCTAGTGGTATAATAGCATTTGAGAGAAGCATGTAATCAAGGCTCATATTTCATACAGTTCTCCTATGGAACACTTTCTGGGCCTCCTACCACCTTAGATATGCTCTAAATTGTCAATCGTTTCTTTTAAAAAGTAGTTTAGAAATAAATCTGAAATAAATAAATTTGGAAGTATACCTACCCTAACTGAACACTATAAAAACTATCTTATTAATATAGACTAAAAATTTACTTGAAAGTCTTTTTTCATAGGAAGCTTTATCCAACAAGTTCTATATTGCCATGCACATGTTACATCTTGTTTTAAAATGCAAATCTCAGATAATACCTCTTATCTATGTTTATCTTGTGGATGTAGGCCAAGAGATGCAAACAATTTTGTATCTTTCTTCTCTTATACTATCATATTAATTATATATTTAATTTGAAATGGCCAATACCATTTCCCATGACATTTTCTATTATAAGATTAAATATCTGTACTCCTTTAATTAGCATTTTTCTCTGTTCCAGCATTATTTCTTCAACTTATGTTTCTTCTCAGTGGATATACATGGTAAAATGAGCATTTGAAGATCTAAATATGAAACTACCATGTGCCTTAATATATATGCAAATATGCAGATACAGATTGGTGCTAACAGACCAAAGCAATAAAAACAATAAAAACAGTACAACAGTAAAACTATTATCTATTCTGAGAGATTAATATTTAATTACTAGAATTGATATAATATCAATTTTCTGAAATGTTTTCACAGATGCAATTTATATCCTTCCATTGTCTGTCCATAAGATTGAGGTCAAATATCATCATTTTTACTCTATAAATAAAAATTGAGTCATAAAATGCTAGAATGGCCAGTTCCACAAAGCAGCAGAGCCAGGACTAAGAGCGATACTATTGATGTTTAAGGTTCTTTAAATATATTACTGTATAATCAGTATTTAAGGGTCTGTGGTATATACATGCCCCAAACCAAAATCATTACCTTTGATTGTATTATTGACAAGTTCATGCCATTGGCTAATAACAAAATTATAGCTTAGTAGTAACAATTAATCACTGGTAATACTAATATGATAATACTTAATTTGATCAATTAAGAGAATATTTAGTACATTTGATTATGATGTATTTTAAGAAAATTACAAAAATAGGCAGTGTATGCAAAAGTTAGTGTTAATTCAGAAATTTCTAGTTGGCTTCTCTTGTATAAATAATACTGAACTTTTACATTTCTTGGCAAAATTTCCATGTTTAATAAAAATTAATCAGTCCATAAATAAAGCTAGATGAGCATTTCAACTTACTTTAAAGGAGTCTAAAAAATCAAACCATTTTAATTTTCACTCTTTGACTTGATTCTAATAGGAGAACTATAAACTCAGACTTTCAATAAAATCAGAGTCTTTGATGTGGCCATTTATTTTAAAAAGGCATTCTGTAGCATACCAATTGCTGAATCTAGAAGTTCTCCATTGATATTCCATTTAATAAACTAGCAAGCCAGACACATTTATTTTAAAGTTCAGGTTTAATTAAAAGATAAGACTGGAGTGACAGAATGGCAAGGGAAAGAGGGATGTTGAATCTTTTTGTTTATTATTGCAGAGCAGCTGCTTTTATTTTTAACTAATCTCCATTAATGTCAAATCAAAAGGCAGAACTTCTTATAGGCCTTTGCATTGGCCTTGTTACTTGCTTCCCCTAGGAAATTACTATGCATTTACTCATTCTCAGTTGAAATTCAATATAAGCCCATTGCTGCCTACCAAAAAGTGCAAATAGTTGACATAAAGTTCATTTCCTATACAGAAATACATTCGTTCACTCATTCAGCAATATTTGCTGAGCACCTGCTATGTATTTACCTCTGTTTTAATTAGTGGACATTGACTAGGCAATGCCCACATCAGAACTGAAAAAAAATCCAGTGTTGCAGCTTCAAACCCCACACGATTCATAGAATTATACAGCTTTTCAATTCACTGACCAAATGTCACTTTCTATAGATTTTTTGGAAAAATTCTGTTAAGAAAGTCAGGTACTATAAAGATGGCTACTCCCATCTCTTGCCCTCTTGATCTTTTAGGTCTAATGCATTCTAATCTAAAATTCGAGTCTAAGATTACTAAAGACAAACTAAGATAAATAAATCAATGTAGCATATAAACTTGGGAAAATAGTAATAGTAATAGTCTTTTGATAACAGAATTGCTATCATTGTTTGCCAAGCTTTGTAGGACAGTTCATAACTGCAAGACTTCCCAGATCATTGCAGTTCATTGTTCTGTAACCATAAGACCAGCAATGTAACATGGGCAGGGTTGGCTATCTCTACCTCTGCACTAGGGTCTTTATCAGAACTTTGGTTGAAACCAAGGTAGTAAAATTGGAATGCACATATGATAAATTCTCTTTCATAATTTTAACAGACAGTTGGTGAGAAGAGGATAGACTTCAGGTGTTTGTAGACATGAATCCCTGTCCTATCCCAATTATACTATAATGGGAAACATGATAGTAGATATTTTAGCTATTCTAAGCTGCAATTTTCAATAATAATAATGTTACAAAATTGTGATAATTAAAGAATACATAAACAAGTAAGAAAAAATTAGACTAATAGTATCTGCTATTCAAAATATTATTAACATCATTACATCTACTTTCCTCCTCCTCTAAAGTCTATGTATTTTCAGTAATGTATACTTTCTTTTTTAGATTTATCAGGGAACATAGATAATCTGTGTTTGCATAACACAGAGTACATTTTTCTTACTGCAGAACAAAAATTGGTTACATATTCTATTTTAAGTATCTACACTTAATCTATTCCTTAAAGAACCAAAGATAACCAGAGTTGTATGATAAGTTTCCATGGTATAGATGAGGTTCACAAGAAGATACCTAAGGAACGCAAACAGCATGTGCTTTATTTCCAGACACCTGAAATGAGTTAGAGTAAGGCTTTTCACAGGACCCTAAGCATTCTAGGACAAGAAAAAAGATCTGGAATAAAGAAAACCATGACTCATCAAATAAGTTTTGTACTGTGGCAGAATCTTAGAAATTTGGCAAAAAAAAAAAAATAACCAAAGCAAACAAACAAACAAACAAAAACACCCTTATAAAGTTAAATGTCTTCTTTGAACTGCAGTTAAGGAGGAAATTATGGCAAGAGTTTCTGCTCAAGAGACACCAATTAACACAATGGATAATCTATGGCTTAATAAAAGACACAGATGCTATCCAAATACAGGAATCTATTATTGAATCTTTATAAAAGAGAAAGTCCATTATTAAATTGTAGTTCAGTGAGAGGCTGAGATAATTATGCCTTAGATTTTGCTGCATTCTGGTGATCTAAATTAATATAAGAATAGTGACTTAAGAGACACTTAGTGGGCAAGCGATCTCCCCATCCAGCTATTCTTTCTCTCAAATATCATATGTCTTAAGCAAGCATTTGACAGGTGTTAAATTGCAGTATATTCATGATTGAATTCTCTAACAGGTACCTGTAGTGCTGATAATCTATTGTGCTGGTTAAAGTACAAGCCATATACTTTAATCATTTCTGACATAGGCACTACAAAAAATGAAAAAGTAAAGCAGACAGGTTTCTCTTAAGGCTGTGATAGCAGGATGGGGGTGGGAAGGCACAGACCCAAGGTCAAGTGATTACAATTAGACCACCTCTTCCCCATCTCAGTCTTGCCCTCAGGAGAATTTCAAGGGAGGCCCATAAACTCTCCCCTCTTGAAGTCTAAACCTTCCACAAACCCAAGGCAAGGCTACTATTAGAACTGATGGACCATACTTCCTTTGATACTATTAAAACTAATTCCTCTATATCTAATTCACCACTAGGATTTTAGATCATCACATATCAGAAAGGCACTCCTATCCTTTAGACTGCATATGACCAAGACTGACTCAAGGTCCTGTTCTTTCTATTGTGCTTTCTGGAACCCACTGTCTATTATCATCAAGACTGTATATCTCTGCCTCCCTGAATTTTCCCTTCTTCTTTTGCTTTAAATGTAATGTAGATGTCCACTAAATGTCTCACAATTGGTCCACATAAATTGCTATTACTGTTTTCTCAGTAACACACCTATAACTGGATCACTACATGGGACACTCCCTCACTTCTCAATGTTTCTACCCTCAAGTACAACACAATAAGAAGACCCTGAATTATTTGCCATAAGTTTCATCATCTGTGCTTCTTTGAAGTCCCCCATTTTTCCTGGGCACTAGCTGTTTCACTGAAGATGTTTTGCACTTTGCTACTACTCTTTTCCCATTCTTCTTTCCCATTTCTGACACTATTCTTGGAGTTTAGGACATTCATTAATTTCCCTGTATCTTTCTTCCTTGTGCTCCTTGATATCAATGATTTTATCCTAAATCCCATGTCAACTGCTCATTCCCAGCAAATATATTTCCCAATTTCTTGTTGACCTCATAATGCTCATTTCAAATGTTACATTTTATGGGACATCCTACCAGTGTTTCATACTCCTTGAGCCTTGCTGCTATTCCTCACCTTCACATCCTCAGTTTACCTTCGTCCACTTATCTTCCATGATTTATCTCTACTCCAGTGCATTTTCTTATTTATTCAGCTCTCTTGCTGCTTTTTCTCTCCTGTCCTCAGGTTCTGCTGCTGGAAAAGTCTAATTCTGATTATAGCTTATTTTTTTCCTATTTCATAATCCAACCCAAATATTTTACATAACTAGAGAAATACTAGTGACCTGACTGGATTTTACAAATCATCATCTTAAATGTCAAGAGGGAGGGCAGTGCTGCCAATAGCTTTCTATTGTACTAACTTTCTCTTGTCAATACATTCTCCTTCTGTGCCAGAAAATTATTTTATACTTCAGAATATAGCCTTGATTTTCATTAATGGGGAATAAAAAGCAAAATGAAGAACACTGCAACATGATCCCATGACCACATCTTTTCCCTAGGGCTACAGCATTTGAATTTATTAACAATATACTCACAGTTGTAGTGGATTGCATCTCCTTGGTGCTATTGAGGAATCCTTACCTTTTGTGTTTACCCATCTGTGTTTGCCTATGAAAGGATGTGGAAAATAAAATGACATCTTACTCCAAACCTAAAATTTTACTGTGATATATCTTTCCTTTAACATATATGTATTTTGATTCCCTTGTGTCTTTTTCAATGCACAACTATAATTTATCTATTTCCTTCAAAAAAGGTATCTGTATTCACTGTTTATTTATTCTCATTCTATGGTCTCTTGATTTAACTCCAACTGAGTCTCCATTCATGCTCTGGAATTACTATTGCACATGTTAGCAAAGTCCTCCATGTCTATGCATCCTCACCCATCATTCTGCTACTCTTCTGGGTGACATGTACTGTAGTTGAGTATATTATTCACTTTGGTCACTTTCTTCACTTATTTCCTGAGACATTTCACTCTACCGATTTCCCACATACTGCGCTGACCATCCATTTCCAGTCTTCCTTATTGAAACCTGTTCCTTATCCCAATCTACAGAAACTGGATTCTGCTAGAGACTAATCTTCAAACTTCATCCCTCATGGATCTATTTTGTCTCTCTCCATGGTCTCATTTAATAATGTGACTTTAAAAGTACCACTTCCAGGGGCTGAGTTTGTGGCTCAGTGGTAAAGCGCTCACCTAGGCATGCGTGAGGCACTGGGTGCGATCCTTAGCACTACATAGAAATCAAATAAAGGTACTGTGTTCACCTACAACTAAAACATATATTTTAAAGGACCATTTACACATACATTACTCAAATTTAGCCACAAAATGTCCCCTCTATTTCACACTTTCATACGTAACCATTTAATTTACATAGCCACTTTATTTCTGCTAGACATCTCAGACATATTATGAGCTCTTCATTACTCTCCCAATTATCATCTTTTTTTATCATCTCTGTAAACAGCATTACCTCATATCAAAAGCCTTGAGATAACTGGTCCTTCATTTGTAAGTTTCGTAAGTATTATTTATACAGAATGGGTATAAATAATATGCCATAATTTGAGCTCTTATCTCTGCAGCACGGTTGCCCTTCTAGTTTAAACCGCCATCATGTTTCACACAGACTGCCGCAATAGCCCTTTCACTCTTCTTTCTGTTACCTCTTTGAACTCTCACTCCACTCTACTTACAGCAGCCAGAGTAATCTTTTAAGGCATGATCAGTTCATATCAGTCCAAGTACTTCAAACACCTCCACAGCTTCTCATAACACATAAAGTAGAATCTGAAGATTTTTTTTCCCCACGGCTTACAAAGCTACATAGTGTAACCTCTGGGCCTCTCTACAGGTTCAGGTTTTCACAGTCCTATCACACTGCCTTGTGTTCCCAGTGTTCAGTCATGGCGTCTTTGCTATTCTTCCGTTTTTCCACTAGCATCTACCCTAGGACAGTGCACTTCTTGCTTCCTTTGCTTGGATCTCTCTCTCCAAGAATCTGTGAGGTTTTTCGCTCACTCCATCCCAGTCTTTGTTTCAGTATCTCCTCCCTAGGAGAAACTTCCCTGGCTACCCTAAGAACTAGGAACCTCCATATCACTCCATTTCCTTATGCTCTTAAAATTTTCTTTATAGCTTGCACTTCTACCTTAATTTATATATTTATGCCATTATTTTTATTTCCTTATTCCAATTAAAGACAAGCTAATCTAATTATTGCCCCAAACACGAAAATAGCAACTTTTTCTTTTCAGAACTTCCCATCTTCAGTGACTAAAAAACATATTGCAATCTTTAGTAAATATTTATGATGAAAAATGAATGAATGGATGGAGGGATGAGTGAGTTCTGGGAAGGAAACAAGCAGGAGTGGTTCCGGATGCACAAATAGGGTCCGAGGCTCAGCTGGGATTGAGGAAACTGGAAGTTTAATGAAAGGGTTGGCGAGCCAACTGAGAAACTGGAGAAAGTACTTCAGAATCAAGGAATACAGCCACATTTATCCAATATTAAAACAAATGTATGACTGACTGTTCATCCAGGGAAGGGGTGTCTACTGTTGTCTCTGATTTTAAGTGGTTCCCTGAGATAGAAAGATATAGACAGACTGCTCTGCCTGGAGGAGGGTTTTTAAGTACCTGCAATTATGACAAATATTTAGGACATCCTTTAAGCTCTCATAGGACTAAATCTAATACTAAACCTGGAAAGAGGAAGTTGGCAAACAATAAGAGACTATACCATACCATTTCATACCACACCATAGCCATACCTAGCCCATGGATCCAGTTGATATATACCTAATAATATTTTCTTCAATGACTACATCACATTTTTAACTAAAAAATATTCAAATAAGACTATAATTTTTAAGTTCTAGGAACATCCTCCTTAAGAATCACAGCATCTTGATAGTCCTGTATTAATCTAGGAAAGATAAAGGGGTTACTAAAATTTTTGAGACTTTATTATCCCCACAAAGTCCAGGGACTACATGAAAAAGGAAAGTGATATTTTAAGCTGGTCTCAAAAAAAAAAATATACTGACTCGGATACATATAGATCACAGAAGCCTGTTCTTCCAAATGTATAGTATAAGAGGAAACTATTGGAATGCTTCCATAACTACACATGCATATTGATATCCTTGGAACATTCCCATTTTTCTACCTCAAAATTTGTGGAGTGCATTCATGTCTTACTATCAGAGTTAAAATTTTGGCTAATGTCCTTATCAGAAATGCAAAAGTCTGTTGACAAAAAGGTTAACACCACAGCTATGTAAGAGGATTATCATTATGTACCTATAGATTACCCATGAGACCATGGAGTCTATAATTTTTTCCTCTCTTCACTGATTTATAAAGATAAAAGCAACCAGCACCTAACTCATTGATTATCTCATTGAAATGAACAATACTGAGGCTAGAGACATTGATGCACCTATAATTTCCTGGTGTGGGAACTGCTCTCACATTATTCCAGGGCACTCAATTGCCCAAGAATATTGTGTGGGGTGGGGCAAAGAATCTGGATTCCTACTGAGATGTCAGAAGATCCCTTTCTACCTTAAGGTAGAAACTCAAGATCCTTTCTTATGGGTTAAATTTTTTCCTTCCTCTTCCACAAATTCATATATTGAAGTCACAACCCCTGGGACCTCAGAATGTGACTGCCTTTAGAGACAGGTCTTGAAAGTAATAATTAAATTAAAATGAAATCCTTTGTTGGGCTCTAACCCAATATGACTAGAGTGCGTATGAGAAAATTTGCAAAGATAATCACAGAGAAAAGACATTATAAGGGCAGAGGAAGAAGTGGCCATCTACATGCCAAAGTAAGGGGTTTCAGAAGAAATCAAGCCTGCAAATACTTTGACTTCAGAGTTCTAGCCTCCAGAAATGTAAGAAAACAAATTGTTTGTCTAAGCTACTTATCTACAGTATATTGTTATAGCAGTCCTGGAAAATGAATATGCTTTCTAAGGGAGGTCGATGTATAATGCACTCTGGTAACAATAGCTTTAAAATATTGAGTAGTGTATGGTGGGAGTTGGGGGGAGTTTCTGATATGTTCCAGTCTGCTTGCATAGATCACCACTTTCTTTTTATTTATCCTCAGGACTTCTGTCTGCATTACTCAACTGATAGCTACACATTTTATTTACTTGGTTTTAGTAATTAGTTACATACTTTAAACTTACATGGGACATTTTTTTCAGTCTGTAGTCATTGATAACTAATTTCCCTACTGATTTTTATGTGAAGAAAATGAAATCCAGCATTATCTGGAGCAGGGAATCGCTGAGTACCATTTTGACTCTGAATAATCATACAAGTGAGCAAAGCAGCTATTGTCCTCAGCTTAAATCTGTTAAAATTTTGCCTGTAAGTTCCTTTTTCCCCCTCTGATGCTTGCCAGCTCTAACCACTCGAGCGATCAGCCAAGGCAGAACTGGTGAGAGCAACTTCCAAAGGGTATGTCTGGGATATCAACTTCAGGGGTTCTGTCACAGTCAGTACTTGACTTCAAAAAACATCATGACCCAAAGCATGATTGATTTTATTTCAATTTTATTTTATTTATTTATTTTTTCAGATGACACAATCACCAAGAAAAGGCTGGAGCCACTCATGTTGCTTTCTACATTCCCAGCTGAATTATTAATCTTTCTGTCAAGTCTAATTCCTGACCCTCAATTTAATTCTATTTCAGCAGCTGATGCCTCTATTAGCCTCACTGCTCTTGGATTCTGTGGCTCCCTTGGCTATAACCTGCTGAGAAACTGGTTTTTGAGTACTTAGCAGAAAAGCTCTATGCTTTATTGACTCAAATTTTAATTTCAAATACTATTCTTACTGATCAGGTACTTGAAAATAAATGTCCTGAGAGGCTTTCCTCATGGCTGGAAAGGTGATTGCCAAATCTCACACATATCCAAGGACATAAATTATATGAAAATCTTTCATTCCTTACACCATTTCATTCCTTGTATCACGAATAGAATCTTAGAATAATCAATGGCTTTTCAAGGTGAAAAGAATCATAATTTCAAGAAAGCTGAGAGAAGATATATACAGGAGCTGGTAGGAAATACAGACTAGTGTCACATTTCACTAGTCCTGAATATTATCTATTATAACAGGATAAACATTAACAAACTAATATGTAAATTCAGTTTCCATGAAAATAAGAAGGAATCCAATAATTTACAAAACACAATCCTATTGTGTGAAAGACAATATAACTGAATGAGATGACTTCATACTTTGGGGACTGCCTCACTTTAGCTCACCCGTTATTGATGACACTAGGATATATTGAGATAATCAGCGAAAGTGCCTTAACTCTTATTACTATGTTACCACAGACAGTTATATTCCAAGGTGTATAGAGCAGAAATCTTAAAGATAAAAAGTGTTCTTTGGCATTTCTGAAGATAAGAATCGATAAAATGTATCACTTATATCCCCTGATGAAAATTAAAGCAAAATTACTAGTATCTCTTCTAATCCAATCTCTTACTAAATGACTCATAAATGTCATTAGAGTATTTTTTTCCCAGTTTCATTCCTCCAGTTAGAGAATGTGCACTACTTCAGGCCCACCTTAAACCCAGGATGCTTTCATTTCAAAATCTTTAACAAATCACATCTGGAAAAGACTATTTAAAAATAAGGTCACGTTCCAATCTTCTGCACATACGTGGATTTGGGGGAATGCTATTCAACCCACTAGAGTAAACAATGGAGATTTTGTTATTTTACAATGAAATACTATTGATGAGGTTAGATAGGTAGTATAAATTAGAACTAATGGAAATATGTAAGAGCAGGTAGTAATTAGGAAAAAATGTAATAGATGTAGTTTGAAAAAAAATGAAATATTGGGGGACAGTAATATGAACATTTTAAGGGGCAGGTAACACACAAGTCTGGACTTTAGTAGACAGATCTATATTATGTGATGATGACACCAACACCCAATTTCATAATGCTGTGTTTTTTTTCTCTTAATTGTCGAGTGTTTTGCTATATCCTGAACTTATTAATTCACAAGATCCAGTTCTTAAATATTGAAAAATTTTGTGAGGACCTGAAAATCTTTGGTAGCTTAAAATCATCTTGCAAAGAAATATTTTATAACATGGGGATGGACAAAAGTCACCAATCAAGTGCCTTGTTTTGCTTTGTTTTATCTGTACCTGGAAACCTCTGAATTTTACTCATTTGAAAAGTTAATGAACTCTCTGAACTCTCCCCAGAGGAATAGCACACAAAGTTTTGTACCTGACACAAATTAAGGAACTCAGATATTAATAGTGCTTTAAGATTTAAAATGAGCAAGGCATGGTGGTGCATGGCTATAATCTCAGAAGCTCAGGGAGGCTAAGACAAGAGGAAGCGAGTTCAAATCTAACCACAGCAACTTAGTGAGGCCCTAAGCAACTTAGCAAGACCCTCTTTCAAAATAATATATAGAAAGTGTCGGGATGTGACTCTGTGGTTAAGCACCCCTGGGTTCAATCACTGGTACCAAAAAAAAAAAAAAAAAGAAAAAGAAAAAAAAGATTCAAGATGATACAGGAGAATGTAGTTGATGACAGAATTATAGCAAAAAATGAAAATAGAAGAAGAGAGACCCTTGGAAAAAAGAAAAATCTGCATGTAGAGAGAACAGAGCATAACTGGAACAGCATTTCTAGAAAACTGTGGTGAGTAGTGTAAAGTGCAGGACAGAGGTAAAACAGAATAAGGGAATGAGATGAGATTTTCTGCTTTATATATCAATTAACCTTGCAGTTACGTTGATATCGTAGGGATAGAAATCTGGTTGGAAATGGAGTGAGGTACATTGTCAGAATAAATGAAGGAAGATTAGAAAGCATGGAGTTAAGTGAAGATTTCTCCACAATTTTGTCTGGGACACAGGTTCTTTCCTGCCTACAGATTAAGTGGAAGCATCAATTCTTTCTAGGTCTTAAGCCGGATGACTTAAGTTCAAACTTACACCATCAACTTGCTTGATTCTCAGACCTCCAGAGGAAGACTGAAGCTACTCTGTTTGCTCCACCGGGTCTCTAACTTGCCCACCTCATATCATGAGATTTGTTAGTCTCTATATTCATGTAAACTAAATCTTTATAATAAATCTGCATCCTATGTACATAACAGTTGTGTATATGTTTGCAGAAGTCCAAAATATTAGGTTAAAAAAATTGTGTTTACAGTGCTTCATCCCTTCTAGGAGTTCTAGGAAATAATTTATTTTTATAACTTTTGTAGCTTCTAGAAACCTAGTGAATGATTAGCTTATTTAATATGGTCAAACTTATAAACGGTTATGTAGAATAAACATATTTATACACAGAGATATAAAAGCAATATATACAGAAAATAGAAAATCATTTACAAAGCAAACATTGTATAATAATCTCTTCTATGAAAATACTATCTTGCTATCAATCATGGCCAAAATATCAAGAAGCCTCCATTAAGTAAATATACCATATATGCATAATAATGCTCCAACTACTGAGATTCAAATTGTTTCTAGTTTTTAAAGGCAATACAATTTAAGGAAATAAAAATAAAATAAATAAGCAGGTATTTTCTTCATTCCTTACTCCATTTCTCCCCTTAATATCCCATTTCTTTCTTTTATACCCTTTTCTCTTCCATCTAAATCCTCTAAACTTTTAAAAATTGGACCAAGTTCTAAAGGAGACTTCCTTCTGCCTCTGATCTCAAAGCATTCCTTGACATGCTGATTTTTGATAATATCTTACTAGCCATGCTTTTCTCTTTATATGGGGCTGAGGTTTAACGTGGGGGGATACCTCTCAGGAAAGGGTGAAGGACAGAATCTGCATGATGTCTGAATTTGCATTTTCTTCTTCTGTTTGCTGTAATGCATACACATAATAATATATAAAGACTTGTTTGGTTTTGTGGTATAGCCTGTCAGCCCCAAACTGAAAATTAGCTGGCATTCAAGACATTTATTTTGTTAAATATGTATATTCTCAGATATATGTGAGAAGGACTCTGCCATCTGTTTGTTTACAGTAAAATACTCTCAGCTAAAACAGTCAGATATCACATCTGAGTTTTGCTAGCCAATTTCCTGATCGATCCTGCTTGAATAAAGAACACACAAGGCAGAGGTTTGCTTTCTTCCACATTTAATCTCCAGATCATAGAGAAGCATTTCTTTTCCTTTTCTTTTTTTGGTGTGGGTATGGTGCTGGGGATCAAATCCAGGGCCTTAGTGCGTGTGAGGCAAGTACTCTACCAGCTGAGCCATATCCTCAGCCCTAGAAGCATCTTTCTTATAGCTTGCTCTCATTGGGTATTTGTAGAATGAATGCATGATTGTTTGGGAAATAGTCAAACTACTAAGAAAATTTAAAATATGACAGAATATGTTTACTTATTTGAGTAGGTGAGCAAACATGTGTTTGTCTAAATTTAATGATACATTGATTTAACAAATGGTTCTTTGTAATGTATATGAAATTTAGGTGCAATGTGATGTTCATTCTCTGCTCACAGAAAGTCTTAGTGCTGGGAAGAAAAATAAAACCTTTTTTAAATGTTGGAGAGGGACAGGAAGCAGGAAAGAAGGAAGGAAAAAAGAATCAAAACATTTCTAAATTTTCCCTATTTCATACATATTATTTACCCAGTTTTAATTTATTTCATGAGAAAATAGCTAGGGACAGCAAAATTAAAAAAACAATAGTATGCAGAGACCAAACCTTAGGAACTATCATTCTCATTAGAACCTGCAAAGATATTAACTAAAAGGTGATATGGGAAACTAGAATATAATTAAGAATAATGAGATATCTTCATCAAAGTGTTAGAAATTGTTTTGGGTTAAAGTTCTTAAAAATTTAGTTTAAATAAGTTGTTATTTATTATAATTAAAATAGGTATAAAGGAAAAATGAAGCTTAGTGTTCAGATTAGATCCTTTCCCCAAAATGAACTAAATAGGTAAAAGGAGGTTTTATTTACCAAGTTTCTTTGGAGGATGTATTTTCTTAAAGAAAGACACTTAGCAATGGTATCAATTTTAACAGTGCCTGATGCATCAAATAATGAAAAGGTGAACCATTAATTCGACACAATGTCAGGATTAGGGTGAGATAAATGAGATACTGGCCTTGAGCGAAAATTTGAGAGAGAAAACAAACAAACAAACAAACCCTCATATACTTAATATTTTAATAAAGTATTTTTAAAAAGAAAAATTCATAATGTACAAAATATCAAAAATAAAGATAAGATGTGACAATATTAAGCCAAGTTGGATCTAGGAACAAAAAAAGTATGTCCCTATATAAATGTTTTAATATATTTTTAATGGTTAATGTTTCTTCAGAGCATTAGAGTAGTTAAAAGTACTGAAGAATTGAAAATTAGGCATATTAAGACCTAATATAATTTTAAGCTTACATATTTTATTTATTAAAAAAATTATAGAATTTTATGTATTTCTAATGATAATTTTTTCCAAAAGTAGATTTTGAAAGTATTATTAAAAAGCATGCTTTCATTAAAATCATGAAACTACAAATATAGTTTTATATACTCACTTTTTAGTTTATAATTTTAAGATATTCTTCTGTGTGTGTGTGTGTGAAAAACATCTTTTTTTTTTCCTCAAGATCTCATATGTCTTGGCATATGACTAAATTTTTAATTTAATATTTATATTTTGATATTTTAAAATACTGCAGTAAAATAGGATTCATCTGAATCAGTGAGGGAGTTTGGGGACACCTGTACATTTTACCGCTGAGACAACTTAGTGCCTCATTTGCTCTATCCCAAAGAGAGAGAGAGAACTATAACAACACTGAGCAAACATGCCAAGAACCACTAATTGTTTATAGTTAGTGTTTAAATCAACATTATCCCTTTTATAAAGAGTGTTTATGATTAGGGATCACTTAAAGGATACATCCCTTGAGGTACAGCATCTAGTTCATTACCAAGAAATTCACTTTGCTTGTCTGTTATTGTCCATACTCATATGAGAGGCCACAAATGGACATGATAGACATTGAATTGGACAAAACCTAGGAGACATATCCTCTATTAAAATTGCAACAATGGACAGCTTATTACTGGCATCAAAACTTCAGAGAGTCAATTCACCACCTTTCAGGTCCAATACCTTTCCCTGGATATTCCGCTAAAATTTGCCAAGATGCTTCATGGCCAAACCAGACACATCTGCTGAGTACTTAATTTGCATTCTTGGCTTTGAGTCTGAACACCTGGTTGTGGGTGAGTCTGGCACCCTGTGCTTATCTTCTTGGCATCTCTGAGAGGCTGATAACCCACAACACTGAAGAGAATCAGGTGAGCAGGAAAAAAAATAAAATAAATGAATTTCATTCATTTTAGTTTGAAATCATGGTTCTGTGACAACTGTTTTTAGTTAATAGACTTTATTTTCTCACATCGATTTTAGATGTAGAGAAAAACTGAGCAGGTAGTACAGAAAGCTCCCACATACACCAGAGTTCCCTGTTGCTCAGGGAACTGGTGCATTTGTTACAGTTAATGAACCTACATCAATACATTATTATTAACTCAAGTCCATGGGTTATGCATGCCTCCTTAGTTTTCATCTAATGTCTTCTCTTCTGTTCCAGGATTCCATCCAGCATACTACATTGTATTTGGTTCTCAAGTCTCCCTGGGCTTCTACTGGCTGTGACAGTTTCTCAGACTTTCTTGTTCTGGACGGCTTGACAGTTTTGAAGAGTTATTATGTTGGATGCTTCTCTCTGGAATTAGTCTGGTGTGTTTTCCTCATGATTTCTCCTGGGCTTTGAGGAGTGTAATCACAGAGGCAAAGAGGAATTTTCATCAAATCATGTTAAGAGGACTTACCACTAAGATGATTCATAACTGATAGTGTTGATCCTGATCACCTAACTGAAGTAGTGTTAGATTTCTTCACTATAAAGTTACGCTTCTTTTCTCCTTTCATAATGAGATCTTTAGAAATAAGTCATTATACCTACGCTACACTTAAGGAGTCAAGAGCTAGGCTCACCTTCATTTAGGGTGAAATATCTCCATTATTTAGTTTTAAATCTTCTGTTTGGAAATTGTGTGATTTTTCCATTTATTAATTTATTCAATCATCGATTTATATCAGAATAATAAATATTAATATTTTATAAAAATTTAATTTTAAAAAGCTATTAAATTTTATAAAATTATGAGCTGTAAATTATAAATTAACTGTAGATTTTGAGCTATAATTAATTGGTGCTAATAAATTTACTTGGTTGGTTAAGCTGTTCCTGCTTTGGCCATTGGGATCTCTTTTAGTTTGTTCCTGTTTCCCTTCCCTATATCACCATTTTTTTTTTTTTGAGTACTTTCTTTCTGACACTGTAAGATACTCTAAAATCTTATATATTCCCTTCCCTTCTCCTATAATCAGTCATTGCTCCAACGATTCTTAGATGGTTTTATTGAAAAATGACATTAATATGCAATGCCTTGGCACAAGGAATGGTCATTGTTATTTGGATGTTATTGCTTTAGGCACTCAGCTTATACAACAAGTATGTGTGTGTGTTTCTATTTCCATATATCTGTATCTATACTAAGTAAAACATGATTTCTTCTGGATGCCTCCAACTTTATTCATTACAAAATTGATCATTCTCACCTCTGGCTCCTACTTGATCTCTAAATTTCTTGCAACAATGAGCAATCTGTCTCCTACGATTCAACCTTCATTAACTCAGTTTTTCATTTCAAGTTTGTAGGCATAGCAACATCAGGATTGTTCACCCTTAGTTTATGGGAAACAACTTTAACACTACACATATATAGTTTTTTTTGTCCTTTATTTTTATAGACTCTTTTCTTTTCCAAAGCTACTTAGGCCCCACCTTTTCTCCTACTGACTGCAGAGAGTTTTCATTTGTAATTGTGAGATATTCCTTTGATGGTCTGCATGCTTTCTTGGGGTTCCTCAATCTCCCACAAGTTTTTATTAATGTGTATATTAAGTTTCATCTATAGTACTGTAAATTTCTACAGGTTTTTAACCAGTGTATAAGACAGTCATTGCAATACTGAAACAGAATAGTTTTGTCATCTGAAAAGTGCATTGCGCTCCACTTACATACCCTTCTCAAAAAGAGGACTCCCACTTCAGACCTCTGTAAAAACTGACCTTTTTTTTTTTTAACTATCTATAATTTTGCCTTTTCTAAATGTTATTTAGTTGAATTCATACAGTGTATAGCTTTCAGAAATGCTTCTTTCTCTTTATTAATGGGCATTTTAGGTTTCTTTATGTATGTACAGCTTAATTTCCTTTTTCACTGAGTAATTTTTCATTGTATATTTGTACCACAGTTTGGTTATCGACTTACATACTAAAGGACATCTTGGTGGCTTGAAGTGTTTGGAAATTATGAATAAGCTGTTGTAAGCATTGGTATGCAGGTTTTGTGTGTTTTCAATTCAGTTGGGTAATTACCTAGGAGTGTGATTATTGGATAATATCGCAAAGTACGTTTAGCTTGGTAAGGTATTGTCAACAGCCTTTCAAAATGGTAGTAAGATGTTTTCACAAGCAAGGAATCAAAGCTTCTCTCACTTTGCATCTCCATCAGCATTTGGTAATATCAGCTTTTTGGATTTGAGTTATTTTAATTGGTATGTAGTAATAATCTTCACTGTTTTAATTTGCAATTCCCTAATGAAAAGTGATATTGAGCATATTTCACAAGTTGATTTTTAGTCTGTATATTTTTATTTCTGAGGTATCTGTTTAGATCTTTTGTTCGTTTATGAATTGGGCTGTTTTCTTTCTCACTATCTAAATATTAAGTATTCTTTGAATATCTTGGATATACATTTTCATAATGTATGTGTTTTACAAAAAGATTTTTTTCTAGCCCAGGACTTGTCTTTTTGCTCTTTAGGATATCTTTTGTGAAGTAGAAGTTTTCCATTTTTATAAGGTGTAACTAATCAGGATTTTTTTTTATTTTTTAGATGGACTGTGCTTATGACATTGTATATAAAAATTTATCATCAAACTCAAGGTCCCTAAGTTTTCTCCAATGTTATCTCTGCAAATATTAGAGTGTGTATTTTACATGTGAGTCTATGATCTATTTGAGTTAAGTTCTTATGAAAAGTGTAAGTGCTGTGTATAAACTTATGTTTATACATATGGATATTCAATTGTTGCAACAGCATATTTTTAAAGATAGTTCTTTCTCCACTGAATCCCCTGTACTCTTTTGTAAATACCAATTGACACAACTTTTCTGGATTCTGTCTTCTGTTCCATTGATCTCTGTGTCTATTTCTATGACTATACCATACTGCCTTGATTACTGTAGATTTATAGTAATTCATTAATTCTGATAATGCTGGTCCTCCAACTTTGTTCTTCAGTATTATATTGGATATTCCGAGACTTTTAAAAATAATTTTTCTTGGTTTTTCTGACTAGAAATTTATCAGTTTTATTTTTTTTTAAGAACCAGCCTTTGTTTTAATTTTCTATTAAATTTTTTGCTTTCTATTTCATTTACTTCTGCCCTTTAATTAGTATTATAATTTTTTGTCTACTGGCCTTAGGCTAAATTTCCATTTTCCCTAGTTTTCCAAAGTGAAAACTTAAATTATTGATTTCATGTCTTTCCTCTTTTCTAATTTATTTCTTCAATGCTAATTTCTTTAGTACTTCCTTTTACTTCAACCAACAAATTTTGATAGACTATATTTTGATTCTCATTTAATATAAAATAGCTTATATTTGCTCTTAAAACTTCTTTCTTGGCTCATGATTTGTTTATATTTTCTTAAAGTATGCACAAAAAAGTATAAATAGTTTTGCCTCATTATGAATACCCCAACAGTAATTGAAGTTTAGCAAATACAATATCAAAATTAGTTTTTCAAGTAAAAATGAATATATAAAATTCCTCTTTTGCTTTAGAATGTCATAAAATCTACATCATTAGGCAATAATATGAGCCCATTACATAGTATTTTGAAAACAAGAATGTGAAGAATTAAACTACTAGACTATTGTAACACTTTTTGCAGTTTCACCTATGTAATGCACAAAATTCTATTTCTTATTAAAACATTTTTATTATCATGGACCTCATTTGCATTAATGAAGATCATACCTGGAAATCTGTAAAGTGAAGAAGTTTGCCTTTCTCTTCACTATCTTCTCTAATATCTGTATGCATTATATATGTATGGGTGTGTGTATGTGTGCAATTTTACTTGATCTGATTCAGCTTAATTGCCTTTAATATATGGATAGCTCTTGTTTTTATTATTATACTTACTCCTAACATCTTAAAAACCCTAAAACATCACTGACAAATTCAGTTTTATTGCCTTAATGATCAAACTGATCAACTGTCAAGTTGATGTCTTGGAGCTTTATCTGAATTAGGTTTCCCAAAACTGAAAGAGAGTCCAGATGAACAGCTGGGCTCTCAGGGGCTACAGAATATGCAATAAAAAGAAAATGATGAGGGTGTCCAGAAGCAAAACAGCCACAAGAGTCATGAAAATGTAAAGAAGAAAATTCAGTTAAGGATTCAGATAAGAACAAGTATACACAGGTGTGTGTGTGCGCATGCACTTGTGTGCATGGGTGCAACTCTGAAGACCAAAGAGGCTTGATTAGAAGAGAGATCTGCAGAGATTTTCTGAGACTTCATTACACTGTGTTTTAGTCAGCTTTTTCTCTGCTGCAACTAAAGGATCTGACCAGAACAACTGTACGGAGGAAAAGTTTATTTGAGGGTTCACAGTGTCAGAGGTCGGAGTCCGTAGAAGGTCTGCTCCATTCCTGGGGGCTCAAGGTGAGGCTGAAAATCACGGTGGGAGAGTGTGGCAGAGGGAAGCAGCTCACATCAGGAAGCAGAGAGAGAGGCTCCAGCTCAAAATATTTACCCCGTAACCACGCCCCCAATTAACCAATTCCTCCACCACACCCCACCTGCCCCTAGTTACCACACAATTAATCCCTGATGGGATTAATTCACTGATTGGGTTAAGATTCTCACAGTCCAATCGTTTTTCCTCTGAACCTTCTTACATTGTCTCAGATGTGAGCTTTTGAGGGACACCTCACATTCAAACCATAACACATTGCATTGCACCAGTCTTTCTTTATGGATTGTTGTAATTCCTAAGGATCACCTCTTTTTTTTTTTTTTAAAGAGGAGAAAGTTTATTTTTAAACTAATAGGTTCTACA
Organism: Spermophilus citellus; assembly: GCF_964194105.1. Lineage (NCBI taxonomy): Eukaryota > Metazoa > Chordata > Mammalia > Rodentia > Sciuridae > Spermophilus > Spermophilus citellus. The sequence continues at coordinate 88,873,670 of NC_138193.1, forward strand.
ATCCTGAGAGTTCCAATTTTGGGGAAACTATAAATCTACTCCCAAATCATATTCTATTGTGATTTCACATAATTCATTTCACATCTACTTTCCCAAAGACTTTGAGCTCTTTGGAACAAATGAGATTATTTTATATATTTATTTTCCTAGTAAACCATAAGGAATGTCAAAGGCATAATAGAAATGCAGTCAATGTTAAATAAATGAATCTCTATATTTTTGCTTCTCATTCTTTGAAATCTGTTCCATTAGTATAGACATAAAGGTGACCTCCTATACATGTACCTCCACTAATGGAAAATTTGAAAACTCCTTATGTCCCTCACCAATATAATCTGGATTTATAATCTTTGATATCTAGTTTTTACCTGCTATACTGTCACTGAAGTAATATATGCAAAGTGTAAATTTTATTATGTCATCTCCTTCTCTAGTCTGTATCAGGAACTCCACATGCCCTCAGGAAAACCTCCTCTTAACTCTCCAACGGTCCCAGACTTACTGGATTGTGCCATATGGCTTATTCTTGCTCAAGCTCAGCATTCTCTCTCTCTCTCTCTCTCTCTCTCTCTCTCTCTCTCTCTCTCTCTCTCACACACACACACACTCGAAGTAACAAATACTTGTCAAATGAATATGATTGGACATTCTTGTGTCACATATTCAAGTTATCAACTTAGAGATAAATAAATACATAAAAACAAACAAGTAAACAAACAAGCAAAACAAAGAAGCTGAATTTCGAAACAAAATAATAAACATTAAAAGTGCTATGAGCTGACCTGATAGAGACCAGGATTAGGTCACAATACACAGCATAAAAGTACAGAAGGTGTTCAGAAAAGTTCTGCTAGGGATTCATCAAAATATCTTTCTAGAGCTATTGAATGAATCTTGACAGAATGGATGGGAAACTCAAGTGGTTGGCAGTCACCATGTTTCTCACAGATAGAGGAGGGTGGAAATATTAGAGTACTCTACAGCACAATCACAAATTTGGACTTGATCTCACAGACAGTAGAAATTGCTGCCACATTATAAATGAGGTACCCAACGATCATATTTTTGACTTTCAGAAATTCTCTAGTCCTGTGGTCAAAAGTACATTGAAAGTTGCAGAACAAAGGGCAAGGGGAGCATTTGACTTTTTTAGGAAGCAACCACAATAGCAAAGTGAGAAAAGAGGACCTTTGAATGAAGCCAGTGGTCCTGGAAACTGGAGGAGATAAAATAAGTCAGGAAGATGGGATCTGAGGATTGGGCACTATAACTTCTATTCCTGCAATATTAGTCTTCTAGAGCTGCCATAATAAAATACTACAGACTGGGTAAATTATCCAACAGAAATCCATTTTCAAACAGTTCTGAAGGCTGTAACCAAAGATCAACGTGTCCATGGGGTTAGTTTTTCTGGAAACCTGACTTGGCTTACAGACAGCCACCTTCTTGCTGTGCCTTCACATGGATTTTTCTGTGTGTGCACTCCTGATGTCTCTTTTTTTTCTTATAAGGGCACCAATCTTCGTGGATTAGGACCCCAAACTTACAACTTTATTTAATCATATTTACTTCTTTAAAGATTAAATACAGAAATATCACTGGTTATGACTCCAGATTATGAATTTTGGAGGCCACAATCTTTGTAACTCTCTTCCTCAGGTGCTTTCTTTGTAAAACAGTGTCCCATGTGCCCTCTTTTTTTTTTCTCCTCAACTATCTTTGGTTGGACCCTTTTGCCATAGTCTTTACCATTTTTTATAATATTTTCTGTGCTTATGAATGGTCCATGTAAAATTTTGCAATCTCATTAGCCAAATACTCTTTTTCCTTATTTAATCTTGAGTTTATATCTATCCTCATTTTCTCTAGCTGTCTAAACCTACACTTTTCTTCTTTTTCTACAAACCTTAGCATAAGGAAATGAGTGTGAACAATATCTGAATTTGGAGCAAAAAAAGAGAATTTGAGGGAGTTCAAAATGTTAACTTTTCTTAGTAAGAACTTTCTAGGAGTATACACCAATATAAATTATCTTTGCAGTTTTTTTAATACGGTATGAACATAATTGACTAGATTCTCCAGGAACTAAAAAGAGTTATTTCACCTGAAGAATGAAGTGTTCTGATGGAAACATGAAGCTATAGCTTATTTATTTGTGCATGGATCATTGGAAACAATTATCCCCTTAACCTCAGCAGTGACTTATTTCATGACTATGGCTTATTCAGGACTTTTTCATGCTTTGTTAACAAGTCATTAGCACTGCTATCAGTTCATTAGTCCTGACTTTGAAAAATAGTTCCCTAGACCTCACTATTGTTCAAAGAGTTAGTAATCACAATAAGGAGTTTGAGAATATATAGATTGGGATATGATCTCACCTTAATCAGTTATTGTGGAGAATGGACTTATAGAGATATTTTCACATATGAGTAACATTTATACTTTCTAAAAACAATCTAAGATAAGGTTGCACATACAAATATAAAGTTATAATGGCTTAATGGTTATTAATTTCTTTCCTGAGGTGTTCCAGCTCAATTTTTATATTCAGGATTGTTGTTATTGCCATCATTGTTATAAGATCCTTAATCTTCCTTAATTTCCTTGAAAGTAAAGATAAACCGTTTTGAAATGAGAATTTGTTTTCTGCCATTGGCTTTTCCAGTGGTGGCAAATTTCTCCAGTGCAAAAATTGTTGTCCTCATTTCCTCCTCATTGACTCCTCATTCTTCTCTACCTCCCCCTCTTCCTTCTTTTCCCTCTTTCCCATTCTCTATCCTCTTCCTCCTCATTCTTAGTGGCCATCCTCTTGGTATACATGACATCCATGCTAGTTACTTTATGCATTTTTTTCTTGAATAAAATCAGTGGTGTCTGACCCAAGATAGCCAAGAAAGTTTGAAGAAGGGAATGATAAACCCAGGGTTGCCACTTTTTAATTATGATTTAACTTTCTCATCATCTCATAATTGCCTCCTTGAACTTACATGATTCCTATGAGGCCACTGTGGATGACTGTGATGCCACAGCCTCATAGGGTGCTTGGTGATGTGGCATTTATTAATCTCCACTAAGCAGAGAAGTTGACAATTCCTTCTTCTTTGTTCCAGCCTTCCTCATCTTGATGCTATTTCTCCTGGTTAGAACTATAGGTTAAAAAACATAACAATAGCATATTTATACAGTACATTTCTGTTTAGTAGAGTTAAATGAATCAGTATCAGGATGTTCCTGACTCTGCTTAATACCTATGCATACCTTTATACTCTACAGATCCAAGCAAATGAGAATTAGTGAGTCCTTTTGAGAGATATGGCTTTATTCCTTTAGTTGCAGGATAATCATTCTAATTGTATCCTTCTTCATTGAAGCCAATTTATACCCTTATTTGTCCAATATTTTATTTTTGCTGTTTATCACTTCATAGTTCTATGTTATGTTTTTTGAGGGGTTTGTGGTTTGTCATATCTTATCAAGTTTTTGTGTTGTGTCTTTACAAATTTTTAGTAAATTCTATCAAATTAGAAAGTTAACAGTCAGATTTTAACCATTAAAACTGAAGACATACCAAGGGGGCTGGGCATAGTCAATTTCTAATAAGTGGATTTTAATTATTAAATCAGATGCATGGCAAACCTTGGAAGGCCACAATATCCTTGTGATTGAGCTATGCTAATACTATCTCTTTTCGTTTTTTTCTCTTCACCTGAATGAGTTCTATATATTATCAGTGACTATAAGAACCTGGGAATTCATGAGTTCAAGCTACATTCATCCAGTAAGAGACATGTTCTATTACATATCAAAGTATGTAAATAATTAAAATATTTTGCTAATATAATTATTGATAAGTCATAGATTATGTCTGTTTATTTACATATTCAGTTATTTTATTATTTGTTTTTTTTTTTTTTGGTACCAGAGATTGAACTCAGTGGCACTTAACTAGTGAACCACATTTCCAAACCATTTTTTTTTATTCTTTATATTTAGACAGAGTATCTCTAAGTTGCTTACAGCCTGGCTAAGTTTCTGAAGCTGACTTGGAACTTGCAATATTCCTGCCTCAGTCTCCCAAGCAACTGGAATTACAGGTCAAAGTACTTTTATTAATTTGATATTTGATTTAATATTCCTCTGGAGAGGCAAGAGAAGTGCAATTGCTGACATGAAGGAGAATCAAGTAATGTTTAAGTGATTTATATAAGGTTACAGAACCAGTAGCCAAAATGAGCATTTATTATATTCTTTGGAGAACAATTATTAGCACTCCATAAATAGAAATGAGTTTTCTGTGTGTTTTCTCTCAAGGTCAAAATAGGTACTAGAATACAGGGACAATGGGAAAAGAAATTATCAAAATAACACAAATATGTTCAGCATTTAAAATTGCAACAATATGTTCTTTACAAAAAATCATCTGAGCTGGGCATGTTGGTGCAATCCTAGCTACACAGGAGGCTGAGGCAGGGAATCTTAAGTTCAAGGAAATCTAGGCAACTTAGTAAGAACCTGTTTCAAAATTTAAAAAGATTAAAAGTTGGGAATGTAGCTCAATGGTAGAGCACCCCTGCATTCAATACCCAGCATCACAGAAATAAATAAATTAATAAGTAATTATCTGCAGAATCTGCCCAATAAATCTGTACATAGACAGCTTTATTATTAATGTTTAAGCAATAACATTTTGCCAGTCAAAATTCAATAGTGATTCACATAACAGATAAATAATGCACAGTTAAATAGTTCACATAAGTAGTTCATTTTATATGAAATAGTTTATTTTTATGAATTACTAACAAATTTACCTATATTGTTTCTCATAGAAACATTGATATGTATTCATATTTTTAAACTTGCTTCTGCGTGCTCTGGCCCTTATAGATAGTACAAGTATAATGGTTATCTTCTAAAATTCCCAGCAGTTGCTTGGCTGCTCTTGTCTGTGACTCTAATTACGAAACACACTTTTAATCTTACCTTTGATACTATCCAGTTCCTCATCAGTAGGAAGAAATTTGCATGAAAAGATATTACCCATGTAAATGTTTCCAAATTATTGCAAGGGAAAAAAAGACCACTGAATCATTATTGAGCTCATTAGAAGAAAGATGCTATGTAAGTGAAAAATATTATTATATTGTCTGACAAATGCCATTAGTTCATTATGAAGTATAGCATTCAATTATCTACAACATTCAGCAGAAATGAAAGGCTTTGTTAGATCCTGCTAAAATGTTCTCCTAAAATTACTTTTTAAATCTATCTGGCACTACACTTTTGTCATTAAAGAAACAATGGGCTTCACTTAATTTAAAAAAAAAAAAACTGTTTCCTTTCAGGATAAGTTGATTGGGAGGCATGAATAGCACAATGAATAATACCTGCCTCAGAATATAACTTCTGTTGCTCTGTAAAGATTACAATCATGACAAAAATCAGGGACAATGGCATGGTTTACATGAAATGACACATTATTAGCGATAAGTGGTCCATACAAAATAAGGACATGTGTGTATATATATATTGTAACTGCTATGCATGGCATTATTTTAAAAGCTGAGGAAAATAGCTAAAACATACAAATAAAATTAATACATGTTTCTAAAAGAAAAAGTCTTGACCAAGTGGGATTTATCCCAGGTATGCAAGGCTGGTTCATCATTCAAAAATATAACATTAAAGGGCTAAAGGGGAAAATGATGTGATATTAACTGATACATCAAAAGCATTTACAAAATCCAATGCACATTCTTGGTAAAAACTAAATAAAAATAAAAATGCTCTGAAAACTATGACTAGAAGAGAACTTCTTTAATGTTATGAAAAATAGTTAAGGTTTATACATGAGGTGTCCCCAAATAACTCATATGCAAGACAACGCAAAAGGGTTCAGAGAGGTAATGATTAGCCTGCTAGAGCCTTAATCCAATCAGCAAAAAGACTGAGTAAAACAAGTATTTACAAAATACCTATAGTTAACCTTATACATAATGGTGAGAAACTCAAAACTTTTCCATCAAGATCAAGAACAAGACAAAGATATTCCATGCCACCACCACTTTTCAACATCACAGTGGTAATCCTGGCTAACACAATAAGACAGAAAATGGAGAAAAAATTATGCAGATTGAGAAAGAAGATATAATTTGTCTTTGCAGAAAACATGATCATCTACATATAAAATCTAAAAGAATCAATAAAAAACTCCCGGATTTCAGAAGTGATTAAAGTTGTAGGACTCAGTGTTGAAATACAAAGTCTATTCCTTTCCTATATATCAGCAATGAAAAAGTAGAATTTTAAACATTAAAAAATATAGAGCCATTTACTTTAGCATTCAATATATAAAGTACTTCAGGAAAATATCTAAAATAAAATCCTGACGAAATATGTACAAGACCTGTATGGTGAAAACTACAAAACTATGATGAAGTAAATCAAAGAAGGATTATATATGAAAAAATATTCTGCATTTATGGATGGGAAGATTAAATATTGTCAAGATGTCTCTTTTCCCCAACTTGATGGATAGATTCAATTCAATCCCAATAAAAATTCAGGTTTTTTGGTGGCTATAAGCAAACTAATTCCAAGTTTTACATAAAGCAGCAAAAGACCCAGAATAACCAATGCCATATTGAAAGACAAGAACAAATATGGAAGACTAACATTACCTGACTTCAAGAGTTACTATAAAGCTCATAAATAGACCCCATATAAAAATATTCAATTTATCGTAAGCAAAGCATCAAAGGCAATATAATGGAGTAAAGGTAGTTTATTTATTTTTAAATAAATGATGCTATAACAATTGGACATCCACATGGAAAATAATGATCTAGATGGAGAGCATATATATATATATATGTATATGTATACATATATATACACACACAAGAGCATATATACATACACACACACCCTTTGAGAAATTAACCCAAAATTCATCATAAACATAAAGTAAAACATAAAACTCCAAAGATGCTGCCTTTTTCAGTTTAAAGAGCTGTAACAAAATACCATGAACTGGGTAACATACAAAGAACACAGATTTAATTCTCATAGTTCTATAGACTGGGAAGTCCATGATCAAGTTATCAGCAGGTTTCTTGTCAGGTGAGGGCCTGCTTTCTGGGAGAGATAGAAGCTTCTCACTATGTCCCCAAGTACTAGAGGGATAACTGAGCTCCCTAGGGCCTCTTATAAGAGCACTGATTGCATTTCTGAGGTTTCACCCTCATGATCTAATCTCATAAGGTCTCCACTTCCTAACATTAGCACACTGGTAATTAGGTCTCAATATGAATTTTGGAGGACACTCACATACTCAGATTATAACAATAACATAAGAGCTTATCTAGATGACCTTGGGTTTGGCGAAAGCTTTTTAAAATAACACCAAATGCATAATCCATAAAAGAAAGAATTGACAAAACTGGATTTCATTAAAATTAAGCATTTATGCCCTGTTGAAGACACCATCAATATAATCAAAAGAGAAGCCAAAACTGGGAGAAAATTTTTCCAAAGACTTATCTGATGAAGGACTGTGATATAATAAACACAAAGAACTCTTGAAACTCAATAATAAATTAAAAAAAACCCTGATTCAAACTGAGCCAAAGATCTTATTTTTTTTATTGGTTGTTCAAAACATTACAAAGCTCTTGACATATCATGTTTCATACATTAGTTTCAAGTTGGTTATGAACTCCCAATTTTACCCCATATACAGATTGCAGAATCACATGGGTTACACATCCACAGTTTTACATAATGCCCTATTAGTAACTGTTGTATTCTGCTACCTTTCCTATCCTCTACTATCCCCCCTCCGCTCCCCTCCCATCTTCTCTCTCTACCCCATCTACTGTAATTCATCTCTCTCCTTGTTTATTTTCCAGTTCCCCTCACAACCTCTTATGTGAAATTTTGTATAACAATGAGAGCCAAAGATCTTAATTGAACTCTACAAAAGAGATATATAAATATCAAATAAGCATATGAAAAGATGATTCATATCTTAGGTCATCAGTAAAATTAAAAATAAAATAATAAAAAGATAAAATAATAATAACCTAGTAGATTGAAAAAAATCTAGAACATTAAAAACACCAAATGCTGATTAGATGTGAACAAACAGAATTCTCCATTGCTGGAGCCATTTGAGAAGTTTTTCTATAAAATTAAATATGCTCTTACTATGCAATCCAGAAATGATGTTTCTGAGCTTTTAGAACAAGGAATTGATCAATCAGGTCCACGTATAGTCAACAGCAGAGGTACAAAGCACAGAATGGATTTGTTAGATCGAAGATTACATTTGTTTTTCTTGGAAGAAAGTCAGTTTAATGAAGATGAAGAACTCCCCTGACTTGTTTGTTACCTATCCTCTACATCTAAACCAGATCTTAGCCTACAGCAAGACCTCAGTAAGCATCTGTTAAAGCAAAGAGGACTTACCCAAGCCTTTAATGAACCCTCAGTTATCACCCATTCTGTTTGTTTCCAGATATAAAGGAAGTGAGAAAAAAACAAACAAACAAACAAACAAAAAACACTAGCCAAGAATTGGGGTTGGTTTAAAAGCCATGGGTCCTTTTGATAGTTAATAATTCTGTGAGCAACAGAAAAAAAAAGTGTATATATTTTGTACTGACTTTCTCTAAAGTCAAAACTACAGTCATGTTGTATGTTGGTAATTTGAATCAGATGGACAAAACATTATTTTGATTAGATACTTTTTGAAAATGTTTTGAAGAATTTCATCTCAGTTTTAGAAACACTGATAAATGCAAAATCTTATTAATAGCAATTGTGCTAAATATTTTTTTCCATGATGACCCTGTTAAAAAAAGTGCACCGGGCTCATGGTCATGTAAATAAGTCTACTGGATTGAGTAGCCTTTCCCAACTATTCATGTCCAGTGGATCCTTATTTGAAAATAGGGCATTTGCAGATGTAAATAAGTTAAGACCAAGGCATTGTGAATTGGGGGTGCTCCTTAATTCGATGACTCTGTCCTTATAAAATGAGAGAGATTTGGATGCAGATACAGAGAGAATGCCATGTGATAATGGAGGGAAAAATGGAGTAATTCATTAGTTTTGAACAAATAAATATGTTTCATTGCAAGCTATTTAGTTTGTATACTCTGCTGCAGACTCTTCTAAAAATGCATATAAAATGAGTGAAGTTAAATTGTCTCTATGGAGAGTCTGCCTGTGACTTCTCATCATGCTCTAGACAAATGAACTAAATAAAGTTTGCTACTGTGTTTGAAGTTGACATAGAGGAGGAAGTCTCCTAGCTGCAGCATAGACTGCAGAAAGCTAAAAACCTCATTCTGATCCTAGACATGAGTAACTTTTCTCTTCCCTTTTCTCCAAAATATGAGCAGAGACTTTTGTCCTTAATATTAAAGAACATGTGCCTTGCTTAAGCAATGAGAGCTTTTAATTTGTGCACTAAGCAGAATATATTACACAAATGGAAGATCACCTGGGTAGTGAATAGGTGATTCGGAACTCAGGTTAATTCTGACTTTTCTTGACTAATATAAAGGAATCAATATATGAAGGACTAAAAGGCCCATATGATGATATCACCTTTTCCAGCTCAGGAATTTATTCTCCATTTTCTGGATTCCCCTCCATTTTCTGGATCCCCCTCTTCTGTTATTATGGTGGTCAGACATTTTCAATTTCTTAGACAACCCACGAAGCCTACACAGGTAAAACAGCAGCCCAGTTATATTTTTTTCCTAAATGATTCCATTGAATTGTTTGACCCAGAATAAATTTTAACTCAAATGACTCCAAAATTTTGTCTGCTTGAACTCATGCATTAATAACCAATTATTGGTTTCTGAAATTTTCACCTCAGAGTAAAATAGAGGAGAAAGAAATAAGCTCCCTATAGAGAAAGAATGAATAACAGTTCACATTCATTTTCCCAAATGCCATATGCGCTGTGGATTTGGCCTGCAATCTGGAGCTAAGGCTATAATGGCCCCTGCTGGGTAAAACATCCATAAGAACAGACATTTGTTGGTGCACAACTGAGGAATGCAGACACTTGGCACTCACAGATCATAGCCTGAAATAACAGTGAGGATGTTTTAGAAATATCTTGGCAACTCTTCAGCATTATGCAAATAGCAGTTCCAGCCTTTGGAATTATGTTATCACTCAGGAGTGGCCACATGATTTCTTTTTCTTTTTTTTTTTCTCTTTGTTGTGCTGGGATCAAACTTTGCACATGTTTGGAGAGCACTGTACCACTGAGCTACACCCCAGCCCAGATTTTTTTAAGAACCCCTCTATGCCCTTCTCTTGTGGTTTTTATTATGAAAGTGTTTCCAATTTGTGATTAAAGGTAAGGAGAAAGAGATTAGGATGTTAATTGATACTGTATAATGAAAAATAAATTGGTGTGTAATCATTCACCCTCAAAATTTCCTGTTTCCTGAATTCTACCCACCATGGCTATTTCCCACTCACATACATGAATTCATATTTGCTCATACAGACATATGTATATTCTATACACATACATAATTACCTACAATACATATGTGTACACACTAGATATACATATATAACTTTAGATGTTATATTTAAAGAGATTTCTATGACACATTTTATTTCTGTATCTGGTAGACTTGACTATTTGTATAGATAGAGTACTGTGAGTTTGGGGAGGGATTGTGCTGGATGAGAATTCCTTGCTATTGTACAGTGAATACTCACAAAATACCAAAAGGGATGCACATCTTATGTGTGCAAGCTTGCCTCTTTTTTATTATGGCTCTTAAGTCCATATGAAAACATAACTGCACTACGGAGAGTTGTTTATCATACATTAAATGCCTCATATGTCAACCACCTAAGATACAGAGGGATGTCACAGACAAGTGATTTTCATGGTGTGGCCCCTTTCAAGAAACCAAAAAGTCAGAACTAATTTCGCAATCATATTAATTACATTATTTTAATCAATGAGTTTTCTATTAAATACAGAGTATGTGATATTTTAACAAACTAGACTGAAGTGTCTGTGTCTTTCCTCTCCCCTTCTTTCTCCTTCTCATCTCATGCAAGGCAAGAGTCATGCTCACCTGGGACTCATATTTAATTCTGGAGTGCTACAGGGACATAGTGGAGCCCATTGAAATGCAGAATTCCTCTAGATTGGTTCTTCAGCTCTGTCTCCAACACAACAATGGAGTCAGGGCCTCAGGAAAGAAACACTTTCTAGGAATGATATATCCTACAGTCTAAGGGCTTCATTTTGACTCTTAGAAAACTAAATGTGAGGTTTTTAAGTCCAGGAGAGTCAAATTCCTTAATGGAAAACATGGTACAATGTTTCATTAGTAACCCCTATAGTTTCATAACAAGTTTTTTATAAAAATGGCTAAACAAGCATGGCTTTTAACACAAATGCAATGGTCAGATTTTGCCAGAGACCAGGAGAGTCAATAAAGTGAGAAATCTGGATGTTATGCTGAAATTATTGCAAGCTAAGGGAAACTTCCAGGAGAGAATTCAGGGTAGCACTGGGACCACAGGGAAATGGGGAAGGAGAAATAAAATAATGTTAAGCAAACACCATTCTTCTTGGATTTTAGTAATACTCCCTTGTGAGTTTACACGTGTCTAAATGTGTTTGTAAATGGTTCTGAAATTGTATGTCTAATCTAATAGATGGATAACCGGCAGAGACGTATTTATAAATTGGCTCTTGGAGGCTACCACTAACATATTATCGGGCTCCGTGGCAATGATGTGTCCTCTCTAAATTTCAGCATTCTCTTTGAAATAAAACAAAACTATTCATCTTAACTAGCTCCTAGAATGATCATAAGTACCAGATTAGAAATAGAGAAGTGCTGCCTGTGCTTTAAGGCACCGAATAACTGCAAGATGCCATCATAACCTCCCCATCACTCTTCACCAGGAGCACATTCCAAGTTTAATGTCATTACTTTATTGAATATTTTCTTGCTGGAAGTTACTACATGCAGTTACATTAGGCTTTTGAAATTTTATTTTAGATCTTTATTTAGTGATTATAGGGTGCTTCAAAAGCCACAGAAATGGCAATTCTCACTTAAATGATGAAATAATTTACAGAATGACATTCTTTCTACAACATCGCCTTCTCTACCACAAATTTGTTTTTCCCTTAATGTATATTGAAGTGATTCACTCATAGTTGCTTTAAGAGTCGTTAAAAGTATTTATTGAGGTATATCTCATATTGTAAAGTACTTATACTTTAACTAAATGTATTTTTTTTCATACTGTTCAGCTGTATACCACCACTCAGATCAAGGTTTAATGCTCTCAGTAGGTACAGGGTTCTTTTCTGTCCTTTTCTAGTTTCTAGCTTCAAATGTGAAGACTAATTAAAGAGAATTGATTTAAAATAACAAATTCAATTATGATTAAAAATATTCTTATTTACATACATTATATAACTTTGATTAGAAATCCTGTGTGAAACTTGCCAATCAGCAAAACTACTCAACAATCTTCAGTCATCAGTACTGTTCTAGATGCACTTATCTCTCTCCTATCTCTATGTATATACCTATTGATCTATCCAGTTAAAAAGAAAATAGCATTTAGCAAACAGAATGTGGAAAGAGTAACAAGACTGACACATAGGAAAACAAAAGAGTGATACATTTTTACATCCTAACAGGTAAACAAATACCTTTGGGTATATTCAGTTGCCAGTATTTAAGTGCCAAAATTGTTTTAAGTAACAATAGGTATTTTTTTCAGAGAGGATAGCTATAAATAAAAGGAAACAACCTTTCACTCATGAAAGGGTGAAAGTTGCATTGAGATTAGAAAGTTTGGTCAAATTTGGGATACAGAGAATAGAATATTCAAGAGTAATGGAAAATAAAAATAAGGAAGTCATTTGAGTTAATTAAATAGCATAAAATGATATATTAAATATAAATAACTTGGCTGAAGCAAAACAGATATTCTGAGAATTCCTGAAAATTAATGGTGATAAGGTTCAAACACCTTCAATAAGACCTTTGAAGTAAGGCAGGAATATTGAGTGATGACGAACTGAGAGTTATTGAAGGATTTTGAAATGAGGAGTGATAGTATCCGAGCTGTTTGAGAAGGCTAGATGTGCAGAGGCCAGAGCAGAGGTCTTTGAAGGGATTCGGCTTTGAAATTGGTGTGCAGGTGAGAAACTAATGTGACTCCATTTTTTAGAAACCAGCCTCTACCTCAGAGCAAAGCCTGTCCAAGGAAGGGGGCATGACCTTTGTCCTTGGAAAAACCCACAGAGGACTCCTAAGCACATACCTACCCTGCTGAGTTGTTTGTCTAAAAATAACAGGAGAAATCTGTTGTGCCAGGTGTCCCTGACTCAGTCAGGCTAGGTGAGGACCCATAGCAACCAACCCCACTAGCAACCACCAATCAGCATGAGACAGGGAGAATACCTGGAATGCCAGATGACCCCCAGTAGTTGATGGTGGTTGATAACATGTTGGGAAACCATGTAGTTTAGCACGTACACCCCTCATGGCCTAAACCAATCAGTTCAAAGGAATCCCCCTCTTGCACTAACCAATCACCCCTACCCAACTTGTTCCCACCAGTGAATGTGCTAATCAATGTTAAGAGTTGTTGTTTGATTTTTCCTGCGATATGGAATGATTTGCTGTGTGATGTTGTGATGCATAGAGTATCCCCCAAACCTATAAAATCTCACTGAACAAAGGACCAGGACTCACTCCCTGGGACTGCTGCGTCAGGAACGGTTGTGAGTCCAGGCTGGAGCTTGCAATAAAGACTCTTGTGTGATTGTATGGGATTCGGCTCCTGGAGGTCTATTGGGGTCCCAACAAATCTGGCATAACACAGGCAAATGAACAGAAAGAAGGACATGAAAGAAAAAATCAGCAGAGTGACATGGACATAGACACTATCATCAAGGAGACAACAGAATTAAAGGCAATGTTTAGCTATTGCAGTTGACTGGAATCAAGGGTTCTTTCAGAGAAAGAGAATATGGGGAGGTGAGCTTGTCTTGAAGAAGAAAGGGCTAAGCTGTGTGAACACAAACTTGCTCATCTAGATATTCCTCCATAATTTTGAAGTCAGTACCAGAGTTCCTCTGTGAGAAAAAAACTAGAGGTATGATTTGCCAATTATCAGAAGATGAGCTATTGCTCTTGAGTATTGGGTGACACTAGCACATAGTTTATCAGTAAGTCATCTGGGTAAAAGCTTCTCGTGAATAACAGAGAAGTTCAGAAACCAGACTTTTAAAGTGAACAAGAAAGGTGTCCCCAAGCCAAGGTGCTCGCAAAGAAGACATCTGTTCTGATCTTTGGGACAATTTGTTCCATGTTCTTCTTCATTTTCCTTGTTGTGGGGAAGTGTCAAAGACTAAAGCATGTAGTATACCAAAGGGGAGAAAAAGCACCCATTTAGGTCAGTTTGCCTCTGGTTATATCAGGATGAAAAAGAGGAGGAAACACAGAAAGGGATATAGGGCTAAGAAATTTCTTAATCCAGAAACTCCTGACTTGAATAACAACATTAAATAATTGAGTGTGTTAAGCAATAATAAAAAAAATGGTTGAAAATACAAGAAACTCCTTGGAGTACACTGTTAAAGAACAGAAATTACTATTGTAATTAATATAACAATAACAATAGTAGTTGATAGAAGTTAATATATTAACACACTCAGATATATGTGTTAATATATACACAAGACACTCTTCTAGAATTGCACAGGAAGTCAGTTCTCCTGACAATGCTGTGATGAGGCATTGTTATTCTAATTTTATGAAGAATATTTAGGTACAAGAAGGTTAAGCGATGAAGCACAGTTACCTACCTAAGAAGTGGCAGCACCAGATTATGAAACAGGCAATTTGTCTTTACACGAAGTGGAAACTTTAAGTGAAAAAGGTAATAATATCATATAAAGCTCAAATAGTAGGCAAAACGTGTGTGTGGGGTGGGGGGGACCAAGAAATTCTGGAAGTATTTTCTTGATCTATAAAGGAAAATATCCTTTAATATTGGACACTTTCCAACTGAATGGCCACATTTATCAATAAGGAAGCTTCTCTATAGATCAAGACAAAAGTTAACACCACAGACAAACTGCTAACCCTACAGCACGGGCAGTGGAATGACTGAACTGAACTGTGAATGGAATCAGCTTCTCAAACTTAAAACCTCAGGAAGAAATACAAAATTACTCCACCTGGCAGACTGCTTCTATTTTACTCGTCCCTTACTCTTTACCAAAGGGACCTAATTGTACCAGGATTGTGGAGCCCAAGGGAAAAATATAATAATTATTAATTTGAGATTCTGGGTGGTCTTTTTCTCTGGGAAAATGGCAGGAATATGGGAATATGTTCATACATTCAACAGAATTCAGTATCATTTTATATAGCCTATATTTATTAGTATACTTTAAAACTTATATGATTCATATGTTTGCACATTACATATGTGAAGTATTATAATTTTTAAGAAGTGTTTGCAGAAAGAGAGAGAGGGAGAGAGAGAAAGGGAGAGAGAACCGAGAGAACCCATGGAAAGTCTATAAGGTAAGACAGGTAAGACGTTGCTTGGGTTTTGGTTTTCTAATTTCAATTCCTAAGAGCTCTCTGTACATTTGATCTCTGTTCAGGAATATATCTGAGGTTACCTGTTGTTATGGTTTGGATGTCAGGTGTCCTGCAAAAGCTCATGTGTGAGACAATGCAAGAAAGCACCAAGGAGAAATAATTGAATTGTGAGATTCTTAACCCAATTGGTGAATTAATCCCTGATGGGATTAATTGAGTGGTAATTGAAGTGGTAAGGTATGGCTGGAGGAGGTGGGGATTAGGGTGTGGCTTTGGGATACATATATTTGTATCTAGCAAGTAGAGACCTCTCTTTGCTTCTTGATCACCATAATGTATGCAGCTTCCCTCTCTACCACACATTCCACCATGATATTCAATCAGCCTCATCTCAAGCTCCGAGAAATGCAGCTGACCTTCTATGGACTAAGACCTCTAAAACCGTAAATCCTCAAATAAACTTTTCCTCCTCTATAGTTGTTCTGGTCAGATCCTTTATTCACAGCAGTGAAAAGGCTGAGTAAAACACCTATTATGCATAAAAATTGAACAAACAAAAACTTTCTATTTCTTAATCTGGTTTAAGACTCTCTGTTATTTTCTACCTTTTGTTAATTTATTTATATTTAATTTGTTGGCTGTATCACTGCTTTCTGCATCAATGTTCAACAGGGAAATTGGTCTGTAGTTTTTCCCCCTAGAATTAACCTGGGTAGATTTGCTACTGAAATTACACTTTGGGTCCCTTTGGAATAAATTAGAGCATATTGTCTTCTTTGTTAGTACTTGGAAGAGCTTGGGAATATGTATTGTTATTTCTTCCTTAAAAGTTTGGAAAAATTTGTCACTAAAGCAGTTTGGACTTCATAAGAATTTTTTGAGATTTTAATTATAGACTTAACTTTTTAAATAGATATTAGACTATTCAGAGTTTCTATTTATTTTGACACTTTTGATGTTACCTTTTTTAAAAGCACTTTGTCCATTATATATAATTTTTCAACTTTTTTGGCATAAAGTTGTTCATAATGTGTGTCATTATCTTTTCAATGTCTAGAAAATGTTTAGTGATGGTCAATCTTTTAAAAAAAACTTAATATAATTTTGTTTGACAATTTTGTTTTTTTCATGTTTTTTTGACTATGGTTATTTTTCCTGAGGATTTATCAGTTACCTTATTCTTTTTATGATGACTTTCTTTAGGTTACTATTTGCATGGAATATTCTTTTCCTTTCTTTTATTTTCAAACATTTAGCCAACTTACATTTAATAGATATTTTTTTCTGAGCAGAATATAGATGTTTTGCATTTGTATCTAAATATTATCTTTAATTTTATTTGTACTAATAGTTGAAGTTTAATGTAGTAACTATATTTATGGTTTATGTAAATGTGATATTTAAATATATTTTAATATTTGAGGTATCTTCTGCATTTCCTATTTTTTCTCTACTCTTTCCTTTTAAAATTTTTGGGTTACTCAAAATTTTTCTCCAATTTTCATTCCATTGCTTTGTAAGAAATACATTCTTTACTATTTATTTAGTGACATTTCATGAAATTATAATACATGTCATTGATGTATTAGAATCTTCCCTAAACTAGGAACATAGTCATTTGTCATAAAACTAAGTTTGCCATCTTTATTCTTCCTGCACTACAGCAGCCAAAACATTTTTGTATTTATATAATTTTTATTGGAGTTTTAAATATTAACTAATTACAGTTATCTCTGTGTGTGTGTGTGTGTGTGTGTGTGTGTGTGTGTGTGTGTATGCTTCATTCCTTCTAGATAATTATTCTAGAATTTATAGATTTTTTTTCATGGGAGGATTAGCTTAATTCTAACCATTCTTTCAGGAACTGGAAATAGGGTTGTTGTTGTTACTGTTGTTGTGGTTATATCATCTATTAGATCAAAGTCTAGGCTCATAACTTTCTCCATGATTAGACCACTCTTACATTTTTAGGTTGTAATGGTTCTTATTTATTCTAAAACTTAGGCCCTTCCCACTACCCAACATGGCTTCTATGAAATAAAAAGATAAGATTTATGTCACAGAATTATTTGGATATTTTCATATAAAGCACACGAAATTTCTGTCTTGCGGTCATAAGTCCTAAAATTTTCAAAACAGCTCTCATAAGTAAATATTCTGATTAGATATATGTGGAAATATGACCAAATGAGGTTAATAATATTCTGTAAAAGACTCAGAGCATGTAACAGGAAGACCTGGGATTTTAAAATGACCCTGTTTGACTCAAAAGGGAAGCTCTTAAGCATGGCTTCTTCATGTTCACATGGCTTACAAGGATTGATCCAACTTTAGTCCCCCAGAAGATAGCCTAAAAGACCTAGTTGACTAGAGGTGAGTACCATGGCAAAATGGAAGAAAATCAGTTATTTGGACATAGTAGAGTCAAAGGAGAGATTATTCTTCAAGTGCCTCACCTAACATTAGCCTGGGATTAGGGAGAGGTACATTCTGCTTAGTCTTGGGCAAGGGAGGAAGCTAGGGCACCAACTGGATTACCAATTACATAATCTTCTGCTCTTATTCTCCATCACTCAATTTACTTTTTTTATGAAATTATATAAATATATTTTATATTTACATATGCTTACATTTCTTAAAAAAATGAACAAATTTCAGCACAATAAAATCTTAAAATATTGTTAGAAAAATATCCCTTTGCTATCTGCCCTATGCATTACACAGCCATCTCCCTCTTGAAATCACTGTTCCCTTTGTCGGATCTCGTAAAGAAGTGTATACAAGCTAGAATGCAGGTAGCATTAGTCCCAATACAAGCAACAGCAGCACTTGCTCCATATATCAGTCTTCCTGATTTTTTTCATCTGTAAGAGTCAGGTCCTTTGGGAAAGTCTGCAGCTAAAGGTAGGAGAGTAATATCTCCTAGAACATCAACTGTCCTCTGCTTCCAATTCCACCTCTTGATGGAAATAATCTTGCCAACAAGAGGTCAAAATAATATATGAAAACCATGGCATTATGTCTATGCTTGGAACCCAAAAGCTTATGTGAAATTACATATGATCTGATTACACATTCCATCTCTTCTTGCTATATGTCTGTCCTCCTGCCATCTCCTCATGAATTGCTAACTCCAAGATAAACGTTTACAATCTTTCACCAATGCTGCTCTGAGTTTCTTATTTTTTCTTGATAGGGAATCCATTTTCTGTTGAGAATCCACTCCAGAATATTTCCTTAGCTATCAATAGTCCTCATACTGCTTTTTTTTTTTGCATAAAACTTATAATTATCTTACAATGCATTAATGCTTGCTTGTGTTTATTATCTTTTCCCCTTGCTACAAAGCAAGCTACATAAAAGTAGTGATTGTTTTGTTTTGCTTTGTTTTTCCTTTGGTATCTATTCTTTGTTGTTCTTTGATATCTATCATCTGGAAAAGTGCCAGATACATAATAGATACTTAAAAGTTGTTGAATACATGAATAGATAAATATATGTATGAAGAACTTTCCCTGCTTGCTTAGTGTGGAGAAACTAGTTCCTTATATCAGAATGCTTCTCTTAGCTCATTTTAGTTTGCTGTATGTATTTGTTTAATTTGACTATAGAGAAGTACACAGAGTTTTCAGTTCATGAATGCATTCAGCCATTAATTTGGTAAACACTGAACGCTATTGGGCAATCATCATTCTTTCTCAAATGATTCTTTTGCTGTCTTCATAAAAGGTTGAATAAAGACTTCAGAATATTATTAGAGGAAAAAAAAATATAGCCTCCTCTTAATATTCTGATGCTCAGCCTGGGAGATCCAGCTAAGTAGCATCCTTAGAGAATTCTGCTTTGACAAAGGTTGTTTTCTTAAGAGGCAACATGAGGGATAAGTCTGCTCAGTAAGAATCTACTCAGTCAGTAGTGTAGCCATCTGGACAATTATAGTCACTGGGTTATAAGCATAAATATCATTAGGCAGCTTCCTGGAACTTTCCTTCAAAGGCATCTGGAATATTCTTTTTGTCCCATCCTACTCTGTTCTCTGCTGGCCAATTCTCTGAAACATGATGCCACCTGAATATGCGTATGTGGACCACACCCAGGGATTACAGGCATGTAATAACTAGAGGAGTGCTTCCCTGAGGACACTGTAATTAAGATGGAGACACAGTCTCCATCCTAATTCTGCATTACATAATACTAGATTTTATAATAAAATGGAAATAAACCTACATCTTGTTTAAAACTTTTTTTTTTTAACTTGGAGATTGTATAACACTCATGAACAAAATTATTACTAACAAAAAGATTCAAATCTGAGGTCATTTATTATCATTATGAACATGCACATATATATATAAAACACATGGCTATCACTTTTCTCATCTTTAAAATAAGGATATCCAATGAACAAGTTTATTGTAAGGATTAAATCAGATAATTGATAAATGCACTTAGCATTTTATCTGCTGCAAAATAAATGTTCCATAAATGACAGCAGTCATTTTTATTATAGACAAAAATTTCTATATTCAATGGCTTAAATGAAAACTGAGGGGATTTTCTGAAGGTGTCTATTAAAGAAATATGTAATATTACTTTTAAAGTGAAAGAACAATATGTGCTGTCCAGGAAGGTTATTGGATACATCATATTGAAGGATCAATTAAAGATTTTGGACCTCACAGCAACATTGACTCTGGCTAGTTACCAGTCTTGTTAAAACTAAAGTCACCAGGTCAAAAACAGAATCAAACAAACCATCATAAACCAATATGGCTTTTTTAGTTGTGGTATGTTTAAGCATAAATACTTGTTTTAAGATTCAGTAAGTTTAGGATAGAGATCTGAGAGACATAAAGTTGATGGTTCATTATAAGTAAGACACTCCAAAACAAAATCTAGGGCGACTTATAATGATAATGATCAGAACATAGAAAATATGATTAGAATAAAATATAAGACCAAATACTGAACATTAGCAAGTAGGCCATGAGAATCTATCCAGTAAATGATTTGGGTCAGTGAATAAGTTTCTTAGTTTTTAAGCAGGCAAATTATCCTGGGAAATAAGAGTAGGAAAAACATAAGGGGAAGAATATTAAGGCCCCTGGAGAAATAAACAAAAAAATAAAAACTACATGACAGGAAAAACTATTTTACATTTAAGAATCAATGAAAGGGGCTGGGGTGCTGGCTCAGAAGTAGAGTGCTTGCCTGGCACGTGTGAGGCCCTAGGTTCAATTCTCAGCACCACATACAAATAAATAAATTAAATAAAGGTTCATTAATGACTAAAAAATATTTAAAAAAAAAAGAATAAATGAAAAAATCTTGCCTCCAGAGAGTGAGTTTGAGAGTTAGAACAAATCTCATATACAATGAACATTTCCAAAGTGCTGAGAATAAAAGTTCTCACCACAAAAATGCTAAGTATTTGAGGTGATGGATATGTTAATTAGCATGATTTAATTACTCCACCTTGTATTCATAGATCATAACATGACTTGTATCCCATAATTTTATACTTTTATAATTTGCCAATTTACAATTCAATTAAAATGTGAAAATGAAAAAAAAAAAAAACTGGGACCCAACTTGGGTATCTCTTCCATCCCTTTACACTACTAATTAATCTCATTTATCTCTGAAAAAAAATTTTTCCTTTTAACTAAGCAAGGTTATAAATGTATGTGATGGAATATCCATATGGGGATGCTATGTGTCTGTGGGCAGGTGTGTGTGCATGCACATGTATGCATACTTATAAAAACATACTCACATGCACTTACCAGTAACAAGCAAACACAGAAACAAAACCTCTGCTTTAAAGATCAGAATAAGTGAAGTCAATATTATCACATATTTTTCATTTTAATCACAAAAAAATCAAGCCTTCTTCTTCTGTCTGACATAGGCAGTAGAGTCAATAAAAGGACAGGTAGATAGCCACACTAATCCAAGCTTCCAGATTTTGACTAAATTCATCTAGTAAGCAAACTACTAGAAATCAAAAGTTGGAAGTTATGTTAATGTAAAAAGCTAGTTCTTATGTATTGGGAAATAATTAATACTCATCATTATTACAGAAAAATAGCATATATAGGGTTACAACTCAATTCTAAAATATACTTTTAAAGCACTAGTTAATAATCCTAAAGAAAACTAAACTCGGTTATTTTTATTTGAATCACAATGATATATTATAGTTATTTGGGCTTTTGTTTATCTTCTGAGACTTATTAAAATGCCCTGGATAAAATACACTTGTCGATTCCTGTATTCCTATTCACATTTAAATCTAGAAACTATTGGTAGAGAAAGTGTTTTGATTACTTTCAAAAGAGAGAGACAGTCCACAAAACAGTATAAAAAATACATTTGCTATAAATATTTTCTACTTACTTACATTAGAAAGTTTGTAAAAGCTTTCCACTGTGTTCTCTATTTGATTTTGGTATAAAAAGCAAAACCAACCAACCAACCAACCAAACAAATAAAAACCAGCTGTTCAGGGAGAAATTATGGCAATAAATAAATAAATAAATAAATAAGCAAGCAAACAAACAAACCACCACAACAAAAACTCCCAAGAACTTCTAATAGGCTCATACACAGTAAAGAAGAGGGCTTCTTCCTCTAGAGACAGTCACATTTGTCCCTGTCAAGGAAACCTGGAAATTGATGCTGTGAATGCACATCCCTTCATAATGAGTCCAAAAGACAAAGGAAGCCATCTTTCCAAATTGCAAATTGAGGGTCACCGTTTGATGCCCTCTTTAAATTTTAGAATTTCCCAAGACATGCTAAAGTCACTGAAACTTTCAGACAGACTTCTACTAGTATGTTGTCTAATCTTTATCATGTTGCACAACTACCCAAGGTCCACTGGAAGCTACAGGGCTCCAAGAACTTATATCTTCCCAGGCATTCAACCATCATGGAGACAGCTTAGTACCAGCAGTCAGAGTTATGCCTACAGGTTTTCCTGGAGCTTTGGCAAGAGCACACCTTGCCATTTTATTTTAAAAAATGAAACCAAACTTATTTATTATTCCTCAAAGTTCTGCTTTTGTCACAATGGAATGGCCAGCAAATGGTTTTCATCCATGAGGGCATGTTCAGGTTCCTAAGGTATCCTTCCATCCTTTCCAGTCTATGTGTTTAGCACAACAAAGGACTTGTGTGTTGCTGGAAGGAAGGAAGGTAGGAAGCAAGGAAGGAAGGGAGGAGGAGGAAGAGGAGGAGGAGGAGGAGAAGGAGAAAAATAAGACGATGATTTAAGGTACCCTGAGCATCATCCCTTGAAATGATGGTTGTTTTCCTTTTCATATTTAGTTAATTGCATGAAAATATTCTTAATCAAGTATTTAATAACCTTAGTAAGTCCACTGAATACCCAAAAGTGTACTTCACACATAAATGGAGGAAGAAATGTGTAGCCATCTCATATAAGTACTCATTTCCAAACTCAAATACAGGTAATTATTAGATGTACAATCTTAGACAAAACATGACTTCTCTTCAATTACCTTATCGTCAAAAGAAAGAAAATAATATTTTCTATATCGGTATAACTGAGATGAGTACAAATATCCCTTAAAATTGGGTAGCACATAGCCCCACACTTTAGATATTATCAGAATGGTGTAGCCTCTTTTCTTAGAAAAATTAAGTTCTCAGCAAACATTTATTAATTTTCTTTTTTTTTACTATTTTAAAAATTTGTTTTAATTAATTACACATGACAGTACAATGATCTTGACATATCATACATTTGAATCAGATGGGATATAATTTCTCATTTTTCTGAGTGTATAAATTTATTAATTTTCTCAGCAAATATTTCTCATTTAAACACCTAAATTTAATGTCCACAATTATGTCATGTGTTGTCTTAACATCTTGTGAAACCAGATTTAGATTATGTTCCAGTAGCCTTAAGTAGAGGTTTCCCTCCTGTTCTTCTCTGTGGATAAGGTCCCTAGCTAAATGACATTTCTTATATGGAGACCAGGCAAAATACATGCCTATGTATAAGTCAGCAGTTCCTTGCCATCCTGGAGAATCATTTAAGACAGCTAATCACATCTTCCAACTTCATCCTCTAGAAACAACAAAACCTGCTTTTCACAGCCCATGTAGGCTGACTGATCTCCAGTGCAGCCCCCATGGCTCAGACTTCCTGGCCTAGACAGAGAGTGTGTGTGATTAATAAATTGCTATCGGTCTCATCTTTCTAGGGTCTTGTGTACTTGTGTGGTCATCCCCAGAGTCACAGGGTGGGAATCCCTGTTTCACCTATTCTTCATCCTGAGTAGGATACGACAAAGCAATGAGAAAAAAAGAAAAGAAAGAAAAGAGGCAAATGAGAACAAAAAGTAATAAAATTAGGTGAATGTAAGTAAAAGGAATAAAGGCTTTGATTTGCAGGTGAAGAGATATAATATGGTCGGTCATAACCACTTCAAAAGTTAACTCTTGATATATTCAAATGGAAACAGACACCCAAAAATATTTTTCAACATTTATCTACATACAGATTGATGAGCACAGTTTTTAAGTGCACGATTGGAAATTGGCAGTTTTGTGTATTTCTAGGTGAGAAGAAAAGAAATAGAAGCAAGATCTTATATTTATTTTAAAACATATTGCATAAGAGCAGCAATATCACTAGTGTCCTTTGCTGTATCAGTGTGGGCTGGGAATGTGGGCAGAGAGCCTGGTTCTTATGAAGAAATCTCACTTCACTGAAGGTTGACATTTAGAGATTCATATTAGTTATGTCTTCCTTGCATTTCTCAAGGGACATGAGGGCTTCATAAATACAAACTTAATTAAATGTGAAGACTTAGTAGTGGGTTTGGGATGAAGAAGTGGGAAGAACTCACATTGCCAAAAATCATTTTGGTTAAATAAATGGGAAAGCCATGATAAATCCCCTGCTAAAGTTCATCCTCTATTTTGGGAAGGTACTGCATTCAATTAAAATAGTTATGAAACAATCTTCTGCTTTTCTACAGGAAATAATCAGGATGGGAGCATCAGAATTTTACTTACACTGGTTTCCTTACTTAGAACTTGAGTTTAATAAAGTAAATAACATTTTGCATTTAGAAAAACTCACCTTGATAAAGGTAACTGTCCCCCGAGTCAGAAAGCTTTGCATTTCTAGCCCTAATTAACCAGTGTGACAGGGGTCTGACCCAAGCAGGTAACTGAAGAGAAAGGAAACTTGTAAAAAGTAGTACAATCTTCCTTCACTCATATATAGAATCACATCTACATAGTTAATTATTTTGCTGTATTAGTTCATATGCATATATATATATATATATATATATATATATATATATATTCATCTTCATCATCCAGCAATCTAGGTCTCAGTATTACTTCTTCTCCCCTTCCATTATTAATTCTGTCTTTAAAGGACTTAAAATGTGTGTGTGTGTGTGTGTGTTTAGGTGTGTTAATTCTGTGCTTCCACACAATCCCTTTTTTATTTTCCAAGTTCCTCCAGGATATAGGATTTTCCCTCTGATTTCATGAGGTCGGAGATACTGTTTCTGTAAACTGCAAATTTCAATAAAATTGATCTAGCTATAGAGTGAGAGTGCTGGATGTGGGTCTGATCTTTTAACTGCTTCCATACTGTGAGTCAGGTTTCAAAGAAAACATTACCCAATTTCATTCCACTGTTCTTCGATTGTTGATACATTACAATTTTTTCAGTCGAAATAGATTTTATTGAGTCAGCCCAATAGAGAGTAAGACCATGTGAAGAAATGGGATGTGAGCCAAGTGAGTTTTTATTGTAATCATCAATCCTCCGTGTGTGTTTATTGGGGAAGGGCTGTGTATGGTTTTGAAATTTAAGAAGAAATAAAGAAAGAAGGATGGAGAGGAATAAAATAAAGCAACACCAATTACAATGTTGTTTCATAGAGGAGAAGCTTGATTTGGAATCTTGCTAGTGTAGTTTCTCTGTACATTCTTCAGTAATTTTATCATCACTCTCAGCAGTCTCTATCTTTCTCTTTGGCTTTTTATTTTATTTTTTTTTGGCTATCTTTACCTTGTACCTACCAAGAACAATGTTCTTCATAAATATGGTTGAAATAAGTTAAAAATAAAACAAAACTGCAACAAGAACAAAACTTTCTGCTCCCCAACTTAAAAACCACCTAGCATTTAGTTTAATACTTCTTTTTTGTCTATTTTTACACTTGGTCATATGTGTCAAAGGCCAGTATCTCTTTTCTTTTTTTGAATTACCAACTATACATATACCATAAATTAGTAAAATGGCCCTAAGCTAAATTTATGATACAGATTGAAAAGAATGTAAAAGAAAAAAAAAAACACAGTTTTGCAGGTAAACTCAGAGATGAAAACAATCCTTTTTATTCACTGTTTTACTATTAAATAAAAAGAAAAACAAATTTTCCTTTAGAATAAGATTGTTTAATTGACCAAATATCTTGAAAATAACTACAGTGGAGCATGGCATCATGTTCTTGGGAGTGTCTTGCTATGTGAGGTGAGAATAAAGGCCATGATTAGCTGGAACGAGTTTTGCTCTTTTGTGAGATCATTTTCTTGAATCCAGTGTCCTATGTGTCATTGTTTCTATTTTTTAAAAGATAACTGATACTCCTGCCACATAAATCACACCTCTAAATCGCCATGAAGCCAAGGAAATGCCCAGCTCCTGGGATTCCAGAGCCTATGTTCTTCTTGTTACCATTGTTTCCTTCTGAGACTCCAAGAGCCATGGTCCTCAATTCTGTTCAGCCCCTGCTGATCCATTTACACTGACCTAATGATTATCTTCCTTTCAAAAATAGATGTTCCTGAGGATTTGGAAATAGATTAAGCACATTTTTTTTTCTATTGCAGTATGACTCTGAGCAGACCAAGAGGCTAACCTGTTTTTCCCTTGCATTAGATTATTTCCCACCTGGAGGTTGATTATTTGAAGACTTGAGGATAGATGACAGGGTGTGTTCCTGAAGGAAACTAAAGTTAATTATAATCAATTAAGTGATAAATGGCCTTATTTTTCCCTACCTGTGTGCATCTCCATTTCCAAGGTCCCTTTAGTACAGTCTTTTGGGTGAAAAAAAAAATTCATCCCTGCTAATACAGCCATCAGTTGAATGCTCTTCTTAAATCCTGTATTGAAATGGATGTCTTGCACTCTGCTAAGCAAAGAGGAAAATCTAAAGATAAGTAAGACTAGAGCTTTGCCTTCAAAGAGTCATAATCTAGTGGATGTTTCCTGAACACAGACACTAAGCATAATATCCTGAGAATTATCATTCACATCCCATGCCTTCTCCCTGCAGTTAAATAAACCAATATCACTTATTATAAATGTATAAATGCTGTTTTGCAGGCTAACGATCACTTTTTAATAAGAACTCTTTAAAGACAACAATGATTCAAATGAATCATTCCAAGAGAAATAATTTCAGGCACTCCAGCGCGTTGTTCGTGAAGGTTTGGTGTAGATGGCTAACAGGAAAACATTGCTTAGGTGCCATCTACCTATTTTTGTCTGGTTACATAAATCATCCTGATAATGCAATATGTCATTCTCACATGGCAATCAGCTAAATTGATCCAGAGGACTTGACCCACTTCCTGGATGAGACCATGCCATTATATTAATATTTTCTTTTTACATATAACTTACTGTGTTCTATATCTTTACAAGGTGGCATTTGAGGAGAAAAGCAGTCCTTGTGTGGCTTGAATAATATCAGAGTTTTCACATTATTAGTATTCAGGCTTTGGGTGCAGGAACAAAGTTACCAGCGGACCTGAAGATGTGTTTAGAATACACTCCATGTTAAAAGCCCTTTCAATGATTCAGAGCAGTTACAATTTTTGCTTTTATTAAGCTAAAGCAATTGAAAAGGAAAGATGCATACTTTTTCTTCAGTGGTATGGGGATCTTAACTCAAAACCAAAATGTTGAGTGTATGCAAATTTGCCCTTTTATAATATGAACCAAATTGTCCATCTCCTCACAAAGAGAGGAAAAAGGCAATTCCCAAGGTCATGTTTCCCAGAACGCTTTATTGTACAATGACAATTCAGTGACCTTTCTGAAATACAGATATATTAAGATCAACCTGATTTGTTTAGTGGCTGGTAATGTTATCACGGTCATACATACAAATCAGTGAGATGAAAAGAAAAGGAAAAAGAAACACATTAAGGGCCAATTCAACTATTTAAAATAAATTGTTGTCCTCTCCATTTTAGTATGGTTGATGCAAGTACCTGAATAATCTGTTTTTTTTTTCTCCTCAGTCTTGTCCTTGGATGTTAATGATCAAATCTTATAATCTTTTGAAGAAAAACTAAGAGGAAAATGCTTTGATACCATCTTTAGAAAGCTAATAATTTGGGAAACACTTCAAAAATACTAAGCAGGAAATATGTTGCATGAAGAGACATCATTTGGATATTATTGTTTTGAGAAATTGAAAATACATATTATATGATAGATTAAGACTACTTCTTAAGTGTTGTATTTGGATATGGCTTGATTATAATTATAAGCAAGTATCAGGGTAAACTTGTTAAAATTACCAGAATAAGGTATTCAGAAACAAGAGCATCTGTACCACAAACACATCCCCTAATAATGAAATTAAGCTTTCTCTTCTAGTAAGGTTTTGATATTATTTACTTTCTAGGAGGATTTCTAGGAATCTATTTAGTTCAGAAATTACTCAAAAGTCCTTGCAGCAAAAAGAGAATATCTAATAAAAAATATCATGTCAGAATAACTTTTTCCCTGATTAATGAGAGCCATGAGGTTTGAGTTAGTTAGCTTTCCATTTCTGTGATAAAATAACTGAGATAATCAACTTATAAGGAGGAAAGGTTTGTATGGCTTATAGTTTGGGAGGTTTTGACTCATGGATGGTCAACTCCTTTGTTTTGGGGTCTGTGGCAAGACAGTGCATCATGGCTGGGAGCACCTATGGGAGCAAAGTTGCTTACCTCATGGTGTCCAGGAAACAGAGAGAGAGAGGGAAGGGTAGGGTCCCAACAGTCTCTTCAAGGGCATACCAACAATGATCTAAATTTTTTCCACTAGGCACCACCTCCTAAAGGTTCTACCTCCATCCGCCTTTAGGGACATTCAAGATCCCAACTAGAGCAGGATCCATTTTGAAACATTTGTGTATGTCTATTTACATATGTTCCTTTCAACTGAAGATTGATGATTTTCATATTTTAATATTATCTTTTTAAGATCTGTAGGCATATTTGAAATCATGTAATGCTGGAAGCCATCCATGACTCATATCTGATCTCTGTGTGAACCATGTTGAAGCCATTAGGCTGGAAAGCCTGGTACCAGGAAGCCCCAGCAGCAACCCTTGTGGTTTGAGAGGCCTGGTTCATGTGGCTTCCTCCCCGGCTCCATCACAAGTTCAGCACACATCGGAGATGGGGTGACCTGCCGGATCTACACAGCCTTTCAGAGATGGGTGTGGCTTGCCAAAATGCCAACCAACCTGTTTACTGCAAGACTCTGGCCAAACCAGGAAGCAAGACTCCTCCCACTGAAACCTTATCCCTGCTTTTGATGTACTCCCTCTTAAATAAAGAATCAGGGCCCTTTTTCTGTTGTTCCATCTCCTATCAGGACTAGAAGACCTATCGGGTGCTCCTTTGAAAAAAAATATCTAATTTCTGGCTCTGTTTCTTATTAATTATTTCAGACTTTTTGCTTCCTAGGCAGCTCACATCTCCTAAGCAGGAACATACCCTGGCGGGGTGCTGGTCACCCCACAATATAATACATTAATCTTTTTTTATTTAATTGCAAGTGATAGGATTCCCTTATCAATAAAGTTTTTTTAAAGTTAGAGCATTGTAATTATTCATAGTGTTTGAATTTATTTTGACAAAATTATACAGACAAGGAATTTTATTTTAATCCCCAAGCCACATCCATTTTCCTCCTCTGCTTCTTCCCCTTATTATTTCTCCTCTAATCTACTGATCTTCCTTTCACTCCTTTATTTATTTATTTTTGATTGGTATTTTCTACATATAAGTAAAGGAGAGATTCTCTTTGATACCTTTACATACCTCTATAACAGGATGTTGGTAAATGTATTTCATATTTTTCCCATTTCCCTTCTTTCTTCCTTCCTTCTCTTTATCTTTCTATTCCACTGATCTTCTCTTTATCTTTATGGATTTCCTTATCAAAGTTTCAAAAAGTACAAAGAGACTTCAAATTTATGCTTTCTTTGGGACTGTAAAATAAATACTCTTTGCTTAATTTGATTTAGACGTGAGTCCTCCATCCTGGTCACCAGAAATTGATAGAAGCTCACATATTACTGAAGGTCACATAGAACTGAAAGATTTAGGGAATTTAAAAAAAAAGCAGGTAATATTACAAAAGTATGTTATAATAATATATATCCCTCCAGTAAAAGTGTTATTTTGGTTAGCATTTTTGGTTTCAAAACTGTTTTAGAAAACATTCAGCTCAATAAAATAAGAACAATCTCATTTTTTTTTACTTCTCGTGAATAAAAAGTGCATTTGAATGGGTGGAAGAACAGGAATTTTTCTGCTCTGTGCTAAAACAGAAATTTTTCACAAATATTATTTGTTAATTTAATTTTCAAAACCCATGTAAGTGAAAACATTGCAATCAATGTTAACAACCTGGCTCAAAATAGCTAATAATAGTAGTAGTACCCACCATTGTATTACCTGATATCCAAATGCTAAATTAGGCATTTCCTGAGTTTGAAATGTATTATCTCATTTAAAATTTAATCTCAAAATGACATCATAGAGGTACATGTTTAGTCCTATTTTATAAAACACAGAGGCTTAGAAAGGTTACATAATGTATGGAAAGCTGTGAATGGAAGGCCATGAACTGGTTAGATGGAATAGAATATCAGGATTCAAGTCCAAGGCTATCTAATGTCCACAGCTGTACTGTATCTTCTAATGAATCCTGGTACAATCACAATCGTCCTGATGTGTCAACAGTGTGAACAAGCTCCCTGCACAATGAGATAAAATTCATGCTTAAAAAACAAAAATTACTGAGCCTTCCTGGAATCTCTCTCCTGTAGTTACTTGTTTTATTTATTCATTTATTTTCCTTGATATTTGGTCCTAAAAAAAAACCCTCTAATTTTAATGTGAACTACCTTAAAACATATTAAGTGCCTTAACATACAGCACTTAGGGGTGAGGCAGGTGCTTATTGTAATTGAAAACACAGGGATTTGAAAGCAGAGACCCATGAATTACAACCAGCAAAGAGGCATTAAAAGTGCATGTAACAAGCTAAATGGGCTTGTTAGCTAAGTGGTAGAGCACTTGTCTAACGCTTGTGAAGCACTGGGTTCGATCCTCACCACAACATAAAAATAAATAAATAAAATAAAGGTATTGTGTCCATCCACAACTAAGCAAAATTAAACAATCAAACAAAAGAAAGAAAGAAAGTGTATGTAGGGAGCCTGGTGCAGTGACACATCAATCAGATTGGTGACCTGCAATCCCACCAACTCCGACTCCAGAGGCTGAGGCAGCAGGATTTCAAGTGCTTTCCAGGTTAGCCTGTGCAATTTAGAGACAGCCTATTGAAAAAAAAAAAAAAAGTAGGTGGGTGGTTGGGGATGAAGTTAAATAGTAGAGAACCTCTAGGTTCCATTCCCAGCACCAGCAAAGAAAACAAACAAATAAACGAATATGAATGTGGGCCCCAGAAGCCAACCTGTTCACTTTGCCTTGGGGCTGTGTGTGTGTGTGTGTGTGTGTGTGTGTGCGCGCAAGTGCGCGGGCAAATACTCCCACACATATTCATGCAAAAGTAAGCGCATTTATATAGACCAACCAAGAAAAATAGAGGTCCCCATGCAACATTTAGCTAAGCAAAATCATGCAGAACATAAAATAAATAATAAATGATTATTTATTGTGACTTGAGATTTTTTCCAAGAGACATTTGCTTGAGTCTCATTTGCTGGCTAATCATTCAGTCACATCCTTCCTCCTTTGCTCGGATAAACACAGTCTGAATCACAGGGCCTGATGATCCACTCCGGAAACAGAGCTGGTAATAAGAAACCACTGCATGAGATTTCTTTATGGTTGTTCATGCTACAAAGGCACCAGCAACAGTTGATTTTTTTTTCCTCCTTATTTTGAGTTAACATCTTTCTTTACTTGTGGTCACACTTTTGTCAGTCTTGCCTCACAGTTCCTAGTATCTGCCAACATTGGGCTGCATCAGATAAATACATTGTTCTCCCTGCTATTTGTTATCATCTATCCTTTTTTGATATTTCCAGACAAAAAAAATGTTATTTTATGATTTCATCAAAAAAAAGTACTAATGTGTTTTACCTCTGATGATTCTAAAGATAACTGCTATAAATTTACCCTCAAAAGAGCAAAACAGGTGATTTAAAAACATGCTCATGTAAAAAGCTTTTATACATTTGTCTTTCCCCCTAGTAGTGTTGGTAGATTGTATGTGGATCAGACCTACTTAGCTATAAATATAAATAGTATTTTTACATATATAGATATAAGTGTTAGTAGCATGAATATATGTATACACACAAATATATAATACATAAGAACTATCTTAACCCATTAAGTATCAAGTTTCTATTTGAATATTTTAATTTAATTGACACAGGGCTGGCAGCAGGGCGACATACCTATAATCCCAGTGACTCTGGAGGATGAGCCAAGGGGATTGCAAGTTCAAAGCCAGTCTCAGCAATTTCGCAAGGCCCCAATCAAGACCTCGTCTCAAAATACAAAATAAAAAGAGCTGGGGATATGGCTAAGTGGTTAGCCATTCCCTGGATTAGATCCCTGGTATTAAAAAAAATTTAGATGTTTCACATCCGGAACAATGGACAAAATGAGTTAACACTGAAAATAAAAGTTCAATGAGAGTTTGTATACAGAGCTCCACAAAAGGTATTAGGCAGTTATTTTCTATTGAAACACATATTAAATTCATGGTGCTTCAATTTTTTTCAAAGATATTTATGAAGCTTTAAATAAACAAACAATATCAAAAATAGAACCACAATTTGTAGCAAGAAAATTTGTTCCTGCTATTTCTATTTTGTTTTAAACTCAGTCTCCATTCAAATGGCTTAATGGGTATATAAGTCAGAGTTTTCCCAAGTAGACTATAGATATGGACATAAAGATATACATACAGATATTTATTTATAAAGAAAAGAGGCTTTTGCTGTGTAAGAAAATGGTTCATGTGGTTATGGAAGCCAAGAGGCACCAAGATACCAAGAACTGCAGTGGGCAAGCTGGAGAATCAGGAAGATTGACGATGGTGTTTAGTCTACATAAAAAGGCCTGAAAACCAGTAGAGCTGATGGCATAAGTTACAGTGTAAAAACAAGGAAATATCAATGTTCCAGCACATTCAGGAAGACAGGAAAAAGTTCCTCTTACTAAGCCATTTTAAATTCTATTCAGGTCCAAAACTGATTGGATGAGGGTCATACACATGAGGGAGGGACAGTCTGCTTTACCAATTCAAATGTCAGTCTCATTCAGCAAAACCAAAAAGACATACCTGAAGTAATCATGGACAAAGCCCCTGTGTACCTGATGTTACACGCCATTTAATACATTAAAGTAGCCATCCCAGAAGGCAAAAAAAATATCCTAGAGGAAATAACATTTATGAAAAAAGAAAAAGAAAAATTCAAAGGAATTGCATTATTTTGAAATCTTTTTTATGATAAGTAAATCATATTCATTGTTCACTTAATGGAGTTCACTGTGATATTTCCATGTATGTATGTATGTGTGTATATATATATATATATATATATATATATATATATCATGCATTCACTTGTGTTCTCTTCCCAGACCCTTCTTCCCAAACACCATTCCCAGTCTCTAATTTAATAATAACATTTTTGGTTTTCAGGTCTTCTTTTTAATTTTTTTTTCAGTTTCCACATATGGAACATGCTATCTTTGATAATGTCTTTCTGTATTTGGTGTATTTCAAGTAACAAAAAATCCTTTAGTTCCATCATCTTTTTTGCTGCAAATAACAGAGGTTTGTTCCTCTTTAAGTCTGAATAACACACCATTGTGTATATGTGCCATATTTCCTTCATTCATCTGTTGACCAACACCTAGACTGACTCCATTAACTTGGCTATTGTGAATAGTGCTACAATAAAAATGAGAATGCAGGTAACACTTTTGTATTCTGGCTTCATTTCTTTGGGTGTAGGCCCAGGAATGGGATAGCTGGATGATAGGGTAGTTCTAATAGTTTCTTGAGGCATCTCAGTGCTGTTTGTTATAGAGATTATATTAGTTTACTTTTTTACCAACAGAGAATAATGGTTCCTTTTGTTTCTGTATACTCTCCAGCTTTTTGTTTGTTTGTTTGTTTGCTTGCTTGTTTTGCTTTATTCTTTAATAACAGCCTGTCCAACTGAACAAAGATAGAATTTGATTTTTTTAGTTTGTTATAACTTGCTTTGTAGCTTAATATATAGTCTATTTTGGAAAAAATTCAATGTGCTGATGAAAAGAATGTGTGCTATGCAGCTGTTGCATAGAATATTCTGTATATGCCTTTTGAGCTATAGTATAACTTAACTCTGATGTTTCTTGATTTTTTTAATGATCTACCTATAGATAAAAATGGGATATTGTAGTTATCCCCTATTATTGTATGGGAACCTATCTCTCCATTTTTGTCTAGTAATATTTGTTTTGTAAAATTAGTTCTTCTAACATTCAGTTCATTAAAATTCATAACCATTATATCCTCTTGATGAATTATACCTTGATCAATATATAGTCCCCTTCTTTGTTCTTGCAATTTTTATCTTAGACTCTATTGTGTTAGTATAAGTATAGCTACTTCTGATTACTTTCAGGTTCAATTTGCTTGGAATATCATTTTTAATCCTTTCATTTGGGATTTGTGTGTGCCTTAGAGGTAAGATGAAGATGAGTTGGTTTATTTTTTATGGGCATATTGTTATGTGTTGTGTTGTTTTGTTTTTCCTATTCAATTAATATGTCTTTTAACTCCAAATTAAGATCATTTACATTCAGAATTATTATTAAAAACTGACTTTTGGCCAGGCATGGTGGCACATGCCTATCATCCCAGCAGCTTGGGAGGCTGAGGCAGGAGGATTGTGAGTTCAAAGCCAGCTCCAGCAACTTAGTGAGGCCCTAAGCAACTCAGCAAGACCCTACCTCTAAATAAAATATAAAAAGGGCAGGGGTTGTGGCTCAATGGTTAAGCACCCCTGGGTTTAATCCCCAATACATTTTTCTTATAGATTTTTATTTTAATTTCTTTTTAGAATTCTTACTATTCCTTCTTCATTTTTTCCAATTTTTTAAAAATATTTTTCATTTTTTGTTTGGTATTGGAGATTGAACCCAGGGTAGTTAGACACTGAGCCACTTTTTAATGTTTAATTTAGAGATAGGGTCTAGCCAAGTTTCTCAGGGTCTAGCTAAGTTGCTGAGGCTCACTTTGAACTCAAGATCCTCCTGCCTCAGCCTCCTGAGCCACTGGGATTACAGGCATGTACCACCACACCCAGCTTATTTTTCCTCTTTCTATTTTACTTTTTTTGTTTTCTTTTTGTAGTGCTGGAGAGCAAGCCTAGAGTCTCACGCACGTTGGGTTGCTGGTGTGCCACTGAGCTATGCTCTCTGTCCAGTCTAGAGAAATTGTGCCCAGCTCCATCTTCACCTCTGGCAAACATGTGTACTAAAGAATAGAAAAAGAATAATCATATAATCTTTTACACCAATAAAAAAATCAAAATCAGGCTCATTGGCATACCTGAGGGAAGAGGAACTAAATATTGAAGGCATAGACAACCTACTCAATGAAATAATAAAAGAAAAATTTCCAAATCTTTGAGAAAGACATGGAAATCTAGATGCAAGGTGCACTCATAACCTGAAGTACACATGACAAGAAAAGACCTCTCTAGTTGTCAAAAGTGCAGTATAAAGAAAGAATATTGAAACCTGCATGACAGAAGCACCAAGTCACTTTTAAAAACCAAGTTCATTAGACTAACATCAGATTTTTTAATAGAAAGCCTAAAGGCCAAGAGGGCATAAAGTGCTGTGTTTTAAGTCCTGAAAGATAAAAAATAAACACCAACAAAGATTAATATACTCAGCATTGTGATTCGGAGATGAGGTATCTCCCAAAATGCTGAGTATATTAATCTTGCTCTGCTCTCCTCCATGTTGCAGGCTGCCCTCTTTTCAACTTAGAACAGCAGATTGTGTCCAAGTCATTCCCTTAGCCAAGAAGTCTTGAAGCTGTCACCCACCTAGACAACGCAGCAGAGGGTGGGTGCATCCTGAGATAGGAATTTTCTGGAGATTCTGACTCCCCAAGAAGTAAAAGTCATTCAGGAGAATCATTTTCAAGATGGCTCCAGGCTATATTGCTCTGAGGAATCACAGGGAAATGCAACAAAACTCTTTTGCTACAGTAAGCTATACAGACTCCATGTCTTTTATTTATTTAGGCTGAATGACTGCTAGAGATAGTAGGTTGCCATACCTATACAGGTGCATCTAACTGGGGCTCTTTCTTTCACCTTACACCCTCAGAGGGAGAATTCCCTTCCAACACCCCTGGTGTTGGGACTCTCTGTCACTTGCTATGCTGCCATTCCTATTGTCTGGATTCCATCAGGTCAGCTATTGATTTCGTGTAACCTCAGGCCTACTCATCTCCCCTTGTAGTTACACACCTGTTATTTTTGTTCTGTTCCAGTGGAAGGGCAGGTGAGTGTTGAGTGTCTCTATTCTGCCCTCCAGCCCCATGCAAATGCAATGTTTATCTTAAAATCTTGCAGGTAATGATATCCTTATGAAAGATATTTTTATTTTGTTCTTATCAAAGAAACTATTAATCAATAGTCAACTTACTTATTATATTCTTGGCTTTTAAAAGGGTTCATTGGAATAATAGTTACAATACAAGGCTTGAAATAGCATGAGTCTCTCTCTCAGAGAACTCAAAGCCTAATGGTAAAATATGGCTTATGGATCCATTTTTGTTGAAGTTCCTGAGACCTAGTTAAAATGCAGGCTTCTGGTTGTTGGCGTAGATCTATAAAAAAAAAAAAAAAAAAAAAAAACAGAAAGTGGAAAGGAGTGTTCTACTAATCTGTTTTTAATTACTCTAATAAAATGCCTGAGGCAGGTTACTTCATAAGAAATGAGGTTTATTTTTGGCTTATGGTTCTGGAAGAGCAAGGTCTAAGGGTCTCATCTGGTGATGAATGGCTTTCTTGCTGGGAGAATTCCAAGGCAGCACAGAGTGTCATGTGCCAAGAGATGGGAATGATTCATGTATATGGTGTGGTCTCGATTCCTCTTAAAGCCACCAGAATCCAATTGTAGGAGCTTAACCCAAAAGACATTATATAATCTTAATCATTTCCCAAAGGCCCCACCTCTAGTCCCTACAGTTAGATTAAATGTCCACCCTTCAAAACCACTAGCAAATGAATTTGAAATTTAAATCCTGCATGAGTTTGAAGCACAAGCCATTTTCAAAGTTTCTCAGATATGCACCTGAAAAGAAGATGAACACTTCAATGTCGTATTCACTGACTTATCAGGGCCAGCATACAGACAGGTAACTGCAGCACATGATGACACATGTGCTTTAGTGACAGAATGCCAGGGGACTGCCTGCTTCAACTGACTAGAAGGTACTCCAAACCACTATACTGCATTAATAATAAGAAGAGGCATCTAATATCTAACTCACTGATGATCTATGATTAAATCTCTTTCAAAACCTAAATGTCCCCTAAGTTACTTGCTGACAAGAATCATTAAGATCTGCTCAATAACCAGGTTAAAGACAAATGCACATGATATATCATCTTTAATACATTAGACTCAATTGGGTTTTGAACTCCCATTTTTACCCCAAATACAGATTGCAGAATCACAACTGTTACATACTCACATTATTAAATAATGGCATATTAGTATCATGAGCTCTGTAATGTTTTGAACAATCAATAAAAAAAAGGACAAATGCACTACAGGGTGTGGTGGTATATGCTTTTAATCACAGTGGCTAGGAGACTGAGACAGAAGAATAGACAGTTTGCGTCCAGTCTAGGCAACTTATGAGACCCCATCTCAAAAAAAAAAAAAAAAAAACTATTGCTATTATATTCTAATATCTATATAGTTTCCATTTTTACATTTAAATCTTTAATCCTTTTGGACTTGATGTATACTTTGAATAACAAGTGGAAAATATTTTATTAGAATATTATTTATAATTGCAAAATCATAACTTTCTATGTGTTCAAAACAGGAGATTCATTGAATAAACTATAGTACATAGATGTAAGTAAAATACTATGCAGCTATGAAATGTCTAAGATGAGACATAATGAAAATGTCTAGGCGTGTCTAAAGATACAAAATTTCAAATAAATATATGTATATACATATTTATGACCTGAATAAAATTCAGAGTCATGGAATGTTTCACTAAGAGGTAAAATACACCAGATATTTCATTATCAAGGTTACTGAGGGCCAGGAAGTAGGCTGACTCAAACCAAGTCTATAGATCAAGTCAGGAGCCATGTCTCCCACACTCTCCTCAACAAACTTGGAATGAACCTAAAGAACTAGCATGTGTCATACTGGCATCAGAATTAACCAGAGGGTCTTAATGTGTGAAGGTTCCTTTGGAAGTGGTGTGCCCTACAGTCCCTTCCAGTGGCTGCTTTTGCAAAAGAGTGGCCTAACCACAAGTGATCTCACCATACAGTACTCCCCAAGAATACATCAGATAAGTGATTTTAACAGGACAGGTGGGGATGATTACCATGGCTGTTTCTCCGGAACACTATGGGAAACAGAATCATCATCACAAACAGTGCTCTCTAGCAAGTTATTCATTATTCTGCACAGAGTGTCTTGCTATAAGATTTTGCTTCTTGCATTCAGAGATAAAATTGGAAATCATAGAACTGTGGGAGTTGCTGAACACAGTTCTCAATTTTAAAGGAAATTGTATTGATTACTCCCTTGGATGCACACAGAAAATTATTCAGAGTGTATCATAAATTAGTTTTTAAAAAACCCTCAACAACACTCAAGATAATGCAATTTACAAAACAAAGGTAGAACTTGTCTCATTTCTTAATGTGTAGTAAAAGCAGGAAAAATAGATGAAGCCACATAAAGATTAAGAGATGATATTAATTTGTTCACCCTGGAGTGATTACAGTAATTTTTTATTACTTTATTCATCCCAACATGTTTCAAATGTCTTTCTTACTCTCTGTATTTTCAATTCCATGACTAATATTCCATTAAATAGATAAGAATGCAAAATGGATGCATTAATTTGAAGAGTTTTAGCTGAAAACACATCAGCATATAGAATGTGAGGTTAGAGTGATGAGTTAGGCAATAAATATTACAATTGTGTGTGTGTGTGTGTGTGTGTGTGTGTGTGTGAGACAGAGAGAGAGAAAGAGAGAGAGAGAGAGAGAGAGAGAGAGAGAGAGAGAGAGAGAGAGAGAGAGATTACATATTACCCAAGTTATTTTCTCTTTTTTCTCAGATAAATTTAACATGAGGGAATAATAGATAATTAGAGAAGTATTTTTAAATCCTTCACCATACAAACTTCCATAAACATACAGTTTTGTTTTTGGAATTAAAGTTTATTTAGTTCATTAGCCAAATTAAGTTTAAAGAGACTAGTTTATAGAGACTAGTACTCTAGTCTCTAGGGTGGAGACTTTTTCACAATTCTTGTCTCATAATTCATAGTAAGTCACACAGTTTCTGCCCTCCTGCCCTGTATCTGCACTTCAGAACACAGTATCTCAAAGTTTATTCATTATTTAGTAACTTTAGAGGTCTCTCACCATCACCTCAGATATGAGCAGCCTTTATGTAGACCTACATAATTGATCTGATCTA
Organism: Spermophilus citellus; assembly: GCF_964194105.1. Taxonomy (NCBI): domain Eukaryota; kingdom Metazoa; phylum Chordata; class Mammalia; order Rodentia; family Sciuridae; genus Spermophilus; species Spermophilus citellus. The sequence goes on from NC_138193.1 coordinate 88,913,362, forward strand.
TTTCACCATGATGGCATAGAATTGTTAAAGTGACATGAATGCAAAAACTATGCAAAGTGATCTCAACAATCAATGAAAAAAAAATAAATGTCCCAGGACCTTCACAATTATTTTTCTTAAAAATTAAAAACTTTCTTACTGTTTATAATAAAAGTATAGGAAGACAGAATAAGCAAAGCCAATATTTATTTATTACATTATAATTTTAAACATTAGAAACAATGAGAATTTAAGTGTGTTATTTCTTTTTTAAAGACAAACCATTGTTTATTGAGGATAAGTGGAAGTTTGAAGAGCATTTCCATTCTTATCATTATATATTACAATAGAGAATGAGCTTTTTTTCTCTGACAATAAGTTGTCATGTTTTTTTCTAAGTGGGGATCCACTTCTAAGTTTTACCCTTTAAATGTCCAATATGGTGAAATGCCTCTGAGAGTTCTTCTACTGCATTGGTTTTTGTTGGTGTTTCTTTCTCTGGGATCTCTACATCCTATTCATGAGTATGTTTCTCATTGGTGTCAATAACCCAACGTAAGTTCTCTCTTCTGGCCATCCCTACAACAGTGGCAATGTCAACATTCCCACAGTTAACATTTCTTCTCTAAGTCAATTTATGTTCTACTTGATTCTAATTTTCAGCATTTCTTTTCATTTATTTATGGTAGCTTCATCTTTATGGATCAATGTCATTTTTTGATTACCTATTTTTGTAAAATACCATGAGGATTTATCACTGGAAGACAAGGCAGCAATAAAACCACACATTATGCAGAAAAAAAAACAGTGTGCAACGAATAATAACTGACAGACTTTGAAATAACCCATATGATCGGTCACTGGTCATGATGTATGTCTATTGTTTACATAATGATTGACAGACTGAAGAGCTAGCAAAGTTTGTACTTTATATAATTACCAGCATTTAATACATGGTGGTAACTGAAATTTGGACCATATTATTGAGAGACTGTTGTGTTATTTCACTAAACTCTGATAACTGAAATTCATACATATCTAAACATGCAAAGCAAGAAGTGTCTCTATATTTTTATATGACAATATGCAAGTATTTATGCATTAAAAGTATCTTTAAATATGACAGAACTTCTTCCAAAATATTTTAAGGCAGATGGTCCTGAAATTTCATTTTGATTTTAAGAATTCTTATTCATTCCTCTGAAAATTGTCAAGCAGCTGTGGTTGGACAGCAACCTGGAACTTCAAAGCATATGACAGTGGCCACCTTTCCTGACCAACTGCTTCTTGGCCACCATCAACATCAAATAAATATGTTCTATGTAAACCAGGGTTATGGTATTTCTTTCCTTCTTCAAATAAATAGATTTCAGTTTCCTTAAATCTGAAAAATACTATTTAACTTATTAAATTTACCATGAGAAAATGCAGTTAATGATCATCAACACACATAACCCATCAAAGATATTTTATTTACTATTAAAGTAATGAAGTTTTACTACATAGCATTGAACTTTATGTTCTTGAGACAGCGAAATGCAACATAATAATGATTGATTGCTTTCCAGTTCTATCTTCCCTGCTCTCTCTAATTAATCAGAGAAACTACTACAGAATATTGGGAAAAACTCAGGTAGGCTGTCAGAGAGATAAGAAGGCCCTTAGTTTGTAGATGTGTGACTTTCTACAGCATCAGATTCTGCTGTTTGCTTATTTTCATGTCATTCTTGTCTTCTTTTTGATATCTCTGAAGCATCTGGATGATATATGATCTAAGTGTCAAAATAAGAAATGATGAGGTCATCCATGTTAGATTGTAACATAGGGCAAACTAGAAACAGCAAGGTTGTAATTCCTAGGGAATCAGTTAAGATACCATGATGGATAGAAGAGTATTTCTACCATAAGTACAATTCCTAAAAAGACTGAGGCTAGAGATGTTAAGTGAACAGAGCTTGTAATATCAACAATGATCATCTAATGAATAAGGAAAATGGCAGTTTTGAAACGGGTTATTAATAGTGACCTTCTGCCAGTGGTGAATTCAAAATGGAAGATGGCATTTGTGCTGGTCATGTCCAGAAACATGATCCTCAAATAATGCAATTCAGAAATTACCTAAGATCTTTAGTTATCAGCCCCTCTTAGAGGTTTAGATTAATACCTTCAGTTCTCTGGAGGTTAGGTATGGCATATCCTTAAAAAGCAAACAAACAACAACAACAAAAAAACTATCTGGAAAATGGACCAACACAAAATAGAGTTTTCATGTGAATAATGGATACATAGTTCTCCATTTTCTAAAGTTGTCGTCAGTGTTAGATTTGAAGGTAGAGAGAAACTCAGCAAAGAAATAGGTTACATCTGGGGTGGACATCATGGGCAAGTAGTAACAGCTGTCTAGTTGGCTATAATGAATATTGGGAGGCTGAACTCCATTTTAGTGGACAATTGAACTGCAATAGATTCAGAAAGAAATTGCACTCTGATTGATTTGGAATATCCATCATAGGCATGACAAGTGTGAGAATAGCCCATGTGGAATGTATTTCCCAATCCTGGGCTAACCCTGGCTTTGGGCTCAGTGGGAAGACATAACTCTCAAGGTCAGGAAAGTAGAGGACTAGAATCCAAGGAGGCTTTTAAACTTAATCTTGCTTTCTGCTACTCTTCCTTCTGCCTATTTATTTTCTAGTGGGGCATTACCCAGTACCGTACCAGAGTGGAGAACTTCAGAACTACTTATGTCTACAGTGAGTTAGAAAGTATTCCTAGGGTATGCCCCTACTATAGAAAAACCATCATTTGGGTATGATAAAATCCTATTTGCCTTTCTTTGTAGATTTAGAATAACAAGGTTCCAGTGCCCTAGGTATATTTAATTATTCATGTAAGGGTTATTAGTGTGTGGTAAGTGAGTCCTTATTGAAAGTTATACATGCCAGCAACCTGCGGTGCAGCTATGTGAGACAGTGTTCTTGCTAAATTATTAAGCTACAAAATGAATAATGAAGGGCATTTTAGTGGAAAGTTACCTGAAAAAATATCTGCTCTAGTTAGGAAAAGAAAAGTGAGAAAGCAGGGGTAATGAGTCATTCTATTCCTTGTGGGAAGGTAAAGCAATCTTTTTCATAATTTAGTGTATGATGGATGTAGCCATAGCAGGTGACATAAAAGCAGTGATCTTTGGACCCTATGCTCCTTGAATTTTTTTTTTTTTTTTTGGTACTGGGGATTAAACTCAGGGTCACTGGACCACTGAGCTACATCCCCAGCCCTATTTTGTATTTTATTTAGACACAGGGTCTCACTGAGTTGCTTAGCATGTCACTTTTGCTGAAGCTTGCTTCAAACTCGTGATCCTCCTGCCTCAGCCTCCCAAGCCACTGGATTACAGGCATGCACCAGCATGCCCAATAGACCTCTGTTTTATTTATTTATTTTTATGTAATGCTGAGGATCAAACCCAGTGCCTCACATGTGATAGGCAAGCACTCTACCAGTGAGCCACAACCCCAGCTTGCTCCCTGAATTTTGAAGGATGGCATTATTATGGAGGGCACTCATATTCTTACTCAGCATTTCTTAGTGTGTCATAGAACATGGTGTTCTTGACTTCTATACCATAAACCTGACCTCCAGGTGTATCTGAAGATAGTCTTGTTCTATCATGTGTCCCTGCTTCATAGTACCACATTCTTATTGTATTTATTTCCTCTTGCTGCTGTAAATTATCACAAATTGGGTGCATTAAATTTAAGATCTTAGTGCTATAGTGGTTGGACATGGAAAATAATTTCAAAGGACCATTTCCTTCTTGAGGTACTAGGGAAAGTCTACTTATGTATATACCCTTTCCTGCCTTCAGAGGCTGCCCAGATTCCTTAGCTCGTGGGCCCCCATTATTCTGACACAAATTCTGTCGTTTTGTGTCCACCTTTCCTCTTCTCCCACAGTAATATTGCTTTCTCTGGTTCTGATCCTCTGTGTCCTTCTGATAATAATCTTTGTGGTCACACTGAATCCACCTAGACAGTCCTGGAAAATCTCATCATCTGATGGTCCGATTTAGTCATATCTTCAATGTCCCTTTTGCCATGTAAGATAACAGCTTTCCAGGATGTGGAGAAAAGGATATGGACATCTGTGAGGGTGATTTTTCAGCCTATCATACCCCAGAACCTCTTAGATCTTACCATTCAGTAATCCTCATCTACATGATAAATTTACTTCAGGTGTCTCCTATACCTGAATTTCTCCACCCCTTTTTGATTTAACTTGGATTTCCATTTCAAATATTTGGACCGTATTTTCACAAAAAGATTTCTGCACTGCAATCCAGGGACCTGAAGATGGAAACAGAATTCTTTGTTCAATTGTTTGAACAATTTGATGAAGAGTTGCTCTGGGCCTGGGGGCAGAGGAGTGGGAGACCAGCATAATTCTTTGAATGACATCTCAAATCTACGGAAAGACTGACTTGGGTACTTAGAAAAAACATGTTCAACATAAAAATTAGTTTCATAATATGATTTGTTTTAGTTAAACCACATGAAACGTATCCTGAAATTTTAAATAACTCTAAAGAAAGACGTATGCTTTTTATGTATATTTAAAGGGCACATGAATTAAAGAGGCTGACACATACCATTCCATCTAAAATTCTGTCTTTTTTTGCATAAACTCAAATGTAGTTTTTCTCTCCATTTTAAGATGGATTTCTTCATTATATATTTTTTTTCTATTTAGTCCCATATTTTATAGTTTCCATTTTAGGAGAAACAGGAAAAGACAGAAAACAATGAAAAGGAGATAGTGAACATAAATTACAGAAGAGGTATAGAACTAAAGGAGAAACTTGAGATAGATAGGAGATCTGAGAAATGTGTAACAGTCATTGGAAGGATGAAGGGGATATTTAGGTAACCTCAAAATGGAAGTTAGTATACACAGAAAAGAAATTATTATTGTTATTTTTTAAATTTTAAGTGTAGAAAAAAACTTCTCTGTTTTTAAGCAAATGGTTTTCTGGGTGCTGAGTTTCACAGACCTCAAACTCCTATACTTCTGTTGACTGGTGCTTCCCGACTTCCCGGACTTTCTGTAATTTTAAATCTTTAGGTGCCAAGTAGATGGTGGAGCCTTGGAAAATATTTGATTATCTAGAAACTTCAAAGATGAAAATTCAGTAATTTAATTTTGTGATCTACATTTTAAATTGCCATTTTCAAAGTATTTTGGATTCATGGTAATGAAATTGTTGGTAGAGACCTTGATTTCCTGATGTTTTATTTTATGGTTTGCCTCCTGAGGTAGATAAACAACAAATCCTATTCCTGGAATCTGTTCACTTTTTAAGAGTCCAGGTGTTGAGGACTATTCAGACAGGTAGTGTTTGGGTAATCCTCGTGATTTTTATTTTGAAAAATCTTTCTGTGGGTATTCATTTGTACTTCTGACATTCTGAAACATTATATTAATGAGCAAATCATGAAGAATGGTTTCTCTCTCAGAATTTTCATCAAATATGTGAGAGATGAAATTGTCATGGTTTGCTGTGTCTCAGCAATAGGGATCCTCTGTCGTTCTCCAGGACTGGCAGTCATATGGAGTCCAATCATTTTCTCTGTGGGAGCCAACACTTTCCCACTCACCCAGAGCTCTTTTTAACTCTTTTCTGAAGGTTACACATCTTGACAAGAGATTACAGAGCTGTGACTTTACAGAAGAGTCATCTGAAATAATTAGCCTTTCCCTTAGATGAGCCCTCCTGGAAATTTATAGAAGGTACAGGCATTTTAGATTACTGTCCCACTGGCATTTGCCTCTTTTCTTGCTATAATTTTATTCTTTCTCCAAATGTTGCTGAAGTCTGATCTGTCATCAATCAGTAAATTTGACTCCATAGTGTCTGTGTTTAAATATTTGTTTTTCAATTATTTTATTTTATTTTATTTTATTTTTTTACAATTAAGAAAAATGTTTGGCCATAGAACAGAACACACATTAAAAGTTATTCCAAGGATGGGTTTGGCTTACAAAATATGATTGAGAAAGTGTTAAGAATCCAATGAAGAAAACAATTTATTTCAGTGATCCTAGGCATCAACCAACAAGTACTTAAACTACCTGCTTTTAGTGCTAGCAACTGATGTTCACTTGAATTCTGTGTTCACTGTACAATGTCTACATTTTTCTCCTTTAAAACTACATAATGCTACATCCAAACTTAGATATTAGCTCTTTGTGCTCAATCCCCAATCTAGTGAATACCATGAAAATGACCAATTATAATGATCCCAGAGCCTATAGTATTTATAATGATTGAGCTATTGCAGTGTCAAAAGCAGTGCTATGAAACAGGGTCAAAACCATTATTTCATAAAATAATGAGCCTTAGATAATGACGTCTCCCTGCCTAAGCTGATTTGGATATTCACAATATATTCTTTAATTTATTAATTCAGAAACCTTATAATAAGGGCCAAATATTTGCCAGACATATTAGGCTTTGGAATGTGTCTGTGTGGGAGATTGGGATGAATTTGGGGAGCTCTTTCAAACTCCATGAATGATTAATTTGAGATAGGGAATCTCATTAGTATCAAGTATAGTTAGCTAAGCTAAGCAGTTTGGAAGAAAAAGATTTCTTCCTAATTAATAAAATGAGGGTCTGTGCAATGTAGTTAGTGGTTCAGAATTTGAGCTCAGAAGTTCTATGGCTGAGGTTCAAATACCATCTCTACACCCTGTTGAGTGGCCTTGGGCAAGTGATTTATTGTTTCTGTGCCTCCATTTTATCATTGATAATATATTTTAAAATTGTGTTGCTATTAAAAATAACATTTCTAAAACACTGAGCACAATTCCTGGCACACAGCATATAAACATTATCTATATAAAACAGGTTATAATAAAAGGAAATAAATCAAATTTTGGTCTATTTGTTGAAATAACTGTTTAATAGTTTTATTAAGCAGAAGACAAAGGAAGTGACAACTCTGTTTTTATTATTTTTATTGGTTCTTGTTAGTTATACATAACAATAGGACTCATTTTGACATAATTGTAAAAGCATGGAATATAATTTGTTCTAATTTGGTCCCCAGTTCTTCCCCTTTCCCTCCCCTCCTCTGTCCCTCTGTTCCTTTACCTCTACTGTACTTATCTTTCTGCTATTCATTTATAGTTGTTTTTTAAATTATTGTCTTGAGGAGGTATATGATAGTGAAATTCATGGTGGTATATTCATATATGTATATAGGAGAATTAGGTCAGATTCCTTCCACTGTCTTTCCCCATCACATCCCTTCCCATTCCCTTCATTCCCCTTCCTTTACTCCACTGAACTTCTTTCTATTCTTTTTTAAAATACTTATTTTTTTAGTTATGGTTGAACACAATACCTTTATATCACTTATTTATTTTTGTGTGGTGCTGAAGATCGAACCCAGGGCCTCGTGCATGCAAGGCAAGCGCTCTACCACTGATTCACAACCCCAGCCCCTTCTATTCTTTCTTCTTAAATGTCTCAAACTTATTTTGGATTAGCTTCCATATAGCACAGAAAATATTCAACTTTTGACTTTTGGGGACTGGCTTATTTCACTTAGCATGATAATCTCCAGTTTAATCCATTTGCAGGCAAATTTTAAAAAGTCATTCTTCTTTATGGCTGAGTAATACATACATATATATATATATATATATATATATATATGTGTGTGTGTGTGTGTGTGTGTGTGTGTGTGTGTGTATAATTTTTTAAATAATTTTCTTTATCCATTTATCTGTTGAAGGGCACCTAGGTTGACTCCATAGCTTGGCTATTGTGAACTGTGCTTCTATAAACATTAATGTGGCTACGTCACTGTAGTGTCCTGATTGTAAATCTTTTGGACATATACTGAGGAATGGAATACCTGAGTCATATGATGGTTTCATTCCTAATTTCTTGAGAAATCTTCATACTGATTTTCAAAGTGGTTGCACTAACTTGCAGTCCTACCAACAATGTATCAGTGTAACTTTTTTCTCCACATCCTCACTAACCTTTATTATTACTTATTTGATTGATAATTGCATTATGAAAGGAGTGAGATGAAATCTCAATATAGTTTTAGTTTGCATTTCTCTAATTGCTAGTGATGTTGAACTTTTTTATATATTTGTTGATGATTTGTATTTCTTCTTTCTTTTTTTGTTATTTCCTTTGTCCATTTATTGATTGGTTTATTGAATTTTTTGATGTTCAGTTTTTTGAGTTCTTTGTATATTCTGGCTGTTATTTCCTAATTGATGAGCAGGTAGGAAATATTTTTCTCTGATTTTATTAACTCTCTTTTCTTTTCTTTGAATAAATTTTTAATCTGATATCATCCCACTTTTTGTTTTTTTATTTTATTTCTTCCACTTTAGAAGTCATGTTAAGGAAGTCAGTTCCTGAGCCAAAATGTTGAAATGATGGGCTTACATTTTCTTCTAGCTGTTGCAGTGTTTCTGGTCTAATTTTGAGTTCTTTGAACTACTTTGAGTTGACTTTTGTGCAGGGTGAGAGACAGAGATTAAATTTTATTCTATTACATAAGGATTTCCTGTTTTCCCAGCACCATTTGTTTAAAAGGTTATCTTTTTACCAACATATGTTTTTGGCACCTTTGTCTGGTATCAGATAACTATTTTTGTGGATTTGTTTCTGTGTCTTCTGTTCTATTCCTTTGGTCTTCTTGCCTTTCTTGGTACTAGTACCATGCTAGATCTCCCATATAATTTGAGGTATATTATTATGATATCTCCTACTTGTTTTGTTTGTCTCACTAAGGATTGCTATGGCTACTCTGGGTCTCTTATATTTACAATGAATTTCATAACTGCCCTTTCTAGTTCTGTGAAGAATATCATTGGAATTTTGATGGGAATCACATGGAACCTGTATAGCGCTGTTGGTAGTATAATCATTTTGACAATATTAATTATTCTTGTTGAAGAACATTGGGGGGGAAGAACTTACATCTTCTTAAATCTTCTTCAATTTCTTTGTTTACTGTTCTATAGTTTTCATTGTAAATGTCCTTCAGTTCTTTTGTTAGATTAATTCTAAATTAATTCATTTTTTTGAGGCTTTTGTGAATGGGATAGTTTTCCTAATCTATTTTTCAGCAGATTAATCATTGGAGGATGGTTATAAAATAGAACTGTTGATACACATTGCAAGTACTTGGTTTGTAGCATACAGATGTATGGCTGTGTTTGTGTGTCTAACAACACTTTAATTTTGGACATTGTTGGGTGGTTATTTCCTTGTAATGCATGATTGAATTAAGCAGTGACATTGTCTCACTGTTTATGATTTGCCTAGCTTTTACATGTATTATTCTCACACATTAAAGACAATACAGTCCCAATTCTTATTCTTCTGTATTCCTATACTTGTCTCCCGAGACCGGGGGCGGGGTGTTGAATTTTGGGTTTCCCTGTGTGGAGTGGGTGGGCTGAGAAATATGGACACAGAAAACAGTTTTAAAGAGCAGGGGCAGGACAGCTATTTGACATTAAGGGTCCAGCTGGAAAGAGAGCACAAGAGCTTGTGTTTGTTTTATTTATATGGAGGAACTTCAAAGGCTTTCTACAGAATATTCTTCACCAGAAAAGATAGGAAGTGGGCTGTCCAGTTCCCAATTGGTCAAGCCCAACTTCGGAGCTACAGATCAGTCTTTCTAGCCCAGGGAAGACAGAGGTCACATGCATTGAGAATCTATTAAGTGGGAGGAGCCTGAAAACAGCTTGCAAGCCAAACCAAAATCTCCTTGGCTCTAAGGCCTAGTAAAGACACACAGGCGTAGGTCCCCAGAATACATAACTGGCAATTCAAGTACTAAATATCTCTGATGGAAAACTCTGTTATTTCATATTGGATTGTGAGTTTCTTTTTCCCATTAACTTTGATATAAATAAATCACTTCATATGTGCTTGCTTTTAAAATTCAATGTATTTTAGTAATATGTTAGTCTTTCTGTCTGTCCACACTCGTGCAATAGGACTATTTGGATCATAGATGCTTAGTATAGCATAGTTTTTTGGCTTCTCGTAGGTTAAAAGTACCCTTGTATTACATCCCATTAGTGACTTCGCATTTGTTTTTTCAGGTGATGTGTTGTTGAGCATATAAGCCAACAGATGGCAAAATTATTTATGGCCATTTTGTCTGAGTGAGAATGGGCTAGAAGCCATTTTCCTCTGGCTTAAAATGAATCTATGTCTTCTGACCTCAGGAGAAACAAATTTGTATTGCTTCTACAATCTGATTTTTCTTTGCTTCATGTTATTGAACCCAGTATCAATATAGTCCATCAAAATGGCAAACAATGCCAACATATAAATCACCATTTTCTACCCAACTATCATTTTCTTGTGCCAGTTTGTGTTACCTAATTTGAGTTATCTATTTTTTTCTTGATATTCTAACCTGCAATTAAGAACATCAGAATAAAATTTGTGGGTAGTCACATTACAAATATCAGATTGAATAGCCTAAAATTTCACAGCAAAGAAATGTTGAGATTTGCTGAAGCCCACTGTGAATACATGGCTAATACTTTCCTTCTTTATGTGACCTTCACTTTACATGACTTACATTGTTTTCTGTATAGTAGATATAGAGAGATCTCTTTTCTAACTTCATTTCCATAAGAGAAATTTGTTCATTTTCATTTCACATTCTTGGCTTTCTTTGCCTTATATTGACAGGGCAGTATATTTCCATTACCTTTGTAGGTTTTTTTCCACTCACCTTAAAATATTTAGTCTGATTTTCCAGACATGAACTGTTGACACAACTGTTATTTATACTAAAAAAAAAAAAAGTACAAACTTTTCGTTACTCCAACTCAAGCTTATATGTGACAAATTTGTTAAAGATGGAAACGCAAGATTATTTTTATAGAAGGAAATGATCTTGTCCTTGTGACTTTGGTTAAGACATGTAGTAGAACTGGGGTCCTCAGACCTTGGCCCCTATGATCTCACAGATGATCTTGCAGTTGTTAATTAACCTTCATAAGAACTCTATAAGAAATTGAGTACACACATTTCCTTTTATCTCAATATCATATTAAATGTTTTCTGCAATTGTAGATGTTGGAAACATTTTAAAAAGTATATTAAAATTTAGGTGGCATATAGTTTATTTGAGCAAAAATAGAATAGTTTTTAACTCCTCTGTTAATAGCAGGATTTACTACTTCAACATTGGCAGTCAAATATTAAGTCCATATTTTAGGTGCATATTAGCCGCAAGATTCTTCTCAGGTTTACTGTTGTTATCTAGAAAATTAAATACTGAGTCAGTGCTGTCTGAAATTTTCATTTGCATTTTCTACAAATCTACTAATGTTGGGATATATGGAATTGGTGCATATTTGCCAAAAAAGGGGAAAATAAGTGGGTATTAACATGTGATAATCATTTAAGTCATCATTTTATATAATATTTTATTTAGAAATTTTAGGGTTTTTTGAATAAATTATAATCAACTTGTATTGGTAAATTAAATCTTATATGTTCAAATTTCTGACCTTTGAATTGCTCAATAAAGCATAGAAGGCCCAGAGAAAACCAGAAATTTTCATTCCTGAAATCAGAAAAGAGGAATTGTTGATAGACTATATATTTTAATGAAATATCATGTGTTTTTACATGATTGTTAAAATAAAATTTATTTTATCAGTACAATTTTAATGTCTATACTTTTAAAATATATAACACCTAAAAGAAGAATAAGAGTGTAGAAACTAGGATAGTTCTCAGAGAAATCCATCTAAATGTTTAATATATTTCAATGCATGTTTTGCTTAATTTAACATACTGATAGCATAAATATAATTCTGATTCCTGAATCTCTGTTTTATTATAACAAAGCACTTTCAATAGTATAAATTTAGAGAAAAATTTATCCTATTGGCTGCATTAATACCTAATCTTTGCCTAAAAATCCTATTGTTTGCTTCCGTGATTATGTACTATGTTTACCATCATAAAATTAATTTAAACCTAATTTGCATGAACCTATTTCTTTTAATATACTCCAGGTATTTTCCTTAGGAAAGTCTCTAGAAGTGCAATTACCCTCACAATGGATAGGCCCAGGCTATTTGGCACACAATTAGAATTCTGAGTTCAAATGATATTTACTTGCAGGGAATATATCAGAAAATATTCCATCATACTTATTTATTTATTGTCATGAGAAACCTCAAGTTCATGTTGTTTTAACAATAAGATATTTTGCATGATAAACTAGGTATTGTGAGGCACATTTCTTAAAGGAATCCATGAGGATTGCAATTCAGAATACTAGAATATTTATAACAACCCAGTTACCATGGCAGTCAGAAAATAAAGTTGGGGATAGACTCCCTTGGTGAAAAATATATTTAAAGACAAAATATTTGGAAATTTAGCCTATTTCATGCTGGGTCTGCATATCTTTCCTGTCTCTATCCCACATCCCCCCAAATGTAGTTTCTTCAGTACAGATTCATGCCTACACCCTTAGTGATTTACTTAATTTCAATTTATAATCCATATGTGATAAATATCAGTAAGTTGAATCAAATAAAGACAAAGTGGTATCCATATACATATTTGGACATTTGTGCTTATTTACAGGGATTAAAAACTAAATTTTTAAATAATCAAAATAAGGCTAGCAATTAATATAATGTGCACAGAGGGATTCTGTAAAACTAAAAATGATCATAACTCCACAAAGGACTGTTGCCCCTCACCCCAAATTCTAAATGGGTTATACCTGTTTTTATGAGCTATACAATGTAAAGGAGAAAAAAGTTAAAATTTGCTAAGGGTGCCTCTTAGAAAAGTGACAGTTGGCTTTCTCCTTCCCTAATGACTCCATAAGCAGCTCATTCTCTAGCCTCTTTGTTGGAAAAACAGGCTTTGTATTATCTCCTGGAGAATTCAGTCCCCACTCAGATCCTTAACTTCATTCCCTTGGGAGCTCAGCTATATCTTGAAACACCTGAGAGAATACCTGTTGAGGATGCATAACTCAGCCTACATTTTCCATGAAATCATAATAAATATCTAGATATTGAGAGAATCCAGAAACACCTATTTTATTATTATTATTATTAGGATTAATCCTTGCTTTAATAAGATTAATTGAAACGGCAACAATAGAAATGAGGGAGTAATAAAAAGAAAATCCTTTTTTCAAGAACATGAAAGACAAGTTTTTTTCTGTGAAATCGTTAGTAATTCTACCTTGTCTCTGCTATATACTATCTAACATTTACTGAACACAGTAATAGGTGTTGAGGATTCAAAATGAAAAAAAAAAATATAGCACTTCTGCCCTCCCTGAGCTAATGACATAAAGGGGACAGGCCGGTGAATAATAGACATACTGAAGTGTGTTGACCATTATGTAAAAACTTATGCAGGCAAGAGCACGACAACTTGATGGGGGCTTATGGAAGACTGTCTATTGAAAACTGTGTTCAGCTAATTTTTAGTAGAAATTGAAAGATGAAAAGGATGGAGGAGAGAAGCACATTTCAGGAAAAAAAAAAAAAAAAGAGAATGGCCTGAGTAGTTTGCAGACATAAAACATGAGAGGAAGCTGGTATGAACAGGTTCCAGGTCTTAAAGGGACTGTGCATCATGATTCTGTTATGAAGGAAATCCCGACTGAGCTTTAGAAAGATCTTAATGAAAATGACATGATCAGATTTGCAGCCCAGTGGAGGAGGAGCCATTTTAATGTATATTTGGCAGAGGTGTGAAGCTAAAATTACACCCAGGCAATTTAGGAGGGTTCTTCCTTATTTCAAAAGAAAAATGACAGGTGTGTTAACACAGGATACAGCAAAGGAAATATAGAAACAGACATGAAAGATATCAATGCTGTAGAATCTGCCAGGATTAGATGATATATAAGATCAGGAAAGGTAGAGAACAGTGCCATTAAGAACACAAAGACATTTAAAAAGTAAAACTGATCAATTAGGGTAAGGATATAGTTCAGTGGTAGAGTGCTTGCCTACAATGTGCAAGGTCCCCAGTTTGATCCCAATGCCATAAAAAATATACTGCTAATACTACTACTAATAAACATACAACCGGAAAAATATATTTGTTTTACATAAAGTTCTTGGTTATATAAAAGGTTTTACATAATCTTCTTCAATCCTTAGAAATGGTGATCAGAAAAAAGTATTGAATGTTATAGCAAAGTGTTTATGAATACACACACACACACACACACACACACACACACACACACATATTGGGAGAAAGTCCAGACCTTCCATGTTGAAAAAACCAATTAGGTAGGCTAAAGAACATTTTTAGAGGCTGCATTTCTTTTGAACTTGGTTTTTACTTGGAGGCTGTGTGTAGTGGTAGCTGGTGAAGATTTGTGAAGTTGATCTATGCTATCTGCTGCCACAATCTTGGCCACATTAGACAAGTGAAATCATAGGTAGTTTACATTTGAGGTTGCCAGCTGGTAAACCTACATTGACTTTACTGAAGATGGAAACAAAGACATCTAAAAAATGAAATGTGTCAACTAGGGCTTATCTGTTCTGGCATGTCTACGTGTTCCAGGAATAATTACAATTTGAACGAGTTCTTCCCTAGAAGGTGAATATGATACTCTTTTGAAATGTCTTGCAGTTCTACTAATTGTAGCTGCTGTAATCAAAGCTCTGGAGGAATTAAAATTAAAAAATAGAAAACAGTGGGCAAAGAATTTTGTGACAAAAATAGTGTGGGTTGGATCTATGAATATGCTGAAAGAAAAAATGTTGTTCACACTTAAAAACAAGGTAAGACTGAAGTCAAGAGTAGGGTATGCATTTAAAAAGTTGACTCTAGTTCTACTTCAGGTTTCTTTTGATAAAAATATTTTTATTCTACTCAATCTTCATATCCTAACATGGTTGCTAATGTTGGTAGTATTTAAAAGGTGATATTGTTGGTATAATTTCTGTAACAGTTTCAATGTCTGATAGAAACATGAGGATCTTTAGAAAGAAAGGAGTCATTCTTCTTTATCTTTAGAAAAAGTATTTAGATCTGCAAAAGGCCTCTCAAAAAAAAAAAAAAAACCTTCCCCAACATTATCTTTTGTATAGGTAAAGATAAATGAAACCATTAAACCAAGTATAAGTAACAAGAATAAGAAAATTCTTATTGTAAAAATTGGCTAGGGCCCTCAAATAGCTATAGTGATAAACTTCAAAGGTGGCTATATTGAAATAGTCATCTGTGTATCATTCAGCCAATACTTAAAAATTGATGCCATATTTAGTAAATTATTAGCCTTAAAATAAAATACATTTTATGCATAATAATGTTCCTCTTTATTTTACTATGAATGTAAGTTTGAGCAACTAATCAAAGAAATTGAAATTAAGCCACATTTATCAATTCTACTTCATTTTATCCACTCTATTTGCCTTTAGGTAACATATAAGAAAAATAACTGTAGAAAATATTTTAATCTTTTGCATTGATCATAATAATGACATTTTGTTATAGTAATAAAGGTTGCCTTTTTATAAAAGTATGTATAGACTCCTAGTGTCCTTTACGCTTTTCAAAAATTATTAATCTTTGTCTGAATTCCTTTATTCAAACTTCCTATTTCATCCCTTTGGTTCTAAATAACTTTTTTATGGAATTTTAATTTCCTTTATTAATTCATTTCCCTTCTACCTTCCAGAATGTTTCATAAAATTACGTGCCTAAGTTGACCAAATTTTCTATGAAGAGTGATCTCCCATAAGTGATTCCAAAATTTACCCACCCCCAACAAAACCTATCTATATTTATCACCTTGAACTCAAGTACTTCTTTCTTACCCAGTCCAGACATAGGTAATACTCTTTCAGCTAAACTCAGAAAACTCTCTCAACATCCTACTTAAAAGTTACCCATGTGAATATTTATCTTATGAACTTTATATCAGCATATTTGTCTCATTCACATTTATTCCTTTGACTAAAAATATGAGTTTTAAATAAACCAGTTAGAAGATAAAACTTTATCTCAACAATGGGACATGATCTTTGCCTCTGTATTATAAGAGCAATATTATTAGCATGTTGTGATGAGTGTTAAACAATGCAAAACACCCAGAAATATGTATAATACATAGGAAAAATTGAATATGTGACTTTGCGTAGAAGTCCTATCCACTTCAAGATTCATAATCAAGATTCAATGGAGTGATTTTTATATATATCGACTGACATAAAATTTGTCCTTATCAATTGTCTATTAAATAAAAATGAGTGATATCAATTAGTGTGTTTACATTGCAGTGTTGACCTTAACACTTTCAAAGAGATATTCATTAAACCATTCAGAAAAAGTTTATTTCCTATATATGGACAGTATATTGTGCTAGAATATAGGAATAGGGGCTGGGGATATGTCTCAAGTGGTAATGCGCTCGCCTGACATGCGCGGGGTACTGGGTTCAATCTTCAGCAACACATAAAATAAAATAAAGATGTTGTTGGAAATAGTAGCATGTGTCTCTGCTCAGACCTTAAATATAATACATATATATTAGGGCATGCCTGGAAAACTGATGAGACAGTCCCAAAATCAATTTCCATAAATTCTATTTTCTCCTATAATCCTATGAAGATACCTGTGACAGTGGTGGGTGTGGCCAAAAGAGTGACAGTGTCTAGGATGAGATATTAGAAGATGCTCAGGATCAGTGATGAGAATACATTCAGGATGAACTCCAAAATAAGCTCCAGGAAACAGTGGCTGTGGACATAGCTGGCAGAACTGGAAAGTATCCAGGGCTCCAGGTTGAGAACTAGGGAACAATAATGGGGCAAAGCTATATAGCATCAGTTGGCAAGTGGCACATCTGAATTACATAAAAGAATATCTAAATTACATAAAAGAAGATAATTGAGACAAATTGTCATGCAATCTGGAGAGATTTTCCCCAATTTCAGGGCTAAATGTTGATAACAGGAAATTTTATATATGATTTACATATTGGTCATTGCATTACAATGGTCAAAACAAATGTTTATGTTTATCAGATCAAATATGCATTTCTATAATCAAATTCTCATTATTTATTGACTTCTTAAAGGGTGGTATTAAAATTAATTTTATAAAGTCAATAAAATATGCATCATGACCAAATAAATACTATATGCATTAATAGATTACCTATGTGTCTTCAGATATATGATTTCATTAGTAAACCATGTAGTGATAAAATGGCTCATAAATGAAAAGGGAGGCAGTGGTTTTGACTGTATGAGGTGCTGTCTTGAAACTAGATTATAAAAGTTAATGGTTGATAAAATGTTTTTTCAGTTCATAAAATGTGTTTATTTACCTTGCTCTTGGAATCTTTGGCAATTAGAAGCACCTATTTTCATATTGGAATAAAATCCAATTAAACTACAAAGTTAGACCTGTTCTTCCAGAATTCCCTAAAGAAGCAACAAACAGCTCTTGACTAGAAGTCAAATCCATATTTTATTTTAAAGAACACATTTGCTGTAGAATTATGTTGAGAAAATAATAATGGAGGAGGATTAATTGAAAAAGCAAATTGAAACACTGTAGTGTTGTTTCCAAAGACAGATAAGGTGATTGGCACATGCCCATGAACTTTTCGAAGGAAAATAGATGGAAATCTTTTGCCACTTGACATTAAAATTCCAATAGCAAATGTCTCTGGCTGTATTCCAAACTGAGTAATTATATTTGGTCCATAGCATAGCATTTGATCATTTTATGCTTCTCAGTATGGCTTGCTTTTACAATTTCACCCAGGAATACATTTGAAAAAACTAATGCTAAAATGGTGAAATCAGTGAAAATCAGTAAAAAAAAGGCAACCAAATAGAATTGAAACAAGGCTACGTATTTCTGGGAAAGACAGACAACATACTGAATTGCATAAACTCACAAGCCTTGACCTTGAATTAACTTCATAGTTTATAAGGAAGGGATATACATTCTGAAGAAGAAGAAAAAGGGGGAAAATAAAAAACTTTGGTATGTGCTGCAGGCTCAGTAACTGCTACATACTATGTTCAAATGTAGTGAAAGGGAAAGTAATGGGCAGGCTTGTGGCCAGAAAGTACCTTCTGTATTTTCATAGAATATTCCAGTCTAACTTTATGGGTAAAAATAAACTTAATTCCAGGGAATCCTGCTACCTCTTTAGCACCATAAATTCAATCCTGCTTACTAGGCATGAGACTTAATAAATCTAAAAGTTCTGTTACATATCTTGCTAAGTCAGCATCAAAAGAAACCATACCTGGATTAGTTTTAATCACTCAATCAATTTTAGCATGCTAGCATGTTTTACTGTGCATTGCTGAAATTAATAGAATTAGGGCCTGAGATTAACAAACATGATTAAGAAAAATAAATTCTGAAGGTGTATAGTGGAGAAAATGGAAAAGTAAACCAAGCCCCTTAAGCCTTGGCCACATATTCTACTGAGAGAAAATGACCAA
This sequence comes from Spermophilus citellus, assembly GCF_964194105.1. Lineage (NCBI taxonomy): Eukaryota > Metazoa > Chordata > Mammalia > Rodentia > Sciuridae > Spermophilus > Spermophilus citellus. The sequence goes on from NC_138193.1 coordinate 88,931,881, forward strand.
CAGTTTCTTTTGTATTCTAACGGTACAGCTCACACTTCCTCTCAACATTGGGTTAGGTGGTAGTAAGGAGTATCAACTGGAAGTGATAATCTGCAAACTGGACACAAGCTTGCTAAGGAGCCCATGCTGCCAGAAATCCTCCACACAGAGGTAGTAGACCCTTAACACCTTTTGGAAGCCTCAGTGAGCAAGGAGAAAATGGACCACTGCATCTGCGATTATTCTGCACACATCACCCGTTGTGGAATAACTAGGATTAGAGAACGAAATAATTTGTAAAGTCACTCTTCTTTGCGCTCATTCCTATGGGTTCTTGCAATAAACATCCATTGAAGAAGGTAATCTACAGAGCCCTAGAAACATATTATATCAGAAGATTCACAAAATATTATGAGACAAGCACAGCAGTATTAGCATTCAGATTCCAAACTGCTGTAGTATGAGAAACCGTTGCAAAAGAAGGCTGGATTTAAAGCGAAGCTTTAAAAAATAAGAAGTAAGATTCAATGACCATGGTAGTTTGATTTTTAAGTTTGCATCTTACAGAATACTACATAAAGACATTATCACATATGATTTTCAAAACAGCTCCATTAAATATTAGATTTAATTTACAGGTAAATATATGTAACCCCACAGAATTAAGATGTTTTGTCTATTTGTTAGGATATACAGAGTTAGGATAGGTGCACAGGCATTCTGAATCTAACTCCAGTCATGTATCTGTTTGTTCTCATACCTGGGCATATTACAAACCCACAGGTGCTTTGCAATTGAATGCCTACTTCTCATAAATGATTCACCATGACAATGTTCATTGTCCTGTAATTGATAGGAAGTAAAAACCCCACTAAAGTTATTTATAGCATAAAAAAGATTTTCCATTTTAATTTTTTAAAGGAAATCTGCAAGGCTAATTATGGAAAGAGTGAAATTTTTATTTGACTTTCAGAGTTCCAATTTAAAACAAGAACTGGACTATTTTCTTGTGCCAAGTGAACAGAAGTAAGCAGAGAATTGTTGGATGCAATCAAACCACATTTATGGATGTGATTTTAATCCCCTGGCTCCCTCTTTGAAATAAGAATAAAGATAACAAGAGCAGTGAGCAACTCTGTAGGAATGTTTGTGGTACCCGGCACTTGCTGTCCTAAGTGCTTCACGTCTGCTCATTTTTTTTAAAGCGCACAACAACTTTATAAAGAAGGAACAATTATTATCCCCTTTTATGGACCATGAAACTGAGGTACGGGGACTAAAATTGCCTTTTTAAAGGTCGCATCACAAATCAGGGGCAGAGCTAGGGTTTTCCTCTAGGCAGCCTGGCTTCAGAACACAAGCTTTTGAAGAAGCCGCACTGCCTCTTATGAAAGTAGGATGACATCGTGAACAGGAAGAACAGGAAGCACTAAGAATCAACTGGGTTTCTGGCTCCATCATTTCCCAACTGTCTTACCCTGAACAAGATGTTGACCTCATTTCTGCCACAGTTCTTACATCTGTATAATGCAGGTGCTATGACTCTACTGCTGTTTATAATTAACATGAACAAATAAAACAACAACAACAACAAGAAAAAAGGTCTTTGTCCCAAGGTCATTAGAAGGCTCAAAGGAGACAAAGCAGATAAAGTCTACTTTCTTGCTCATTCAGTCATGAATAAATGGTAAATGTGGAAAAAGAGTAGGGATTATATTCTTAAAACACCCTACTCCAGGCCTGCAACTTAAAATGAGGAAACTGAAGCCCCAAAGGGTTAAGTGACTTGTTTTACAGCAGGTTGTTAATGGGAGAATTAAGAATAGAAGCCAAGTCTCTCAACCTTATGTCTAAAGTAAATAAAGGATTTTATCTCCTGTGTTTTGTTTTTCAAATGTAAAAACATTCACTCACTATTGGCATATCTCTGTTTAAAGATGAGTGTCCTGACAGCTACTGTTATTGGATTCTCCTTTGAGTCTTTTCTATATGTCATGACAATTTGCAAGTAAACTATAAAAATGTTTCTTCTCTCAAATGTAGGTAATAAATAAATTGTCTTGAAAAAAATGTAAATAAGAGCAAGCTAACCTCAAATTCTGTATTCTCAAACCAATGAAATCACAGAGGAATAATTTGTCTTGGTTCTCAGAGTTAGGATGTCTTCTTATTTATATATTTGACAACAGTAGAGACTTAAAGTAATTTCAGGAACCAAGAGGTCAGAAGATCCACAAAGTACTATAAAAAAAATAAAATCAAACCCAAGAAAATACAAAGCAAACTCTGAAAGCAGGAAAACCTTCGACCTCAGCTCACTTGTCTATCAACAAAATCCCTGAACCAATCACATAGTACATTTCACCAAGACAATGACCAAGCTGTCAAACCAATCATGCTGTCTTAACCTATGGTTTTTAAAGAAAACAGTGCCTGATAACCCGAAGTGGTACTGGTAGGGCAAGGATTGAAATGAACTTTGTCATATTTTATAGTTTTTCTATGGGTACCATAGGTAACCAAAGATAATTCAAGTTATTTAAAGGCAGGAGACTTAAAAATATTAAAAAATCTTTTCAGAGTACCTAGCATAGAAATCTAAGCCCAGAGATTTAAAAAGAAGAAAAATCCAATAGGACCAAGTTTAATGGATTTGAAATGTGGTTCCTAAGACTACTAAAAGCAAACAACTGTACATGTATTGGTTCATTTCATATTATAGGCTCACCCCCTTAGAGTAGTAAATAAGTAGATAGACAAAGGAAATGCACAGAAGCATAAATGAAGATTGAACATCATGACATCCAGCCTTATGCTAAATCACAGGCTACTTCTTCCTACACTCAGCAAGTGATGGAGGTACACTAAGCTACCAGGCCTTCACTTTTAATTTGAATAATAAATGTCACCTGAAAATGAGTCTTGCCTGTGTGTTTAATCTTCTTCAAGCTGACACAGCTCTGAAATTACGCAGCAGAAACTCTTTTTTTTTTTTTTCAAAGAGAGAGTGAGAGAGAGAGAGAATTTCTTTTAACATTTATTTTTTTTTTTTTTTTTAGTTCTCGGCGGACACAACATCTTTGTATGTGGTGCTGAGGATCGAACCCAGGCCTCCCGCATGCCAGGCGAGCGCGCTACCGCTTGAGCCACATCCCCAGCCCACACAGCAGAAACTCTTACCATACAGTCTGAAAAGAATCACAGTTGGCTCTAAGATACAATACTGTTTTGATTTACTTAATAGCATATTATTTGATATTCCGTGTTAGTATTAAAAATTGGCAAGTGGAGGAAAAGAGCCAGAGGAGTTCTTTTTAATTTTACTTGGACAAAAAGAATATGGATAAAATTCTAACAGTGACCAGAGTAAGGATGCCTCCTCCATTTTTCTGATTTCTAAGTATACCCTGAGCTGAATGAAAGGCAGAGATAGTTAAGAAAGCATGAAAAACAGATAAAGTTGAAGGAAGATATTCAAATCAGTTATAAATGCAGGCACTAACTGTTATCACAATGGTTCCATTTTCTGTTACTATTTTTCTTTTTTCTATCCACCTGTGTCTTGCTTTACTTTTGTTTATCCATTTAAGTACAGCATACTTGCTTTCTAGAATACAACATAAGTTTAAAATAAAAAAAAATACACATGTAATCGAAATATCACCATATTGAAAATCACACTTGTATAGGTTGGTGTATCTTAAGGTTAATTTGTCATAAAACCCTTATACAAAAAAATCTGTTAGCTTCCATTTGTAATCCTTTTATCAATGTAGGTAAATATGCACACATATATACATATATGTGTATTATAAGTATATAATTAAATTAATTTTTATAAGATGAACATCTCTATGAAAGCACCAAAATAAAATAATAATAATAATAATAATAATGATAATAATAATAATAATAACACTATTAATACCCTGAGAAATATACCTGAGCTGCCTTTTAGTTTTGGCCTACCACATAGATCAGCTGTCTGACATTTTATATGTGCATCAATCTGGCTTAGGCTTGTACATCACATAAATGGAGTCATACCATGTGTATTTTTCTATGGCTTATTCTGTTCAAATTTATATTTACATGCTTTATATTTACATTTTACATTGTATAAATTCCCTGAAAAAATAGTATTTAGTTCTTATTTTTTTTAATTGAGTTGTCTTTTCTATTAAGTTTTTATTTTTTTCAATGCCAGGGATCAAACACAGGGCCCCAGAAAGTACTCTGCCACTGAACTACATCCTCAGCTCCTTCTTGCTAAGTTTTTAAGAGTTTTTTTGGTACATTGTAGATACAATTGCCTTGTCAGACCAATAATTTGCAAATACCTTTCTTCCATTGTGTCGGGTCTTTTACCTTTCTTAAAGCACCTCCTGGAGTGTGTCCCAAAGTCTCCTTTGTTGACAATTGGATTTGTGATGCAGCAATGTTCAGGGGTAGGACTTTAGGAAAGTGATTGGATCATGAAGTCTCTGACCTCATTGATTAATTCACTGATGGATTAACAATTTGATGACAGTAAGACGAGATGGTGGAAACTTCAGGAGGGAGCCCAGTGGGACGATGTCAGTCACCAGGCATGTTCCCCGAAAGGGTATATCTTGCCTCTGCCACCACCACCTCCCCTCTCTTTGCTTCCTGTCTTCCATGATTTAAGCAGCTTTGCTCCACTGCAACCTTTGACCATGATGTTCTGCCTCACTTCAGGGACAGAGCAATGAAACTAGACTGCCTTGGACTGAAATCTCTGAAATCAAGAGCCAAAACAAATATTTCCTCCTGGAAATTTTGGTTCTCAAGTATTTTATCAGTGAAATAAACCTGACTTTCATATGCACTTTGGAAGTTTTTGATTACATTCAATTTAAGTATTTTTAATTTATATGTGTTTTCTTTTGTCACATGCTTTTGATATCACATCTGAGAACCCTTTGCTAAATCCATTAGTTTTAGTGCTTACATGTATTGTTTTTGATCCATCTGGAGTTCATTTTTGTATATAGTAACAGGTAAATAAGTGTTCAATTTCATTCCTCCACCTGTAGCTACCCAGTTCTCTCAGTTTCATTTGTTGAAGATACTATTCTTGTTAAATGGTCTTGGTACCACTGTCAAAAATAAGTTGAGCATAGATGTTTGTGCAGGTTTATTTCTGGACTCTCAATTATATTGATTTATCCATCTATTTTTGAACAAGGATTATACTATCTTAATCATAGTTGTTTATAATAATTTTTTAAATCAGTAAGTTGAAGTTAACCTAATTCGTTCTTTTTCTTTTCTTTTTTGTTGCTATTCCAGGGCTCCTGTAATTACATATGGATTTTAGAATCATCAATTTCCACAAAGAAGTTAGGTGAGATTGTATTGAGTTGAATCTGTATATCAATTTAGATAACCATCCTAAGAATGTTGTCTTCTACAATTTGGACATTGGCTATTTTCCATTTATTTATATCGTAGTTTTCAGAATATAAGCTTTGCACTTATTTTGTTATATCAATTTATTTTAATATTACAGCAAATAGAATCATTTTATTACTTTCATTTCTAAATTTCTTATTGCAAATGTATAAAAATAAAAAAAAAATTGTGCAATTTTTTGTTTGCTGTAGGCTTTCTCAACTCAATTATTCGTTTTAATGGCTATTTACTGAATCCTTAGAATTTTCTATAGACAAAATTGGGTTATGTGTGAGGTTGTAATTTTGTTTTTGATTTTCTTCTGTAGATGAACTGCATTACATGAATTGGTTTCCAGATGTTAAGCCAACCTTACATTCCTGGGGCAAATGCCATGTGGTCACAATGGATATTTCTTTTTATGCTGCTGGATTAAGTTGCTATATTTTGTTGAGGATTTTTGCATTCCTGTTTATAGGACATATTGACCTACTGTTTTCTTATAATAACTTTGATTTTGCTCTCTATCCTATAAAATAAGTTGGAAAATATCTCTCCTCTTATATATTTTGGAAGAGTTGGTGGTAAAATTTTCATAGATAAAATTTAGTTTTCTTTTGACCCTCTTCAAAAATTTTATAAATAACTTTGTAGATTATATCCAGGATATTTTTATTTTCTGGTGCTTAGAGAGCAAGGTTGCTAAGTACACTAGAAACAATTCACTCAGCACTAGTGGGAATTCAAGATAGTAACTAGGTCTGAGTTAATTATATATCTTGATAGGTTTTATAGGTTGTGGATTGTAGTGTGTTTTTTTCTTTAAGGATTAAAAAAACACCATTATAATGAATAGTTCATAGTTTTCTCCAGAAGAATATAACCAGAAACACACTGGTGGAACAAGTTACCAGTGGTTTATTGTACATGGTGAGGAAAGAGAATGCACAGGTGAGGAAACATTATGTCAATAAGAGTGTGTTGGAAAGGACATTTACAGTATTGATCTTTGCTTAAGTCATTTAAGGAAGGGTTTAAACAAGCAAGGCTTTGGTCTGGATTGGATGCTATAAGGAAATATGATAATTCTGAGGTTAATATTAAATCTTATCCTGAAAAGGAGAAGATAGAGCAAGCCTAAATCTGCAATGTTAAAGAATGAGCAGTCACTCATATTATCTGGGACAGGGGATGTTTGACATATTAGAGGGTGCATAGTGATGTCATTTTTGCCTCTTAGTCAACATCATGAATTAGTATTTCTGTTTTACTTCATCATGGTCACAGAGTGACCCCGTATGAAATTGAGATTCTGTGAAATTATTTTTGTCCAACAGGAGAGCATCAGGGACCAGCATTAGATAACAACACAGCTCCTTAAAATCAAGGCCCAACTATAAGTTTCAAGTGAGTCCCAGATTTATAGGCGCTGATTTTCCCGTTCTCATGGATTAACTATAATACAGATCAACATTTCCCCTAAATCTGTAGAAACAAAGTTATTAAATGTAACTAAAGAACCATGGTGATATAGACTTACAGTATTATTTTTTGTACATTAAAATACAACTCTTCTTTGTGACTTTTTGTTTTGTTTTTTCTCCTCATTGTTGTCCAAGATGAAAGATATTTAAAGAACTGTATGATCTAGTAGGAGAGATTTGGGGAAAAATATATAATGAGATTGTGACTAGATCTCATGTTTGAGCAATCAATAGAATCCAAAGTGTGGCCTAATGATTATAACAATACAAGACAAATATTTTTTCTCTGAAAAAAACAATAGCTTTTTAATAATGTGACAAGTATTATTTCCAAATCTCAAAGTCAGCAGTAAAGTTTGAGGGCCTCTATTTATATTCTAACCCATCACTAGGTTCTACAGTATCAATTTGCCAAGTTTCATGTTAACCTCAGAGATTTAAAGGACACTCTTTGGAGTAAATCACCTGTTTGTCCTTCAGAACAGTAAATTTGATGGAGCAGACTCATGGGAAGATCTGCTTTTAAAACAGAGCCATTGTTGTATAATTTGCATATTCCTTTACTCAAAAGTCCTTTTTTAAAAAATATATTTTATTATTTGTATTCATATTATATTATTAAAATAGCCTAACATTGGCATCACTGATAAATTGAAATACATCAACTGAGGTCTTTGTGCTTTTTGAAAACAAATTTATTAGACTTAATAATTGTTAATGAGTTCTTAAAATTTGATGATGAGTAATTTTGACTTACTAATAAGAAGCAGTACTTATTAAGTAGCCTTTTAGAATTATTCAGCTTGCAATACTAAATACATATATAGTTTCATGCAACTTTTACCAGGATGAAAATTCCCCAGTTATCCTGACATCAGTTCAAAGACAAGGATCTGCCTTATGAAACACATTCATCATATTACCTTCATTTAGAATTTCTCTAATGTGAATCTGAAATAAGGATAATTAGGGAGGAAAGTGCCATGAAATTATTGGTGAGCTGGACTCATGTTAAAAGAATGAATTTCAGAGTGGAGCCAATTATTCCTCCTCTTCTATGGGCTAAATTTGATCTCTGAAATGACAATAGTCAAGCAAAGATCCAAGACTCATCCTAGAAGCGAAAGCCAGAGATTTTATAAATACTGAATCTGAATAAAGGACACTTCATCAACTATCACTCCAAGAGTTTCAGATTTAGACCTGAGGTTAAAATTTGATTCACACTCATGGGCCTAGATGAATAAGAAAAATATCACTTCACATAAGATGATATGAAGTGTTAGGGTTTTGAGAATGATATGCATAATTATTAAGTGTTGTAACATTTCTTAATTTCATTAGAATAACAAGGGCTTCACTCTTATTGATTAAAACTTTACTAGCTACAAACAAATTATACGGCCATGTAATGTGTGGACAAAGTTAAGTTTATCTGAATATCAAATTGGAAATATCTTTGAATTGATATCAAAGTTGTAGATTAATTTGAGGTCAACTGACTTATTTATAATAGCAAGCCATTTCTTCTAAAAACAGGAAATATCTCTTGAAAAATCAAGATGTTCTTCTATACCCTCAATTTTTTCTGTAGCTTTTCCTCCCAACATGTACACCTTATAAATTACTACATGAGTTCAAGTTTCTGTTGCTAGTGTGATGGTGTACTATTTTGTATTACATTACATAGTCAAGAACAGATCTGAGACTTTTACTTGACTTGCACGCTGCTAACAAGTTAGCCTGTCATTGTTTTACAGATGTTTGCAAAAGACACATGGCTCCTAGTTTAGTAACAAAGGATGACTTATTAGAGTAATAGCATTAACCAGAATATCATGATTTTTTGCACTGGTTCTCTGAGCTTTGTTTCCCTTAGGGAAATGTGGAGGATTGCAGTCTATATAGAGAAATGCTACTGACTTTTTGGTTCATCTTATGTTCAGGCAATTCATAGGACTCTTTTCTTCTTTCCTAATTGTTTATATGTTGATTCTGTTACTTGATTCTCCTTAGGTTTATGATTAAATATTTGTATAAAATGACATTTGCATATTTTTTTATTTTATTCCTTGCACCACTTATTTATTTATTTATTTTTACCATTAGACTCTTCTATGTTAAATATATCTTTGTTCTAGATGTCAAGAGAAATGAACCTGGGGCTGGGGATGTGGCTCAAGCGGTAGCACACTGGCCTGGCATGTGTGTGGCCCGGGTTCAATCCTCAGCATCACATACAAAGTTGTTGTGTTCACCAAAAACTAAAAAATAAATATTAAAAAAATTCTCTCTCTCTCTCTCTTTTAAAAAAAAATGAACCTGAGGTTTTTCTACCAAGTATAATGTTTGCTGTTGGTTTAATTGTACAAGTTTCATCAAGCAAGGAAAGTTTTCTTCTTGACTTTTTATATATATATATACTTAGTTTTTAATTAATTGAAATAACCAAAATATTTTTCCTTTAATTGGGTTGATTATCATTGTTAGAGTTTTCTGATACTAAACAACCAATATTCATATCCAATCATGTAATTAGATAAGACTTTAGAATCTGGTAATCTTATGTGTTAAGATTTTAGATATAAAGATTACATAAATATGAAATTGTATATAAAAACAAGTAAATCCTAACTAAAATAATATAGTATAAAAATAATATAGTATAACCCTTAGTAAAATGAGCCTATACTTTTATTATATTTTTATCTTTATGGTAATTGGAAGTGTACTAGCTTCATAGAACTCTGTCTCTTGCTCTATTTTGTTATAAAACAGATAGGGAATTAATATTATTTAGTATTATTATTAATATTAAAAGTAATATTGAAAGTTTTGTCAAATAATTTAAAAACCTATTGCTCATGGCTTTTTTTTTCTGAAGGAAAAACATTACCCACTGTCTTAATTTTGTTTAAAGCATAGGTACTGAGAATATTTTTGCTTGTAATTTTTAAGAATTTAAAATTTTTCTCCAGGTTTGCAAATGTGAGTTCATGTGGAAACTTATATACGACAGTGGAATTATCAGAGGTAGTGGAAAAGGGGAAAATTATCTGGGAGAAATAGTTATATAAACAAACCACTTAAATGAGGAAAAAGTAGATGTCTACTTACTATCACATTCCAAAGTGGATTGATGGATTCACAATCTAACTGTGAAACATAAAATTGAAGATAGAAGAAAATAAAATCAAATGTCTTTATGATCTATAGGCAGAAACATGCTTTAAAAACAAAAGTTTAAAACATGAATGGCAATAATCAAGAATATAAATAACAAATGTTTGGGAGATATGGGGGAAAAGATACACTAAAATAATGCATTGTTAGTTGGTCTTAAAATCGGTGCAATCACTGTGAAAAGCAGTATGGAGGTTTCTCAAGAAACTAGGAATGGAACCACCATTTGACCCAGTTATCCCACTCCTCAGTATATACCCAAAGCACTTAAAATCAGCATACTACATGATGCAACCACATCAATGTTTATAGCAGCACAATTCACAATAGCTAAGCTATGGAGCCAAACTAGGTGCCCTTCAACAGATGAATGGATAAAGAAAATGTGGTATTTATACACAGTGGATAGAAAGAAAAATGACTTTAGGGCATTTGCTATTGAATGGATGGAACTCATGACTATCATGTGATATAAACCAGTCCCCAAAAGTCAAAGGTTGAATTTTTTTTTGTAACATGGGAATTTAATCCAACCTAAAAAAATGAGGGTTAAGAAAAAAAAAAAGAGAAGAAAGATTAGTGGAATATACAAAGGGGAATGAAAGGAAGAGAAAAGGGATGGGGTAGGAAAAGACAATGGAATGAATCTTACTGAATTTTCCTATGTACATATATGAATATACTAAAGTGAATCTCACCATCACATACTCCCATAAGACACTAAGTAAAAAAGAAAAAAAAGAAGTAAATAGTGGATAGATAAGTATTGTAGATGGAACAGAAGAAGGAGTGGGAGGAAGGGAGAGTAAGAAAGTACTGGGAACTGAATTAGAACAGATTATATTCCATATTCTTATGACTATGTCAAAATGAATTCTATTGTCATGTACAACTAAAAAGAGCTAATTTAAAATAAGAAATAAAAAAGAAATGTGCTATCAAGCCATAAAAATACATAGAGGAATTTTAAATGCATATGGCTAAGTAAAAGAATCAAAACAGACAAGTCTATGTACTGTCTCATTCCCACTGTATTATGACATTATGGATAAGACAAAATTATGAAAGTGGTAAAAAGATGAGTGCTCACCACAGGTTTGAGGAGAAGGAGGAATGAATAGGTGGAGCATGAAGGATTTTTAAAGCATTGAAATTATTCTGTGTGATAACAGTAATATATATCATTGAATATTTATCATACCCATTATCTGTACAATACAAACAGCAAATCTTAACATAAACCATCAACTTTAATTCATAAGAAATATACAATCAATGATAAAATAAATACACAAAAATAAAAACAAAAGTTTAAAATTAAAAAACCAAGATAAACAGTTAGCAAATGCAATTATATCAAAAAATAAGAATTAGCCTTCAATAAAAAGCACAGAAGACAAAATGAAAGAAATGGATGATAGCATGGAAAAAGGTAAGTAAAGGAAAGAGTTAACATTTAAAATAAGATAGATAGGCTTTCTGACCTAATATAGATAATCACATAGAAGTCCCTAAAAAAAAACACAACACATGCAGGTTTACTGTTAAAACTTGAGAAGCTTTCTCTTTTAAAAATAAAAGTTGAGCAAGGATATTGTCACTTGGCAAAATGAGTCCTACCTCCTGGATCTGCAAGTAATATCTTTTTAAAAATGTTTGTTTAAATATTTCCAAAAACTATAAAATATTCTTCGTTATTTCTCCAATAAGCTTTAGGGATTTCTTTCCAAAAGTTAGCCACAATTCTATGAACTGCTCTACAACTGTTAAACACACACACCTGATAGAACAAAGGGCGAAGAATCTACTTAGTGTGGATTAACTACCAACTTATAAAAGGCAATATTACAGAATCTATTATCACTATTTTGAAGCATACTCTACCTTTTCTGACCACAAATATGATTTAGTGTCACCATATTAGTAAAAAACTTGTTTTAAAAAGAGTTATAAATCAAGAAGTCAATTTTTCTATAGATTAGCTCATTAAGTTCCATATGGTTCAGAAATTCAGAAAACATTAATGGATCTTTTTGTGAATATAGCTTTGCTCTACAGAGTGAATGGATAATAAGAGGTGTATTAGGTCTTTATTTTTTAATGAATCAAAAGCATTGGGATTCTTCCTGTGTAAAATTTATCTCATTGTCTAAAGAGAGGGGTTACAGCTTGTTTTTGTAAATAAACTTTAAATAAACATTCCTGGATGAATATGGAACAAAAGAAGCTTAAAGAAAACATTTTTACCATTTAAATTAACCTTATCTTGATGATTTTGAATTTTAGGCTTGGAAGAGTAGTAATGAGGCCCAGCAGGGATCAGGGTAGAAATGACCTTAAAAATTGTGATGGCATATACTAATGTGTTGTGTTTATTTAGTATGTTTGTAGCAAGCTAATTAAAACATGATCTGTTTTTATGAAAAAAAATTTTTAGCTTTGTTTTTTGTTTAGTTTTGAACTTCAAAAATGGAGGACTAGCTACTGAATTAATTAAATAGTTGCAGGTGCTATTCATGTTTTCTATTTATTGAAAGACTAGAAGGCACTTTATTTATTTATTTATTTCAATAACAGGGATTGAAACTCAGGAGCACTTAGCCATTAAGCCACATCCCTAAGCATTTTTACATTTTATTTAGAGACAGGGTCTCTCAAAGTTGCTTAAAGTTTCTTAGGGCTTTCCTAAATTGCTGATGCTGGTTTTGAACTCATGATACTTCTGACTCAACCTCTAGAGCCACTGGGATTACAGGAGTACACCACCATACCTGGCAAGAATGTACTGAACTTAAAACAAAATAATATATTAGGTTTCTATTTTAATTTCTGAGATATTTTGGCAAGTTTTATTCAAGATATCCTTTGAAATTTGTACTGAATTGTATAGGGATATGAAGTTCACTTAGTAATCAATAACAATAACTTAAAATAAGTGAACAGCTTTAATTTAAGGTCCTTAATGTTAAGTTTATTTTTACTAGAATCTTGGTAAAAAGCTCTTCTATATTAGTGGAAGACCAGGTATATTTTCTCTTTAGCTTTTTCTGTACATATACTTTATATTTCATTGAAATGATTGACATGATTTCTCCTACCACAGCTACAAAAGAAGGAAAATAGATGAACAGAGATTATAGGAATACTGATAATGAGCTACTATATATCACATTGTCAGTTAAAGATCAATGATAAAATGAGATCCAGAGAAACAGGGAGCAACTGTTTGTCTAGAATCAATATCAGGAAGCTATTATACCAGAATATGAAAACTGATCAGGATGGTTCCACAGTTTAGCTATTGTGAATTGTGCTGCTATAAACATTGATGTGACTGTGTCCTTGTAGTATGCTGTTTTGAAGGCCTTTGAGTATAGATGGAGGAGAGAGATAGCTGGGTCAAATGGTAGTTCCATTCCTAGTTTTCTAAAGAATCTCCATACTGCTTTCCATATTGGCTGCACCAATTTGCAGTACCACCAGCTACGTGGCATATAGACACAATGCAATATTACTCAGCAATAAAAGAGAATATAATCATGGCATTTGCAGGTAAATGGATAGCATTGAAGAAGATAATGCTAAGTGAAGTTAGTCAATCCCCAAAAAACAAATGCCAAATGTGTTCTCTGATATAAGGTAACTGTCTCATAGTGGGGTAGGGAGTAGGAGCATGGAAGGAATACAGGAACTCTAGATAGGGCAGAGGGGTGGGAGGGGAAGGGAGGGGGCAGGGGGTTAGCAAGAATGGTGGAATATGATGAACATCATTATCCAAAGTACATGTATGAAGACACTAATGGGTGTGAACATACATTATATATAACCAGAGATATAAAATTTTGCTCTATATGTGTAACAAGAATTGTAACGCATTCTGCTGTCATTTATTTTAAAAAATCAACTAAAAAATCCCTATCCAGAAAAAAGAAAACTGATCAGGATATCTTTAGATCTTGCAATTTAATACACAGCAGAGAAAGCTGAATGACTAAGGACTCAGATACTATGTTCCTGATCAATAAGGAAGTTTAACAATCAGGGTCAAGTTGAGGTCTGGTTGAAAAGCAAAGCACTTTCCTCCAATATGCTATTTTACCATTCTACATGGATATGGGGATAATTCTAAGTGGGAAGAGAGGGTATGGAGGCGAGATACTACATGAGATATGATACACAGCAAAAAGACTATTTGCTCGCCTCCATTTCTTTAGGAAATTCTCCTTTTCCCCTTACTTCTACATAGTTTCTCTCAATCATGTTTGTATGCAATTAAGTTACCTTATCCAAAATTGATCAGTTCAAGAGAAGGCACCAGACCCAAATTTTCTCCTAGAATAACATTTTTATTTCTTTAAAATTATGGACTCAGAATTTAAAAAGATTTTACTTTCTGGGAGCAGGTCTCTTGATGAAGGGAACATAGATGAAACACCCCCATTCTTAAATTGGTATTCAAAATCATCTATGAAAAAAATAATTGATAAATCATTGCCTTCCTTTAAGCCAGCATATGCACATTTGGATATATCTTTAGTTTATTAAAAAATAAAAGACTATCTCTGGCTTTATCCTCCACTTAAGACTTGTGAACATATTCTAATGATCTATTGTACAAGAATCAGCAGGGCTTAGGTGGTCCCTTTTTTTTTTCCCCTGAAGCAATATTGCTATTATCAGAATTGGAGTCAGTAGAGAGCTAGTGCTAATATTAGGTTAAAATCATCATCCCATACTGGGTAATCAAAGGGTTTTAGGTCAAGATATTGTCTTGAAATGTTGGCTGGCTGAAAGTGCTGTAGGTGAAAGAGACACAGGACAGCTTAGTTACAAATTGCACTTTATATAATAAGCAGATAACGAATATCCTTACAGAGATTTTTGAGATGCCTGTCTTTTCTTAATATAGTACTAAGGGCACTTACAGATTATACTGACAGTTGAAATGATGGGATAGGAAATAACCCAATGCTTGATTGGAGTTTCAATCTGGTTTCCATTAAATCTAGTATTTCAATTAAAACAATATGACAATGTTATAAACAATGGGCAGGTGGAATAACTTCATGGATGGGTCTGGGTGAAAATATACCAATTTATTGAGAAGAATAAAAAAAACTTATCAGACAATTTCACATTCACATATAGAATGTCAATTAGTACTTCTTTCTAAAATCCTACTCTTTGAAGAAGAAAAGGGGCTAAAGTACTTCCTGGAATCAAATTTTTTTCTCACTGACTTTGGATTTTCAACTTATATACATCAAAACTACTTCAAATTTAATTACTTAATCTTTAAAAATGTTAGTCTAAGATTCTGTCATAGTTATTTATTAATAGATTATATTTTCAATGGATATAAAATACTTGAATTATTTTTATGTGATTAATGTAATGGCAAAAAATAATATTCTTGACAGTCTTGGTGTTTAATGTAGTCATAATTTCGGGGGGTATAGAAATAAATTTTGTTATGTATCTGAATATTTTTAAAACACATAATTAGAGATACCACTGATTGAGGACTTACTATGTATCAGATGTTGTCTTTTTTCACCATTGTGTGTACATTGTTTAATGTATTGCTGCAAGCTTAGAAAGTATTATTACCATTTCACAGAATAGAAAAGAAATATGAAGTTTAAAATATTTCTTTACAAATCACTTATTTTCAATAACCCCCCAAAAATATTGAATCCAGGGGCATTTTACCACTGGGCCACATATATTCCCAGACCTGTTGTGTATTTTTAAAATTCTGATACAGGGCCTTGCTAAGTGGCCCAGGCTAGCCTCAGATTTTCAATCCCCCTGCCTCAGCCTCCAGAATCATTGGGATTATAGGTGTGTGCCACCACAGCTGGCCTCCAACAAGAAATTTTTGAGTGTTTGATTTACACATACTTCATGGTGGCAGCCAATGAATTAAGTAGTGATTAAAAGACAACCATTTTCATTAAGAAATATATGCCCAAAGTCATATCAACCCAGTTGTGTATGACTTGACAGCCTTGATCTTTGTACAGTATTCCAGAATTCTCTTATTACTTCCTCCTCCACCAAAAAACAAAAGACAAAAAGAAATATATAAAACATAAGAGTTGTATGGAATAATGATATCAAACCTATGAAAGAAATTTTCTCACTTTGCTACACCAGTGTATGGAATACTTTGCTTTTAAGAGAATAAAAGGTCAGCAGTAAAGGCAATGAATTGATGATCTTTCTGACGAGACAAAGGAACATAAGATCTTTGATAATATATTAAGAAATAGAACACATTAAATTATTAAATCATTTACTTTCTTCATACACATTTTAAAACTCTTTTAAGAGGTTCTTAAACTGTTGTTTGCAATTCTAAAAGCATAATGATCATATAGGCTTATTCATTTTTTTGGAGGGGCTTTACCTTCTATTGAACTCAGGGGTACTCAATCACAGAACCATATCCCCAGCCCTATTTTGTATTTTATTTATAAACAAGGTCTCATTGAGTTTCTTAGCTCCTCTCCAGTTGCTGAGGCAGGATTTGAACTTGCAACCCTCCTGCCTCAGCCTTCCAAGATGCTAGAATTAAAGGCCTGTGCCACCGTGCCCAGTTTAGACTTTTTCTTTTTATTGGTACTGGAGACTGAACTCAGGAGCACTTAATCACTGAGTCACATCCCTAACTCTTTTTATTTTGTATTTTGATACAGGCTGTTTCTAAGTTTCTTAGGGCCTCACTAAATTGCTGAGGCTAGCTTTAAACTTGTGATCCTTCTGCCTAAGCCTCCCCAGCTGCTTGGAATTACACTGAACCAAGCCTTAGACCTTTTTAAAATACAGATCTCATGCTTATTCCTTAAATCATTTTTTTAAAGAAAGAAGGAAGAAGGAAGGAAGGAAGGAAGGAAGGAAGGAAGGAAGGAAGGAAGGAAGGAAGGAAGGAAGGGAGTTAGTTAGTTCTGTTTTGTAATCTGGTAGCCAAGTCTCTATTTCCAAGCTCCTTATCAGGTTCTATGTCATCTACAAGTATATATTATTTCTGAAGTCAATTTTCTCTGGGAACTCTTGTTAATTTTTTTCCCCTTAACCCAAATCTCATTTGTAAAAAGTGTGCCAACAATAGAAAAGCTTCTCAAAAGAAACTGAAAAGAATATTTTTCATATAGATATATGGTTAAAGACTAATCTGTAAAATACAAAATAACTTTCAAACTTTAATCTGCAACATGCAATCTTAGTAAAGATAATTTTATCATGGTGATAGAGAAGACGACCAAAAAAAAAAAGAAAAAAAGAAAAGAAAGAAATGGAAGCTTAGTTTGGCAGCCTCTTTGATTAGATTGGCATTGTGTACTTAGCTGTGATCTATTTAACTGCTTCCCAAGCTGTTTTAAACCCAAACAATGTAAAATAAAACCAAATTGTACAATATTCTGTGACCTCAACTTTGTTCTACATCTAAAAATGCCTTCAGTGTAGGTTACACCCTGTCGCAACAAAGGTATTATTTTAAAGTGTACTGACTTTCTTTACCAACTTAGTTATAAATAATGTTCTAGTTTATATTTCACTTAATTTGATCTTTGAAATAACCCAGGAGATGGGTATGATTATAATCTCTATTATATATATATATAAAATATAATATATATTTATTTATTTATAATATCTATTTTATAAATGAGATAAATAACATGGAGAAGGTAGATAACTTGCCAAATTCACAAAAATGTATGCAATTACAATTTAGTCTTTACAATATTTATCATGTGATTAAAAACCTTTCAAAAAGAGATAATATGAGTCCTATGACATGGTATAAAGACCTCAACCCAATTTGTTCCATATTCCCAGATGTGAAACACCTATAAAATCTTAAATATAGTAAATAATATATAGCATAACTATATAATATTAAAAGAATATAATTATAATTACATTTTAGTATCAATTAGTATAAATTTATATTATATACAAATATGTGTATATACCTCCATCCTCTGGATTATTATTTTCAACCTATTTTAATGCAGCTGTGTCAATTATGTTGAAATAGACATGAAATTTGAGACTTAATGGGTTAAAAATAAAGTCTGTTGGGGTCATGTCTGTTGACCTACCATCTCTTTTGAATATTTTGGCTGAAATAACTGCCAACCTCTTATATATTAGACTGTCAATTTATTTGGTTTCCCAGTTCAAAAAATGCACTAATTTTAATTAACCTACTCTTTCAGCCACTTATTTCTTAATTTATTCACACTATAAATGTGATTTATTCTGCAAGTTTTTATTTTAGAAAGCATTGCATTGCATTATCAAATTAAATTTAATGCTATTTAATCTGTGTATTGCATATTACAACTTCTAATTGAGTGTACATTACTTTTTAAGTTTTATTTAATCAAAAACAACCATTCTTTTTGAACATATAAAATCATTCCACTACTTGTTAATGCTGCCTGCAAGTGCTTTTGATTTATCACATTAGTCACCTAAGTGGATCAGGATCACTTGATAAATTCTATTTTTAAAATTTAATCATGCTTTTAGACAATATTCTGAGATATAGAAATTTCTAGCAAATCTTATTTCTCAGATTTAGAAAATGTGTGACAGTTCCCTCTAAAATGCTAGTCTTATAAAAAAAAGAGAAGATTCTTATCCCTGGTTTTTCTCTTCTACAGACCATAGCTCTTAAAATAATGTGAACATTTACACTGGTGATTGCCTTTGTCAAAAGTGCATTGTTGGCATGATATATTTTCAGGGGAGTCATTGGATTCATTGTTGGATTAAAAAGATATTGATGGAAATAATAAATGACCACATCAATCCATTCTATTTTCAAATTGCTGTATTATGATCTAGGACAGTTCTTTGGGCTGATGGTATCCATTCCTTTCCTACTAGCTCTACCCACATACCATACACAATACAATTATGTATGCATTTAGACACCAGGCTTTACCACTCTGATGTGCTTGTGTGTAAGCATGCATTCATACGTGTAAACAAATAAAGCTAATTTTAACAGAAGCATGCCATTAAATGGCATTCAGCAGGTTAAAGAATCTCTCACTGTAACTATCAGAAGCCATATCCAACGTGTATTTCAAAAGCATTTAGTGGCTTCCTCGCCTCCCTTTATCCTGCTCCGCAGAGTCTTCAGTCATATTCCTACATTTACGCTTCCTCTGAAGACATGGGCTGGAAAGCTGCATTCCAACTCTGCAGGAAGGAACATAGAATGAGAAAGTACAGTCTGCACAACTGCAAGAATTGTAATTTTATCATTTTGGCTGCCGTGATCCTGTCTCTGGGAACCATAATTAATGCAATACGTTGGTTAGCTTCTCTCAGGGGTAAAAAAGATAGATCTAATTGAAACCTTGTAAAGTAGTTACACAAGTGAAATGGAAAAGGATATTGGCTTTTATCTCCCAGCCCCACCTTTACATAGTCACAGATTATTAATGTTTCATAAAATGTTGTAAGCCTTTATGCTAATATCATTACAACTGGCGAATTTAGGCCAGTGATGACAATTGAATCATTAATTGGGAATTCTTAACAGAATTTCTTTTCTAGAAATGAAAACAAATTATTCTGAAAATAATTCTGCAGTTAGTAAAAGCTATTTTATAATTCTCAAGAACTTTTGCACCAGCATAAAAAAGTATAAGACAAAAGAAATATTTCACAATCTAATCAAATAACAAGTGGGTTCACAAAAAGACAACAATGACATTCTAGCCTAATTAATAAACTCCCCTTTTTTTCTCCCACATTCATTGTGTTTGTAGTTACTCTTTGAACACTGTGAACTATGCAGGTAGGAGCCTCATTTTGGTGAAAATAATGTGCATTTTTTTCTCATGATCCTCTTCCTCTTTCTTCCATTTGTTTTATTCTTCTTGTACTGTTGCTGAAAAACAAAAACAGTAGTTGTTTTCAGCAACAGTAGAAGAAGAAGAATTCTGAATTCTGGGCTTTGTTTATGTTGTCTAATTGAGAATTATTACTTGTTATTGATTGACTTATGGCTCAGATATAAATGTCTCATACCCAGTGAGGTCTACCATCAAAGGAAGTACATGGAGCTACTCTCAAGATTCATATGTTCAACAAGTACTCACTGAACATCTACTGTGTACCAAATTCTAATATGCTGGCTGATCAGTCTTTATTGTCTGAGGTAGATCTAGTCTTTCTCTTCAAGGAGCTTATCTTCATAATCATAGTTAAAATTATTTTTGACTGATAAGAATTTGATTATTAATCCATAGCTTTCAACTAGTCTGATGATAGGAAATATCCAGTAATATCATATTCTTGTGTGATTTTAAGAATATATATCTTTATTTTTCCTAAATTATTATCCTAGTATAGTATTATTTGTGGTATTATTATTTCCACAAATACTAACTTATTAAGATAACAATTTCAGCAATAGTATAGGATAGCAAATGCAGCTCTTTCTCAGCCTGCATCTTTTCTGCCTGAGATATTGGTGTATTTCTGTGGACTTTGAATGGCTAGAATCTGAATCTCTTTGATCTATGATTGTTGAAGCTCAAACTGCTTTTGTGCAGGCAGACTGGGTATCACAGAGAATTAATTACTCACCCAAAGAAGCCTTTACCCTTAACCAATATAAGTTGATATATAAGTACTCTAACTCCCTCAATTCTCAAGGAGGATGACTAAGATATCTTCAGGTACCATAGACTCCAGTTGCCTAAAAGGAAATGTGCTTGATCATGTACCCTTCAATGTCTTCTTTATCTCCATATATAAATATCCTATCCCATTAGCTATATTTTCTGAAGTTCCTCATAATAAACTATTGACATGTGAATAATTTTCTAAGACATCTTAGGGAAACAAAATTAAGATAGTTTTAAAAATTAATTAATTTATTTGTTCTAATTAGTTATACTTGACAATATAATGCATTTATGCACTTTGTTATATAACACATAGATGGGATATAATTTCTCATTTTTCTGAGCGTACATGTTGTAGAATCATAATAGTCATGCCATCACATATATACATACAGTAATAATGTCTGTTTCATTCTACTATCTTTCCTATCCCCACATCCCCTCCCCTCCCCTCCCAACACTTCCCTCTACCTAATCTAAGGTAACACTATTCTTCTCTAGTGCTCCCTGACTTACTGTGAATTAACATCCGCATATTAGAGAAAACATTCGGCCTTTGTTTTTTTGAGATTGGCTTATTTCACTTAGCATGATATTCTCTAAATCCATCCTTTTACTGGCAAATGCTATAATTTCTCTATTCTTTAAAGCTGAGTAATATTCCATTGAGTATATATACCACATTTTCTTTATCCATTCATCTACTGAAGGACACCTAAGTTGGTTCCATAGTTTAGTTGTTGTGAATTGAGCTGCTATAAACATTGATGTGGCTGCATTATTGTAGTATGCTGATTTTAAATCCTTTGGGAATAAACCAAGGAGTGGGCTAGCTGGGTCAAATGGTGGTTTCATTCCAAGTTTTCTGAGGAATCTCCATACTGCTTTTCATAGTGGTTGCACCAATTTGCAGTCCCACTATCAATGTATAAATGTACTTTTTTCCCCCACAGCCTTGCCAACATTTATTGTTGCCTGTATTATTGATGATTGCCAAGTTTTTAATTTCATTTTTGTTTTGCTTTTTAGGGGTTTTGTTATCATTTGTTTGTTTTTGCTAAAGAGCCTTAAGAAAGCATATCTTCAGCACCAACAGAAAGTGTAATATCTTCAGGATATTACACCAGCAGAAAGTGTAATATCTTCAGGATATTACACCAGCAGAAAGTGTAATATCTTCAGGATAATGTGCCAAAATTAAATCACTCAGTGGCCATACAGTTCTAAAACCCCATTATAGTAGTAAGTGGGATAATGATACCCATTAAGCGCTGTAGCATCACAATAACCAAGATTCTGATGTATGTTGAATTGGGACACAAATGGAATGGAAGATAATAGTTCATGAAATATCTCTAAAAATATGAGTACAAATATCATAGAAACTATGGAATTATTTAGTCATGAAGCAATAAAAAATTAACTGATAACATTCTCAATTCAGGGTATGACTATGCAGGACATAAGCCTCTGTGACTTTATCAAAGATATGCTCAAGTCCTGCAAATCAAAAGACACAATGTACAGAAAACTTGATCTAGGATCTGAAGGAGAGAATAATAAAGGTGTAAGGAATGCTAAAGTCATATCCTGGAAAGACTTCTAAACTGAAGTTAGAGTTTTGGAAAGGAAAAAATGAGACTTTAAGTATATATATATATATATATATATATATATATATATATATATATATATGATAGATATTATTATAAAACTTTGAACCCCAAAATTTCCCAGAATCTGCTTAGTTAACAGATTGGTATACTCTTTCTATTGGAAAATAACAGTGTCCCTTTTCTGGAGACTATAGAAAGACTTGTTTTGAGGCAGATGACTTGCACAAATATGTCTTTCCTCCTCCAGAATTATTCCAAATTTTCCTCATGTTGTAAAGCAATAACTATGACTCAGCATGGCCCAACTAGGAAAGTACTATCTCTGTCACTTTCATTATCTATTGCTGCCTAATGAGTTATTAGAAATGTAGTACCCATATATTACAATCGCTGTAGATTAATCTGGAGATGACTTAGCTGGGTTTTCTGCCTTAGGGTTTTACAAATCTGCTATCAAAGTGTCTGCCAGAGTTTTGGTCTCATCTGAGGCTTGCCTAGAGAAGAAATATATCCCAAGATTGTGTAGTTAGTATCAGTAATCATTTCATGTGGGCTGTTGGACCACCATTTTCTAAGAATATTTCTTGACTTACACAATAAAAACAACAACAGAGATGACAACACACACCCACACACACGCCCACACTCCAAAACCCTAAAAGTAAACAAAAGACTACTATCAGTTGCCATAGTGCAAAATCATAACTATATACTAATTTCCAGAGAGTCTATTACCAAAAAAAATAGCAGTCTTTTGAAGAATACTCTGTACAATTCAAAAAGTGCAGTATACACAATAGAATATCCCACAGTGATTTCTCAAAAGGACCTAAAGAAATTTACCAGGGTCTTCACCTGTAATTGAAAGTTGTTGGATACAGGGTTCAAACTGACACTGCGCTAGGGAACCCAAAATGCTACTGAAGACATTCAGACATGTGGACCTTATAGACAGAGTGCAAACTTATGGAGGCCAGGTAATACACAGAATACCAGCTTTCACCCATCTCTCTGTGGGTCCACTGATTCCCAACCTCTAACCTAGACTTGGCCCTGTGGCCATTTCTCAATTACAATTTATAATTAGAATGCATATATTTAATTACTAGTGCTCTCATATTTGAAACCTGACCAGCAGAAAGTGCAATAATGGTAAGAAAGTTCTAGTAAAAGTCCTTGAAACTTCTTTCTTCCAGGCAATCTAGTAAACTGAAAGCTACATTGCATAGTGTTATAGAATGATAGAGAAAGTATAACATCAGAGACCTAAAGGAGGCAGGGATAGTGGTTTTTATTTTAATCTTATTTATTTGACCAGTTTCCATGCTTCCCCCTTTCAGAAAAATAAAGAAAAGATATAAAATAAAATTAAAATGGAGCATGACAAATGATAGCAAGTATTATAAACTTAACCAGGTGTTATTTCCAATTGCAACTGCTGTGCCAGATGTGTAACTTTACTAGAACAGATCAATACAGACTTGGGCATTTGATTTTTAGTTATTGACCTGGCAAATGTGCTTTTTTTTTTTTTCTCTCTCTCTCTCTCTCTCCTGTGCTAATCAGGTAAGAGGATTAGATCAGTTTACATTCACCAGGAATAGATAGTACTATGCCCCCGAACAGTTTTTATCTGATTAATGTTGGCCAAATACATTCAGGAAAATTTAAAAAAAACCTAGGTTACTTGACAATTCCACAATATATGTAGCTGATTCTGTATATAAATGTCATCATATTAATTGGATCTAGCAAGTACAAAGAGCCAAATAATGTTGGATGTCAAATGTTCTAGAAAGTGGAAGAAAACCCATACTACAAAACTTAGGTTTATGCACCTTGGAAATGAGGAAAAATTTTAGGGATTAAATAACTGATGTATATCAGAATATCTCCTCTGAATTAAAAAATATGATTAACAAAGCCATTCCACTAGGTAGGCCCATTTGGATTATGAAGACCACACATACATACTTCATAACACTACTCTCATCTGTTCATTGAGTAACTCAGAATTATGTTAGTTTTCAGTGAGTCCTGAAAATGATAGGACTCTGCCTGCATTTCAGTACTTGGTACAAGTAGCCCTGTGACTTTGACTCTATGGCAAAGTGGATTCCATGATACTAGACTTGTATGCTCCAGAAAGGTTGTCAAATGGAGCCTCTAGCATAGAAGAGTGTTTGCAACAAAGAATTACTGACCCTTATAAAACCACCTTCTAAAATTTACTGAGCCCTAATAAAGACTGAGAGCTTAGCATCATGATACCAAATGACTACCCTGGTCCTACTAATCATGATCTGGAAATCACCAACACAGCAAGTAATTAAGTTGTATAGGCATGAGATAAATCCATAATTTGATGGAAATGACATTCAAAATTAAGCAATTCAGACAACACAAGCAAGTTATAGAGAGATGATCCAGACTCCAAGTTACCTAATCCTGTTGTTCCAACATATTTCCCTCAACTCACTGCTATGGCTTCTATGGGATACTCTCATCCAGTTGACCCAGATTGATGGAGAGAGTAGTTACTCTAAGCCAATATATTGGTGTTAGCCAAAATAAAAAAAAAAATAGAAGTGGCCTCAAAAGACAGTAAGAGAGAAAATTTTCCTGTAGTCAGAGCTTTGACCAAAGCTTCAGGCCATTAATTCAATGTAGAAGATGCTTGAAATAAGGAAACCAATAAATTCTGTCCAGAGCAAGGCTATGAGAAGAGATTCAAGTAAAAATACGTAGATTGCTCTATGAAAAAGTGAATGAAGTATGACAATCTTTATATGTCATGGCAGTATCCACCAAGAACATTCATGGCAGAGAAAACGTTGACAACTAGGACAGAAAGTCTCACACAGTAGTGGTGAGCCACCCTCAGAATTCTGTCACTCATCTCTTGCATAATAATTCCATGAATGGATTTGCCAGGATGGGAGAAAAGGAGACTCTGCATTAATTAATCTGCCAGATTAATGCAATGCTAAAATGCTTTGTAAAGGCATAGTTGATATATCTGCTTGAAAATCCATGATTTTCAACAAGGGAGACTTCTCACTAAGAATAATGCTGCCGGCACCACTACTGAATTTGTGACCAGTATCAAGATAGATGCCCCTTCTTTGACATCATACTGGTTATTAATTTATTGTCTACAAGCTCTAGTTTACCTTTCTTTTCCATACTGTGTGATACTAACATTTAATCCTATGAACATTTCTTTTGTTATTTGATACAATGTTAAACTTTTGTCAACAGCGGGGATTGAAAAGGCACTGTAATGTTATAGGAAGAGTAAGGGGCTTCTCTTATAAGTACTGGTGTATTTTTATGTTCTGTAATGCAGCTACCAGTAAATCAGTGTGCCGGAGATTTGGTGGAAAATATTTTCCAGGATTTCTTGAATACCCTTCAGAACTTTCTTACCCAACAAGCCAAGCCCACACTTTCTGGCAAATTTCTTCTCCACTCATCTTCTGTAAATCTGTGTGGTAGCCATACTTAATCCAATAAGGTCAGAGTCTCATCTTGTTGGGGGAAACATTGTGTCTCTTCTAAGTTCTTCGTTGCTTATTGTTCACTCTCTGTCCCACATGGAGTGACAAGTTTTATATCTTTTGGTTGTTTAAAGTATTTTATACTAAAATTCTCCTGTTTCAATTCCTGATATGATTCTTCTGTCCTGACTAGAGCCTGATTAATAAACGTGAAATAAAATCCCTAGTAGAACAAATCAAGTACCTTTTGATTAGCTGACAACACTAACTCCCTTCTGTGGTGGGAATATAAGTCATTCTTACTGAGATTCTCACATTTTTTGGGTACACATGTCTCCCCTCCTCAGTGCCTTAGACGATATCACTTTTATGTAGGCAATCAAAGAAAAGTTTCATAGGATAAGTTAAAGATTCAGGAAGACTTTATTCAAGCCTAGTACAACAGATGAAAGAGACTGAACTCAATCCCACTAAAGCAAGAGATTTTAAGCACTCAGTGGGCTAGTGGCAAGTACTAGAAAATCTTGGAGGGGAGGTTGGTCAGGTTGATCAAGTCATCTCTCTTTGCTGAATGATGCTTTGCTTATTAAAGTTAGGCTTCTACATTCTAACAGAGAGTGGGAGATGGGGCACTATCTTTCTTGATGATTAATCTTCAAAGGGATGATTCCCCAGGACCTTGAGCAAGACAGTTCTGGATTATAAAACTGGAATGAGGCTGGAGAAGATTTAGATCCCAAAGAGGGAGAAAAATAATTTTTAAGTTTCCTAATTAAATGCTCTAAGAAAATAAAGGAGACAATATTCAGGAACAAACTTAACTGTGAGAAGTATAAGTAAGCAGAGGAGAATGTTAAAGTAATCTTGTGTTCAGGTCTCACAGAATGACCAATTCATTACCATTAGATCCCATATCATCTTCCCTTGGGTCAAGGAACCCATTATACAGGAAAAAAATGTGGGCATGGGATCCTTTTGTCCCACATAGACTATATCACTCAGAAGCTTCCAGATTAATAAAATGCTAAAATAGCTTCATAAAGGCATAGCTGATATATCTCCTTAGAAATGATAAACATTCATTGAGTCCTGTCATTCAAGATATGGAATATATGACAATTATATATTATTACAGGTCCAATACTATAAATAAATCTTAGAAACAGAGGTTCTCACTGCACTTCCAGAGGTATGTATAGGGAACTTATAACTCCTGTGCCTACAACTTCAAGCTTATTCTATTAGACCAGAGGCCCTGGTTTCTATTGGAAACTCTAGTAAAATGTGCACAGTAAAAGTTACACAAAACTTAATTGTTAGACTGATACCTGACCACTTTGGGCTTCTCTTGCCAGAAGACCAGCAAGCAAAACAAACAAGTGTTACTCCACTGACAGTAAAAATAGAACCTGATTATCATGAGGTGCTAGAATTTCTGCCACCTGATGGAGGTGGGAAAATTTTTGTGTAGACTTCAACATATTCTTTGTGGGGTCTCCTGGTGCTACTACTTTGAGTGATATCCATCAGTAGGTAATTATAACAAGCATGGGCTAGCAAGGATATACTATTTGGGGACACAAATCCCTGAATGATCAAGTTTACATTTACCCAATTTGCAAGCAAAACATAGTAGCAAAAAAGCTGGTTGAGAGTAAAGGGAATGCTGAATTGAAGTTAGAAGTGGTGAGATGCAAATTACCAAGTGTGGCTTCAGAATGAACAGCAGCATTCTCCTTTTATTATATTGTTTTATAATAAGATGGTGACTGGTGACGACATGAAGAAATAAGGATGGTACTGAGTGAACTTCACATGGGAAGAGATGATTGGTCAGAGATAGACTGTCAAAGAAGTTCTTGGTGCCCCACTCATATTTTGTTCTGTTTTTATCTTGTAAATGCATATCAATTGATTTCAAGATTCTCTCATTTTATCTTTGTGCAAGGGCTCATCCAGAATGCTTTCTTCCCATAGACACACCAGGCAGGAAATGACAGAGAAATAGCACTCTCAGGATCTGTCCTCAATGACTGATTCTAAGAGTCAATTTAACAATACCTCAGTTCCTGTGATTCTAAAAGGAAATATACCTGAATATATTTATATATTGTAAAATATGTCTAAATATAATCTAAAGTGTTTCCCACACTACTAGTTGTCTATGGTGCCTATCCCCTTCTTAGATCTATTATCTCCCTCCCTTCATTTTGTCAACCAATTCCTGTGTTAGATATAACTATTTTTACCATAGGAGAGTGATAACCTCTTTATAACATATTAACTAAAGAATTTTAAGTTTGCTACTCTGCCTAATATTTTTAGTTTTCTCATATGTAAAATGGGAATATAAATACATATTTCAAAAATATATATCAGTAATAAAGAGATAAAGTATTTAAAGCACCAAGTTCCATACTTGACTTTTCCTGGACTCTCGCTGTATAGGTTTAATCTTAGGTATCTTGCTTTAATAAATAGAAGTCTTGAGAAAGGCATATTTACACTTACACCTGAACAACTAATATAGTTAACATTGATTTTATAATTTTCCATGATGATTTATACTGTGTATGCAAAAAAGTACTTGATGTTAGAATATATTCTCCAAAGACATGTATTTGAATGCTCACAAAAGCAATACTTTTAATAGCACCAAGTCAAAACTACTCAAATGATCATTAATAATAGTATAGATAAATAAATTGTGAACTAGTTATTTGAAATAATATTATGCTCAATGAAAATTATCAATATCAATCCATAGCTATTTGGAGAATATGAATCTTTGTTAAAGAAGTCAGTTACAAAAAAAGAAATGTACATAAAACAAAACTATTTTTGTTTTCCCATTAGCACAATATGCAAAAATAGGTCAAATTATGTATGCATTTATCATTCCAGATAGTTGTTAGTTTTGGGGCAGGAAAACATAGAAAGAAGATAATGATGAGTTGTATGTTGATAGTATTCCCTTTTATGAACTGGATATTGTTGGTATCAAGGTGTTCACTTTGTAATAATTTACTGATCTTTAATTTCAAGGTACGTAAACTTGTAAGTGTGCATTAATAGAAAGTTGAGAAAAACAAAATGGAATTAAAATCAGGGAAAAAAATATTCTAAAGCTTATCTGGCATTACTTACCAGATTTTTTAAACAATAGACTTCATTATTTAAATACATCAAAATATTTCCTTTGGTGTTCATCATGATTTCAACTGAAATACTTTATTATTGCCAGGTAATTGATTTCTATTGTATCATCATTTCTTGAGTAGTTCTGTGGTATTTAAAATTCTAACATCCATACAATACGCATCAGAATGCTTTTTTCTTAACTCAGTTAAAATTCATGACAGGCTTGACAGGTTATAATTCAAAACATTAAATGTATCCTTCAAATTAATTTCCATGATATTACTTTGAAATGCTTTCAAATTGGCTTTCAACTTTTTAATTTCATTACATAAATCACAATAGACAGTCAATATTTCTTGGATACTTACATTCTCATTATATTCACTTTTTCTTTCTCCTCTTGACTTTTTTCTTGTAATTCGTGAAAAACTTTACCTTTGTGTCTTAACATTAGGTGACAAACTATTTTACTTAATATTCTGCCTTGTTAGAGACTTGGATGACTGTAATGGTTGAGAAAAAGAGCAAACGATTGGCTTTTTCTGTATCTGTTTCAAGGTTATGTTGGTATTATCAAACAGTTTCATAAAGCAATTGTGTATGTTTATAAAATATATTTTGATAAATAACTCTGATCATTCAGTATTTTTACAAAAACTTCCTTTTTACAATCAAATAATTGAATAGTGTTCTCACAGAGCTTATTTTAGTCTGTTTTGTTTGCCTGTTTAAAAAAACAAACAAAAAAAAAACTTAAGGCTAGGTACTTTTTAGAAAAAAAAAAGATATTTATTTAGCTCACAGTTTTGGAAGCTAAAAGCCCAAGATTGGGTATCCTCATTGGTTCAGCCTCTGGTGAAGGTTTTCTGGCAGAATCACAAGTTGGAAGATGGTATCATGGTGGGAGCACATGAAAAGGAAGAGATCACATAGTAAAAGAGGAAGCTAAAGATCAAGAAGGGAAAAGTCTCATTATAACTCACTCTTACAGGAACTAATTCACTCCATGAGACCATCACTAACCACTTTTGAGGACAGTGTCCCCATGAATTAATGGCCTTCCATTTGCCTCCATTTCTTGTGCATCCTACTGCCTAAACACTGCCACACTAGGGACACAGCTTCCAGCACATGAAACTTTGAAGAACACAATCAAATCATAACCCAAGCACGGAAGAGCTAATTGTCTACTGGAACTGATATATAGTAAACATTAAACAATGTCTTAAATTGTTAACAGAGAGTATGAATAGTTTATAAGCAAGAATTGTTAATCCTTTCTGAGTTACAAAATGGAAGGTCTTTTTTTAGATTTTATTGGATATTTTAGCCAAATTTATGTTTGAGGATCATTGTCCATTCATTCATTCATAGTTTTAGGCCCTAGGATTTCTTCCCCACCAAAGTTCAACTCCTAGAATGTTTCATTTCCATCAACAGAAGTCATCATGTATGTTTATGCCGTTTACTTCACCTGATAAAGCAGCCAATGCAAAATCCAAAATTTACTTCTTTCATTATTTTAACAAAGACTTGATAATCTCTTTTATGCTTTAAATGAAGTGCCAGCACTGGGGAAAAGATCAAGGAGAAAGGAATGAGAAAATATTTTCCAAATCAAACTATAAGAAACAAAACTGAGCTATTGTAGAGAAGCTTTTAAAGAAATGAAAAAGTGCCCGGTTGCAGAATAGAGAGAACAGTGGTTTTGGAGAAAGGGATCTAAGACATTTTAATTAAACTGATAAGTTTTTTAGAACAGTAATAACTTGCCTGGGAATTGCCAATGTAGCATAGAAGTGTATATGGTGATTATGAAGCTTTATATGCTATCTGTGGACCATGCTTTGCATCAGAGGTTGCCTACAATTCTTTGCAATCCATTAAATCAATGTGTCACTCTGAAGACTCACTCACTATGTTCTGTAAAGCACAGACCACTTGGAAAAGTACTACATTTTCTGGTCAAATGTATCAACTAAGGTCTCAGACAACAGCCAGTATCACATAGCCCTTATATAAGTGAGCAAGACTTCAGATGATTTTAGAACACATACATACAGCTGGCCCTGCTGACACTGAAGGAGAATAAAAATAAGCTATCCCCACTGAGGCCTACCCAAACTGCAGATTGGTTACTATAAAAATTCTTGCTGTTGCATTAAACACCAATTTCTGGGGTCATATTTTCATCTCATCATAGTAAATGAAATAATATGTAAGGTAAAGTAACTCTGAAATGTCCCTTGAAAGAGCTTGTAGTTTGGGAAAAACAAATTAGAACCATATGAATCTGTACAATAAAAGGCAAATTATTTTTTAAAAATCTATGATTATAAAGGCACAATGGTCATAAAAGCTTTTAGGTTAAAAAAGAAATATTATTTTGGGGTTCAGGAAATTCTACATGGAAAAGATTCCATTTGAGATGTGCTTTGTGCCATTTATTTCTATGAAAACTAGGTGTTTTGTTCTTATACCAAAGAATAATGTACTTTGTAATAATTTAATTTCCTTAGGGGAAAAATATATATATTTTACTCTTCTAAATTCTCAGCTGGGACCTCTACTTAAAAAGGCAGACTAAGAAAAGAAGCACATTTGCTTAATATAAATTTTATATGATGTGAGAGGTTTCACCAGAAGTGAAGACCCAAAGAAGTAGTTAAATCTGAGTGCTGTTGTGCTGTGTTTGATGAAAATTAGAGAAGTGGGCAACTATAATCAGAAAAGGGGCAACTAAGTGTAATAAACTAGGGGAAACCCAGGAGGCCTGTTTCTTCAGATTTCTCTAAGTGCTCCTCTGTCTCCATGGACATAGACTTTTTTTAAATTAGCTTTTCACTGCTGTGACCAAAATACCTGAAAAGAACAATTTAGATGAGAAAAAAGTTCATTTGGGGATCTCAGTTTCCAGTGCTGTCCACAGATGACTGATTTCATTGCTCTGGGCCAAGATGAGGTACCACATCATGGGGGAAGTAAATGGCAAAGGAAAGCTCCTAAACTCATGTTAGGGTCAGAAGGCAGTGAGAAAGAGAGTGTGGAAGGGCAGATGCACCCTTCGAGGGTACAGCACCACTGACCCACCTCCTCCAGGCACGCCACACCTGCCTATAGTTACCACTCAGTCAATCTATTCAAACTAGAAAGGACTGATTAGGTTACAGCTCTCATATTCTAATCGTATTACCTCTGAGTACACCTATATTAACAAGAGCTTTTTGGGGACACCTCCTATCCAAATTATAACACAGGCCCTGGCCTCCAAAATTCATTCCATATGACAATGCAAATTACATTTCGTTATCTCCAAGAGTCCCATCATCTTAGCATTCTCAAAATGGCCCAAATTTACAAGTTCAAACTCTTCTGATATTCAGGGCAAACTCTTGGCTATGAGCCCCTATTAAAATCAAAATCAAGTTACTCCTATGCAGTATGCAGTGGCACAAAGTAAATGCTACCATTTAAAAAGGAAGAAATGGAGGCATGGAAAGAATGGATGGGGCCACAGGAAGACCAAAACTCAGCTGGGCAAACAATTCTGGCAAATCTGTGTTAAGTCTACCCATAGGACACATCATGGTTGCAGGATGTACTCTCCAAAGAGCTTGGAATACCTCAACCCTCTGGCTTTGCCAGCTGAAGAACACGTGGGCTGTTCTTTAGCCTGGCTCTCTCGGTGACCAGCAGTTTTCCTTGACAGATAGTCTATATTATGTTCATTTCTTTATTCCTGGGGTCTCCATTCCAGCTTAGGGTTCACTTTCATGGCTTCATACATTACCCTCTCAGAAGAGCAGCCCAAGAAAATCTGACCCTGCTATATTTTGCATGGTCTCCCAGGTCTTCCTTTGAAAGCTGGGTAGAACCTTTCCACTATCTTATAACTCAAGTATCCTGTATTCCTGCAGAATGAGCACCACATGAACAACGCCAAAACCTGCTGTCAATTCTTGCAATACCTGGTCCCCCTGTAACCATGTCCGCTGTGTATTCTGAATGCCTGTGTGGTTTAGTGTGGTAAAACAACTTCCTAGATCCCCCTGAGCAAGCAGAAATCCCCCATGGTTCCTTTTCAAAGGAATTTTTCTTATCCATATTTTTGAGTCGAGAGTGGGTATGGTTTGTAAATTCCTTAGATGACCTCAAGCCATTTTTCCTATTGTCTCTATGTAAAATGCTTACTATCTCTTTAGGGGCTGTAATCTCTTCACAAGTGCACCTTTCTTGATTCTGAGCTTTATATGAACTTTTCTAGCCAAACTGCAAGTTTTTAAAATTGGTTGGCTCTATTTTCTGCTTCTAACTCTCACAATAAATCAGGCTAAAAGCTGCAAGCAATATCCATACCCCTTATTGAAAGCTGTGCTGCCTTGAAATTTCCTCTGACAGATTAATTAGTCTGTTACTTTTAAATTTAGCTTCACACAAACTCTCAGGACATGGGTGAAATGTAACCAAATTCTTTTCGAGAACATGAGTTGCCTCCAGTTCAGTTCCTAAAAGAGTATTTATTTCCTTCTGAAACTTCATGAGTCCAGTCATTATTGCCCACAGTTCTATCAGCATTCTGGTCTTCTGATTTCCCACCAGAATCACCCATTAAGCTCCATTTACAACATTCTAAAACTATTCCAGTTTGCCTCTACAAGTACATAAATAATAAATGTACAATATATAAATGATAATAAAATATAATCACTAAACTTACACTGAGAGAAAGAAAGAAAAAAAGAAAGAAAGAAAGAAAGAAAGAAAGAAGAAAGAAAGAAAATTTCTGATAATATTTCTCAAAATCTATATATGAGCCAGACTCAAGATTTGTAGTTCAAATGAAAATTATGTAAAGTTATGACTCAGTTGCACTTTCACCTATATTGAATCTTGATGTCATTATTTGCAAGCAACAAGGATGACTGAACTCTTAAAAGATTCAAGGTACTGATCTATGAAGGTTATAAAAAATAGATAATATTGTCATTATAAAGCTTTTTGAATATTGATTATGCTACTAATTATGACTTTTTGAATATTGATTATGCTATTAGCTATGACTAGTATTATGACTGCTAGTTACTTTTATATACTCATTTATGGAACAAATATTTATCAATCACTTGCTATGTACCCATCAAAGTTGTGGAATTATAAATAGCTGGCAAACAGGAAAATAAATAAATAAATAAATAAACTTTTAAAAAATTTCTCCTACAATCCATTCCCAAAGGTTTTTGAACCACATGGTCAAGTTAGTCACAGCAATGACCACATTTCTCAATGCCAATTTCTGTTTTAGTCAACTTGGCACCCTTGTGGAAAAATTACCTGACAAGAACAAATTAGAGGAGTAAAAGTTTATTTGGAACAGTTTCTGAGGTCTGAGTCCACAAATATCCTGTCCATTATTCTGAGCCTAAGGTAAAGTAGCACATCATGAGAAAAGGAACCACCAAAGTGAAGCTGCTCTCCTCCTTGGCAGCCAGAAGCAGAGAGAGAAAAAAGGGAGAGGTGGGGGAAGAGCACAGCAAATATTCACCCTGTCAGGGCACACTACCACTGACCCATCTCCTTTAACCACACCCTGCCTCCAACAATTACTAACCAGTCAGTCCATTCAAACTAGGAAGGACTGATTTGGTTACAGCTCTCATATTCTAATCATTGTACCTTTGAATATACCTGAATTAAGAGAAGCTTTTAGGAGACACCTCATATCCAAACCTTAACGTGGCTATTCCTTTCCTCTGGGAACAGGAAAAAGCTCTCTTACAGAATGGTCTTATGACTATTCCTATAATAGTCTTATGACTACTTCCTTCTTTGAAGGAAGGTAAGAAAGTTGTTCCTATGCAAGATGTTTTTTTTCAAATTTTGCTTAAAATATTCAGTAAAGAGTATCTATATTTGGGGAGTAGTTTGTACTGAACCTTATAAAATGTAGCCTTAGTCTGAAAAATGCAGCATAACAAAATTTATTTTCTGTTTTTAGTGAATACTAGGTCCATATACACAGAATAAGGATAAGTATGAAAAAAGAGCCTCTAGAGATGGATCTTATGGTAAAATCTGTAGAGTATACAAAGAGATAAAGAAAGGTATTTGCTTTACATTATTCACAGAGCTCAGAAGACTCCTGGAGCACCTAAAAGTGCATGTGCAATTGAATTAGAATCATGCTACAACAATTAGCTACCCAATTGTGTTTATGAAAAACACCAAGAACCTCAAATAACAATGCAGATGTAAGTTGAACATTTATCCTATATATGAAATAATCCTTCTCAGAACAATTTGTGAGCTGACTGGTTAAGGAAGGGTTGAAGTTAAAGATACTAAGAATTAGAAACATAGATTTTATTTTTCTCTTTTCAATCTTCCAGTTAAGTGCTTCACAATTGCTGGTGAATGCTCCTTTGTAAAGGCTCTAGGAGAATTACCTTCTGACTACCAAGCCTGTATTATTATTTTAAATAACCTTACATTTCTAAGATGTATTTATTC
Source organism: Spermophilus citellus (assembly GCF_964194105.1). Taxonomy (NCBI): domain Eukaryota; kingdom Metazoa; phylum Chordata; class Mammalia; order Rodentia; family Sciuridae; genus Spermophilus; species Spermophilus citellus. Next base: position 88,967,367 of record NC_138193.1, read on the forward strand.
ATATCTATAGAATTTTCTGTGTTATGAAGTGGTCCCAAGGATAGTCAGAACGAAGAATATGAGAGTTTCAGAATATAAGTATTTCTTTAAATTATCAAAAACCCAAACCTGAGAATTATAGATAATGTGGAATGCCTTTTGTAGGCATAGTTTATCCCAAAGAATTTCTGCAGGACAAAAATTATTAGATAATTGTTTATTTTTCAACAATGAATAAAAACAAATTTGAAATATCTAGAGAATAAACAATTACTATAAAATTGAAAAATAACTAAGTTATGTGACTCATGTTTCACATTTTGTATTTGTTCTCCACCCTGCATTCTAAAATCAAAATGTGAAAAAATCCATTTTAGGATTATTGACTCAATTTGTCCTATTACAATAATTTGTTGACACTTTAAGAACTAAACTGGCTCAACCAAATGAAAAATATATTAGTTCTTTTGCCATTATGAAAGCCAAAACCGATGAATGAGCCTACAGAGTCTAATTCAGCATAGACTTGCCTAAAGTTCCATGTTGATTAACAGGTGCATAACACATAAACAATTTTTTACCCTCTGGGTGGTGAATTACTACAACTAGAATTGTGATATTTTAGCAAAAGTTAAAAAATGAATATTTGTAATAATTATACTGAAAGTAATAAATGATAGCTATAGGCCCAATGATTCTCAACCGAAACAATTTTGATCTCCTCCCCCAAAAGATATTAGAAATATCTGGAGACAATTTAGTTATTTGAACTGGTGGCATCTAGTGTATATAGGCCAGGAATCTTGCTAAAATACCCTGTGATAGAAAGACAGCCCCCCCATAATACAGAATAATCTTATTCATAATTAAGTAGTGCCATAGTTGAAAAACTCTACTGTATAACTCTTGTTAAAAATATATTATGTTGGATTTTACACATACAAATATCAGTTCAGAGATGTGCTCCTCATGATTTCAATTTTTTAGGTGACATTTTAAGAAAACACAGAATGTTGAGTTTTAATAGTTTCTTAAAGAATACTCATTGAACCACAGAAGATTAAAATGGCAGCGTGAAACCAAATGGTAGTTTAGGCCAATAGAAATGATTGATATTTATGCCTGAAGTTTTCTAGATGAATGTCCAAGCATAAAACTAACTGAAGGGGTATTGGAAAAGATTAATTTGACATGCTTTGTAAAGTGGTTTTAATTTTAATTCGTCTTGGGAATACAGGAGAAATGGCCTCAAATGTGAAAAAGCCCAGGTGAAGATCTTAGCAGCATTACCAAAGCATCATGGTTCCCTAGAAGCCAAGGTTCTCGCTTGAGTGAAAGCAAGCACCTGGCTTCCCACTCTTATCATTACAGTGAGAAAATTAAGAATCCACTGGAAAAACAATCTAGGGACTTGATAGAATTGCAAAGCAAAAATAAAATAAAGGAAGAGAGGAAGAAAATAATGGAGAGTGAGAAGAAGGCAAAGAGGGAGGGTCAAAATAAAGAAAGAAGGAAGGAAGGAGAAAGAGAAAAGAAGAGGAAAGGAGAGGAGAGGAAAGAAAAGGGAAAGCAATAGTGAGCATGCAACTTAATGCCTGAAATACTCAGAGTTCTCTTTTTAAAGGATGATATTTGAGAGATCTGCATTTTGGCTTTGTTTGGTTTTGTATTCTACATTTGCTCCTCTCTCCTCCATGACTTAAATGAACTAACCTTGAAGACAGATGAGTCTTTTGTATAAAAGACTTAGAGAATGGATTGGAAGAGAGTGCTATAAATAAGTTTTAATTGTAAAAAGGCACTTGGTTACCATTTTACAATAATCCAGGAAAAATGGCTCTGTTTGAATTCCAAGCATTTTGAATTCTGACAAAGCTCATTTTACATTTTAAACTCTATATTTTAAATGTGATTTTAATAGTATTGATAAATCCCATATAATTATTCTATTAACCTCTGCAAACACTTTCACTTTGTCTAGCAATTCAATAACTGAATGAAAACAAACCCCCAGGACCTCATTTACTTGCTATACCTGTCTCTATTACAAGCCAATTAATTTACATTTTCAGCCTTTCAATTACAGGGCTCCATTAATGCCCCAAATAATCTATAGAGGATAGCTTTCTGAATTCTAACTATTCTATACTTTCTGTCATTTGATATGCTTTTGTTATAACTAAAAACACATGCTAATTAGGTATGACATGAGGCCAAATATACACTTTAGCATGATATAAAAATGTATATAGCATTTTTATAATCCAAATGAAATAGCTTATTACTATCTAAAGTCAAGCAATTAATCCAGATGTGGTTGTGCCCACCTGTGACTTGGGAGGCTGAAGCAGGAGGATCACAGGTTCAAAGCCAGCTTTGGCAAATTAGAGGGATCCTGTCTCGAAATAAGCAATAAAAAAGGGGCCTGTGGGTTGTAGCTTAGTGGTAAAGTGCCTCTAGATTCAATCAATTCCCAGTACTAAAAACAAAAAAGTATGCAATTAATATTTTTGAATCCTTATAAAGCACAATGATAAAATGTAGATATTCCACTATCTGCCTTGACAGCCCTGCCCATAATAGAAATTCAATGGACACGTTGTATTCTGATAAGGAGCCTGCACTAAAACTATACTCTCCTCTCTCTGGGCACACAGAATAGTGATGGAGCTAATGGAATGTGAGTGAAAAGGAGATGTGCACTTCCAGGCCTGGTCCATGCACACCTCCCGGCAGGATCCTCCCTGTTTGTTTCCCTTTTCAGTTGGGTAGAACATCAATGATCCCAGGTTGACCTCAGTCCTTTAATTTCTGTCTGAAGGACAGCTGGCTGGCTAAGAGCACCTACTTTGATCTAGTACATGAGTGAGAAGTGAACATGCAGAGGGCCAGTCATGAAGCATGAGGACTTCTCTGTTTTTATGTCATAAGAGCCAGTGTTGTTACCCTAGCAACTTTGGAGGTGAAAACTATCAAGTACATCTTTCTGACATATAAAGAAATTTGGGAAATAAGCTGTTTGAGACCTGTGCATGGATGTACCGTGGTGTGTGTGTGTGTGTGTGTGTGTGTGAGAGAGAGAGAGAGAGAGAGAGAGACAGAGAGAGAGAGAGAGAGAGAGTGTAGAGTTACACATACACATTTAAATACACTTATCAGAATGCACATGTGTTTGGATAACTTTTTTCAACAAACATTCCTTTATAGCACTTATTATTGTTCTTAGAAATTTAACAAATCTAAAAACAAATTAAAATCAAGAACCGAAGCAAAAAGCCTTTTCACTTTGTTCTCCTGTCCACTGACTTCTCAAGTCCTCTTGTTCACATAAATCTTGGACTGACGGAAAGCAAATATTCCTGTTTAATAATTACACTGTTTTGTTCTCTCTGTTATGATTTTCTTTCACTCCTAACAACTCAACGTCTAGCAATTCCACTTGGTTTCACTTTTTATCCAACTTTCTCTTTGCTGTCCTTGACTTTTCTGACATTGGTATTCAGGAATCATAAAACTTTTACCTCAGAAGCACTAAGCATTTGACTTATTCTAAATATTGCATAAACTGGGACTATACTCATTTTGAATGTTCTCTTTTGATTTAAATCGATAGGTGATATTTCGGAGACCACTCACCTGAAATTCACTTTTGTAGAAAGCCTTTTATTTTTTTCCATCTTGAGCCGTTGAACTGAACAAAATGATTGCATCTTTATTTTATTGTCTGAGAACTGTTAACCCAAGTAGCATGTATAAAAATATAGGTAAGAATTTCAAAATTATATGCATCTGGTGACATTTCTCTTCATGGCGCAGGCATTGCTCCATGTTCCCTTCCACTACGATAGCTTTTACAAGGCACACCATGTTATTGGCCTTTTATTTCACTGAGAGCTTTGCTGTGTTCACAAAAGCCTGACAGCTCTCCTCCAACTGCTGAGATGGTGACAGTGTGGCTAAGTCAGGCCTCACAATGGGTCGTCTTTGCAGTGTTAACATGAAAAGTCAGAGAGCCAAAGAAGAACTGAATAGAATCCCAGATAAAAGTGGAATAAAGACCTAAGGACCTGTCACATAACACTTATTTTTCTGAGTAAAAGTAACTGAGATATAATAAAGAATAATGGCTTTGAAGTGAGAAAGACCTAGATTCATATATTTTAACTTCTTTCAATTTCAGGGCCTTTGCCTTTAAAAAAAAAGAGGATAAAAATGTCTGCCTTAATAGTTATTAAAAGGACAAAGTAAAAAATATGTGTAAATAGTGTGACCGTCACTCAGAAGTGAACCTTCTTATTCACTAAACATTATTCTAGGGACATGGACAAAAATTCCTGCCATGCAAGGCACACTCTCTAGTGGGAGAAGTTGAGAAGAAATAAAGAAGAGAAGTAAATGATATGTAGAATGCACGAAATAATGAAAGTGGGAAGGAGAAACAGGAGGGACTGAAAGGATTACCTTTTAGAGTGATAAATAGGATGGCCTGAAGAGTCACAACTGTCTCCTGGAAAGGTAACAGTTCAGCAATGTGAGTGAGCCATGTAGACTCTTGAGGACAAGCCTGCTCGGGAGAAGAAAAGGCAGAGATGCAAGACACTCAAGCAGAAGCAGGCTGGCGTATTACTGGGGAAGCAAGTGAGCCCTGTCTGCACCAGGGTGAGCAAAGGTGAAACTACTAGGAAATGAGTGTCAGGAGTAGGCATGGCAGTGCAGGTCTTTGACATGAATCCTGATGAAGGTGACATACCTGAAGCGTACTGAGCAGAGAAGTGGCAGGATCTGATTTACCTTTTAATAGGGTCACTTTGGTTGCTATTTGAGAATAGATGGAGGGGAAACAAGTGGTTAAGCAAAATAATGTCCAGAGTCACTAAGGAAGAGGAGGAGATGGCTGCAAGGGATGTGTACATCCCTTAACTAAAGGGCAAACAGAACAACCGAAAAACACCATTTTCTCTGCCTCAATATGAAAATTCCTGTGGCCAGAGTTTTGATTATCCTGTCCTCTCAATCACCCCACTCCCACCCCAAATAAGAGTACTTGGCCTCATAGAGTTTATAAAGAATCCTCTGATCTTACAGCAATGTGAATTGTATGACATCTGACGATACAGAATGGAGAGGTTGAAGGAAGTCATTCACAGGGGATGGCAAGAGCCCTCAGCCAATGGCAAGATCAGCTGGATATTCAAGACGAGGAAATGAGCTGGGCATTGTTTATCCCAGGAATCCCCTTTCTGTGGACACAGGGAAGCAATTATGGCTTTTAAGTTTTTGACCTGAGTATTTTCTCTATTTTTTTTCTGCTCCCCATCTCTTTTATTTCCATTCTAGTATTTATTACTTCCTTCTTTATGATGATTTAGTTTTTTTGTGGTCTTTTTTCCCTTTAGTCTTCATAAGACCGAAGTTTCATTAATGATTAGGGTTCTTTCTTCTTTTTAAAAATAGGTGGTTGCTGCCACAAATCTCTTCATAAGCTCTGCTTCAGGTGCAATTCCATATGTTTTGGTGTGTTTTCCATGCATTTTTATTTATCTTTAAGTATTTTCTAATTTTCCTTGTGTTTTCTTCCTGCTCAGTGGTTACTTAGGGGACTCTTTTCTATTTACCACATTAAAAATTTTTTTAAAATATTTATTTATTTATTTTTCTTAGTTCTCGGCGGACACAACATCTTTGTTTGTATGTGGTGCTGAGGATCGAACCCGGGCCGCACGCATGCCAGGCGAGCGCTACCGCTTGAGCCACATCCCCAGCCCCTACCACATTTAAAATTTTAAAAAATTTTCTTTTATGATTGATTTTTAATTTTACTCTATTCTGGTAAGGTAAAGTTCTTTGTATGATTTCTGTTCTAAGTTCATGGAGACTTCCTTTATGACCAGATACATGATCAATATTGCATATTGGTCACTTGAGAAGAATGTGGATTCTGCTCCTATTTGGTAAAGTGTTCTATACATATGTTGTATTTTGTTTATAGTTTTGTTCAAGTCCTCTGTTGCCTTATTGATCTTCAATTGCACATATTTTTTGATAGTGAATTTTCCAACTGTTATTGTTGAATTATCTATTTCTCTCTTCACTTCTCTTACTGTTTTATATATTCTGGAGTTCCTTTGTTAAGCACTTATAAGTTTATGTTTTTAAGATAAATTAACCCATTTATATTTATAATACATCCTTCTTTGTTTTTGTCTTAAATTCTGTTTTCTGATATTAATATAACCATTCAAGCTCTCTTTTGATCTCTTTTTGAATGGCAATGATACTGGAAACAGGTTAGAATTCAGAACCATACAGTACCCATCTGACATACTAAAATTTTGGCTGTGTTTTTTCCTTACAAACCAAAAAAAAAAAATGCCAACAAAAATAAATAGCAATGAGGTTGTAATTGAAGAAGTGAATATTTTGAACTTATATAAGCTCAGTGAGCATGGTCTTTTATTTGTTAATATACTCTATAATTTTGTTCTAGAGTATTGCATTTTCCTTTTGTACACATGTAAGCAAACAAGTGAAAGAAAAATCCAGTAAGCATTAATGGAATTTATGTAAATTAGTAATCAAATCTCAGTGAAATATGGAAAGCTGATACTCAGGGGAGTAATCTGACATCTAGTAAAGCTGTACTGAAGCTGTTATGAATCTGTGAGAGACAATATCAGATGGAAAATCTCACTTCATAGTTCTTTGATCGTTCCAGAGGATTACATCTCATATTATGTACCAAATGAGTCTTCTTATACCACTCTACAATCTTTGGGTCCAATAGGTGCAGAGCAATGCATAAATGATTGAACTCCACTCAGTTCTTACTACTTGTAAATGCATTTGCAGCTGTTTGCATTTTAGAGATGGACAAATATGCCTCCTGGTGGCAAATTGCATGTGCATTTCAATTGTAGCTTCTGCTTTACAGACCTCACAATGGCAATGTCAATTTCAAAATTATTCCTGAAGCATCAACTCTTTAATGACTTTCCCATAATTTTGAAAAGAAAGTAAACTCAGGGAAGATACTATACTAGACCTGAGGTAAATCCAGTGCTACGACCATGAAATGGTCATATTTGCAAGCCAACCACAGAAACATGATAAAACATCTACCAATAAATAATCTGGAAATTTGATGGGATTCTTCAAAGGGTTGTATAGTATCCAGTGGTCACAAATCTAGGGAAGAGTACCTTTGGTTAAATTTAACTTTTTTTTCCTTGTAAGAGATGAAAATTATACAATAAAATAGATTCTTCTGAATCTTCACAATCATTTGATAGACAATGACAATATTATTGATATAATTGAGAAGTTACAGAGTGAAGAAAGCAGTCTCTCTCAGTAGTGAAACTGGTATGTAAAGACAAGCCCCTCAAATTACTTCATAATTTGTTTTCAAATTATAATTTTTGATGCCTACTACCAATTTCTGTGTTTATTTCTTGTAGTAGGGTCCATTACACTCAAAATAATACTATAAACACAAAGTGAATATCATATGAAGGATATCTCTGAACCTGGTCAGACAAAAGTGGTTGAGGATTTTGAAATTTATTCCCTTAGCAAAAGGTTAGAGATGTCTCTTATTAGATATTGTTATTCCCCCAACAAAACTTCAGTGATTCTCAGAAAGTACTTTGAAAGTATTCTCAATGCCTCTGCTTCAGATAACATTTAGAACAAGTTAATTGGTCCTGCATACTCTAATCCAACTCCTGCCATAACTCTGGAAAATTTTAAATATGATGACAAATACCTTTCAACTAATATGGTTAATTCTCCTTATTAGTCTTTAAATGAATATATGCTGTCAGCTGGATTCAGTAGCTGTTTGCTGTTTGTGAAAGCCATAGATTAATAATAGAGTACTTGAAAGAATAGATTTATTCTCTTGGCCTCAGTAGCCAAATAAAAATGTTAAAGGCTGAATATTGAATTCATTGCTAACAATTAATTCCCCTGGATAATACATGTGTTGTGGACACCTTGTGAGTGCAAATGGTCAACATTCATATTAGTCTGAACTCTCAGCTGTGGAAGTGATATTACAGCTTCACTCAAAATGTCCACAAGGTGTGCAGCTGATGCAGCACGAGCCAGGTAGATAATGGAGATGAGAGCTATCTTTTAACTGTGGCCGCCCCAGCTGTGATTTATAGGGGAAGTAAATGGTTTTGAATGGACTCTGTTTGATCTCCTACTGGTCAAAAATTATTTCCTATCAATCTTATACACTCCACCTAACAGTTGGAATAGGCAATAACAATTGATCTTTATAAGACAGCAATGAATAGCACAGGATTTAATATGAAAAGCAACATGACAAAAAAAATCAAATAATGAAGACTTATCAAAGCTGGTTTGCAGAAACATGTGTTAAATTATTTAGAAGATGTGTGAATCTCTGAAATACATAGTTGCAGTAGTGAATGAAGGAGGGCCCAGCTACTGACCTAACCAACTCCATTTATCCTTCTCTAACTCCATTTGCCTTACTTTTTTATTGTTGGTTGTTCAAAACATTACATAGTTCTTGACATATCATATTTCACATTTTGATTCAAGTGGGTTATGAACTCCCATTTTTACCCCGTATACAGATTGCAGAATCACATCAGTTACACTTCCATTGATTTACATATTGCCATACTAGTGTCTGTTGTATTCTGCTGCCTTTCCTATCCTCTACTATCCCCCCCTCTCCTCCCCTCCCCTTTTCTCTCTCTACCCCCTCTACTGTAATTCATTTCTCCCCTTGTATTATTTTTCCCTTTCCCCTCACTTCCTCTTGTATGTAATTTTGTATAACCATGAGGGTCTCCTTCCATTTCCATGCAATTTCCCTTCCCTCTCGCTTTCCCTCCCACCTCTCATCCCTGTTTAATGTTAATCTTCTTCTCATGCTCTTTGTCCCTACTCTGTTCTTAGTTACTCTCCTTATATCAAAGAAGACATTTGGTATTTGTTTTTTAGGGTTTGGCTAGCTTCACTAAGCATAATCTGCTCTAATGCCATTTCCCTCCAAATTCTATGATTTTGTCATTTTTTAATGCAGAGTAATACTCCATTGTGTATAGATGCCACATTTTTTTATCCATTCATCTATTGAAGGGCATCTAGGTTGGTTCCACAGTCTTGCTATTGTGAATTGTGCTGCTATGAACATCGATGTAGCAGTGTCCCTGTAGCATGCTCTTTTTAGGTCTTTAGGGAATAGACTGAGAAGGGGAATAGCTGGGTCAAATGGTGGTTCCATTCCCAGCTTTCCAAGAAATCTCCATACTGCTTTCCAAATTGGCTGCACCAATTTGCAGTCCCACCAACAATGAGAAAGTGTACCCTTTTCCCCACATCCTCGCCAGCACTTGTTGTTGTTTGACTTCCTAATGGCTGCCAATCTTACTGGAGTGAGATGGTATCTTAGGGTGGTTTTGATTTGCATTTCTCTAACTGCTAGCAATGCTGAGCATTTTTTCATGTGCTTGTTGATTGATAGTATGTCCTCCTCTGAGAACTGTCTGTTCAGGTCCTTGGCCCATTTGTTGATTGGGTTATTTGTTATCTTATTGTCTAATTTTTTGAGTTCTTTGTATACTCTGGATATTAGGGCTCTATCTGAAGTGTGAGGAGTAAAGATTTGTTCCCAGGATGTAGGCTCCCTATTTACCTCTCTTATTGTTTCTTTTGCTGAGAAAAAACTTTTTAGTTTGAGTAAGTCCCATTTGTTGATTCTAGTTATTAACTCTTGTGCTATGGGTGTCCTATTGAGGAATTTGGGGCCCGACCCCACAGTATGTAGATCGTAGCCAACTTTTTCTTCTATCAGATGCTGTGTCTTTGATTTGATATCAAGCTCCTTGATCCATTTTGAGTTAATTTTTGTGCATGGCGAGAGAAAGAGATTCAGTTTCATTTTGATGCGTATGGATTTCCAGTTTTCCCAGCACCATTTGTTGAAGATGCTATCCTTCCTCCATTGCATGCTTTTAGCCCCTTTATCAAATATAAGATAGTTGTAGTTTTGTGCATTGGTTTCTGTGTCCTCTATTGTGTACCATTGGTCCACCCGCCTGTTTTGGTACCAGTACCATGCTGTTTTTGTTACTATTGCTCTGTAGTATTGTTTGAAGTCTGGTATTGCTATACCACCTGATTCACACTTCCTGCTTAGCATTGTTTTTGCTATTCTGGGTCTTTTGTTTTTCCATATGAATTTCATGATTGCTTTCTCTATTTCTACAAGAAATGCCATTGGGATTTTGATTGGCATTGCATTAAACCTATAGAGAACTTTTGGTAATATCGCCATTTTGATGATGTTAGTTCTGCCTATCCATGAACAGGGTATATTTTTCCATCTTCTAAGATCTTCTTCTATTTCTCTCTTTAGGGTTCTGTAGTTTTCATTGTATAAGTCTTTCACCTCTTTTGTTAGTATTTGCCTTACTTTTTGTCCCCTCTCTGAGCTACTCTCTTTGGCAGTTACCTTGGATTCCAGGAACAACAGGTCTTGTTAGGAGCATCTTTATACAAAGGGACTGAATCTCCTCTCAAACATGAAGCTCCTCTCAATCATTGGTGAGCCTCATAGAATGGATGTGCCCTTGATGAGACTGGACCCTAAGCAGGAGCAATCACCCCATAATGGAACAGAAACTGCCTCTTAAGTAGGATCATGGGATCATCTCATCATGAGAACCAATTCACCCCAAGCAATGATGACCTTCTGAGAGCTTCACAGAATCAGTCCTGAGAGAATGATGAACCTGACCAAGTCCTGACCAAGATAACCTCTCCTGGCAGCAATACAAAATCCCAACCTTTGCAAGTCCCAATTTTGCCCTTATTCCCTTTGTTTCCCCTTACTAATCCCCTTTTTAAAATTTTAATCAAACCTCAAAATTTCTCTCAAACCCTAGGAGACAGATATTTGATGACTGAACCCCTATATCTGTCCTTCCCAACATGGTGATGCTGATCAAAATTCCTTTCTGCCCTTCACCACAGCTCATCTCTTTGATTAGCATATTGGGACAGGTGGCTAAGCATGGTCAGTGGGGACCCCCGGGGCAGTGGCCTTCACCCAAGGGCTCCAGTAACATGCAAATGTTGGCAGAAGTATCTTCACCATAGTTCTCCTACACAAACAAATGTCTGTACTCTTTGTCAGCAATGTAGTTATAAGATGTTGCTATGCTAGAGAGTAAGAATAGATCAGAAAATATGTAACCATGCGTAATCTCTGTCAGACTTTCAAGTATTTAGAGGAAAGTTAAAAAAAAATACTCATATGCTCTCCAGAACAGGATTTGTCTAACAATGGCTCACCTATCAAATCTGTCTCTATTGCCTCCTTATGTAAATTAGAATACAGCCCTACTTGTTCATTTTATATTTTATCTGTGGTTCCTTTCACATGGTCTGAAAAGTCTAATGTATTTGCTATCTGACCCTTTTCAGAAAATGTTTTTTTGGCCCCTGTATAGAATATGTTAGTAACATTGTGATAAACTCACCTGCCCTCAGTATATCCACTGCCATAATCAATATCCAAAGACTTTGAGAGCATAAACTACACTGAAACAACTTTAGAGAGCTTCATGGAATGTCTGTGTGATAAATAACATCATGCAATTGTGAGGTATGATAGAAAAAGATAAAAGAAACAGGTAGAAAGGATATTTTGAGGAAGGACAAGGAAATAAAATTTTAATTTGGAAATTTCACACACTATTCAGGCCTATCATTTTCAAATTCAATCTCTCTGGTCAGCACAGTAGGCCTAGAATTTATAGAATCATCCATTGAACCTCATGCTCCTACTGCTCATGCCTGTCTCTTACCTACCACCTGTGTTACCTACCTGCTTTCCTATGCCCACTCTTCACGTGTTTCCTTTAAAAGAAGAACTGAGGACCACCAAAACATGTCTTGGTCTTGAGATAGTTCACATTCTCCCTTTAGTATGTATCTTCTCTCCTAAATAAATCTCTGTCCAGGCTTCTGACTGGATCACAATGATTATTACTTTTTTTAATCCAGTAAACTAAGGACACTGCTGATCCCAAATTGTTCCCCTCCCTCAAACCCTGCCCCTGAAACTCCTCAGACCCTCTTTCAGAGATTTATTTTTTCTCTCATGACAATTACAGGGGTGAAAAAAAAATTCTCCTTTCCCTCTGAACATTTGAGTTTGATTAATAAAATGATCACAGGTTGATAAGATAAAAAGGCATGCAGATTCCTTTTAGGAGGAGGAGAATGGAAATCACAGGAAAATAATTGCCAACAATGCAAGGAGACCCGAAAACTTATATAACTTTCTTCATAGGGGAAAGGAAAATGAGGGGTACTAGGCTGTTTAGAGAGGAAGAAATGATTTTAGGGGAATCAGTCCAAAACACAGAAAATAATTTGTGATGGAGTTCCTAAGGATTCTGGGAAAAGTGAGGAGTAGAACTGCATTTACAACACAGGCTGTCTATGATGAGGTGGATGTAGTCTCACAGTAATCTTTGTCAAGTTTGTGTGGGTAGCCTCTTCTCCTCTCTGAGGATTAAAATTTCTTGGTTACTGATGAGATTAGTAGGGAGAGATTTAAGACCATTGCAATTATTTTGGAAGATATTTCCTCAGTCAGTTAAGGGAACTTCCAAGAAAGCATCTCCCTTAGCTTTGCCTTGAGAGAGATAAAGAATCAAAGGTGGTTATGAGACAGGGGTCAAAGGGAGGGTTCTGAGATTGTTTCTCCAGCTCCGCCCCTTTAAGCAAATATGAGTCACCTAGGAGAACAAACACTGAGGTAATGACCAAGATAACAATGCATACCTCTTGGCATCCTGACCCAATTCTTTCTCTATTTAAATATAAAGCTCATTTTAGTACCTCTGAAGACAAGGCTGAGACATTTGATTTCACTTATTTTCCCAATAAGGTCATATTGATTACAGTTCCTTTCCTGTTTTTTTTAACCATCACTTTATATAATAAATATATAAATATTAGTTTAGTTGCAAGTGGTCATACTGATTTGTTGGGACCCCAGAATCCAGCCTCTGGTCTAAAATTCCAGTAATAGGATATTAAACTCATCCATGCCTTCAAGAGGATTCTTATGGTGGTCAAAGGAACAGGCTTTGAATATCTGCAGGTCATTGTGACTCACATTTCTTGTTACTGACTGGCAGAGGTTTTAATACTGATTTATGAACAAAACCCCTGTGAAGACTGTGGAAAAAGAGGGTGGAACTAAAATCCCTCTGGAGTCTTTGGATAAATCTGGAGACCAGTTGCACAAAGACTTTCTTCCTAGTCTATTTCTAATCTCTAAATGAATTCAGATATAAAGATATTAACCATTGCTCCTTGAATCAAATGTCATTTTGAGACAGAGATTTAAGATAAAGAGAAAGAAATACTGAATCTTAAAGGAAACATCCACAAACCATTGAGAAGTAGAAAGGAGTTATGTATCTTGAGTTGCACACCCTTGGCCCATACTCTTGGCCCATGCCCTTGTAAAATGAGGGACATACATAAGCACAGGAAAAACTGGCACAAAATTGGGCAAAATCAGGGCTGCTTCTCACTCTCAAGACAATACACATTCTTCCTTGAATGTGTATCTATCTTTCTGAGTAAGCCTTGCCTATACCTTTGCCTGGTTTCTGCTGAAAAAAAAAAAAAAAATTCTTTTTTTTTTCTTCACATATGCCAAAAGCCCCACTGGTCCTGATTGAGTTCTCCTTCTCCTCTGGGAACTCCCTGGACCATTCTCTGTAGACCTCTCTTCTCCCATGACAATTTTAGCTCTCAAAATTCTTTTCTTATTCCGCTCCACAGGTTTGTTGCCTAAAACAATTACTTGCAAGAGTTAATGGATGAGTTTCTAAAGGCAATCCTAGAAATTTGTGAGGAACAAGGGAATAATAATTTCAGTAGTAATTGTCTTTAATCTTATTTTCAGGTTAAGTGATCTTATCTGCTGTACTTGGAGAATAAGCTTCCAAAAGTGATTATATCCTCCAAGCCAACATTATTTTTTAACTATAAAGGCTATATTCCTTTGTCTTTCTCTTCCAACTAGATGCCTCCTTGCCTAGACACAAATGTAAGTTTCTTAGAAACTTCAAATTTGTATTCTAGTTCTTGTGTCTTGGTAGGTAGTGACTAAGTCCTGAGTGTAATTTTTGTAAATAAATCAATTTTTAAAATCTTATTCTTTCTTAATATTTACTTAAATTATCATGTTAAATAAACCAAATACAGAAAGACAAGTACTACATGATGTCACTCATACATGAAATCTACATAAGTTGGTATTATATTAAATAGAGTGAAAGGTGGTTACCTGAGTCTGGGGAGTATGTAGGGAGGGAGTTGGGAAGCTATTATTCAACAATTACAAAGTTTCAGTTAGGTGAGAGGAGTAAGTTTAGAAGATCTTTTGTACAACATGGTGACTACAGTTTTTTTTTTAATTATTTTATTGTTGGTTGTTCAAAACATTACATAGTTCTTAATATACCATATTTCACAGATTGATTCAAGTGGGTTATGAACTCCCATTTTTACCCCGTATACAGATTGCTGTGTCACATCAGTTACATTTCCATTGATTTACAAATTGCCTTTGTAGTGACTGATGTATTCTGCTGTCTATCCCATTCTCCACTGTCCCCCCTCCCCTCCCCTCCCCTCCCCTTCTCTCTCTCCATCCCCTCTACTATAAATCGTTTCTTCCACTTATATAATTTTTCTCCTACTCCTCCTTTCCTCTTATATGTAATTGTGTATAACCCTGAGGTTCACCTTCCAATTCCATGCAATTTCCCTTAACTCTCACTTTCCCTCCCGCCTATCATCCCTGTTTAATGTTAATCTTCTTCTCCAGCTCTTCGTCTCTACCCTGTCCTTGGTTACTCCCCTTATATCAAAGAAGACATTTGACATTTGTTTTTTAAGGATTGGCTAGCTTCACTTAGCATAATCTGCTCTAATGCCATCCATTTCCCTCCAAATTCTATGATTTTGTCATTTCTTATTGCAGAGTAATACTCCATTGTGTATAAATGCCACATTTTTAATCCATTCATCTATTGAAGGGCTTCTAGGTTGGTTCCACCATCTTGCTATCGTGAATTGTGCTGCTATGAACATCGATATAGCAGTGTCCTTGTAGCATGCTCTTGTTAGGTCTTTAGGGAATAGACCGAGAAGGGGAATAGCTGGGTCAAATGGTGGTTCTATTCCCAGATTTCCAAGAAATCTCCATACTGCTTTCCAAATTGGCTGCACCAATTTGCAGTCCCACCAACAATGAGAAAGTGTACCCTTTTCCCCACATCCTTGCCAGCACTTGTTGTTGTTGGACTTCTTAATGGCTGCCAATCTTACTGGAGTGAGATGGTATCTTAGGGTGGTTTTGATTTGCATTTCTCTGACTGCTAGCGATGTTGAGCATTTTTTCATGTACTTGTTGATTGATTGTAAGATCAGGCGGGGCAGGCAGCAACCAAAGGAGGCAGATTTAAAACCGGCCACTGAGCAGGCTTTATTGAGATATCACTTCCGGGCGGAACTCTATCAGACCCACAGAGGGGACAGGGGAAGGGTCTGAGGAGAAACCGTGTGGAAGCTCCACCGGACTGGACTTTTATGGGGCTTACAGCAGGAAAGAAAGGGCTTGGGACAGGAAAAGGTGTTTCTAGGGTCCCTTGCCCCCTTGAAGTTGGTCAGGGGAGTTGGCTGAACTCCAGGATTGGCCAGGGGGGTCCTGTTGATTGATAGGCGTTAGTCCAGGAGATCTGGCTGATTGACAGGCATTTCCGCTGGCATCTGATTGATGTTCTTTTCCAGAGCGGGCTGCTTTGTTCTAAGTTGCCACTAAGTCGCCACCAAGTCGCCGCCACCGACCTAACACAGTTAATAACAATATATTGCATTCTTGAAAACTGCTAAGAAATTAATAAGTGTTCTGAGCACAAAAATAACCATGTGGAGTGATACATTTATTGGTTGGATTGGTTTGGCCATATGTAATGTGTATATGTTTAATATTGCATGATTGCACATGACATGCACACACACATATATATACATAGACAAAAATTATATATTTAAATATATACACAAGGATTTTATCTGTCAATTTTTAAAACATTAAAATAAATGTTCTAATCAAAGTAGATTTTATCCTTGCATTTATGTCTACTAGTTTCAGACTCTTCTTAGAGCTACTTCCAAAGAACTTGTCTACCTCATCTGATTTTATTTGACTACCTTTCATGATTTCTCTCACTTTTTATGTGCTTTGTTCTCCTCTTTTGTTTCCATTTTCCTATGTAAATCTGGAGCTATTATAGGAATATTTTAAAAAGAATGCATATCATTTTTGTTTATTCCGCCCATTAAATCAGATGAGAAAAGACACTAAATTCTGTTGGGTTTTCATTGTTTGTAAGTTCTAAGAGAATGTGATTAGCAAAAGCTAATTCTTGGAATGCTGTTTTAGGTTCCTGACAGGCAATGCGAGGAAAGTACAAATTCATGACTTCCAGGAGCCTCTGAGAATCAGTAGCAGAATGTTCTATGGCAATGTTAAAGAAAAATAATAATTCGTTTCATTTGTTAAAGAGAATTGAAAAAAAAGTTATTCAAGGAAGATACATTAGTCCATTTTTTATTAGTATAATAAAAGCTGGGTATTATGGTTTAAATCTTGAATGTGTTCCAAAGATTTATGTGTCAAAGTCTTGGTCCCCAGTGCAGCAATGTTCAGAAGTGGAGCTTTTAGGAAACTGTGGGATCATTAATCCACCTCCTCAGTAGACTAATCCATTTGATGGATAAGTAGTTTGGACAGACTATTGGGAGGTGGGGAAAACTGTAAGCAGGTGGGGAAATAGGTCACTGGGGGTGCACCCTAGAGGAATAGTCTGTTTCTGGTTTCTTTCTCTCTCTCTCTTTCTCTCTCTCTCTCTCTCTCTCTCTCTCTCTCTCTCTCTCTCTCTCTCTCTCTCTCTCCTTTCCCACTTGCCATGCACTGAGCAGCTTCCCCTCTCCGTGCCCTTCTTCCCATCTTCCATGAGGTTCTCCCTTGCCTTAGATCCAAAGCAATGGAGCCAGCTGAACATGTACTGAAATCTCTGAAACTATGAGCCCAAACAAACATTTCCTTCTTTAAGTTGTATGCTTCAGGCATTTTGGTCACAGTGATGAAGAGCTGAGCAACACACTTGTGCAGTCTACTTTTTAAAGAAAAGAGGTTTATTTTTATTCATAGTTCTATAGGTTCAAGTCCAGGGGACATACCTGGTGATAGCCTTCTTGGTGAGAGAGTCCAGAGTCAGTATAGGACATCACATGGCAAGAGACAGGGATTGTGCCATCCTCCTTCATCTACCCTAACAACTGTTCAATCCTAATCGGTTCTCAAAGTTTTCATGTGTAAGCATCATAGATTTAGTTTCCACTCTCAAAATACCACCAACGTATGACTTTGGGAGATTCAACTTTAACATGAGTTTGAGGAGTAAAAATATTTAAACAGAAATATACTTCTTCTACAGTGGGTTGTTATATTTCAGGGGAGAGTTTGGGCTAAAAAGAAGGAGTTCAGGAAAGTGGGAATTTGTAGCTAAAGAGCATGGTTGAGAGGGGTCTGTCATTGGAAAATCACCAAAAACATCAAAGCAAAGCTAGGGGTATTCTTGATAGACATACTTTATAAACAAAGGAAGGCCAGGTGATAAACTATTGAGGGTGGGAAATGAGGAATTTAATCAAACAGCAAGGGTAGGGGATTTTCACTAAATGGACCCATCAAGAATCTTGCTAAAATTGGACTAAATGAACTAAGACAGGATCTCAAAGTAGTGCCTTGTCAAAAAGAGAGTTCAGAGGAGTCCAACTCAAGTTTGGTCAAAGGAAAGATTCTTTGTCAACAATATATATGGGATGTTTTTCTAGAAACATGAAGAAGGCAAGAATTATAGATAAAGCAGGACCTGAAGGGCATGGCTTATATATAATTCTAATCTATCTGAAGTGATAACCACTAATAAATTCCAAAACCAGTTTCCCTGCTTAACCAAAAGAGAAGGGGTAACATAGCATTCAGCAAGGTCTGTTTCAGACACTGAATATGTGTATTTATACACATGCTCATACATGGAGACCCCACATATGTGCACATGTACACCTTGCCTAACATATGCCATCCTGAATGTAGCATAGTATATAAAAAGGGACCCACCTCTAGATACCAATCTAAATATAAACTAATGAGTTAAGACAGAAAAAAAAATATATAAAAGCAAGTGTATTTTTTGTTCTCCTCAATCCTCTGATCTCTAATCACTTTTGAAGGCTATCCATTTAAAAAGTATTAGCCACAAAACTATACTTACTTCATTTATTTCTCTTATTTCTTGTTTATTTTATTACTGTGCTAGAACCTAGAGGAGTAATTATATCACTTCCTTGAATAGACCAGTGAGTAATAGGCCTTGAGGATCATCTTGACTACTAGTCTATAAAATCTCTGTGATTGTCCCAGATGCAGACACTGTGGAAATTGGAGCTGTGGGTCAGAGATGACAGGTTGCATGGAAGCTGCATCACAAAATACCTATCTCTGGGCTCCATTCCTTGGATTCACTCTGGAGACGGACACCTGCTTGGCAATTCTACAAGCAAAAGACATGGGAAGATGGATTGGAAATCTGCTCAGGCCACCACATGATATGACCATTTTGCTTTGTAGAATCATATAATAAATTCATGTTGAATCAAAAACAAGTGAATTAAATTAAACATTATAAATATCCTCTTGTTGGAGTGAAATTGGTCTTGTTATTTTAATTCTGGCAAACCTATATGGAAATTTGCAAATTTCTATCATTTTAAGCAAATCCCTAGAGGGAAAGACTTTTCCAGTTGACAATAATTTGTTAATTATATCAAATATAATTACAGGGAAAATAGTGCTAATATAGCTGATGTAATTCAAAGTTATAAAATGTATAAGAAAGAGGATATGAGTTAATGAAAGGCAATAATTCAGTCTTTTTCTTTTTGGTCCTGGGTATGGAACCCAGGGGCACTTAACCATTTAGCCACAACCTCAGTGTTTTGTTTCTAATTTAAGTCACGGGGTCTCTCTGAGTTAGTTGGGACCTAGCTAAGTTCCTGAGGCTGGCTTTGAACTCACCATCATCCTGCTTCAGCTGCTCCCCCTCACCATGTGCTGCTGCGATTACAGGCATATGCCACCTCACTCAGCTGAATTAGGTCATTTTGAAGAAAGATGCACCTCTTCTTAGAGATGATGAATCTGAACAATATACAACACTCTATTTCATGCTTCAGAGACTATTGTATAACCTATGTATTCACAGCTAACAACAGGAACACTGTTAACCTCTAGAAGGCAATTTGTAATATTTGGGGAGTCTCTTCTAAAGGCTATAGAAGTTGATACTGACAGATATGATACAGCTGCGAAAATTCTTGTTAGAACAAGATAAATCATAAATCAATAAATAGGCTGGACATTCCAAATGGATCAATTTCCCTAAAAAATGAGTCAACATCTTCTAACCCACCAAAATGCATTCAAAATATGAATTTTTCTTGTGCTTTTTGTGAAAAAATTAACACAAAGTACTGTTAGAAATTTAAACTAATTTATTGAGTGCCCATTCTATCCTATATCTAGGCTACATCATGAGATCTTTGGAGACTCTAAACAAAACTCACTGTGTTTGCTCTAAAAGAACTTACAACAGAGCAAAGAAACTTTCACTTAGATAAAGCAAGATGATTAAACATGTCACCTGCTGCTGTAATGGAGTCTAGGACAGGAAGTAATGAGGGTTGGATGGATGGAGCACCCAGATCTGGGAGGATCTGAGTCAGAAAGGGCTTCTCAGAGCAGTAGAGAACATGAGCACCTAGAGGGCATCTGAGAAGAAATAAATAGAAGTAGAAAAGAGAAATAAATGGATATTCACAAGTGTCATCATTTAACAAGTGAAAGTCTAACTACATTCTGAAAAGGACATCTACTCTGCAGCAAATGATGGTTATCTAAAGTAAGTGGAAAGTTGATTTGGGGGTAAAATATAATATCCTTCTATTTAATTGAGATCCAGTTTTGTTTAAAAATGAAATATCTACTATATTTAGAAATGAGTGAATTAGAAATAAGTTCAAGGAAACCTGTCAAAGAGAGACAGATCTCTACAACAGGGAGAGATGGAGGGAAGGAAAGAGGAGAGAGAGAGAGGGAAGGGGAAAAGAGGGGAGAAACTAGAAAAATGATAGGAACTATGGTTTTGATTATTTTAAAAATCATCAGCAAATGTATTTTAGTTAGTTTTTTTCTGCTGTGACTGAAGGACCCAACTAGCATAATTGCAGAGGAGAAAATGTTTATTCAGGGGTACATGGTTTCAAAGATGTCCATCCATAGAGAGCTGCCTCCATTTCTTGGGGCTCAAGGTGAGGCTGAACATCATGGTGGAGTGTGTGGCAGAGGGAAGCAGCTCACATGGTGCTCAGGAAGCAGAGAGAGAGGTCTCCACTTGCCTGATACAAATATATACTCCAAAGTCATGCCCAAGTATCCTCCTCTCCCAGCCACACACCACCACTTCAGTTACCACTCAGTTAATCCCTATCAGGGGATTAATTCACTGATTGGGTTAAGACTGGCACAATAGAATCATTTTTCTCTGAACCTTCTTGTATTGTCTCACATGTGAGCTTTCAGGAGACACCTCACATCTAAACCATAATAAAATGAAACTAATGATAATGTCAATAAATTTTAAAATTTATATGCCATAGAAATTTTCTAAAAATAATTAAATAAGCATATGACCAAACTATGTGAAGAAGAAAGAGGAATCCTGAATGGATCAATAGATATAAAATAAATTGAACAGTCAGTAAAATACCCTCCTTTTTCTCTGCTTTTAATGATTGCTGACAGCTCTAGATGCTATTATAGACAAGTTTTAGCAAAATTCTCCAAAGAGCTTATCTGTGATCTCCACAAATTTTTCCATAGACTAGATATACAGAGAAACACTTTTTTTTATGAGATTTATAAAGCTAAAATGTCAGAACAAGACAGGGATAGAACAAAAGAAGAAAATTGAAGGTTCATTCATAAACAGAGTCAAATTTTCAGATACAGTAAACTCTATTCATAAACTCGATTCATAAATTGACTTCAAGTATTTATAAAAATTAACACATTAGGTGTTAAAAGTAACTATCTGCGCAATTATTTAAGAAGCTAGATAATTTATATTCATCTTATAAGAATTCAGTTTTATCTTATAAGAGAAAAAAGTATTCAAATAAATTGTGCTCCCAATCATTAACAATTAACAATAATTTAAAATGTTCAAAATCAGTAATAGGATGAAAATTCACTAAGATTATTTTTATGAGGGTTGGGGATATAACTCAGTTGGTAGAGTGCTTGCCTAACATGCACAAGGATCCAGGTTCAATCCCCAGAACCACCAAGTTTTCTTAAAAAAAGTGTAATGGTTAATTTGAATTATCAACTTGATTGGATTAAGAGATGCCAAAGATTGAGAGGTTTCTGAGTGTGTCGATGAAGGTGTATCTAGGAATGATTGGCATGGGGGATAGTGAATTCAAGTGGAGACCCTCTTTAAGTGTAGGCAGCACTGCCCAATAGATTGAAAACTTAGATGGCATAAAAGTTGGAAGAACAAGGAAACAGCAGCAGATGTAAGCTTGAATCTTCTTGAACAGGTTCTTGATTACTGCTATGATTAAATTGAGGACATCAGACTCTGGATCCTTTACTCTTTGAAAGCCGACTCTGCCAGTAATTTTCCAGGGATCTTCCAGAAACCTTTAGAAACTGGGGTAGCATTGTTGATCCTTCTATTTCTGAAGCTTCAGTATCTTGGTCTATGAATCTACTGATTTCTCCAGTTCTCCAGCCTGCCGAAGGCCATTGTGTACTATCCAGCTTCTGGTTGGGTAAGCCAATCTAATAAATCCCTTTTTATAATCATACTTCCTATTTGTTCTGCTCCTCTTGAGAACCGTAACTAATACAGTTATTTACCAAAACCCTATAGCAGATAATGTACTTAATGGTGAATATTTAGAAACTTTCCATCCATAGTGGTGTTTTAGTCAGTTTTGCATCACTGTGCCAAATAACTGAGAAGAGCCACTTAAAGGAGGAAAGATTTGCTTTTGCTCATGGTTTCAGAGGTTTAGTTTATGGTCAGCTGTCTCTGTTGGATTGGGCCTGAGGCAAGGCTGAATATCTTTTTTTTTTAATTTTTATTTATCTATTTTTATGTGGTGCTGAAGATTGAACCTAGGGCCTCACACATACTAGGCAAATACTCTACCGCTAAGCCACAACCCCAGCTCCAGGCTGAGTATCTTTGTGGAAAGTCTGGTGATGCAAAGCTGCTAACCTCTTGATCTCTGGGAAGCAGGGAAAGAGAAGGAAAAGAGCTAGGGATAAGATAAAATCTCCAAGGATACACCCCCAGAACTGTTACCTTCAACTAGACCCCACCTCCCACAGTTTATACCAACTTTCAACATTATATTCACATTATTAACCATCAAGTAGATTAATTAATTGCTGAGATTAGACCCCACATCCTCCAACCATTTTCTAAAAATCCCATGTCTGACCATTAGTGCATCAAGGGATATTTTGTATCCAAACTATAACAAATAGGAATAAAGAAATATATCTGCTTTTTTTTTCCATTTGTTTGTTTGTTTTTGTTTTCAAACACATAGACAGCGGTTTAATTAGGAAAGTATATACATGTTTCACGGAGAATGTAGGTCATCTCTGGGGGGAAAGACAATAACCTACTTGTGTGGGAGATATCTGATCTTAATTCTGTCCTTGTGCATTTTAATTTTGCTTTCCCAATATTTATTTGGGTTTCTGAAATCCCATCAGATACAACCAGTGCTTAGCAAATGTAGAACTGTAGAATTTTCTGATGATAGCAAGGAAAATCTCAGATTTGCCAAATCATTGTAAGATGAATAAAGAAACATAAAATCACAAAGAAATACTGAAAGTTGATAATATCCAGAGGAATTCATTTAGAAAAAAGTATTACAGGATGAATGAACTAAAGTCTCAAGAAATGTGCCCAGAGAATATATGTATATGAATATACAATTTAGACTCAAAAAGAAGAAGAAAAACTAAAAATAATGTAGGATTAGGAAGTAGAAATATATATATATATAACTTCCATAATACTACAGAGAAATAGAAAATCAGGAAAGACACTCCTACTCAAATCCAATTTTAATTCAATCATCTGGAGTCCAGAAAATCATCTTTATTATAGAACTCCATTTGGAGCCCTAAACAAATGATAAAATAACTTTAGATTTCCAGGGAGCAAGTCAGGAAAAAGCATGCAGTGAGACACTAAAGACTGCAAATGTCAGATCTTTCTGAACCATTAAGAAAATGGGAGAAAGAGCTCAGAAAATGGAAGAATTTTTGGAAAGTAAGAGAGGAAATGTATTGTTTGAGAAAATTATCATCTTGGGGTGAGGAACTATTCTGACAAAACTCTAGGTAATCAATGAACCTGAGTGGATTTTTGAGAGTATATAATAATCCCTATGATCTTGCTGGAGTCAACTGCAATACATAATGACAATCTTGCCTTATTCACATTTTAGGTGAATTTGCTAGATGGCTCTGATGTACTAGATTCACTGTGCTAGATTCATGCTCAAGACACAAAGGTATCATGAGGACATCTACTCAGGGCAAAATCCTCAATACGGTGTTATGATAAAGTCTACCCTTAAGTTTTGTTGCAACCTGGAGTTAGCTGCTGTTAAAATGCCATGTACCTCAGTTTTAGGATTTATAATGGCATTTTGAATATTAGGAGGGTTGTTTTGCTTTGTTTTTTGATTTTTTCCCCCTCACTTCAAATATCATTGCCAGCAGAGCTACCAAACATATAGGAGAAATAAGATAGGGGAAAAATTAATTGATTGCAGGCAAAAAGATCAACTTTCATTTATTTAGCTGAAAGCTAAAAGAGATCAAATTATAAAAGATCATGGAAGATTTCCTTTTAAAATCCAAGAATATGCTCTTGTGGGACACCTGTTCTATGCAGCATTTGTCAGAATTATGGATTAAGGGTAAGCCAATGAAATAACAGTGTTGCTGGCACCAACTCTGGCATTTGAAAAAGGCACTAAGGAGTCCCTTGTTGCAATGGACAGATCATATCTATAAAATGGGTTTAAACCTGGTAGTCCACATTAATGGGGTCACCAAAGAACTGGAAAATAGTCATCAATAGTGTAGATGGTGTTAAGAGGATAGATCTTCATTTTTTTTTGTTTTGTTCTTATCATATGTGGATTCCATAGACAATATTCTATGAGTTGAGTCAATTATTCAATATGAAAAAGAAAAAGGCCAAAATGAGACTAAAAGATTCTGTAAACATTTTTTTTTTAAGACAGGAAGTCAAAGACTTCTGAGTTGAACCCTCCCTCTGAAAAAAAATTGCTGTACTTCACAGACTATGACAACAGCAAGCTTGATGTGAAACTCTCTAGCAATGTTAGGATAGCATTCTTCTGCCCAATGTTGTTTTCTATACTGTTTGCATGTCTTCTCCACTATGATTTTTATTGCATGTGTATTGGCATTACATGTTATGGCTGTATTCCTCTGTGGAGTTCAGAGCAAAGAGCATATTTTACTCTAACTTACAAGGAATCAAATTTCAGTTTAACCTAAGCCAGAACGTTCAAGCAATTAGAGCTCTTCATCATCAGAATAGAATGTGATATTTTGACAGGAAGTACTCAGTTGTAAATGTTTCTAAAATGAAAAAAAATCATGGTTATTGAGAGGGCTTTTTCATTGAATTGGAGAGGGAGAGAGGTGGGTATTGATAAAATGACCACAAAGTGGTTTTATCCACTCCAAGATGTAGTGGTTTCCTTTTCCTATATTTCCTCTCTGTTCTTCTTTTCCTACAGCATTTTTAAAGCCCTGTTCCTTTTCCACCACTTACACATCGTCTTAGCTCATTTGGGCTGAATAAGATACCATGAACTGGGTGGCTTGTGAACAACAGAGTTATCTCTTACAGTTCTGGAGACTGGGAAGTCTAAGATCACCACATAAGCAGTCTTTGTGCCTGGGGACATCTGGTTTTCTGGCTCATGGACTGTGCCTTCTTGCTTGGTCCTCACATGAGGACCTAACCCAGAGGGGTTAGGAGTCTCATTATGGTCTCTTTCCTAAAAGAACCAAGTCCATCCATAAGAGCTCTTTCCCAAGACCCAATCATTTTCCAAAATCCCTGCCTTCTAATATGATTATCTTAGGTGTTAGGATCACAAAATAAGAATTCTAGGGAGAAAACCATCATTCAAATGATATTGGGTTCTTGTAGATGAGGTCCTTAATAGTAAACAAAAGATAACTTCATCTACTTTATCATGCCCCCATGATGTGGACAGCCCTTATAATTAGAGGCTCAAAGGTTTGTAGCAAGTAGAATAGACCAGTAACAAGAGCACTGGGCTTGGATTTAAAATACCGCTGTTTGAAGTTTGTTTGAAGTTAATAAATGAATTTGGACCACTCTCTCTGTTTCTCTAATTTGATTGCATTATAATAAACCTCAAATAAGATCATTACTCTGAGAGCATCTGTGAATTATTTTGAACATATTAGGAGTATTATTTGCATTGTATTCAGGATTATTCTACCTTTAATGCCCTCAGATTATGTGGATGAAGATTTTTCAGTGGGCAGGAATGTGCTTCGGATATGGTGGCTACACCTAATACCAGCTTCTCTCCCTTCATCAGTCTGTAAGGTCATTGCCCTTTCTCAGCAGAACATAAAACAAAAGGTTAGCATCATTTGCCAGGTTTAGTGGCACATACCTGTCATCCCAGTGGCTTGGGAGGGTGAAGCAGGAAGATCATGAGTTCAGGGTCAGCCTCAGCAACTTAATGAGGCCTTAAGTAACTCTGCGAGACCCTCTCTCTAGATAAAATATTTTAAAAGGCTGGGGATGTGGCTCAATCCTTAGTACGAAGAAGAATAAGAAGTAGTAGTAATAGTAGTAGTAGTAGTTGTTGTTTAGCATCTTTTAGTATTTAGTGCATAAACTCTAAAGTTCCTTAACTTTTAGTATCATAGAAACTTGAAAATTTCTATTAAAGGTCACTGTGATAACTTGACTTTGCAATCATTAAGAATCATAGGAATCTACTCTGAAGAATGCTGTTTCTTGCCTTGTGAAAATGGAAACACAGGATCAAGTGCTAAGACTCTGTACTGGTGTCGTTGGGATCATTCAGATCCTTGAGGTCACACTTTATACCAAGTTTCTGTACTAGTCACATCATTAGTAGGACCCTGTGAAAGATGAAAATAAAGACACTTGTTCAAAGATTATTAATAATTTCAAGTTGGTGACATCATAATACTAAACTAAGCACAAAGAAATTTCTGAATGGAAACAATCCTTTAAAGAACTGCAGACACGATTCAAAATACAATTAGAGAAGAGAAATTCTTCTTTAATTCTTTCTCAAGACAAAGTTGAGTACCTACAGTTATTGTTTCAGTTATTGACCTAAATACCAGAAAGGGTTGAGTTGCTATGATAGCTCTTGTGTTTCCCCAGAGGTGGTTCCAACCCAGCGTCCAAAGTGATCTTGTAGCAGTTTATCAGTAAATATTTGAAACTGGTTTTGAGCTAAAAACATCCCTCTGTTAATACAAGTTATTATTCTTGTATAATGGACTCTTGATCATTTATTTAAGTGGTGAAAAAAGGAGGAAAAGAAGGTGAAGGAGAGAAAGAAAGACAAAAAAGAAGAAATCTTCGGTTCTTGGGCAACATTCATTACTTTTTATCACTCATGCTGGAATGTGTGAACAAATTTTGGACTATGTCATGGTTGACTCTACTTAACTACAAGCTGGAGATTTGCAAGTAGCAGGAAGGTTTCACATCACGGTAATTTCATTTTCATTAACAAAACCCACTTCAGTATTTCAGAAATTTATCTAGAGGCCAGAATTCTCAAACAAGGCCTTGATGTTCTCATATTTTACAATAATTGTCATATTTTATAATAATAATAATAATAGTCACTGATTCAATCAATATTTTGCTTCCTTTTTTAGTAATAATAAAGATCCATGACTTAATTAAATGCAAGCTTAGGGAAGACAAGAAAATGTCTCCTCCTAGCTCAATGCAGATTCTTAGAACATCTTCAAAACATTTGCTTGAATAAACATTCAGATTTTAATTTAGTGGGATAGAAAATTGCTTAAAATTATTTTTTATCAAGTGTTTTCTTATTATGGTTATTATTGCAAATTATATATTAGAAATTAGAATATCTACACTATATATTTTTCCCTAGCAATACTGGGCTCAGTCACACTTCATTTCTAATTTAGCAGACATCACAGTCTATACACATATGCACACATCTCACCTTCCAAGGAGGTTTCTTCATTACAGTCGCAAGTATTATAATATTATTACTTTATGAAAGAGATACATCTTGGTTGCTTTGCCTCTGATGCTGATACATTTAGAAAATGATTTCAAGAAACTTTTATGTTATAAATTTTGAAATGACACAATTTTTAAAACACAGAGCTTCCATATCTCATTTAAAAGCACAATTTTTAAAACACAGAGCTTCCATATCTCATTTAAAAGCACAAAAGCTGAACTTTTAATCCATAAGTGCTATGAGGTACTGAAATGTGGCATGTGACCTAACTTCGTTCATTAACAAATATTTAATTGAGAAAATTCCACATGCTGAATACTGTGCTAAGAAATTTTAATATGAATATCAATGGGGTTTTCAGGTAAGCGTATGCCCTTTTCTCTACTTTTAGAGAAAATAACATTTGCTATGCTCTAATGTCGTTTCTAGTGAATTCAAATGGGCTGAAGTATTAAGACACATGTCAAAATTAATTGACACCTATCAAAATATTAACATGCACAGTATTATATTAGCTGAATTTTAACAAAATAAACAGAACTTCATTGTAATAATTGCTTATATTTTAATGTAATTATTTTTCCTAATTATCATGAAGATTTATGTATATGCTTGTTTATAGATCAATTTTGTTCCTTAAAATTCAGCCAAATATTTAAATACTAGGAAATTGTTAGTGACAGTTGCTATAGATGACTGAAGACATTTGAAAACTTAGACGAATTTCTACTTTACTTCTAACACTTTGGATTCTAAAGTGGCAGCTGTTGTCTTTGAAGCTTCTCACTTTCATTTCAGAAATAAAACATGAGATTTTTAAAAACTAAAATAATTTCTGTTAACCACTCTCAAATCGACTTTAAAGACAGTGTTCCAAAATATTTTGGAACAATATTTATTGTTTGTAGGCATTCAAAAATTAATTAATGTGTACATGCATTTATTTATTCATTTTGTTGCTACTACCCCTACAGACGTTTGAAAATTCAGGGTACAGATTCACAAAAGAGACAAGCCCAGCTCCATTACCTACAGCCATGACATCTAGTGTCGTACCCATGATGTTTACTACTAACATCAAGATTCTACACAGTACCTCAGGCAGACCTGTTTTGGAAAAAGAAATACCTTTAGAAAAATCCAGCATCAGCCTTGTAAAGAGACTCAGTCAGTCTTCTCTTTCCTTTCACTGGACTCCCAGGCTCTTGGCATTCCTACAGCTCTGTCTAGTCCCTGGTACACATGGCCCCGTACAGTGTCCCTTTCCCTTAAAGCCCACATAACAACAACCCACATAGATTATTCTAAGCTCATTTTCTAATCCTTCCATGTGACATTTACTTTGTAATTGAGGCTACTAAAAGGTGATGTGGTGTGGGTCTCCATGACAGGATCCGTAGGTAGAGGCATTAGAGAAAGAAAACGTCAAAAGTCACCTCAGGCTAACTGGCCCCGTTAAGACAGGAAAAGGCTATTTTCTTCTGATTCTGTATCACCTTTAAAAAAAAAAAATTACTTCTGTAAAAAATAAAAGAAGAAAAGAAGAAGGGGGGAGAGAAAAGGTTAAGAGAGAGAGAGAGGAAAGAAAGAGAAAGGGAAAGAGAGAAGGAAAGAGGAAAAGAGGAAGGAAGAGAGGAAAGAAAGAAGAAAAGAACAGAGAAAAAGGAGGAAGCATTCCTCAGAGAGATACATGTATCTAAAACACACACACACACACACACACACACACACACTCTCTACTTACGTGAAGTGAACATAACATTCTAGCTTTCCCAGAGTATCTCAACAATATTTTTCATATAGTATTTTAATCCACCTGGATTAGATTTTGCTAGGACTAATGTTTCTTCTCTTGGATTTTCCCTTTACCCAGAGACACAGTTTCTCTTTCTGTGTTGTGATGTGGTGCATTCATGTGTGTGTGTGTGTGTGTGTGTGTGTGTGTGTGAAATTTTTCCCCCCTTATTTCTGTCTCACAGGTAAAAATAAAGATGTATATTTCACCTCTTTGATAAAAACTCACCTGGATTAACTTTGATTCTCATTATTTCAAGAAGGTAATTTTGTATTTTTTGAGGCACAGACAAGGTGTGACAACCAGGGTGAGCTGTGCCTCAGGTGGACGGGAGGATGGGACCTACAGTGGCCCTGTGGCAGAGGGATTGAGAGTGTTCGGCTTGTCCTGTCTGTCTTCAACAGCAAATGTCTAAAAATGCTGAAGCATGATTTTTTTCTCATTTATGTCTCATTCTTACAGTGACTTTCTTATCTGTTGTGCATCTTGTCACAGATATTTTGGGCAAAATTTCTAATTTCCTGGCAGTACAAAAGAATCAGTTATGTCTCACTTAGGCCCTTGTTGCTGGGCTTCCTTGCTCCTATTACATACAGGAACGGGTACTCCACACAGGGAGGAGAGTTGCTGGTACCCAGCCCCCAACCCCCAGGCTCCAGGCCCAGGAGGAAGTGGCTGCTCCACGACCCACTGAAGTGTTCTTTATCTCAGCAGAGACTACGAGACTATTTCTTGCCATGAAATATTATATTCCTTGTTTAAATTTAAATATTGATTGAGCAACTTCAATGTGCAAAGTGTAAAGAGATTCATACAAAGAACCATTATTGCTTCAAATAACTCTTTGTCTCTTTTCTTCTACAAAGACTCTACCTCACCTAGATAAGATGATGAAGGGCTTATTGCCTTATTCACACCACCACTCCTTAATATCAGGTCCAAGGTATTTTGCAGTAATAGCTGGTATGTATGAAAGGCTTCATCAAACATTATCAGTGCTTTTCCCCAGCAGATCTATCAGAAAAATTCCAATGGGATAAATTTGACTTTTAATCAACTTTCACATATTGATTTTCACTTATTTTTAGTTTAGTTTGTGGTACTGCAGATTAAACCCTGGGACTCACGTGTACATGGCAAGCACTCTGTTACAGAGACACATCCCCAGCCACCTTTTTTTTTTTTTTTGAGACAGGGTCTCACCAAGTTGCCCTCAAACTAGAAATTCTCCTACCTTGGCCTCCAGAATATCTGGAATGATGAAGCACACACTAACTTTCAAAAAATAAAAGGGCCTGAGTAACCTGCTAGATATTGAAAGTTAAGAAAAAAGTCATAATTTCAAATACATAAACTGCTCCAAAATGTCTCAGTCAGGAAAAAAGATTCACTTTGTCCTATTGTCTAAATAAGCCATCCAAACATAGTAGAGAGAAATATTAAATTAAAATTAAAGATTTTCATTCTTTAACATATGCTCTCTATATCATTATTGTTTTAATCATGAGAAGGGTGAAAGTTGGTGTATCCGGAGATACTCTGAAAGTAGTAGGTGTATAATGTAGCAAGGATTATATCATGAGAATTCAGTAGTGATGGTGTTCTTTCCTCTTAAGTCCTGTTAAGAAATGTTACTCTAAGATCAATCTCTGTAGAAGTGCCACCTTTATTCAGCCACATTTCATGTAGAGGCTCTTTTTCTTAAGAGCAAAGTCTTATGTAATAGTGGCTGGGCATAGCATTAAGAACCCCATCCTAACCTCAACGTGATGTACCCAACTTCTGTACCTAGACATTCCAGGTCAAGCAAGACAAAAGTCTGGTGGGAGAGAATTCTAGGAATGAATTGGCAAATCTCTTGACTCTGAGCCTGGAAAAACTATAACAGAAGAGTCTATGTACCAATGGTGTAACCTGTCCCTTCTACCTCCTACAGGCTGGTTATCTCTTTGTTATTCTTCATGAGAATAGTACTGGGGAAACCAACAAGTATGTGTAGAGTGATCTGGAAAATGCATTTCAATGAGATGCACAGAGAGCCATATTTTTACTAAAATCCAGTCTGATAGCAGAGGAAACTATTTGTTCCAAAGCTGGAAGGACCTTGAAACATTCTTACTTATTATCCACTCACACTTTTCTCTTAGCTACTTCCAGAAATAAATGGTGCCTTGGATTAGAAAGGACAAATTACTTTTACTCGTGTGAATGATGCACTATTTTTGCAACCTTATCTAGTGTACTTTAATAAGGGTTCATGTGCATTCACTGCAATGTAGAAGCTCACCTTAGTTTTTCCAGCCCTATTTTACTTTCAACCTTTTTCTGATCATTTGTTTTCAGTTTAATCTTCAACTCTGTAACTTACATGGCATAGCTACCTGCCTACAATTTAAGTAAAAAATTAAGGGAATATTGGCAGTTAGACATATAACAGCACACCAATAAATGTTCCCCCAAAGATCAACAGTTCAAAATGCTAATTTCTGACAAGTTCTCTGACTTTAAAGAAAGGCACCGTTTCAACTTCACTGAAAAAAATACCTGTTGTTTCCCCAGCAATCTCTGGGTGCAGTGGAGGCATACACCTGAGTAATTAGTCATTAATCCCAGTAATGGAACAGCCCTGCCTGCCCTTGACCTCGTCAGCATGCATCAGGAAGACTTTTACTTTTTAGTGAGACACGCTCCCTGTTTCTTTTCTTGCTCTGCATCTTGTCAGACTGAAGCTACACAGTGTTTCCTTGATTGGGTCTGCACTGCAGGGATGCTGTGATCCACATTCATGGGAATAGTTGAAGATACAAAGAAATCCAGACACAAAATACTTCTATTTTCACAGAAAATATCCTGCAGAGAAATGGCATTGATTATTCCTGGGGACATTGTAAGAAGGCTTAATTATGGCTCTTGGAACATCTCTCCTTTTCACTTTGTGTCATACATGAACAGAAGTGAAAGATACTTTCACAGAGCAAACCTGATGTGAACAACAGAAAGAACTGAATTGAATAAATGTGCTTCAGAAAAGATCATTTGCTGAATTGCTATACAGCAAAAAAAAAAAAATAGCATCTAGATTGAACAAAATACATCAAAGATATGAATAATATATGATTTCAAATAGCCTGGATGTTAAAACAAGTGAAAAGACTGGTATATACTTACATGATGAAAGGGGAACTATGAAAGCTACTATAATAAAATCAAAACCATCTGTTGACTATTGAGTGCTGAATCCCCCAAATATTGCCAGAAAAACCTTCACTGAAACAGCCCATTGATAAGACAAAGGAGATCAAGGTAGGTGAGAGTGAACACTGAATCCACAGATCCATAGTGTCTCAGTAGAGAAAACAAAATCAGAATTTACTGAAAATGGAAAGTTTGGCTTAAAGGAGTCCTTCAATGGGTCAGTAAGTGGTAAGAGAACAGAGAACATTTGAGCTTAATTCATAGTGGGTAAGGATCATCATAACAATTTAGGATTGGTGGAAAAAGCAAGGGAAAAACTTTGAGATAAGAGATTCATAGAAACTAAGGGTGAAAACTATTGATGCTTTCCATTTAACAACTGGTATTTTTGGTAAAGTTCATGTATGGAGTTATTAAGCTACTTCCCTGTGTAGGAGTCATAGGAAGTAATGAAGACTATGGAGTGAAATAAAACTCTGTTTGAAGTAGACCAGGAATCTGAAAACTATGCTATAGGCTAGTTTTGCCTATGAGCAAAACTGAGAAAATTCCTTACCTTTTTGAAAGAATTGTTGAAAAACAATAATATGCAACAGGAATATTATATGGCCTGCAAAACTTATTATGTTTATTATCTGACCTTAATGTAGACTGTAAGCTGGGTCAATAGGAAGACAATTTCAGTACTTCACCTGCAAGCAGTGGTTCTTAATACTCAAGGAAGCAGGAAAAAAGTATAATGGAGAGGGGATTTCAGGTTTGGCGTAGGAACTCTGGGAGATTGGGAGGTGAAATTTGGAATCGCACATATTTTAGAAACAAACAACAAAAGAAGTAACATGTGCAAATCATGGGGGTGTATGGCAATTTTATTTTTCCATGATCACTATTTCAAGAAGCCTTTATTTTGATCCCGACATTTGACAAATGGTATAATAATCAGGCCAATCAGCTTCATCCCTGCTCTGCGTGAACCAATTTTCTAAGACAACAGACTGACAGAAATGGAACAATTAAAGACATGAATTCCCACAGAAAACCACTAATACATACATCACAGTGAGCAATGTCTGCCTCCTTATTTTTTTTTCTTTTTATTGTTTACACATTGAATGCCAAAATAGCCTTTACCTTTAGGAAATCTTTCTATGGCACTTTCTTTCTATGAATAAGTATAAAACTAAACAGAATTGAATAAAATAATGAATGGCCCATTTGTAATCTATTAGAAGAGTTAGACCCACTCAATATGATGTAAATCGCTAATTAATGAAGTGATACAAATCAATCTTTAACAATCTAAGTAAAAATTATATTTGGCTTGAGTAGTACAAAATATGTGATTCTTTCATATATTGCAGGAAAAAAAACTTATTTTATAATCTTTTTCTTTGCAACTATCCCAGAGTGACTCTAGCTGAATTCCAATATATCATTATGTGTCATATGGATTGTAATCTGTATAGAGTGACATTTAACAATCTTTGGGGCCGACTAGAATGTACATGGTCTAGAAAACTTTTCCCTCCACATTTTATTTTCAGGCCATACATCAATCTCACACTAATCCTATGTCTTTGGAAGAGATCAGCTTTTGAGTCAGTAACTTGGTAAAGAAAATCTGCCCTCTCTGGTGTAGTCAGACACCACCCAATTCACTGAAGGCCTTAGTGCAACAAAGACTTAGAGAATGTTTTTGATAAAAATATGGTCTCTTCCCTAGTGCCTACAAAGTAAAAATGTTCACATCTCTGTTCCTATTTTGTGTCTATCTCCTTAGCTTTGGGTCTGCCACTTTGGATTCTGGGAACAACAGGCTTGATTGATAAGCATCTTGAGATGAGTCAAAATGAACCTCCCAGGGAGCACCAACATCTTACCGCTGCCAACAGGGCCTCCCCCTAACCAATCTTAAACAATGGTCAACCGGATCACAGTCTGACCAAGAATGTGTGACTAAGCATACATCAGGTCCCTTTGTCTTCATGACCTGGGAGCTTATCCCAAAGACAAGGCTAAGGATGCAGGTCTCCTTGTCTTTCTAGTGTAGCTACACTGATTAAAGTCCCTTTCCAGGTTTTCACTGTTTGATTTTGGGGGTAAGTGGCTGGACCTGATTTGTTGGCAAACCCCAATTTGGGCCTCCAGCCTAGGACTTGAACAAATACTTGAACAAGTAGGCAGAGAAAGGGTGAATCTTTCTGTTTTTAAGCTGGGACATACATTTGCTCCATTCTCCTGCTTAGCCGAGAAGGAGTAGCATCACAGGCTTGCCTATTCTCAGGCCTTTGGACTCAGACTGAATTATACCACCTGCTGTCTCCTCCTCCAATGCATATCAAGGGCTTCTTGGCTCCTATAAGTACATGACTCAGTTTCCATAAT
Source organism: Spermophilus citellus (assembly GCF_964194105.1). Classification (NCBI taxonomy): domain Eukaryota; kingdom Metazoa; phylum Chordata; class Mammalia; order Rodentia; family Sciuridae; genus Spermophilus; species Spermophilus citellus. Next base: position 89,002,315 of record NC_138193.1, read on the forward strand.
AAATCTCCTTTTGATTATCTATGCATATTCTATTGGTTGTTTCTCTGGAACTAATCTCCTCAGATTCTTGAAATAACACTTAAAATAAAAAAAGGTGACCTTTTCCAAGAATGTTAAAATAAAAACGGAGAGAAAGAGAAACTTTCATCATGTATAATGAAGGAATTTAACCAAGTCATAAGAATTAGAGATTAGAGTATTTGGTATTTGGCATTACCAGAATGAAAATTCAAAGCCTGAAACTCGCATTTAAATAATTCCCTTGAACTTTTAGAAAAAAATGGAAGGTACACAAAGAACACCAATCAGTTTATTTCCATAAAGGATATGAGTATGATTTTTCAGGAAAATATTTTAAAAAGCAGAAATTCTCATGATGACTAAGTCCATCTGTTACAGAACATTAAAGACTTTGATCTGCTTTCTGCTATTTGAAATGTAACACGGTGCCAGAATTTCATCCTACTAATCCAATAGAAGGAAAATAACAAAATAAATGTCTTGACATATTTTAAACCTATTTATTATAGACATCTGATAAACAAGATCATTTTATAGATTGGCTGAGAATATTATGTCTTTGGTCTTAACCCCATTTTTGTGGCAATTGCAACAAAGAGAGGAGTAATGAAATATAACCCTAGTGAAAGATGATAACCTGAATGGATATGAGGTGGAGTTTCAAAATGACATGGGTGGTTTGTTAAAAGTGATATATTTTTTTTTTTTTACATTTCACCAAGTTTAGATGCATGTCCTTTACATGATAACTTCAGAACTAGATTAATTTAAATGCTTTAGAGACAGAAGAAAATGAGTCTGAGAAAGGTGAAGTGTGTTTTTCAGATCTCGACAGTCAGATTTCCAAGTCTCCATTTCTGTATTGCCTACCATGGTAAGTAGTATCCTACTTGTGTCATATATGAATAATTGGTCCAATTATTCTAATAAAGTCCATGGAATATCAGGGTGTTCACGTTAGTCAGGATGGATGGAACATATATTATGTTCAAAGAGGAAAGGAAAGGGTTGTGATTTGGTAGGAAACTTCCCAACTTGAACCGTCTCTATTTTATTCCAATTATTGAGTCAATTAATCCTTTAAAAATATGCAGTACTTTAATTCTCCCATTTTTCTTAGCTTTTGTATCATACTTCTCCATCTTCCCTTTCTGCTTGCCCTGAATACCATATGAATCACCTGATTTGTTCCTTCACCAGCCTCTTCAATCCCAAGTAAACCATGTTCGTCCACCATATCCGCTGGGTCAATCAAAGGCACTTAGCATTCACTTGGAAACAGCAAATTAGTTTGGTTCCTTAAAATGAATGTCAAGTGCCTTTGAAGACAACAGTATTATTTTGTGCTTGAATTACATTTCAAGGCTAGGAAGGACTTCAAGTTACTCAACAATTATTTAATGCACTTTTGTGACCTCTCTCATGCCCTTCAGTGATTACATAGATATATTAACATTTTCTCTCATGTTCTCACACAGTCCAGCTCCTGCTCACTCCATCTCCAATAGTAAATCTTACCACCCAGAATACCAGATAGTGGTACTGCATGGCAACTCTCTTGCTAATTTGTTTTTACTTTTGGTTATGAATCATTTAGGAAGGGGTGGTACACAGAAAATGGCTAGTATATAGAAAGATCTAACATAAATAAATAAATATTATTTTATTTTTCTGTTTCTCTGTTCATACTCTTCTTACTGGAATTTCATCTACCTATGCTATCCCTATCTTTTCACCATTCTTTCAATTTGTTGTTAAATTATTTCTAAATCTACTTTGCATATTCATGTATCCCCTCTCAAAAGACTTCCTTGAAAATTCCTATTCCCTGACACCTAACATAACTCTCTGTGAATGATGCCATTATAGTTATTATTGTATGGACTCTATTAATTAAGCCTTATGGATAGTTAAAAAAACAGCATAGAAAAATTGGCAATGAATACAAAGTGTTCTCTCTACTTCTTTGTAGCACAATGTCAAAGTCAATGGTTTACTTTTTCTCAAACTATACAAATTACTCAAAATGATAACTCATTTAAGTTTGCTTTAAACCAGACTTAGGATTTTCAGGAACTTCTTTTGTCTTTTTGGAGATTTCAATTCCTTTCCTTCTTCCTTACCTTTTGAAGAGTCTAGTGTCTTCAACCTGACACTAAGATCATCCAAGTTCTCAAGCATAACATTTCTTATAATGAAACTTTTAATTCATGTTTTATTTAGAACTAGTTATTCTCTAAATATACAATATATCACTAATTCTGTCTTTCCATGTGAAGTGTATTTTTAAATCCTGTACATTTCTCTAGATTTTTTTCCATTTTATTTCAAAGTATAACTTATAAATCTAAAAAAAAAACAGTTGTTCTCAACACATTATGGATACTTTGACAAGAATATAGAATTCTGTCTAGAATATCCAGTTTTCCCATGAAAATCTGATTACAACTCATTTTTCTTTAAACTGGCATTTTTCTGCACTTTTTTAAAAGACATTTAATTCATTTTTAATACTCTGAACATTCCTAGATGATGGAATTTGAGCCTCTATATCCCTTATTTTTTTTTACTCACAATTTCTTTTTTTTTTTGCTATGTCTTTTAAGACATTCTTTTAATTTATTTTCTGAAATATTTAAATGCTTTCCTTTCAAGGAACGTTTTATTATTCTTTAATAATATCTTGATCTTGTTTTACTGAATGCAGAATCTTCTGGAATCTGTGAGGATATAGATTTGAAAAGTCATTTTTCTTATATGTTTCTTTTGACATCATTTCTGTTTTTTACGATGCCTCTCTAAATTTATGCTTAGATTCCTGGAAACATATGGTGAGATTTCTTCTCAATCAATAAATTTCAATAAAAGGATTCATGTTAAATATTATTCATTGAACCTGATTTCCTATAGGTCTCTTATTTCATGAGAGGAGACATCAGCTGACAGCCTTCAGTTTAACTTGCATGGGGGAGAATTTACAAGCATCCTGTGGCTACCAAACCTGTGTTTTGCCAAAATAAAATATTACTTTGAGTCTTTGCCCACCATAAATAGATTCTTCCTTTGCTTTGGACAGCAGATCTCCAATGTTCATCAAGAAGCCAGCCTCTTTAAAAGTTCACTGTGGAGGTATGTGGTCATTTGCCCTTAGTATTCCAAATATAAGCATAATTAAACAACTCTGATATTTAGCCTACTCCTGTTCTTTGAACTTACAGACTCACTAGGGCTCTGCTGGGAAGCACAATTTTTCCTTCATGCTTCAATCTCCTCCTTTTTATGTATCCAGGTTGCCACTAGATTCCTTCAGGATTTTTGTACTGGAATTCATGCATATTTCAAAGTCTAATCAACTGATGGAATCCCTGTCATTACAAGAGCAGTTATTAATGTGTTTAATTTTATACAATTTTAAGGTGATTGCATGAAATTTGGTGCAAGTTGTGATACAAATGTATGTACTTAGCCGTCTTGAAATCTAGCACAGCCAACATGCTGCCAAGGTTGCAATAGGTAAGAGTTGGGCTTACAATGCTACACAGATAACAAGGTTTCTAATTCACTGCCTGAAATTCATTCATCTTTTTGTTAACTGTAAACAGAGGTGGTGGTGATGAAGATAACGTCTATATTTCTCTGCACTAAAGGGTTAAATCCATTAAACCTATAGAGAACTTTTGGTAATATCGCCATTTTGATGATGTTAGTTCTGCCTATCCATGAACAGGGTATATTTTTCCATCTTCTAAGATCTTCTTCTATTTCTCTCTTTAGGGTTCTGTAGTTTTCATTGTATAAATCTTTCACCTCTTTTGTTAGGTTTATTCCCAAGTATTTTATTTTATTTTTTTTTTTGAGGATATTGTGAATGGGGTGTTTTTCCTCATTTCCATTTCAGAAGTTTTGTCACTGATATACAGAAATGCCTTTGATTTATGCGTGTTGATTTTATATCCTGCCACTTTGCTGAATTCATTTATTAGATCTAGTAGTTTCTTTGTAGACCCTTTTGGGTCTTCTAGGTATAGAATCATGTTGTCCGCAAATAGTGATAATTTAAGTTCTTCTTTTCCTATTTTTATGCCTTTAATTTCTTTCATCTCTGTCTAATTGCTCTGGCCAGTATTTCAGAACTATATTGAATAGAAGTGGTGATAGAGGGCATCCCTGTCTTGTTCCAGATTTTAGAGGGAATGCCTTCAATTTTTCTCCATTCAGAATGATGCTAGCCTGAGGCTTAGCATAGATAGCTTTTACAATGTTGAGGTAAGTTCCTGTTATCCCTAGTTTTTCTAATGTTTTGAACATAAAGGGATGCTGTACTTTGTCGCATGCTTTTTCTTTGTCTATCGAGATGATCCTATAGGTTTAATGCAATGCCAATCAAAATCCCAATGGCATTTCTTGTAGAAATAGATAAAGCAATCATGAAATTCATATGGAAAAATAAAAGACCCAGAATAGCAAAAGCAACTCTAAGCAGGAAGTGTGAATCAGACGGCATAGTGATACCAGATTTCAAACTATACTACAGAGAAATAGTAACAAAAGCAGCATGGTACTGGTACCAAAACAGGCGGGTGGACCAATAGTACAGAATAGAGGACACAGAGACTAATCCACAAAGTTACAACTATCTTATATTTGATAAAGGGGCTAAAAGCATGCAATGGAGGAAGGATAGCATCTTCAACAAATGGTGCTGGGAAAACTGGAAATCCATACTCAACAAAATGAAACTGAATACCCTTCTCTCGCCATGCACAAAAGTTAACTCAAAATGGATCAAGGAGCTTGATATCAAATCAGAGACTCTGCATCTGATAGAAGAAAAAGTTGGCTCCGATCTACATATCGTGGGGTCGGGCTCCAAATTCCTTAAGAGGACACCCATAGCACAAGAGTTAATAACAAGAATCAACAAATGGGACTTACTTAAACTAAAAAGTTTTTTCTCAGCAAAAGAAACAATAAGAGAGGTAAATAGGGAGCCTACATCATGGGAACAAATTTTTACTCCTCACACTTCAGATAGAGCCCTAATATCCAGAGTTTACAAAGAACTCAAAAAATTAAACAATAAGAAAACAAATAATCCAATCAACAAATGGACCAAGGACCTGAACAGACACTTCTCAGAGGAGGACATACACTCAATCAACAAGTACATGAAAAAATGCTCACCATCTCTAGCAGTCAGAGAAATGCAAATCAAAACCACCCTAAGATACCATCTCACTCCAGTAAGATTGGCAGACATTGTGAAGTCAAACAACAACAAGTGCTGGCGAGGCTGTGGGGAAAAGGGTACACTTGTACATTGCTGGTGGGACTGCAAATTGGTGTGGCCAATTTGGAAAGCAGCATAGAGATTCCTGGGAAAGCTGGGAATGGAACCACCATTTGACCCAGCTATTGCCCTTCTCAGACTATTCCCTGAAGACCTTAAAAGAGTGTACTATGGGGATACTGCTACATCAATGTTGATAGCAGCACAATTCACAATAGCTAGACTGTGGAACCAACCTTCAATAGATGAATGGATTAAAAATGTGGTATTTATACACAATGGAGTATTACTCTGCACTAAAAAATGACAAAATCATGGAATTTGCAGGGAAATGGATGGCACTAGAGCAAGTGAAGAAATAAATGGATGGCACTAGCTAAGTGAAGCTAGCCAATCCCTAAAAAACAAATGCCAAATGTCATCTTTGATATAAGGAGAACAACTAAGAACAGAATAGGGAGGAAGAGCATGAGAAGAAGATCACCATTAAACAGGGTGGAGAGGGGGGAGGGAAAGAGAGAGAAAAGGGAAATTGCATGGTAAAGGAAGGAGACCCTCATTGTTATACAAAAATTACATATAAGAGGAAGTGAGGGGAAAGTGAAAAATAAACAAGAGAGAGAAATGAATTACAGTAGATGGGGTAGAGAGAGAAGATGAGAGGAGAGGGAAGGGGAGGGGAGGGGGGATAGTAGAGGATAGGAAGGGCAGCAGAATACAACAGACACGAGTATGGCAGTATGTAAAAATGTGGATGTGGAACCGATGTGAATCTGCAATATGTACACGGGGTAAAAATGGGAGTTCATAATCTGCTTGAATCAAATGTATGAAATATGATATGTCAAGAGCTTTGTAATCTTTTGAACAACAACTAATAAAAAAATAAAGTGTTAAATCCATTGGTATGTGGATCACATATATTAATCTTTGGCTTGAAAGCAGCTGCTCCAGAGATATTTAACTGACCTATAAAGAATTCTGGATTTTTTAAATAGAAAAAGAAAGAAAGAAAACATTTCTAGGAAGCTATAGAGAAGAGGCTCAGGCTCAGTGTATTAAAGTTATGGAAGCACATATTAAGGGTGTGTGTGTGTGTGTGTGTGTGTGTGTGTGTATCAATTGAATTGATTATATAACAATTGAATTGTTCATCAATGAAATAACCCACCTCAGTAAAACAGAGTCCTTAGTCACCAGAATATTCTAGCAGGGATCTGATGATCATCTGTGAGGAAACACCTCTGCTTTGGGAGAGAGGTTTATTTAAATAGCCTGCATCTCCCTTTTAACTCTTAGACTTTAATGCACAGTCAACTGTTCCCTGAAAATGAGAGGGGGAAAAAGGGAAAACCTATGCCACAAAATGAAAGTAAAACACAAGTCAAGTAGCTAGCCAAAGTACATGCCTCTCAGGCTAAGAGAGCCATCTGATGATCAAAACATGTTCTTGTGTGTCTCCAGAGAGATGTCAGCTCCTCTGTAATCAGTATAATAGTATCTGTCTTCTAAAGTTTTTTGCTTGCTTTAACTGTGGTTTCTTTTAATACTCTTCTAATTTATTCACTGCTGCTAATTTGCCCAGCCAGAGGGAATATATTTAAGCATAACAATTATTAATAAAGTGATGTTAATTATAAGAAAAAATAATTATTTCTTGAGCAGTAGCATTTCTACTCTCATTACAAAGGAGTTCAAAGCAGTTTTGAACCATTATAAAACGCATATCTGATCTTTGGTTTCATGGATCTTTTCATTAATTCATCTATTTTCACACTGGTCTTGTATAATCATGTGACAACTTTCTAAGCCTGAGATGAAGGAAACTGTCTTGTGTTTATGATAATGGTGAAGGAAAATCTGCACAGTGTCTCCTATCTATTAATGTTGATGAGTTTTTATAAACTAAAATACTTACAGGGGGCTATCAGGTCAAGGGATTGTTTGTTTGGGTTGCTATTAAATAAACTAACTTTAAAACACAACTGTTCTATTCTCTTCCTAGTACTATATAAAGAAAAAGCAACAGTCTAAGCTTGTTCATTCAAACTGAGCATCAGAGTAGAAAGAATGGGTCTGTGGTAAATGATAGAAGATGTGTGTTAATGTGGTATTAAAATTCGGTGTGATGATACATCAAAATGATTAAAATTGTTTTAGGAGAAGGAAATGCTAACTATCCTAATATAATCATTATATTTTATATACATGTATCAATATATTACAATGCACCCCATAAAAACATGTAATTAAAATAATAATTGATAAAATTTTAAAATTCACTTTGAAATATTACAGATATATTTAAAGTTACAAACATTACTCAAGTCAATAGCTGTGTACCCAGCATGAATTATCATGAACTATCAAAAAATAGTTACAAAAGATCTTAGAGACTCAGGTGTACCCAACCTTCCCGTCTATCCACCTTACCCATCTGTGCTCTCAAATGTCATTAAAACGTTTCACCCCTAATAGTTCCAGAAATTCCTCTGTGTGTTTATGTCACATATTTGACTACCTACAATTTCATATATGTAATACATAATTATGTATCTTTAAGAATAAATATGCTGCCAGGCACGGTGGCACAAGTCTGTAATCCCAGTGGTTTGGGAGGCTGAGGCAATAGAATGGAATTCAAAGCCAGCCTCAGCAATTTAGCGAGGCACTTAAGAAGTCAGCAAGACTCTGTCTCTAGTAAAATATAAAAAAAGATCTGGGGATATGGCTCAGTGTTTGAGTGCCCCTGGGTTCAACCCCCAGAACCAAACACACACACACATAAACACACACACACACACACACACACACACACACACACACACACAAAACAAAGAATAAATATGCTGCTTGGCACTGTGAGACACACATGTAATCCCAGCAACTCTGGAAGTTAAGGAGGATTTCAAATTCTAAACCAGCCTCAACAATTTAATAAATCTCTGCAACAAAATAAGAAATAAAAAGGCTGAAGATATAAGTCAGTGGTAAAGCACACCTGAGTTCAATCCCCAGTACAAAAAAAAGAATATTGTTTTAAGAGAGAGAGAGAGAGAGAGAGAATTTTTTAATATTTATTTTTTAGTTTGTTTTTCGGCAGACACAACATCTTTGTTTGTATGTGGTGCTGAGGATCAAACCCAGGCCGCACGCATGCCAGGCGAGCGCGCTACTGCTTGAGCCACATCCCCAGTCCAAAAAGAATGTTTTTTTCACATTTTGAAATTTACATACATGTGCAACATACTGTATGTATTATTTCACCAATAGTTTTTCTACCCAAATTATACCTGTAAAATTCATCCACATTGCTAAATGTAATTCTGATCCATCCTTAGTTATTGCTGTATAATATCAGTTACAGTTGCAGTAAGACTTACTTACCAATCTATTAATACCTTTATGGACTTTTTGCATATATTGATGTATTTTGCATCTATTACCCTAAATTTGCATAGATATTTTTCTATTACCTCTTTAATGCACCAGAATTTATTGCTATATAGAGTTGAAAATAGGAATCCAATTTCATTTCTTTTAGAGTGATAAATCATGAATTCATGAACCAATGTCATTTGGTAAATGTTTAACAATTTTCTGATTGATTTGTCAGGTCAGAGATTTTTATATACCATGTTTCTATTGGTCTACTTGTCCATGCCTCTGCCAATCACATTACTTTAACTGCAATAAAATTTATTTAATCATTTTAAAACATTCAAATATCTAAGTAACCAAAGAATTCTCTTTTACTAATAATTCTTTTTATTTGCTTATCTCTTTGTATTTACTGTAGGAATGCATTTTTTGCCTTTCTTTTTTTAAACATGAATATTTTACAATTTTATATCTTCCTTCAAATATTGCTTTAACTACAGAATTCAAGTTGTGGGTTCAAATATTTACATTATTCTTTAGTTCTACAAGTGCTGTAACCTACAATTTTTTTGTTGTTATTATTATTAGATATTTAAATTATTCTATACTTTACTTAAATTATTAAGTAAAGGAAGTTGTAATTTTTATTCTAACATTGATTTTTTTAGTCAATCACACCAGAGGCTTTGGTGTGATGACATCTATTGTTTGAAATTTGTTGAGACTTTATACTCTAGTACATAATTTTCTCAAAACTCCATGTACATATTGAATTTTTACTCTTTAATTGTTTGATATAAGTTCTATGTGTGTTCATTAAATTAGATTTATTAATTAATCTGTCCAAACATTCCTTCTTTTCCCTGTGTTTGATTTATCACTTATAAAAACAAATATGGTAAACTCTACCTCTCTGTTAAGTGATTTGTGAGCATGCGATTTTTGCCAAATTTGCTTTATAAATATCGAAGTTATTTTTATATATTGAAATATATATTATTATATTATTATATAATATATCATATATATTATATATATCACATATATTATATATATTATATATTATATATATTGAAGAGTGTTAACTTTAATATTTTAATATAACATGATAACTGATCAACTAAAACATTAATTTTATACAGTTACTATAAAATCTAGTACTAATACTATAAAATTCTAGTACTAGTCCAGCAGATTTTATTCATTGGATGTTTGCTAGAATAATTTCTCTATCAGTTAACTTTTAATAGTTTTATGTAGTTTTATACAATACCTTCCAGGAAGTTTTAAAAACTACATCCAGGAAGAGCTTGTGTACCCATTAGTCTCTCTGATAGTAACATCTCGTATTACTATAGTACATAATTAAATTGACAAAATTAACATTGAACAATCCACAGATCTTATCTAGACTTCACCAGTTTTATAGGCACTCATTGAAGTGTGTGTATGCATAGTTTCATGCAATTTTTTTTTTTTTGGTACCAGGGATTGAACCCAGGTGTGCTTAACCACTGAGCCATATCTTCAGCCCTTTTTGTTTTGTATTCTGAGACAGGGTTTCACTAGGTTGTTTATTGTCTTGCTAAGTTACTGAGGCTGGTTTCAAACCTGCAATCCTCCTGCCTCAGCCACCAGAACTGCAATTTTATTGCATGATCAGCTTTATATATCTGCCATTATATAATTGGTCCATTCAGGACCAATGCTTCTGTTACTGCAAGGCTTCTTCCTGTGCTCCTGTATTTGTCTTACATTTTTTTCAATAAGCCATGGGTATGAATATCTGGACAAAATATTCTATTTCTCAAATGTTCAAAAACGATTCAAACTATTTAAGCTACTTTCCCATCCAACACTGTGCAGACCTAGAAAAACATGTCTATTTCCTGAAACCAGCCCAGAGCTGCCATCTGGTATACATTACTACTCAGCTAACTAAAACTGTGTATCTGGTGATCTGTGTCTTCACCTGGTATTGGGTATTTGTTATCTGAAGATGTAGGAATTTGCATTTGATATTCATTATGTACTATTTAGATATTTATAGAAAAGGTTGAGATTGTTTGTAAGACCACAAATCAATCCTTATGTAGAGTATTTAGAATAGAAAATAATAAGTCAGTGGTCATTTTTTTCCTTCTAGCAATCAGCATATGCCACACATAAATCTTTCTCAGGCTCCAGACTCTAGTCAGTATTCCGTGTCTATGAATTTAAGTGCTCATTCCCCCACTAAAAAGATCCAATGTCTATTATTTCCACCATAGTCAGTACACCACAAGCCTGAGCATCTACCCCAGATCCATGTAGTAAGTGCAAAAATCTGTGTGATTATTAGCTTATAACTTGAGGTTAAATGTGCTTCCTAGGTGAAACAATGCCATATTTGTTTAGTTTTCTAACTCTACATCTCTGAAGAAATGTCTTAATCTATTGTGGAGGAATTGTCTTCCATATCTCTAAGGTTATAATAACAGAAAGTGACAGAAAACCTGTTCTGAGCCCTTACTGTATGTGTGAAACTCTGAAATCCACTTAACAAGTTGTTGCATTTCATTCGCACAGCAAGCCTGTGGGGGTAGTCCTATTATTATCCCTGTTTTACTGATGAGAAAATTGAGACTTTTGGAGGTTCACTTGTCTGGTAAAGGTTTTTTTCAGAAAACAAAGAGCAGAATCTTAAATGAGATGTGAATGTAAGTAATCTCCTACCCTATTATGTTCTGAAGAACTCATTTTTAGACTTCCTGTATTCAAAACTAGAAAAGTGATTCAACATATATGATTTAAAAAAAAAAGCCAGATCCAAGCAGCATGAATTTAGGAGATAACACATTTTTTTTCTTGATCAAATTCAGACAGAGTTATTTTTTAAACTAAAAAGATAACAAAAATCTACAGACCAAGTGGTATTTGAAGTGTGAAGATTTGGAAAAATGAGCTACATGCAAAATTACCTTTTTCACTTGAAAATAAGTGTAGAGAATGGTCAGTGTGCTCCACTGTAACTAAACATGAGAACATAAAACACTTCAGGATGTGACAGCACCGTGTCAGTGGACTGGACAAAAGTTGACAGTGAAAAAGACCAATGTTCTTTAGAAGAATAAGCCAAAGCAATACATTGATTTATTCGTAACAGTGAATTAAAGAAAACAAATTTCATATTCTATCTGGTGAAGGTACAAAGAAGGAGCAGTTAAGGAGCAACCTTAACTGCTAGCTGGCTAATGGATTCTCTCATGAGATCAGAAATGAGGTCAGGCTCATTATGCAGAGTCTGCTTGGAGTCCATTTCTAAAGGTGTGGGATGTGGCAGGCAGTTTTCTTGCTAGAAGCATGCATTGTTACATCCGGTCACGTAGCAAGAATGGAGTGTCTGACAATGATGGACAGTGCAGTAGCAGCCTTGCTGTGTGGAAATTAATTGGAAGTCCTCTTCTGGAGAACTGCTATCTTCTGTTACGACACAGAAACTTGATTGTGCTAATAATGTGTGTCCAACTCCATAAGAGGCATGCTGCAGGGCAGCAGCTAGGATTTCTTGAGACAAAAAAAAAAAAAAAAAAACCTTGCAGAAAATGATCAAAGAGGAAGTTTTTAGGTGAATGGCAACCTTAGTCCACCCCAGTTACTATAATAAATTGCCACAGACTGGGTGCCTTAAACAACAGACATTCATTTCTCACAGATCTGAAGGCTGGGGAGCCCAACACCAAAGGACCGGTGAACTCAGTGGTCTCATGAGGGTCAGCATCCTGGTTTAGAGATGGCCTGCTTTTCGCTGTGTCCTCACGTGGTGGAAAGTAGTGAGATGAGAAGTATACTTTCTGGGATTTTCTGATATGGGCACTAATCTCATTCCTGCAGCTTCACCTTCATGAGCCAGCTACCTCCCAGTGGTCCCAACTCCTAACACCATCCCCTTCAGGATTAGGGCTTCCACATATATATCTTGGACTTACACATATATTTAGTTCATAGAAGATGGCTGAATTCTCATTTTCAGAGTATAAATAAATATTCCATGGACATCCTGTAGAGTCACGGGAAGAGTGAGCTTTATGCCACATATAACATATGCAATATAAGAGCACTTATTCTAATTTAAAAAGGTTCACATATGCTTAGTACTAAAATTAAAAGTAATGCTAATAAGAGCAAGACAGACAATTATTGAAATTAGCCCCCAAAAAATAAACCAATGGTAATAAGATAAACCTGATAGTCGTCTCTTAACAGATGCTAGGATGACAGGAATTTCATATTACTACTAATGGTAGTAGTAACAGAGTTAATAGTTATCATCTCAGTTTTACAAGTAAAGTAACAGTCTTTTAAAAGGTTAAACAAATAGCCCAAGGAAATCCAACATCAGAGTCTATATAGTAAACTACTCTACTGTATGTTTTCCAGCTCTCCCTATCTGTAACATAAGCCCATTGGTAGCAAAGAGTAGATAACAAATGATAAGAGGAGACACTATCCCATCTATGCATATATGTGAGACATTTAAAAATTCATGTGTATGTATCTTAAGGTACCTTGACATAAATACATATCTGCATATATTTTACCTTATGAGTATATGTAATGAATATACATAGTATTAAGATTAACGTGTAATTTATATGCATATTTTAGATAAATAGATACTACACACACACACACACACACACTTAATACAGCCTACTTATCTTGTGAAAATTTATGGTTTTTGTTAACTGTATGTTACAGATGAGAAAACTGAGTCACAGAGAGATTGATCACTTGGTCTATTGACCCAAGAACTTCTCCTAGGCATGGGCTGTCAGGTCTCTGGCTTCACTCGTATCCACAGACCTCTACTACCCAAGTTAGGGGCAAGGAAGCAAAATCAGAATGAGGAAGAGCTCTGGAGAACAAGTTTAGTAGAAGGTTTAAGTCAGGGCCACTTTCAATCACATTACGATGCCCTTTTCCACTCCTTCTTCAACATTTTCTTGAAGAAATCTGTTGTTAAGCCAACAGAAAAATAAAGCTCATGCTACTGACTTGCAATCAAGGCTGATCCAAGATCAATGAAACATAGTAAGACAGCACAGGGACAAGACAGGCAGTAGCGTCACAACCTTAGATCCCTGGCTTGCTTGTGCACAGGCTACATGTGCCTTTTGGAAGGATAATACAAAATGTTTTAAAAATAAGAGTGCACATATGTTCAGTGGTATATGTGTGTGAATGTGTGTACAGTCACACACTTTAGTCTGTGTTTGTGCAGTGTGCATGTGCATATTCATTCCTATGACACACAGTTTTGATTTTTAGGAAAAAAAATTTAAATACTCAAACTTTTCTAGAAGATAAGATCTGAGATTCTTTAATCAAATGAGACATCCTTGGAATCATTTATAATAAATTGTTCCCTAATTAAATTTTATTTCTAGTGAAAGTATGATAGATTAATATCTATCATATTAAGCTTGGGGATTGTACCACTGCTTGAGATATTTGGATTGTTATCTAAGAATAACACCAGTTCTGGATTAACAATAGCACCCAACTTATATTTGCCACAAGACACTGGAGCCGAAATAGTGCCCAGGATCCCAAAATGTTGTTCATGTATAAGTATTGTATTTTACCAAGTTGGCACCATGAATGTTGCCATTGGCTTCAAATAGATTTTTTTAAAAGGTTGGATGGAAAATGGCCAAGAATTGGTGTATCAGGTAGTAATTCCTATAGAAGCTTAATAATTAAGTCCAGTGAAGCTGTCCTGATTCTACCACTTGTCTTCATTGTAAACTTTGGTATTCTTAATTTTTCTGTGTCTAAGCTTCTTTGTCTGAGAGATGGAAATATTTTCTACACATAGAGTTGTTGTGAGAATTAAATCAGTTAATACTTGTAAAACTCTTAAAACATCATTACCCAAAGGACATGTATGAAGACTTGAATTGGGTGTCAACATACTTTATGTATAAACAGAGATATGAAAAATTGTGTAATAAGAATTGTAATGCAAAAAACAACAACAAAGTACATGTATAAAGGCATGAATTGGTGTGAACATACTCTATATATAAAGATATAAAAAATTGTACTCTATATGTGTAATAAGAATTGTAATTGTAATGCATTCTTCTGTTGTGTAATAAGAATTGTAATTGTAATGCATTCTTCTGTCATGTATTTAAAAAAAATAAAATCAATAAAACTAAAAAAAAATCCATGGCACATAATAGTTCACACATATATGTGCATGTTGAACAAAAATCAGTGGAAACCCCAGTCCTTCCTTTGTATTTTAAAGCATAACAACAATAAAAAATATACTCCAAAGACCAGGTATGTAATCAGGGTACTTCTTCATGTAGAGTTAATGAGGGAGCACTGTAGGGGTCCCTAGAATTCCATATACATAGCTCTCAGGAGCGTTGGCTGGCCTTTTTCCAAAGAATGGGGAAACTTGAACAGATGTGCTATATACATACCTACAAAAATCCAGTTATTGTGAACTTACATCTAACAAACAAATCACTGGCCAAACATCCCCAGAAAAAAAATGACACTCTAGGTAATTTCAGGATGCATGAACCACTGCAATCTCTATTTGTCCCCTCCCTTCTGGATTACTCCTGTTCCCTAGGCCATGATGCTCACTTAGTCATGTAGGTTGCCCAACATTATGCGCCAAACCCCTTCACTGATGTTTTTCCTGAGGCCATGACAAACACACTCTTCACCCTAAACTCCATCAAGCCATGATTTTTTCTAAGTCCTATTTTAATTGGCTGGTTTATGTAAGATATACTCTGTTTGTAGGTAAATGCTACCAACAACTTTGGACAAAAATATTTGTATTTTCAAAAAATACATCTAGAGCCATTTCTAATTTTGCCCAGAGAATGAGGCCAGTGCTTATCCCAGGAACAAAAGAATGGGTTTCAATGGTGGGTAGGGTTGAGGTGGGAGGTGCATAGGTGGTTTTCATCAAACCACACCACCCACTTTGATTTGATATCTACTATAGGGCATATGTCTGCTAACCCTGTTTCTTAATAAGTGCTAGAACATAATACATGAATTAACAATTCATATTTATTATATTTCAGGCACTGTATTTATATGCATGCATTTATTTCATTCTCACAGTAATAGCCCTGTGAGGTATGATGTAGGAGTTATTATTTGTATAAACAAGGACACAGGTTTGCAATAATTTAAGAATTTTGTGAAAGGCAAACAGCTAATAAATTGAGTCAGGAATTTAATCCGGTCTGCTTGATTCAAAAGATCTCATGTGCAAGAATAACATTATTCTGTTATTACTTCAGTTGAGAGAGAAAGTGTGTTCAAGACACCTAATTCTATTGTTCAAAACATGTCCTTTACATATGGAATATCTACACAATGGGTGAAATGGATTGCATTGATGTGGAGCACAATTACTTTAGACCTTGGGAAAAGAGGCAATTTTCTATCATTATGGTTATTTTAATGCCAAAAAAGTCATGTCTACACATAATCATTTACTTTTTACATACTTAACTTCTCAAAGTAAAGAAATATTTTGATGTCTGAGGGACCCTCTTAGCTCTCCTGCTCTGTCCCTGGGCCTCCATTTCTCCAAGTAGGCTTGCAGACTCTCCTTATGTTCAAATGTGAACCTTTGTTCAATATTCAACTATTCTACAAAGCTTTCTTCTACGGAGACTTCTCTGATTTCTTCATTGAGAAAGAAACTAACATAAAACCCCTCTCCCTTCTCTTAACTTCCAAAGTCACCTAACTTTTCATTTATATCATGAACAATTAGTCAAATAGGCTTTCATGATAAAATACTAGATTGAGACAACAGAAATTTCATTTCTCATAGTTCTGGAGACTGAACAGGCCAGATCCAGATGTTGGGAGGGTTAGTTTTTAATAGAAGCCTCCTTCTTCTTGACCGGGCCTTGCTTCTTTCTGGGTCCTCAGTTGGCATTTCTCTGTGTGAAACGACTCATGGTGTTTCTTCTTCTTCATATAATGATATCAGTCCTATAGAATTAATGTCTGTATCAGTCAATGTTCTGTTATTATACCTGAGAAAATTTGCTTATAAAGAGAAAAGTTTATATTGATTCATGATTTCAGAGGTTCCAGTCCATGATTGATTGGCTTCAGTGATTTTAGGCCTGGGGTGGTGAGGCAACCCATCGTGGAAGGGGCACATGGTGGACAAGAATCCCTCATCTCATGACTGGGGACCAAAAGAGAAAGACACTAGAGTTACACGGTACCCTTCAAGGAAACATCACAATGACCTAAGAGTTTCCCATTGGCCATGCATCTTAAAGATTCCATCACTTCCCAATAACAGACACCTAGGGACCAAGTCTTTAACATTTGAGTCTGTGAGAGAGATTTCAGATGCAAACTAGAGTGGGGCCACACTCTTGTGACTTCATGTAACCTTATTACCTTCTAAAAGTCCCCATTTCTATATACAGTCATATTGAAGGTTACCGCTTCAACATGAATTTTGGAGAATGAAAATCACAATGTTACTACATGATGTTAGGTTTTACTTGATATTCAGAATCATAGTTGTTGTAGCCTCAGTTAACTCACCACTAGCTTGTGAGCATCAAGAGGAAAGTGGTTAGTATGTCTATCCAATCCTTCTCTGTATCTCCTATATTTTACGTTACAAATAATACTAATAGCTATCATTCACTAAATTGAGTGCATTCAGCATTTCATACACATTTTTTCCAATCCTAACAATAACATTGTGGGGTAAACAATATCACCCACACATTAGAGATGATGAAACTGAAGCTCATATAAATTTGCCATCTTAGTAAAGTTCTCATGATTAATAATTGACAGAACCAAAAGAGCCTTTGGCCTACTTAAAAAAATACATACACACACACACACACACACACACACAGTTTTTCATCCAAATATACCCCTCATGACAATTGTTGAAACAAATTAATGTCATAAGGAAAGTCATTGGTGCTATTAGTTCTCATATTCTCCATAGGCAGGGGAATTTAGGGTATCTTCTCTGGTTTGAAGGAACAGAGGTGTAAAGTATTGAAATTTAAGTAGATCCGAAGCCAAAGAAACACCTTCTTTGCCAGACTTCCACAGGAAGCAATATTGAAGTGATTAAAAAAGGTGAGCGAGGTGAAGAAGGTATAAAGAAGCTGCCTGACATAATAATGACAATATATTTCAATATCATAATGAAACAGTAAAACATAAAACATTGCCTGGGTTTATCAGGCATCCAGATTTATTCATGGAATCTCAGGATGTGATTTTTATGGGCAATAAGGGGCCCACCTGCTCCACAATCATCCCTCATTATCTGTCCTCAGTGCCCAAAATTACCACATTGTTGTAACCAGTGGTTTAAGAGTTTAGAAGACACCAGTCCCAGTTGTACACTACTCCTCATTAAAACATAAAACTCTAACCTGTCAGAGCAGTTAACCCATTAATGTAGTAGCACATCACATTTAATCCAAGCTAGAAGATAAGCATTCTTTTTTAATGGCAGCACATACTGCATCAAGACAGATCAGGTATGTAACACATTTCACATAAATAAATGTTCTGGCAAAGCATGAAGTCTTTGAGAGGCCAAGGATGGACAGGGGAGAAAAGGAAAGGAACTTGGAGGAAAGAACAGGACAGAATACAATTAGAGTAGGGATGGGTTGTTACTAAAAGCCACCCATCAATTATTCTCTGGGTTGCCCCAAGAATAAATCACTAAAATGTTGGATTCAGTGATGAGTACAAGTTTTGCGGACCTAGGCTTTCTTACAAAGGCAAAGCAGAAAGTGAAGAAAATGTTTGAGACTGGAAGGTCTGAATCAAGTAAGATAAATGAGTGGCATTTAGTCATTTCCTATCTCTTTGCCATTTACAGTCTGGGAAATCATTTGTACAGCCTTCTGCGGAGCAAGAGATGAACTGTGATGTGAATTGGTGCTTTCAATTTTTCATGTGTTAATTTTCTATTTGTCTGATGTGTCCAGAAACATTTACCTGTCTTTTCCTAAATTGTCTGGATAATTGCTTCAATTCTCTGCTTTGCTTTAGCTGTGAAAACCTGTCCCATTTAAGGCATTTTTCTTTCAAATCACACTCACTTGGTTAACGTGTTTCTACTGAAGCAATGAGGTCAAGATGGGTAGTTAGATCTGACAATTCAGATTGTCTAAGTTCCTGACTCAGTTACTTGAGGTTTGAAAGAGGGAACATTAAAAAAATGGCAAAGCCTTGTTCTTCTTAACTACTTTAAACTGTAAATAATTAACCACATGTCAAAGAAAGCTGAAATGGAACTCTCTTTCTCCTACACCTTCCTTTCCAATAAATTGTCTCATGTACAGCTGGGTATGATAGTGGGAAGATACTTTGTAGATGGCATATTTTTCTCATTCTCTAATTGCTAATCCTTTCCACAGATGTACAATGGCTTACAGTCAATGCCTTGTCCAAATTCAGGACAGTTATTTTAGACATCGAATCTACTTTATGTAACCAGATTAGAAGACTGGGAAAGAGTCTTAAAACTAGTCTTACATATGGGTATCTATGATTGGCTCCTTATATCCAAGAATGTATTGGCAATAAGGAGTTGTGACCTGCATGAAGGAATTTAATTTGTATAAGTGAAAATGTGGTGACTGAACTTCAACATCTTTGCATATATATTAGCATTATTAAGAATACTAGCATTCACATCATTAAGAATATAAAGTTAGAAAACAAAGCTGTGGGAGGGTACTGGTAAGTAATTTTTTTTGTTGAACAAATTTTCTGAACAGAGATGTAACTATTCTCATGTATAAATCTATTACTTGGTTACAAAGTCCATTTACTAATATTTTCATTGTGCAAAGCTAATATTTTATTGTAATGATCCACATAAACTAAGAAAATGAAAAACTTGTGTAAAGGAATTGGAAAAAAAGTTTCTAATGCTAATTAGTCTGCATCTTTCATTGTGTAGCTACACAAAGCATGTTTAAGACAAAGCTTACAATCTGAATAATAAGACACAGACACAGTACGTGGCACAACTTGCAAAGGGATGCCTGAATATTCAAACCATAAGACCCACCAAAGTTCTAAGGCAGAAATTTTACTTCCATTTGCAATGTGGTAATTATGGGGAGACTGGATTTCTTAAAATTTGGGCCTCAAACATGAGAAGCATCTTTATTTTTGAAGATCTTGAGTAAAATCTTTGGGATTGAAAAACTGCTTGAGAAAAATGTCCAAGGTAGACAAGAATACAGTTGAGTCAATCATTGGCTTGGAGTTAAGAGCATCCTTGAGTATCAAAGGGAAGATCAGTAAGGGAGACAGCAGCTCAATTTTATCAGTATATAATACAAAGTATTTAGGGATAGAGCATTGTTTTGTTCTGTTAAAAATCTGTATCAATCACTGGCAGGTGTATGAACTTTTTGGTTACATTTATGTAGATTTAGAAATTTTTTTAAGATCATGGGATCTAAAAATATTCTGAAATTCAGCATAGCCTGCAGTTGATAATTCACCTTGAGAAATTTCTATTAAATATCCAAGAAAAATATCATTCCAAAGTTTGGAGTTAAGTTTTCCTCAGTTTAAATAAATTAAAGCACATCCTTAAAATAAAAAGTACAAGTGTCTATGTAACACAGAATTCTGCAAAAATATTCAACACAGTTCAAAGATGCTCATGCAATTTTTTTTGGAAAATAAAATAGGCATATAATAAAGTAGATTATGTAAGTCCTTGATTTTAAAAAATATATATATACATATCTACAACACAACACACACATGTAAAAAGGTTAAGAAGTCATAAATGACACAAACCAAAATGCGGTTAATGGTTTTCTCCAGATAGTAGAGTTACAGGATTATTTTTTTAAATATTGATATGCATTTAAATGTGTTTTACAGTAAATTTTTTGTAGCATAATGTGAACTTCTTAAAAAATAAAACTATGGGACCTTTCAGTGCATCTTTTATTGTGTAGCTAACATTTTTGTTTTCTAACTTTATATTCTTAATGATGAGATCATGCAGACCTCATAGCGGTCATATAGCTTAAGTCTGAACACAGGTCACTGTTCCTTCCAACACTAATCACCAAAGTTCTGAGTGATGAAAAAACAAATAAAAATAAATTCACGGCCTTTCTTCACTGCTGTATCCAAACAGTATCATTTGGTTTTTTAAACAGTGTTTTAGTTTTCTCATTTGTGTAAAGAGTAACTAATATTTAATATCTCATTTGACTTGAAGATACCATATATATATATATATATATATATATATATATATATATATATGACTGAATTAGCTATTCATTAAAAACATTCATTGCATATAACAGTGATTGAATATCATCACCCAAACACTGTTAGGTGAGTGATTCATAGGAAAGTACCAAAACAAACCTCATCAGTTTGGGTTTTTTAGAATGATTTCCATAGTTTCTTAAATTTGGAAATAAAACATATTATTTATAATCCATACACTCCAGTTTGTTTATAAAATATTATTTTTATGGGTGTATAATACATAATATTTGGATTTATTATGCCATATTCATATATGCGCATAATTTGATGAATCTCATTCCTCTTCCCTTTCCCTTTCCCTTCTGTCCCCTATCCTATTTCATATTCTACTGATCTCTATTATCATTGTTGTTGTTGTTATTACTACTATTTTAATCAGTGCATCATAGTTATATATAAAAGCATGATTCCTTGGGATATATTTGCACAGGGACATAGCACAGATAAATTGGTATATCTCCTTCAGGGGTAGTACTTTCCCATTCTCTCTCCTTCTTCCTCCCTCTCAAACCCCTTCCTCTGCTCTATTGATCTACCTTCTATTTTTATGAGATCACTCTCTCTCTCTCTCTTTTTTTTTCATTTATTTCTCTTTCTTGCTTCCACATATGAGTGAAAACATTTGACCCCTGACTTCCTGGATCTAGCTTATTACATTTAGCATGATGTTCTCTATTTTCATCCATTTACCAGAAAATGACATAAATTAATTCTTCTTTATGACTGAGTATAAATCCACTGTGTGTGTGTGTGTCACATTTTTCTTTACCCATTAGTCTGTCTACAGATACCTAGACTGACTCCATAACTTGACTATTGTGAATTGCACTGCGGTAAACATTGGTATGCATGTGTGCCTGTAATATGCTGATTTTAGTTTTCTTGGATAAATATCAAGGATTGGGATAGCTGAGTCACATTGTGGTTTAATTTGTAATCTTAGGAGGAATCTTTGTATTGCTTTCTAAAGTGTTTGAACAAATCTTCAGTCCCACCAACAATGTATAAGTATTACATAATGTACCCACATCCTCACCAGCACTTATTTTTATTTGTATTCTTTATGATTGACATTTTACTTGTAGTGAGATAAAATGTCAGTAAAATTTTGATTTGCATTTCCCTAACTTATAAAATATTCTTGAATAAAAGGGAAACTAGCACATAATACAAATATAAGAAAGGATAATTATAATTTAGGTTTTTTTAAAAATCCAGATATAATTGCTAATGCTTATAAAAGGTGCATTTGAAATCCATTTGGACATTGATTTGAAATATTTACATATTTTGTTCAACATCTATATATTTTATGAAAATATTGGTTGTACATTATAATAAATTTAAAGTAAAATAAATTTAATAGTGAAAATAATTAATAGTGAAAAGTAAAAATGCAATTACATATGCACACCAAATATTTATGCATCCTTATATAATTATTTGTAACATATAAATATGTAATGAAGTTTGAAGGGATCATGCTAAATTTTTGTAGCTACATTTAAATATCAATATAACATGAATATCTTATCATATATAAAATAAAAATGCATGTCATAATTTGAATGACTGCCAGTGTTCAATTACATGACTATGAAAGAGCATAAAATGATAGAAAAAATTAAAAATGAATTGGGATACAAATTATATTTCAAATTGGGGTGTCTCTATGTGTCAGTATATAAAGTTGAGAATTGGATATCTTGCTTAGTATTTGAACACTAGCAGAGGAAGCAGTTCTGTTTTTATTTGTTTGTGTTCAGATAGCAGTTTAAATTGTTTTATCAGTGTAAATTTGTCTTCATATATATAAATTTGGGAAGTATTTTAAAACGTGTACACGTGTGTCTTCTTTTCTTAACCTTTGAAAGAGTTGGAGTGCTTTTAGTTTTTTTTTTTTTTTTTTTTTCCAGAGTGGCTGGATACTGAGGATTAAACCCAGAGACACTTTCCCACTGAGCCACTTACCTAGTCTGTTTTATTTGTTTATTTTTTAAATATTGAGACAATGTCTTGCTAATTTGCTAAGACTGACCTCAAACTTTTTATCCTCCTGACTTCCCCTCCTGTGTCCCTAGGATTATAGGCAAGTACCACCATTCCTAGCCAGAATGTTTTTAGAAATAGCCAAGAATTTTTTTTTTTTTCAGTTGTTGGGGGGTGTAGACATTGGCTTCAAGACAGAGGCTGTCTCATTTTGTGAGAACTAAGAATCAAAAACTATGGAATCAGAAGTTGCTTAAAACGATGCTTATCTAACCCATTATTATAAATCAGAAAATGATGTCTCTAGAGGTTAGGTGGTTTGATTATAGTTACACTACAAGTACCTGGGGGGTCACAACCTGTACATTGTGACTTGCAGTACTAGGATCTTTTAAGTACACCACACTATATATTACCTTTCGCCTTCTTTTATTTTGTATTATCCTTGTAATTTCCAGCCTAAATTCAAAATAGGATTATTACAAGATAATAAATATTTACCCTTGATCTGGGAATGTTTATTTGGACAAGGGCATTATAAGAAGTAATACACTGATCTCTGTGCATGACATTTATAAACATTTAAAGCACATTTTATTTTTTTATGCTCCTGCATGCCTAGCTCATCAGATTGAAAGCTTTCTCTCCATCAGAAGTCAGTGAATGTAGCCATCTGAATATGTCTGCTTTGATTGAGGAGATGATTGGTGTAGTCAGGTAGTAAGACTGTGGTTTTCTGCAGCCTAACATAAGCCTCATCAGACAGCAAAATTTCTTCAGTGACAAGGATAGATTTGCGGGGAGGCAGGTATGGGTTCGTGGTACTTGGTGACAAGCTATGCTGGCACCCGTGATGCAAAATGTCACTTAATGTAATGGAAACCTCCAGTAACATGGTTAAAATGCCTGCCACAGCTTAGATTTACCAAGCTAGAGGAAAGCTTTTTACGATATTGTTATTGTCATAAGGAAAATGAATCCATAACTCACTGCTGCCTCCCACAAAGGTGGACTGCTATAATTGTGGGAACTGAGAAAAGTCTTTAGCTGTAGAGCAACTGGACCTGCTTTTAGAGGAGATGCTGAATAGCATAGTGACAAGAAAGCACTGAGAGCAGCAAGTGGCTTCTTTATGATAAATCACACCTCTATTGGAACTTTAAGATCACCTTGTTACACTCCACAGATCATCTGGGTCCTTCATCTCAAAAGGAGAAAGATGATCAGAAAATTAAAGGACTAGTATAGCCCTGTACCCAAACTTAAAAATTTGACCCTCTAGTTCTCATAAGCAATGCTCTCTCCTTCATACTCTGAGTCCTACAATTAATGTGAAATAAGAAATCCCCACAGATGTGAGAATAACCTGGATGCCTACCAGCAGTATATTCTATAAGGCTCATAAGGCATGTGTATTAAAGTCTATTTCCTCCAAGTCCCTTGTCCTGTAATTTGGAGAAATGACTGCTAGGTTATTAGTGGCACCTGAGAAAAATCTTTATAAGCTAATTGTTTATTCTCATATGGAAGGGGTTATTGGAATAGTGCACTCTTTAGAATGATCTTTGCGTATGTGAAATAGAACTTTTAATTAAAATAGCATTTTTTTTAAAGAGAGAGTGAGAGAGGAGGAAGGGAGAGAGAGAGAGAGAGAGAGAGAGAGAGAGAGAGAGAGAGAGAGAATTTTTTTAATATTTATTTATTTTTTTTAGTTCTCGGCGGACACAACATCTTTGTTGGTATGTGGTGCTGAGGATCGAACCCCGGCCACACGCATGCCAGGCAAGCGCGCTACCGCTTGAGCCACAGCCCCAGCCCTAAAATAGCATTTAATTAAAATAGCATTTTAACAAGAAGAGTAAAACTTGCTAATAAGTGCACTTATTAAATATGGACAATTCGATAAGTGATCTAGAAAGTCAAGAGAATTTCATTGAATTTTTAAAATTTACTCAGTAATGCCTATATTACCTTGATTTGGTCTAGGGTCAGTTACTCCCTGACACTGTCCATGGTTCTGAAAGTTCTAGCAATGTAATACAGCATCATGGCAGTGTTATGGCAGAATCCTTTTGAAGTGATTGTAATGTTATTTGTTTTAATTTATTTCAAGTAAGTAAGAAAGTTACATAAAATCACTTACAGTTTTCTTAATGCTATTTTTGTTCCTCAGTGGTCTTTCATTGACTCTAAATTTACAAATCATTTAAAAAATGTAAATAATAATATGTGTCCCAAAAGACAATCACAAAAGATAGAATTCAAATGAATTTTTTTTTTTTGAGGGGAAATGTGACCTAAGCTGAATGTGTCTTCAGATGTCACTAAATGCAAAGGAGGTGTAGGAGGGGGAATTTTGAAACACATAGAGATTTAGGCCAGACTGATGAATGCTAGGATGTTATAACTGGAAGTTTCCAGCAGAAGAATCCCTGAGGAACACAAGAAGGTATCTGACCAGAGAGAGAATATACCACAGTTCAAATGTTTAATCTGTCCATCAAATGTTACAAGCTAAATTAGACTTTCTTCAAACCCTATTACCCCTTTCCTTACCCCTACTAGCCTAACCCCCAATCCAAGAAGTTTCCCCAATACCAATTGTTCTAAAAGTTTTAAATGTGGGCTTTTTGTGGTTGTTAATTTTCACATTTCACAAGACTTCACTTTTTATTATCTATGAGAAAAGGTTACATATTTATTAACATTAAGTGAATAAAAGCCTTTTGAATTTCTACAGGTATTACAACCAGTATCAGGGATAAATATCAAGAAAGTAGTTTTGAAAGAAAAGTTTGAAGAAGATTAATATTTGAATGCCTTTATAATATAAATACAGCTGATTACCTGTCCTTTTGCACATTTATTGTTTTTTTCTTTTCTCCTTGAGTTAAAGTTAGAGCAGGTACACTATATGACTCTCCCACAGCACTGTCCCTAGCATGTAGTAGTTCTGCATAAAGTAGTTCTGAGAAGGCCTGAATATACATTCTTGTGCCTCGCAATTAAATTTGATTTAATTAACTAAGCTTTGTTGTTTTCCAGTTGTCTTTGATGAAATGTAATTACATACCATTCCTAAATATGTGTGCTTTTTCATATATACTTTTAAGGTGGTAAAACTTACACAACAAAATTCATCACACTTATCATTTGAAAGTGTGGTTCTGTGCCATTAGATATATTCACATTATTAAGTAGCCATCACATTTTATTAATCCATTCATCTGTCTACGTGTGCTTAGGTTACTTCTTCCTTTTGACTATTGTGGATAATGTTGCCATTAGCATGGGTGTATGGATATCTGAGTCCTTGCTTTTGTTTCTTTTGTGTATATACCCAGAGATGAACTTGTTAGACCTAAAGGGAATTTTGTTTAGTTTTTGAAGAAATTGCCATATTATTTTTCACAGCAATCACACCATTTTACATTACCACAGATAAGACACAAGGGTTCTAATTTCTCTATTTCCTATTTGTTGATAATAGTCATTCTAGTGGATGTTCAGGGCATCCCCTTGTGGAATTGACTGGCATTTATCTAAGGATTTGTGATGTTGAGCATACATTCATGATTTTATTGTCCCTTTGGATAGCTTTAGAAAACTATCTGTTCAAGTTCTTTGCCCATTTTTCAAATCAGATTTTTGCTGTTGTTGAGTTGTAAGAGTTCTTATATATTTTGAATATTAATCTCTTATCAGGTACATGTTTTGTAAATTTTTCTCCTATTCTATATGTTGCTTTTTTACTCTGCTGATAATATCCTTTCATACACAAATTTTAAATTTTGAATGGGATTCAATTTATTCATGTTTATCTTTTGTTGCTTGTGATTTGGTATTATTTTTAAAAATATTGCCAAATATAGTGTCTTGCTTTATTCTAACTCATATTTTTTTTTTGCTCTTGCATTTCAGTACGTTATACATATTGGGCTAATTTGGGAGTATGATGGAATAAAGTACTTAATTTCTTTTTCCTTTCTTTTTGTATGTGGATGTCTAGATTTCCCAACACTGGAAACAGTCATTTTCTCAATGAATGGTCTTAGTACCCCTGTAAAAAGTCATTTGGCTTTATATGTAAGGGCTTATTCCAGATACTCTACTCTTTTACACTAAAACAACGCTTTAAAGTTAGAGAACATGCTCCAGTTTGAAAGTGTAACTTCCCAAATTCATGCTGAAACTTAATCCCCATTCATTTATTTTGCTTGTAAATTACCTAGGCTCAGGTGTTTTGCTACAGCAACAACAAAAAGACTAATACAAGGTGTATCTCCCCACTAGAAGTAAAATAGTTACCTACATGGATACTAAGGTGTTTATTATACTTTTCTTTTCTGGAACTAAGGGAATGAGGAGATCTCCACTGGGATCTTGTACATGAGGACTGAAGAAGAAAACTCAGTGAAAAATGGGGGAAAAGGCACAGAAAGAACAGAAACAGCACAGGGATGGGTAACCCCAATTTGCAATCTGACTTAGAAAAGCAGAAGTTTGTTTATATTCTTGTATCCTCTCCACTTCAGATTCTTCCTCTTCATTCCATTGTATCAATGCTGAAGTAAGTACCAGAGATAGCTCCAGAGTACCAATGTGGACCAATTTGTTTTTTAAGCTCTTTTTCTATTTTGTATGCAATTCTTCAATACTCTTTTCCCCTTCCAAAGTTATATACAAACATGCCAAGGTGAGTAAGCTTAAGAACAATCTGGTAGCCAATCTCTGAAGAAAAGGTAAACATTTGAGGGATTATACATTGGGATTCACAGGATTTATTCAGAGATATGTGTATAGACTTACATTCATGCAATTATTTGGAAATCTACTGAAAGCTTGGTAGCGGCATGTGTGAGATTATACTTCCTCTACAGTGTGCTTGAAACTAGTCAAAGTGTCACTTATGTCCATGATTACAACAGTGAGAATCTGTAATGAATGAAAAGAACCACAGTTGGCAGCTGAGGTGCCTTAGGTTAGAATAGTGCCCCTCAAGGTGACAGTGATGGAGTTCTAGCTGTCAGCAGGGAACCACCATCCCCAGCAGGAGTATGAATGTAGGAATGTGATGCAGATGAATCGGAGAGCAGCAGGAAAGCAGAAGAGAAAGATGAGAAATATAAGTTTTTTTTTTTTAAAATCCTGAATAATTTGTATAAATCCTTTATATTAACTAAGACTACATTTTTACCTAGCAATACAAATGGCCTTTAAAAAAATGTATAGCTTGGGTCAATTTTAAAACATTTGAGAAATTTAAGATAAATAGTTTTGAAATAAACAGAATCTAACTGAATCCTGAATGAAATATGCAAGGATATAATTATGGAAAATAGTTGCATCTTGTTAATGCGCAACAGTTAGAGCTTAAATAGTCGAAAGTTGAAGATATTTTATTTAAATACAGAAATAACTCTCATCTCTTATGACTATTTTTCAGCAAGGACATAAATAAATCTATTGACTTTAAGAGAGCATAGTGACAAAATAGTTATTCAGTAGACTTTTTAAAGATAATGGGATGCACACATGCATTTATCTCCCTCTCTATAATATCATTGCAATAATATTAAAGGAATATTTGCCATAAATTCTTATTTTAGAAAATAACATATTTTGTTGAACTTTGTATACTTGGAGAAAAGAGAAAACTAAAAGATGGTGAATGCCTTCAAGCGTCAAGCACATGAACAAAGCCAGGAGGCAAAAGAATGTAACAGAGTTCCTGAATTGTTTCAGTCCTTAGAGTGCAAAAAAGATAGAAGCAGCAAGACAATGTCAAATAGAACTGAAGGTAAGTGATTCATTGCAGTCCTCTTTGTTTTTCTCACTTTCTATAAGAGAGAAAGGAATGCAATCAGCAAACCCAGCAAAAATCTATCAGAGGAATTGTGGTTCAAATATGAGTCATAGTTAAATAGGATTTAGAAAAAAAAATGTTAGGAGTGAGAATAATTGTAAATAGAGCTCCTTTCCTTTTATAATAATGATCAAGTGAACAAAATTCCACAAATTTGAGAGAACCAAAATAAATAAAGCCATTAATGTAATTGTAATAGGAGAAATACGAAAATGTTCAGGGCTTTGAAGTAAGAAAGACAAAAGTCTTAAATTCATAAACTATATTAAGTTTGAGAAAACAAATTTGAAATGGCAAAAGAACATGGAAATTTAAATGATATATGATAGCTCAGCTGAAAATATTTGCAAGATTTATGAAGCCAAAAATTGTTTAAAAACTAACTCAGAGATCCTAAAATAAATAAAATAAGGCAAATAATCAAATAAAATAAGAAAAAAGAATACAAACAGGTGACTTGTAGTATATGAGCATAAAAGCTGTTTCCAGTTTTCACCACTGCACATACTGCTATGGTAAATACCTCTGTATGTACGTCCATGTGTTCATGTGCAAGTGCTCCTTTTTAGGATACAATTCAGTGGGACACTGAATAGTAGCATGTGCACATGTTTTATTGTTGGTTTGTTTTAGTAGATCCTACCAAATTACCCTCCATTGTGGATCTGCTAATTTACACTCCTTCCAACATTGCATGTGAGTGTTCATTTCCCTAAATTTAGTGTAATGGTTGCAAATGGAACTTCACTAATAGATTTTGCATCTCCTTGATTTATAGTTGTTGTTGTTAGAATAGTTTCCTATGTTGATTAAACAACTATATTTCCTCTTCTAGGATTGTTTTCCCTTATGGGGTTGTATGCTACATGAACTTATTCTTCTTGTACAGCCTTCAAAATTTATTCATAGATTTTTTTTTTTACCCTGTGTGGAAGAAGAATGTTTTCTATGGCTTATGAGAGGAATGCCTATCCATCAAGAGAGGGTGGCATATGCATATTATCCAGAGAAATGGAGCTAACAACATGAATATATCCAAAGAGCAATTATTAATAATGTCTGCCTCAGTGGTAGTAAAGGCCAGGGCAGAGGAGGCCCTCATTTTCATTATAAAACACATTGCATTATTGGACTCTGAAAACTCATGTGTATGCATTATTTTGGATTATTTGGACCTTCTAACTTGTCAATTAGCAGAAAGAATAATCTTTAATATTTGACAAATCCTGGGTTTAAATTTTATTACCAGTAAGAAATTAATGCTATATAATCCTCAATTTCCTCATGTGCAAAATAAGAATAAAAAAGCCCACTGCACAGCTGTGATGTGAGGATTTACCTTTTAAAATTTTTAGCCATTATTAGCCTTAGTTCCCTCTTTTCTCCTTTTGGTGACGTGTCCTTCAAATAATGTTAGATTGCTACTAAAACTTATTAAATCAAGGTTGAATCAAGACGGTCATTCATTACTTATTATGTACAAGTTAATAATTTTAAATTCTATGTGTAATTTCCCATCAAAATCATTACTATGAAGTTAGAGAGAAATGATACAATTGCATTACAGATAAAATACTTTGGAGCAACAGCAAGAAAAATGCCACAAGGAAAAAAATGTTTATGTCTATATTTATTAATCACTGCAACTAACAGGAACTTGTGTTTCACGTTAGAGGGGATGCCGAGATGAATAAGTCATGACACACGCCATCGAAGACCTACATTTTGGTTGAAAAGATGCAAATTGGACTTTGAAAGTCAAAGCTGACTTTGAAAAGAAGGAAATGCTGAGAAGGAAAAAGGAAGAGGAAAAAAATAAGAAAAAGGAATACAGGGAGAAATTACCTGTCTGTAGAAAAGTTGTAATGATATTAACAAAGTATTGTTTTAGAAAGAAATATACAGTTTGGAAAATTTTGTTAGATAAGAGCATATAATGATCAAAAATTTCAAAAAGAGCAGTGGCCCCTAAGTCTTACTTATAGCATTATGGGAAATGCAGAGAATTGCTGGATTGAATGATGGGAAGCGGCAGTTGGTAATACTGTAAAGGGCTGCAGCGGAGTTGAAGCACTTGCATGTGGACACCTCTGTATTTTCTGCCTACAGATGCCTCTGCCTCCTGCTACAGGTAATGCTTGGGTGGTTCTCTTTAGAGGCACTGCACTCCTCTGACCATGTGGTCTAGTTAGGATTATCAATGATATTGCTCTCTTCCCCTCTCATCTTCCACCCCGTAACAAAAAAAAAAAAAAAAAAAAAAACAATGGACATGTAATCCAAACCAGGCCACCCACTCTGTCACCCAGGAATCCAAGTCTTTATTGATGTGGCACATGGACTATGTGGCTATTGGAACTAAGCAGGTTGATTATAGCAGGTTTGTGCAAAGATTCATGAGTAGCTTCATCAGGAGCTGTCTACTGTCTCCTTCTTCCCAAAGTCCTACTTTTTCTCTATCATAGTGAATTCTTCAATATCCTGCCAGTAAACACCCCATGAGAGAGAGAGTGTGTGTGTGTGTGTGTGTGTGTGCATGTGTGTGTGTGTGTGTTTATGAAGTTTTCCTTTTCTTTTTTACTTTGTTTTGCTTAAAACCAACAAAATAAATTTCTGTTGACTATAGCAAACCCTTTGATCTCTGACTGATGAATCTGTCTAAGGGACTTATATGTAATTAACAAACAACAGAGAGCAGGAAAAATTTATTGAAGAGTCCATAGGATGGAGATGTAATTTAAGAAAATTTGTAGCTACAAGGAGTCAGAGTCCAGGGAAGTGAAGGTACACTATTGTGTGGAACTAAGAGGATTTAAAAGGAGTAGATGGATATGCAGCCTGCTAATAAAAATTATAAAGTTCAGTAGAATGAGTATTGGGCTGTGAGGTAAAAAGAAAAAAAAAAATGGGTATGAATCCTAGCTTCTGACTTGGCTTAGGCTAGTTATTTATATACACTGAGCATTTATTCCAATTTTTTAATAACATAGTCATTAATAAACCATTCACTGTCATGTTTTTGCATATATAAATAGTAATATATTCAAAGTGCTCAAAAGAATCTCTGGCATATACAATAGGAGTAGGACTTGGAAAAGTGATTGAATCTT
Source organism: Spermophilus citellus (assembly GCF_964194105.1). NCBI lineage: Eukaryota > Metazoa > Chordata > Mammalia > Rodentia > Sciuridae > Spermophilus > Spermophilus citellus. The sequence continues at coordinate 89,034,329 of NC_138193.1, forward strand.
ACACATAAGCTAAAAGGAAGCAACGATGAACTCAAGCTTTTAACTGTGGGAGAATCAATAGATGAGAATTATAGGTGAACAAGGAAGAGAAATTGGTCTGGAAGAGGGTGGGTGCTATGATCTGAGTGTTTGGTTGCTTCCAAAATTCACATAATGAAATCTAATCTCCCATGTCTCAGAAAAAAGGGGTGGGAACTTGGAAGATGACTAAGTCATGAGGATGGAACCCTTGTAAATGCACCTACCAGGCTTATAAAAACAAGCTAAAGAACTTGCTTGACTCTTCTTTTATCTGAGGACACAAAGACACCACCACCTTTGAGGAACAGGCCCTCCCCAGACACCAAAGCTACCAGAGCTTTGAAGGATCTCTCAGCTTCCAGAACTGTGAGCAACAAATTTCGTTTTTTTTTTTTATGAATTACTCAGTCAAAAGTATCTGTTATAGTAGCCTGAATAGTCTAAAACAGTGGGAAAAAACTGGACTTGTTTAAATTAAAAAAATACCATGTAGATTTTGAAATAACTTTCTTAAAATTTAAGAGAATGATGAAGTTTAACGAAGTTATCTTCATAGTATAAAAAAAACGAAAATGTATTTTAAAGTTAGAAACTACAGAACAATAATATAATGATGGTAAACTTTAGTATGTGCTTATATAAAGAGGATTAGAAAGAAGAATCTGCCAAGGAGACAGAGACAAGTCAAGACTGAAAAGGATACAGCCCCACACCATAGAAGCAAAAGAAGAGATTTTGGAGCGAGGGGTTTTCTCACCCCACTGCCTCACATGCTGTATATGCTACAGAAAGGACTAGCAGGATGGGGATTAAAAGGAATCCACTAAATTGTTTCATTAGTGAAGTCTTCTCAGAGATTTGTTTCAGCAAAGTCATGAAAATAGCATGCGATGCAAGGAACTGTGGGAAGGATGTCTCATTTATGTTTCATATTGCTTCTGATTTATGCACAAGAAGGTGTTTGGGGAATGGCGGAGGGTACAGAAAAAAAGGAAAACAAAGGAGAAGAATTTCCCACAAAATGAAATAATTAGTACTGGAATAATTAGAAGTGATTGGAGAGTAGAGCAGCAATTATACTGTTTAGTGTACTCATGCAAATTAATGTGTGAAAAAATCCTGCAAAAAAATCGTGCATTTGGAAGCCATGTAGTCCAAATACCTACACCGTAAATCCATTACATCTCTATTAATGGTTGAAAGCCATGTGCACAATATGTTAATTATGTATTTCAAACAAACCACAGGAACATAGATTTTGATATTGATATTTGATAAACAATGGAATGTAAAGATATATTTTGACAAACTTTCCAAGACAAGTGATTTCTTCCCCAAGTCATTTTTCTCTAATCATAAACTTCTGCCTTTTTTCCAAAAAAAGGCATTACTGTATTTCTTTTCATCATGATAGCTCATTTCCCCATTTTTAGCTTCCTGAATGCAATCATGATATATTCAATGATGAGGGTCATATCCTCAAATTGTTATTTAATAATGTACTTTTTATTTAGCTCATTATAAACTCTCAAATTAGCTGGAGAGCAAGGAGATGCACATTATCAATAGTTGTTTTCTGAGCTCTGGGGATACAGATATGAGAACTTGCATAGGACTTCTTTGTATCCTTGATAGGAAAGTTTAAGTGAAAAACTTTGGCACTGAATGGGCATCGTGGGGTACACCTGTAATCCCAGGGGCTCAGGATGCTGAGGCAGGAGGATCTCAAGTTCAGAGTCAGCCTCAGCAACAACTTAGCAAGGTCCTAAGCAACTCAGCAAGACACTTTCTCTTAAAAAAAAAAATTAGGGGCAGGGAGACCTAGGGATGTGGCTAAGTGGTTAAATTCTCCTGGGTTCAATGCCCAACAAAAAAAGGGCTAGGGATATAGCTCAGTTGGTAAGTGCTTGCCTCGCATGCACAAGGCCCTGGGTTCAATCCCTAGCATCACAAAAAAATAAAAATAAAATAAAATAAAAAAACAACAACAAATATATAAAAAAAGAAAGAAACAACAACAACAACAAAAAAAAAAAAAAAAAACAACTGCGGCACTGTGGAAGATGCTCCCAGATTGACATCTGTGTCCCTGATGGGCAAGCATGATCTCAACCCAGAGTTCTTACTGTATTACTGAATGTGTCTACAGTTTTCTCTGAAAGATGTTTAAAAGAGAAAAGCCAGCTAAACAACAACAAAAAATCCAATTCTTAACAATACATAGAAAATTCTCAGTCTGCCCAATCATGTGGAGCAATTTTCAGTTATTTTCTGTGAGAAAAATGAGTACTGGATTTTTGGATATGTTGTGATGAACACTGAATTTCCTAGAGAAAAAGATTAATTATTTTAAAAAAGACTCCAAGTTACATGTTTTCTTTTTCTTTCTTTTTTTTTCTTTTTACAGTTATATCCCTATACTTAGGTGGAACTTACGTTATTTATAAAATTTATATTAAAATTTAGTTATGGATGCCAAGTTTACACTAACAAAACAAGTAACATAGGCAAATGTTGGCACTGGGCAGCCAAAAAAGTCAGCACTCCCCCATACCCACTCCACTGCTTTTCTATTTTTGCAGAGCTGGTGATTGAACTCCTAATCTCTGTGAGATAGGCATTCTACTGCTGCTAGGTATACCTCACCCATGCTGCCAGCATTTTAGCAATGAATTGCGACCCTACAACATCTCCCTGTCAGCTTCTGCAGACTGTGAGGGTTATGGCTCACCAGGCTCTGTTCTCTGTCCAGGTGATGGCAGGCATTGGGTTCAGATGTTCAAAATCCAAACTCCAGGCTCTCAGAGGTTTGGCAGTGAGACCCCTGTGTTCTAACTTTTAGAAACACACCTGACTTCTGTTCTCATCCAAGGGGAACAAATACTGTTCTGGTAGGAAGACCTAGCTAAATAAATTAGTGGAAAAATTTAGATAAACAGAAATTCATATTGGGGATTTCTATGATCTTTAATTCTAGGCAACTAATTTTTGTTGAAATTTTTAGATTTGTCTCAAATTTATATAACTATTTTCCCCCAATTCCAAACTGTGTGTGCATGTGTGGGTGTATGTGTGTGTGTGTGTGTGTGTGTGTGTGTGTGTGTATTTTTTCTGATCCAAATGTTTTAAATTTAGGGGATCACAGGTCAGACCCATTCCCTTAGTATTCAGGCTAGTGAGCTATTGTCCACATACACAGAGTACAGAGTGGGCAGTATGTATGAGACTCCCCTTTCTATTCTTTATTCTATGGCATGTTTCAGGCTTCTTTTCAGAGTTAGAAGTAAATAGGAAGGTAGAAAAGGCATTAAAAATATACAACTCCATGAAATGGAATTACTTATTTCAAACACATGAAGTACTTTTTGAAAGCAAACCTTATTTCATCTTCAGATGCATGGGAAGGACAAAGAAAAAGATTGATTTTCCATGATATTGGAGAAAGAAAATAAATAAAATAAACTGTTATATCAGAAAATGTATTATGCGTTTAGGTAGTAAAACAATAATACCCACAATTTCACAAAATATGGAATAATAGGCTTATCACTTATTAAAAAAATAATAATTAATTTCTGGTAACCTTTTTACATTCCCAGAAAAGTGGGGAATGGTAGCATGGTCCCCCTTAATCATCAAACAGTTGCCATTAAGAGTAAAGCAATAGGGTCATAATTATTATTTTTTATTATTTTATCTGATGCATTGGGTTCTTAATTCTACAGAGTGTATGTGGAATGACTGAATGATATAATACATATAATTCATATAATACAAGGTGAGATGCTTTCATGCCTCATGCAAACTAGAATCATAGGGTCCTGTCTTCCTAATCCCTTACTTTAATGTTTTCAAACTACACTTTAAAACTCACTGGTAGATCCAGAAATTAATTTGATCTGATAGAACAAAACAATTTCTCATGAAGCAGAAAAAGTAGAATAAAAAGCAGGAGAGTACATTACAAGTTTAAAGGTAAATATAGGTTTTCTAAGCTTTTGATTCAAGGTAGTGTGTGTGTGTGTGTGTGTGTGTGCGCGCGCGCGCACACGCGTGTATGCTGAATCTTAAGGTAAAATATACATCTCATTGTGGATCATCTCAAAAAATATTTGAAAACTACTTTATATTTGTCCTTTATTGAAGTAGTTAATTTTGATCTCTATTTTATTTACATGAGGACAATTGACCTTGGAAAGAAGTGAATTGTTTGAGATCTCTGAGGTATGTGGAAGAAGGTAGCATGCTGATGAACTGTCCACATAATTTAATTCTAAAATTTTACAACCGGTACCAAACAAAAAGAATATTCCTCCAGTTTGTCCAAGTGAGTTCCATTCTTATGTTACTTATAATTCAAGCTTTTGCTCAAACTGACTTAGAATCCATAAAGAAATAAGATTTCTGAGAAGTGTTCATTTTACATATTGTAATTCTATTGTTTAATAAGATATGTATGTAGGCCTGGGGCTGGGGCTCACTGGTAGAGTGCTTGCCTAGCATGTGTGAGGCCAATGTTTGATCCTCAGCACTACATAAAAATAAGTAAATATAATAAAGATATTGTGAAAAAAAATTAAAAATACTTAAAAAGATATGCATTTAATTATATAGAGAGTTTCTTACTAATACACACACATATGGTCTATAATATACTACATACTGTACAGCATATATAGAGGTAGAGATATACACATACATATATGTGAATACACATACAAAATAGTACTTAACTAGAAAGAAGAGAGCACTGTGAAATAAACCAAGAACTTGGTCCTAATTAGAATTAGTTATGAATTTACATCAATGTATTTTACCTGGAGCTAGTTTCTTTTGAGATGTAGAAAGCAAATTACACAGGAATTCTTATCCTTCTGTCACAGTATTCAATCATTATACAGAATATGTCCTTTACCTGGGCATCAAGTGCCGATGTGCCATATCTTAATGCATATAAGGATAATAGTTGGTGAACTATCAAAATAATAAAAACAAAGAGATTCTTTAAAATTCACTCCTTCTTCATATTATTAATTTATATTGTATACCATTAAAACATGATAATGATGTAGACTTTATCAGTCATGTATCAATCATATATGTAGGTGTTCTCTGTTTGGGGGTATCTCTAACTATAAAGAAAACCAGAAACATACTGTATGCATTCCTATAATATTTAGCTAGCTCCTATTTAATATTATCCTATTCATGAAATTGATGCAAACCCATTTGCCCCATTGTTATATCCAAACAATGTTCTTAGCATCAGTTATTTTAGAATTAAAGAGTGTGTGAAGATCAAGTCTGACTTTTAACAGTTTAGCTTTGGACTTTCTAGAAATTTGGCAAACCAATGTGATACCTACACCTAGGTTTATGGTTATTCTTATAAAATTAATGATGCTTAGAAATTCCTTCATTTGATTTTTGCTAAATGACTTTAACTGATTTTGTATTTTTTGCTTACATATCCTCAAACTCCTCTCCTCTGCAGCCTTCCATTCATTCACTTAAGCTTCCAGAAACTTCTAAAAATTATTGCTCTCTGGAAGAAATTACACCAGTCATTGAATTGATACAAATAATTAAGTCTGGTTTTCAGAAACTTTTGTCTAATTGATCAAATATTAAGAATTTCTGACAATGAAAAAAATGAAGATCTAGGGGATCCAAGATGGTGGATTAGAGGGAGGCTGCATTCTGTGTTTCTTCGTGACCTTGGATTCTAGTAGTGGGAACACTGATTCTCTGTGAGTTATTAGAGGATCACTGACTGCTGCTCCCATGCAGAAAGCCCGGCCTCCATTCCCATGCAGAATACCTGGCAATTGCTCACATGCAGGACCTCTGGCCATCACTCGCATGTGAACCCCCATGTATCAACGTGGGGCTTCCCCCCACCCTCGTCACCTCCATCTTGGGACACTGCCACCACTGTCATAGTCCTCTACATGCAGTGGCCTGTACCTGGGGATGCAGGACAGAATCTGGAGACAGGTGCCAGACACAACACTGCATGCCACAGAACTGCATCTCTGAACACACCACCCAACACGACCACCCAGCCCAACCCCATCCGACATCACATTTCTAAAAGCAGGCATCTCCATCTTGGGGCAATTCCCAGTTTGGAACACCTGCTGGGGCTTAGAAGCAATATCAAAGTACCCATAGTTCCCAACTTCCCCTTCTTCCCCACAGCCACTAACCCAGCACAGTGCTTGCAGCTACACATCCCGTCTCTAGCTCACAAAGCCTGACCCTGAACTGCCCAGTACAAAACAGCTCTTGCAACAGGGTCACAGATCCCAGAGCTTAGCCCACAAGACCTCCATAGAGAGAGATTCCTGACTGGGAAATAGAAAGGGAGCGGGTGAGTGAGATACAGTTTAGAGAACAAATTAGTGACTATTACTATTTACTTTTTAGTTTTTTCAATACTTTTTTAGTTGTAGATGGATACAATACCTTGATTTTATTTGTTTTTTATTTTTATGTGGTGCCAGGGATCAAACCCAGTGCCTCATGAATGCTAGGTAAGCACTCTACCAGTGAGCCACAACCCTGGCGTCTGAGATATTACTATTTATTTATAGTTTCCATATACATCTATGACAGATCCACCATGGAAAGGGTGATAGAAGGCCCATCCTCTTTTTACATCACTTCCTAGACATCACTTGATGTCTAGAATAAACTCAGAGCCATTTGTGTACTACCATGCCATGACTTTGTGCTCTCCTTCCATACATGCAGCCTCCTAAAACCAAGAAAGAATAAAGCCAGTTGCTAAGCAACTGAGGGGTGAGGAGTGGATTCACAGAGGCATCTTCTGCATCAGGATATCAATCAACAGATTTCAAAAACCAGGATGTGCAGGAGAATAAAACCTGCTGAATCACATTTTAGGGGAAAGATAGAAAGTTAAATTTCAGTTTAGAATATAGTATGAATTTGCCACATAGAGGTTTGTTTTCTTTAGAACATTATTAGATTCTTACAAACAAAATCAACTAAATGAATGCTTATCTTGAAAATGAATACTTTGTAAGCTAGTTGAGTAGTACACAAAAAGTAGCTTTCAAAGAGAATATTTTGTCTGACCAAAGAGAACTATGCAGATCAGAGGAAAACTTCCAATGAAGAATGTATTTTACAAAGTTGTATATATAAATTGAAGATCCGAATGACTATTACAGAATCAGCATCTGTGAGGGAGCACACAGTTGGATTTTTAAGACTCGGAATAGAACATATCTGAGAACACGTTGAGGAATAAATTTATAAGGCTCCCCTGAAGCACATGTCTAGAGTTGAGACAAACTGGATATTCCTGTATCGTCTTGATTTTCATACATTCTAAATGTATAGAACTAATCTTAAATAATCCAGCTGAAACTTGGATTTTTTTCCCCTGGATTACTGCTGGATCCCCTGGCAAAAAAAAAAAAAAAAAAAAGAGAGAATAGAAAGAGGCTTGGCTTCTTGGAGTCAGGACTTAAGGTCCAGGATCCTATTGTTAATTTCAAAGGTAAGAAAATGCCATATTATACAGAAGAGACACAAAATGTTCATGAGAGTGTGGAGGAGCTGCCCACAGTTTTTCGTGTAGAAGTGCTAACATATCAAGAGAGATGGCATATTGGTTGACAGAGGTAATGGTCTGGGGGTCCGAGAGGCTTAGGTTCACTCTCTATTTTCTTTGTATTTCTGCAAATTACATAAGTGCTCCTTAAATTTCAGCTATCTGTGGTGTGGCTATTATATTAATACATAACTTTAAGGTTATTTTTTTAGATCACTAAGAAAATGAGGAAAAAAATTAGTCAACAAAGTAAGTGCTAGTGAAAAATTTTACTGTCTTTGATTATAAAGAAAGAAAGGGTTTTCTGCTCCAGGTTAAAAGTCTGCAGAATGCAAATCAAGAGGAATTTTTTTTTTTTTTGGTGTACTTCTGAAGCCATGAAAAGGCAAAAAAAAAAAAAAAAACTGCAGCGATTGGTTGAACAAATTACATAAAAGAGATTTATGCAACAGGGGAGTCCTGACAACTATGCTAAACATGCATCAACAGACCTTTTCCATTTATTTCGCCAATGAGGGAAATTAAAAAGTCTGATCAAACATTGCTTGAGGACTTATCAAACACATTGTTCTCAATAGCAACAACAAAAACACAACTCCAGAAGGAAATGAATTGTTAGCATTTTGATGATGCTTTGACTTCAAGTTGAAAAGGAATCAGAACTTCTAAGAATCAAATCCTAAAACATTATTAGATGTGTTTAAAATTTCTCCCCTTCATTAACCACTTCAGATAGGCTTTTACTTCTCATTTTTGTGATTAAAAAAAATTTCTACATTTACTTTTGCTTTTTTTTCTTCCTTCCTTGAGGAGCAGGGTACCAGTGATTGAACCTAGGGTCACTACCACTGAACTATATCCCCAGCTCTTTTTACATGATCTCACTCAGTTGACCAGGCTAGCTTCAAACTTACCATCCTCCTGCCTCAGCCTCCAGAGTAGCTGGGATTACAGACTTGTGCCATGGAAACTGGCTGTTTAAATTATAAAAGCCAAACATCAATGTATTTATAGCAAAATTCTGACAAAATCATATAAAGATTCGTCATGTCCCATTTTCTACTGGTAACCACAGTATTTATAACACATATGTATATTTAGAAATCATTTTGTTGCTTTTTCTGGATGGAGGAAGGACATGGATGCTATATTAAAATGATTACTCTGCAGTAGGTTTTTTCACTTAACTACATGCCCTGGAAATCAGTTTTTGTCTACACATACTGCATACATACCATGAATCATATTTATGTATATTTACTTTCTTTCAATGAGTAAAGTCTTGTTTTTGAATATTTAGCTCTTGATGCAACATGAATTTTTATTTGTGAATGATAAGAAAAGTAGGTAAGTAGTTTTCTTTTCCCAAAAGAATTATTAGTTATTGGTAGTTCACAGTTGCCCTCATGGATTGAAAATATCAAATTGTATTTATATCTTCATATATATATAATATATAATTCCCTTAGGATATGCAATCATATGTATATCTTTACTACCAATAATATGCAATATATAAAATATAACATGTTCAGTACATAGAATACATAGAATATGTGCATATTCATTAGATTACTATACATAACTGAAAATTATTTTGTCCATTTCTGGGCTAATTTCATGCTATTGATGTTTTTTAAATAACAGTTTTATTTTGACATGATTTACATATTGTTTAAAAAAATCACCTTTTAAAAGCAAATAATTCAGTAGTTTCTAGTGCATTCAAGGGGTTGTGCAACTATCATCAACACTATCCAATTCCAGAAGTTTTTCATCACTCTGAACAGAAATCCCAGATCCATTAGCAGTCACTCTTCATTTCCTTCTACCCCCAGACTCTGACTAGACTCTGACTAATATATTTTCTGATTCTAATGATATGCCTATACTGGCTTTTTCATATGGATCAAATGGTTTGTTTTTTTCCTTTTCTTCTTCCTCTTCCCCCTTTTCTTTTCTTTTCTTTTCCTTTTTCTTCCCCCTTTTCTCTTCTTATTCTTCCTTCTTCTTTTTCTCCTTTTTTGTTCTCTTCCATCCTCCTCTTCCTCCTCCTCTTCTTCTCCTTCCTCCCTTCCTTCCTCCTTCCTTCTTCCTTCTTTCTTCTCTTCTTTTTCTTTGGATTGAATCCAGGGATGCTCTACCACTGAGCTACATCCCCAGCCCTTTGAACTTTGAATTTTTAATTTTTCAGGCAGGGTCTCACCAAGTGGTAGAAGTTGGCCTCAAAGTTGTGACCATCCTACGCTAGCTTTCCAAGTCACTTGGGAAGTCAGTTGTTCACCACCATGCCCTTCTTTTTCATATGAATGAAAATATATAATGTGTGTTTGGCTTCTGCACTCAGCATGTTTTCAAGGGTCCCATTGTAGTATGTCTCAAAGCCAGTGCCATTTTGATACATTTGATAGAGTTTTATAAGATATTCTGGCATCTAGAAAGTTTAATTATCATTGTTTTTTCTTAAAATGTTCTTAGATATAACTATGCAATGCTCTTCTCCAGTTTATTTTCACATGTGTGTATCAATGTCATATTTGCTTTGAATTTGTAAATTATTGGGTAGAGATATAGTATTTGTAATATCAACTCTTCTTATACACATACATGAAATATTCCTCTACTCTGTGAGGGGGTTTGGGCATATTAAATATTTATCATTTCCATCAGACTGAAGATTTCTTCTTAAGTGAATTTCTAAGCATTATATAGATTTATTAGCTATTAGGATTATAAACTGTTTTCTGTAATAGTTTTTAATTGATTGTATTGATTATATTATCTGAAAATATTTTTATTTCTTTCTATTGTTTTTAATTTCCTGACTTTGATTTCAGTAATTAAAGCAATGGCTCCAAACTGGATACAGTTTGCACTCCCCAGGAGACATTTGGCAAGATACAGATGACTTCATGATAAATAATTATGTAGCCTACAAAATTAATAGTGACAAAGTTAAGAAATTCTGGATTAGAGCATTCAGTAAAATTCAAAAAGCATTAATTATGATGCACATATTTATTTTGCTTCTGGACTTGATGGGAATATTTATAATATCAGTAATAGTTGTTTCAGTACTCACACCGATGAGCTTTATGAAATTTTAAGTTTTCTTCATTTCCTAGTTTGCTAATATAACTTTGTTTTCTGCATTTTATCCAATAATGGATGCTGAATTATCCCTATTAGCTGATGAGATGTTCATGTGAGTTTTTACATTAATTTATTACAGTAGCATAATACATTGGCAGGTTTTCAAATTTTTGCCTGATCATATCCCCATAACAGAGCTTATTTATTTTTCTAAAAATATTGCTGGATTCTATTTAAATGTTTTAAATCTAGGTTTGTAAGTGATATGTCTGTCTGCACATGTGCACTATGTGTACAAATATTAAGCCATTTGATTCTTGCAACAGTTCTATGAGATAAATATGCTCCAAATATATGTATGAGAAACTTCTACCTAGAAACTGAGTTTGTAAAAATTGTTTGTCCATCATTATTAACCCACGTAAGTATTTAAATTCATTAAAACTCAATGTCAATCAACTATTGAGATTTTTTTCTATATATAGTTAACTTTTCACCAGGTTAAAGCAAAAAACAGCTGTCTTGAACTAGGTTTTAGTGAAATTAATTATCCTGGATTCTAATTTGGCTAAGATTATAATGTGCTAGTTGTAGTATCCTGGTAAACATCCCCTTATATGCCTTCTACTTTCTCATGCAGTGTGTAAGGTAGTGTGAAAATTTGGTATCTTGTGGGTCTTCTAGCTCCAGATATATAAATTTTAATGGATTTTCAGCAGTGCTGGAACATAGTAATTGCACAATGCATATTGATAAATTAACAAATGAGCTAAACATATAATGGATTTGATGAAGATGGCCCATGCATTATTACTAATAGGGATTTCTCATGTAGCCAGAATTCAAATGTGTCCTAGAAATCAGATGCATTACATTATTAGAACAAGAATTCACTTTTTATTTCCAAGCTAAATTTCATTATTTGTCAGTGTTTTGGCAAGAGGACAAATTTGTGAAGAAATTTTAGGCAACTTCTGGACTAATATGAAAAGGGTTCAATTATTAATATCTGCTATGGGCATGGAATATGAAAATACCAGCACCGTGCCTTTATTTGTCAACTCTACACTAGATTATAAAGATTTCATGAATACTTATGATGCTTTGGTTATATAAATAATAGGTCATTGTAATAATAAAAGCAAAGAGTCCTCTCTTGGTAACCCTGAAAAACTAGTAATGAGTCAGTTGTGGAGAATTAGCTTTAATATTCACAGATGAGTTAATGAGAGTCATTGATGATTTACGATGCACTCATTTTTCAGCAGAAACAAAATTCTCTTTTAGAAAGAAGATACCTTGTTCTGTGATGAAATAAGAAAGTAATTTTCTTTATCTAGCTGGACAAATATAAATATAATTCTTAAAATAGCATTTGATTTCTGAACAGCAAAATGTTCAAAAACCTCACTCCCTTAATCAAATGTTTGTTAAGAAGATTTTTTTTTGTACTTCGAGATGATGACATTCTAGAATAGTAGAACTTTCATAACATAAAATGATAATCCATAATACTGTACAAAGGACATATTGATTGCTAGGGTATGAATAAGGATTCTTTCTCAATGCCTGTAATTAACTTTCTCTCTCTATGAACAGCTGAACCTGGTTCACTTCAAATGGTGAATAACATTTCAAAAGATAATTTATTTGAGATAGTGAAACCTAAAATAGAAAATGCATGCATGCATGTTTCAATGTTGAAATTCTCGATTCACATTTAAGTCCTTTAGTTTATATTTAACTGTTTTGTGGATGCAAAAGAACAGTAAAAAATGGCATAGTCCAGTAATCCAGTAATCATATAAAAGGCTTTCCTATAAGAATGATACAAATAGATTTTCTCTTTTTGAAATCTTTGTAATAAAGTATAATTTATTAATTAAGATTTCAAAAAGAGAAAATTAATGGATAAATGCCTAGTGTTATCATTTTCAAAAGAGAATGTTGTTTGGCTCACCTGAATATCAATAGAGATTTAATGGTGGAAATATTATGCTCATTCATGATGTTCTATCCTCATGTTCTAATTGCTTCCCCCAGACCTCACCTCCTAAGACTATCACATCAGAGTTTAGGATTAAACTTCAAAGTATTTATCACATAAGATTTTGTAAAATCTACTCTAAGCTCAATTTATTCATACCTGGTTCCCATTAGATCCATACTCAAATATTTAAGTCTAATCCAACTAATATGCTCTTTGTACCCTAATCAATTAATGTATTATCATTCTAGTTTGTGATACCTTTCTGCCCCTGTTTTTCTAAATGTCAATCTTTTCTTATGTGTGTAGGAAGGGTCTGAGATTTTTTTCCCTTCCTAGAAGCAAAGAAATTAGCCTACTGAAGTTTTATAGATATTGGTAGAAGACATGAATGGAACTTTCAGGTTGGAAACACAGGACTTTCTTACTATTAGTAAAGCAAGTATCATAAGTTTCAGGTTTGTATTATTTCTTCTTGTCCCTAAGTCTCATGCAGATAGCAAGAAGCAATCCAGTTGGATGTTAGATGCGCAGAGTTTTTATCAAGGAACTCAAAGATTATAAGACTTGAATCTTTTATAACTGATTATGCAAGCATGTTCAAACATAGTCTCATAGAGAAGCATTGTCTGTGTTCTATTAGACAAACTTCTTTTCTGTTGAGAAGGATACACTTCTTTATTTTCCATGACTATTCAACATACAAACATCTTTGTAAAGACAGTCCAGAAGAAAAACAAATTGTACAAAAGAACCTCTGCTCATAAGACATGAAAAATAAATGAGATCTATGGAGAATTATCTTCCAACATACATTACTCTCATGGAGGCTGTCATTACTAGCAACGTCCTTTGTCCCTTACCTTCTCTGGATTTCCACCAAACAGTGCATACTCCTCACATCTGCAACTTGCCATCACTTAGAGTGTGTTGCATGTAAAGCCTACCACATACTGAGCACAAAATCCAGCTCAGCTAGGGATCACTATGTTTGCTTCACTTTAAGTATATTGTCATGTCACAAAAGAATAAGTTCTGAAATGGCAAGAACAGTATACTTTTAGCATTCTCAGTGAATAATATAGGCAGAATGAGTGTACGCCTGTCTACTTCAGTTTCTCCATCTAACTGAAATTGTCCGTCTAAAGTGTCTAAAGTGTGATTTAAAAAACAATTCTTTCCTGCTCCCAAACGAGATTCCCATAATGGCTAGTGTCAAAACTTTCTACTTTTTTTATTTCTGAATAATTGAGGCCTTTAGTTCATTCAATTCTCTTAACACTATAGATATCAGTTCTGCCTAATCCTTTAAGATTGTCAAATTTTCCTGGGTTTCTCACCTTTGATACTTCAATATTTAGTAGGTCTCAGAATCCTACATTCCATCTGTCCTTCTGTATTTTAATATTGTTCTGAGTGCATTTTGACCTGTTTAGATTTACCTACATGCAGATTTAAACTCACCACTTAGTGAATTGAGTCAAATTCTTCATATGGTAGCAAAAACTGACAACCTTATTTATCCTACGGTCTTTTCCAGGGTTCAGGACCTGGGCACTATACTTGGGATCATAACTTTTTTCCTTTTAATTCACCCAAATCTTGAGAAAATAATCACTCTACACAAAATTCCTTCATGTGTCAAATATAGATAGCATTTCCCACTTCACAGAATTGTTATGATATATATAAAGTCCTTAAAAGAATAACAATAGGTGGTAATTGCTCAGTAAATAATGAATATTAATTCTAATAATTGTTTTTGCTTTTATTATCATTTACTGTGAAACTTTAATTATAACTCATAGAAGTGAATGGGTTACTGTTCACAAGATTAATGAAATAAAACAAGTAATAATCCTGTCATAATTTCAATAACTAGGAACCCTATTGAAGCCAGAGGCATTAACTAAATCACAGTGGTAAATTTCTGCTCCAAAGGTGTTAGCATCTCTCTCTCCTGAATAGATTCTTCTCTTGAGCCAGCAGAAATATTGGGGTGCATGTGTTCTCTTGCCTCACTCTCTTTTTCACTAAATATGAATGCCAGACTTATCAGAAATCATGCTTCTCTTTAGATTAAAATTCTTAAATGATGGGGAAGAATCCTTGCAGCTAAAACTTCTGATTTGAAGTAAGGAGTCAACATACTTTTCTAAATCTATTGATTTTTAAGTCTTTCGAGTGGAAACTGAGTGCACTGGTACTGAATCTTTTAAATACAAAAATACAAAGTACACGATGTGTTCTTTAAATTTTTCAACTGGCATTAGGAAGAAATTCCTTACTTCTGAAGAAAGTTGGGAAATTTAGATTATTAACTCTATTCCTTTCTTTATTCTAAAACAATTGACAATGGTCACGAAGTGCTGGATAAATATCAAAGAGCAGTATCAGCTTTTCTGCCACCAAATATCAAGATTCTGATAAGTTGAGGAACTCAACAGTGACTTTTTATTGCCTCTATCTCAGGAAATCCTTTGGATATAAATCTAGAACTACAGAACAAAGTCTGAGTACACTTACATATTCAAGTGAACAAATGTAAATATATAATTCTTAAAATAGCATTTGATTTCTGAATAGCAAAATATTCAAAATTTGTTCCATATCCAACAAGTCTACGAGAGAAAAAGCAAAGGAAAGAGCCAGAAGGACTTTCCACAGAGGAGCGGAAGACAGCAAGACAAGTGTTTCTCCTGAGAGCAAATAGGACCAAACTAGTAAGTGACAAGAGTCCAGCCACATAGAAGCAGAGAACTTTTCCTGAGACTCTGCCAATCAGAAAGGTTTGTTTTTCTATTAGAAAAATAATCTTTCAGTGGAGTTGCCTTCTGTGACTGGAACAGAAGATCCTTTTGATCAATGGAAACATGAGCTTTTGAGCAACAAGTGCAATGAGTAAAACTCATGAGATCTCTCCTTGCTATTTCACCTATTGAAGATTTTCAGATTGAAGTCCTATTTTTTTCAGGGTACGTGGTTTCCAGTGGAAAAAAAATGCTCGGAAGAATTTGGTGAAGGAACACAAATGGCTGACAATCTCGAGAAAGCAGAGAGAAATTGAATGTATTTTTTCTAGGAAATTAAAAAGGAAAGATGATTTCATAACTACTTCCAATATTTCACATGATCATTTCCATCTTTCCTCAAGATAGGAAAAATAGGATTAAAATAACATGAGAGAAATGTATGTTGTCCATAACGTAGTTTGAAAGGAATCACAACCCAAAATCTGTGATGTAGAGGAGGGAGGATAAAACAGCACAAGAAGGTGTCCTGATCATGTTTATAAATTCTATACATTATCCACTTCTTACCTCTCAAAAGCCTCTTCGTTTAAGATGAGTGTCATTATGTATGCAAATTAGGGAAGCTATGCTATGTTCAGAGTCTTAAGTGATTTTAATAATTCAATCAATTGAAGTATCCACATGGGTCGCTTAAAAAAAAAAAAAACATGAAAATAATGCAAAGAAAAAAGGCACATCCTTAGTAATGGAACTCTTATAATATTTCCTTGATTAAAACACTGCATTTCTCATGAAAGAAAAGAAGGTATTACTATGAATTAAGTTTTCGAAATGCAAAATTTTGGAATAGCCATTTTTCTCCTCTTGTTTGTGTGCAAGATAATACCATTGAACACATGCATTGCTGAGAAACTACTCCTATTCTTCTTGGTTTGCATCCCACCAAGAGAATTGTGGCCTCATTTTTTCTTTCACAGTACTTAATATTTGGCTACAGCTGCTCTTTGGCAGGAGGTCGGGCATTTGATAATTCTGCTGTGTTGCATAAACATTTTTTACTTCAAAGAGATTGCCTGTCCCATGTCCCGCCGGAATTATTTCAAACCAGATGTCTAATTCTGTCCAACATCTTTAATGTTTTCAAAATCATCTTGAGTATTGTTATTAGAGTATCATTAGGTAAATTTGAAACTTTTTAATGGGCAGTACATATATTCAGACTATTTGTGCAATATGTGCTCTTGTTTCTGAAGTCTTTGGGGTATTTTCACTATTCTCCTAACACATTATTTTTTTACCAGTGTATTTGGTTTTAAATACTTTTGGTAAACATTAGCTTTTCACTTGACAAATATTTATTAAAGTGACTGAAGGATCCAAATATTACACAAAACACTGGGATAAGACATGATACCTACACTGTACCTCCAAGGAGGAAGTAGAGGGCAAGGTAGGCATAAATCCAGTATGAATGTGCTAGTTACAATGGCCGTGCAATCTCAGGCCTGGGAGTTCTTAATATTGTTAGGGGAAGAAAGAAACACTGCGATCAAGGATAAAATTCCCCAGAAACACAGAAAATAACCCTAAGAAGGAAGGTGAACTTAAAGAAAGCTACATAAAGGTATGGTTTCTTCCAAAGAAGAAGTACATATATGTCGACTGAAGTAAGTTTGGGAGATCAAGCAATGTATAATGTGCTAAGATAGCTAGCTTTAATCCTTCAGATTAAGGGAAATATGAAAAATTTAAAACAGGGTATAATATGGTCAAATTTATATCTGATAAAGATATGACGCTCCCACATAGAACCTATTGTATGGAAAATAGGCTTAAGTAGCCCCATCAATCAGAAAGTATTTGAATCACTGCACATGAAGCATTGAGGCAGCATCACAAATGCAGAGAAGAAAAATAATTCAAGAATGGAATCCTCAGAAACTATTTCAGTTAGACATCTAACACATAACCATGATAAAGTCTCAACAAATGCCTCTCAAGTTAAAGAACATAAAAATAATTCACAAAAATCGATTGCAAATGTAAAATTGTCAATAGTCTTGAAAGGAAGGGTCGTATTTTATATTTATGTTTTTCCTCACCTTTTTGCTTTTTATTGAAAGCAGAGACTTCAAAGTATATGGAGATTCATGACAGATATGTGTGTGTGTTTTGTCTTGGAAGGTCTGTGTTGTAATAAGGGAATGCCTCCTGGGGACATCATAAGGTACATGTTCAGCCTGATTACTAGTGGGCACAAGGGTGAAGGCTTCCTTTGTGCTGATAAGTCCAAACATTTCAGTTCAGTGAAGCTCCAAGAATATTTTTACATGACAGATTTGGATCATATGAGAACAGGAAACTGGCTGTATTCTATAGGTTCTCCAAGTTCCCAAGAAATGGGAATACAAGGGAACAATTACAAAATCTTCAAGCATGTATTAACAGAATTTACTCCTCCCAACACTGTCAGTATACTTACCCTGCTCTCCTTTGGCAGTTTTGCAAAGCTCTTCTTACCTTCAATGACACATCATAATTTATTACATATATGCATGTAAGCATATACTCTTTTAACTTATTTAAGGAAATTTATACAATATTTCTGTCTAACCTAAAGGTCATTTCCAATTATTCCTTTAATATTCTTTATAGAATTTGTTTTCTCCTTCAGAAGGGATCCCTGATCTCTTGCTGAATTTGGTGATGGATCTTTTTAAGTCTCCTGTAATTTGGTATAGTGTTTATTTAGCACTCATTTTTAATAACAATACCATTGTTATGCTTGCAGATTATAAGACATTTGTTTTATAATATCCCTAAATTTGGATTTATCTGATGATTTCATAATGAAAATCAGGTTATATATTTTGGGCTAGAATATACATAAGAAATATTATGTCCTTAAGGTATTACATCGAAAGATGCATAGTATACATGTATACTTTACTAATGGTGTTGATTGCAATTTATTTGTTTAAAGGATTATCCAGATTCTGCATGACACAGGTTTTACATAGTTTAGAAGGTTACTTTAAGAATGAACATAACATTTATAAACTATATAAAATCTTGCATTCATCAAACTCAACCATTTCCTGATATACTAAATTTAATGAATAATTCTTATTTAAATGAATTTCACTATAATTCTATAACACTGATTTTCTACCTCATTTTCTTTTACATTTATTAACTGACATCTCATTGTAAAAAAAAAAAAAAAAAAAAAGCTTCCCTTCTCCTCTTCTATGTGTCTGTCTGTATATCTACCTCTCTTCCTACCTACTAATATGTATGAGTGGGGACTCATGGATTCTTACTGTGTCTTGCACAGATACTCATACAAGTTAAAGTTCTTCATTGTAAATTGTGGCTTTTAGCCTTAAAAGGATCCTTTTTTTTCTCATTTAGTGTGTTTTTTCTGTTATTTCTCCTTACTCTGATATTTATATATTTGCTTTCTTATGACTTTCAGTTATCAAGCATGTCTCTGCTCGTTTCTTTAGTCTTAGTCTTTCAGAACCAATTGGTTTTGGATGTGCCTGTCATAAACACATAAAGTTAGGCTCCCTACCAAATTCAAAAGTAGAAGCCTAATCACCAGTGAGATAGTATTAAAAGGTGAGCTTTGGGGACGTGATTAGGTCATAAGGACAGAACTCCTACAAAGGGGACTGGTACCTTTATGCAGGAAGATCAAGTTCTTTGCCCCTTCCCCACATGAGGACACAGTGAGGAAGCACCATCTGTGAAGTGGGTCTTCACCAATCACAAAATGTTTTAGTTCTATGCTGTTTCTGTAGGACCTTTAATTTTCTCCTCTTCCCTCTTTTCTATCACTACTGTGTTCCCAAGGGCCAATTGTCCTCTCCTAGTAGTGATGCTTCTGAGACTGGCAATGCCACTCTTATTTTGACACCTTGCTGTAGTCAGAGTTATGAGTTACCAACTCCCTGATCTGTGTTCAGCGTTTTGGCCCTTAGGGTTGGACTTTCTCTTTCTGACATTGATTTTTATTTTTTTTTACAATGGTCTGTTATCTTTGTCTTCACCATCTGCAATCTATTTAAACTCTCCCTTCTTCCAACTAATTTCTGTAGTGCTAAGTGTGCAACCATGAAGGGAGTTTTTCCAACAATAGAAGTTAGAAATTGGAGTTTATTTTCTTACTTACAAGTAACTTTAAAATTCGCAATATCCTGTATTTTATTAATGCTGATGACATCAACATAACTTTTGTGAGCATCCCTTTAAGATTGTACATACACATATATTTATTTATATTTTTAAGTATTCAAAAGAGTAATGCATATTGAATTTTCATTCTGCGTTTTCAATTGGCTTTGTATGATCCCATGCTTCTATTAACTTTACACTGCTTTTGAAATTTTTTCATCTTGTAAAGATAGCTCTCTATGTATAAAATAATGCTAATTTATAAATCTTTCAATGTACAAAAACCT
The DNA here is from genome assembly GCF_964194105.1 of Spermophilus citellus. Taxonomy (NCBI): domain Eukaryota; kingdom Metazoa; phylum Chordata; class Mammalia; order Rodentia; family Sciuridae; genus Spermophilus; species Spermophilus citellus. The sequence continues at coordinate 89,054,234 of NC_138193.1, forward strand.
ACAATAAAATTGGAAAACAATAATTTCTTTTCCCATAGGCAAATGCCAATAACATTTGATTTTTTCTCTTCCAGAATATTTTTGACATATGTCAAAAGAAATGATACTATATCTATAATTTTACATCTTGCTTTTTTCACTTAACTGTTTCATGTTCTTTTTCCTATGAAATTAAAATTATTCATAAGCATGATTTCCAGTACCTTCCTAGTATTACATCATAGGGACATTTTCTTAATGTTGATTACGATTTTCATTATTAACAAAAATTCTACAATGAACATTTTTGTGCATAATTTTTTATTCATATTTCAGATTATTTGTTTATATTTCTGGAAGGGGACTATATATTGCTGGTGGCACTGCAAATTGGTGCAACCAATCTGTAAAACAGTATGGAGACTCCCTAGAAAACTTGGAATGGAACCTAATTTAACCCAGCTATACCACTCCTCCATCTATACCCAAAGGACTTAAAATCAGCATACTATTGTGACACATCCACATCAGTGTTTGTAGCAGCTCAATTTATAATAGCTAAACTATGGAACCAACCTAGATGCCCTTCAATAGATGAATGGATAAAGAAACTGTGGTATATATACACAATGGAATATTACTCAGCTTTAAAAGAGAAAAAAAATGATGGCCTTTGCAGTTAAATGGATGGAGTTGTAGAATATCATGCTAAGTGAAATAAGCAATCCCCCAAAACCACAGGCCTAATCTTCTCCCTGATAAGTGGATGCTGATCCATAATGGGGGGGGCATAGAATAAATGGAGAAACTTTGTTTGGGCAAAGGCGTGGCGGGGAGGGGAGGGGACATGGGGGTAGGAAATGGTGGCATTAGACATTATTACCCTAGGTACATGTATGACTGCATATATGGTGCAACTCTACTTCATATACTACCAGAGAAATAAAAATCTGTGCTCCATTTGTGTACAATGAACTTAAATGCATTCTACTGTCATCTATAACTAATTAGAACAAATAAAAACAAAGTGAAAGGGGACTATAAACCTACAACTTGATTGTTATTGAATACTAAATTTTGGTTCATTCTCAAAAGCTTGTGAACATAACTTGAAATGTTTGCTTTTAAAATCAGAGTGTGGCAGGTATACTTTGAAGTATAAACACATCTGGAATTGCTTATTCTTGTCCTTATATATGATAAGTAATTTGACATAGTATCAGTTATTGGACCATGATATATTTTTTTAAATTTCTGCACTCTATCATTATTGCTCCATGAGTTTCTGTCCCTCAATTCTGGAGACACTCAAAGCAGCCCTTGGATGTTAAGTTCTGGGATATGAGGTATCCCCCAAAAGTTCATGAGTGAGACAATGTAGGAATGTTTAGGGATTAAAGGATTAGATTATGAGAGTTGTAATCCTCTTGATGGATTAATAATTTGAATGGATTAATGGGTGATAACTGTAGGCAGGTAGGGCAAGGCTGGAGGAAGTAGGACACTGGGAATATGCACCTGGGGATTATATTATCCCTGGTTTCTTGTATCCTCTCTCAGTATGTTTCTTGGCCATCATGAAATGAGGAGTTCTCCTCCACCACATCTTTCTTCCATAATGTTCTACTTCACCTTGGGCTCAGAGCTATGGAGTTGACTCACCATGGACTGAACCTCTGAAACAGTGAGCCAAAAATGATGAACTTTTCCTCCTCTGTGCTATTATTACCAGGTCCTTTGGTCATAGAGATGAAAAACTAACACATTTGTATATTAAGTGGATTTTTTTTTGCCTGAATATGTCTCTGCTAACAACTTTCCAATTTATCTCTCTAGCTCACAATGCTCCTTTGAATGCAAATGACATTGTGCAATAGTCAACTTATTTATACTTTGATATCTAGGAGGCATCTCAATTTTAATAGGAATCTCAGTTTTAGCAAGCCTCACAAACAGAACTCTTGCTCTCCTTCCACACTACACAGAAACACATACACACAAACCTGCTATATTCTAGCAGCACACATGTTTAACCATCTGTCTAGTGTTTAAGATCAAAACTCGAATCCTTGTGTGTTTGCCAGCTTTCCATCACTGTGGAAAAGAATATCCAAGATAGTCAACGTCTAAGATGGAAAGAAGACTTATTGTGGCTCTGTAGTCGGTCCAGTGTTACTTGGTCCTGTTGCCTCTGGACCTGTGTAGAGGCAACAGATCATGGCAGGAAAGAAGAGGCAGTGGAGTCTGCTCACCTCATGGCAACCAAGTGGCCAAGAGAGAACAAGCAAGGGGCTCTCCAATACCCACTCCCAGGACACACCTCCAATGACCTTGCTTCCTTCCACTAGGTCCCTCCTAAAGGTTCCAAAGCAATACATGGTTACAAGCTTTTAACATATGAGCCTTTGGGAGGCATTAAGATTCAAACTGCAGTACCAAGGTTTTTAATTTTCTTCACATCCCACATCCAATATCTCAGTAAGTGTGTGAATTATGCCTTCAAAGAATTGTCTAAATGTGTTCACTTCTTTTTGTAATAGTTTTTAAATATTTTTTAATTTGATGAATAAGCATTATTAATACAAGATATCTACATAAAAAATTGTGGCATTATAAAATATAAGAATGTGCTTGCACATGCACACACACGTGTGTGTGTGTGTGTGTGTGTGTGTGTGTGTGTGTATGTGTATTATGGTGTATTCCAGATGATATGTCCTGGTAATGGTCACATGCATAAAGTTATATGACAGACATTTGGTGGACATCAAAATCCTTATTTACTGTGCAAATATGTTTACTCCTTTCTCTCCATCTCCATTGCTAATTCACTGGTGCATTGTATCTTACCTGGAGTAGTAACTACTTAAGAGATTTCCTGTATATTATCTTTTGTTCCATTCTCATACAGAAGCTAAGGTGATCTTTGGTTAAAAAGGAAATCTAAATTTTTTCAATGTTCACCTTTAGTATCTTACCATGGCTTTCAATCTCAATACCAACGAAATTGCATGGTCTACAAACTCTCAGTAACTACTTCTGTTATTCTTTCATTCCTGCGATCCTCTTCTTTTACCTTTGTGTAGTCACAATACCCTTGTTTTCTTTCAATTCCTAGGAATAAACCAGTTTGTTGTGAAAGATGCCATAGGACATTTTCAAGAACTTGTTTCTTTCTAGAATGTGCCTGAATATTCTTGTCACAGATATTTTTCTGCTTGTTGATCTCGATTCAGGTAAAAGGCCATTTTTTTTTTTTAGAAAGGACTTCCCTGCCCATCCAACTCTAATTCACCTTCTTTTACATCACTCACTCATAGTATGCTCTTCATAGAACTTATTATTGATGATTTCCTATATTCTTATTGTTTTGTTTCTGTTTTCCTTATCATGAAAACTAAAACTCCTCCATATTATTTACTTCTATATCTGCAGAATTCAGAAGAGAGTTTTATAAATAAATTTAAATATAAAGATGAGTATTTTCTTTATATTTTAACTTTATTATGTTGACAATATTTATCTAAATATGTTCCCTGACTTTCACATGTCTTAGCTATTCCATGAACTTTTCATCTTTTGGTTCTTTTGCTCTTTGTTCTCAGGGACAATTTGGTCTTTCTTGCCACTGTCTGTAATGTCAATTTTAATCTTTGCTACCTGCAATGCAGATCACAATCTTGCAATTCCATTTTCAGGTTCCCTTCATCATAGTTCTTCCTTTTCTTACCCTTTTTCACTTCTCCTTATCTTGTTAAGTTCTAGCTTGTTTTCAGTATTTACTTCTACCCTGGAATCATCCAATTATCAACCTTTTTGCATTTGAGAATGCCAAATTATTTCATTATATTCCATCTGATTATGAGAGAGCCATTTTTGCTTTGCTCTTAGGAATGTTAATTTGTTCTGTGATTTTTTTTTCAGAGTTCATGATATGAGTATATGAGTGTTTAATCATTCCTAAATTAGGGCACATTTAGCTAGACTCAGTGTTTGTCCCCATGAACAACAAATTAAAAAAGTGGTTATGTGAAAAATTTTTTTCTCTCTTTGGGTGTTTAGTTAGACAACAGGTTATTGTATATAACCCCTAACTCAAATCTCACTCACATTTTTTCTCTATCATAGATATGCTAAAGTCAGCTCATAATTAATGCTTAAGATGGAAAAATATATTCTCAATACTGTAGTTATTGCTAGTAGCGCTCGTTCTTTTCTAATTTCATCTTCTATATTTGATTGTGAGGATTATGCAGCCCAAGACGTAATGCATTGCTGAGTATATCCCCTCTCTTACTTTTGGCATAATTCTTTTGTGGATGTTAAAAGTTATCAAACAAAGTAAGAAACTGGTTAGTGTTGGGGTATATTGTACTCTGGCTGCCTCCAAGGGAAATGCCCAGCTTTACCTGTATCACCTATACAGAACTATCAGTACCTATGATGGCTATCTGTATATTTTGTGTGCAAAGTTCTTTAAATATTCTGTAAAAAATAACCAAAGGATATGGAGTATTAAAAATTATCCTTAATAATTTCAGATGTTGCCATCAGAGGTGGGCCTCTGATAATGCACATAATCCACTACTTCGCTAAGCATCTGAATTAGGGGAAAATCCTCCCAAACTATACCCTAATTTTCAGTGTTGCATGTTTGAATATTTTTATTTGCTTTCATTTGTATCTTCCTAGGAAGTTGAAAGAAGCTGTTTTGTGGGCCACCACCCTGACAAAGTTTTCAACATGAAGCTATTTAACCATTTTTAAATGAAAACAGCATCACCAACAGTGTCCATTTGAATAGAATCTTGCTGTAAGGTAAGCTGTGCATTTAGTCAAGAAGAAATGTTTTCTTTGGGGAGAGAAATCTCCCTCATTTACAGAGAAATGAAATTTACTAATCAGTAAAACTAAAATGAATCCACACTAGCAAAGGATCTAAAATAAAATATCCATTATACCAAAAGAATTTTGAACTCACCACAACCTCTTGTAGAGATGCATTTGACAATCTTTCATTGCTCTTGCTTATGACATTATTCATTCCCATGAGAGAAAAGGCAAAGTTGCATGTATAATTCTTCGAGTTAAACTTAGGCAATTATGTGTCTTTGCCTGGCAGGTCTGGTGGGGCAAAGCTGCTCTCCTAACACCAAACTTGGTTCAAGGCCAGTGCATTGCAATTCTCCGGAGAGAGTTGCAGTTAAACACCCGGGCTGCCCTAGGCAAGCCATGCTTATCTTTACTTCTGCATTCTTAGCTCAAGAGACTCCTTTTAGGGCCTCTTTGTTAGGACCTTGACTGAAATACTTCTCAGGTGCCTGTCATTATTCAGAGGCTTTGGCTGGGACACGTTTTCCCAATTTGATTCTTACTTTTCCCTCCCAAACCATTTCTCCCCTACCATGTCTTCCCCCAGCTCCTTGGATAAATGAAAAGGCAGGGGACTTTTCATCTGTGGCTTTTTTGCAGTGAAATGGTTCTCTTGACCTGATCCTAACCTTGTGTTATTCTATGGGAAAAAAAGAAACATTGAGAAGCCACTGCTTCTTTCACTTCTTGTGTGGACTACTGCAGGAAGTTAATAAAGCCTTATTGCTGCTTTTGGATTTGCTTGTTCCCCTAATTGGCCATCCCAGCAACTGACAGCTTGACAGTATCCAACAGTGGCAACGTTTGTGTGAAAACACAAATGCACACATATATAGACATACATATCTATATCTGTATGGTATAACATGGTCGTGGAACTGGTCAAGTTATATTAATTTTAGGGCCAAGTGATACTCTTTACTACTCAATAATCACTAACCACATGTGTCTACTTAAATTTCAACTAATTAAAATTACATACAATTAAAAATTCAGTTCCTGAGTCAAACTTGCAATGTTTCAACTGCTCGGGAGTCAACAGTGGCTGTGGCAGGTATAAAGGACATTGAAACCACAACATTTCCATCATTCTACTGCTCCCGAACAAAATAATAATTCATATTATTTGTGCATTGCTATGAAACACAGAATCCACAAGCCCTATCTAAAATCATTTCTATGTGTTTCTTGTATCTTTAAAATACACTTAGTTGAACTGTGGTCTTATAAACTATGCCATTTTAATGGAGATTTGGAAGTTCCCAAGATTACATGTAGTAGCTGCCTTGGAAATAATTCTATTCTGTAAAAAGATCATGAAGATGGACTTTTCTCAGTCTTCTTTCTCATGGCCAAACATGGCCAGATTCTTCAATCATTCAAAAGAAGATGTGGTTTCTGAGCACAGGAAAGTCACTCTTAGCAATCTGCAGTATGTCTGACAAATCTGCACTCCAGAGATGCTGTGCAAGGCCAAGTGCAGCTAATCCAGTGTGCCAGGCATTATCCAGGACATAGTTACTATAAATCTACTAATATGGCATCATGTTAATTTGGTTATTTAGAAGGGCAAAACTGGAACATAGTCAAGGTTTTATTGATTACTAGATACTTCTATATGAAGGTTAATTTTACTAGGTCTGAGATTGGCTTGAAATAGGAGAAACGGGCTGCACCACACTGACCTTTAATCAAAGTTTAAAACAACCAATAATACTGTTGCTCAGTAATTATGAGTCCAAGTTATTTTGAGAGGCTCAGATCACCTGTCAGCATTGTTTATTGAAGGAGTGAGATTGAGGATTTGCACTGACTCTCTGGGTTAAGTCATCCTCCACCCCACCCCCCAATTCTCTGCCACTGGAACTGATTTCACAGCAAGAAATGAACTTATATGAGTAACAGGGAAATGGAAAGCCTAGCTGAGACCCCATTTTTGTCTTCTTGGTTCCCAGGTGCTCTGTGCATATATCGGTGCTCATGATCTGAAAGAAGAGGCTAAGTCCAATACAGGCATAGAAGGAGGGTAACTAGAATATGTCAGTGGCTTCTCACTCCATTTTATGATTTGAGTCTTCTTTAGCCATGAAGCCTTGTCTAACTACCACCATTATTACTCTAAGTACATAACCTTGTCACAGATTATTTAATTGCCTGATCTGTAAGTGGCTATGACACAATACATTTTAAGATTATGTGACTAATTAAGTAGCACTTTGCATATAAAATGGAAAACCAGGCCATGGAAGAAGTAATTAGTAAATCTAAGCTATAACTTATTTTGCCCATGGTGATGATACCCATGATGCTCCTGAATTTTCATCTAACATACAATTTTATATTTCCTCAATCCCATATTTGTATGTTTTATTTTCATCCTTATTTCACATAGATCTGGAAATCTACACTCTTGAAGATGGTCATGGCCTTTTGACTATAGTCACCATAGTTGTTCTACACTTTCAGGTCAATCCTAATCCTGGAGCCCTCAAACATCAGATGAAGTATGACTAACACTTACTTTCTTCTATATTTATTCATTTTTTGGTTGGGTTTGGAGATAACCATTTTCCATGGCCTATGATCGCCTAAATCGATATAGAATCACTGCATGCTAAAGCATAGTTCATACTGTGAAAATTAGGGACATTTCCAAATGTAAGTCGCCATAAAAAAAACTTCCTGTTTCCCCCAGTGTTACATTTTTGTTTCCATCTTTTGTCACCATTCACAAAAGCCACTCTGGCTATCTGTGGTCTCATTTATTTATTTATTTATTATTTTTTGCTTCAAAGAGCTTTTTCTTTATGCATGTATCATTTCCAAAATCTACTCTTGCCCAAGAGGATCATGTTGGGGATGGTCAAACTCAGTTTGCTAAGCTACAGGTCATAATTCATTTATACATGTTTAAACTATGTGTTTCCACTGGCATTTACATAGTTCAATAAAATAATAGGAGAGAATAGATTGAAATAGGAACTGTTATACTCTCCCAATAAATACAATAAATATTGTTTGGGGACTACCTCCTAACATTTAAGTTATTTATATGCCTGGACACATGGATGCAGGAATACTCACCTATGCATGTATGTGAGTATTCCCTATAATGATGCACATGTTCCTTGTAATGATGTAGCATTGATTTATTTTATCATTATTAACACATTAATTATAAAAAATTAACGGCTTATTGTAGATTGCAGTCACCAACATTTGAAAACAATGCTCTGGGGACCAAAAACCATTGGAGGCAGGGAGTGGGGTGGGGGTTGTCATTCTCTCCAATGCCATTTGCCATTTATAGGCTTCTACATTCACATCCTACATAAAATTCTCTCCTTTGTCAAGGATCATATGGATTTTTATTGATATACTAATACTTTACATATATTCAGCAAATACTTTAGTACTTTATCCTCTCTGTCTAAATTCCAGAGCCAGTTGTCAAGGTGGTAAAAAAGTATTCCTAGACATCTTTAACTTCTGTGGTTCAGTATTATTGATCCAATGTTTTCCAAGGTTATAATTTTGTCATTGTAGAAAAACCAAAACTTTGCCTCTACTCTCTTGGGATGCCAATTCTGGACCTGAGAATTAAACCAACATAAAGTAGAGTAACAGGAGGAAAAACATACAAATTTAAGATATTTTATGTGACATAGGTGCTCTTGTAAGGAAATGAACACCCAAAGAAGTGGTAAGACTCAAATTCTTTTATACTAGATTGAACAAAGACAAGTAATTGTGGAAAATTAACTGGCCTGGGGAAGTTAGGGAAGGTAAGGATTATTGTAATAAGTCATTGGCACATGATTTTCTCTTCTAGGACTCCCTAATGAAGGGTTTTTCCCCTCTGCTGGGGAACATCTTTCAGATCAGAATTTTAATCCTCTGTTTTCAGAAAGAAAAGGGGTGATCAGAATGCATCTCCCACACCTGTATATCTCAAGTGCATTCAGCCCAAAGTGGGCTTTACACCGACATGGCACAATCTGGGTGCATTTTCAACTACCCTTAAGCACCTTGCTTGCTTTCCCATTTTTTTTTCTTTGTTCAGTACTAGGGAGTGAAGCCAAGGCACTCTGCCACTGAGCCACATCCCTGGCCCTTTTTATTCTATTTTGAGACAGCATCTTGCTAAGTTTTTCAAACTGGCCTCAAACCTGCAATCTTCCTGCTTCAGTCTCTCAAGTAGCTGGGGTTACAGGTGTGGGGCACCACACTCACTTCTTATATCTAATCATCATTATTTAACCCCATCTCTTATTCTGAAGTTCTCTGACTTTCCTATTCTCATATATTTAATCTTCTCTCCAATAGTTGGATTTCCCCTCTCCTCTATTATTATCCGCCAAACTTCTATTCCTTTTTGAGTCAACCTAGATTTCTCAGTATTCACCTCTATCTTTTGTCAACACTACCAATACCCTCACTTTTCTGTTCTTTGGTCTCACTTTTCTGCAAATGCCAGACATTCTCCTATTTCCTCACGTGCCTAAGCAGTGAGTGTTGCTAAACTAATTCACAAAATCATAACCGCGCTAATAGGAATCGTCAAAATTATAGTGTATCTCGTCTAAGCAATGATCTTAAAATTAAAGTGGTATCCTGTCCCCTGTCCTTGGTCAGATCTGGGCCCAGGATGGTATAGAGAACTGTCCTCTAGTATCAGTTTTGGGTGATTGGCAGCAGCTTCCTGAGTGCACAGTATGCTAAGGAGGATTGAGAAGCTACAGTTGAGCTCAGCTAAAGAAATCACTGTGCTTGATCCATGCATGAAAAAAAGACAATGCTGGTCTTTTATCATATTTGCATTTTTTGCCTTCTGTCCACATTAACAGTGATCCCAAAGTTATATTTTAAACCTACCTTAGATCCATTACTCTAAAGTAAAAGACTGTTTTCTCTAAGATACAATATGGCAGCAGTGTCAATTTCTGGCCTAGTGATTCAGCATGTTTAAAATTGATGCATGTAATTTCCTGCTTGGTGGAGAAAAGAGGCATCCTTGCACATCTTAGAATTTTATATCCAACTCTGTCATCATCCCCACCACCCCTTAAGGAATTTTTTTTCTTTTGAAATAACTCCTAATTTATTACACAGTGCTTTACTTTCTTGCTGCTCTTCTTGTCTAATTGTTTTAGATAAACCTACACAAGTTTGCCACATCTTTTAAAAACACTATATTTACTTGCATTACCCTCCTTAACATATGACATTTTTTTCTTGAAAATTTAAGATAATCCCTAAATTGATATAACTCATTTAAATTATCGAATAATCACACATTTGCCAAACACAACCAAACTCTTTTCAGTTTGCATCATCTTTGACAAAGCTCAGGAGTATGATAAATGAAGCCATGCACTGATTTCTTGAGAAATCAATTTCTTACTTCTTCCCTGCTTTTTCCAATTCCACTTTACTGCATGTTTCCTTCTCATGTCTGTAGTCACTCAATTTTCAACATATTTCCTCATTCTCTCTTCATTCTTGAAGTATTTGGATAGTTAATTAAGTATTCTATAAGAATCACACAAGGATTACTAACCACTTATATAAGAGCACTAGCCTAACACACTGCCTCTAAAGCTCAAATGAACAAAAATTCTACTACACCTTTAGGATTAAAAGTTTTACATAGCTACTCCTGCCACTCACTAATCAGAGCTTGCCAGCCCCACAACCACCTGCAGCCATGGGCTTTCTTTCAGAGCAACTTTTATAGCTTTTCTCCTTCCCAGGAAAACCCCAACCTTTAATGTTGTTCTTCTGGCATACCAGGGGTCATTCTAACCTGTAAATGTTTCACAAATTGCACTTTCTAATCTTTATACTTTTCCCAAATAAGATCATTTTGCTGGGAGATGCATTTTTATTTGACTTTGACAAACACTATGGAATTTCTGTTGACTCTTTCAAGCTCAGAATATCAATATAAACTCTTTTCATCCAAGTTAATTATATAAGCATCTTAAATTTAGCAATGATAAAAAGTTCTGTAAGCATTCCCTCTACTACCATCTTCCCTTTTCTCTGTACTGGCAAGTGTCACCCCATTTGTCCTCATTTACCAAGTGAAAAACCCTTAATTCACCTTAGGATTTTTCATTTCCTAAACTAGTCACATACAATGAATTAATAAGTGTTGGAAATTTCCTCCTATATCATTCTGATTTGCAGTTACCCATGCCCATGCCTACTGAACTTCCTTAATTCAAGCTCTCATTCTCCCCTATCAGTATCAACAGGATCTTTCACATTTGGTCATGGTTGATGATTATTTTTATCATCCATGTCATGGTAATTTTCTAAATATATTATGCTACAAGTTTCTCTTTTTTATAGATTAAATTTAATTCCCTTCTATTGTTTACTTTTAATTGATGAGGGGAGCATATTTACTGAGTTATTGAGTATCAAGTAGAGAAAAACAGACAAACAAAAGTCTGTAGAATGATACTTATTCTTAGAAATGTTAAATTATTTTAAAGATGGTCAGAACATGAGGGACAATAATTAATTTTTAATTACATACTACATGCATACAAGATAAAGGGTGCATATTAACAACTATAGTGTAGGATTATAAAGTTTGTATCATGAAAAGATTTTTAGGTTAATTGTGCTTGCTTCTAAATTAGGTAGTATAGGGCACCCGTGTGGGAGCCCAGGCCCAGGGTACCCCTGGGTCCACCCTGCCAAATGGAAGACCTACTCCAGAACCCAGGCCCCAGCCCAGGACTGACCTGCATGGGATCCCAGGCCCAGGGTAGGCCTGGGTACGCGCCCCTGGCTCACCTGGGAGCCCAAGCCTAACCCATCCCTATCTTAGGACACTGCAGCCCATTGCCATAGCCTTCCCCACAGAGTAGCCTTTACCCTGTGACAACAGACAGGACCTAGAAGCAGCTGCATCTCAGAACAGGCAGCCTAAAGCCAGTATAAGTCCCACCCTATAAATCCCATCTCTGAAGGAGGTTGCATCCATTTTAGGACACCCCCATTGCTATCTTGAGTTACCTCTATTATTGCCGCCACCATCTTTACTTGTAGTAGCATCCATGGGGACACTAGCAGTGTTTGGAAGCCCAACACAAAGGTAGGTACAGATAATCTGCATGCATACTACAAGACTATCGGGTAGAAACTGTAATACCCCAGATCTGCCCTGCAAGAAAGGAAGACACCTAGACAACATGAAAAAAACAGTGAAGAAAGTGCCCCAAACAAGCCAGGATACTACAATAACAAAATCCATGGACAGCACAGTTGATGAAATGTCAGAGAAGGAGTTTAGAATGTACATAATTAAAATAATCTGGAAATTAAAGAATGACCTAAATAAGCAAATACAGGAAACCACAGTCACACCAACAAAGAGATAAGGGTGCAAATGCAGATAGCAAAAGATCACTTCAAGAAAGAAACAGAGAATATGGGGGGAAAAAACCAAAAAACTAGAAATCCTTGAAGTTAAAGAAATTATAAACCAAATTAAAAACTCAGTAGAAAGCATCACCATCAGACTAGATCACTTGGAAGACAGAATGTTAGATAATAAAGACAATGTATGCAATCTAGAAAACAAAGTTGACCGCACAGTGAAGATGGTTAGAAATTATGGACAGAACATCCAAGAATTATGGGATAGCATCAAAAGACAAAATCTAAGAATTATTTGGACAGAGGAAGGCACAGAGATTCAAACAAAAGAAATGCAAAATCTCTTCAATGAAATAATATCAGAAAATTTCCCAAACATGAAGAATTAATTGGGAAATCAAATACAAGCGACTTACAGGACACCAAATGTACAAAATTTCAACAGATCTAGATCAAGGTCTACATCAAGGCACATTATAAAATGAAAATGCTTAGCATACAGAAAAGGATAGAATCTTAAAGGCCACAAGAGAGAGGAATCAGATCATATATAAGGGGAAACCAATTTATATCTCAGCAGATTTTTTCAACCCAGACCCTCAAAGCAGGAGATCCTGGAACAATATATACCAAGCTCTGAAAGAAAATGGATGCCAATCAAAAATCTTATATCTAGCAAAATTAAGCTTCAGATTTGGTGATGAAATAAAAATCTTTCATCATAAATAAAGTTAAAAGAATTTACAGTGAGAAAGCCCACATTACAGGGCATCCTCAGCAAAATATTCCAGGAGGAAGAAATGAAAAACAACAGTGAAAATCATCAAAGGGAGGGACTACACTAAAGGAAAGGTCAAAGAAGAAATAAAGTCAAGTTAAATTACCAAAAGTAAACCAAAATATCTGGGAATACAAAGCATATTTCAATAATAACATTGAATGTGAATGGCCTAAACCCATCCATTAAAAGACAGACTGACAGATTAGATTTAAAAAAAAGACCCAACAATATGTTCCCTTCAAGAGACTCACTTGACAAGAAAAGACATCCGTAGACTGAAGGTGAAAAGGTGGAGAAAAAGTACCACTCACATTGACCACATACACAAGCAGAGGTTTCCATCCTCATATCAGATAACGTGGACTTCAAACAAAAGCTAGTGAAAAGGGATAAAGAAGAACATTTAATACTGATTAAGGGATTCATAGATCAACAAGACATAACGAACATAAATACCCACACCCCAAACAATGGGATATCTATGTATGTCAATAAAAGCCTTCTCAAATACAAGAACCAAGTAGACCACAGCACAATAATACTGGGTGACTTTAGTACACACCTTTCTCACCACTGGTTAGATCTTCCAAACATAAGCTAAACAAAGAAACTATAGAACTTAATAATACAATCAATAATTTGGACTTAACAGACATTTAGAATATTCCATTCATCAACAAGTGAATGCACTTTCTTCTCTGCAGTACATGGATCCTTCTCCAAAACAGACCATATGTTATGCCACAAAGCAAGTCTTAGCAAAACACAAAAAAATAGAGATACTAACATGCTTTCTATCTGACAATAATGGAATAAAATTATAAATTAATGATAAAATTAAAAAGAGAAGCTACTCCAACACCTGGAGACTAACCAATATGCTATTGAATGACACATGGATAACAGAAGACATCAAGGAGAAAATTAAAAAAAAATCTTAGAGGTAAATGAGAACTCCAATACAACTTATCAAAATCTCTGGAACACTCTGAAGGCAATGCTAATAGGAAAATTCATTCATTAAAAAAGAAGAAAAAGTCAACAAATAAATGACATGAAATTAAAGCTCAAAGTTCTAGAAAAAGAAGAACAAAAGAAATACAAAAGACAATTAGAAACCATTTTTAAAATTTATACTTAGTTAAATAGAAAATCTCGTAGACATTGAAAAATTTCTAGAGGCATATGATCAATCCGAATTGAGTCAAGAGGACATACACAATTTAAACAGATCAATTTCAAGCAAGGAAACAGAAGATGCCATCAAAAGCCTACCAACCAAGAAAAACCCAGGACCAGACAGATCCACAGCTGAGTTCTATAAGACCTACAAAGAATAATTAATATTAATACTCCTTAAATTATTCCATAAAATAGAAAAGGAATGAACCCTTCCAAACTCCCAAACCAGGCAGAGACACATCAAGAAAAGAAAATTACAGACGAATATCCCTATAGACATTGATGTTTATCAATGTATATCAATGTTTATCATGGATATTGGTCTGCAATTTTCTTTTGTATGCAAATTACATATGAAAACATATTAAAAAAATAATGCACTTTGATCAAGTGGGGTTCATTCCAGGGATGCAAGTTTCTTTCAACATACGGAAATCAATAAATGTAGTTCACCACATCAATAGACTTAAAGATAAGAATCATATGACAATATCAACTGATGCAGAGAAAGCATTTGACAAAACTCAGTACCTTTTCATGTTCAAACATTAGAAAAATTAGGGATAGTAGGAACATACCTCAATGTTGTAAAATCTGTCTATGCTAAACCCAAGGCCAACATTATCCTAAATAGTGAAAAATTGGAAGCATTTCCTCCAAAAATTGAAACAAGATAGAGATACCCTCTTTCACCACTTCTATTCAACATAGTCCCTAAAACTAGCCAGACCAATTAGACAGACAAAAGACATTAAAGAAATACAAATAGGAAAAGAAGAACTCAAACTATCATTATTTGCTGACAATATGATTCTATATTTAAAGGATCCAAAAAACTTCACCAGAAAACTTCTAGAATTAATTAATAAATTCAGCAAAGTAGCAGGATATAAAATCAATACTCATAAATCAAATGCATTTCTATACATCAGTAATGAAGCCTCTGAAAGAGAAATTAGGAAAAATACCCCATTCACTTCACAATAACCTCAAAATAAAATAAAATACTTGGGACTCAACAAAAGAGGTGAAAGACCTCTACAATGAAACTATAGAACACTAAAGAAAGAAATTGAAGACCTTAGAAGATGGAAAGATCTCCCATGTTGTTGCATGAGCAAAATTAATATTGTCAAAATGGCTATACTAACCAAAGTGCTATACAGCTTCAATGTGTTTACAATTAAAGTAAAATTAGAAATCAATGATAAAATTAAAAAGAGAAGCTATTCCAACACCTGGAGACTAACCATCCTCATTCCTTAGACAAATAGAAAAAGCAATCATGAAATTCATTTGGAAAAATAAGAGATCAAATAGCCAAAGAATAGCCAAACCCATCCTTAGAAAGAAGAATAAAGCAGGAGGTATCAAAATACCAGACCTTAAACTATACAAAGTTATAGTAACAAAAACAGCATGGTATTAGCACCAAAATAGACATGTAGGACCTTAGTAAAAAATAGAAAACACAGAGACAAACCCACGAAAATACAGTTATCTCATACTAGACAAAGGCACCAAAAACATATATACGAGAAAATATAGTCTCTTAAACAAACGATGCCAAAAGAACTGGAAATCCATATACAGCAAAATGAAAATAAACCCCTATCTCTCACCATGCACAAAACCCAACTCAAAGTGAGTCAAGGACCTAGGAATTAGTCAAGAGATCCTGTGCCTAATAGAGAAAAGGTAAGCCTACATCCTCATCATATTGGATTAGGCCCCAACTTCCTTAACAAGACTCCTAAAGCATAAGAAATAAAATCAAGAATTAATAAATGGGATGGATTCAAACTGAAAAGTTTCTTAGCAAAAAACAAACAAAGAAACAAACAAAAACAATCAATGAGATAAACAGATAGCCTACATTTTGGGAGCAAATTTTTGCCACACGAACATCAGATAGAGCACTAATCCCCAGGATATATAAAGAACTCCAAAAACTTAATGCAAGAAAAAGAAAATCAACAAATTGGCTAAGGAACTGAACAGACACTTTTCAGAAGAAGATATACATTCCATCAACAAATATATGAAACATGTTCAACATCTCTAGCAATTAGAGAAATGTATATCAAAACTACTCTAAGATTTCATTCCATATCAGTTAGAATGGCAGCTATCAAGAATACAAACAACAATAGGTGTTGGTGAGGATGTGGGGGAAAAGGCACACTCATACATTGCTGGTGGGACTGAAAATTGGTGCAACCAATCTGAAAAGCAGTATGGAGTTTCCTTAGAAAAGTTGGAATGGAACCACCATTTTACCCAGCTATCCCACTTTTTGTTCTATACCCAAAGGACTTAAAAATCGGCAAACTACATTAATACAGCCACATCAATGTTCATAGCAGCTGAATTTACAATAGCTAAACTGTGGACCCAACCTAGATGTGCTGCAATAGATAAATGGATAAAGAAACTGTGGTATATATACACAAGGGAATATTATTTGGCATTAAAAGAGAATAAAATTATGGCATTTGCAGGTAAATGGATGGAGTTGGAGAATATCATGCTAAGCAAATTAAGCCAATCCCAAAAAACCAAAGGCCAAATGTTTTCTCTGATAAGTGGATGATGATCCATAAAGGGGGTGGGGGGTGGGGTGGGGGTGGAGGAACTTTGATTGGGCAAAGGGGAGAGAGAGGTAGGATGGGGAGGGTGTAAGAGGGCAGGAAAAATGGTGGAATGAGATGGACATCATTACCCTAGGTACATGTATGACTGCACAAATGGTGTGACCGTACTTCGTGTACAACCAAAGAAATGAAAAGTTGTGCTGCAATTGTGTACAATGAATCAAAATGCATGCTGCTGTCATATATATCTAATTAAAATAAATTAATTAATTTAAAAAAAACATAAAATAGGTACTATAGAGCAAAACAGGCATAAATGGATAAATCAATGATTGTTTCTCATCTCCCTAGATTTAAATGGCAGTTCTCTGATCCAAATACAGGACTGCTTCATGGTGTCACTTTACCTTTTTTTTAATAGATGCAGCCTCACCATGGTGTGCAATTTGAAATGCCTGTATGTAACAAAGCTTTGGCTGAAAACAGAAATGATTCTTTCCAAATAAACAATACAGTTTGCTAGTGTATAGTGAAGAAACACAGTGTTATTACTTGTATTTCCACAGCAATTTGTTTGTTTTCCAATGTAAGAATGATCCTTCTCTCATGCTTACCAAAAAGAGATAAGAGAAATAAAAATGGCTTCTGCTTCCTAGACAGCAAGTATTGATTGTTCAGCAAACCAGTAAAGACGAGTTAGCACTAGATGGAAATCATAATAGCACTATGATGATCTGTGTGGATGAAAATCAATAGAAAGAGAATGGTTTTATAAGAGATATACAACATTATTATTCTAATACCTCAGGTCATGAAGCTAAAGCATTTGAGTGTGACATGACATATTTCCTGAGTGACTGGGAAACTGTGGTGGCCAAAATGATCACAAAGGTTCCTGATAGTATATACCTCACCACTACTCCTTCCCCCACCACTCCCCTATTTACAATGCACTCCAGCTACCCTTCCACTCCAACTTTGTTTCCATGTATAGGCCTTTTAACTTTCCCAATTCTTCTGCCTCTGCCTAGGTACTCTTCAACTAGAGCTTTCAATGACTTGTTCTTTCTCATTACCCATATGTCTGCTCAAAAGTCTTTATTTCCTGTGAGAAGACTTGTGAAATCACCTCATCTAAAATAAATAAATAGCAATCCGAACCCCACCCCATGCCAGAGTCTCTGTCCAGCCTGTCGCCTTATTTGCTTTTTCTTCAAAGCTGGTCGGCTCTCTGCTGTTGTGTCTGTCTTGGGTGTTTTTGTCTTCTCTCTCAGTAGAATGCAAGCCCCATTTCCTATCTTGCTTGGTCCTATCACCTTCAGACTCTAGAATAGCATTGTAATATAGTTGATGCAAAACACATATTTGTGAATGAATAGCTGACTTCTTTTCAACAGCCAGTTTTTCTAGTCTCTGTATCTTTTATCAGTTGGAAGCTCCTTGATGAGAGGGCAAAGATAACTTCCTCTCCCCTGGTCCCTTCTCCTTACAGAAAGCTGAGAAACACAGCTCATTCTTTTATATACTTTTCCTTTCTGATCCTTTGAAAAAATATTAGCTATTTTGAAGAAAGAGGCTTGTCACTGTTAATCTGAGTAAGAAACCAGGTTCTAGAACTAGACAGCATTCCAGACCAAAGGTGGTTCAGAATGTCCCATTCCACCATCACCATCACACATGAAAGTTAGAGTTATAGCCAGAGGAAAGGAAGTGATGTGGCAAACAATCAGGCTGGTTACAGTGGGTATTTATCTTATATAATGGGCATGGGGCAACAAAGCATTTTTTTTTCCA
Organism: Spermophilus citellus; assembly: GCF_964194105.1. Classification (NCBI taxonomy): domain Eukaryota; kingdom Metazoa; phylum Chordata; class Mammalia; order Rodentia; family Sciuridae; genus Spermophilus; species Spermophilus citellus. The sequence goes on from NC_138193.1 coordinate 89,072,831, forward strand.
ATCTAAAATTGCCTCAAGCCTGACTGCTGTGATTGGCTTACACTCAGTTACTCAGTTAAAGAAGCATATTCTTTAAAAAAAAATTATTTATTTAAAAGAGGCATATTCTTAAGCTAGTTTGCAATTTCTTCCCACATCAAACTAGGGAAACAGTTAACTTTATATGGAGGTAGCTTTGGGCCACACTTACTTCAGTTTAATACCCTATAGATGTGTTTGTTTAGTTTGTTTAGCCATTGGTAGGTTATACTACTATGTGGGTATAACAAACCAGATGCAAGACAGTGTTACTGATTCATTTCTTTTTCTGATCTGCTGTTTCAGAAACAAGCTCCTATGCAAAACAGAAAACACCCAAGAAATGATTCTTTACTCTTCATTTGGACATAGAAACCAGGAGGATGTGGGAGAAAAAGAAAGTTAGCTTTTTAAACCTCTAAGGCTTCAGGGAATTCAATGAAATAACCGATTCTCATACTTTAGTCACTGCCTCATTAACTACAGTAGAGAAATTATCCTGAGTTGAAAGCTGATGACAAACCATAGTTTCTATTCCATGAGATAAAATCTAATTACACCTTAAAGAGTCAATGTGAGTTAATATTAATATGAAATGTAGAAAGGAACTATTAGATTACCTCACTAAAATGGTAGTAATAAATGGATTTCTTCTAGGTCAGTAACTTTTTCTCCATTTTCCTATCACATTTACTTATTCATTCATTAGTTTCCTTTGGTCACTAGGAAATGCCTTTTAGTTCCATCTCTATATTTGCTGGGATCTCCATTTCTGCCTCTTTTATAAGAAGATTTTTTAAAAATTCAAACCAAAGTTTGCCACAACTGCTTGAGTATATTTGCGGATTCAATATTAAAACCCCAATGCTATATATGTATACCTGAGAAATCAACAGCTGAACTAAGAAAAAATTGTTAGCATTTTCAACAATTTTCCTAAGTATAAATTCAGAAGAAAGTCAATTTACTTTCTATTTTTTAATCCAAGACCCAGGTTATAATTTGCAGTGCCAAATATCTCTCTGAAGGCTGTAGTATATTCTTTCTCTTCTTTTCTAACTCTGAATTTCATATCTATCCACTGGAGTTGATCTTGAAAGAAAATTAATGGGCTCCTTATTCAGTATTGCAGTGTTTCAGGTAGCAAATGCATGACAGCTACTTAACCAATCCCTGAGTAGTCAACCAGTGAGTGTGGCATTAATGATTTTGGAGCAAGTTAACTAAGTACATCTATCACTTTGTCATGTGTGGTAAAAGAATGCATCAATCAGAGGGTAAGAGGGAACTGTCTTTGCCTCTGTCTGGGAGTACTACTGAAATCTGTTACAAAAATCAATAGAACAGGTATGGTAAGCTACATTTATGTTGATTAAATAAAACAGATGGAAAAATGGAAGGTAGGAGCCTGGTAATATAGCTGGAATAAAATAAGGTAAGTTTTCTGAGACAGGAACCATTTGTATGAACTCAACATTCCTGAATGATTTATCCAGAATCAGTGTCTTGTAAAGATAATCTAAATGGTTGAACTATTATTTTTTTTTTCAAAGTACTATTTAACCTTTTACAAAGAGAGGCATTCTGATAATCCAGTTGTGAGTCCTTTACTCCATTATTTAATTCCACCCTACAAGGAATTCATTGGGGACATTCTCAGTACATTTGCATCTTAACACAAAGACCTACTGATTGTCATTGCGGTAATATCATTCTTGCATCTTTTTCTTCCTACTACTGAAAGCTCTCCACCTCTCCATATCCTGCCATCTGGAATTTCATTAGCAAAGGCTAAAAAGGAGAAAATGAGCTAAAAATGAGGGAAAAAATAAGCATTTGCTGAATAATTGATATGAGTGAAAGAATTGAAGGAACAGATAAGATGAATAAAAAGGTCGAGTACTACTGTGAGTTTCTAAAGCAGGCAGGAAAATTACATGAGCAAGGAAAAAATCTAATTTTAAATTATAGCTGGAAGTATATAAAAGCAGTGATAAAGAAAACAATGATACTTTGCGTCACTGAAGTACAAACAAATGATTCAGTTATAAGAGAACAGGAATTGAGGTTCACGTTCAAGTAATTAGCAAGTAGACATAAAATCCCAAGAAAAAGTGACAGATATATTCTCACACATACCAAGTAAAGCCAAAGCGATGCAACATTTCTAGGAAGCAAAATTTTTAACATTTATAAGAAAACTCAGAGTTATTAATATCCTTTGACTCAATAATTACAGTTCAAGAAATCTATCTGAAGTAAATATTCTGAAATTAAGAAAGTGTACATGGAGCACAATAGCAGCATTTATTATCATCAAAGTCCTGAAGCATCTTAAAGTTGCAACAATAGAAAAATGTTTTGATAAATTATGGCACATCCATTCAGGTGCATTTTTTGGAGACTAATACATAAAAATGATTCATTTAAAAAATATTTAAATATATAAAAAATACTGCACAAAATCTCCCATATACTACCATTACTATTGTTGGGTGTCTAGTTAGTTATTTATTTATGTTGATGAGACAGAAGCTTGTCCTTTTTTATTTTCTAAAGGAATCCTGAAAAATAATTTTATTACTGTCCAAAATGGAAATTATTAGAGAAAGCATAGTGTGTTGGTATGGAAATAGGTTGGAATTTTAATAATCTAAATTCAATTTGTTTGCCTACATGACGGACACTTTTAGTGCTGATTGAATTTTAGCTTACCGTTTGGTTAGGTTGGAGCCATGGGAGCAGTTCTGGGTCCTGGGCAAAGGAATGTGAAAGGAATTGCTTTCACATCAATAGGATAAGAGCTTGCATACCTCCACCATCCTCTCTCCCTGCTGAGGTGTCCTTAAAGTCTGCATGTTCCAGGTAGTATAATCATAGAAAGAAGAGTGGCCCGACCTACAGTGGGCAGCCACATACATGAGAAGTAGACTTGATTGAAGCCAGTGAGGTCTCAGGGGTCTCCTGTTCCTACAACAGAGCCTAATCTATCCCGACTAATGCACATTACTCAATAATTGCATGAAATTGTGACAGTTACTCAATCTTTCTAAGTCTCAGTTTCGGCACATGTAAATCTAGGCTTGAGGCTACCAAAACATAGATCGTACACGGTTGCTTTCAAAATTTAGTGAAAAAAAGGCAGAAAATGATTGTATGATACCTTTGGTTAAGTTTGAAAATTTTTTATTCAAAAAATATTATTTTCTTTACCTGTTTCTGGCTGTCTTTTATTTCCCCATAGACATGACACTTTAGAACTAAGAGGAATAACTGTATGTTTAATAATCAGTTAAAGAACTGGTCAGAATATAGAAAAAGCATAAAATAGGGAGAGCCTCAGGTTTAAGAGCAGGCTAAGATAAGGAAAGAAAAGAAAAGAGGATCAAGAAATAAGGATAGAAGTAAAACCTGCAAGGTTGCCTATAGTTCTGTGAGGCTCGTGACAACACGAAAGATGGAAACTCACATTGTTTTAAATTTCACTCAAAAATAACCTCCAAAGAGTCATGACTTTGTATGTGTCAGTTATTAAATATAGCAACTCACAACCTTATACCTTTAAAAAACATATTTTTTTCCAAAGCAAAAGGAGAAATTACATATGGAGTCTGGGGTGGTGGCAGTGAGAATTAAAGAATTAGTAAATTTAAGGAAAGCAAGGAAGAGATGGCGGATTATGTAGTTTTAGTCAGAAGAAAAATAACATCTAACGACCATAGTCACAGAAGTCATTACCATGCTCTTGTAAACTAGCTTAGACTTTTTAAATAGTATATTTTTCTCTGGGACTATAAGCTCCATTAGCAGAAACTAGGATATAACCCTGAAACTATCTATCTAAGTTATTTCCTGTACCTCAACTCCATTACATACAGCAGCAAACCCCTCATTGGTTAAGCAAGCACTAATATTTTGGAAATGTAATAAATGCACCTGCAAGATTTGCAAGATTCCAACAATAATCCCAAAGGGAAGATATACTGATCCAATCACTTCGGTACTGCATCACAAGGCACTGAATAGAAAAGTCAATAAAAGCATCCAAGCACAGAGAAGCAAGCTGTAGTCAATATCAGATTTTGAAGGGAACTGTCAGATAAAAAAATCATTTAGATTTACTGAAATTTGCTTCCTAATATTTTGGGTTTAGACTGTCTGGAATTCAGAGTATATATCTCCAGACTTTTCTTTTTTTTTTTCCTTTATCTTCTCCTTAACCTTCTTCATCTACTATAATAAGCTATTGGTATTACACCCATTCTGAGAAAAAGCCTGCTGTCTGAGTTATAATTGACCACTTCATAATATACCAAAACTTACTTATAGAAAAGCAATTCAGTTATCACAAAATTCACACATTGACATCCAGTTAGGCTTAAGTAAAAAACATTTATATTATAGGAAAACAAAAAGAGATGTAACCAGAAGTTATCTGTTTGATGTTGACTTTATACTTCAAGTCACAATTCTCACCTGAAAATCATAAAGCTTTTTTATTTCACTCAAGAAGAAAGTAGTTAAGCTCCACCATATGTGGCAAGTGACACTATCTAAGCGAGAGCCCAGCCCTTCAACTGCAGTGGGATGGTGACGGGCATGGACTTGGGAAATAGATGGAGCTTTCCGTGGAGCTTTGCTGTGTTCCCTGGAGCAAACTCCTTACCATGCATGAAACCAGCATGATGTTGCTTCAGACTGATGTGAAGCACAGCTCTGGAGACACAATTAATACAATAATTGTTATCATCAATCTTTTCTCTTAGTAAACTTCCTCCCTGTGTAGAAGGTCACTTCTGCAGAGGTTAGCTTTCTCTGTCTCCTAGATTTCCGTGTCATGTCAAATCTTCATCTTGTAAATAAGAAATTGAATTCAAGTGGAGGCATTTAAAAAAAAATTTCTTTGGACATTCCTACATGTGTCCAAAAATCATGATTGAAAACATAAAATTTTGGATATGCATACATACAAAAATATTTATACAGATTATAAATTCCATTCAGGATGATGCTGAGTTTTCAGATGACAATCCCCAAATATAGTCAATTAAGAACCTAAGATAAACTAGATCCATTCCAGAATAATAACTAAGGAGGAATTGGAATGGGTTGAAGTCAATTGCAAAGAGGGGCTTATGGAGTAAGATGAACCTCGAACCTAGAAATGATGGGTAGAAGGGAACAGAAATGTATTTCTCTCATTGGAATGATTCTTTGCACAGATAAATTGCACTTCTTTTTTTCTATAAATTATGAAGTAGAGATAGTTGATTTTACCTGAACCCTGTGACTTCCTCTGGATATGAAAAAACAAATTATTGTGCTATTAGAGCTGACCAGTACCTCTAGTTGCTCCCCAATGAATTACAGTACTAAAAACTAAATCAGAAATTAAATACAGAGGTAACAACACATACATTTTTTCAAAATACAAGAAGCACTAGAGCTATCTAACAAGAATAATTAGAAAGGAACTATTGGCTGTAGGCAAAATGTTTTTTAGAAAATTTAGAAAACAAATTGGAAGGAAAAAATAACCAGAAAAATAGATAAAGTGTGTTCACAAAAATTGAACTATAAATAATGAGATAGCATGTAAAAGGATGTCAAGGCAAAAACAGCATGGCTTTACTATTTTAACTACAATGAAGTCTCTGGGGGAATTTAACAAGTTAAGACACCATTCCTGGAAATTGCTATTTCTGACTCTACATTTGAAAAACCTCTGGGCACTTATGCTTAGAAGCTTCCTAGAAAATAAAAGTTGCTGTGGTCATGTAGGTTTGAGAGAGTGCACTTTCTTAATTGAAGTATTTCTCAGAAGCTTTTGTTTGCCATTATGCATTATTGTAAATTTCTAAAAGGGCAAGGCAGCCAGAAGAATTTCCAAGGTTATTTGATCACAGAATTCTCTACACCAAAGAAAATATTTAAAAGCATCCTGAGCAACAGTCATATTGTTTGAAACACACATTAAGAAATACACTACTTAGCATATGAGTAGTCAGTCTAGCAACATAACAAGTCTGTATCTATATTGTCTAAGTTAGTGGAATCTACATTGTCTAAATTTCCTAATTGTCCGTCACATGATTTGTTTTTCTGTGTTCAGATCATTTGCCCTGCATGTGCTTTCTTTGTAAAAGGAATGTAATGGAACTCCCCCATAACCCCTGCCAAATTTTCATGTTTCAAATAGACTGATATATTCAGTAATATTGCAGCCAGTGTACTCAGGATAAATATTCGATCATCCCCTAATAATGTTATTGTAGTCCTGATATTAAACAGACATACTGGCAGAACAAGGGGATAAATGGAAGAGATACAATCATAAAATCTGAGAGGTAATAGTTGCCTTAGAGATATTCTGGTCAAAGTCTCATTTTATAAATGAATAAATTGAGGTAGGTGGAAAATGATCTTTTCAGGGTCTCTTAGTCAAATGGTGAAAATCATTTCTCCCATTACAATGTAGCCCTTGATGCCTAAAGCAAAAGGAAATTAAGGCAGTTCTTTAGTTAAAAAGTAAAAAAAAAAAAAAAAAAAGTTAGTTTTTACTTTTTAAAAAAGTCTTTAGCTGGGCATGGTGGCAGCACACCTGAAATCTTAGTGGCCCAGGAGGCTGAGACAGGAGGATCTCAAGTTCAAAGCCAGCCCCAGAAATAGAGAGGCACTAAGCAACTCTCATGAGATCCTGTCTCTAAATAAAAATATAAAATAGGGCTGGGGATGTGGCTTAGTGGTCGAGTGCCCCTGATACCTTTGCCCCCCAAAATTCTTTAACAAATCAATAAAAGAAAAGTAAATATAATTATTTCCATCTTTGCTTACCTGTTCCCCAAAATTCTTTAACAAATCAATAAAAGAAAAAAGTAAATATAATTATTTCCGTCTTTGCTTACCTGTTCCTGACATCAAACAAATGTCCTTTTTATTTAGTAGTTTTTCATTAAATGTTTATGAATCAAATGGAGTGAACATGTGTAGTCAAAGTTTGCAGCATGAAGTGTTTCCTTTATAAAATGATTCTTCCCATGAACATATGTCTTGTATATTCAATCCCTTTAACTGTGACCTCACATGCTGTGCTGCAAAAAGCAGAAACCCCATGCTGAGAGCTGATCTTTGGGGACACAGCAAGGGCAGGGCAGCATTTCTTCCAGCAGCTATATAACACCCTCTAGGACAGACTTCTCACAAATACCAACCATGGGGTAAGTCCCTCAAACTTGAGCCTGAAAGACAGAATGAACTTGATGATGAACTATTTATTTTCCCCAGGTCCCTACTAGGGAACAGGGAGCTCTCTTCAAAAGGAAATTGGGGGTGGAGGACTATATGTTCAGCATATAAAATGAGCTTGATAGATACAGTCTTTTTAAAATTTCTACATTTAGTGTTATAAAACTGTCTTCAACATTTGAAAGCTAAGGATTGGATATGTCATGTTAATATCGTTCAACACTTATAACATTTTGAGTTAAAACTGAAAATGTCTTTTTCCAGTTGGATACATTTTTTTAAATGGGTTTTCTGCTGAAAGGTTCTACAAATATTCATCTGCATGTTGAAATATCTGCCACGACTTACATCAAAAAGATGAAATGCCCAAGCAAATGACAAGACAATGAAAATGGAAATATGGTTATTAATTTAAACTTAGCATGTTTTGAGTAAAATGTGATTACGTCAACTGTTTTGATACCATAGTTATTAGAATATTGACTTGAAAAAAACTGGAAACTTCTGTAACTCAACAAATATTCATTGAACAACTTCTCTTTCATATTCTAAATGTAGCCTTCTGCTGAGACAAACTCCTCTATGGTATAATACACACATGGGACATACTTCCTCCTCTCAGAACACATTATGTAGCACATGCATATAGGATTATGTAGTATGAAGTGAAATAAAAGTAATGTGCACATGAATGAGTAAGATAAAACATAAATGATGAAATAATCACTGGGTAAATATGGGGCAGATATTCTTGAGGAAGGATGAACTAGAATGTGTATATAATTTTGGATAGAATTTCAGTTGATAGAGGAAATGGAAGAATAGGAGACTAAGGTTGGGAATATCCCAATGAGCAAAGGAGAATAGTGTAAATTGTACTTACATCAAATGCAATAACAAAAACTGTATGATGGTGGCATAAAACACACACACATAGACCAATGGTATAGAAAGGAGGACACAGAGACCCACACAGCTACTGTTAACTCATCCTTGACAAAGACACAAGAAACTTACATTGGAGAAAGATAGCCTTTTTTTTTTTTTTTTTTAATAGATGGTGCTGGGAAAACAGGACATCCACATGTAGAAGACTGAGACTAGATCCCTATTTCTTACCAGGCATAAAAGTCAAATCCAAATGGATCAAAGACCTGAGAATTAGATCAGAAACTTGGCAACTGTTACAGGAAAATGTAAGGTCAAAACTCCAACATATAAGCATAGGCAATGACTTCAATAGGACCCATATGGCACAGAAAATAGTATCAGTAATTAATAAATGGAATGACGTCAAATTAAAAAGCTTCTACGCAGCAAAAGCAATAAGAACATCAAGAAAGGGCCTACCAAATGGAAGAAATTCTGTTCTAATTACTCTTCCAACAGAGGATTAATATCTAAAATATTTTTAAAAAAAACTCAAGAAGGATTACGGAAGATGGCGGCGAAGGGAGTGCATCACTCCCGTGTACCGCATCACTGTTCGGAAGAATGATGAGTTAGAACAGCTAAAAACTATCTTGTTAGGAATTTCTAGCAAAACTGGGGTGCTCCAAAACCTAGTGGAAGGATTTTCATCGCACGAGGATCAGCTACAGAGGCTCAAACGCGAGCGATTTGTCTGCACGGAGGGTCACGCCGCTTATTCAGCAAATCACCCCGTGGCTAGAATCTGCGGCACACGCTGGGAAGCAAGAGATAGCAACGCAAAGATATGGCGCTGCGGATTCTGTGGGCTCCTGCCAGCTGTGCAATCACTGTACACAGTGCTGAATTCTGGGTTTGAGACAGGGGAAGGAAGTGGTCCAGTTCGGTTCTCCACCAGTCAGACCACAGAGGAAGCCAGCGGCCACCATCTTGGAGAGTTGACGTCATCATCCCTGTTTTCGACTGATCACAGCTCATTCTACCATAGAACAGGTAATTTCAGGCTGCCATTCGCCTGCATCTCACAGACAAATTACTCAGGCGTAGTGCTAAAGAACCCACGGAAAATGCTTCTTGGGGCCTGCTCCTATCAGACCATGCATGGAGCCCAGAGCGGCCGGGTTCTGGCTCCTGGAACTGCTCTGGCCCAGGGCTGAAGAACCCGCGGAAACTGCTTCTTGGGGCCTGCTCCTATCAGAACATACACAAAGCCGGGGCGGCCGAATTCTGGCTCCTGAAACTGCTCTGGCCCAGGGCTAAGGAGCCCGCGGAGGCTGCTTCTTGGAGCCTGCTCCTATCAGGGCATGCACGGAGCCCAGAGCGGCCGAGTTCTGGCTCCAGGAGCTGCTCTGACCCAAGGCTGAGGAACCCGCAGAGACTGCTTCTCGGTCCAGATCCTGCTGAGTGCTGTGGGGGACAGAGGGGCAGAGCAGAGCTGCAGCCCGCATCTGGAACAGCCCCAGCGACCCGCCGGCGTGGTATCACTTCACCCTAACTGCAGTGGGGGCTGAGCAGAGCTGCCGCCCGAGCCCGCAAGGTAGGCAGACCACCGGCTGATCCGCGGAATGGGCCCAGCGGCCTGCCAGCATGGTAGACACATCACACCAATGGGAGTAGGGGCAGAGCAGGGCCGCTGCCCGCGCCCGGAGTGGGCCTAGTGACCCGCCTGCGTGGTATTGCTTCACCCCAACTGCAGTGGGGGCCCAGCAGAGCTGCCGCCCAAGCCCGGAAGGTAGGCAGACCTGCGACCGACCAGCGGGACAGGCCCAGCGGCCTGCTGGCGTGGTAGACACATCACACCAATTGGAGGAGGAGCACAGCCGCTGCCTGCCCTGCAAGGGAGACTTTTCAACTATATAAGAGTAATATAAATATATAGGGGGAAAATTTCAAAAACACAACAGTTTCACCAAGCAGAAAGAAACGCAAGCAATATGAAAAGACAAGGAAAGAAAGGACCACAAGCAATGCAGTTCAACTCAACTTTAGAAGAGGTAATAGCTGCAGCAGATGGAATGTCAGATAAAGAATTCAGGATATACACGCTTCAAATGATCTGGAGTCCCAAGGAAGACATTAGACAGCAAAATCAGTCAATGAAAGATCACTTCGACAATGAATTACACAAAGAAATCCAAGAAGCAAAAGATCAACTATACAGGGAGATAGAGGTAATAAAAAACAAACAAACAGAAATCCTAGAAATGCAGGAAGCAATAAACCAACTTAAAAACTCAATTGAGAATACTACCAGCAGAGTAGAACACTTAGAAGATAGAACATCAGACAATGAAGACAAAGTATTTCAACTTGAAAAGAACATAGACAGCTCAGCAAGACTGTTAAGGAACCATGAGCAGAACATTCAAGAAATATGGGATAACATAAAGAGACCAAACTTAAGAGTCATTGGGATACAGAAAGGTATAGAGGTCCAAACCAAAGGAATGAGCAATCTATTCAATGAAATAATACGAGAAAAATTCCCAGACTTGAAGAATGAGACAGAATCCCAAATCCTAGAAGCCTACAGGACGCCGAATGTGCAAAATCATAAGAGATCCACACCTAGACACATTATAATGAAGATGCCCAGCATACAGAAAAGTAGAGAATTTTAAAAGCTACAAGAGAAAGGAAGCAGATTACATTTAGGGGTAAATCAATCAGGATAACAGCTGATCTTTCAACACAGACTCTGAAAGCTAGAAGATCCTGGAATAACATATTTCAAACTCTGAAAGAAAAGGGGTTCCAACCAAGAATCGTGTATCCAGCGAAATTAAGCTTCAGGATGGAAGATGAAATTAAAACCTTCCGCGATAAACAAAAGTTAAAAGAATTTGCAGCTAGAAAACCATCTCTTCAAAACATACTTGGCAAAACATTTCAGAAAGAGGAAATGGAAAACAACAATGAAAACCAACAGTGGGAGGTAGGACAGTAAAGGGGTGAAATAATCAAAGAGGAAAACAAACCATGTTTAGCAACAAAAATAAACAAATATGGCTGGAAGAACAAACCATATCTCAATAATAACCCTAAATGTTAATGGCTTAAACTCACCAATTAAGAGACACAGGCTAGTAGAATGGATCACAAAACAAGACCCAACAATATGCTGCCTACAGGAGACGCATTTTATAGGAAAAGATATACATAGACTGAAGGTGAAAGGTTGGGAAAAATCATATCACTCATATGGACTTTGGAAACAAGCAGGATTGTCTATACTCATATCAAATAAAATAGGTTTCAAGCCAAAGTTAATCAAAAGGGATAAAGAGGGACACTATGTACTGCTCAAGGGAACCATTCACCAACAAGACATAACAATCATAAATATATATGCCCCCCAAAACGGTACAGCTATGTTCATCAAGCAAACTCTTCTCAAGTTCAAGAGTCTAATAGACCACAATACAATAATCATGGGAGACTTCAACACACCTCTCTCACCATTGGACAGATCTTCCAAACAAAAGTTGAATAAGGAAACTATAGAACTCAATAACACAATTAATAACCTAGACTTAATTGACATATATAGAATATACCACCCAACATCAAGCAGTTACACTTTTTTCTCAGCAGCACATGGATCCTTCTCAAAAATAGATCATATATTATGTCACAGGACAACTCTTAGACAATATAAAGGAGTAGAGATAATACCATGAATCTTATCTGATCATAATGGAATGAAACTGAAAATGAACGATAAAAGAAGGAAGGAAAAATCATGCATCACTTGGAGAATGAACAATAGGTTACTGAATGATCAATGGGTTATAGAGGACATCAAGGAGGAAATTAAAAAATTCTTAGAGATAAATGAAAACACAGACACAACATATCAGAATCTATGGGACACATTGAAAGCAGTTCTAAGAGGAAAATTCATTGCTTGGAGTTCATTCCTTAAAAAAAGAAAAAAACAACAAATAAATGATCTCATACTTCATCTCAAAATCCTAGAAAAAGAAGAGCAAAACAATAGCAAAAGAAGTAGAAGGCAAGAAATAATTAAAATCAGAGCTGAAATTAATGAAATAGAAACAAAAGAAACAATTGAAAAAATTGACAAAACTAAAAGTTGGTTCTTTGAAAAAATAAATAAAATCGACAGACCCTTAGCCATGCTAACAAAGAGAAGAGAGAGAACTCAAATTACTAGCTTAGGGGATGAAAAAGGCAACATCACAACAGACACTTCAGAAATACAGAAGATAATCAGAAATTATTTTGAATCCTTATACTCCAATAAAATAGAAGATAGTGAAGGCATCCATAAATTACTTAAGTCATATGATCTGCCCATATTGAGTCAGGAGGATATAGATAACCTAAACAGACCAATATCAACTGAAGAAATAGAAGAAACCATCAAAATACTACCAACTAAGAAAAGCCCAGGACCGGATGGGTATACAGCAGAGTTTTACAAAACCTTTAAAGAGGAACTAATACCAATACTTTTCAAGCTATTTCAGGAAATAGAAAAAGAGGGAGAACTTCCAAATTCATTCTACGAGGCCAACATCACCCTGATTCCTAAACCAGACAAAGACACTTCAAAGAAAGAAAACTACAGACCAATATCTCTAATGAACCTAGGTGCAAAAATCCTCAATAAAATTCTGGCGAATCGGATTCAAAAACATATCAAAAAAATTGTGCATCATGATCAAGTAGGATTCATCCCTGGGATGCAAAGCTGGTTCAATATACGGAAATCAATAAATGTTACTCACCACATCAATAGACTTAAAATTAAGAACCATATGATCATCTCGATAGATGCAGAAAAATCATAAAAAAAGTACAGAATCCCTTTATGTTCAAAAGTCTAGAAAAACTAGGGTAACACGAACACACCTCAACATTGTAAAAGCAATCTATGCTAACCCTCAGGCTAGCATCATTCTGAATGGAGAAAAATTGAAGGCATTCCCTCTAAAATCTGGAACAAGACAGGGATGCACTCTCTCACCACTTCTGTTCAACATAGTCCTCGAAACACTGGCCAGAGCAATTAGACAGATGAAAGAAATTAAAGGCATAAAAATAGGAAAAGAAGAACTTAAATTATCACTATTTGCAGATGACATGATTCTATACCTAGCAGACCCAAAAGGGTCTACAAAGAAACTATTAGAGCTAATAAATGAATTTAGCAAGGCAGGATATAAAATCAACACGCATAAATCAAAGGCATTCCTGTATATCAGCGACAAACCCTCTGAAATGGAAATGAGGACAACCACTCCATTCACAATATCCTCAAAAACAATAAAATACTTGGGAATCAACCTAACAAAAGAGGTAAAAGACTTATACAATGAAAACTACAGAACCCTAAAGAGAGAAATTGAAGAAGATCTTAGAAGATGGAAAAATATACCCTGTTCATGGATAGGCAGAACTAACATCATCAAAATGGCGATATTACCAAAAGTTCTGTATAGGTTTAATGCAATGCCAATCAAAATCCCAATGGCATTTCTTGTAGAAATAGAGAAAGCAATCATGAAATTCATATGGAAAAATAAAAGACCCAGAATAGCAAAAACAATGCTAAGCAGGAAGTGTGAATCAGGTGGTATAGCAATACCAGACTTCAAACTATACTATAGAGCAATAGTAACAAAAACAGCATGGTATTGGTACCAAAACAGGCGGGTGGACCAATGGTACAGAATAGAGGACACAGAAACCAACCCACAAAACTACAACTTTCTTATATTTGATAAAGGGGCTAAAAGCATGCAATGGAAGAAGGATAGCATCTTCAACAAATAGTGCTGGGAAAACTGGAAATCCATATGCAACAAAATGAATCTGAATCCCTTTCTCTCGCCATGCACAAAAGTTAACTCAAAATGGATCAAGGAGCTTGATATCAAACCAGAGACAAGGCATCTGATAGAAGAAAAAGTTGGCTACCACCTACAAACTGTGGGGTCGGGCCCCAAATTCCTCAATAGGACACCCATAGCACAAGAATTAATATCTAGAATCAACAAATGGGACTTGCTCAAACTAAAAAGTTTTTTCTCAGCAAAAGAAACAATAAGAGAGGTAAATAGGGAGCCTACATCATGGGAACAAATTTTTACTCCTCACACTTCAGATAGAGCCCTAATATCCAGAGTATATAAAGAACTCAAAAAATTAGACAATAAGATAACAAATAACCCAATCAACAAATGGGCCAAGGACCTAAACAGACACTTCTCAGAGGAGGACATACAATCAATCAATAAGTACATGAAAAAATGCTCACCATCGCTAGCAGTCAGAGAAATGCAAATCAAAACCACCCTAAGATATCATCTCACTCCAGTAAGATTGGCAGCCATTAGGAAGTCAAACAACAACAAGTGCTGGCGAGGATGTGGGGAAAAGGGTACACTTGCTCATTGTTGGTGGGACTGCAAATTGGTGCAACCAATTTGGAAAGCAGTATGGAGATTTCTTGGAAAGCTGGGAATGGAACCACCATTTGATCCAGCTATTCCCCTTCTGGGTCTATTCCCTAAAGACCGAAAAACAGCATGCTACAGGGACACTGCTACATCGATGTTCATAGCAGTACAATTCACAATAGCAAGACTGTGGAAGCAACCTAGATGCCCTTCAATAGATGAATGGATAAAAAAAATGTGGCATCTATACACAATGGAGTATTACTCTGCATTAAAAAATGACACAATTATAGAATTTGGAGGGAAATGGATGGCATTAGAGCAGATTATGCTAAGTGAAGCTAGCGAATCCCTAAAAAACAAATGCCAAATGTCTTCTTTTATATAAGGAGAGTAACTAAGAACAGAGTAGGGAAGAAGAGCATGAGAAGATGACTAACATTAAACAGGGATGAGAGGTGGGAGGGACAGGGAGAGAGAAGGGAAATTGCTTGGAAATGGAAGGAGACCCTGAGGGTTATACAAAATTACATACAAGAGGAAGTGAGGGGAAAGGGAAAAATAATACAAGGGGGAGAAATGAATTACAGTAGAGAGGGTAGAGAGAGAAGAGGGGAGGGGAGGGGAGGGGAGGGGGATAGTAGAGGATAGGAAAGGCAGCAGAATACAACAGACATGAGTATGTCAATATGTAATCAGTTGAAGTGTAACTGATGTGACTCTGCAATCTGTATATGGGGTAAAAATGGGAGTTCATAACCCACTTGAATCAAAGTGTGAAATATGATATGTCAAGAACTATGTAATGTTTTGAACAACCAATAAAAAAAAGGATGTGAAGGATGAAAAAAAATAGTAGAAATGGTGTGATGGAATTAAAAATGTAGCTCAATGGTGGAGCATTTGCACACTGTGCAGTAGGCCCTGGGCTCAATTCCCAGCACCACAAAAACAAAATAAATGTTCAGTAGTAGGAACAGTTTTAATATTATTGGTTGCTGCCTGAAGTTCTATTAAGAAGGAGCCTGAAAAATAGCCAACAGATTTAATAAAATGGAAATCATAGTTGATCCTATCCATTTCTATTTCTATGAATTTGCTGGGCTAGAAATCAGAATGGAATATTTGAAGAAATGAAAAAAAGAGGTCAACTTACATTGTATGGCTTATTCTTGTTTGGAGAAGAGAAAAAAAGATGAACTCAAAGGAATGCTTTTGTGATCCTAAAGGTAGACAATCCTTCAGCGCGCGCGCGTGTGTGTGTGTGTGTGTATGAAACAATGAAAAAGACCCACTAGAGAAGAAGGTAGAAATTAAAGATAATAGTACAGAGTTTCTGAGATGGGGAAAATAAGCAGGAGATAAAATATGAAACAAAATGAATCAGAATAGATCTCTCTCTCTCTCTCTCTCTCTCTCTCTCTCTCTCTCTTTCTCTCTCTCTCTCTCTCTCCACACACACACACATACACACACGTGTAGTTTGGGATAAGGGACTTAAAGGACTCCCTATTTAAAGGTCTTCATTCAGGGATGAAATAACCATCCACATTCATACAGAAGCTCAGTGTCACGTTTTTCCACTTAGAAGATCCCAGTCCTTCATTTCCATACCATGCTTTCTCCTATTTTATCACCTTTGTTATTTCTTCTAGCTTCCAAGTATAAACTCTCTTGCCAAGTTATAATCCTCCTAGAAAATAGTCAAAGTGAAAATTTTTATCACATATATTGAATGACTGTATTCTTAAAATAAGTAAAATCTCTGTACAGTAATATATCATTACATATTTGAGAAAAAAGTATATTGAACATAAAGATTTGCACATACACATACAGTTCAAGAATACAGAATAGCACTGAATAAAATTTCCTTGTAAGAAAGTGAATGTATGAACAGTCTTTGGACTAAATTCATAATTATGCCAAGTCATACATTTTCTTAAGCCCTTTCCATATTTGTTTAATTTTTAAAATGTGCTCTTCTCTAAGAATCGCTGTAGGGAAAATAGCTAATAAAGGCATTAAAAAGAGATTCCTCATGACATTGCAATTTATATTGCATGTTTTACAAAGTCAGCCATAAAATTTTAAGATGCCTCCCTAAAATCTGAAAACTATATGCTTCACATCAGCTACTGAGAAGTCAAATATTGATTTTCCAGCCAGAGACGGAAAAGACCTTTCTTAAATGAGATCATACCAATAAATGCCTAAGTCCTGGCTCTCCAAAGGTAGATTTTGGGCAATATTAGTAGGATCAGATTGGCTAATCTCCCTTACTTTGAGACTCTTTTGGGAGTAATGATTTTTAAATATAGAGCCAACTATAAACACTTAAAGATTTTTTAGAGCAATGTCAGCACCTTAAAATTACACTTAGGAGCAAGTAGTGGGCAATGCAATGTAGTTTGCAATGCATAATATAACGTAATTATTTATCTAAACCTTGTATCCTGCTCTGGAGAACAGCACATCAAATAACTAACTCTTCCAAAGAAGTACAAGGGAAGATTATTGTGACCATAGAGTTCAGTTAACTACAGAGAAATGTAGTTTTTAAAAATCATGTATGGCACTGATGGAAATGTTTTTATTTTTAATTAATCAATGCTATAGACTATTATATATGTATATGTGTGTATATATATATATTAATCTAGCAATTAAAATATTTATGGAAAATGTAAGGTATATGTTATAAATTAACTAGTTATAGAAGGTTTACATGTATCATTTTTACTTAGGTAAAAATGTCTAAGGAATCTGTAGCATGCTTCTTAAAGTAATGAGTTTCCCATATTTGCACATATGAGATAACATTATAAAAGATAAGGATATTACTCTGATAAAGCAAAAATTATAAGATCTTTTTATGAAACATTATTTTCAATGTTATCCAATTTGCAGAGATTATAAAAGTATCAGTATCATATCATAGGATAACTATTATATCTGCTACCATGAGTTTGAAATATAAAGCAATCCCACACAATATTGACATCTTAGAGACTGTACTTCTGAACCCTGGTATTTATCAATAAATCTAGCTATTTCTCTGCACTCCAAAAATGCTTCCTTTTATGTCTGTATATTTCCGGCAAAAATTATTTTTATCCCTTCAAAATAAATTCAAGAATGCCACTTCACAATGAATCTCTGGGGAAACTAGAAATAGAACCTACTTAACCTTATAAAGCCCATTGAAATAAAGCATGTTTTCAACCACATACTTAATCATTAAATACTGACTAGTTTATTCTAAAATTATGACCAAAATATCAATTATAACCAGGATATACAATCTTACCATTCCAATCGAACACTATGCTAGAAAAATTAGCCAGTGCAATAAAAGAAGAAAAATAAATGAATGGGACAAAGATTGCTAAGTGTGAAATGAAACTGGGCCTGCTCATAAATGTCACAAATGTTTTTACCTAGGTAAAAACATCTAAGGAATCTGTAACATGCTTCTTGAAGTAATGAATTTCCTATATTTGTAGCATATAAGATAGTGTGTGTACACGTGTGTATGTGTGTGTGTGTGTGTGTGTGTAACCAAGCGAAATGCAACATAGGTATAACTCAAACAATATATGTATAAGATATGTTTCCTGGAAATTAGAAGGCTCTAAAATCAGAGGCTTAAATAAGCAAAAAGATGGGATATATTCTCTGAATTGGAAAGAAGAAATGAAAGATAGCTGGCAAATATGCATGTTAAAGATGGGTAACATCACTAAACGTTGGAAATATACAAATTTAAGCCAGAATGAGATACCCCTCCTCATCTATTTAGAATGGAAAACAAAACTGACAATTTCAAGTACAGACAACAATGCATGACAACTATAACTATTTCTGATGGAAATGTAAACTTGTACCTTTCTTAGATTTATAATATGAAATTTAACATGCATATGTAAATATTTTAATGTTAATGATAACTACAATTGTACTCCTGGCTATTTGCCCTAGATAAAAAAACAAATAATTATGTTTTCATAAAACCTCTGCATGAATGTTTCTCCTGGCATTATTCAGAATAGCCCCAAACTGGAAATAACCCCCAATATCCTTTAAAGGATAAATGAATAAACAATAAATGAGAAGGGCATATTGACACACAGTTACATGAATGAATCTCACAAGCATTATGCTGAGTAAATGAATTAGTCTTAGAACATTTCATACTATGTTTCCAGTGATCTCATTTTCTAGAAAAATGAATTACAGGGTTACAGAGCAGGTTACTGACAATCACAGATTAGGGGAGAGAAAAAAAATTGGCCACAAAGGGAAAGCTTGAAGTAGTTTTGGGTGAAATGGAGCTGTTCAGGATCCTAACTATGGTGATAGCTAAATGAGTCTATGCAGGTCTTAGTAGTACTGTATAGTATTAAAATTAATAAGAAGAAAATTATTAACAATAAAGATATCGAAGGAGGGAGAGAAAAAAGTACTGCATAATAATATACACGCTTACTGTTTAAGTAGTTGCCAAAAGCATTTATTTATCTCAGCTTGTCTGTTCATCAGAGTCATGTGCTTTAAAAAGAGAATGGTTTCCCTTTTTAAAAAATAATAATAATAAGCAAAAAATAAATAAAATAAAAGAAGAAAAACACTCTCAGTGCTAAATGGCAGATGCCTAGGATTCTGGGGGCAAAGGAACTTTAGCCCCAAAGTGGTATTGCCCTGTAGTGAAACAGTCCTTGCAGTCCTCTTTTCATCATGGCATAATACCCTCTAAAGAGGACTTGCTTCAACAACACTGCAATTGCTGAATCCAGTTGAGAAGTTCCCTGCTGGAATCACATGATTCCTAGGTCTAGGCACAGTCAGTATTCCCTGGTTGAGGCACCCTACCTTCAGTCACTGGCACCCTTGACACTCTTACCATTGTAATCACTACCCAGGAGGAAGTGGTCCCAGATTTCTATCACGAAGGGTCTTACCTCCAGAAACAAACTTACACACTAAGTCACCAACACTCCCAGTTGTTGAACTCCTGGACTCACATAGTGAAAAGCAATACTGCCATGAAGACTAGGAAAGACAAGGACCACCCTGGACACATCTTCCTTTTTCTCTGCTTGTACTGATAGATGTCATTCCTCTCCTTCAAGGTCTGTTATGCCTTATATTTCAGGTCTTCTTCCTTTCTTTTTTCTTTTTTTTTTTGTTTATATCTGTATATGGCCAAAATCATGGGCACACGTGTACAAGTAGCTTAAAGAGCTTTGCCCAATCCCTTTAGACAAGAGCCAAAAATATCTCTTTAGACAAGAGCCAAAAACATCTAATTGATAGATATGTCAATTGAGGAATGGCTAAATGCTGCGTTACCAAAGCTTAAGTTAGGTGTTGGAGCTGCCAGAACACACTCTTCTATTAGTACCACAGATTTAGAAATTGGAAAGATCTTTAGATGTCATTATATTTCACTATCACATAGAAATTCCAGAAGGAAGGTCATTTATGTTTTTTTTTTTTTAATATCTGTGTTAGAAGATGAAGCTATCTTTGAGGTTGGTTAATTAATTCACTGTGAGTCAGCTTTAGTTGTTAGAAATCACTCAATATGATTTACTTTTTCAGATCTAAAAGCCAGAGATGATAATTATCTGCACAAATATTTATTGATTTTACCACATTATTCTAGCTTGTTGACAAAATGTGGGGCTTTGATTCCCACAGATGCAACACAGTAAGTCATACAAGTTTTGCTCTATTGCACTAGAATAATCATTTTTATTCAAATATGATATAATAATCCTTGGGAGAGGAGTATAGTTTCATGTATTCTCTCTCCGCAATCCATGTTATCATTTTCTTTACCAGTGATAATTTCCATCAAAACTCACTCAGGATCCCTTTATTTCATCCCTATTTGGCTACCCATTATCTTTCACTCCAAAGAAATGGCATTAGTAAATTGTTAACAGATAGTTGTCCTTCCCTAGAAGTGCAGATACAATTTGAAATCCATGGAGAAATACTGTGGCCATTTAGGAGTAGTAAAACCAGTGGTTGTTTTTTCAAAGACCAGAAAATTTTCAGGAATTGATATTTTTCTTGCATCCTGATCATTAAAAATGTCAGCGTGCTCCTTTAAATGGAAAAAAAAAAAGACTACAGAGGGAATGAATAGAGGAATAATTGATTCATTTATGTAAATGATATGATGTTAAAATGTTGCATTTTTAATTGTGACTTTTTATTTATTCTGATGCTTTGAAATTTATTCCAAATGAAGTCAATTATAGAGATTTTTAAAATCACTGCCAGGAATTCAGTACAGATATATTGGCTGTAAGGCCAAACAGCCTGGATTCAGATCTCATCTCTACCACCTACTCACTATGTAACTTTGGGCTGAGGTTCTCCTTTATAAAATGAGAATACACTGAACCTTATAGAGTTGCTCTGATGAAGTTAGTTGTATGTATAGTGTTAGCTGAGAGCTCCCAGGAACAGCAAAAGCTGTTCACAATCTTTCAATAAAGCAAAGCCCAGTCTATTGCTTACTCAGAAGAACAACACCTTTGAAGTCTGAGAACATGATGATGTGGGAAAGGACAAAATCTACTGAAATTTTGAAGTCTGATTAAAAGCAGGTTATTTCAATGTAGGTCCTGATGGGGATTGGTAAGGATAATAGTTTAGGGTTAGTGGAAACAGCAAAGAGAGTATTTTGAAAAGAGAGGGAGTCAAGAGTTAAAGCCAATGCTGTCTAATGAAGAGGTCATGGTCTTTAATTATTCCCGTAATAAGCAACACAGTCTTTTGCAACTTTTAATCTTCCAAAGCAAGTGTATCCAGTAAGAGAGTTATGCTAATGAAGGTCATGGAATAGCAAAATTATGTTAAGATGGTTTTGGTTCTTAGTGCCCAGGCAAAGTGAAAGAATCTTTAAAAAAAGAAACATGTACTGGATGCTGCATATTTGTTATTTTGCAGTTTATTGATATCATTATTATTAAAATCTGGCATGACAAATTTTGTATAAGCTGTTTCAAAGAAACATGGCCCATGTTTTCCTCTGCTCTAGGTTCTAATGAGTGTTTTTTTTTTCCCTTGTCTTAAGAGTTATACGCCTTGGTATTTCTGTGCCCCTCTGCTACCCACAGTACTAGTTTACTGTGGTGAGCAACTATAACAGCACAAAATGATGGCATTCCCTTTCTACTCGGGAAAAGGAAGAAATCCATGAAAAATTAAAATGTAATAAATCAAGTGCTCTAAAAGAGGTATGAATAAAAGATTTAAGAAGCACAAAGGACAACCAATGAGCACAACTGAGCCTGAGGGAGAGATCTAGAATTTTACAAAATGTGCCCATAAGGGTAGTTCATGCCTATAATCCCAGCAACTCAGAAAGGATGAGGCAGGAGGATTACAAATTCCAGGCCAGCCTTGGCAACTTGGCCAGACCTTGTTTCAAAACAAAAAACAAAATAAAAAAGGCTGGCAATGTGGCTCAGTGGTAATCTATTCCTCAGTTCAATACCAGATCCTACAAAAACATAATTAAAAAAAGAAAGATGCTGAGGAAAGACCTCATTTTAGCATCACCTTCTAGCAAGTTATGGGTTTTCAAAATTCAGCTTAAAATAAATATGGTAATCTCCTGGGTCCATCTTATTTATACTTTAAGATCTGCTTTGCAAGAACAGACCAGTTTACTCCTCTTGTTCTGGTGTGTTTATGGATAGTATTCTACAAATGATCCAGCTTTTGACCATTGGTTATATGATTGTCCTACTTACATTACCTTTTGCTGACATTGAAGTAAAAACTGGATTGGGAGCTAAAAAGAAAGTATTTTAATTCCAACCCTATCACTTACCTTGGGCAGATGACTTCATCTGAAGCTATTACAATGACTAAATAATGGCGATAGAAGTGAAAATGTAGTATCGCCATTTTGATGAATTTAGTTCTGCCTATCCATGAACAGGGTATATTTTTCCATCTTCTAAGATCTTCTTCTACTTCTCTCTTTAGGGTTCTGTAGTTTTCATTGTATAAATCTTTCACCTCTTTTGTTAGGTTGATTCCCAAGTATTTTATTTTTTTTGAGGATATTGTGAATGGAGTGTTTTCCCTCATTTCCATTTCAGAAGTTTTGTCGCTGATATACAGAAATGCCTTTGATTTATGCGTGTTGATTTTATATCCTGCCACTTTGCTGAATTCATTTATTAGTTCTAGTAGTTTCTTTGTAGACCCTTTTGGATCTTCTAGGTATAGAATCATGTCATCTGCAAATAGTGATAATTTAAGTTCTTCTTTTCCAATTTTTATGCCTTTAATTTCTTTTGTCTGTCTAATTGCTCTGGCCAGTGTTTCCAGAACTATATTGAATAGAAGGGGAGATAGAGGGCATCCCTGTCTTGTTCCGGATTTTAGAGGGAATGCCTTCAACTTTTGTCCATTCAGAATGATGCTAGCCTGAGGCTTAGCATAGATAGCTTTTACAATGTCAAGGTAAGTTCCTGTTATCCCTAGTTTTTCTAATGTTTTGAACATAAAGGCATGCTGTACTTTGTTGAATGCTTTCTCTGCATCTATCGAGATGATCATATGGTTCTTATCTTTAAGTCTATTGATGTGGTGAATAACATTTATTGATTTCCGTATGTTGAACCATCCTTGCATCCCAGGGATGAATCCTACTTGATCATGGTGCACTATTTTTTTTGATGTGTTTTTGTATTCAATTCGCCAGAATTTTATTGAGGATTTTTGCATCTAGGTTCATTAGAGATATTGGTCTGTAGTTTTCTTTCTTTGAGGTTTCTTTGTCTGGTTTCGGGATCAGGGTGATGTTGGCCTCATAGAATGAATTTGGAAGTTCTCCCTCTTTTTCTATTTCCTGAAATAACTTGAAAAGTATTGGTATTAATTCTTCTTTAAAGGTTTTGTAAAACTCTGCTGTATACCCATCCAGTCCTGGGCTTTTCTTGGTTGGTAGTCTTTTGATGGCTTCTTCAATTTCATCCATTGATATTGGTCTGTTCAGATTGTGTGTATCCTCCTGACTCAGTCTGGGCAAATCATATGACTTAAGAAATTTATCGATGTCTTCACTATCCTCTATTTTATTGGAATATAGGTTTTCAAAATAATTTCTAATTGTCTTCTGTATTTCTGTAGCATCTGTTGTGATATTGCCTTTTTCATCCCGTATGTTAGTAATTTGAGTTCTCTCTCTTCTTCTCTTCGTTAGCATGGCTAAAGGTCTGTCGATCTTATTTATTTTTTCGAAGAACCAACTTTTAGTTTTGTTAATTTTTTCAATAGTTTCTTTTGTTTCAATTTCATTAATTTCCGCTCTGATTTTAATTATTTCTTGCCTTCTGCTACATTTGCTGTTGTTTTGCTCTTCCTTTTCTAGGGCTTTGAGTTGGAGTGTGAGCTCATTTATTTGTTGGTTTCTTCTTTTTTTGAGGAATGACCACCAGGCGATGAACTTTCCTCTTAAAACTGCTTTCATTGTGTCCCATAGATTCTGATATGTTGTGTCTGTATTTTTGTTTATCTCTAAGAATTTTTTGATTTCCTCCTTTATGTCTTCTGTAACCCATTGATCATTCAGTAGCATATTGTTCATTTTCCATGTGATGTAGGATTTTTCCTTCCTTCTTTTATCATTGATTTCCAGTTTCATTCCATTATGATCAGATAAAATGCATGGTATTATCTCCACCCCTTTATATTTACTGAGGGTTGCCCTATGGCATAATATATGGTCTATTTTTGAGAAGGATCCATGTGCTGCTGAGAAAAAAGTATATCCATTTGATGATAGTTGATATATTCTATATAAGTCAGTTAAGTCTAGGTTATTGATTGTGGTATTGAGTTCTATAGTTTCTTTATTTAACTTTTGTTTGGAGGATCTGTCCAATGCCAATCAAAATCCCAAAGGCATTTCTTGTAGAAATAGATAAAGCAATCATGAAATTCATATGGAAAAAGAAAAGACCCAGAATAGCAAAAGCAATTCTAAGCAGAAAGTGTGAATCAGGCGGTATAGCGATACCAGATTTCAAACTATATTACAGAGCAATAGTGACAAAAACAGCATTGTACTGGTACCAAAACAGGCGGGTGGACCAATGGTATAAAATAGAGGATACAGAGACTAATCCACAAAGTTACAACTATCTTATATTTGATAAAGGGGCTAAAAGCATGCAATGGAGGAAGGATAGCATCTTCACCAAATGGTGTTGGGAAAACTGGAAATCCATATGCAACAAAATGAAACTGAATCCCTTTCTCTCGCCATGCACAAAAGTTAACTCAAAATGGATCAAGGAGCTTGATATCAAATCAGAAACTCTGCGTCTGATAGAAGATAAAGTTGGCTCCGATCTACAGATTGTGGGGTCGGGCTCCAAATTCCTTAATAGGACACCCATAGCACAAGAGTTAACAACTAGAATCAACAAATGGGACTTAATTAAACTTAAAAGTTTTTTTCTCAGCAAAAGAAACAGTAAGAGAGGTAAATAGGGAGCCTACATCCTGGGAACAAATTTTTACGCCTCACACTTCAGATAGAGCCCTAATATCCAGAGTATACAAAGAACTCAAAAAATTAGACCATAAGATAACAAATAACCCAATCAACAAATGGGCCAAGGACCTGAACAGACACTTCTCAGAGGAGGATATACAATCAATCAACAAGTACATGAAAAAATGCTCTCCATCTCTGGCAGTCAGAGAAATGCAAATCAAAACCACCCTAAGATACCATCTCACTCCAGTAAGATTGGCAGCCACTATGAAGTCAAACAACAACAAGTGCTGGCGAGGATGTGGAGAAAAGGGTACACTTGTACATTGCTGGTGGAACTGCAAATTGGTGCGGCCAATTTGGAAAGCAGTTTGGAGATTCCTGGGAAAGCTGGGAATGGAACCACCATTTGATCCTGCTATTGCCCTTCTCGGACTATTCCCTGAAGACCTTAAAAGAGCATGCTACAGGGACACTGCCACATTGATGTTCATAGCAGCACAATTCACAATAGCTAGACTGTGGAACCAACCCAGATGCCCTTCAATAGATGAATGGATAAAAAAAATGTGGCATCTATATACAATGGAGTACTATGCAGCAATAAAAAATGGCAAAATCATAGAATTTTCGGGGAAATGGATGGCACTAGAGCAGATTATGCTTAGTGAAGCTAGCCAAACCCTAAAAAACAAATACCAAATGTCTTCTTTGATATAATGAGAGCAACTATGAACAGAGCAGGGAGGAAGAGTAAGAAGAAAAGATTAACATTAAACAGAGACTTGAGATGGGAGGGAAAGGGAGAGAAAAGGGAAATTGCATGGAAATGAAGGGAGACCCTCATTGCTAAACAAAATTACATATAAGAGGTTGTGAGGGGAATGGGAAAATAAAGAGAGAAATGAATTACAGTAGATGGGGTAGAGAGAGAAGTTGGGAGGGGAGGGGAGGGGGGATAGTAGGGGATAGGAAAGGTAGCAGAATACAACAATTACTATTAGGGCATTATGTAAAATTGTGGATGTGTAACCGATGTGATTCTGCAATCTGCATTTGGGGTAAAAATTGGGAGTTCATAACCCACATCAATCTAATGTATGAAATATGATATGTCAAGAGGTTTGTAATGTTGTGAACAACCAATAAAAAAAAAAGAAGTGAAAATGTAGTGTTTAAAATGTGATGTACAAATGTTTAGTTAATCTGAATAATGTCATAAACAATTACCATCATAAAACTTGGAAGTAAGAAATATTTTAAGACAAATGCAAATATATTTATACAAATATTATCTTCCTAATGTAAATAATTATGCTTGATTGATAAATTAATACTTATGCTTCAGTCTTAGGTCCAGCTGTCCTCCTAACCAGTGGTAGGAGAGAGTAATAAGAACTAGAGTACCAAGGATGAAAATGAGCTCATTAAACCTTTAAAGGTTAAAGTTTCAATTTTCTCATCTTTAAAATAATACAATTCAGCTGAGTGCTCTTAACTAAAGGGTGAATACCCTCTTCCCATTGAGTAAGGAAGACCTGTAGTCATTTTGCAAACAGGCTGGGAAGAATTACACACAGCCTTGCTGTATTTTCCTCTAATTGTTCTTGAAGTCTGTCTCTTCTATACCTTCTCTGACCAGGTGATTATTGATGTTTGTAGTGTGGTTTTCCCAGGATACTTCTTCATCCTGGCCGATGGCATAATGCTTAAGTGTCTAATCTGCAACCAGGTTTGCTTCTCACAGGAACCCTATTTATCCTGGTGGATATCCTTGTGACTATTGACTAACTTGTGTTCAGTTTTCCTCTCAAGGTAGCCACTTTCTAGGAGAACCCTGGCCAAAAGGACAGTTTATCTTCCAGTGTGTTGGTTATAACCACAAAAAATCTTCAAATCTATTTCATACATGTGCAAAACTGTTCTGGTTCCTTTTGATGCTCAGGAAAGCCTAGTAGGTGCATTTTGACTCTCTGAGATTTAGAAAGCCCAAGAGCTGTTAACATTGGACCTAGCTGGCCTCTAAGCTCTAAACAACTAAAATATCATAGATGGAGAGATGATATAAATAAAAATTGATTCATTTTTTAAAGTAATAATTTAGTAAGTTATCTCTTTATTGGTTTTGTAGGATTTAAAAAACAGGAATTTTGTCCCACACTTCTGGAGGCCAAAATCCAAAGTCAAGGTATAAGCTGTCCTGAGGGCCAATCTCCCTCTGAAAATCCTGGGAGACAATGTTTCCTTGCCTTTTCCAGTCTTTGGCGACTCCAGAGCTTCCTTGGTGCTACCATTTTGTTATGGTTTGTCCCTTCTGAATCTCATGTTGAAATTTAATTCCCATTAAATTTAATATATTAAGAGGTGGGACTAGGCAGGATCTTTAAGAAGAAATCGGGATTTTCCCTCATAAATGGGTTAATCCATTCATGTGGTTAATGAGTTGATGGATGAATGGGTGTATGGATTATCTTGAGGGTGAGTCTGCTATAAAAATTGGTTTGACTAGGTCTCAGGCACTTTCCCTGTCTTTCCCCCTTTGATCCTTAGATCCACATCAGAACTATGATGGCAAAAAATCCATCAACAAATGCAGCCATTTGATCTTGGTGCAGAGCTATGAGACAAAATAAACCTCCTTTCTTTATAATTTACCTATTCTGCTCTTTATTATTGTATTATTAGAAATAGAAGATGAATTAAGATACTTGGATCAGCAAATTATTTCTGAGTCTCAGTTTATGAATACTTTGTTAACTTTGCAGTTACATGATAATTTGCCTAAAACTGAAACCTTTTTGCAAACAGTAATGTCCACTACCTGCAACACTTCCTTGTGCCTTTACTGATAAGGGAAAAAAAAAAATTTGTTTGTTTGTTTCAGTAATCTTGTATTTGAAAGCATAAGACAAATAATAATTAGGAATAAAACATCTAGAATTTAACTTTGAATCTGCAAATTAAACAAAGAGAAGGCAGACAAAATTAAAGATATTTTTAATTTTGACTTCAACTGACTCATGATTAATAGCTAAACAGTAATGAGTAATTGCATGCTATGCTAAATATATTGTTGTGAAAACTCCCTCTATTATATTTCCTGAATAGCTTCATTCATAATGATGAACTAATTATATTTATCATCAAATGAACAGAACTAAATGAGCTACATTCAAAGGTCACAGCTTTTTCGTTTCAATATATGTCTCTGATATTGTAATAATGTTTTCTTCTAGAAGTAAAATTGAATCTATGATATTACCAGGCACTAACGGGAATACAAGGCTTATTAGTTCTCTTTTGCAACTGAGCCTTAGTAATTAAAAAAAATTCTCACTTAATATTACTTTGTATTCACTTGCCCAGATTTTCATATGACAAGGTTTCACACTCAGTACACAGTGGAAGACTATTGATATTATAAAAATTTATAATGAATTTCTTATTAAAAGAAACATAAATATTGTCAATTGAAAGACTTGTGAAGTTTAACTCATTTTAACTATTGAGGAACAGAAGCCCATTTTATTTAAAATTAAGTATCAAATGCAGATTAATGCTATCTATTGATTACGTAAGTGTCGCTACATTTTCACACTAAATGAAGAGCTAGTGCGATCTACTTTTAGCACACGAGGGTACATATTCCACCTTAACCTGGTCTTTGAGCCCAATTCCCAGATGCACCCTTTAAAAAAACATTAGCCTAGTTGATTGAGAAAGAGATGGAAACAAATCATTGCTGCACGGATTGCCAAGTTTTATAATAAAGATATGAGCAGATAGCATGAATACTTCTGTTGTAGTAGATGCCCCTGGTTGTGCACCCCGATGCTCCCAGCCCGGGCTTTAAAGACTCAAACTCTCATTCCATCAGCTAATAAAGTGTGGGTTATTCACACTTTCCCAGAGTCCACCTCTACAACTTGCTTAGGCATAACACCAACCCCTTTGTCCCATTATAGAAGACTCCAAAGGGTGGTGCCAGCTCCCTGCAGGACTGGCTAAGACTGGCATTCACACTGTCTCACAGCTCAGCTTCTCTTTGACAATGGCCTTCCACACACACAGGTATTGAGTGCAAGAACAGGGCCCCAATAAAGTCCCTCCATGCAAATGTGTCCTAGAGTCTCTTTTTTGGAAAAGTGACCTGTTATATCAGATCCAGCAAGACCATGAAAGACTTTTCAGATGTATAATAATTTAAGATCTATTTCCCTATGTATTAATAAGAACTTGTTAAATGGGGAAAAAAAGGTATACAGTTCATTGAAAGAAAAGGAATGAAGCAACAAAACTCAAAGATGTGAAAGAATTTTCTTTATCAAGGTAAGTTGTGTAGTTTTGTTGGAATACCAGAGAAGCAATTTTAAAGTGACAGGGAGTGGGGCACAGATTAGGAAGGCTCCTAATTGCCAAACTAAGAAATTTGGATTTTTCTCTTAGGTAGTAAGGAGTTATTTATGGAATGAATGTACAGTATGATACAGGGTTTTTTGTTTTTTTTTTTTTCCACAATGAAGCCAGATGCAGTTGTAAAGGTAGATTATAAGATGGTTGAAGAAGTGGAAGGGACAGGAAGCAGAAAGCAGATTTGGGAAATAAAGATTTTCAAGGGCTAAAATGAAGCAGGGAGGTTGAATAGGGAAGGGAGATGGGCAATGCAATGAAAGTAGAAACAATCCTTGGGCAATTGGGGGTCAGAAATGAAGGCAAAGGAAAGGTAGTGGTGTCTGTCCTGGGTCATGGAAGAGGCTACGATTGTAAATAGACTATAGCAACCAGTGAAAGGAGCATGGTTGAGATTGTGCCATTGGAGGAGCAAAGATACTAAGAAGAGCCTCCTGGTGCCCTGCTGAAGAAGTCTTCTTCAGTGGCTTAAGCTATGCAATACACAAATATGCAAAAGGTGTTGTCCTGTCCCAAAAGCGATTTATGGGTATTAGCATATTGAGAGTGGAATTCAGATTTGTAGTGAGGGAGGGGAAAAGCTTATCTTCCAATAGGAACTTTATGCAGGAATCCATTACAGCCTAACAGAAAGTCAAAAGTTAGCTGGGCCATTTGCCAGAGAGAAACCACTTTCAACACCTGAGCAAAGCTGCAAAAGGTGCTGCTGAAAACACTCTGGAGCAGGACCATGGAGAAGTTGTAAGTTGCTTATTTTCTCTGACAGCAGGGATCCTGGAAGCAGTTATCTGCTACAATATTTTTCTTTTGTGGGACACTAAAGCAGACTACATGCTGTAATTGTGTAGGCAAACGCCTTGACAATGGAGCCGACAAGCCTGTCAGACTTGACTAGATGGTGAGGGTGTTAACCCTGGCTTGCTTCTCGCTAGTAATAGGAAGTCATGCTGGTGCTCTGTGAAGCTCATTTTAAGCACTTCATATCACCAGAATCATACCTATTGGTGCAAAACACTGAACATGTAACTGAATGCTCTGTATACCTAATAACTTTCCCATGTGATTGAATCATACAAAAAAATGAAAGAATTGTTCAAAGAACAATTTGACATTTTGCAAGCCCATGAATCATCTATATCAGATCATAAGGAATACATGTTAATAATGCAAAACCCAAGGTCCCTGTTTACCCTATTGAATTAGAATCTTGAGCAGGATTTCTCAGCCTTAGCCCTATTTATATTTGAAACTGAATGATTCATTTTAGGATATCTTTTGTAGGATTTTACCCCCATGATTCCAGGGAACAAACACACGTATAGGGACACAAACCTGTGATGACAATCGAGACATGGACAATTTTTTTCTTGGGCAGCAAAATCACTCTTAGTTGAGAACCACTGTCTTAGAGAGATGGGTCTGAGAATCTGCTTTCTGGAAATTATTGTGTCTTCCATTGCTATTAGTACCCACTAAGCGATTCTTATTGCCATCAATTTTGAGAACCAGTGATCTGAAAAAAATGCATTATTCATTTGCTCATTTTCTCTTTGAATATCCGCTGAGTGCCTACTCGGTGCCAGCAAATCCTGCTCCATCTGAGAGCTGCTGCAGTGAAGAAAACACACCAAATTTCTGTCCTCGTTGAGCTAACTCAAAATGGAAAAAAAAAAAAAATAGGCAGGAATTTGAACTTTCTTTGTCCTTGTTTGTGCTCCAAAGAAAAACAAAACAGGGTGAAAACACAGGGAGTGACAGAAGGAAATAAATACATCAATAAATACGTCAGGGGGCTGGGGATGTGGCTCAAGCCTGGCATGCGTGCGGCCCGGGTTCGATCCTCAGCACCACATACCAACAAAGATGTTGTGTCCGCCGAGAACTAAAAAATAAATATTAAAAATTCTCTCTCTCTCTCTCTCTCTCTCTCTCTCTCTCTCTCTCTCCCCCCTCTGTTAAAAAAAAAATTAAAAAATAAATAAATAAATACATCAGGGATTTTTCTCTGCCTCTGAAGTGGAGATATATGAGTGGAGACTTGGATGAACTTGAGTCAAGTTTTCTGCAACTGCTGTTCCAGGACTCTGTGGGGTGGGATACCATTCCAGAATCCCCAAAGAAACTACCGCCATATGACATGTTTAGCTTATTTCAACCACAAGGAATCGCATCATGTTCCTGACAGAAGCCTCATCTTTAAAATAAAAGTACAGTGAAGGAGTGCTTGGGCTAGAAGGCCTTTAGGGAGAGTATTAATCAGCCAGTGTCCACTAAGCTACATGGCCTCTAATTTGGGATGGAAAATGGTCAATCTTTCTGATCCTAAATATTTTTTAAACTTTTTTTAAGTTGTAGGTTGACACAATACCTTTATTTTATTTTATTTTATTTTTATGTGGTGCTTAAAAGATTGAGCCCAGTGCCTCACACATGCTAGGCAAGTGCTCTATCTCTGAGCTACAACCTCAGTCTCCTAAATATTTTTTCTATGCGTGTCTAACCCTCCCAATAATTGGCCTCTAATCCTTTATGAAACCTATATCTAAATCCTTTCTAATTTTAATTGAATCACTAGCTGCAGGGCTTGTTCATATCACAGACAGTCAACAGATGGTCACTCTTTTTCCTTTTCTCCAGTCTTTTCTAAATTCAAAGATGACTGCTAATTTACTTCCTGATCCCTTTTTCAGATCACAGTATTTGGCCATTCTTAGCTTTCATTTCTACTGTGCTTTAAGTCATTGCTTTCGCCCTTTGAATATTTTTTTTATCAAAATCTTCTCTAAAACTTGAGGTTATCACTGTTAGATAGCATCTCACCACAGCTGGCCCAACAAAAATCACTGCTTAATTTAGTAGATTATGCAGAGAATTTTAGTCATATTCACACCTCAAACTATTACGCACCGACCACTGATCAGAATATCCTATAAAATTACAATAGTTGAGAGTATAATATCTTTTAAGTGGCTTGTGTTTTAATTTTTATCTCCAAAAGTTACAAATGTGAAACCAGCAACTTAAGCTTTGCATATTTTAGTGTCCTAGATGGTAAAATGGGAATGCTAATAGAATCTATCTCATGTCATTATGAAAGTTGAGAAGATGCATGAGAAACACTTAGCACAAACCCTGAAACATACTAAGATATGAATAAGTTTTTGTTAGGTATCAAAATAATAGTAATAACAATAACAACAACGTACTCTAAGCAAGGACAGAGACTAGACTTAAACTAGAATGGACCCATTTGGTTACAGTTCTCATAATCTAATTTCACCCCTGGACATTCCTGCATTAACACAGGAGTTTTGGGGAGACACCTCATACTTAATTCATAATACTATCTAATAAATATTAGATGGGAGAAGTGGAGGAAGGAGGAAATTATGTGTGGAGGGAGGTTTCTTTCCCTTCTTTCATGTAGTAAGCTATTAGTGCAAGCCCTAAATATAACAAAATATGGGCTGCATGAGTTGGAACAATAAGCTCTAAAGCTGGATAGCCTCCTCCTGCACAGTGAGAATAATGATAAATGAATAAATTTTGCCCTCAAACTACATAC
Source organism: Spermophilus citellus (assembly GCF_964194105.1). NCBI lineage: Eukaryota > Metazoa > Chordata > Mammalia > Rodentia > Sciuridae > Spermophilus > Spermophilus citellus. Next base: position 89,105,964 of record NC_138193.1, read on the forward strand.
ACAAAACTGCTAGACATTGAGAATTCAGAATTGACAAAGCACATTTCTTGCTCTCCAGAGTTTACAACTAATTGGAAAAAGAGGAAAACATTAACATATGCAGAACCTGGCTTGCAATCCTTAAGCCAATTTAATTAAAAAATTTAGGCTGGTGAGGTCATGCATACCTATAATCCCTGCTGCTTAGGGAACGAGGCAGCAGGATCCCAAGTTCCTGGCCAGCCTACCCAACTTAGCCAGACCCTGTGTCAAAACAAAAAATAACCGGAGGGCTGGTGATGTAGCTTGGTGGTAGTACAGTGGTAGAGTGCCTCTGGTTCAATTCCCAGTCCTGTAAAATAAAATGAAATAAAAATTGGGTCCAATATAAGTAGTATAATGTAGCTGCCCAGCCATCAGGCCACCACCAGGCCACTGCTGATCCACTCTCCCATGGGGTGGGCTTTGCATTTCTGTTACTTTTGTCTTCAAGTATATCTTCCCCACACATCATCCAGTAGGAAAACACTTCATAATCATCTCATTTAGAAGAAAGCAACTGAATAAGTGCTGTGTGGAGGAGACTGTGCCTGGGATTAGAGGACCAGCCACTAGATTATTGCTTATATATTTTTGTCAATTGTTTGGGGCTTTGAATAACTGACAAACTCATTAAAGGTGATTAATGGACTTTTATTTGTTTTTTGGTTTATCGAGTGCTAGAACAGTTAAAAGCTATTTATGAGGAATTACCACAATGCATATTTTTTTGTTAATGGTCTTTAACACACACACACACACACACACACATATACATATATATATATATATATATATATATATATATATATATATACACACACACACACACACATATATATATATATATGCATATGTGTATACATATATGTCTTATTGATATAAAATTTTCAGTAATGATTTATTTTGTTTATATGAAACCAATCAATTATTTATTGAGTGCTTAAACTGACTTGGAGTAGTTATTATGGCAACTTGGCAGCTGTGAGATAATTCATAGTCCCTAATAATGGGAAATTTATAAATCAGTTGGAAAAAGAGAGAAGACACAAATATATAAAGGACAGTTAAAATTTTAAGGCACTATTTGCAGAAGGCCAAATGATTTACTATAGAAAAACAGAGGCAAAAAAAAATTCCAGATGGTCAGTGATGATTTATACTGAAAATGGGAAATAAAGTTAATGGTAAAAGATTCATGGAGTTTCTGGAATGTTTTTTGAAGGAAGAAGCATCCATTGAGGAAACACAGATAGAGTAGGCATGAACAGAGCCACAGAGCCAGGATTGGACAAAATGTCTATCTCAGACAGAATAACACTTGAGCTGGAATGTAAGTTGAAGAAAAGAGTATGTGTTAGAAGGCGATACTGCTGTCAGACCTGTGTTACTGCTTCTTGATCTACTGAGAGATATTGACAGGTCTTGGTCACAAACTGATGACAAATATGTTTTACATAGTAAATTTAATGGCAATGAGAGTAGAGCACCTCTTAGTGGCAGTGTAAGTTAAAACCAAGAAATAATTGTGAATTTAAAAATAAAATTGGAAGATTTTAGAAACCAATGATATAAGCTTATTTTATTAATTAAGTTATTTATTTTGCATTGCTGGGAATCAAACTCAACACCTCATGCATGCTATGTAATCTCTCTAGCACTGAGCTATACCCCCAGGTTCAGGCAGATTTTAAAATAAGGAGGCCCAACAAGGAGGAAGAATGTAAATTGAAACCTGAGTGTTAAGATTGAGGGATTAAGAGTATTGTGGAGAGAAAGGTGTTCAGCTTCATTTTGATGCATATGGATTTCCAGTTTTCCCAGCACCATTTGTTGAAGATGCTATCCTTTCTCCATTGCATGCTTTTAGTGCCTTTATCAAATATAAGAAAGTTGTAATTTTGTGGATTGGTCTCTGTGTCCTCTATTCTGTACCATTGGTCCACCTGCCTGTTTTGGTACCAGTACCATGCTGTTTTTGTTACTATTGCTCTGTAATATAGTTTGAAATCTGGTATCGCTATACCGCCTGATTCACACTTCCTGCTTAGAATTGCTTTTGCTATTCTGGGTCTTTTGTTTTTCCATATGAATTTCATGATAGCTTTATCTATTTCTACAAGAAATGCCGTTGGGATTTTGATTGGCATTGCGTTGAACCTGTAGAGAACTTTGGGTAATATCGCCATTTTGATGATGTTGGTTCTGCCTATCCATGAACAGGGTACATTTTTCCATCTTCTAAGATCTTCTTCTATCTCTCTCTTTAGGGTTCTGTAGATTTCATTGTATAAATCTTTCACCTCTTTTGTTAGGTTGATTCCCAAGTATTTTATTTTTTTTGAGGATAGTGTGAATGGGGTGGTTTTACTCATTTCCATTTCAGAAGTTTTGTTGCTGATATACAGGAATGCCTTTGATTTATGCGTGTTGATTTTATATCCTGCTACTTTGCTGAATTAATTTATTAGTTCTAGTAGTTTCTTTGTAGACCCACAAAAGTTAATTCAAAATGGATCAAGGAGCTAGATATCAAATCAGAGACTCTGTACCTGATAGAAGAAAAAGTTGGCTCCGATCTACATATTGTGGGGTCGGGCTCCAAATTCCTTAATAGGACGCCCATAGCCCAAGAGTTATATACAAGAATAAATAAATGGGACTTACTTAAACTAAAAAGTTTTTTTTCTCAGCAAGAGAAACAATAAGAGAGGTAAACAGGGAACCTACATCCTGGGAACAAATTTTTACTCCTCACACTTCAGATAGAGCCCTAATATCCAGAATATACAAAGAACTCAAAAAATTAAACTAAGATAACAAACAACCCTATCAACAAATGGGCCAAGGACCTGAACAGACACTTCTCAGAGGAGGACATACAATCAATCAATAAGTATATGAAAAAATGCTCACCATCTCTAGCAGTCAGAGAAATGCAAATCAAAACCACCCTAAGATACCATCTCACTCCAGTAAGATTGGCAGCCATTATGAAGTCAAGTAACAATAAGTGCTGGCGAGGATGTGGGGAAAAGGGTACACTTGTACATTGCTGGTGGGACTGCAAATTGGTGCAGCCAATATGGAAAGCAGTATGGAGATTTCTAGGAAAGCTGGGAATGGAACCACCATTTGACCCAGCTATCGCCCTTCTCGGTCTATTCCCTGAGGACCTTAAAAGAGCATACTATAGGGATACTGCCACATCAATGATCATAGCAGCACAATTCACAATAGCTAGACTTCGGAATCAACCTAGGTGCCCTTCAATAGATGAATGGATTAAAAAACTGTGGCATTTATACACAATGGAGTATTACGCAGCACTAAAAAATGACAAAATCATGGATTTTGCAGGGAAATGGATGGCATTAGAGCAGATTATGCTAAGTGAAGCTAGCCAATCCTTAAAAAACAAATGCCAAATGTCTTCTTTGATATAAAGAGAGCAACTAAGATCAGAACAGGGAAGAAGAGCATGAGGAAAAGATTAACATTAAACAGAGACGAGTGGGGTGGGAGAAAGGGAGAGAGAAGGGAAACTGTATGGAAATGGAAGGAGACCCTCATTGTTACACAAAATTGCATTTAAGAGTTTGTGAGGGGAAAGGGGAAAAAAAACAAGGGAGAGAATTAAACAACAGCAGATGGGGTAGAGAGGGAAAATGAGAGGGAAGGGGAGGGGGGATAGTAGGGGATAGGAAAGGTAGCAGAATACAACAGTCATTAATATGGTATTATGTAAAAATGTGGATGTGTAACCGATGTGATTCTGCAACTTGTATTTGGGGTAAAAAATGGGAGTTCATAACCCACTTGAATCAAATGTATGGAAGATGATATGTCATGAGCTTTGTAATGTTTTGAACAACCAATAAAAAAAAGAAAAAAAAGAGTATTGTCGAGAGAAATTAAAAAAAAAACTATCACACTGAGTGAAATACATTTGATGCTGAAATGAGATACTCAGTTGTTAAAATCCTAAATTAGCAATATAGTATTATGTAAGATGACACTAGCAACTAGCTATGTTGATGAATTGTATTTAAGGGAGAATTCAAAAAGTATGTAATTTAAGAAGTCATTCATGATAGGAGACTGATGAAAATAAATATAGTATCAGAAAATGAAATCCATCAGAAAATGTCTGAAGATAAAACTTCAGAGTATTGCTCCATTTGAAATCATCAGGAAATTGAAAAATGAAATCAGAGAACTGGAAATAGGAAGAGAATTAGATAATGCAGAGTTACAGAATTTGAGAGAAGAAAGAACTCCAAGAGAGTGGAGGTTGTTGAGAGTGTCAAATGCCGCTCAGAGGTAAGAAGAATACTTTTTCCCATGTACTTTTTTATAGATTTATACTGATCTGCAATGAGAAGAGTAAAGGCCTATGTGTTACACATGGATAAATTTATCAATTAAAATAATCATCTCTGGATTTTAAAAGGAAGAAGAAAGGCAATACCTGCAATCAATTTTATTCCAACTTTTTCTTTGTGTTAAGCATGAGAACCAGACAGAGTTGTAGCAGGAACCAGAAGGAATATAGGAACAAATTACTGTTTCTTTTATGAAATGTTTTTTATTCTACTAGTGTCTCTTTAAAAATAAAAATCAACGAATAAATGTCCATTTAAATTGATCTTCTGTTGGACCGTGCGATTAGTCTGACATATAAATTAGTGCTTCTTAAATTTAACTACCCCCTTGGGATAAGACTGAGAAACAACAATGATATTTTATGGAGAGTGTCAAGCGGCTTTCCTTTACAGCACTTTTTTCCCCCTCCCTCTCTCTCTCTCTCTCTCTCTCTCTCTCTCTCTCTCTCTCTCTCTCTCACTCAGATGGACAGTGGGGACTATTTTAATAAAAACGTACTAATATGTGTTTAGGGTTTGATACAGCAGATGTTTTTAGTACCACGCTGTTATGGAGATGTAAGGGCTGTTACCTTTTGTAGAACAACTTTACATTGGAGTTCCTTGTACTCACTGTCTTGTCTGTCCCTTATACTCAGCATGACCTTGGGGAAATCATTTCACCACTCTAAGACATTTTCCTCCCCTTTGAAATGTGGGTATTGGTGCTCAGTCTTGTTTGTTACTCACAGAATCAACAAGGATCAAATGAGATGACATACATGGATTCTGCCATTGTGATGAATTATTGCTAGGCTTTACTCTTCCTGGAGGCAAAAGTCAGATGATGTTGTTCCCAAGGAACTAGAGAATCTACCACAATGCCTAACAGAAGTCAGAAAGTAATAAATACTTATTGGATTTCACTACTTCCTGAGAAGTATAACCATGAAGATGATCACATGTGAAAGTATTGAAATATATACTGGAACCATGAAATAGAAAATTATGGAAACAAAGGCAGACTCAGCTCTCAAAGGAACATTAATCCATCCGCAAATATGACATCCTGTGAACCAGCCTACATCTATCCCATGTGCTCAAAACTTCCTAAGAAAAGAGGTGGCAAAATTTTCACTGTGCTTTTATTTCATGTCTAATAGTCTTTCTAGCTATTTCCCAAACTAGAGATTGTTTATTAGAAAATCTAGAAAATATAGCCAGAGGAACTGATAACACTCACAGAATAAGGTTCATAAAAATCCAACAAAAGGCAGGGAGTAGGGACAGAAAGTAGATTAACTGTGAATGAAAAGGCTATGCCAAGCAATGTGGAAGCAAAGAATGATAAATAAAATGTCACCAGGAAATGTCTGTTTTTCAGTGGAGTTCCTGAATTTTTCCTAAGACACCAGAGCATATTAAAATAAATTCAACTTTCAGGATAAAATCAATACTCTATAGTCCTTTTCTTTTTCGTCCATTTTTGGTGCGTTATAGCTGTATATAATGATGATATTTGTTGTTACAAATTTGTCTGTGCACACAATATTAACATTATAATTTATTCAATATCATTCTTCAGTATTTCCCCTGTCCAGGGCTCTTTCACAAGGGCTCTTAGCATGGCAATGTTTACACCTGGTGTGGCTAGCTAGGGAGAGGACAAGGGATGATTGAGACAGGAAAGGGAAGATGCAGAACAGTAACACCATGGAAGGTCCCTTTCCCCTCTTCTCATTCCCCAACATCCTCAAACAGATCTCTTAGTTCTGCCATTTTCAGTCACTCACATCTCAATATTGCTATCGGCTGACTATTAAATGAGGCCTTTTTTAAGTTTAGTGATTTATTACCTGCTGCTGTTTTCCGAGTGTTTGTGTCCCCATACAATTTGCATGTTGAAATCTAATCACCAATGCAATGTGATGATATTAGATGGAGCCTTTGGGAAGAGATGAGGCCATGAGAGTTGGCATGGCATTGGGATTCAAATTAGATGTTTTAAAGAGCCTCCTTGACCCTTCCATCATGCGAGTACACAATGAGAGCCACCATCTATACACCAGAGAGTGGCTCCTCATTGGATGCTAGATCTTTGGCACCTTGATCTTGGACTTACTAGCTCCTAAGTTTGTAAGAAATTTTGTTGTTTATAAGTCAATTAGTTTGTGGTATTACGTGATAGCAGTCCAAATAGGCTAAGATGTCTGATCAGAGATTTTTATTTTACCTTCTTTCATCCAAGATATTGACATTTGAAATACTGATATTGAAACTTGGAAACAGAAATGGTGGCAGGATGAGCAGTTGAACTAACTGGGAAGTGGTCATCACTAAAGAACTGGTAGGTTGATGCCTCCTATCTAGTGAAAATCTTAACAGATAAGAAGGGATGCCCTATGTTATCATTCACACTCTAAAGGTACAAACATCCAGTGTTAAAGCAAGACTCTGAACTGGAGAAGAGTCAGTCAGAGAGTAAGCTCAGTTACTAAAACCAAGTCATATGTATGCCAAGTCAAGCAACAGGTGGACAGGATAAGTTTATTTATTTATTTTTTAAATGAGGGCATATATGTGGGACTCTTAGAAGACTAGGAGACCCTCATGATACAGTCCATTGTACTTACAGTCTGGTATTTTACCTAAAACACCTTCAGGCAGAGGAGACACTAGACACAGGAGACTTGGGGAGATGTCCGCATTATTGTTGAAGTTCTGCCAAGTCCCTGGCAGACATTCTCACTCTCCCATAGAAAAGGAGTGGCCTGAGATATCTTCATCTGTTACCACTTTCAGCTGCAGTGACAGTGGCCAGTGGCATGCAGGAAGACTGCTTCTATTGGAAGTCCTGTAGAGGGTTCTTTATTTCACTTCACAGACACTAGAGATTGAACGGAGAAGCCTCTGGACTTCTGTGCTGTTCCCCTCTGATCAAGTAACCAGTCGCTCTCAGGAAACAAGGGGACAAAATTAGAAGTAAATCATTGCCCATAACTGAACTGTATGCATCATTAGCTTCTGTTGTCTCAGTATACAAACTACAGAGATGAAGTTGAGAGGATTGTTTTTTCCCCTAACAGGATAATTCATTATAAAAGTCCCTTTATAATAGTAAATGATATAAAAAAGGATCATATTGTATAGCTCCACCAATTTTACATGGATTTGAAGCACATGGCCTTTATTGGGTGGGTGGATGGGTGGGGGGAGAAGCATAAGAAGAGTGAATTGAAGTGATGGTTCTTGGAAGCTTTATAAGGTATTTTATTAAGTAATGCCACATTGTTATTACATGCACCAGAGATCATTTCAGCATTAGAGACACATTTTAAACCAGCACTGGAGGTGAGGTAAGGGAGGAAATGGTACATCTAAATGAGCTCAAAGGACAGAGATCACAAAGCATGGTATGAAATCTCTGCTGCATCCTTACAGCATTAACATTCAGCTAATGGAGCAGATGCTTATTTTAGCTCATGGGGGATTCAGAATCCTCTGGTTTCTACTCTTGGTTTCACTGTGAGCATTTTGACTAACAAAACTACAACTTATAAATATATATTCTCTCCAGCAGTTCTTCTCACAGATTTATCTGTTTTATTGATTTGTTGCATTTTGAATTATCTTTCAATCCCAGGAAAATTACTCCATTTTTTTTTCTCACAAATTTCCCTTTTCCTGTCTCCTTGTTATTCATAAGCCTCCCCCTGCAGCCTGCTTCCAGAAATTGGATTTTATAATGAGAAGTGTTGCAAGACTGCTTTTCTGCTCATACTATGAAAGCACTAAGAAAATATAATATTTTTGCTCACTTCTGAGATGCTCAGGGTGGAAGAGGGAAAAGAAGAGGAACAAAGGAGAACATTTCTGAGCAAATATTCCTACCCACTTATTCTGTTGTCCTGTCATGAAATGCACATCAAACATTGTTAGGCCGAGTTAGACAAGCAGCCTCTAAGAAAGATATGGATTCTTCTGGAAATGTGTACTAATGATTCATCATCTGACATTTTTTAAAACTCTTCTCACACAATTGGTTGTAAATAATTGACATGGCAGGGAGCTGGAAGGCAACAAACTGTCTTAGAAGGCTAGTGCAGTAGTAACTATGTGGCAGGTTTAAAGAAGCATTAGTAAGCTCCAAAGGCTGAAGATGCTACCCTTCCCAAATACCAGATCAAGTTGCAAAAAGCTAGCAAGGTTCAAACTATCCTGACGAAAGAAGAAAATATAATGTTTTGCAAAAGAACCTTTGTCTTCCTCCCAAAATAACAATGGGTTATACTTGCGTCACTATCCGAAAAATATGACCAGTTTTCTTGTGTATGAATGTGGTAAAGAGGATGAAGAGGGAGGCAAGGATTAGAGAAATTGTACTGCTATAATCAGTAGCATTCTTTTATTTAATATTAGTTCCTCCCAACGTTTCCTTTTAAGTCACTGACTCAGCATGCCCCAGAACAGAGCAGCTAGGAGACTGCTTCTGGGTTTAGTAATTTAAGCATAATAGAAATTTATGGGTAACTTTTTAAAACTAAGGAACAAAATCCAATTCTAAAGGTCTAAAAATCTTTCAGTCTATCTCCTATAGTAATGCTAATTGAATTCAAAGTGAGTTGTTTTTTTTTAAATTTTGTTCATGTAGTTGATGTGGTAAATAGTAGAAAGATGATTGAGCCAGATTTTATTTCTTCAGAAACTTACTGACATAGGTATAATTCTAGTAGTACCAGGTAAGTGTTATTAAGTGAAGTTCAGTAAGATGTCAGACAATTCCAAGAATGGAACATTACATCCAATCAAAAGTTTTTTCCATAGCAAATGGTGATTGACAAAGTGAAGAGATACAATTTTTGTAAACTCAAGGGAGTGACAGGGGGAAGTACTGCTAGTAGAAAGAATCTGACTAAAAGCACAGTTGAAAGCAAGGAACATAAGGAACAGGAAATATCTTAGCTTCACTACAGGATAAGGGAAGGGAAGGAAGAAAAACAAATGAAGGTAAAAATAGGAAGAGAGTTGACACAATGTTATGGTAGCTTTAAGATGCAAAATGGATCACTTTTAAGGAATTTTATGAAAAATAAAGGGTATTACAAAAAGTCAAAGGTGAAGAGTAAGTACCCATACCACAGAGTTTGCAGAGGTCTAAAGATCAGAAGATTGGACATTGAATCAAGATAATTTACAAGAACAAATGTTAAGTGTTTCTAATAGTAATATTCTATTTGACTGAAACTCAAAATCTGAATTATGAATAGAATATGGTAAGATTACTTTCAGGACAGCAAGAACAAGAGTTTGATTTAGGGAAGAAGATGACATTTATTTGAGCAATAGTCAAGACAAATTAATAGCATTCAATGTTTATATGAAAAAGAAGAAATGTGTCAAATCAGTGATGTAGGACTGACTTTCTTTTCCTTTTACTTTCTTTTTTTCCCTTTCTTTTTTGATACTGGAAACTGAACCAAGAGATATTTAACCACTATGCTATATCCCCAGTCCTTTTTATTTATTTATCTATTTATTTTGAGAGAGGGTATCACAAAGTTGCTCAGGGCCTTTCTAAGTTGCTGAGGCTGGCCTCGAACTTGCAATCCCCTTGCCTCAGCCTCCCATTCCCTGGAATTACAGGAATATATCACCATGCCCAGTCATTATTTTTAAAATATAATGCATTATATAAATTTATTAAAAGGTTTAAATAATCTCAATAAATGATAATAATAAAAATGAATATATACTATCACAGCTCAACAATTCTTAGTCAAAATCATTGATTTTTTAAAAAAAACTCATAATTTTGAGACTTTTTCAATAGAAGAGATGCCTTTAAAATTTTAGATTATGTAAAATTTATAGGTGTCATTATTTAAAACATTGTTAATTAACATTTATAATATAAATTTATTATTATTCTTCATTAATAGAGATTCTTTTTCTTGACCAGAACCTTAAGTTAAGCAAAAGGATTTTTTAAAAATTGTAGGACAGGATAGTTTCATAAATAAGTAGCTAATACAACCTCAGTGGGAAAGAACAATTTTGTCTTCTTTGTTGAAATGTGTTTAATTTTTCCATGTAAAGATGCAGTTATTGCTATACTTCAGAAAGCCCCTAAATCCATGGCAGGAGCAATATATTGACATTATATTTTCAAAGCACACTGGAATTTATAAAATGCAGCCTACTTTATCACTTAATTCTGTGGAGACAAATATCATTTTCCTCGTTTTACAGCTGGGAAAACTGAGGCTCAGACAAATACTCTGTAATGAATTCCCAAGTTTCCACCTAGCCAGGTGTGGCCAGGTGTGGCCATGTGTGGCCAGGTGTGGTCAGGTGTAGTAAGATCTTCTGTTTCATAATCCAGTGTCATTCTTCCTAAAGAGGATGAACTGGATTAAGGAAACTAAATGTTTGGCATCTTTTATTAACATTTTTTAAATTCTCAACTACAGATACCTCCCCCTTCAAAAAGCTAGGGACCATGGTATAGTTGCAGTATAAGTATCAACATGCTTCTTTTTTCACCTATTACATGGCAGTAAATGAGAAGCTGCACAACTGTTTTTCTTGTCACACTCCCACAGTGATTTTTACAGAAAAATAATAGGGGCAGGGGGTGTGTGAGATGATTCCTGAGTTCCATCTCAGTGCTCACATTCTGTGATTCTACCATGCTGAGAGCAGAATAAATGCACACAGGCACACTGAACCAATTAATCCACTTCAGAAAAAAAATGGAAGTTAGAGAGTTGTCTTCTTTGAAAGATAATAGTTCTGACAGCATTCCTGACAATCATTCAGAGATGGATATAATATGGGGACAATATTATTGGAATTTGTCTGCTTTGCCCTATGAATAATTTTGGACTAATTCTGTAGACTTTACAGAGCACATCACCACGGAGTTGACATGCATTTCAGCTGTCTATGTGCCACCTCTTTCAAGTTACTACTTCTGCCATCCTGAAACAACTTCCTTGCTCTCCCTAGAGATTCTATAAATGACTGTGTAAGGGCAAAAATGAACTACTTGATATTTATACTTTAAAGGCCCTTTCAAGGTCTACACTAGGCAAGTTAAGGGAGCAGTAATTAATTTGGTCTGACATTTTAAGGAAATGTTTTAAGAAGAGGCAGGGTCATGGATTATGAAAGAAGAGGTGAAGACATTTCAGGTGGGGTGAGAATATTGCAAAAAAAAAAAAAAAGTTGAGATAGTTGGGGTCCTGTAAGCAAAGGTGTGCTGGCAAAATTGTGGTATAGATTAGCTGTAGCTGGCCCAAAGAGGTAAAGATATTAGAAAAGGAATAGAATAAAGTGTGAAAGTTATAAGGTGACCAGTTAGGAGAAGCCTTCAAATGTTAGAGTGGTTATTTCTTTTTTCTTCTGCCTTTTGGGAAGGTAGCATTTCCAACACTTCTCTGGACAGGCTTCTAAGAATGGAAGCTCAGATTATTTGATGCACTTAAAAGCCTACTCTCACTCTTGCCCATAAAAATGAAAAATATCAGGATAAAAAAAAAACACATGGATCTTAAACCCACAATTTATCCTAGATGTACCTACTGTGGCTTTAGCAGGTCCCTTTAAAGATGTCAACAAGGTGGAGAATTCAAATATATGCTAACCCCAGCCTGCAAATTATAGCCTGAAATAAATGACATATGCTGGCCTTGAGCCTATAAACCTGGGAAAATGGCTTCTAGTTTCTCCCTGTTAATTCTTTGAATGAATAGAGTGGGAAAACAGGAGCAATATATCTTTCAGGTACAGCTTTTAGCATCTTGAAATGAGATTTTGTTTGGTTTATATAAAATAATGTTTACTAAGATAATGTTTTAATTAAATCACTCAAAATTTTAATTCACATCATTGGACTTGTATTTTATTTCACCATTTGATAGTGCCTCAAATAAGAAATCTGATAAATTGATGATTAATTAATGGTGGGATATTAAAGATTTACATTTACTACTATAATACAGTCATCATATATGTCAGTTTCATGTCTTCAATGACTACTGATTATTTCAGCAATTTTCTTCTTTGTATATTACGAACACTATAAAAGTTATGAAATTAAATTTGCTAACTAAATTAGGTACTATAATTTTTCTTGACTAAGATCTTTTTATTGGTTTAATGTAAGTTGAGTATTGGCAATTATTTCTACAATGCCTTAAAATATTTGATATTCTGTAATTACAACCAGAAAGCAAAATTAGATAGACTAAGGAGCTGTGTGTATTGAGTTTATGAGTTAGTAGATAATTACTCTTAATGTAAGGCTGTAGGACATAAGAAAGATCAAATAAGTGTTTGGAATATTACAGCTTGATCTTAACAGATTATATTGTGACCTTTGTCTGAATAGAAACAAACACAACTGTTTTTATAACAAATAGAAGCTCAATTTTACACACCCCAGGGCTGCAGGAAGAAAAAGCAAGTGCTTCACCCAGCTCCTTCTCTTACTTTTTCCTTTAAACCCTTTCTCCTTCCTTATGACTTTTCCAGTCAGTTTCATGACCACAGTTGGTAGATGGATGGCTCCTTGATTAACTCCAGACTCTCCTACCAGGTGCACTGCTGCTTGTGATGGTTGGAAGAAAATGGCAATATGATCAGGGTGGATATCAGAATGCTCTCTGACTTTCAACAGAAAGGGTGTACCCTAGGCATAGTGACATCAAGCCATCTGGTCATCTGACAATCTTATGTGATTCTTCTCCCCAGAATATCATCAAATTTCCAGGACAGTACTCAGCATCTACCTAAGTGCAATTCCCTGATGAGATTTTCCAAACAGCCCTCTAAGCCTGCATTTCTCCTTGCATTCCACAACTCTAGAACAACATTTCTAGGTCCAACTTCTCTTAATTCTCTCATCAGCCCTTTTGCTACTCTTCCCCTTCTTGCTTTTGTGATAATTAACACTTGGATTCTCTTCATAGCATCACTTTCCTCTTAACCCTCTTCAATGGAGGTCCCTATCCATTCAGAAAGCCAATAAAATGGGCAAACATTTGTTTTCTCTTGTTATTATTTATTTACATGCGTTTTTTTCTTGACTATTGCTCAAATAAAAATATTATCTTCTTCCCTAAATCAAACACTTTTTCTTGCTATCCTGAGAGTAATCTCACCATATCTCAAACAAATTTTGAATTTCAGCCGAATAGAATTTCAGTATTAGAAACACTGATATTTGTTCTTGTAAATTCTGTGTCCAAAATCTTCTGAAACCCACTTCCTAATATTTAGACCTCTGCAAATACCCTGGTATGAATACTAGCCCTCACTATTGACTTTCTTTAGTGCTCTGTATTTTTCATAAAATTCCTTAAAATGGATCCATTGTGCATCTTAAAGCCACCATAACATTGTGTCAGCTCCCTTCCTAGGTTCACCTCCATTTGTTTTTATTCCTTCCTTTTCATTATCCTGTAGTGAAGCTAAGATATTTTCTATCCCTTAGGTCCTTATTTGATCAATTATTATAATGAAATTTGTGTAACTCTTAATAAAGAACAAGTTCAATTGCCTTTTGTGAAAATTTGTTTTTATTTCCCTATGTGTTCACAGTTGATTTGACGACAGATTGAAGTCTTTAAGTGTGTGAAAAATAAGAGTTTTTTTTTTTCATTTTAAGACACTTTCTTTTGTATTTCTTTGTTTGGAAAATTGAATAAATTTTCCTTTGCTTTTTTATTCTTGGGAATGTAGCTAAACTACCATATATATAAAAAGATGCCCCTGATGGCCATGCCTTTTAGAAAACTGAAGATATCTAAGGCAAAGAGGATGTAATTAGTTAAATTAGAGAATGAAAACAAAAAGAGAGAGCTTCAAGATAGGATATTAGATGGAAAAGGTAATAAACAATCTTTTACAAAGGAAGAAACTTGACAAAAGGGAAAGTGCAGTATTTTTCTTATTAATAAAAGAACTATAGCTTTTACTGCATTTTTAGCTAAATGAAAGATTGAGTGATTAACTGTGGTTTTAAATTAATGTGACTGTAATTTGCTGATGGCATTTTGAAAGAGACTTTGGAATCTGCACAATTTATGGTCCCAGTCTTCACCTCCTATTTACTACTTATACCACTAGAAATTAAAAAAAAAATCTTCCCTTCAACTTTTTATCTGTACCTAATCAGATATTATCTACATATATTTACCAGGTATTGAGAACTAAAACCTGATCCTGAAGTATGGATTTGTATCAGACTTACCTGACATAAAATCAAGCCTAAAACAATGAAGCCATAGACCTTCCCTGGGACAACTGCATTCAAATGCACAGTTATAGAATCTAGGACTATTGGTTCCATTAGGCAATTTATGGGAAATCTGATAGTTTGTAAAGAAAAATCTCAGGCCATGTTCTGGCATGGTAAAGGGGATTGATTTGGGGAAATGACATGGTATAAACTCATCATTGTCCTTAAAAAGGTCATTTTCCCCCTCTGGGTTTAGCTTTCTACTCAGCAGATGAAGTATAGCGAATATCACCCCACACCTTACAGAAATGTCAAGGAAAAGCAATGAGAGAATGCCTAGGAAATAGACCCCACAGATAGTGGTGAGGGTGTTCAGGACCCTGCTGGGTGGTATTAAGGAGAACAACTTATGCCTCGCCACCTTTTAATTCCACTCAAGTACAAATGCCCTAACTATCACCAATTCTGAAATTGTATCTCAGTGACACATCTGAGTCCTCCTTAAATGCATAAAAGGTAAAAAACTGGGAGTCTTTCCCTGCTTCTTCAGGCTGCTCCTTGGACATCAGGATTAAGTTTTCACTACAAGTTCTAAATGATACAGCCAATATCAAGTGACAAAGAAATGGTGATGTTCTGCTGATCAGTAAAGAAAAAAAAATGAGTTGCTGTGGTAGACTAGGAGTTTCTCCATAAGGTTAGGGGGATTCTGCAATTCCTTTATTTGTAGCAGCAAATCACACTGGATATACTGAAATCATATCATTGTAGAGCTCCCACACCGTGGGAGCTCAGCAATCGGGTATAAAACACTGTGAACTAGAGATCCCAAGTCAGTTGACCACTATGACCTTGCTCATGGCTTTTCTAGTGCAGTGAAGGGATGGTCTACTTGCTTGTGTTCCTTTCTGCATCCTCCCCATATATTCCTCTGCACATCTTTCTCTATTGCTCCAAAGCCTCAAATAATATATTGCTAGTTCCCACAAAAAAGGTTTGTGACTTTTGACTTTAACCAAGCTCACAAGTAGGAAGAAGATGTCTCCTTTTTCAGTACATTAATTCTCTAGTAGTATTATTGCAATTGAAATTACATACTAAACATTTAATTGCATGAATTTCTACCTAAGAATTTTGGTGAACATTTTCACAATTTGATTAAATATGTTCTGTAGAATACAGAGAATCATGGGGAAACATTCTTACATTAAAATTTTTTTGACATTTATTGGCAACCCTTTTAAAATATTTAGATGCATGGCTCTTTAGTAATTGCCCATTACCTAAAAGAGTCGAAAAGAAAAATTACCGTCCTGGGAATACATAAAGAAGGGATTAAATTTGTACAATTAATAAAAACATTGTAGCTTTCCCTTCAGAATATATCAAAACTCATTTTTGTGTTATTTTTGCCAAGCCAGCACAGAGTCAGGGTGTACAGCAATTATCATCATGTGAAGCCCTATGCAGCTGCCCACATCTTCAAGGAGAACTCAGCCATTCCTTGCTTCTCTCCATACCATGCTTAGAGTGACATAGGCCCCTAGGGTGGTGCAGTTATGTTTTCCAAAAAGCCTTTTAACAATTAAATTGTTAAGTCAAGGGAAATGAATGAAACAAAAAATCTAAGAGTAGTCAGGGACTTTGTGAATGCAGGAGAAAGGAGAAAATGCTCTTGAATGAAAACAGAATCTAGAATGTAGCCATAAAGAATACAGCGTGTTTATATTCACGTCCATGATTGAATAAATAATAGATATGAAAGTTTCGTGACAACATATGAATCAAGCTAAGATAGCCAGAGTTCTATGAAAGTTGCTGTCATGCTAAAAAAATTTAAGTCCATATTGCAATATTTCTTAAGTGAAGAAAAGATAAATGCCAGGTATTAGAAAACATTTGTTTTTTATGTTTCCATTTTATTGAGTCATGAAGGGCATCCTTAAGTGTTTTGCACTTGGAGATGCACCTCAAAAGACAGGTTGGTTGTCAAGTTGACTCCGTTGTTCAAGAAAGCAAATCAAAAAATAAGTAAAGGCTCACCAGTGGCAAAAAGAAGAAGAAAAAGATGGGTGTGGAGAGGAGGAGGAGGAAGAGGAGGAGAAAGAAGGAGAAGGAACTTAGTTGAGGAAAGCAACAGATTGGCAGGAAAAAGACATGAGAATGTCCATACCAGTGTGGCCACTTCCATTAACACCTTATCTACATCCCATCCAACATGCTTAAAACCTCCTGTCAGCATGCCCTTCATCCACATTACAAAGTGCTTGATGCCTCCTTTTTCTCCTTAGGACATTTAACCATGCACAGCGGCCCAGGCCACATGACCTTTCAGACAAACAAAAAACTGACTATATTATTACAATTCTCTGTAATGACCTTCCACATCAGTATGGATTTCAATGTGAAAGCAACTGAAACTTTGAGCTTTTGGTAGAATTGCTAGTGAAAAGGAAAGCGCTCAATGAGAAAAGAAAAAGAAAAAGAAAACAAAAGAAAACTACACACAGGTAAATCAATAAAAGGAAGAGCAGAGGAAAAGGAACAAGGGAAGGAAGGACATAAATTGGAACTAGTACATTACATGCGTAAATAAATCTGTCACAATGAATCCCACTACTAGGTATAATTACAATGCAGTAATAGAAGCATAAAAAAGACAGACTGGGCTAGTAAGACTAAAACAACATCTTTAAAACCTTTGTCTCCTTACTTAGTCCAGGTATTATACTTCATAAAAACTTTCTCCCCAGTGGTATTTTACTACTCCTGCAAGTCAATTAGTAGCTATTTTAATTTCTACTAATTTATTTTTTATATATTTTGGCTTTTTATTCTCATGCTATTGAACTTCTTTCTCTTCTTATTTATTGTAACTTTGTGTGACAAAGGAATGGCCAGGGTCATCTATGAAAGGGGTGGATTGTGCTGTCAACTGAGGTTTTCTTTTTTCCCATGTGTAGACTTCACACCCTCTCTAACTTTCTAGAAAATGCTTCTGAATAACAGAAATGATGACAACTGGGTAGGGTGGGTATCAGCCAATCATTGTTTGCAATGGATTGGATATTATCAGCTTGTGTCCCCTTCTTTAAGAGGAAATAAGAGAGAGGCACTGTGCTGACTGAGTCTGTCTCTGAGGGCTATTGTGCTTCAAATTTCGAATAGAAAATTCCAGAGAATTCTTCCTCTGGAAGAAGAAAATGTTTGGAAGCACATGCTTTCCAGTTTCCAGAATTTTTACTTTCCCAACTGAAATGTTGCTTGGGGTTACAGAAATGTCTTACTAATTCCAGGAGGCAGTGTGGCTGGTAGAAACACATGATTTGTAGAACATAGACTTGGGTAAAATTCCTAGATCAATCTACCAATTTTGTGAGTTCAACAATTTGTTAACCTTGCTAAGCACCTGATTTCTCATCTATAGAATGCAAGCTCTAATATATAACATGAAATGTGGTTATGAAAATATAATCAAATGACATAAAGAAGCACATAGTACAGTTCCACGCACATGAAAGTTGCTCAAACTATGTTCAGTTGCTTATTTCCACTCAAGTGCTTCAGATATGAGGCTTACCTTTATTGTGCTTCAGTATTATACAACCCAAGAAAATCACAGAACATGTTCATTGCTCCATTCATTGGGCTAAGTTAGATGAATTTTGTTAATAATATAGTTAGAATTTCATTCATCATATGTATTTTAAAGTACCCCTGATAATATCCTGGTTTTTGTTTGTTTTTCATGTTTTATTGGCGATTTTTATAAAAATCTCTTTCTTGAAACTCTTTCATAAAATCCTCTGAGTATGTCATTAATTTCTCCTGGGACATTTGGATTGTTAACATGAGATCATAGTTGGCAAACTACTTAATGACAGAGTTTGTGGATATGAAAGGTAAGCTCATGGGGAGATCGTGACAAAATTTATTTGGGACCCCAAAATTCTCTGACAGCCCCTGCACAAGGTGGACAGATTGACTCAATGCATCCATGCTTACAGGTAGCCCTAGTAATAAACATCAGTGGAAAATAGCAGGTACAACACACAGCTCAGACATGAACTGGGGGAGGCTTGGTGTGTGAGCATTTTCTCCCTTAGGTTTATGAGATGTTGTGAGAATCTGCCTTTTCTCAGACTAGTAAGCATGTCCAAAGTGTCTCTCCCTTACTGCCACATCAATGTTCATAACAGCACAATTCACCATAGCTAGACTAGAGAAACAACCCAGATGCCGTTCAATGGATGAATGGATTAAAAAAATGTGGCATCTATACACCATGGAGTATTACGCAGCACTAAAAAATGACAAAATCATGGAATTTGCAGGGAAATGGATGGCACTAGAGCAGATTATGCTTAGTGAAGCTAGCTGATCCCTAAAAAAACAAATACCAAATGTCTTCTTTGATATAATGAGAGCAACTAAGAATAGAGCAGGGAGGAAGAGCAGGAAGAAAAGATTAACATTAAACAGAGACATGAAGGGGGAGGGAAAGGGAGAGAAAAGGGGAATTGCATGGAAATAGAGGGAGACCCTCATTGTTATACAAAATTACATATAAGAGGCTGTGAGGGGAATGGGAAAATAAACCAGGAGAGAAATGAATTACAGTAGATGGGGTAGAGAGAGAAGATGGGAGGGGAGGGGGGATAGTAGAGGATAGGAAAGGTAGCAGAATACAACAGTTACTAGTATGGCATTATGTAAAAATGCGGATGTGTAACTGATGTGATTCTGCAATCTGTGTTTGGGGTAAAAATGGGAGTTCATAACTCACTTGAAGCTTATGTATGAAATATGATATGTCAGGAGCTTTGTAATGTTTTGAGCAACCAATAAAAAAACAAATATTTGTAATTTTATAAAATTATGTTTTAAAAAGAGAGTGTTAGAACAATAAATTAGGTATATCTGAGCCATTTATAAAAGTAGTGACTTTTCTTTAAGTCTCACTAGGCATGAACCCTGTTTTATAAAACATTAGTTCTTCCATGTAATGTATTGATGAAAATTTCAACCTATTCAGTAAACGATTTATTAAAAAAAACAAAACAAAAAAAACAAAGTATCTCTCCCTAAAAAAAGTTTCAGAGAATTTGCTATTCTATCCAATAGGTTTAGGAATTAGTGCCAAGTTGAGAGATTTTTATTTTTGATGGGGAAAATTTAAGATGCAATTGTTAGAGCATGTGTTTAAAGCCAGCTGTTGCTAAATGGTTGCTAAACTGTTGAGTTCTCCTAGTGTCTCTGGGATGAGGAATACACATTCAAACCTCACCAATGCTTCCTCTGTCCTCCTTCTCTCCCTTCTCCTTTGTGTTGTCTTTCTCTCTCCCTTTCCCTTTCTCCTTTTCTGAAAATACAAGGAGCTATCATTGACTAGGTATCTATAACTAGGTACTGGTTCTTGCCCACTTCCCCATGTTAGCAAATTTGCTGATCTCAGTTCTCCCCATTCCTCTTTTTATGCCTTCATTTTCTCTAATAAGTAGGAAGCATTAATCAACTAAGTGTGTGCTTGTCAAAACACAGAAAAGTCTAGATCCCTATTCTCTAAGGAAATTCTCAGAGACAACAAGATCCCAGGAAGATATTATTAACTTTAATGCATTTATACAGACAAGACTGTAGGGAACCTGATGGATGCCAGACCATGCTGAAGTGACTCCAGGGCTATCACCAGGATCCCTCTCCTTGCTATTCACACCCTCTGTACTCCTCACCTTGAGGGTGGGCAGAAATTGTGACTTACTTCTAACCAAACAAGTATAGCACAGGTGACAACTTGTCATTTTGATGATAACCTAAGATGGAAACTCTGCTTGCTAGGAGATTCTTTTCCTTTCTGGTTTTGAGGAAGCAAGGGGCTTTATTGGGAAATCTCATATGGTAAGGAGTGGAGTGTGGCCTCCAGGCGACAGTCAGCAATACCACTCAACAGCACACAAGGAAGTCAATACTGTCCAGCACCACATGACCTGGAAAGTGACT
This sequence comes from Spermophilus citellus, assembly GCF_964194105.1. Classification (NCBI taxonomy): domain Eukaryota; kingdom Metazoa; phylum Chordata; class Mammalia; order Rodentia; family Sciuridae; genus Spermophilus; species Spermophilus citellus. Next base: position 89,126,589 of record NC_138193.1, read on the forward strand.
CCTTCTCCAGTTGAGCCTCAGATAAGGTTACAGTCCTGCCAACACCTTGCTTGCAGCTTTGTGAGAATTTGAGGGTTCAACTAAGTAGGAATGACTGCTTCCTGGGCCACACAAAATGGCACAAAATAAACACGAATTGTTTTAAGCTGCTAAGTTAGTGGCAACACTGTTATGATGAAATTGATAACCAATCAAGAGAACAGAGATAGAAGGAGAGAAGCAAATCAGAGACAGCCAGGGGATGAGGGACGGGACACTTCAGCTGCAGCTGGTTACTCATACAAGATAGGCCCAAAGATATTTGGAAGTTTATTAGGAAATGCCTGGGGTCTAACACCTGCGGATGGCAGGTGGACCAATAGGTCAGGACAGAGAGGAGTAGAGTCAGGATGAAGGGTCAACCTAGGACTTGGCGAAACCCATGGATGCTGAAACTAGGTAGGTCTTTCAGAATTTCATAAACTTGATTCCAATGGCTGAGCCTTGATACCACGAAAGACCAAAGTGAATTGTCACAGAATTTGAAGAGCCTCAAATAGGTCAGAATCTTGGGCAACGTGACATCAGCTCAAGGCTGTCTCCTTACAGTAATCTTAGCAACCGAAGCAACATGCATTTCTTTGAAGAGAGATCAGAGACTCACCATGTTCAGTACAGATGTGCCCATAGGTGGACGGATAACTGGGCACAAATTGCTCCATCCATCACTTTATCTAAACTACATGGACTTTCTCTAAATCTGACACTGCTTTGAGAGTGCAATGATTTCAAATTGATGCGTAACTTTCTGTCATGGAGTTAGAATAAAAAATTCAAAATAAAAGTGAAGTTAGTTTATAGAAAGATAATTATATTCTTTGTATGCCAGAGCCTGGTGTCTCAGGTTCTATTCCTGCTATAGTAACTATTATAATTATACCAAGAGCACAAAACATAGGGGCCTTGTTCCAAATGCAGGAACTGAGAAAGAGTTCATGCATAAGGAAGGAACTGATGCCACTCTCAGAAAAGGATATTTAAGAAAATCTAATGGAGAGATTATTAAACAGGAGCAGGCAGGGTTAAGGGGATATATAAGGGATGGTGAAGCAGACTGGGGTCAGGAGGAACACAATTCCATTACTTTCCTGAAGTCAAAGAGCTCATGGTGAGAGAGAGTCACAATTGTAATCTAAAGAGAACACAATCTATTTAATAGTACAGGAGTTTTGGCTTTGAATAGACAGTTTTTTAAAATAGAAAAATGAAAAATGAGCCCTGTATCTTTCCTTTACCATCCTCAGATCTTTTGCCAATACCTCCCACTGGCCAAACCCAACCAAAGCCAGAAAGCATGAAGACGAAGCACATCTTCCAAAGTGACCCATCTCCTAGTCACTGAGCAGCATGGAGAGAGAATTTGTAGGAATAAACTGCAAAATGATAGCACTGTCCAGGAATTGAAGGAAAGCACTTTAAACCAAGGAATGAATGAAAGCAAAGAAACATGGAATTCCAGAATGTATTTACACAATGATCAGTACTCTGATGTGATGGAGTAAGACTACCTCAGGGTATAATTTGAAATAAAGCAATCTCGGATCAGCAAGGAAGAAGGGATAAAGGTGCCAAAATTCAAGCTCAAGGCTCACATCAGGAAATCCAGTAAAACCTGGCAAACTATTATGGGGTTGATTTCTACATTATAATCCCACCGTCTTATCCCCAGTTTTTACTTCAGAGTCAGTTCTGGATTCCCTGAAGGCAGGAGAAGCCAGGACTGGTGATTTTTCTGACTGAGTAATAATGAGTGATATTAAAATAAGTTGCTTTGAGATTAAGAAATCTTTGGGCTCTTTCTGCGGACCCTTAAGCTCAGAGGAGCCGTCACAGCGTCACAGCAACCCCAAAGAAAAAGGACAAAATGGGTCTGGATTAAAGAGAAGATAGTATGTGAAATAGTAAAGAACAAAACAACATTTTGAGCAAGCACAGGGAATGAAACAGTGATTCTAACTTGAAATTCTTGAAATGCTGCTCACGTGAATGTACACACTGGCCACAGCATCTGGAAAAATTGTGGTAATACAGCAGTTTGGGAACGGAACAGCAGGATTAGGGCAAGTCATGATGAATCCCGACTTGGTCGGCGGACCGCCCCGTGGATGGAGTCTGGGACGCGCCCGAGTTAATTAGCCTCGAGGTACCAGAGCGGGATTACAGCGAAGCGGATTCTGCAGGCTCCTGCCAGTGGCACACTAGCCGCGCTGAGTGCTGAATTCCAGCTTTGAAATACAGGAGAGAATCGGTCCAGTTCGTTTCCCGACACCGGTCGGAACACGGAGGAGAACTGCAGCCGCCATCATGGAGAGCTGACGCAATCATCCCTGTTTTCTACTGATCTCAGCTCATTCAACTACAGGTGATTCCAGGCTGGTATTTGCCTGCGTCGCGCAGACAGATCGCTCAGGCTCGGGACTGGAAACTCTGAGAATACTCTTCAGGCCTCACCCCTGGCAAGGCGGGCGCCGGGCTTTGAGCGGCCAGATTCTAGTTCCCCGGGTTGCTTTGGCCCAGGGCGGGAGATCCTTCTTGGCCCGGGGCTACGGAACCCGCGGCGACTGTGTCTTTGACCCTGCCCCTGTCTGAGCATACACTGAGCTGGGAGAGGTTGGAGCTGCCAGGCCCGGGCGGGGGCCGCCTGGGCCTGAGGCTGGGGTACCTCTGTGGACCCTGCTCCGAGCAGAGTGTGGCAGGGATCGGAGAGGCTGGGTTCTGGCCCTCGTGGCTGCTTGAGCCCAGGGCCGCGGAGCCTGTGGGGACCGCGAGCTGAGGCCAGCCACAAGTGAAACTTGCGACGAGGGGCAGCGGGACTCTGTCTCCTGGAACAGTTTTGACCCGGAGCTGGAGAGCCCGCGGGAAGTGCGTCTTAGACTCTGCTCCAAGGGGAGCGTGCACCGAGCAGGGAGAGTCTGGTGCGGCCAGGCTTGGGCTCCCGGGGCGGCTCTGGCCTGGGTTTGGGGAACCCGCGGCGGTTGCCCTGAGGAGCCTGCTCCTAACAGAAAGTGGCGGGGATCGGAGAGACCGGCTCCTGGCTCCCGAAGCGGCTCTGGCTCAGGGTTGGGGATCCTACAGGGACTGCTTCTTGGTCCGGGTCCTGCTGGGTACTGCGGGGGCCTGGAGGGCAGAGTGGAGCTGCCTCCTGTGCCCAGAGCAGGCTAAGGGTCCCGCCGGTGTGGTATCACAACACCCCAACTGCAGCTGGGGCCGAGGAGAGTAGCCGCCCACGCCTGGAACAGGACCAGCGACCCGACGGCAGGGTAGCCAAGTCAACCCACTTGGAGTAGAGGCCGTGAAGAGCTGCCATCTGACCCTGCAAGGTAGGCAGTCCTGCGTCCCACTGGCAGGACAGGCTCGGCAGCCGGCCAGTGTAGTGGACGAGTAGCATCGAGGCAGTCACGTCACACTGGTTGGAGTGGGGGTTGAACAGAGCCGCCGCCAGCATCCGGAAGGAGCCCAGAGACCCGTTGGAGAGGCACTTAGGTACCCCCACTGGGAGTGGGGGTTGAGCAGAACTGCCGCCCAGGCCCGCAGGGTGGGCAGATCTGAGACCCACCGGCGGAACAGGCTTGGAGGCCGACCAGCGTGGTAGACACGTCACATCAATTGGAGTAGGGGTGGAGAAGAGCTGCTGCCCACGTCCGGATCAGGACCAACAATCCGAGGACGTGGTAGGAACGTCACCGCAATTGGAGTGGGGGCAGAGTAGAGCAGCCACCCGTGCCCGCAGGGCAGGCAGACCTACGACCAACCAGCGTAGTATATAGATCACCCTGATTAGAGGAGGATCACAGCCACTACCCGCCCTATAAGAGAGATATCCCAAATATACAAGAGCAACAAAAATAAACAGGGGGAAAAATTTCAAAAACACAACAGTTTCACGAAGCAGAAAGAAACGCAAGCAACATGAAAAGACAAGGAAAGAAAGGACCACAAGCAATGCAGGTCAACTCAACCCTAGAAGAGGTAATAGCTGCAACAGATGGAATGTCAGATAAAGAGTTCAGGATATACATGCTTCAGATGATCTGGACTCTCAAGGAAGACATGAGACAGCAAAATCAGACAATGAAAGATCACATTGACAAGGAACTACAGAAACAAATCCAGGAAGTAAAAGATCAATTTCACAGGGAGCTAGAAGTAATAAAGAACAAACAAATAGAAATCCTAGAAATGCAGGAAGCAATAAACCAACATAAAACCTCAATTGACAATACTACCAGCAGAATAGATCACTTAGAAGATAGAACATCAGACAATGAAGACAAAGTATTTCAACTTGAGAAGAACATAGACAGTTCAGCAAGACTGCTAAGAAACCATGAGCAGAACATCCAAGAGATATGGGATAACATTAAAAGGCCAAACTTAAGAGTCATTGGGATACAGGAGGGCACAGAGCTCCAAACCAGAGGAATGAACAATCTATTCAATGAAATAATACGAGAAAATTTCCCAGACTTGAAGAATGAAACAGAATCCCATATCCTAGAAGCCTACAGGACGCCAAAAGTGCAAAATCATAAGAGATCCACACCTAGACACATTATAATGAAGATGCCCAACATACAGAATAAGGAGAGAATTTTAAAAGCTACAAGAGAAAGAAAGCAGATTACATTTAGGGGAAAACCAATCAGGATAACAGCTGATCTCTCAACACAGACTCTGAAAGCTAGAAGATCCTGGAATAACATATTTCAAACACTGAAAGAAAATGGGCTCCAACCAAGAATCGTGTATCCGGCGAAATTAAGCTTCAGGATGGAAGATGAAATTAAAACCTTTCACGATAAACAAAAGTTAAAAGAATTCGCAGCTAGAAAACCATCTCTTCAAAAAATCCTTGGCAAAACATTACAGGAAGAGGAAACTGAAAATAACATTGAAAACCATCAGTGGGAGATAGGACAGTAAAGGGGGGAAAGTAACCAAAGAGGAAAACTAATCAGGTTTAGTAACATAAATAAACAAATATGACTGGAGGAACAAACCTAATCTCAATAATAACCCTAAATGTTAATGGCTTAAACTCACCAATTAAGAGACACAGGCTAGTCGAATGGATCACAAAACAAGATCCAACAATATGTTGCCTACAGGAGACGCATTTGATAGGAAAAGATATACATAGACTGAAGGTGAAAGGCTGGGAAAAATCATTCCACTCATATGGACTGCGGAAACAAGCAGGAGTGTCCATACTCATATCAAACAAAATAGATTTCAAGCCAAAATTAATCAAAAAGGATAAAGAGGGACACTGCATACTGCTCAAGGGAACCATACACCAACAAGACATAACAATCATAAATATATATGCCCCAAACAATGGTGCACCTACGTTCATCAAGCAAACTCTTCTCAAGTACAAGAGTCTAATAGACCACCATACAATAATCATGGGAGACTTCAACACACCTCTCTCACCACTGGACAGATCTTCCAAACAAAAGTTAAATAAGGAAACTATAGAACTCAACAACACAATTAACAACCTAGACTTAATTGACATATATAGAATATACCACCCAACATCAAGTAGTTACACATTTTTCTCAGCAGCACATGGATCCTTCACAAAAATAGATCATATATTATGTCACAGGGCAACTCTTAGACAATATAAAGGAGTAGAAATAATACCATGTATCATATCTGATCATAATGGAATGAAACTGAAAATCAACGATAAAAGAAGGAAGGAAAAATCATGCACCACGTGGAGAATGAACAATAGGTTACTGAATGACCAATGGGTCATAGAAGACATCAAGGAGGAAATTAAAAAATTCTTAGAGATAAATGAAAACACTGACACAACATATCGGAATCTATGGGACACATTGAAAGCAGTTTTAAGAGGAAAATTCATTGCTTGGAGTTCATTCCTTAAAAAAAGAAAAAACCAACAAATAAATGATCTCATACTTCATCTCAAAATCCTAGAAAAAGAACAGCAAAATAACAGCAAAAGAAGTAGAAGGCAAGAAATAATTAAAATCAGAGCTGAAATTAATGAAATTGAAACAAAAGAAACAATTGAAAAAATTGACAAAACCAAAAGTTGGTTCTTTGAAAAAATAAATAAAATTGACAGACCCTTAGCCATGCTAACGAAGAGAAGAAGAGAGAGAACCCAAATTACTAGCATACGGGATGAAAAAGGCAATATCACAACAGACACTTCAGAAATACAGAAGATAATCAGAAATTACTTTGAATCCTTATACTCCAATAAAATAGAAGATAGTGAAGGCATCGATAAATTTCTTAAGTCATATGATCTGCCCAGATTGAGTCAGGAAGATATAGACAACCTAAACAGACCAATAACAATAGAGGAAATAGAAGAAACCATCAAAAGACTACCAACTAAGAAAAGCCCAGGACCGGATGGGTATACAGCAGAATTTTACAAAACCTTTAAAGAGGAACTAACACCAATACTTTTCAAGTTATTTCAGGAAATAGAAAAAGAGGGAGATCTTCCAAATACATTCTACGAGGCCAACATCACCCTGATTCCTAAACCAGACAAAGACACTTCAAAGAAAGAAAACTACAGACCAATATCTCTAATGAACCTAGAAGAAAAATCCTCAATAAAATTCTGGCGAATCGGATTCAAAAACATATCAAAAAAATTATACACCATGATCAAGTAGGATTCATCCCTGGGATGCAAGGCTGGTTCAATATACGGAAATCAATAAATGTTATTCACCACATCAATAGACTTAAAAATAAGAACCATATGATCATCTCGATAGATGCAGAAAAGGCATTCGACAAAGTACAGCATCCCTTTATGTTCAAAACTCTAGAAAAATTAGGGATAACAGGATCATTCCTCAACATTGTTAAAGCAATCTATGATAAGCCACAGGCCAGCACCATCCTGAATGGAGAAAAATTGAAGGCATTCCCTCTAAGATCTGGTACAAGACAGGGATGCCCTCTCTCACCACTTCTGTTCAACATAGTCCTCGAAACACTGGCCAGAGCAATTAGACAGACGAAAGAAATTAAAGGCATAAAAATAGGAAAAGAAGAACTTAAATTATCACTATTTGCAGACGATATGATTCTATACCTAACAGACCCAAAAGGGTCTACAAAGAAACTATTAGAGTTAATAAATGAATTCAGCAAAGTGGCGGGATATAAAATCAACATGCATAAATCAAATGCATTCCTGTATATCAGCGACAAATCCTCTGAAACAGAAATAAGGACAACTACTCCATTCACAATATCCCCCCAAAAAATAAAATACCTGGGAATCAATCTAACAAAAGAGGTGAAAGACCTATACAATGAAAACTACAGAACCCTAAAAAGAGACATAGAAGAAGACCTCAGAAGATGGAAAAATATACCCTGCTCATGGATAGGCAGAACTAACATCATCAAAATGGCGATATTACCAAAAGTTCTCTATAAGTTCAATGCTATCCCAATCAAAATCCCAACAGCATTTCTTGTAGAAATAGATAAAACAATCAGGAAATTCATATGGAATAATAAAAGACCCAGAATAGCAAAAACAATGCTAAGCAGGAAGTGTGAATCAGGCGGTATAGCGATACCAGACTTCAAACTATACTACAGAGCAATAGTAACAAAAACAGCATGGTACTGGTACCAAAACAGGCGAGTGGACCAATGGTACAGAATAGAAGACACAGTAACCAATCCGCAAAACTACAACTATCTTATATTTGATAAAGGGGCTAAAAGCATGCAATGGAGGAAGGATAGCATCTTCAACAAATGGTGCTGGGAAAACTGGAAATCCATTTGCATCAAAATGAAACTGAATCCCTTTCTCTCGCCATGCACAAAAGTTAACTCAAAATGGATCAAGGAGCTCGATATTAAATCAGAGACACGGCGTCTGATAGAAGAAAAAGTCGACTATGATCTACATACTGTGGGGTCAGGCCCCAAATTCCTCAATAGGACACCCATAGCTCAAGAGTTAACAACCAGAATCAACAAATGGGACTTACTCAAACTAAGAAGTTTTCTCTCAACAAAAGAAACAATAAGAGAGATAAACAGGGAGCCTACATCCTGGGAACAAATCTTTACCCCACACACTTCAGATAGAGCCCTAATATCCAGAGTATACAAAGAACTCAAAAAATTAGATAATAAGATAACAAATAACCCAATCAACAAATGGGCCAAGGACCTGAACAGACACTTCTCAGAGGAGGACATACAATCAATCAACAAGTACATGAAAAAATGCTCACCATCTCTAGCAGTCAGAGAAATGCAAATCAAAACCACCCTAAGATACCATCTCACTCCAGTAAGATTGGCAGCCATTAAGAAATCCAACAACAACAAGTGCTGGCGAGGATGCGGGGAAATGGGTACACTTGTTCATTGTTGGTGGGACTGCAAAATGGTGCAGCCAATTTGGAAAGCAGTATGGAGATTTCTTGGAAAGTTGGGAATGGAACCACCATTTGACCCAGCTATTCCCCTCCTCGGTCTATTCCCTAAAGACCTAACAAGGGCATGCTACAGGGACACTGCTATATCGATGTTCATAGCAGCACAATTCAGGATAGCAAGATTGTGGAACCAAACTAGAAGCCCTTCAATAGATGAATGGATTAAAAAATGTGGCATTTATACACAATGGAGTATTACTCTGCAATAAGAAATGACAAAATCATAGAATTTGGAGGGAAATGGATGGCATTAGAGCAGATTATGCTAAGTGAAGCTAGCCAATCCTTAAAAAACAAATGTCAAATGTCTTCTTTGATATAATGGGAGTAACCAAGGACAGGGTAGAGACGAAGAGCTGGAGAAGAAGAATAACATTAAACAGGGATGATAGGCGGGAGGGAAAGTGAGAGTTATGGGAAATTGCATGGAACTGGAAAGTGAGCCTCAGGGTTATACACAATTACATATAAGAGGAAAGGAGGAGTAGGAGAAAAATTATATAAGTGGAAGAAACGATTTATAGTAGAGGGGATGGAGAGAGAGTAGGGGACGGGAGGGGAGGGGAGGGGTGAGGGGACAGTGGAGAATGGGATAGACAGCAGAATACATCAGTCACTAGAAAGGCAATTTGTAAATCAATGGAAATGTAACTGATGTGACACAGCAATCTGTATACGGGGTAAAAATGGGAGTTCATAACCCACTTGAATCAATCTGTGAAATATGGTATAATAAGAACTATGTAATGTTTTGAACAATCAACAATAAAATAATTTTAAAAAAAAGAAAAGAAATCTTTGGGGCTATTTAGAATTCAATAGGCAGTTCTCTCAATTCATTGTTTCATCTATCACAGTTTCTAGCCACTGAATATTTTATTTTGTATAGCACAGTAACTTTTATTTTCTTTTTCCCTTCCTGAACAGGAACCACTCAGCCCTCAATTTTTCACCATGGTATTGATTTAGTGAGGAAATGTGAATGCCATGAACCACCAGTTTTTATAGGTTCGCACAGTGCTAATCCCATCCAGTTCTACAGGCTCAGTGGCTTAATTTCTGCATCAGAGACTATCCTAGAAAGACACCTAATCATTGGCCTTGATCACTCTGATCTTCTTTCCAGTATTGAGGGACTGGAGAAGCCCTGCTGAATGAGGTATTCCAGGTGCACTCATTGTCATGTGGGATGAGTCCTTTGTGAGGTGTGAAATCACACAAGCATGTGTTGCAGCTAATTAATTGGATGACAACCAATCCCTCAAGTATTTTCCAACATTATTGCTTTCCTGGCTTTTCACACCCCTCATGTCAACATATTTCTCCAGTCTGTTAGCTCACCCTTTTACTAGTGATATAACATTAATTTGCCAACAGAGTTTTTTTTTTTAACATTTCTCTACTCATTTTGATTGTTTTGCCTTCTTTGATATTTGTAACATCTCCTGGGGCAACATTTCTACAGAATTCAATTGGCATACAGCTCCTCCATCTTCTGGAAGAAATTTTCCCATGCATAACAAGTCACATTTTAGAATGACAACATTTTCCTTCCAAAATGATACCATTTTCTTTTTTTTTTTTAATTTCTTGTTTCTTAAACTATTTGTACCAAACAGTCTACTAGGTATATAATACCTAGAGCATTTATCTAACAAATTTTTCTTCACAAAAAGAAAAATCTCTGAAAGAAAGTGTTTTGCTATTCTTTTGTCACATAAGCTTATGATTCTGAGCGACCATGAACTTCGTGCAACATCACATAAACAAAAGGTTTCAGTGCCAGTTCTCCCCTCCATCCAGAATCCATGGTCTGTTCTCCTGAATAGCTCTTCATAGAAAACTCACCATTCTCCTTTGCTCCTCACAGTTAGTAAAACAAAACAAAACAAAAATCTTCTGAGAATGGTTATTCTTAGAAGAACATGGAATCAATCATATGGATCATGAACATTTTAGTGTGAATTAATCATTATTATCTCAAGGATATTTACATATTATGAGGAATCTTAAGAACTCAAAGAGATGAATTTTAGGGGGATGTTTAGGCAGTGTAATTGGTTTTAGAAGTTGCTTTGAGAGTAAGAAATCTTTGAGACTCTTTAGAATTCAATAGGCAGACCTCTCAATTCATTGTTTCATCTGTGAGAGTTACTAGCCACGGAATATTTTATTTTGTGTAGGAACTTTTATTTTCATTTTCCCTTCCTGAACAGAAACCACTCAGCCCTCAATTTTTCAACATGGTATTGATTCAGTGATGAAATGTGAATGCCATGAACCACCACCACCAACAACAGCCACCACTCCATGGCCTTCCACTCAGTGACACGAGCCTGGAGAAGTTCAAAAGTATGACTAGGATTATTAATTTCTCTGGCCTGTAAGGAGGGTCCCATTCATAACACAGATTTCTTTCTCTCCTCAGGACTCTAGCCAGCAACATTTCTAAAGGAAATGAGGGTGCCTGGGGGAACCTCCAGACCATTCTTCCACCTCATGTGGCCTTGGAGGGAAAATATTTACTAGGAATCCCTGGAAATTTATTCCTCTTTTGGCTTGGTCTTCAGGATTTCAATGATATATCATAAAATGATAAGAGGTTTCTCCATAGTGGATTTATTTGAGAATAACTGTAATCAATCTAACTGTTAGAACAATAGCCTGTTCTGTGTTGATCATTGATACCAACATAAAGAACAGTAGAAGAGAGAATAGTACATAGCAGGTTCTCAGTAGATGTATGTTGGAAGGGTGAATGAATTATGAACTCTTCATATTTCTTCAATATAAAATTAAATATGAAAATATGAAATAAAATATATACCAAAAAGGAAGTCATAATTGAAAAGGGGCATGAACAATCTAGTTGAAGAACAAGGTGCACATCCATAAAGCACTTCTCAGACATTCCTGACTGTAAACACAAAATGCCTATTATGAAACAGGCAAGGACAGTCTCCCTCCATTAGCTGCCATCATTATAGGAAAGTAATGATTTCATTTTCTAACAAAAAAATAAGCAATGAGAAAAATGAAGAAGATAATTTGACAAAATATCAAATATTCTTTCTCAATACTTATTGTTCTACAAATCTGTCTTCTATTTAAAATGAACTTCTATTTAATGCAAAATAAATGAAGGTCAAATTTGTAATTATAAGGTTCCACAAATTATCACACAAAAAAAAGACAAACACAAGAAGCCATGACCTAAGATAAGATTTAGAGTATACAAGCACCTCAGAACCCTGCATTCATTTCTCCCTAACTGATTACCTCGTTCTCAAAGGTATGCATTACTCTTTCACTGCTAACACCATGGATTCAAATTGCCTCTTTTTGATGTTTATATAAGGACTAATCATTACGGATAGTTTTTTTCTGATTTGGTTTCTCCAAGACTTTGCTAGGGATATTCAAGTTGCTGCATTAGCCAATAATTCTTTGCTTTTGTGGCTTTAGTTCTATACTGTTCAGGTGTTGGAGGGTTCTGCAATGTACTTTAATGCTATAGTTGGTGAATTATTGAGATTCCATTATTTAGGTTAATGTTATTATGAAAATTCTTACACAGGTCTTTTGGGACAAAAAGGTCAGAAATGTGTGTGTGTGTGTGTGTGTGTGTGTGTGTGTGTGTGTGTGTTACTTAACTAGTGAAATTGCCAGGGAGTGAGAGATCCACCTGCCTATCTTCTTTATCTATCAATCTATTCAAACCTAGTAAATGATGACAGCTTTTTAAATTATTAGCAGCAACTGGCACTTTACATGGTACTGTATCAATATCTAAATATGTTTTTTAGCAATTTGGATAATGTTTGTGAAATGTCTATTGGACTTTCTCACCATTAGTTTTTATTGGGTAGAATTTCTCTTTTGTAATGTCTAATTATATATCACAGATACAAACTGCTTGTCAATTATATATATATGTGTGTGTGTGTATATATATATATATATATATGTAAATATACGTGTATATATTTAAATAATATAACTATATGTAAATATATTCTCTATTTAGTGATTTATATGTACATTTCCTAATAATTTCCTTTGATGAACTAAAGTTCCTAATACCAACATTCTTTAATCAATCTATCTTTTTTTTAATTCTTTTTAGTTGTAGATGGACACAACATCTTTTATTTATTTATTTATTTTTATGTGGTGCTGAGGATCCAACCCAGGGCCTCACGCATGCAAAGCAAATACTCTACTAGACACTGAGCTACAACCCCAGCCCTTGACCTATCATTTTTGCTACTGACATATTATTATTAACATTTTTTATTAATTTTATCCTCTTAGTGTTTGAATAATTGAGTTGTATCTCATAAGCACATTATTTATTCTTTTCACCAAATGTAGTAATCTTTATTATTTAAATATATTTGATTCATTTATGCTTAATATGATTATTAACATAGATATAGACTTTTAATCACTTTCTTAATTTTCTTTTCACTCCATGGATTCTATTTTTTGTATTTACTTGTATATGCTTGTTTGTTAGAGTAATTTTGTTAAAATATTTTATTTTTCTCCAAATAGCTCACTTGTTACATATTTCAGTTAGTGCTCTCCCTATAGATTACAACTTGTATTTAATATATCTCCTTTAGAGATCACTCTTTGCACTATTTAAGGAACTCTACCGCATTAATTATCATCCTGAGCTTTGTGTTCTTGTTGTCAAGCAGCCTGTGTCTCATTTTATTTTAAGTATCCAGGAATTTATTATTATTGTCATATACAATCAATATTTTTCTAAGATCTACTGTTGAGATTACTCTTCATTTCCCGTGAATCTTTAAATGTCCGAGACTGCTTTCTTTCTATCTTCTTCTACTCATCCTTCTTTTCTTATCTTTTGTCTCTGATGTTGTTGGCTTGCCATTTCCAAGATCTCTTCTTTTGTTTATTTAAAAATGTATTTAATCTAACCTGCATTTTAAAATGTATTTTGTGTATTATGTATTTTTCATAATGTATAGCTTTTCTTTTTCAGCTATTATGGATGATTTTAAAAGACCCTTAAAAGATCATTTTCTATTTCCTTCAGCTGCCATCATTTATATTGAAAAATCAGCTCTCGGCCTTATTGCTGCTACTTGAAGACAATGGGCCTTTATATCTCTGACCACCTTTGAGATAATCAATTTCATTTAAACAGTTTTATTATATCTAGGATTATTTGGGAGCTTCCAATCTTCTTGTTTTAGAATTTGTTGGTTATTATCTCTTCAAATGTTCCTCAGTTCCACTCTCATACTTTTTCATCATATACAGATATTTTATTCCTTTTTTACTTGCTATTCTATTCTTTAATTTTTTTATGTAACATCTTGAAGTTGATATGAAATAACTACATCATCTGTCTTTCCCACAAATCTACTTCCATTGTCTTTTAAATTGTGGGTTTTTTGTTGATTCAATGTATGCATAATATTGGGAATCATTTTGACCGGATTATAAAAGCATGGAGTATAATTTACTCCAATTCAGACCAAAAAAGAAAAAAAATCAGGGAGTATTCCATTGTCTTTTAACAAGTTTACTGGAGGTGTATCTCAATGATAGAGAACTCTCACAGATGAGTGAGGCCCTGGGTTCCATCCCTAGCACCAAAAAAAAAAAAAAAAGTTAGTGGATCTACTTTGGTGTTTAATTACACAACTGATTATTTTTGACTAAATTTTGTAAATTTTAGATGAAAAATTATAGAGAAAAGGTGAAGTTGTCTACAAAATTATCTTCTGAAGAGATAATTTGTATTCATCTCTGATATGCACTTACACTAAGGAAAATCATCACAATTCAAACCTTTTCATTAAATTCAAAACTTTTCATTAAATTCAAAACTGTATTCCAGACCTTAAGAGGGATGATCTATTTCTGGATTACCCTTAATAGGGCTCCTTCTCCTAAATTGTCTTTGAACTTCAATAGTATTCTTCCATTCCTGTAAATCCACAGAAAGCTCTGTTTAGCTTTTTATGCTCTTAACCATTAGTGGGCAGATTTAAAAAAAAAAAGAGTGATACAAAATGTCTGTTTCACTTTTCTGGCCATATTTTCTTCTCTAGATATTATTCAAACACATTTTCATTATTTTTGTGGGACTATGATTCTCTCAAACAATTTGCTTGCATTGAACCCAGGCTTTCTAGTTGTTCTCTGTAGATTCAGTCCAATAGTTTTTATACCACCATTACCAAAAACAGAGTTATCCTTTTTCCTTTTGTTTTAAATTAATGAGAATTTAGGTTAAATCATCTCTTTTGGATGTAGAATTGTGAATATATTACTCACCTGTGACTACAGATGGGTTGGCCAAAATAGAAAATTTTAACTCTGAGTTCTAACAGAGCCTAGGTTTATAGAGCTCAATATGCAGCAAAGAACTGCTTTAAAGATGTTTCTAAGTAAAATGATGCCATTATAAAATATCTCAATAACGCACATCTCAAAAGTTATTCTTCTTCTAAACTATACCAAAGTAATTTATAAAATTGCAAGAGTTTTCTTGCCCAATCACAGGAGCACTCAGCAGCAAATACTTTGTGGATGTTTACAGAGCAAAACGGAGAGGAAGCCATGCTTTTGGTGTCCTTGTGCATTTGCAAAAATGTAAATAGAAACAGAAATAGCTAAAGCAAGAAAAGTTAAATGAATTAAACCTTTACCAGGAAAATGTAAAATAAGTATTTACAACAGTAGCACATATCTATCCAGTGCTTCCTGCAAGCCAGGAATCTGAAGATCTTTAGAATATACCCCACTTAATCTTCACAATAAGCCTATGAAACAGTTGGGTTTTATTTATCTTAAAAATAAAGAAGATTTTTTTCAAGGTCATGCAGCTCATGAACTGCAGGCCCATTTGGCTCTGGAGCTCTATTCCCAACCACTGTGCTATAAAGTCTTTTTATGAAGCAATCAAGGCATCATGAAATGATGGAGACCCAGAGAGAAGAGTACTGGGATTCATGTGTCAATCAAATTTCTATTCTTGTGATAAAATATCTGAAATAAACAAAAAAAAGGGAAAGTGTATTTTGGCTCACAATTTCAGAGGTCCCTGTCCATGCTTACTTTACTCCATTACTCCTGGGCCTCTGGTGAGGCAGACCATCTTGGCAGGGAGTATGTGGTAGGGCAAACTGCTCGCCTCTGTGGTTTCTAGAAAGCAGAGTGAAGCAGTGGGGGTGGGAGAAAGAGAGGAGCTGGGTACAAAATAGGCCCTTCAAAGGCATGACCCAGTGATGTCCTTCTTCCAACTCAAACTGCCCACCTCTGTGGTTTCTAGAAAGCAGAGCGAGGCAGGGTGGTGGTGGTGGAGGGGTGGAGAAAGAGAGGAGCTGGGTACAAAATAGGCCCTTCAAAGGCATGACCCAGTGATGTCCTTCTTTCAACTAAGTCCCACTTTGTGAAGCTTCCACCACATCTCAATATCCTGTTCAGCAATGGATTAATACATTTACGAGGTCTGAGCCCTCACGATCCAATCACTTCCACATGAGCTTTGGGGGCACATTTCAGACCCAAAACATAATAAGATTCATTCTCTCTGTCCTAGTTCCTCCTGGCAAAGGCCCATCTTTACTATTAGGAGTCCATTATAAACACTCAGTGTGTGGGGCAAAGAGGAGTGGTGTGAATAATCACGGGAAGGCAAGGTGGCTTTTCATCTGAATCAGTACAACTGTGGATAGAAAAGAGAAAGAAGTAGCCGTTAAACCATGATCTATGTGGGAAACCATAGTTTTCTCTGAGAAAAGAACATTAAAGTTCTTGGGCTGAAGACCCCATACTGAATTTTGAGATAAGACACACACACAGACACACACACACACACATACACGCACATAAACACATGCATGCACACACATTTTAGATCAGAAACAAAACGATTGACATTAAAATAGACTTGTCAATCCACAGGCAATGATAGCAATGAGGTTGTCCAAATTAAATGCATGATCAAATGGATAATGCAAAGTTTTCTGTTGACTTCACTCCAATGATGTAAAAGCAAATGAAAGCCCTTTGTGCTTTGTGCCCAGGTTGGATAAGCAGTGTAAGCACGTCCTTTACTGAGTGCCATGGAATAGTATCTAATATTACAAGTACCTATGGCATCAGCATTATTCTGCCTTTATAAATTTAATTTCCTGGGGCTGGGGCTGTAACTCAGTGGTAGAGCACCCGCCTTGCACATGTGAGGCACTGGGCTTGATCCTCAGCACCACCTAAAAATAAATAAAGATATTGTTTCCAACTACAGCTAAAAAAATATTTAAAAAATAAAAATAAATTCAATTTCCCTGGTCAGGTAACAGTATCCATATTCTTTTCTAAACAGCAGAAGTTATCTGAATAATTTCCAATTTGGAATAAGTGATCTAATTTTAAATGTCTTAACTTTGGAATGAATTAAAAACTTAATTGTAATAACTACATGTTACATACATTACACTGGTTGCATGTTTTGGTATGTTCCCATGACCTTCTTCCTGAAATATAGAATATAGTAAGTATCAGATTCAGTTTCTTATAACCCTGACACCAGGGGTTCAGCACCAGGTAGAGTTGTGTATTTCCATAATTGTGATTCATTTGACTTGGCTATTTTCTTTCTTAGAAGCATGCGTGGGCAAGAATGCAAACCAACTGTTATCGGCTTAATCTAATTAGGTATATTTATAAGGCATATGGACTAATAAATATTTATTAATTAAAAAACATAAAATAAACAATATTTTCAACAACAATAAATTTCATTAAACTGTCTAAACATTCCATGTGAGGGTAGGAACTCCCAGAACAGACCCTTAAATCCACGTTTGGCCTCTCCACCTCAACTCATATGCCTTTAGGAACTTTGGCTAACATCTTACTTTCTGTTATTCTGTATATGGGGGTGTCCTCCATCAATTTGGGATGGGAACCAGGATTTACAGGGTCTTCTGAAATGTTCTTCTCGATTCCTTTGAAAACATCTATTATCTGCATAAGCAATTTCTGTGCTTCTTCTTTATCTGCTTGACATTTTGTTCCAATTAGGATAATTTTGATATAGATCTAGTCCTGGGAAATATTCACAGTCTAGGCAAAGTGTGGGCAATTTTTGGTATTCTGCTTATGATATATTGGGTCGTTTCTTTGGAAGACCTAGCTTTTCCAGAATCTGACAGGAAAAAGTAATGATTATCTTATGACCAACACATGTAATAAAAATGACATATTACATAGATACAATGCAATGTATCTTCTATTTATTTTGTTCTCACTGCTGTAAACCCTCTAAGTAAATGCCTGAACATGTAATATTTAATTTTCCTTATAATCTACTCTCAGCATATTAGAGATGACAGTTTTTAAAAATGATTTCTCTGTTTTTAGTTTGTGTTCCTTTAAAATAGTAAAGAATGATTCCTTGATGTTTACTGCCATAGAGCTGAAGCAAGAGAAATGTGACATAGAAGATATATACAACAGAGGCACCGCTGTATATCATCATTGTGTCATTTGGTTTTCATGTTTAAGCCATTTACATGCATTACTAGGAATACATTTTAAAATGATGGAACCATTTACAATATGGTACATGAAGCACAAAATACTTTTGTGAACTGAACAATTTTTTTTCTAATAAAAAAGTTTGACTTATGATACGCTGTACTAAGAAATAACATATGCTTTTATTTCTAGAGTAGACTATTTTATACCTTAATTTTAACTTATATATTGACTTACCCTTGTGGGAATGTCAAAGCTGAGGTTCTGTTTCTAATTTGCCAGGCTGGAGGCTTAACTTTTGAGCTATATGTATTTAATATAACTCAGTTTATATTATTTCTCCTATAGTATTAATCACTAGTAATTACCCCCAAACTGTGGCTTCTACAAGGAGCAGTGTATCATTGTACAACAAGGGGGAGACATAATGAGTTCATGTCTGGTCCTTGGTCCTGAAACTCACAACTTTAACCAGGTCCACTTCTTGTTATTTCCCAAATCTCTCCCTGGACTCCTGGTTTCCCACTATATACTTACTGTTCTCAGCTCTAACTCTCTGACTTTTTTTCTATTTGCCCGATTTATTGGGGTTCTAGGATTCTCCCTTTTTTGACACAATCATAGTCTTGCCTCTGAATCCTGCCTAGCATATGATATTTCCTAAATATTTGACACTTCTTGTATTAGTCATGTGCTCCCAAAGGCTTGTGCAACACCAAATCTCTGGCTAAAGGAAGTGATCATCTATGCTATGCAAAACAAAATGATCATGTAAGCCAAAGTCACTTGGTTACTGAGCAATATTTCAACTCCTTGTGTGGAGCAGAAGGGACGCCCACCTGTAGAATGAGAATGTACCCATGAGGGTTGCCTTTCAAAGAGGAAAGGAAAGCCAGATGTAGTGGCGCATGCCTGTGATCCCAGAGGCTGAGACAGAAAGATTGTGAGTTCAAAGCCAGCCTCAGCAACAGGGAGGCACTAAGCAACTCAGTAAGTTACTGTGTCTAAATAAAATACAAAGTAGGGCTGGGGATGTGGCTCAGTGGTCAAGTGCCCCTGAGTTCAATTCACTGTACAAATATCCCAAATTTGAAGAACCAAAATTTGGAAATAAGGAGCATTTTGTAGGATGTATAGAATTTAGAACTGGAAGCCTAGAAACTAGAATCAGGAGCAAAGCAAATGGGTAAATTCTGGCCATTGAGCGGTGAGCTAAGTGTGAAATGAAGATGGGTGAGGAAAGCAGATTCAGCAACAAATCTGCGAATTTGGGAGTCCCCCTGGGAAATTTCTCTAGAAGGTTCTGAATAGTATTGGCAGGTTGTATTTTTTTTAAGGACCCTGCTTCCTGCTTTTCATAATCTAGGAACATCTGGGTACAAAACCTAGATCAGCTCTTTATCTGTGTCAGTTACTTAAAATTTTTAGACTTGCATTTATTCCTGGATGAAATATGGACAATAAAATCACTGCTGTAACTCTAACAGCACCATTGTGAGAACCAGGTAAAATAATGGCAGAATAGGTGCTTAGCAGTGGGTGGGAAGAGACAGAGGTTTTATAAATGTAACGTTCTATCATTACTCAGGCAAACTACATAATCAAGAATTCCTTTTTCAGTTGATTTTCATTTTGAAATGTGTTTCAAAGCTGATGTCTGTGCCAATGTAGAATGCAGCAATATCTTCTGAGAAACACAAAGACCAGTATCCAGTATCAGAAAACCCATTAATTAACTGTCCATTCACCTATGCAGGTGTGGACAGAAAGTCAATAAAGCTATGCATATAAAAGTCAAGTTTCCCACTAAAACCACAAAGCAAAGAGGAAATTATGTTGAACAAATAATTGCACAAATCATGTATTTTTTTCTTGTTCATAGTCTAGTAACGCTTACTTGTCTATTATTTGTGTACAGTATAGTACATAGCATATAATAGAAAAGTAAAATTGGTATGTTATTCCAGAAAATAGAATTACATTTTAAATAAAATAAATTTTTACTAACATTTATATAGATCTTTAGGGTTTGTAAAATTCTTACAATTCCCCCCGTTAGTGATTTTATTGTTTCAAGTGCATTTAAAAGCCAACTATCAGTTGTAGTATGCTTATGTAATGATGCTACTCATTTGGGGTCAGTGAGTGGATCCATGTTTAAAGAAGTTTTAATAGTGCTTCTGTGCTTCATCTCTGGACAGTGAGAAAGTTTTAGTAACAATGACTGGAGGGAAAGTAGAGTCAAGTAAATGCCATCAAGAAGTGGACAAATGAGGGGACTCCAATTCCTCTGTGTACTCCACTCTTTTTCTCATCATTTCCTCATCTCAAAACAGAGACAGTGACATTTACTCATAAAGAATTCTTGTGAAACAGATATATTAATTCATATAAGGCAATTAGATAAGTGGCAAGTCATTATTTGAGAAGTGTGTTAAGACTTTCTGAGATCTTAACAGTGCAAGACTAATGAGAGCTCTGTAACTAGAATACTGACCAAATGCAGGTCTTGAAAAATGTCTCATTTTTTTTAAAGCATACTTTAAGCATGACTATGAGCAAGATGTGAAAGTAGGCTTAGCAAATGTTGCAGTCTTGGGATATGTAGCAGTAAGCAATGGGAAGGGATAGTGTAGTAAAAATGTCCAAGTCCAGAATCTGTGAGAATAACCAAGAAAATGTCAGTGAAGCTGTGGATTAGAATATATAGCATCCCCCAAAACCTAAAACAGCTAAGATCTTGCTCCACAAGTTCTACCCTAGTAAAGAAGTTTGTGACTGATGTAAAGGAGGTCGTTTTTGTTAATGTTGTTGTTTTGTGTTTTGCAGTGCCGAGAGCCTCACCCATGCTAGCCAAGTGCTCTACCACTGAATAACATCTCCAGCCCATGGAGAAGTTTTTCATCTCCTCTGTCCAAGAGGCTTAAGTATCCATTAGGGAAAGAGAGAACTTGAGTTTGAGCTCTATTTGAAATGTAGTTTGACACTGTAGCCTGTGGATAGAGGAGTCAGTTTTCAGTAGCTATCTGTGCCTAATCTTACCAGGCAGCTGATGAACTGACCCTATCAGTGCTACCATCCATCAACCTTACTCCTGTCCCTAATGTCATTACTTCCCTCTTTCCTTAACTTGAAAGGTCACACCCTTGGGTATGATCTTCAACTCTCTACAAGATCTTTCCCTCTGTTGTACTACTCAGGAAAATGTCAAACTTAGTTTAATCACTCCCCACTTTTTTTTTTTTTTTTTTTGTGGTGGCATCAGGCAGCTATAGCTGAAGGTACACTTCCAAGTGTTCTTGAGGGCTCACTTTACGCACAAGACAACTGACTTCAGGTGAGTCCTTAGAGCAGCTCAGCACTCCTGCTACCATGCTTTATTTACTCTCTCAGATAATTACTGAAAATCCTTATGCCTCCAATGTCCCTTTATATACACTATGCTCTTAGCTCATTAGTGTGATTTTTTATGTCACTTAAAAAGCAGAAGCAATCAGAAAGGCACTTTGTCATTCTTTCCCCCACCAAGACTGCATGTGTACTTAATTCTAAAGTGGCATGCTGTTTCTTCAAGTGTAGTAATGTGAATGAACTCTACAAGCTTACTAGCTTCCAAGTTCAACCCTGCTTTCATGTACTGAATTCTGTTCCTTCTTGCTATTCAAGGAAATTGCTCTAATAATCATCCACTTTCTCTTTCATCTTCAGATTTTTACCTACTACTGGATAATTACCATCAGCATAAAAACTTGAAGACTTCTGCCTTCTTACAGAAAAAAAAAAAGTATTCCATGCTTCCATCTGGCTGACACCATTTTGGGGGATGTTGACAGGAAAATTTTTCAAGCATTCTTAATCCAGCTGGCTCCAATTCTTCTTTCCCATTGGGTTTTGAATGCTCCAATCAGATTCTGCTGCCAAAAAATAGCTTTCGAATTCACTGATCTGAATCCAATGATCAACTCAGTCTTCATCCCTCTTGTTAGCTGCTGGTCACTCCTTTATCCTCACTTACACTCCTCTTCACTTGACTTCTAGGACAATAGTCTTACTTCCTCAAATTTTATTTCACTGGTTCCTTCTTCCTATCCACATTCTTTACATGACAGCATCCCCAGACTCACACCTTGAACCTCTTTTCTTCTTTAGATCCACCATCTAGGTGAACCTCCTTTGTGTCTTGGTTTAAAACTCCTATGTATGCCCTCAAGGTCCTCTAATACAAAATGCCACGCCAACCATTATCTCAAACAACTAACTTGTGTATCCATTTAAAAATGCAAAATCTCCACTTATATATCTATCATGAATCTTAAATTTCTTTATTTTATTTTATTTTTTTTATTGTTGGTTGTTCAAAACATTACATAGTTCTTGACATATCATATTACACACTTTGATTCAAGTGGGTTATGAACTCCCATTTTTACCCCGTATACAGATTGCAGAATCACATCAGTTACACTTCCATTGATTTACATATTGCCATACTAGTGTCTGTTGTATTCTGCTGCCTTTCCTATCCTCTACTATCCCCCCTCCCCTCCCCTCCCCTCCCCTCTTCTCTCTCTACCCCCTCTACTGTAATTCATTTCTCCCCCTTGTATTATTTTTCCTTTCCCCTCACTTCCTCTTGTATGTAATTTTGTATAACCATGAGGGTCTCCTTCCATTTCCATGCAATTTCCCTTCTCTCTCGCTTTCCCTCCCACCTCTCATCCCTGTTTAATGTTAATCTTCTTCTCATGCTCTTAGTCCCTACTCTGTTCTTAGTTACTCTCCTTATATCAAAGAAGACATTTGGCATTTGTTTTTTAGGGATTGGCTGGCTTCACTTAGCATAATCTTTTCTAATGCCATCCATTTCCCTCCAAATTCTATGATTTTGTCATTTTTTAATGCAGAGTAATACTCCATTGTGTATAAATGCCACATTTTTTTTTATCCATTCATCTATTGAAGGGCATCTAGGTTGGTTCCACAGTCTTGCTATTGTGAATTGTGCTGCTATGAACATCGATGTAGCAGTGTCCCTGTAGCATGCTCTTTTTAGGTCTTTAGGGAATAGACAGAGTAGGGGAATAGCTGGGTCAAATGGTGGTTCCATTCCCAGCTTTCCAAGAAATCTCCATACTGCTTTCCAAATTGGCCACACCAATTTGCAGTCCCACCAACAATGTACAAGTGTACCCTTTTCCCCACATCCTCGCCAGCACTTGTTGTTGTTGGATTTCTTAATGGCTGCCAATCTTACTGGAGTGAGATGGTATCTTAGGGTGGTTTTGATTTGCATTTCTCTGACTGCTAGCGATGTTGAGCATATTTTTTCATGTACTTGTTGATTGATTGTATGTCCTCCTCTGAGAAGTGTCTGTTCAGGTCCTTGGCCCATTTGTTGATTGGGTTATTTGTTATCTTATTGTCTAATTTTTTGAGTTCTTTGTATACTCTGGATATTAGGGCTCTATCTGAAGTGTGAGGAGTAAGATTTGTTCCCAGGATGTAGGCTCCCTATCTACCTCTCTTATTGTTTCTTTTGCTGAGAAAAAAATTTTTAGTTTGAGCAAGTCCCATTTGTTGATTCTAGTTATTAACTCTTGTGCTATGGGTGTCCTATTGAGGAATTTGGAGCCCAACCCCACAGTATGTAGATCGTAGCCAACTTTTTCTTCTATCAGACGCTGTGTCTCTGATTTGATATCAAGCTCCTTGATCCATTTTGAGTTAATTTTTGTGCATGGCGAGAGAAAGGGATTCAGTTTCATTTTGATGCATATGGATTTCCAGTTTTCCCAGCACCATTTGTTGAAGATGCTATCCTTCCTCCATTGCATGCTTTTAGCCCCTTTATCAAATATAAGATAGTTGTAGTTTTGTGGATTGGTTTCTGTGTCCTCTATTGTGTACCATTGGTCCACCCGCCTGTTTTGGTACCAGTACCATGCTGTTTTTGTTACTATTGCTCTGTAGTATAGTTTGAAGTCTGGTATCGATATACCGCCTGATTCACACTTCCTGCTTAGCATTGTTTTTGCTATTCTGGGTCTTTTATTTTTCCATATGAATTTCATGATTGCTTTCTCCATTTCTACCAGAAATGCCATTGGGATTTTGATTGGCATTGCATTAAACCTATAGAGGACTTTTGGTAATATCGCCATTTTGATGATGTTAGTTCTGCCTATCCATGAACAGGGTATATTTTTCCATCTTCTAAGATCTTCTTCAATTTCTCTCTTTAGGATTCTGTAGTTTTCATTGTATAAGTCTTTCACCTCTTTTGTTAGGTTGATGAATCTTAAATTTCATAAGACCACATGCTTGACTTCCCCTCCCACAAGCTTGCTCCTCTGTTTATATTTTCCAACCTAGAACCTGAGATTTACATTTTTTTCATTTGCTTGGCCAAAATTCAGGAGTGAAACTTGCCTTCTCTTTTTCTCATCACCGCCCCCCCCCCCGCCCCTGATCTAATAATGCATTGGCAAGTTCTAAGAGTTTTACCTTGAATTTGTGTCTAGAATGTGATGACTCTTACCACCATCTTTCCCCAGGGTTATTGTACTAACCTCTTTATTAGTCTCCCTTTTTATTCTTGTTCATTTGCAACCAATTCTTTACAAGCAGTCAGAGTGTCTTTTAAAAATGTGATTTAGGTTATTTAATGCTTCTCAAAAAAGTCATATATAGCTTTCATCTTACAAAAATGTAGAATAGCCTAGAAAGTCCTATATGGTAAATGAACCCCCCCCATACCTCCCCCTTTTGCTGACGTTGATCCAGTCACCCTGTATTATTGATGTTGCTTCCTATTTGTTGTCGGACCCGCCCTCCGACAGAGGTTGAGGAGAATCACTAGACCAGCTAGTGAGTGTCTCTCGGGGCTGAGCGAGAGGGTAAGTGTCGTCGACCCTGCCTGCCACCCAGCCTGGCAAAAATCACACCGAGTTGGGAGTTGAGTCAGCCCAGATGGTGCAGCAACTCAGTTTATTGTGGAGGGAGAGGACTTATATAGAGAGAGGAGAAGGAGGGGGGGGCAAAGGCAGGGACCAATCAGAGATTGGAGAGTCCCCCAGGTTGGGGTAGCCTAGTCACCCCAGTTACAAAAACAGAGCCCCGTTACCCCAGTTACAGAAACAATACCCCATTAGGTATGTGTGCCCCTGTTGCTGGGGAGTTATTCTTTGTGTTTGTGGAAGCCATATCTTGGGGCCATTCAGGCACGTATACGGAAGCCATTTCTCAAGCTCTAACTGTCACGTACATGGAAAATCACAAGACCAGAATCACAAGACTGGGGATTTCCCAACAGTGGTTTTTCTTCCTCTTTCCCCAGCGATTGCACTTCCGTGGTCAGCAGAGGTCCCAACAATTTGTTATGTCCAGAATACTCTTCCACAACCATTTCAGATACTATCTCTGTGTAACTTAACATTACTCCAATTCTTACCAGTATAACAATCATTTTATTTTTTTCATGATTTTGTGGGCCAGAAGGACTTGAGTCGGCCATTCATACATGGTGTCTCTATTTGGAAACTCAACTAAAGCTGTTAAACAGAACAGGTATGTGTGGTCTTACTCAGAATAGTGATCTCGGGGCAATTGGATGTGTTACAT
Source organism: Spermophilus citellus (assembly GCF_964194105.1). Lineage (NCBI taxonomy): Eukaryota > Metazoa > Chordata > Mammalia > Rodentia > Sciuridae > Spermophilus > Spermophilus citellus. The sequence goes on from NC_138193.1 coordinate 89,152,253, forward strand.
AGCTTCTGGAAACAGGAGCTATGTGGGCTTAATCAGATAAACTTAATAACTGATTGTAATTTCTAACATACTATATTAGTCAAAAAGTCAAAAGCCGTACCAGAGAAAAAGAGAATTCTTGAAATTTTCAATGAGAGAAATGTCAAATATCTAGGGAACTGAAACTACACTCCAACCCTCAATATTGGAATGGTCCCTTCTCACTTTTATTAGGTTTTGGCTCAGATTTTATATCAGAAGTCTTAACTTGATAACCATCTTTAAAGCAGTAAACCTCACCCATACTAACTGCTACCCTTGGCAGCCCTCCCTGGTCTCCCTCTACTTAATTTTATCCTGAAGCATTTAACACAATCTTATATATTACTTTTATTTATTAATTATTTTTATTTCTTCCCGACATGTACTATACAAGGGCAGAGGTTTTACCCTATATATCACCAGTGCTCTTCTAGGGACTCACCACATTGAAAGTGCACAATTAATATTTAGGCAAGGATTGAAAGAATGAACTACAAAGAACTATAACAATAAGCTTTTGTATATTATATGCATACGATAGCCATGGTTTTGACTGTTCTACAATTATTGACGTAATGTATTCTCAACTTTGAGAAAGTAAACTTCTTAAGGACTGGAATCAGGTGACTTTTATCTTTATGTCCCCATTGTTTAGGAAACTGGAAGCAAGTTGTAGATATAAATGTTTTAATGTATCAAAACAGAAAAAGGCCCTCTATGTCATGTGTATGGTCTCCTAGTCTGCTCAGACTGCTATAACAAAATGTCATTGACTAGATGGAGTCAAAACAGAAATTTATTTTCTCATGGATTAAGATATTAGAAATTGAAGATCAAGTTTCTGGCCAATTTAGTTGCTCAGTATGATTCTCTTTCTGGCTGGCAGAGAACTCCTTCTCACCCTGTCCTCAACATGACAGAGAGCCAGGTCTCTCTTCTTATAAGGCCACCAGTTATATCAGATTAGTACACATTTCTATGATCTCATTCAGCTTAATTACTTCCTAAAGACCTACATCCAAATTCAGTCATTTTGGGAGTCAGAGTTTGAGCATTTCAGTTATGAGGGCTGTGATTGCAGTCCATAGCACATGGTGTTATAATTGGTTCAAGCATGTTCTTAGTAGTTTATCTGCTGCAAAATGGGTTGTAGAAGAAGACAATTCCCTTAGCTTTAATTAAGTGTGAGTGTTTGTGTACATGTGATGTGTGTGTGTGTGTGTGTGTGTGTGTGTATCAAGAGGACAAGAGGGCACTGGTTGTCTGAAGGTAGACCAGCTGTCTTCTCATTCTCCGATGATGATCAGCTCTTCTCCATAGCTAACTATTTATTTTCAGTGGATTTTAACCTCTTACTTGTGTCTCCTATGCAGCATGCTATTAGATTCTCTACTTTTATACTCTCCAATTTTCCAGTTTTCTATTGCCAAAATTTTGTTTTTATGAATTATTAAAGGACTATTCTTCTAGCTCCCTGTTAGTCAGGAAACTACAGTCCCAATTATGTTTGTGAACACTGGGTGGTAAGTGCCACTTGGAATTGAGAATTTATTGACTTTCCTTTAAACCACTGCTAGTGTGGCAGAATCTTTGAAGTTTTGCCATAAATATCTTAAACCATTTCCCAGTTATGAGATTAAAAAAATCTGCTAATATTAATTATTTGGTAGCTGATTCACATTACAAAAACCTAAATAATTGATCCTCTACACATTTCACAGAGTATATTTCATTAATTTTTTAACCATTTTTGCCTTTTCATTTTTTTTTTGCGCAAAATTTTAGGTCTTGATAGCTAGCAGGAAAATGAAAGAAAAGTAGACATTTTTACTTACTGAAAATATGACCTTTTGTTTTTTTAAATGAAAGTTTGAGTCAGTGTCAATGAGGTCAGGCTACAAGTTGTGTGAGGGAGAGAAAGAGAGATGAGAGATGCCTTCCTGGACTCCTGAATTCTAACTGGGAAGTACAAAAATAATGAGAAACAGAAGCAGGAATTGTTAGCATTGGGTATTTGCTGGAAGAAGTTCTTTTCCAGCACATGCTTTTTCATAAAGCAATGTGCTAAAAGTGACTGTCCTTTAAGTTAAATGCCCTTTTAAGTGAGAAAACACTGTCACACTGTCAGATAATCAAAGTCTGCTGCCTGTCACAAAGTTCTCAGGACAGATCCATATATAATGGCACTCTAATTAAAACACATCCAAGTTGAAAGTATAGGTGCCCAGGAAGGAATCCCAGCAAGCATGTCCCTGCGTGACTCTCAGGTTCTCCTCCAAGCCTCCACTCCCCTTCCCATCACTCTCTCTCATACCTAACACCACAGGTCATTTCTCTTTTTTCTCTTCTTCCTGGCACAAAGTTATCTTAGGGATCATTTTTAAATTAGAACCACTGAATTCTAAACTAAAACACAGAAGTTATTAATAAAAGTAGGGTTTTTTTTTCCACGAAGCCAAATAAACCACCCCCTAATCTTTTTAGCTTCTATTCATTTCTTCCTTCAAACGTCTGTTGTTTTTGCCCAAATTGATTGTTTTTTTTACATTTTCCAACTGTCCTATTTTAGGCATATCATTTAAGCTCTATAGGTAATATTGTCCTCAAGATGAAAAGCTGGGAGAACTGCATAATCTCTAATATGCCCTCTAGCTCTGAAAGTTTACAACCATTTACTACCTTATGTACCACCTTATTTACCATCCTTTTACTATATTGTTGGTGTGTGTGTGTGTGTGTGTGTGTGTCTGTCTTGTACACACAGGGGATGTGTAAACCTGGCTAAGAGCCAGTTTGATGAGATGGGAAGAACCTATACTTCCAACTAAGCTTCCACTAGCTTCCAAATATTATCCTAATCTTTCCTTGACTTGAATTTACTTTTCCCTTTATTCATCTTTTACTAGTGACTATATAATCCTGCGGTGGACAGTCCTATAGTCTTTGGTTTCATTGTTCCTCAGATGCTTCCCTAAAACAGTAAACATCAATAGTGTACATTTTAAAAGACATTCATTTAGGTGAGTAATTATTTTGGCATATTAAATAATAACAGAACTTTAGAGTACTCAAACTTATTCTAAATGCAGAGTTCCTCTGAGTTTATTTGGCAGTGAAACAATATTTAATTATGGTTTTCAACACTCTTGTTTTAAATATAATCTTGAGCCACAGTTTAGGTCAAAGGCAAAAGAAAGAAAAATTATATCCACCCTTGCTGTCAGTACGAGATTTTTAGGAACAAGTGAGAGAACATAAAGCAGGGAAGTAGGACCAGGAAGTCAATAATCTGTCATTTCCTTGCTGAAAGGTGACCCTTTTAATGATGCATTTGTTCGCTTAAGTGACAAAGGCCGTGGAGCCATGACTGGTTCTAATGACATATTAAGCTAACTAATGATCCACCTGGCTCCTTGTCCTTTGCTCCTTTTAAACTCAGCAGATGTGGCCACTAAACCACTATCCTTATATTTAACCATTATTCCATGTGATAAAAAAAAGTCTAACTAAGAAGCAGGAGACATTAACAGAGAGGGAAAAAGAGAGAGACTGTGTGTGTGTGTGTGTGTATACATATACACATACATATACATATCCAGTTTCGTGTCACACTTGCTATCTTCTTGGTCACCCAGCTGTTGTATTTCTGATTTCTTGCCTGGATACCCCATCCTTGCATCCCACCCCTGCTGTCCTAACCATCATTTATTTCTATGGTTCTGACATATTGTGAATTCCCTTGGTAAGACCTCTCCTGCCCATTTTCACCTGTCCATGCCTTTTCCTTGTTTAGATCTATGATTTATGTACCTCAATTCTTTCTCTGTTGCATGCATGTTAAATTTGCAAACTGAAAATTACTACTGCCTCGGCCCTTGTTCAGATTAAGAAGCTTGCACTGGCCTGAGGCTAATTCTTCTGTTTTCTCCCCATGTCTATAAAGGTCATCTATTTGTGTTTATACCCTAAAGTTCTAAAGGACCCAACATCTCTGACAGGATAGTTGCTTCTTATTTTTTCTGAACCTACCAACACCAAAGAAAGTATAGACACTGAAGATGATCACTTATAATTAGATATTTTAAAAAGTATAAATTTTGCTAAGGAAAACAAATGTATCTTCCTTACTAGAAGTTTCTAAAGACTCATATTATCAGGATCTCTCTTCCTCTGGTCTCTTTTGCTTCTTGTCTCATCTCTTTAAAGGGTCATGTTCCATCTCCTTTTCTCTTCAGTTTCCCCAGATTCTAGCTTTTTCACTTACTGTACGAAGCTGGGGCACATTTCTTAAATTCTCCGTGTGTCAGTCTCATGATCTGCAGAAGATGATAGAGCTTAAGGGTTCTTTGGATATTAAACTAAGATGCTCAGAAATGTGTAAGGGGTACTGTGAGCACCAGGCAAGTTTTCACCACCACTAACAGAGGAATGGAGCTCACTTGAAGTTGCCACTGTCATGGTTTGGATCTGGAATGTCCCCCCAAAGATCAGGTATTGAATACTTAGTTCCCAATGCAGCAATGTCCAGAGGTAAGGCTTTGGGGGAGTAATCGGATCATGAGGACTCTAATTTCATCAGAGGATTAATCCATTTGATGGATTAATAATTTGGGAGGAGGTAGAAACTGTAGGCAGGTGGGGAATGGGTGGAGGAATTAGGTTACTGAGGGCACACTCTTGGGGGTGATATCTAGTCCCTTCCCCCCACTCCTGTCTCCTGGCTCCCAAGAGCTGTGCAGCTTTCCTTTACCACACCCTTATCCCATGATGTTCTGCCTCACCTCAGACCCAGAACAAGGAAGTCAGTCAACCATAGACTGAATCTTTGAAACCATGAGGTGAAATAAATATTTCCTCCTTAAAGTAGTTCTTGTCGGGTATTTTGGTCACAATGACCAAAACTGACTAACACAGCCACAGTAAAATATCTAGGTTTCAAACTCATGGCATCGCCTAGACACACTATCTCTAATCATTGTTTAACAAGGATAACTTTCCACTTAAATCTGTCATGATATGTAAGCTCATAAAGCCTAGATCCACATAGTTTTTTTTTTTTTTTCAGAGTAGCGTCACAATTAAAGAAAGAAATAGGTGGATTAACTTCTCATAAAGGTTGACAAGCCAATGGAGAATACCAAAAGTAATGTGCCAAATACACATTTAAAATATTTTATGGGATCTGTTGAACCAGAAAGAAACAGGAAAAGTTCTGGACTCTATAAATGACTAGAAAGTAGATACAACCTGAATCTATGTTTGCCCAATTATATGCATCTATTTCTGGTGTCACACAGCTTGAGTTTTATAAGGAAATAGAAGACAAATTCGGTGCCCATGAAAGATGGGTGTCATAATAGGGGACATAAATACATAAGTTAGAAAAAACAATCCCCATCGACAGCCCATCTCCACACCAAAATGCAAAGTTCAGAATGATGCTAATAGTATATTGTTTTTCCTAAAAGTAATTTAACTTAACAGTATTTTTAGGAATGCATAAATACACAGTAAAATTATAAAGAAAGCAAATGAATGACTAATCATTTAAGCAGAGGGTTCCTGCCAAGTGTATGTGTGTAGAGGGTAAGGTAGACAAGGCAGGACACACAGTGACCCTCATATATGCCAGTCTAGTGTCCTAGTTCTTAAGCTGAGTGTGGAGTGCACATGTATTTGATTCAATTCCATTGATTAAAATTTTCTCTTTTGACAGGTCACATGTACTCTTACATTTATAAAAATACCACAAAAAATAAAAAAAAACTATGAGCTGACATCATAAATAATTTCAAAATAGCAAAGAAAAAATTTCAATGTCTTTCAAAATTCCTCTGAATAAAGTCCACAGTCACACTAACCTCACTGTTGTGCTTTCACTAGAAATTCCGTTCATGGAGAAGAAGCTGAAGGGGGCATCTGTCAAAGAAGATGCCAAGAGGCTAGTTGGAAATGAATTCAAAGCCTACCACTATATTAGCAAATCATCTCCATTGTCCATTTCCTAGATACCTTGATTCTTTCTGAATTACTCTCACTCCCCAAATTCTCTTTTTTTTAGAGTATTTCAACTGATTTGGATAAGGGAAAGAGATCCTTCTTTTTGAAGGTGGAATTGGGAGTACTTACCCTCGAAAATAAAAGATTCATGTTGTTAGCTTGTGGGGGTTCTGATAAGACTGAATACCCCTGGAAAAAGGATAAGTTCTTCCCAATGTGGACATTCTCTCAGGTTCTTAACATGCATTTATTAGTCACCAGCTCTGTGAAGGACACAGGTAGATGTTATAGAGATAGAATAATAAGCAAAACACCACTGTTGCCTACATGCACTTTATAATCCAGTGTCTCAGAGAGGCCCAAACAAACAAGATAAAACAAATCTCGATGAATTATATGTGTACCAGGATGAATAGCATCCAGAGTAATGGAGTGTAGGCAAGTGAGAGTTACTACTTCAGATAGGATGATGAGGAAATTATGTTCATTTCTGAGGAAGAGGCTCTTTCTTGGATTGAAACTTGAATAAAACGAGCAAACACAGGTTGAAAACACCCTTAGGATGGGCATTTTAAAGCTTGTTTGACAAAGGTTAAGAAAGCCAGGATTGCTTCAGGTGTGTGAGCAAGGCCCAGGAGTCAAGAGCAACATCATCATATACTCAGAAGCTAGATCTTGCAGAGCATTAAAGCATAAAACAGGGACTTTCAAGTTTGTTAATATAACTGTGATGATTATTAATTAATTGCCATTAAGCAATTTTGAGCAAGAAACTTGTATACTATATGTTCTTTTCAAGGGCTGATATGTGTGGGACAAAAACCAAAGAAGTCTTGGTAAAAGGGGAAGGAGTAGGAAGACTAGTTTATAAGCTACAAGCTACAGTAGAAATCTAGGGAAGAAAGAGCAATGTTCGAACAGTGATGTAGCGGGGAAATTTGTGATAATTATTCTGAGTTGGGGTAGATTTTGAAGGTGCCATATATAAGATGCTTTGCTACAGGATGCAAGAAAAAGGGGAGGAGTAAACATAAAGGAAATATTCTGTCTTGAGTATCAAGATCAATGGAAATGCCTTTTTTTTTTTTTTGTATTAGGGTTTGAAACCAAGGGCACTTAACCACTGAGCCACATCCCCAGCCCTTTTTAAAGTGGCTCAGGAGCTCACTAAGTTGTTGAATCTAGCTTTGAATTTGGAATTCTCCTGCCTTAGCTTCCCAAGCCATGGGATTATAGGCATGTGCCCCCACCCCCGGCTGGAAATTCCTTTTGAAGACATAAGGAGCACTAAGTGAGAAACAGGATGAGGAAGGAGAGGTCAAGAGATCAGATGTGAACTGAACGGGTGAAGCCTGAGCCAAGAGGAGCTATCCCTAGGCAAGTCTGAAGTTCAGACTACAATTTGAGCTGGAGATAAGATTTGGGAAGTCCTTTTTTTTTCCTAGTTGTAGATGGACACAATACCTTTATCCTTTACTTATTTATATGCAGTGCTGAGGATCAAACCCAGTGCCTCTCACATGCTAGGCAAGCGCTCTACCACTGAGCTACAGCCCTAGCCCAAGATTTGGGAAATCTTAGGAACTAAATTGTACATGTATCCAGACACAGACCTGGAGGAGATCACATCTGATTACAGATAAATAGTAAAGACACAGCAACACGTATCGAGCAGGTGAACAAAGGTGATGACACATAAGAGACCAAGAACAAGTGGGCATTGAGGTCAGAGGAAAATCAAGAGGGAGTAGGGCAGGTCTTGAGGCACAGAGAAAAAAATTTCCAATGGTTTCAACTATTTCAAAACTGTCTGAAAGGTTGAGAGAGATAACGGTTAAAAACTGGTCACTAAATTGGACAATGATAAAAATCATGGGTGATCTTGACAAATGGGTTCCAGCTTTGGTTATGAACAAGCCCCTGAGCAGAGTGTGTTTAAGGATAGGTTGGAGAAGTTCAGGCAGTGAGTCTGGACAACTCTCTCCATGCGCTGTAAAGACTGCCTGCTTCCACAAATCCAGGCAGGAGGGGAAATCATTTTAATGATGTAGAAGAGAAAAGGAATAACTTCTCTAGTAAGAGTCTTCAGTAGGAAAAGTGGAGTGAGTACCACAGAGGAGAGTAAGAGATGGAGACTTAGAGAGGAGTGAAATAGCTCAGCCATGTGAATGGAGGAGGGTAGAGTCTGTGGGTATAGGCCAGTGCACAGAGGTGTGGGGTGGAAGAGAAAAGAGGGCTCATCAGATTGCCGCTGTATTCCCAGTGGAACAAGAAATCAAGGTCATCAGCTGGAAGTGAAGACAAGGGAATGGAATGATAAATATTTGAAGGGAGAATAGGGTATAAAACAGATAGGATGAAGTATATTAAACAGGGAAATGTGGCAGGATTGCTGGATAGAGTGATAGACAATCATGGACACACTCTGAAGAGCAGTCAGCATGACTCTGGATTCTTCCTTAACAAGCTGCTAAGGGTCCAAGTGGGCCACACTGGAACCAGACTTAGCTTACCAGAAATCAGTATTTGCCAGGCGAGTGTGATGGCAAAAGAAAGCAAGAGAATTGGGCAAGAACACAAAGGAGTGATTGCAATGATGGAAATGGGTTGTAATCTGGAAAAATAAAGAAATGAGAATGCTAGAGGAGTTATGGATGCTGAGAACAAAGGTCAGCACATTAGATACAGGATGTACAATTCTTGCAAACTGATGTTTGCAATTTTGATTTGCATTGGAATGTTTTGCATCTTATGGAATTTTTTTTTTCATTCAGGTAAGTGTTTTTCTTTCCTGTGAAAAAGAAATAATGATCTAATTACTTCACTTCATGCTTCCATGTCCAGTACATCTGTCTCCTGGCATACTGTAGGACTAGCCTTAAACCTGTAAAGAAGTCTGATGAAATCAATTGTAATAATACAAAAATTGACTATTTGTGTGTTTCCCTATGTGAATTTAAATGATATTCTTACAGCCCTGAAAATATATATGAAATACTGAGAGTTAAGACACTCAAAAGTTAATTTGTAAGAGGTTTGAAGACTGACTAGGACTATGTCCACCTAGGAAATAAACAGCCAGGCATAATAACTTGACTTAAATCATTGTAGTATAAAAAATAAAACTCTCAGTATATGTCCAGTTTCTTGGATTTGCCACTCAACCCAGTTCTTCTAGACCCTTATCTGACAGTGAGCCAATATAGACACATATAATACAAAGAGGTAAGAGGAAAAAAAATCTGATAGAGCTGAACTACTTAAGATGCCTCCAATATTGTATCACCACAGAACCCCATTGAATACTAGAGATAACCAGCACTTATAAGACAAGAGAATCCAAGAAATTCCTATGAAATGTTCAAGAAGCAATTATGTGGTATTGACTACACAGGGAACCTGAGGGACATCTAGTTAAGTTAGGGCATGAGCTGCTATAATTGGGTATACTTACCTTATGTCCTTGAGAAATTAAGATTATATTGGAACTATACATGAGATTTTTGAATCCTCCTTTTAGTAACATGTAGGAAGAAGTAAAAGAGATGAAACATTATAGGTGCTACACATGGAAAATGTGGTGGACTGGATTAGTAATACATAATATAAGAAAGAGATTCAAGGACACCTCATATGCACCAGTTATTGAACTGTGTTCAAGGAGTTGAAAGTGGAGTCTTCATTTAAAGACACATTATATAAATTATATATCTAGAAATTATCCAGGTATGTCAGAAGGAGGCTGACTCCAGGCAGGACAAATGAGCTATTTGAATGGAAATTACCAAACCTGGAATTGAGTTCACCTCTTAATAGGAACAGTATGTGAATTTCTAGTGTTGACTATAAATATTTCTCAAAAGACCTAGTCAATGTTAGTATTCAGGTCTATCTAGGTGTTTTTTTCCAAACATATCCAGATATTTAAAAATATTGCTGTGGAGCCTTAACATTATACATTTATGACTAATAAAGATATTATTTATTTACACAATAAAATTATTTTTTGCAAAATTAATGCCAATTACAAAAGACTGATGTACAAAGACTTTAGGTGACCTGGATCAGGTCTGAGACAATTAATTTACTGAAGCATTATGTTGGTTCATTATACCACATGGTTTTCTATTCTCTAAAGCTGCAGTCAAGTTTTTAAGGTTCATATGCACTAAATTTCTAACTCTATAGAAAAATAAGGAGCCGCAGCAGTGTCAATCCTAATGAAAGAGGTAGATGCTACTTATAACTTTAAATTAGGTATCAACAATTCCTCTCTTAGGTATATAGCAACAGATATGTGTAATTGTTCTCAAAAATATATGCAAATGAGGCAGGAGGATCTCAAGTTCAAAGCCAGCCTCAGCAAAAGCAAGGGGCTAAGCAACTCAGTGAGACCCTGTCTCTAAATAAAACACAAAATAAGGCTGAGGATGTGGCTCAGAGGTTGAGTGCCTTTTAGTTTAATCCCCAGTATCCACCCCCTAATATAAAGATATGCAAGATAATTTTCATAGCATCACTATTAAAATGCCTATTAACTATTGAATATATAAATTGTGGTATATTAACAAAATGCAACATTATACAATCATAAGAGTGAACAAACTATAAATCATGCAACTTTATGGATTAAGTTAACAAATATAATGTTGCACAAAGGAAACTAAACAAAAAGAGTAAATCTATTTATATAAACTTCAAAATTAGGCAACACTAATTATTGCTGTTGGAAATAAAGATAATAGTTACCTTTGGGGTGGGGATAGTGACTCCAACCAAAAATGTGGTGATGGGGGTGCTGATGTTCTGGCAATGCTTGCCTAGTGAAAATTAATTTATTTTGTATAAGTAAAAAGAAAACTATGCACTTAAAATTTCTATTATTTTTATATGCCTATTGATCTTCAATAAAGAGTTCAAAAATAAGAATTCTGATTAAATTGATCAACATTAGCTCATCTTAGCAGAGAAAAGTAGTACATAATGTAATAAAGGCCTAAAAATTACTTCTGAGAAACATGTGTAGGGAAACCTAACCCCTGAACTAAACAAGAACTGAGATCCTACCACCAAGTTACACTTGAAGAGCTTGGTTTAATCAAATGTTTTTAAAGCTTGTGCTTACCCTAATCAGAATTAGGGTAAGCAATTCTCAGAAGCTAACTTGTGCAATTAACAATCTGGCAGTGATGTTATTGGAAAAAAACAATCTGCCAAGGAAGGCCTGATAAACCATCATGAACACACAGATGAAGAAATACTGGTTTGCTGAAAGCAGATATAACCATCAATTTATATGGCACATGCTTTGTTTTTCTTTTTCTTTCTTTCCTTCTTTTTTTTTTTTTTTTTTTTTTTTGGTACTTACTATTGAACCAAGGGCATTCTACCACTGAGCTGTATTCCCAGTCCTTTTGATTGTTTATTTCAAGACAGGGTCTCACTAAATTCCTGAGGTTGGCCTCAAACTTGTGATTATATGTCATGTACTTTGTTATCTACCTGAAAAAAATAACTCACTTATAAAGGAATAATTAGAAAGGAGGAGAAGGGCTCTAGGAGCCTAGCAAAAGACTGTCTATCAGTGAGACTGGCACTGAACCAAGCATCCTCAGTAAATGCCTCTGGCTTACTGATTCCATTCTAGGAAATGCCTGGTGAACTAAAAGACTTTAAAGTAAGATTAAAGTGTATTGCAGTGTTGAAGTAAACTTCTAAGTGCCCATTGTACTGATGCCATTTGTAATCAATTAAGGCTGATAAATACTCTTGTTGAAGAATCTCTTTTTTATAAGGCATCCAGGTTATATCAAAACAAAACCAAGGTAAGAGGACTTGATGTGAGAAAGCTCTGATTTTTTTATAGCTACTTTGGATTCTAGCATGCATACAAGCAGAACAAATGACCTAGAGTTCAGGTTCATCACACACACACACACACACACACACACACACACACACACACACACACTTCAAGCACAAACATGTTGATGTAAATAGATGAAAATAAATTTCACATTGCAATAATCTATAAATAATGAGTCAAATAATTAGTGTTAATTCTTTACTATCACGTTCAGGCTAATCATTTATGTTATCTCATACATCTAGTAGCTGCTAAAAGATCATCACCCTTTCAAAGCCAATGAACCTGTCTCTCCATGTGCCAGCACTGATCCTTCTCAGGTTATGTATGAGCTTCCATATGTGTGACCTTTCTCAATGTGATAAAAATCAGGCAAAGGCTTTTAACTTGGCTGTGCTGACAGGTAGGCTGCCCAATTACACTTTAAATATATAACAAATGATTTTTAGTGTAATACTTGGGACAAGATTGTGCTAAAAAAATACTGATTTAAAATTAACTGAGAATTCCATGTTTATTTGCTAGATCTGATAATTCTATAGTGAAGACTCCAGGCAAATCCATACTTAATTGCTGAACCAGCCAACCAGATTAGAGAAGTAGGACAAGGAGCCTATTCCACACTTTTCCATATTCTGGACCAGCTGCAAGTGGAAATGGAATTCAAAGCTAAGCCCTTGCTAATTATTTTGTAACTGTGGTTTGATGATTTGGTAAAACAAACACCTTTCTCCTCTACATCCATTTTTTTGTTTGCAAATTGAAGAGGGAGAAGGATTCAGCTATCATTTGAGTTTCCTTTTTCCCTGGGCATAAATTATCAAAACAGATTAACCATTGTCACAAATGTTGACGAAGAAAAGCTAAAGAGAAATTTCTGACAACTTTACAATTAACAACAAAAATAAGGAAGTTTGATGAAATTTGCATCTGGGTTTTTAGGATTAAATGACATTACTGGGTGGCACCAACATGAACATATTTTATAACATCAGTATCTTAAAATTTTTTAAAATATGCTTCATTTTAAATATTTTCTTGTTTTTATTTTCTAGCATCATTTATGAGGTAGAAATAAACTAGCTGGAAAGATTAAACAGTATTTTTCCCTTCTGAGTTCATTATTTTTGTAACATTTTTATTAGGATAAGACTATAAAGAAAAGAGCATAATTATTAACATACTAACATGGGGACAGACAAATGAATGCAGCTTCCTTCAAATAGAACATAATGCACTTTAATAGTTCTCCCATTGTGCAAAACACTTTAGAATTCTTCTTGTAGAATCACCAGAGTACCCCATCTGAAGTTCTTTTTATTAGTCTTAACATTTTCTGCACTTGAGAGTATATTTCATTTGAAGAATGACTAACTCATTTAGAATTATGCCTAGCAGATAGAGGATTTTATCTAGCTGAAAAATACTGTGTTTGGCTAAAGAGATTTGGTAGAAAGAAAGTATATTGTCTAGGAATCTGACTCAAAACAGCAATGTTGAAAGTGTTCCACGGATATAGGTGAACAATGCCCCCATTTTTAATGATCAACTTTGGAAGAATTTGCATATATGATCTTCAGGGTGTTTCATAAATATATTAATCTGCAACCACAGGAAGATGATTTACTTTAGTAATCTCTGAAATAAACACAGAAGTCAGAAATCATCTGGGGATCTTGAACATTATCAGTGGAGGACCACAGTCAGAGGCGATCAATAAAGTAGTTCACATGATACCTGTTAGAGGAAGGTCTTTATAAAGGAAATGTCACCTTCCCCGTGGGCTAGTTTCCCTGGTCTTTGGAGTTGAATGGCACTTGGTGCCATGGTAACATCTAGAAGTGCACACCACCTGTGAAAGGAGTAACAAAAGCTTGTAGGATTTTGACAATAGAACCGCAGGGTCTGAAGGGAAGAGGCCCAAATTGCAATTCTGTGAGACTTAAAGAATTCATAAAACAGAAGGAAAGACCCAAATGTCAGATAGAAATTTATCAAGTGATCTCTCTATAGAATATTATTATTGATCTGATGAGAACTATTACACCGAAAGGATGAAGTAGCTCAGGCAGTTTCTGTCCCTTATTAATAAAACAATTTAAAAAGCAAAGTTACTAGATCCTCTGTCTGGATAGTGTGTGTGTGTGTGTGTGTGCGCGCGCGCATTGAGAAGCATGTGATCAAAAGCATCCTCGTGTTAACAAAAGATATTTCCAAGATCTGACTTGTTTTATTTGGAGGGGATTTGGCTTTATTTTCTTCATAAACTCTCTTTAGAGCAATTTGAGTTATAGAAAAAAAATTGGGTAGAAAGTACATAGTTCCCTTGTGCCCACTACACCCTTTCCCCCTATCATTAACATCTTACATTGATTGCTGTTGTACATTTGTCACCATTGGTGCACCAATAACAATGCATTATTATCAACTAAAGTCCATTATTTACATGGAGGTTCATGCTTTGTGTTGTACAGTTCTTTGGGTCTCAAGAAATACCTGATGCAATATATCCACCATTATATCATCACAGGGAGACTTTCATTGCCCCCAAAGTGCCCTTGTGCCCAATCTGTGCATCTCTTTCCCTCTCCTTCTGAATCCATGGCAACCACTGATCTTTTTAATGTCTCTGACCTTGCTTCTTCCAGAATGTAATATAGATGATTGGTACAGGATGTAGCCTTTTCTCACTGGCTTCTTTCACTTAGCGATGTGCATTTAAGTTAACTGCATAATTTTTATTTTTGTGATTTGATGATTTCTTTTGATTTCTGAGTAATATCCTATAATATAGATGCACCAAAGTAGTTTATCAATCAGATAACTTGTTCCTTGAGAATTATTTTTCTAACTATCACAGGATGGTGATTTCTTTTAAACCTTGTTTAAAAAAAAATCATGTTCTGGATCATTTTTGTATATTTTTTTCCTTGGAAATAACAGTTGCCTCACTATCATTTCTAACAAATTTTAAGGGCCTAGAATAAATACAAGCCTAGAAAATACTGTAGCGAGAGAGTGTACTACATTCTGTTTCTGTCACACTCCTAGCATCTACCAAACTCTTACAGGAATACAAATATTAAGAAATATTTCACTAGAATCTCCTTCAGTTTCACTCAACCCCACTTCCCTATCTTGTCCTCCAAGGGAACTATCACATTTGTATCCTAAATGCATTTTTACTATGCTTTCTTCTCTCCAAAATATTCCCATCTCTGCCAGTAACTTACCTAGCATGCCAATTGCAACACTTCCTGTTTTAACATTCAGCTAAGATACTGCATTCCCTTTAGGATAAACTCCCAAGTTGTAAACACAGCATGCATGTCCTTTTCTAACAAGGCCAATGTCTTCTCTTTACCTTATCATTCTTTGCTTCTGTAATTCTGAACTACATTTTGTTCCTCAGTTGCATTTCTCTCTTTCTCCTTTTGCTTCTGCTCCCTGATCTAGCACTTACTACCGAGCAGAAGTCTCCCCCAGGCAGCACTCCTTGGGGCCTGTGCAGTATTTACATTGATTTTTAAAGTTTTGTGTATCTTCAGCCTTCTCAGACCCAGTTCCTTGGGAATTAGGACCCTAATGGAGAGAAGACAGTGTGATTTTTTTTTTAACATTCCCAGTGTCCCATCAATACACTTGACCCCAATTATAATCTCTTTAAAAAATTATTTTCATATTCCTAAAGTTCTGTGTGAGAGTTTAACAGTTCACCAAAACCACAATAATGAAACAATAACTAAATACTAGTGAATGCAAACTGCTTTTGCAATGACCAGGAACAGTTGGTGTCTGTTTTTATTCAATGGTCACAATACCACCAATAAAGTATTTATGGGATGTATCTCATGAATATGCTCATAGTGTATTAAATAAATAAAAGGTTAATTCTGATCAGATAACTAACCTCCAATATAGGCCATCAGTGCCTCAGGCTATTTTACCTTCCTGTTCTGACAGTCAAATAGTCTGACTTTCCTCCTCATTGTTAGAGAATGGCTGCTCTGTATCTATTTTCCACCTCCCTTTTCAGCATTAAAAAAAAATCAATGAGGGAAATGGATGGAATCCATAAGGGGACAAAATAACTCTTCTAGCTGTAAGGAAGTTAGGAAATGTAACTAATCATGATGACATTCTGAACAAAGTCAGCTCTTCATTAACTTGGAAAAAGGACCATGGGTTCTAGCTAAGCAATTAACAATGTCTGACACACAAGATTAAGCAATATTAGTATCTCCCCAAATAGCCAAGGGACGTTGTTTGCCCCTATCGGTCTCGATAGTGAGTAGAAGAGTATAATTTCATATCTAGATAGAGCTCTGTTGCTTTCATATATTTAATTAATTAATGGTGATATCCAAGGATCATAAAATATTTATCTTAATTGGTAAGAAAATTGCTACTGTTTGGGGTTTGTTTGTGTGTGTATGTGTGTGTGTGTGTTGGGGGGTAAATAGACTAATAGATTGAAGAATCAATCCAGTTTCCAAGGTATCTTTTTTGAAACACAAAAAGTTCAATTTTGAAGCAAAAACTCCCATTTCCATCCCCCCAAACAAATGTTAGACACATGCTTTGTCATCCATTTTGATGGCTGCTTGGAGCTTTGGAGCTAGGAACACAATCCACAAATGTAAATAGTCACACAACTACTCTCGTGGCTGTGAGAAGATGCTCATTATGCAACAGAAAAAGACAGAGAAAAAGCAGGGAAATTGATATTGCTCACAATATGTTGTATGTGCAACAAACCAAAGCTAAATGAAGACAATGAAGTCATTTAAGAGACTGGTGAAGGTTATTTCCAATAATGGATTGATCGACCAAAAAGAAAAAACCACACATATGCAATATAACAAAATTAATTTTATATTAAAGAGGGAAGGAGGTGCAGAAAATAACCTCTCATTGAATTTTTATTTTTTTGCATAATAACCTCAACTTTAGTAAATAAATAACATAATAATGTTTCAGGTCATATTTTCATTTTCATAAAACTGTAAGACTTTCTAAAAATTTCTAGCTTATGAGATAAGGCAAATTCTGAGAATATGCCCTTTATTCATTTTCCCGTTGCACATAGATTTTGACTAAATACCATCAATCTTAATTTCTTCTTTTCTTTTAACAAAAGACTGCTGATATTTTTGCCATCATTATATAAATGAATACACCAGAAGTATGTCTTTGGCAATTTATTTTCATAGGTTGTAGAAATAAACAAGAGGCTTATTTTTTAAGGTATTTAAGATTCTTTGAACTCAATAAATTATTTTTCTATGAAAATAAGTTGCATGAAGAAAGAAATTATGCTCTGTAAGCATCTCTTCAGCCCACCTTGAGAAAGTTGGGCTCTTGACCATACATATCCCTATATACCCTTAGATTATGGTTTAGATATGTGTTGTTCCTCAAAAGCTCTTATGTGAAACAATGCAAGAAAGTTTAGAGGTGTAAGGATCGGGTTATGTGAGTTTTAGCCTGACCTGTGCATTAATCACCTGATGGGGATTAACCCAGTGGTAACTGTAGGTAGGTAGGGTGTGGCTGGAGGTAGGTCAATGGGGTGTCACTTTGGAGTATATATTTTGTTCCTGGTGGGTGTAGTAGTCTCTCTCTGCTTTCTGGTGCCAGGTTTCCAATTGCTTTCCCTGGTCACACCCTTCCACCACGATGTTTTGCCTCATCTCAGGCCCAGGGCAATGAAGTCAGCTGTCTATGGAGTGAGACCTCTGAAACCATGGGCACCAATAAACTTTTTCTCCTCTAAAATTGTTCTTGTCCCCTTTCTGGTTGCAGCCATAAAAAAAACTGACTAAAAGACCTTGAAACAGTGTGTGGTACACATGGTCTAGAGGAGGTAATTGAACATGCATAGTTATAAACTATAAGCACTGCTTGTCACGTTTATCAAAGCAGCTGACTTGAAGCAGCCAATTCTATTACAGTGCCATCACAACTGAAGTCTTTCACAATGTTATTACTAAAAATTTTTGAGGAGCAGAATTTATTTTAAATTGACTTTGACATGCTCACTCCTCTTAGGAAATCTCTTCTCAATCTGTTCCCCCAATTAGAACACCAATAGCAAGATTGTATAATTAAAAATGCTGAGATGCCAAGAAATAAGTGAAGAACACAATAAAAAGGGCAAAATGAACATTTTTATAGCTCTATGCACAAAGCAATTGAGCCTAATTGTTTGTAGACCAATCAGTGGGACAGTACCCACTTCCTTGATCTATGCTGATCTGCTTTTATTTAGAATCTGTGGTGCTACCTCAGAACTATTCTTTTTAGGCTTTTCAAACTCTGTGGGCTCATAAAGGGATCTAATGAATTAATTTTAAATTTTCACTGAACTGTGTCCTTTCACAACCTGATCTTACAATATTCAAGGTCAGGACAGGGAGAATGTGAAAGTTTTTCAGAACTTCCTGGCATAATTATTAACAGAATTAAGAGATTTGCAGAACTAAGGTCGGTCCCAAACGTGGACACTTTTGACCAACTACAGAAAGTTAAGAGATTTTTGAGTTCAGCTTGTATTCAGGGTTTCTATTGTAGGTGTATCAGAAAAAAAGAGAGGTGGATGGTTGTCTTAATAACCTGTTCAAGTGATGTCTAACTTCTTGCCATACACTCACATGCAGAAAAGAGATTTTATCTCTTTTTCCCCATAAAGAATTGATATGCAGTGGCTGGCATTTTCTGTAAAGAGATAGTAAATTTACACAGATAACTTTTTTTTTGACATTTAAGCACATTAATTTTCCAAGGAAGAAATAAAAGGTGATTTTGAGTTTATAGCCATACATAATGGTGGTACAGATCCATTTATGTCTTAATTTAATAGGGATCATTGAGACTTGAAAACCACCTATTTTCTTTCCACATGGGAACTCTATCTGTAAAAACTACCTCAGACTTTTATTTTAATCTATGATTCTTGGTTTTGAAATATGGCTAGTATTAGATGATAGTATTTATTGGTCATTACTTGGCTTATAATTTGGCTAAAATTTTAGCCCCTTTGCTCCTTGAGCATACAAAAGGGCATGTTTTGTTGAAAATTACCTCTGAAACCCAACAGTCTTGGCCTGAAGAATGTATCCAACTTATTAAAAGTTGCTAAACAAAATGAGGGAAGAATTCAATTTGTGAGAAATACTGTAAATGCAAAGTATAACATCAGCATCATAGGCAAATCCAACTTCCAGCTCTGACATTTTTGCTTATGTGTGATGCAATCAGGGTATTTACTCTGAATCTCATAGATTAATCTGGACAATGGGAATGATATAAACTACTGCATATGGATATTGTAAATATTAAATAAGATAAGGTAAATACACTCATTATTTAGTATCTGGTGGTAATTTTACTTATGAATGTCCATTAAATTTTGTTGTGGTGGTGGTTGTACTTAAGCCTGGGGATCAGTGGTAGAGCATTTGCCTCACAAGTATAAGGCACTGGTTTCAACACCTCACATTGAAAAAAAATTTTTTTTTGTTCCTATTGTTTTATGGTGATTATAATTTACTATTTGAGAAACAGTCCCCCTATCCTCCTTCTCAATTCTATCCCTACCCTCTATCCTTGATCACATATATGTATGAAAATTAATTTACTTATTTGATAAAAGATTTGCCTTACTAAACAAACAAATCAAAATAATAAAGTATCAAATCAAACACGATTTTAATTCCTATTTTGCATACTATAAACTGGAATGGGGTGTTACTTTTTTCTTTTTAGTATTTTTATTAGCGCATTTATAATTAAACATAGTGGTGAGATTCGTTGTTACACATTCACATATGCACATAATGATTACATTTCCCAGTACTTTACTTTTTTTTTTATTGGTTGTTCACAACATTACAAAGCTCTTGACATATCATATTTCATACATTAGAATCAAGTGGGTTATGAACTCCCATTTTTACCCCAAATACAGATTGCAGAATCACATCGGTTACACATCCACATTTTTACATACTGCCATATTAGTGACTGTTGTATTCTGCTACCTTTCCTATCCTCTACTATCCCCCCTCCCCTCCCCTCCCATCTTCTCTCTCTACCCGATCTACTGTAATTCATTTCCCTCCTTGTTTATTATCCCATTCCCCTCACAACCTCTTATATGTAATTTTGTATAACAATGAGGGTCTCCCTCCATTTCCATGCAATTTCCCTTTTTTTTCCCTTTCCCTCCCACCTCATGTCTCTGTTTAATGTTAATCTTTTCTTCCTGCTCTTCCTCCCTGCTCTGTTCTTAGTTGCTCTCATTATATCAAAGAAGACATTTGGTATTTGTTTTTTAGGGATTGGCTAGCTTCACTAAGTATAATCTGCTTTAATGCCATCCAATTCCCTGCAAATTCCATGATTTTGTCATTTTTTAGTGCTGCTTAATACTCCATGGTGTATAAATGCCACATTTTTTTTATCCATTCATCTATTGAAGGGCATCTGGGTTGATTCCACAGTCTAGCAATTGTGAATTGTGCTGCTATGAACATCGATGTGGCAGTATCCCTGTAGTGCACTCTTTTAAGGTCTTCAGGGAATAGTCCGAGAAGGGCAATAGCTGGGTCAAATGGTGGTTCCATTCCCAGCTTTCCCAGGAATCTCCATACTGCTTTCCAAATTCGCTGCACCAATTTGCAGTCCCACCAGCAATGTACAAGAGTACCCTTTTCCCCACATCCTCGCCAGCACTTGTTGTTGTTTGACTTCATAATGGTTGCCAATCTTACTGGAGTGAGATGGTATCTTAGGGTGATTTTGATTTACATTTCTCTGACTGCTAGTGATGGTGAGCATTTTTTCATGTACTTGTTGATTGATTGTATATCCTCCTCTGAGAAGTGTCTGTTCAGGTCCTTGGCCCATTTGTTGATTGGGTTATTTGTTATCTTATTGTCTAATTTTTTGAGTTCTTTGTATACTCTGGATATTAGGGCTCTATCTGAAGTGTGGGTAGTAAAAATTTGTTCCCAGGATGTAGGCTCCCTATTTACCTCTCTTATTGTTTCTCTTGCTGAGAAAAAACTTTTTAGTTTAAGGAAGTCCCATTTGTTGATTCTTGTTATTAACTTTTGTGCTATGGGTGTCCTATTAAGGAATTTGGAGCCGGACCCCACAATATGTAGATCGGAGCCAACTTTTTCTTCTATAAGACGCAGAGTCTCTGATTTGATATCAAGCTCCTTGATCCACTTTGAGTTAACTTTTGTGCATGGCGAGAGAAAGGGATTCAGTTTCATTTTGTTGCATATGGATTTCCAGTTTTCCCAACACCATTTGTTGAAGATGCTATCCTTCCTCCATTGCATGTTTTTAGCCCCTTTATCAAATATAAGATAGTTGTAACTTTGTGGATTGGTCTCTGTGTCCTCTATTCTGTACCATTGGTCCACCTGCCTGTTTTGGTACCAGTACCATGCTGTTTTTGTTACTATTGCTCTGTAATATAGTTTGAAATCTGGTATCGCTATACCACCTGATTCACACTTCCTGCTTAGAATTGTTTTTGCTATTCTGGGTCTTTTATTTTTCCATATGAATTTCATGATTGCTTTACCTTTTCCTTTTTATTCTTTCCTT
This sequence comes from Spermophilus citellus, assembly GCF_964194105.1. Lineage (NCBI taxonomy): Eukaryota > Metazoa > Chordata > Mammalia > Rodentia > Sciuridae > Spermophilus > Spermophilus citellus. The sequence goes on from NC_138193.1 coordinate 89,173,764, forward strand.
CTTCCCCTTGTTTACTTTCCTCTACCAGAAGTGTAGACTTCTGCTCTTCCTAGCTATTTATTTACATGTATATTTTTTCTCTTGTTGCATTAATATTTTACATAAAAGTGGAAATTATTGGGATATATTCATTCATGCATATAGCTTCATTTAGATGATTTTATTCCCCTGATCTTCCCCCTTACCCTCCCTTCCTCTTTCTCCATTGCTCCCCTACCTCTATTCTACTGATTCTTAGATTTTCCTGAGATTCTCTCTTCACTTATTTAAGTTCTTTTATTGAACTGGAGGTTTGATTGTTGAACAACTTTGGTATATCAGTTTAAAATATTTTTAATCATCTTTACCTAAATAAATTTTAAAATTATAATTTATTTAAACACATTAATTATTATATATAACTTTGAAGATCATAGCAACTTTATGAAAAAATAATCACATCACATTGAAAACATTTCTTAATAAAAATATGAGACATAGTATTAGACATATATAAAACTAAGGGAAAGCATGTGAAGGCACATCAAGAAGTTGTTTTGTTTAAATTATTTTTAAACAGTTGAACTCTCACTTTATAAAATTTTAAAATTCTCACTTTAATATTTGAGTATATATAGAAGTTTTAAATTTTAGTCAGAATTATGATTTTTAAAATTGTTTTTGAATAGGTTCACTATTCATGTAATTTTATGTAATGAAATTGGTCTAAAAATTAGTATCCCAAAATGTTATAAATTCAAATTATTTAGCACCCCTTTTATTCTCAAAAATATCCCAGGGCAGTTGACATGATCACCTCATAATCACAGGCAATGTTAATTGCTCTAGGCCAGGCACACGTTCCCTATCATCAACTCATTATCTGTGTGAGGAGCATATTATGACCTTTGTTTTATAATGAATATACCAAGGAGCAGGGAGGTTATGACCTGAGATCTAGTTAGTAGTTCACTGTGCCTGATTTAAAAGCCCAGGCCTTTAGACTCTTGTTAAAAACACAATTCTTTCATCATTTTACTGAGATCATCTTTCAAAGACACTCTGGTACAATGATAAAAAAATGGTATTCAAACTAAAATACTTCTTTAAACAATTTCAGTTTAAATAGATTAGGATTCACAGGAAAATGTTCCTCATGCTTCTACAAATGTTTAATTAACCTAATAAATTTCATACTTTTAAAATAAATATTTGGAACATTGTTCTTAAAGTCATTGAAACACTAAAGGAGACCAGTGATACTGTAAGTAGCAGAAGAAAACAGAGTTTTAAAATTAATTCATTTAAATTAATGATGGTAAAAAAATAAGCAAATCATTAATTGTAATAATTGTATAAAAACTGTAAATAAATAATGTCAACAAAAACAACTGTAGATGCAAATGTTTTATTAAAACATAAATCCCAGAATAGATAAGACTGCCAAAATGTTATTTTTGCTTCATTCTACTAAACAAATTATCTGGAATTAATGAATTTGAGTCTTGAATCAAAATAATCAAGAAATAATGGGCTAGGAAATCACAATATTTTCCAATTTGATATTTATTAAGTTGTCTTAAAACTTTTTTAAAAAACAAGACAGTACTTTTTTTGAGCTTTGTAGAGATTGTATACTTTTTAAATTAATTAATTTTTTCTAATTAGTTACACAGGACAGCAGAATGCACTTCGATTCATAGTACACAAACAGTGTGCAATTTTTCACTTCTCTGGTTGCACATGAAGTACAGTCACACCATTTGTATCATCATTCATGTACCTAGGGTAATGATGTCCATCTCATTCCACCATCTTTCTCACTCCCATGCTGCCTCCCTTCCCCTTCCTCCCTGTTGCCTCTATCCAAAGTTTGCCCATTCCTCCCATGCCCCCCCCCATTATAGATCAGCATCCACTTATCAGAAGAAACATTCCTCCTTTGGTGTTTTGGGATTGGCTTACTTCACTTAGCATAATATTCTCCAACTCCATCCATTTACCTGAAAATGCCATGATTTTATTCTCTTTTAATGCTGAGTAATATCCCATTGTGTGTATATATATAAACACCACAGTTCCTTTATCCATTCATCTGTTGAAGGGCATTTAATTTGGTTCCACAATTTAGCTATTACGAACTGTGCTGCTATAAACATTGATGTGGCTGTGTCACTGTAGTATGCTGTTTTTAAGTCCTTTGATTATAGACACAGGAATGGGATAGCTGGGTCAAATGGTGGTTCCATTGCAAATTTTATAAGGAATCTTCATACTGCTTTCCAGATTGGTTGCACCAATTTGCACTCCCACCAGGAATGTAAGAGTGTGCCCTTTCCCCTTATTTTCTTGCATACTTGATAATTGCCATTCTGACTGGAGCAAGATGAAATCTTAGAGTAGTTTTGATTTAAATTTCTCTAATTACAAGAGATGTTAAATATTTTTTCATATATTTGTTGATCGATTGTATATTACCTTAACAACCTTCACCATTCTGAGGGTGGGGAAGTCAGTAATGGTATCTAATCTACAAGAGGTTGGACTTCCAATATAGTCCTACAATGTGACTATATTTTCTATGTAGTTCTTTCCTTTTTTCATTATTTTCCTTCTCCCCATTTTAGAAACTGAAATTACAGAATCACATATAAACCTTAGTTTTATCATTTACTAGCTACATACATGTGAGCACCCTCTCATTTTCCAAATATCCATGATTAAATGAATAAAGGTTCTAATTCTATAGGGATATTTTCAAGATCCACACTCAGCATTGGCATCTGAAGATCACTCATTAAAGAGTAGTTGTTATTTTCATTATTGCATCTGTGGAGTTTATGATTAACTCTTCCTTCATAAAATTATAGAATCTTAGAAGTCACCCAGACCATTCTTTAGACCAGTGTAGGAACTTCTTCCATGGTGTGCCTCAAACAAAGTAAATGTTTTTAGAGGGGTTTATAGTATAGAACAAGGTTTATGATGTTTTGCTTAATTGTGTAGAACTATAAAAAAATTAAAAAATGTGCATGTGGACTATGATGCCACCTCTACCAAAACAAGAGTAATTTAGCAATCAGAGTTGGTTAATAAGAGTATTGGGTTGTACAGGGAAATAGTGAGTTCTCTGTTACAGAGGTGTTCAAGGGGGACTCCTGCATTCAGTCAGGACTATACAGATGAAGCTGGAGTTTATGATCAAAAGTCATGTAAGATGACACCAATATTCTTCCAATACTTTTGCATTTAGTTTTGGTTTTCTTTTCCTTCATAAAATACGTAGTTGGAACTAAATTGGTCAGTTAAAGATAGATTCTATAGGGTTTTTTTTTCCTTGCAAGTCCTCCCATCCCAGCACTGAACAGTGATATGGTGCTTCTTTTTTGTCAGTTCTTTGCTTTAGTTAAAATAATTGAAATTATCCTCTGAAACACACACACACACACACACACACACACACACACACACACACACATACACTTTATCAAGTTTCTTATCTCTTTTGAAGGTGAGACAACTTTAAAGTAATTTGTTATTCTTTAATGTGTCCAGCATTGTGTTACATATGTGGGTACAGAATAAATGGGTTACTCCCTCTTAGACTACATGGGAAAACTTGTTCTTTGTACAGTATCCAACTCAATTCAGAGGTACATGTTTAAAGTTCTGGACAAAGTTTTCTTTAAACTTTTTTGATGTAATGAGCATGACTGGATGACAGAATGAGAAAAAACACCTTCAGCCCACTGCTCAGCCAACACCTTCAGTCCACTGCTCGGCCAACTCATTCTGATCTGAGTGATCCTTATAAAATGAAAATTTGATCACATTGTTTCTTACTTGTTATAATTTGTGTACAGAATGTCTCTCCCAAAGCTCATGTGTTGAAGGCATGGTGCCCAATATAGCAATGTCCAGAGGTGGACTTTGGGGAAATAATTAGATCAGGAAGGCTCTGACCTCATCAGTGACTTTATCTATTGATAGCTGTACAGACTACAGGGAGGTAGAGAAACTCTAGACAGGTGGGGTATGGTTGGAGAAAGTAAATCTTGGAGGTATACCCTTGGGTACTAGATCTTGTCCCAGGACCCGTCCTCTTTCTCTCTTTCCCACAACCTCTCTCTCCCTTTCCACCCCCCTCTCTCCTTCCCTACCCCTCTTTTTCTTTCCCCATTTCCCAACTACTATGAAATCACAGTTTTTCTCTGCCATGTCTTTCCACTCTGATGTTTTTGCCTTCAAGCCAGTTAACCAGGGACTAAAACCTCTGAAACTGTGAGAAAAAAGGAAAAAAAAATAAATAAATCTTTCCTCCTCTACATTGTTTTTTCTCAGGTTGTCTGTCACAGCAATGAAAAGTTAACATACTTGCCTATCAGTTATGAATTGCTATACAGAAAACTATTCCAAACTTAGTAATTTTAAAGAACAATTATTTATTATAATTCTCGAGGCTTAGGAATCCAGGGATAGTTTGTCTGGGTGATTCTTGTTCAAGGGGTCTCAAAAGGTTGTGGTTCTGGTGTCAGCCAGGGATGCAGTAATCTGAAGACTTGACTGGAGTCAGGTGATCCAGATGGTTCACTCACATGGATGTTACCAGGAACTGAGTTACTGAGGAACTCTTGAAAGTTAATGCCATTATCAAGAGGGTGAGTTTGTAATCACAGGGTGGATTCCTTATAAATGTATAAATTCTGTTTCCCCTTGCTTTCACACTCTCTCTCCTTCCTTTCAGCCCCACCCCCCACCCCCGACCCTTCTACCTTCTGCCATAGGATAATACAGCAAGAAGGTCCTCACCATATTATACAAAGGCCGGTTAGCTTTTGTATAGGGATACCTGAGTGTCCTTATAATATATCAGCTGCTTTCTCCAGAGAAGGATTCAAGAGAGAAAAAGAAGGAATCCACAATGCCTTTTATGTCCTAATTCCAAACACTGCTCACCATCACTTCCACCATATTCTGCTCCATCATATTCTGTTCCTTAGAAGTAAATTACTAAGCACAGTCCACCACGTTGAAGAGAGGATGATTAAATTCTACCTTTTAAAGAGAGAAATATCAAGGAATTTGTGGATGTATTTTAAAACCAGCACATCTGCTATGGTTTGAATATGTCTCTCCAAGATTACATGTTGGAAAAATTGATCCTTTGTGTGGAGATATTGAGAGGAGTGGGAACTTTCCAAATTATTTAGATCATAGGTATTAATGCCATTATCAAGAAAGTGAGTTAGTAATCACAAGGTGGATTCCTTATGAATGGATGAATTCTGTCTCCCCTTGCTTTCACACTCTCTCTCCTTCTTGTCCCCCCGCCCTTCTCCCATCTCTCTCTGACCCTTCTACCTTCTGCCATAGGATAATACAGCAAGAAGGTCCTCACCAGATGCTGGCCCTCAGGCTTGGACTTCCTAGCCTTGAATCTGTGAAAAATAAATATATATTCATTATAAATTACCCAAACTATGGCATTCTGTTGTAACAGCACAGATCAGACTAAGAAAGTATCATATGTAAAACTAGTTACTGGCTCTTAATTAAAATAAGGTCTCAACAGCTTCCTATAATAAAATAATAATCTAGCTCCCACTTTCTTCTCCCAATTTCATCTTCATAATGTCTCTCCTTAAATCTTCCACTCCAGTTATCTTGAACTGCTTATAATTCTCCATATATGTTAGACTCTTTGACACTTCTGTACAGGAAATGGAGATCCTACTGCACTAACCTTAGCCCGGCTTCCTTTTCTTCCCTAGAAAGACCCACTTATTGCAACTCTTGCAAGTCTATCTTAAATGTGAAGTTGTCCCTGACTCCTGAACTGGTAGAAATGAATTTCTAAGGAAATGGTCAGAGACATAAAATAAAAGTCAAAGGGAAGGAAAAGAAAAAGAAAGAAAAAAGGAGAGAAGGAAGAAAGAAACAAAGAAAGGAAGGAAGTTAGAAAGTTAGGAAGGAAGGAAAGAAGGAAGGTGGTACATGTGTTCATAAAGTGAAGTCAAAGGCAGAATCCAGAGACACTTCTTGTGACTCATGTAGGGAGAATAATTTTTCCCTTGCAGTCTAAGGATTTGGGGTGACCCACTTATTTTGTACTCATAATGCCTAGCACAGTGCTTGACACATTAATTAAAGAACAACAAATCATTTCCAAGTCATCTCACCTTTTCAATAGAAGTGAGAAAATTCACAAGGTTTGTTTATGTGTATGTGTTAGAAGTTAATTTCAATTAGTTTAATTAAAGCAAAGAACTGGAAAAAAACTAGTATTTATTAATGAGGTCTCCTTTGTCCTAGAAACATTTATCCCCTTCCCCCTCATTAATTAGTCCATATAATAGAGATATTCTTCCTAAGGAACACTTTTTTTTCACTTCTCATATATTCTATTAGAATATATGTGCTTTATTAAAGCAGCTATTGGCCCAAAACAAAGAAATGGGTTTCTTCGGTATCCATTAAAATAGGATCTGCATTGCCCAGTTCACCGGAAAGAAAATTATTTTAATAGGAGTCACTTAGACTCAGCCCTGAGAGCCTCTTCAATCAAGTGTGTTGAAGATAGAGTTTAGGGGTGTGTGGGGGGGGCAGCAGATGAGGCAAAAGATTGTGCTTTGAGAAAATTTCAGCTTCGTCACTGCCCAATGTTCAACTAGTTTGATCCATTTTGCCTCTCAGTTGAAGAGAGATCCAAGAAAAAGTGGAAAATCTCCCCTGCTCAAGAAAACTCAAGAAATTGTACTTGTCTCTGGGAGGGGAAAAGATGAGTCTCTGAGAGGGGAAAGAGCCTCTCTGTAAGATGATGTGGTAAGGACAGTCTGAGACACACTTGTTTTTCTCTCATACCCATTTCTAATAACTATATTTCTGTTTATGAAATGGGTCTTCTTAATTAATCCACTCTTTAAAAAAGAACTTAATGCATTTGCTCTCAGTCTACACTATGTGTGTATATTTTCAAACACTACTAATTTGGCTATATGAGAACATTTTAAAAGACGGAGAACAACAATGAACAATAATGCTAATTAGCAGCAATTACACATTCAGAAATCTCTGTTCTCTCATATTTACTTGGTCAATATTTAGTGTTATTCATTGTTTTATCAGAACTTTTATTGCCCTGATGACTCATGGAATATTCCTTTTGCATATTATAGTTAATATATAACATGTCTTTGGCGCTCCCTGGACATGGTGCAAACATCTAATCTATTAGGAGAAGGCATATTCTTCTCCACAGAGCCTCACATTATTGCTACCCTCAGCATTCTTTGTGACAGATCATTACTAAAGGATGTGTGCTCAGATCTGGTAAAAGGGAAATGGATACCTTGATGAGAATTTATTAGAGCACTTATGAAGAGCTTGAAATGGACAGGGAAAGAATGTTTTAATCTACTAACAATCTCTGATTGCAATTGCAAGTTACCATAAGGAAGAATTCTTATGTTCGAATTAATGTTTGTTTTAATTTCCTTTATAAGATTAATTGAATTTGGGAGAAAAAATAAAATAAAATCACATAGGGAGAGAGGAGTCAGCATTTTATTAATCTACCTATTCATTTGTACTAACACTGAATGCCCTCTTTAGACAAGTTTATGCCAGTCAATGGGGACACACCCAGAACAAAAACAGAGCTCTTTCCTCCTGAGGAACACAATATAGTGCTCCTGTGCGACAGAGGGCCATGCTTCATTCTTACATGGATTCAGAAGGCCTTCCTGGAGCATGTGTTTTAGTATCACACAGGTCTACTCTTTAATCACACTTCTGCTGTTCACAGGCAGGATTCACTCAGGCTCATTCCTTACCCAAATTTCTCTGCTTCACCAGTCTCATTTCATTCCACTCTTCTCCTTCCATGCTGTCCTCTAAGAAGTAGCCCCCCATCTCCTAGTCTGTGAGAGGGTAGGAGCCTGACTTTCCTGAGTACCCATTAGCAAACACAGATGGCCTAATCACAGTGCCCAACCTTGCCTCCTTTTCAACGGCACTCAGTATGTTCCACTAGCTCACCCCAGGGCTTAAAAACTCCCCCACCTTTGGTTTCAATTAGAGTCGAGTTTAATCTCTCTCTTCTATCACAGTCATTTTGAATAAGGTCTTTCTTGCCTGTTTAACTAGTTGGGCACTATCTCCTCCACAGCCCAGTCATGTCAGGACACTGGTGTAGGTTCTAGACAGACCAAAGAAAGTGCCCGAAGAGAGCATGGAGACATGGGATTTATTAGGGGAAGCTTGCAAGAGATAAGTGACTTCTCCGAGGATTCAGTGGCAACAGGCTGATAGAATCTCTGTCACGCACAGCGCCTCCACACCAAAGTGTTTTGTCCAGGGAAGCTGGCTGGACAAGTAACATATCTCCTCTCCACAGTTCCCTCAGTTCCACACCCATCCCCACTCAGAAAGGGGTTTTTATATGTTAGGCTGCAGGAGCAGTGCTGTCATCAGCAGTAGCTTGCATACTTTACTATATGACCAGAATCACAAGGAACAACTGTCCTGGCATACATGTAAGAAAACAGCTTTCTAAAGATGACACTTACTTACCCTAGTTTCCAGTGTGCATAAGAGAAAGCCAGTGTCCTTGTAGACAACATGTATCAGGACTTTCTGACCCAGGATTGCTCTCATTGTTTCCTCGCTAAGATTTGGGGATAGAAAGGGACAATCAAGGACATCCTGTTTTACTGTCCCCCTTTTCTTCAGTGATGATATAGGTGCAATTTTTCTTTAACAGTCAAGAAGCCCTTTTCAAGTTTAGTCAAATTGAAATAAATGTTAAGACCTCTAGCAGAGCTCCCTTGTGACAGAGGGGATGTCATGGTGGGACACGGGTGTCTGGCACTTAACAGATGCTCCCTAACTACTGACCTAAAAAATGGGTCTGTTTAGATTAGAGATGGTAAAAACACTGCCACCTAATATTGACATGAGGCTCATTTGGGTATCGCACGTGCAGAACTCAGTGTGAACCCAAATTAGAAAACGTCCTCATATATGACCTTACATACAAATAAACAGCCAAAAACATTTAAGCAAGTGAAACTGAGAATTTTTGAAATCTCCTATTCTAGATCCTGCTCACTTACCTTTCCCTGCCCTTCCAATTAGGAACTTATTGTATGAATGACATCTTCAATTATGTTGAAAATCATTCAGAGATTTTTATTCACTAACTGGAAAATATCATGAATGAATTATTACAGCAAGTGTGTATTAAGGTGGGTGGTGAATAATGGAAATCAAGATATTTCTAGAGGAAAAACAGGGTAATATTATTTAATCAAACAAATGCCAAAGTGCTTATTTTTAATTGAATTATGGCTTTTGTATCTGAGATTGAAGGCTGAGCCACAAATATGCTTTGTCTTCCATTTAGCCAAATGCTTGATTTATTAAGTCATGAAATGCTAATTACTAATTTGTTTTAAACTTGTTTAAATATGACTTCCCCCGTTGTCTAAATGCTAGAACAAGTATTAATAAACACTGCATGAACCCTAGAATATTCCCACTTGGCTGTGTAGAGAAGACATCCAAACATTTCTTTTGCTAACTACCCCTGGCCTGAAGGAACTTTGCTGACACAGTAGGAAGTTGGCTGGGGTGGTTAAATCTCATTTTTTTAAAATATCATTAAGTGTGTACTCTCATGTAATAAAGCTGATTGCACATTCAGAAGAATATCCACTCTAACACTGCTTTGAAACCTTGTCATCCTTAAAGGTGACAGCGAGTAATTATGAGCCCAGGGTCCAGTCTCAACTTTACTCTCACTAGCAATGTGCCTCCAAAGTAAGGCATTAGTCTACTTGTGACTCCACCATTTCATCGCTAAATAAACATAATAAGAATGTCAACATCATAAGAGAACTGGAGAGATAAATGGATGCTTATGAGGAAGGATGGTGTCCAGAACATGGTGATAATCCAAAAAACATTAGGTCTTGGTCTGCTAAGGAATTGAGTAGGACTGTCTTCCCACCTCACTGCAGTAAGCAGCAGGATTTAGATTTACTTGGCAAAGAGTCTTTCTTCTTGGAAAAGACACTCTCATTAAAACCCAATGTTCTGACACTGGGGTGGATTGGAGGCTGCATTTTTCCTTGTGGACTTTCTTCATTCCTTTCCAGG